>NC_133217.1:12815490-14219240 GCF_040436345.1 Pagrus major
GGACGTATTATTGCTGAACTCGATTGATTGAAAGGTGGGACAAAACGCTTTTTTATGGGCGAACAAGGCAGCCACAGGTACACGCTTGAAGAAATATACCAGCACGGTAAAACTTAAAAAAGGTGCCTGTACCCTAAATTGGAGAACATGGGCGTGCAGTGGTGATTTTGTTCAATAGATAAATGATTAACTACTGGGCCTAGAGTCGGTCATTTCTGCTGTACAGTCATAATAAATAGATACATAAGTATGTAAAACTTTAACCATCTGGCTCCCATCTGGGCCAATTTTCTTTCAAACCGCACAAAATGCCCATATAGTGCCATATGTACAAAACAGGACAAAGGATAAGCCTCAACGTTTCTTCTTCCCAGACATAAAAAGGTTTTGCAACTTTCGGATTCAAGGGATCCCCTAAAGGTAAAGTCCAGTATGTCCATTTACATTTCATTGTTATTGTAGTTACAATATTGAGGATACATATTTTTCTTTGTGTTGTTTTCTTGTCTTTTTTTATCTGTTGGTCTGATTGTTGGTTGTATGGTTAGGCATTGTCTGGGACTAGTTTTTTTCAGGAATAAAGAGTTCAATTGGATTCTGCTCTAATCTGGAGCCATTTACTGACGGGAGGAGAGCTCAGAAATGACTTTTGGGATTAAAAAGTGGATTCATCTTTATCGACCAGACTGCAGCAGAGATCCGTGGAGGTGACCTCCACTGTCGGGTGTTTATGCCACTTTACTGTTATGTTGACTAGTGGCCTGAGCTGGATGGATAAAGTACTTTATATCATGGAGACATTACAGAGGGTGGAAGGACGAAAGACAATCGCAGTCTCTGGTAAGCGCCATTGCTGGCTCGCGTTAGCTCATGGCTAATGTCGTAAAGTAATGTGGCTGTACATGGCGAGTAAACACGAATGATCCTGCGGTCAAACTTGTTTTGCTGGTGGTGAACACACCATTTAACAACCATCATTGCTGATGAAAATCTATCTGACATGACTAAGGCACAAATGTTCAAGTTTTAAAATGTATTCACCTTAAATTTGGTCCCGCTCATTCTCTCTTGTTTCGTATAGCTCACCATTACTTTGAGTAAAAGAATTCTCTGGGTTTGAACATTGTTTGAAACATTTAGGATAATGTATGTACACAAGTTAGTAAAATATATAACAAAGACCAAGGAGTTTTCATACATTTTAACACAGAATTCCTAAATGATACATCATTAAAAATGTTTTCTTTGCTTATGTAGGTTAAAACTTTAAGATAACGTTGTTTTATTTTTTGAAAGCCCTTCAACCCACCATGAATGAATTGCATATGCATTCGGGACAGCTTTTAAAGCAAACTGAAGCGAGTTCTTGTTGGTTTACCTTCCACTTTATCCCCAAAAGATAAGTGCTGTATTAAAGTGAGCTGGCTGGCCCACCGCCTTGATGGACCTGCCCTGTCTGCCCCCCCCCCACGTCAGCACTTTGATGGCAGAACATTTCCCCAGTGAGGATTTTGGAGATTAGAGCCTAACTTCCTGTAGGGCTGCTATCAGGTAAAATTGAGCACATGAATGTTGTACATCGATCCATGTTGTAGCTTTACTTAAACAAGCGATTCAGGATTTTAAGCGTAGTTGTTTTGTGCAGGTTTCTCAAATGAAACTACCAGTGGACATAATGAGACACACAGAATGCTGCCGTCGACTGCGATTATTTTTTGTCCAAACTAATGGCCTAAGCTGTTCACATTTCCATCTTTTTCTAACAACTGTCTGGACTGAACAAAAAGAGAACAAGACAGAAAACAATGGACAGGGAGAGGGGGTCGCTTTGATTTTCAGTGTGTACAGATGGCAGAACAAAACAGAAGAGCAGGCGAGCAGAGCGGCTCAGACTGGGAGACAGGACCAAAGAGTCAATTAATAAGGGATCATAGTCAATGTGAGAAGACATACGAGCAGGAATGTTTTAAAAAATGAAAAACAATGTATTTCACTGAACTGGGTCCAAGTTATGACAGTTCTAAGGGCAGCCCTAAAAAAGAAACACTTGTTTCAATGGCATTACCACTGAATAGTAATTGTCCACACAACATTGGGGAAAGGCGCTAAAAACTACCATCACATTATGGCGAGAGACTGGAAACAGGAGAGATTTTGGCTCATTTAACTCTCCTGGGAAGAGGTGGATGGAAAATTAAACCATAATTCATCAGGCAACTAAAGCGATGAGTATTTCCTTAATTTAAGCAAGGAATTAATGTGGGCTCAGATGAGCTTTTCTGCAACCGAAAATGAAATGAGTAGAAGGAATTCACACTCTGCAACGCTGTGTCCTTGTCGGCATCACTAATCATTTAAAATCTGCACATTAATTACAGAGCGATAAAAGGTTCTAAGCCTCATGTTTTGATCCAGATATTATATGAATGCTCCAGCACCAATAGTAATAAGATTAAGTTAGGGTATGAATGGAAAGACTTATGGTTTAACAATGCAGTAGTAACAAGTCAAATTTTAAGTCATGGTTTCATTTGCTTTAAGGTACGTTTTTTATTTTTTATTCTATCCATTCTTTTAGTTTCTACTTAGAAAAAATCATAAAATATGCTCCTTGTAACTGCAGAACTTGCTTTAGAATAGGGTTGGGTACTGAACTCGGTACTTTAAAGAGTACCAACCAAATTACATCTGTACTTGTGAATCATTAAATCAATCAGTGCAAAATTTTGGTACCCGAGAGCATATCTTTAGATGAGAGACGTCACCTCTCATGTAAAATACAAAGCTGAGCAGGGCAACACGTCTAACCTGAGGAAACACCAGGTCAAACATTAAATATATGGAACAGCTGTGTCGCATAGCTGGAAAGAGTTGAACCCTCCTACATGAACAATGAGGGATCAACAACTTTACTAGTGTTAGCCAAAACTAACATGCTGTTTAGTTTACTAACACAGCATGTTAGGTTTTTTTAGTATGTCTAAACCCTTAGTATGCAACCGGTATCAGTTCAAAAAACGGCACGCAACCCCACCTGAGAATGATCCCATTTTTATATTTTCTTCAGTATCAGCAGAAGGTAATCTTTATTGTCCAAACATCCATGGATACATTGCAAAGAGGAACTGCTAATAGCTTATTCAACATATTTTCAACACTCCAGATTGCTTAAATAAAGTTTTACCCGCAGCAAGTCTACGGGGTCACAGTGTGGGGCTTTTTAAAAAAAATGTATGACACTAACTGATACATAAGAAAATTAAACCTAATGAAAAAAAAAAGTTAATTATTCTCTGCTATGTTTACTTGTGTGCTCTGCATCCTGCATCCTCTCTGTCGCTCTCTCTCTCTCTCACTCTGTATCTCAGTGTCTCTCTCCCCCCTACATGCTTCCAGCACATCATGGCACAGCTAAAGCACAGAAGGGTTTTTTTTTTTCTTTTTTTTTGACACCCGAGTGAGCATAAGGCTCAAAGAAACTAGCCATCTACAATGCTGACCTCTGTGTGAACTCTGCTGGATGCCAACTCATAAATACACAGCTTACAGCTACACAGCATAATGCGCCCCCAGCAAAAAAGAACATTCTCTTCTGCATCCACTTCACCATTTTGCACACCACTTATTGAGCCATCCACGCAGTACATTTACCATGGTTGAAGCAGCAGCTCGTATCTCACAGGGTCTCAGATGTCATTCGTGATGTCAGAATTTGCCAAGTACATTTCATTTAACTACAGCTTGTAACGTGAAGAGGGGAGTTATTGATCTGGAATTTTTTATTTTCCTTTATTTTCACACTCATAACTAACCAAAGAACTGCTGACTTTGACTTTACAGTACAAGGGATGACTGTGCAGTGTTAGCCTTGGACACAGTCATTGTAAACAGGTAATCATCGCAGTGTGCAGGGAGTCTTAAACATACCTCTCTCTTTTGGAAACCAATATTTTTTTTTCCCCTGCACTTTATTTTGATGAAAAATGCAATTTCCTTTAAGGCGAGAACTCTTAATGAATGGCTTTATACAACTAGCTAGTGCTACTTTTTAAACAGTTTGCTGTGCTCATTACAGCAAGCATCTATTATTCAATGTACATTATAATAGCTTTTTCTATGCTGTTTGCATTATTACGTATGTGGCCCATTACCCTGACAGGGATTGTAGAACATCAGAGCAACGGAAATGCAAACAAGTATAAAGCCTGGCGCGGAGGCAAATTAATCCTTTCAAAGGGCTTTGTTTAGGTTACAAATGTGTTTCTCTTTTCCTCTCAAGGGCCCACTGTGTTGAAAGGAAATGGAGCACTTTCAGTGCAAAATTTAAGGATTGTTTAAGATACAATACTTAATTAAAGGATTATCTAGAGGACATTAACTTTGGGTTTGGTCATAGATACTGTATTACAGAGAAAACTATTTGAAAACAATATCGAAGGCAGCAAATTTATGATGCTATTTATTTATGGTGCCATATGTTTAAAGCCCCATTAGAGCCAGTCTTGCCTCCTGTTTAACAGTTAACGTCAGCATTCCCAGGAAATGTTGAACTATTCATCTTATCAAATCATCATATATGGGGGAAATTATCCTATGTGAGTCATAGCGAGGAGAACAAGTAGAGGTAAATGTGTAATTTAGAACAAGTATTTTACGGTGAATTTAAATTTTGAATTTAACAGTGCATTTAAAACTCAACCTGAATACAGCATACCTTAGTGAGAACGTTCAAGCTCCACCTCCAAGTCATTTTGAATGCGTGTTGACAGCCAGATTCAAAAAATCACAATCATCAGTGTGACTGGCTGAAAAGTGGTCATGTGAGATCTGGGATCCATATTTTGCTCCCATGATTATGTCAGAAAATAAATTAAAACTGGACAGCGTCGAGTAAAAACCAACTACTAATGTAAGTTTAACCAAATGGTCAAATTATATGTATTTTTGGCATTAATGATTGTACAAATACAACAATTATCGTATATCTGGCAATGCTGGTTAACGTTCTTTCTCAAACAGAGGATGGGGGTGTGATTAATTGTCGGACGTAATCCATTACAATTGCAGCCGGACTACCAAGATCAACATCATGAGCGAAAGCAGTCATTTTAACAGAAGTTCTTCTTGGGTTTGAGGAGCTGAAGAGTTTATTCATGGGCAAACTGCAACCTGTACTGTACAGTTGCATTTTGGAGAAACTTCACCGGATTCTTCACTTGCAGATTCTTCTATAGTTATACGTGACTGTTCCATTTCAGCAACCGTTATTAACAGAAAATTAAATTAAAAAAAAGGGCGCTGACATTTATGAAAATCTCATAAAAAGGCCAGGATACACTGGAGTTTGGCTTTAGGACTCATCATTTTCATTTTTGGCCAATTTCCACTGAAAGATACCCAGATTTCTTTCAAAGCAGGAGACAGATTTTAAACAGATTTTCACTGGATTTCGTGTCAGTAGCTATCCAAAAGGTGTTGTGTTTTTGCTCCCACCCCACTTCTTGAGAACAGGAGAGCACAGTGTGATTCATGTCATATAAAGTGGAGAGAACAGTGGTGAGATAATGCAAGTTTCTGATGACGCATCTCACCTCAAAAAATGAATGGTTCAATCACACTGTATTGTCTCGTTTAATAAGTCCTACCTGCACTTGTCCCCTTTCTAACAAAGAAAACAGTATGGGTTCTCTTCTCCCTTTGGTCAGCTTTTTTGTCATCAGACTAAAATTGCCACAATTGCGTAACAGGTTTGAGAGGCTTGAGAGTAATGTGTCTGTCTGAGAAGATAATGACTCATCAACACATAACCCCTTCATCCCGTCACCTTCACTTTCCTGCCATGTGAATGTGCTCCTATGTGAAAGTAGAAAGAGTGCCAGGATCATTGTCCATGTGCGCACGACACAGCATTTGGGCTGACCACTGTGATTGCGCTGTTAAATTAGAATCCTTACACAACGGCATCGTGATGACGACAGTGCAGCTGTGATTCATTGCTCTTGTGCCGTCACATGCTGGAGAAAACATTGTGTTTTTTCTAATTTTATCTTCCAAAGTAAAAAGGTTCATCAAGCTTTCAACAGTTCAACAGTTTTGCAATGTCCTACTCTTATCGTCTTACTGTTTGCAACAAGTTCTCTTGAGAAAATCAACGATATTATGGCTGTACATGCCAGCCCAGCAGTGTATTCATCATTTTAGCTTACACTCTGCATTTTTAAATGACTTCATGAAACATGAAAACCGATTAAACCAGTTGCCAGGCTATTTGTGTTGCCTGCCAAATCGACATACATAAAATTAGGATCCATCTCTAATCGTCAGACATTTTACCCCAGGCAGAGGCCACTGCATTGATGTCTCTTGTAGAGCTGAGAGTGTTTAGTTGTTGTATCAATATTTAGAGAGCATTAGAAATGGCTAATAACCTATTAATAAAACATACACATTAGACCTATTGTACTGTATACCAAGGCTACCTAGGTTGGTAGTGTTTTCATTGCACAGTGTATATTAACCTACAGGCAACCATAGGAACAGTAAAGACTTCACAGTGCAAAACCACTTAGCGCTGAATGTAAGTAATAGGCTTGAGAAAGTACCGGGCTGAAACGACAATCAGGTACAGAAGATGTACTTTTTATGAATACTATCCGAGGAAAACTTGAGTTTATTCATTCAAGTTTATAAAAAACATATCTTTGATGCAACCTTGAAGCACAATTCTCGGGTTGTTCTGGAAATCATTTTGTTAAAGAGCTGGGATTTGTATTTACGCCAGTTGTGTTGCACAAACTGTGGGGGGCGCCAAATCTCACAACACGCCAATTATGACATCATTTTGCTTTAAGCTTCACACTAAGACGCTCTTTCAGTTAGACTTTCAAAATAAAGTGTGCTAACATTTAACATACTAGGACATATTATGACTTTTGGACTGTTGTTGATGTTGTCAAACGGTTGCTGTTTGGTTAGGTTTTGGCACAAAAACTTTTGGTTAGTTTAAGAAAACGTCCTGTTTTGTGTCAAAATAACGTTCAATCGCATCCCTTATGTTATGTGATTTACACAAGTGAACTTACTTATGCAACATTACTTAAAAACAAATCAACGTAAACACTTGATCAACAACAGAACACAAACCCAACCACCATGACTGTCGCTGACTCTTCTTCCTCTTTGTTGGTTGAACAGATACAGATAATGGTGTATTCACTCATGGTCCCCAGCAAATAGCTATACTCAGTAGGCGATTTGAGGGGGGATGAGGGGGGATGCCGTCCCCCTTGTTAGCAAAATTACCTAAAAGCATCCCCCTTGTTAACCTGCCATCACTCTCCATCCCCTAGTAGCAGAAAGTGTGTTACAAATCACAAGCGGCCGCGATCGACGGCGCACAGTGGAGTCCAGCGGAACACGTCTGCTTTGCGTTCCGGCTGCCTGGTCGATTTTTGACGGAAGCCGCAACAAGCTGCACAGAGCAGATCGCGCCGGCAGGAAGTCAGAGACACAGGAACGGCATAGAGCATCCGGTCAATTTTCAAAATAAAACACCCTGTGCAGACTCCCGATTGTATAAAAACGAAAAATGACCAGATCAACAAAATCTGAGCAAGTCAACAAAATCAGGCAGACAAAAGGCTCCGCTTCTGAAACGTTCCTGCTGGGTTCTCTTTATACATTCATGGTATGACGTCGTGCGGAGGGCGGAACAAAACCTATAGCAGACGCGACGTCATAGAGCAGCTTCCGGTGTATTCCCAGTGCGTCTCTCATGTAGAGGAGGAGCACAACAAGTTTGCTTGTTCTAAAACTAAAATGTGACTTTTTGTAAGTGTTTGTAGTGTGCCTGTTCAGAACATGGTGGCTTATGTTATGTTGGTAATTGTCATTTTTGTGCTGGTTTATAGTTTAACCATCAGTGAGGTAGCTGTTACATTTCCTGACACCAGCTGTTTTATCCCCCGTTGAAGCGCACTCTGCTGGACACACTATGTCATTACACTAGTTTTATATTACCCCAAGCATGTTTTTCTCCATTATAGTTTTTAAATATAATGTTTTCATATCGATGCATATCGGACAATATATACACCGATACCGATATATCTATGAGAGGCTAATATCGGCCGATAAATCGGTTGGGCGCTACTGTTTTGCACAATGTTCATTTTGTGTCCTTCAAGGAATTTAGATGGTAAAAAATTCCAAGGGGTCATGTAACTTAAAATGACCCTGCCTGTAGTGTATTGTGAGAAACATGAGAAAACCCTGCCTGAATAAACTCAGTCCACTGCCTACAATTTAAAGGTGTATTTACTCATTACTTAAATACAGTTATAAAAAAGACAGTTGTAGTAGGGAGAGAAGGAAGATAACTGGATAAAATGGAGTTTTATAGAATTAGAAATGTCACAGTTATGGTTAAGGCATCCTGCAACAATGTCCTTTGGGAGGTGTACATACGTGTGTCGGGGCAGGGTGGTGCTCCCATTGGGTCATCCCCCCTGTTTAAAATTAACAAATCACCTACTGGCTATACTTACTGTATAACACTAACTGATAAATTGAACACAGCATACATTTACTATTTTCTGTGGAAAGGGGCCAAAGCGTAAGTACAATAATACTCTGTGTCCACTGATACAGATTATAATGGACTCAGTGGAGAAAATACAAGAAACTGGATGTTTTTCGAGTGTTCTTTGCCTCGGCTGTGTCTATTATTTTGTGCATTATATCATTATCTCTTACACTCATACGTCGTGGAGTTTTGCACATGAAGACAGATGCAGACAAACAAACACAAGTCCCAAGCCGTTACATAATGTTTCCCTTGTCAAAAGAT
Source organism: Pagrus major (assembly GCF_040436345.1). Taxonomy (NCBI): domain Eukaryota; kingdom Metazoa; phylum Chordata; class Actinopteri; order Spariformes; family Sparidae; genus Pagrus; species Pagrus major. Next base: position 12,824,339 of record NC_133217.1, read on the forward strand.
TTGGTAAGCAAATCTATCACACAAGTGACTGATTCAGTTAGTCAGCCCAGACTGGCAGACGTTACACAATGAGCTCTGGGCCTTCTACTCTACAATGCCTTTTCATTATTTACCACCACTGTGCAACTGAGCAGTCCAAAATTAGGCATCTCTAACACTGCAATGTATCAATTTGAAGTGACAGCGTAAAATAATTGAGATCTGATTTTATGTGTTATTGTGTGAGAAAGAGAAAGACGTCGAGAAAATGCATGTATTTGTTCGCATTTGTGCCTCGGGGATATCAGGAAGTGGTGTGATATCCTCACAAACAGACTTCTGCATGTGTGGGTTTGTGTGCAAATTATGTCCCTGCATTGGAATCCACGTTTGTCAGTAATTTAATGACTTTCTGTGCGTGGACATGCCCTCATTTCTGTGTATTTCTGTCCATGAAGCTGCTGCTGTTTGACAGCAGCGCTGACACACTGAGAATTTCAAAACGAGACCTTATTGTAGAGGCAGGGCACACGCTAGACCTTTCACCGTCCTTGGAGAGAGAGCTCAATCCACTGTATTCTGTTTATAATGCTTTACCTTCAGGATATTAGCTTCAAACTTAATGAATTTGAAAGTTTAAATTGTTTGAACAGTTGATGCTTCAGTGGCCGCTAATTCACCCTTCCCGTGGTGTTGTACCTTACTTTTTTCTGCATTTTAAGACTGATTGACTTATGGTGTGTAATTCCAGGTACAGCTCCAGGTATGAATCATGAATGTAAATAAGCAAAACAAACTGTTTGAGATATTACGAATATAATGACCGTAGGACTGAAACTAAGTTATTCATACCGCACTGAACACACGTTTCCTATATTTCTGCCTTTTCCTCCATTTCTTTCCATCCTATTTCTTTTTCTTTTTGACAGCGTTGTAGTCCATCATGCCTTTGGCAGGGGTAAGCAAACAACACCTGTCCCCACCGCACATACAGTAGATAATATGCACACCATCTGTCCATCATCTCTAATTAACTAAAGAGGAGCAAGCCAGAATACCACAGATCCATAACAAATCCCAAATTATGCTGTAGTGTGATTACACGTCCAATGTGCCCTGTTACATGTTCATGACAGGGCGACTGAACAGAGCATTTGATGTTTTGTTACTCACCAATGGGATACGTGGTGAGTACTAATGTAAAGTGCATGCTCAGTAGCTGGATTTATTCTTTGCTGTAGAGCGCAGCTACCTTCAGGAACCCCTTCTGGGAACCCGTATCTCTGGAGGCTTTATTGTCTCTCGCATATATTCATCTTACAATGAAGCGTTGGCTCTAAAATCTGGCCACGCCACATCACATTATCCACGGAGATTGAAGCCCCGGCTCCTCCTGCTTTGGATAAATTCCGTATCATTGCCTTCTCTTTTACCTTGGCACCGGAGCCTGGATTGGTAATAGCTACATGTAAACAGAGTCACAGCTTTTCTTTCTTAAGAAGGAGAAGGAATACATTATTACATATATATATATACATATTTAGATTTCTCCCCAACAAAAATGTAGTGTGCATGGAGTTGTAAGAAGGTTACTCAGTATAAAGAGTTTAGAGGGTTTTTTAAAGCCTTTCCCAAACCAAAAACCAAACATTCTATGAAAACAATAAAACTCAATACAAAAACAGTAAAAACAGTAAAAAAAATATCACCAATGCAACTGATAAAGCTGATTTTCAGCATCTTACTGATATTACTTAAAAAGTTTCACTTTTTTTCTTTACCTGACCTCCCTAAAGTTAGCTTCTCCTGAGTGCAAGGACTGTCACCTAAGCTTAAAAGGAGGAAATGTTATTGAGATATATCAAATTCAAAATGTTCGTTACAGTAAAATATTGTAAAACAACATTTCAGCTGTGAAAGTTATTCCATCCAAGTTTCTTCCATTCGTAGATCCAAAAGCAAAACAAAAGTCTGGCATTTTCTAATATTTGAACAGGCCAGAACCCCGCTTCAAGATGGCGGTGACACATCATGAGAAACTGACCCTACTTCTCACTTGATTTATAGCCTCAGTAAGCAGTGAGTTTATCGTCTCAATTGCTAGTTCCACGTCTTCTTAAACATAACATGTTAATTTTGTGAATTATTTTCTTATCTAGAGTACGTTTTAGGGTATGGCTAACTTGAGATTGACAGGACGCTACCACAATGTGTGCTTGGGCTCAGGATAGAAGTATTGCAATGCATCCACCCCAGCTGCACCCTCCCATTTAAATATGGTCACTTTTGGCTCCATAAGAACAAAAAGCCAACAGCTATAATGCCAAACTCAAGGCTTCACAATGCCAAAACCAATGGTTGATGGCCGGGTGGATTTACCCTTTGGTGTATCTACCGTACACATTTTAGCACCCTTTTAACAGTGTTTTCATTTTATATAGAATCAGTCTGGAACATTAAAAGTCAGCTAGAGACATAATAACTCAGACTTAAAGAGGTCATATTATGCTAATTTTCAGGTTCATACTTTTATTTGGGCGTCCTGGTAGAATAGGTTTACATACTTTAATTTTCAAAAAAGTGGTTCACTACAATTTTGATACAGTTTTAAAACACCAGTTTCAGCCAACCAAATCAATAATTGTTGGCTAGAAATGTAAAGACTGCTTTTGTTCACTTCTGCATGAAATTTAAGGAACATTCTATCAAAAATTAACTTTTGACAGGTAACAGTCTTTATCATTATAAACTGTATAAATGGCGCACTAGAAATAAAAAGCTAGACAGGGATAACAACAATGACTAAGTCAGTTGTTGTGCTCAGCTGGGCTGCTTGTAGAATTTCAAATGCTACGGAAAAACCCAAACAGTTGCCAAATTTTATGCACGCGACAGGATCACCTTTGAAATCCACTGTGTGGAGCCAATTCTGTCGTTTACTTTAAGGCCAATTATGCTTTAAACCTGTGCATTCACTGAAATGTAAAACACTTTAGATAAAAGCTTCTGCCAAGTCACATATGTAATTCGTTTACCATAATAATCACGGTGGTATTTATCAAAATGTCAAACGCAGTGTCTTGTGGCCAACAAATTAAAAAGAAAAAGAAAACAAAAAGGGGGATAGTTGTTTTTTTTTTCACGCGGAGATTGGAATTTCACAGTTGAAAAGCAGAAGCTTGAAAGGGCAACTTAAACTCAGTGCTGCTCACATCCGCCGTACTTAACACATTAAAAAATGGAGGTTGTTGAACGGCCATCAGCTATATCTGCCGGATCTCACGCTACATGCAACACGTTATCCTTTGTATTTTTGACGGTGCAGAGAGGAGAACATGCTCAGTTTCCCTGTGTCCCCCCTCACACACAGGAAATAAAAGGTTGTTTACAGTTCAGATATAAACCCTTCTGTTCCCCTCCTTCAACTCACAGAAAACCAATTACTTCAAATGCTGCTCTAGCAACAAACCTAATAATGGAAGCGTTCCTTCACTACATGTACATGCAGCTTCACCTGCATGTGCGCATCTGTCATTTTGTATTAAGCGCGGCAGTGATCATTTTCAGTAAACACAGATGAAATGTCTAATTCCATATCCTTGGATGTTTGTTTGCAGCCACATAAATGTGTAAAGACTCAAGTGTGTGTGTGTGTGTGTGTATTTCCCAGGGGACCTCCACAGGCCCTAATTGCAATAGCGCACTACTCGCTGTGGTTACCATCGGTTGCAATCTGTCAGAGCCCTCGTTTGCATTGGTTTACGTAGGCATCAAACCACATACGCTCTGAGGCAACTTGAAGCGCACCTTATCTGATACGACAGGAGTTCACGCTCTCACTAAAACCCGACTACGGTTCATTTGCTGTGTTAGCTCTGTTTTTAAAGAGGGATATTTACCTGTATGTGGGCACCTTCACAGTGCTTTATCCCACTGTGAATGCATCTCGATCAATATAACATTATAACAATGGTCAGCCTTGTGTGTATTGTGGTGTATTCTTGTGGTGTATTCTTCTGCTCAGCGGTACACACACGTATGCTGAAACTGGAGCATTAACAGGCTCACAGTGTATGTCCTTGACAGTAGAGGATCTTGACTGAGGGATCGGCTCATTATGCAATATTTCTCTCAAAGGGGCGCTTCTGTTTCCACTTCCTTAGCTTAAACAGCGGCAGCATGCTATTCTGCAACCCTGCTGTCTGCCCTGAATGATCAGAAATGAGCATGGGATTTCAGAATGGTTACATCTGTCTTTTCAAAGCGACCCAGTGCATACAAACAGATGCATTAGAGACTAAGCGTAAAAGCATTGTTTCACTTCTTTGATTCAGATGTATTCCTGGCCACACCCACAGGTGATATCAGAGTATATTGAATACACTGGGAGTGAATCTGTACATCAGGAAACTCGCGACTATTATCAACATAAAAAAATAGGTTTTGCAGGTGTTCAGTTATGCTTCATCAGTCCAAGTTATGTTTAAATTAAGCAATTCTCACTTACATGGCATCATATCCTCAAGATTTAGGATGTGTGCTCCTTCCTCGTAAATCATTTGCAAAGCCGATATTTAGGCATGCAGGCAGCATGTGTCTACGGAAGGCAATGTCAGTCATGTGCCCTTCAGGATGATTTATAGTTTCAGTGATCTCCGACTTTTCCTCTTGCACTAAAATGAGGTCAGAATCTAACCTATCAACATTGTTGACACTCCTGGAGAAACTCTGTGTGATTGCTGTATCTGCTGCTGTTGTTTCTGGGGATTGATGTGCATAGTAATCCAACGTCTACTACTACTGTCCTTATATCAGCTATTGAAGATATTACATAGAGGACAGGTTGTGATAAGTTTATACATTAGCGTGCTGACATTAGCACATAACTGAAACTATCGCTGTGCAGCCTCACAGAGCCGCTAGCAGTGCTGTGAACTCATGGTCTCCTTAAAATATTTCACATCAAGGAATTTTTAGATATAATCTAGCTTTCAGTCTTCTCTTTCACTCCTTCAAAGGGCACATTGCTACACATCTTTGGGCAGTACCCTTAGCAGCAGTCAAACGGTGGAATAACATGAAACCAATGACAGGAATGTGTATTATGGTGTGCCTGAAATTAGATCCTGTATCTAAATTGACATTTTGGGCTGACTTGACTCCTATTCCTATTTGATATCTATTTGACTTTGTGTGGACACAACACCTGGAGGTTACAGTCAATATCATTTAACAGTGATAGTAAACGGATATAATGTGAAAGGTAAGGAAAGCTCAACGACAACTCAGCACTGGAGGCTTAAGTGTTCAACAGACTGACATTTTTTTATTGTGAGACACTAAAGGAATGTTTGAAATCTATGAAATCCCTCCACAGTCCAGAACATAACAGCAATAGAAACCTCTTGTGTACTGAATCCTCAATAATGTTTACCCTTAAGCTTGACCCATGGAGAGTTTTTGCAGGCCCCGGAAAGATCGATCCAATCACTGATCCAGAGTTCACCTTAGAGTGGAAAGTGTGTTGGAAATGGCACATTTAACCACAAGAACTGCACTAAACCAAAAGTTCTAACTCCGGCCTTTGTTGCTGCTGATGCAGCTTTCTTCTTCTTTTTGGTTTTTGTTTCCAGTTGGTTGTGAACAGCTTTGTACATTTGTAGTTATAAAGCTGTATGAATTTTTTTTTAAGGATTATTGTTTTTTCTTAAAATGACTACTTGTGAATACATTGCTGCACGGTACTGAGTATAACTGTTTTTCATGTTGAAAAGCAGGTTTTTATGCAATTTACATAATGTGAAAAACTGGATGTGTAAGCATGCGTGAATGTTTGCTGTATGTTTTTTTCTTTTTGTAGGCGTGTGTGTGTGTGTGTGTAGAACATTTCACTTGCCCGCCACTGTGCCCGCCACAAGGTTAATGTATACACAGATAATGGAGATGATGTTCTGGAAAGCATCCTCACTTCTGTCGGGGAATCGCAACTACATTGCATTACAGACCTCATCAGCATGATGGAACAAGCTCCTTAACATCTCTTTACACCATGTACGTACCCACACACACACAGAGACACACACACATGCACACACACACTACTACCTCTTAACACATTGACAGCACTGTTCTCGCACACACTTGTGGGATTTCACACTATGCACTCCATCACCCACATTACCCATCAGCCCACCACAGGTTCAATCCTATAGAACAGTTAACCTTGCACTTTTTGACCCTCAAGTGCTGCATACAAAATGCATGTGCTAATTGTCAATGATATTAACTGCTTTAACGTCTAATGTGCCTTGTTTTTATGTCAGTGAAGGACACTTAGGCTCAGTCCCCCTACCCCTCTTTTTCAAGTGCCCCTTTGGCCCCTCAGAACAGAGTTACAGGATGTAGTGGTTGAACTCTCCCCCTATGAAATGGGCCGCCCCTTAAGACCCTCATACGTCATCAGAGGTCATTGATGGCATTTATGTAAACAGACACGACCTAACATTTCCAATACGCCGTCCTTAGCAGTGGTGATTTCTCTTGCGTTAATGTGTCAATCCTGGTATTGTCACAATGCCATTTGCTATTTATCTGACAGAAATAAAAGGGCATGGACTCTCGCAATTTGTTCACAACTTCACACTATCAATCAAGTAAATAAAATCGATAAAAATAAATGAAAAAGAACACTGCTTCATCGCCTGATCACTAGCGTTGCTTTATAGGCTAACATTAGCAACCAGCACTCCTACCCTGCCAGTCTGCACTGATATCAGGAAAGCGGTACCAAGCGCAGCAACTTTGCTACTGAACTTCAGTCAAATTTTTTTATACTTGTTAAAAGAAAACAACCGTAATACATTGAAATGTCAGAGAGTCTGAGTTTGAAGTGTGCCTCTGAGAAACCTCCATTTCGAGTGTGCTCCAGTGTACCTTGGACTTCTTATGGATCTTATGGACTTCTTAAGAAGAAGGGAAGGGCTAAGTGGTTGGCAAGGGGCGTATTGAGATTTGGCCTTACTATAAAGATATAATACTCATGATGTACACTACTGTATGTCTCAATAGTTATAGAATACACAAAATAGTTGTTTTTTTTTTATTAAAAAAAAAAGAAAAAATATGTTTCCAAATGAATTATAATATGAAAAACATGTAAAAGAAGTTCTGAAAGTTTGTCCTTGGATGACCAAACACACAACTTCTCTCCTTTTTATCGTAGCTGTCCATGATGTAACTTAACCATGGTTTTATTACTCCTTATTTGATGCAGGCTTATTTATGCGGTGAAGGACACTTGGCCATTCTTTACCATGGGCACGCCTTGGGCAGCATAATGGGTATGCCAGTGGGCATCGACGCCCCCAGCTGCCCCTGAGGTTCTGCCCACCCCAGGGACAGAATGCATCAAATGGGCACGTATGAGCAGATGGAGAATATACGAGAAGGGAATGGGCGAGCAGAGAATGCTTGCACTGCAATTTCTACAAACGCATAGTCAGTGCTAAAGGAGGAAATTGCAAAGAAAGGGAGAAGCAGGGGCAGAGGAGAGATAGGAGGAGAATGAGAATGTGAGAGAGAAAGTGAAAAGAATAGAGACCGAGTGGTCTTGTGCATCATCTGTTCTCATATTTTTAGGCTGTCTGCATGTATCGAGGCGTGGGCACTGATCACAATCGGATGGGTGCTCAAAAAGAGGATCGTATCCACGGATGTAGAGGCCCCTGTCCATTCTCCTTCACCGCCCGCCCCCCATGCTCTCCCATCCGTGATGAATCAGAATTGTCTCCTAACCAAAAGGAATGCTGCTCATTTTTCAAAGCCACTATCCCTTTACTGCAAAGTTTCAAGGGAATCCTCTCACGCTTGTTCCATATTAAATGAAACTCTTAATCCAATTTGGTTGGAAATACGGTCCTTCACTCTTCTGCATCCCCTTATGTTAATAATTTGTGTTATATGCTCTGTGTATGTGTGTGTCTGTGTGCGTGCAGGACTTTGCATTAGCATGTGCAAATTTGTGTGGGCGCAGGCAGATATGTGTCATGTCTTTGCAGTGATTAGCTTTAGCTGCCTGGTCTCTTAGGACTTTTGCTACACTGTGTGTTCTGCTTGCCAAGCACAGTTAACTCTGCGCTCAAACTCCCAGCACTGTGCCACGGTGGGAAAAAATGAGTTTTTCTCCACTGATTTGTTGTGAAAGGGGAGCAAACACACACCCTGGTATGGGTCTACAGCGGCAGTCAAGGTGGATTGCCTTAGGGTGTTTCTCACTGCAGGGCAGAACCAAACTTTTACCCAAGGTCAGCTTTGGATCATTTACAGAAAGTGGATGAGATCAAATCTGAAAAATCTGCTATGAAACAATTATTTATAAATCCAAATAGTTGCTGAGCTTTATCCAATCTCTTTACCTCACGCATGCATACTTTCTTGGCCTAAGCTAGGAATTGCTAGCATGAACATAAAAAAGTGCTTAATTACAGTATACACTGATAAGCCACAACATTAAAACGACTGACAGGTAAGATGAATATCGTTGATCGTGTCATTACAATGCAATGTTCAATGTTGTGTCCTGGCATTCATGTGGATGCCACTTGATCACCCACTCAAACACCAAGGCACCCCCTAATGGCATCGGCACTCCCCATTTGCAGTTGTCCCCCCCAGCACGTGCGCCCTCCGACATTGCAAACATTGCTCAGGAACGGTCCGCGCTACGTGACAGAGCTCAAGGCTTCGAACCGGCCTCCAAATTCACGGGACACACTGTAACAAACCTAATCCACAGAGACCCTACTTAGCAATCCACATGATTCAGAGGATCCTCTGCCAATGCCCTGGTGCCAGACCCCACAGGATTCCCTCAGAGGTCCTATGTCCATGCCTCAACAGGCCTGATCCACATGGGGGGCATGGATCCATGGATCTGATTTTTCTGGCGCATCCCACCGATGCTCGATCAGATTGAGATCTGGGCAATTTGGAGATGAGTTTGTCACATTCCTCCGGCCATTCCTAAGCAGATTTTGCAGTGTGGCAGGGCGCATTGTCCTGGGGAAGCCACTGCCTTTGATGAGCGCAGTTGTTATGAGGGGGTTTGCTTCATCTGCAACAGTGTTTGGATGGTTGATACATGTCAGGTTGCATCCACATGAATGCCTGGATGCAAGGTTTCCCAGCAGCACATTGCATTGTAGCAATCAATAGTATTCACTTCTCCTGTCAGTGGTTTTAATGTTGTAGCTAATCGGTGTATAATGACTACACTTAGATGAGATCAACCACCGTTGCCAATGAAAATTTTTTAAAGCATTTGGGATAATGTCTGGACACAACTCAATATAAATTAGAGGCAATCCAGGAAACCCAAACAAGAAAAAGTAACAAAACGAGACAGGAAATGTTCACAAGCCTTTATTATAGTCACTAAATCATTAATAGGGCAATCGTTAAAAAAGCCAACATGTTTCAACCATTAGGTCTTTATCAGGGTTTCATACAAAGGTATATTGGTTTTTAGACATTTCGATGCACATATTTTATCTTTAAATGATACTCTGGTATTAAACTTAGATACAGCCATAAAAGACAATTTAAACCTCCTGTGTTAAATGTCTTTCAGGGTATTAAAGAGACCTATTGTAGCCACAAGCTTCGTAATCCAAATTGTTTCCCAGCAAGAACTCAATTAATCCTGACCTTTTTTGTGATTAAATTACAGACACCTTTGACAAACACTGTGTCCTTGTATGAATCATTTATGGGGGCTCACTGAGGTTGCCTTGCATGTTTTGATTACAGTCCCCTTTCTCTTACTGCACTCGATAGGCCTCCAGATATTCAAGAGCACATGTATCTCCTTTGCACCCAAGGGATTTAAAATAGTCTCACCACATAGAGTAACACAACCCTGTCTGATTGGAATTTAATATTTTGTATTTTCTGTAACAAGTTGTGTGAATATCTCAAATCCACTGGATTACTTTAGTTTACATTGCGGCATGCTGCGTGGACATGCTCTAATCAGGCTCAGTCAGAGAGGCTTTTGAGAGTAGGAAGTCTTAGAAAGTGGCTAAAATATGGCAAAATAAAAGACTTGCTCATTTCACAGTGCTTCACTCTTCGAGGCTTGTCTATGGGGGGGAGAAAGGAAGATATTGCTTGTGAATGTTACACCCTGACTAAATTGAATTTGGTTTGGGTTGAAGGTTTTATCAAAGCTTCTAATCCTCAGAGGAAAGGATAAGTCTAATCGGGATGTTTTTCTGTCAGGATTAGTGGCTGCAAGCGTCTCCCTCTCACCCTCATTCTCTTATACTTGCTTGTCTCATGTACAATTTTTTTATTTTTCTCTCACTGTTGTGCATTTTGCCTCTCCTTTTTATCTCATCCTTCCTTCAAATATTGTTCTTTTGTGTCTCTTGCCTTGTTCTTTTCATGTATTTATTCACAAAGTATATTGGCAAGGGTTTTTTTTTTTCATTATGCATGTTTGCTAGCTGCTTATTTTTGCTGTAATCTCTGAATTGTGAGCAGAATTCTCATATTTGAACCATGTCTGCTTTTTCGCATGCTGGCTCATCCTCCATCCTTGCCCTGTCTCACCCCGACCGCCCACTTTCTTGGTCTGAGTATGGGTAATTCATCCATTAACCAATGCGGTTTTCCCATTTCTCCATTACACCCACTCTTATGAATCTTGTTATGTGCCCTCTCTTTCCTCTTGGTTGCTAACCGTCTCTGGAAAGAGCATGGGTAGCCTGTATGGGCAATGGTCATTTAGATGTAATGTCTTTCGAACAAGCTGGGAACAAGCTCTTTATGGAGCTGGATAATAAGATCTTGGTGCCCAAGTCACAAAGGGGAGCCTATATTCAGTCATTTTAAAAGGCTAGAATGCTAGCATGACTCAGTTGAAGTGTGCAACAATTGGTCATTGAAGAGCCATGTAGATGGTTTGTGAAAGAAACCCTAGAGCCCCTACACGTAAAATATCAACCTTAAGATAACACTCTCAGAATAGCCATGACAGCATACCATAATGGCTCAAGTCAAAAGAGATAATTATTTTGAAAGGTGGTTCTACATGCGTTCATCTCTTGCAGTGGACTGACTGTCATGTTGATAAGCAAATGAAGCAATGCATATGCATACATCTATAAGCAACCATCACATGGATATAATACGACTCTGACATCTTGAAACACAATACAGTGCAGTGCAGTACTAATATACTATTGAGTGCTGCAAATAAATTTCCAATGCCATGTATTCCATTGTATTCATGTGGTCACTCCAGCAATGGAAGGTAGGACATAGTATAGTGCTTATAGACTTTTGGTCTGCTATAAAACTAGACTGATATACTAGATATAATAGGTGGTTAGGCCGTTACATATGGATCTGTATCTGTAAGAGACTAGTCGTACAAGAACATTAAACAAAAAACATTAGGAAAAAGTACTTTATAGATAAAATACACACTTGCACCTAGTTTAGCAATCAGGAATCTCTAATTAGTAGAGATCTACCTGAAATGGCGCAAACCCCGATATGAAAGGCCGCCATCTGGGGGGGGAAAAAAGTCCCTTTCTAGAGTGGATGATAGATGTTTATAACTCATTTGACTAATTTTTGGCTTTTATTCAAACAGTATCTGCTCAAATAGAAGAGACAGTAAGTACTGTAGTCAGGTCCATAGTCTGTGTTTGCAATCTGTAAATTCAGATGTTGAAACAGTATTGTGCATCATATCTCCCCTTTATTATAGTCTAGCCAAATCTACATTACATTAACAAAATAGACTCATGTAAGAGTCAGCTTATAAACCTGAGCTTTAATGTGCATTCTGGCAGTTGTAAACTTGTGAGCACATGAGCAAAGACATTGAGACAGAGCAACAGTTCAGTTTGAATGGAGAGCAAACCAAGTAATTCTTGTAAAAATGAGGACCTGAGTAGTTGGCGAAGTCATCGTTTAATATTACCTTGTGTCATCTTGTAGTTTAGAACAGACTTTATTGTTTCACTTGGGCAGATCAGTCAAGTATAGCTCTAAAATTCCACACCACAAACATTTTAATGTGTTGCAGATATACAGTAGTTTTGCCAGCCAGTTTGTCTTTAAACTGCCAAATTACCCAATAAGACATGTCTAGAACAAGATCATCATTTTGACATTAAAATCTCATTTTCGTCACGAGAATCCAACACTGCACCTTTTATAAATTGTACCATATTTATTTCAGCACAGAATTTGCTGTCGGCGAGCTTATTGGTATGAATACCCATTTGATTCAGTGGGGTTTGAGCAGGAAATCTATTTTCATATGCACAGTTTTGAGGAAAATTCCACTCGAGAAAGAATTGATGATGCCATGACGCAGTTATGAATGTCAGTTTCTCCGTCCTACCAAAGAATGAGGAATGATCGAATCATGAGCAAACTTGACAAAATGGCAAACTGTTCTCTGCTTTGATTTTGTTTTTTTATAAAGCCTCAAGAAACCAATTTCAGGCTGAGTAATGAGGCAGTGACGTGTCAATTTGGGTGACGCATTGTGCTATTATAATCATATAATCACAAAACCATCACACAAATTATATTTATCAGGAAAGATAGCACCAAGGCTTTATATTCCTGCCCCTCACCCCTTTAGTGCGGCATAATCCAGAAAATCACTTGAGCGGATTATTATGCAATCCAATTATGATTCATAATCTGAGCCTAGAAAGAGTTGCAGTGTCTCTGTGTTGTCTGACTGCAAGATGTTTTAGTTATCTAAGCTGCATGGCTGATTTATATGTACATGTGGTTGTACAACACTGGTGTGGGTGGTGGACTAATCAAATGCCTGTATTTTTAAAAGAAGCCACCTGATAGGATTTGCATTATAATCACAGGCAATTACACAAGAGTATACATATGTGCGCACATAATATGCCAGTCCTTACATTGCAGGAATATGTGCTTTCTGCCGGACAAAAAGAAGATTAAAACTTTTATTTCATAACAAAGGAAAATGATGGTTTACAGCATAAATTATATACGCCAGCATCAGTGATTAAAATAGATCTGGTATTGTTGTCACTGACAGTTGTTTTGTTGGTTACTAAAATGAGCCAATCAGAACTTCCCAGCTGCGATCAACGGAATAGTCCGACTTTTGGTCTTTATGCTAAACTAAACTAACCTGCTGCTGGCTGTAGCTTTATATATAACACTCAGATATGGTAGTAATAAAACTTTTTAACTACTTTCTCAAAGGACATATCCTTCCTGTGGTAGAGTCAGAATAATAGCTACATCTTTAAAAATAGCAACAAAAAAATGTCTTGAAAACACAACTAAACAACTGTTGACAGGAATGAAACACCAGGTTTGGTTGTTGTAAATAGACCTACTGACAGAGCTCTTGAACTGGCATATTTTTTTCAGCTGCTAAAAAAATAGGTAAGTTAAAGCTGGCCTTGGTAAGACAGTAGAAACAAGCAAAAGGAAGCTATTCAACCGATTCCACCCCTCCCTTCAAGCCTCCATTCAGAGCCACTCTTTCGAAACACTTGAATGTGCACAGTACAGAATGCCCCATAGCTCTTTCTGCTGGCCAGCTGGGAGATGAATTAGCAGCTATTTGCCAGGTTCAACACAGTGTCTTAGCTTTGTATACCAGCAAATGGGCTACATAAACAAATACGTCTGTTAAATGCCTAAATGCAACTATCATGTAAACACAAGCAAAATAGCCATCACGAACATACCTCAGTTCGAAAAGGCTACCAAGCATGATAATTACTCTGGGTGTGTGCTTTATGCTAACGTTAACCGCTACAAGAGTGTGTTACTGCCGCAGCTGCTCTTTTATTGGGCTCAGGGGCTGTGTGCTTTGTGGTACTCGGTTAGCGGCTGAATTACCGTCTGTCACTGCTGCTGGTGCTGCTCACTTGTTCATTGGGTCAGGGGCTGTGTGCTTTGTGCTACAGAGTTAGTAAGCTGCTGAGCAACAGACCCAATGGCTGTGTACTGTTAGCACAGTACATCGTTGTCATCGCTAACCATACCCAGCAACCTCATGTCTCACTCACACTTAAGAAAACTTAAGTGTTAAAACATTACCATATATTAACATACACAACAAACATGGCTATTGTTAGTACTCACTGCTGTCAAGCTAGTATGGTAGTATTGGGAAAACATTATTGTGCCAATAGCTTGCTAATAGCTTTAGCAACGCATCCAGTCATGCACAATGAGTGCAAAGGGAAGAGTGAATGCAGATAGGCAGGTACGTAGGTAGACAGACAGGTAGCCTGTTCAATCGTTTCATATAGGTTGAATAAGACCGTTGGATGAGCTTATTAGAGGCCTGCAACAGCCACAGTTTCTAGATTTTTTTCTTTTATTTGTCAGAGCATTTAAATTACTGATTGCTGTAGGGATGTTGAGAGATTTTCTACAAACATAACAAAAAAATGCTTCTAGAATAACTTTCCAACCCTAGCTGTAACTGCTCTTATCATGAAAATGCTGAAAATACTGAAAATGACATTGATGGATACGTCACTCACCATTGATTAGTAAGTGGAAAACAATATAAACTCCCCCAAACAAGTATTGGCTCATATTAACACAATGCCAGATTGAATAATGAAATATATGAATTATTATTGAATATTAAAATCAGTTTGATGTTCGGACAATGCAGGGCAACTTTATTTGTGTAGCACCATTCAACCAAGGTAATACACAATGCTTTACATAAAACATAAAAGGAATTAAGACAAGACATAAAAGAAACATGAGGCAACTTAAAAAGACAATATAAAGAGACACACATGAATAGGATTAAAACTAAAAGGATAAAGGCAAAAAGAAAAAGTCCACTTTTTAAACTAAAGGCTGTGGTAAATAGAAAATTATTTAGCCCTCATTTAAAGAACTCTGGTGCATACAGACTTAAATGCTGTTTCTAAAGTTTTGACCCTGGGAATAGTTACCTATCCAGACAGTCTGAGAGGTCTGGAAAGCTTATAACAAATCAGATCAGAAATATATTTTGGCTCGAAACCATTCAAAGCTTTATAATAACATTGAATGGTAGAATTTTGAATAGTAACACTTGTGGGAGAATTTCCAATAGAATAATTTTAAAACCAATTATTTGACACACAGGAAGCCGGTGCAAAGATCTGAGAAGTGGAGTGATGAGATCCTGTTTGCTAGTCTTACTCAGGACTGATGTCTTATTGACTTTTTAGAGACAGCATTGCAGCAGTCTAGCCTACTGAAGATAATTGTATAGACAGGTTTTCCTAAATCCTGCTGTGTCTTCTTGAGTCGTTTAATTTTTTATATAATATTAAGGTTATAGTAGGGAATTCGTCTTAATATTGATGTTATAATGTAAGTCTGAGTCCCTGACTCCTAGCTTTAATAATACGTCTTTAAAGTTAGCGACTGAAGCTAATCACCGAGATTTAATATTCTTCTTTAGCTCCAAAAACAATACTTTTTGTTTTATCTTCCTTTAACTGCCACTGACTGACTTATAATTGATTTATGATTGATTATGAATGATTTGTTGAATGCACTTAACTGTAAATTTAATAAACCTGATTTGACTGAAGCTGAAAAGACTAAGAAGATCAACACAGGCAAGGCTATACATAGAAAAACTCATGCACACACGCACGCACGCACACACACAGACACACACACATACACACACACACACACACACACACACACACACACACACACACACACATACACGCATCTCAAGTCTCAAGTTGAACTTAAGACACCCAGAGCAGACTGGAATTCCTTGAACGCATCACACAGCTTTGTCTCCATCACAGAAACAACATATCAAAGCCTTCAAAAACTCCACTTCAGCACACACAGGCAGAAGATCAAAACACGTCATGACACACATGTTCAATCATCTCACGCTTATTCGTCTTAGATAAAAATATAATATCTATCACTGTGTGTTCTTGCTTATTACAGATTTATACTACATGATGCTGCTGTGCTAACGCAGCAGCGAGTACTTTCAGTGTCTCATGATGGAAAACCCAACTTTATAGTTATTCTCAGAGGCTTTCTCAGAAGTCTGAAACTTTTTTTTTTTTCTTTTCTGGTGTACTATCTTAGGGCTTAATTAGTAACAGAAATGTTCAAGTCTCGCTATATGCGTCTTCTATCACTGCAGCCAAGACTGCCTGAAATAAATGCTGTAATGCTCGCTTTTTACCACTCACTGTATATAGAGAGCAGAAACTCCTGGGAGACCTCGAAATTCCGGAGCCTCTATGCCCCGAGTGGCCTGTGATGGATTCCCAGCAGAAATGTCTTCGCCTCATCTCGTGTTCATTACTCCATCTCATCTGGCCCACTCTCCCAAACCAGAGAGAGACAGAAACACCATGAAATGAAGCTATACGGCTGGTGGAAGGCGTCAATTTGTCCAACCTCCTTGTGTTTGAAAAGGTGTCAAAGTTTATATCTAGAGAATTAGTGTGGATTTAACAACACGTAATAATGAATGCAAAATGAGGAGCTATTGGGACGAGGATAGATCATAGCAAGTAAACCCAACCGCCCACACACTTGTAGCATCCCGCACTTCCAATTAAATTGTTTTGAAGTTCAGGGCTTCTGCTTTGTTTTCGTGTGCTTGTTGTTTTTTATTTGGAGTTGTGACACCGAATGTGGTATCATTAGTGCCGTCTCTGTTAGCGACTGCTCATTCCCTTCCATCTCTCCCCCATCCGTCTTTGTTTCTCTTGTCTTGTCCTCCCTCTCCCTCCTTCCCTCACTTTGCTTTCATCTCAGATCAGAGGAACAAAGTCATAGCTTTCAACCTCATCTACCACTTTTTTGACTTTGCCAAGAAACACTGGAGTGACGGTTGAGCCGGCTGTGTTGAGTTTGCCATGTTTTCCCACTCTGACTCATGTCTTCTCCTCCCCATTCTCCTTTCATGCACCAGCTTTTCATCCTGCATGTCTTCCCACTTCCTCAGCCACTTCTGTTTTCATCTACTCTTCCCATACCAAGCTGGCACTGTTTTCCTCCTTCCTCTTTCTGTGTCCCTTTATCTCCTGCTCCTCTCTGTGCCCCTCTTCTATGTTCCTGTAATGAGGTCTCGCTCTCAGAGGACCAGAGCCATCTCCCTTGGCAGGAGTAAACAACCAATCATGCATCATATCTGACATGACCCTCAACCTATCAGAGACCTGATCAAAGCAGGAAGTGAAGGAGATGTTGCGCACCCCTCCACTACAGATGGACAGTTATTAGACGGACCAGATGAGGGGTTGTTGTGTGTGTGTGCGATTGCTTGTGTCTTGCATGTTTGTGTGCAGAGAGAGGGAAGTCAAAAGTGAGAGCAAACCCTTGCACTGAGTGGAGAGTGAAAGGCAGAGGCACAAAGTGGTGTTTTCTGAGTTGCAGCGGAGGCTTAAGTAGTAGAGAGTGAGGCAGAAAAAAAATTAACCGAAGGAGATGTAGAAGGGCAGACAGCACCGCTAACACATTCTGTCATGTGCCATTAGTTCTCAACAGGAAAAGGCGAAAAACACGTTTCCAGTTTAATCATTTCCGAGTGGGTTTGGTAAGACTTGTCACAACACCCTTAACGGCTGACTGAAATCAAGAGAAAAAGCATAGTTCATTTGTCAAGCCCTTTATCAATGCCACTCCTCTATCTTCCCTTAAACAACAATGACATGGCTCTTTGTGCGCCGTATAAAAACCAAGGTTTAACACAGAATTTGCAGTTGTGTGTTCTGACAAGTGTTAACATGTCTGTGTGATGGGGGGTTCAGAGTGCGTCCTCTTTCTACTGCAAAAGCATAGATGCTCCGTGGAACGGTGTCATGTATATTTCATCCACAGTGGGATGTGTCTCTGTATTATTGATGGCCGACTACTCAGTCGTCTGTGTGCCGCTCTCGCCCCCCTTTGTAAGAGTTTAAGTTACAGGGGGTGGCTCATAATTGAATCACAGGGTGACTGCCCCAATGCAGGGGGACGTTTTAATGGGAAGCAGCCTCCTGGGTGGTTATGAAGAAGGGAGCTGGAGAGGGGTGAGAACGGGTTGAAAAACACATAGAGCATGGATTTATTGTAGTCAAGAGGCAGGTCCAGATGATTCAGTAGCTTTATTTGCAGGATTGGCTCGGTCAGGTACATTTTAATGTACTCATTCATAATTCATTGACTGTTTTAGCAAGTAATGGAGAATGGATTCATTCGTCCATTTTAATCTTAACGCATGTACATTAAAACGAGCACGGTGTTCATCCAGACGATCAATTTCTTTCTTAGGTTATTCTGTTCATGAAATGAAAATGGTTTCATGCAATCAATAATTACATTTATTTTGCATTATAAATGTGTTCATTTGTGTGTAATTGGGTCCATGTGCTGGTATGATGAAATGTGAAAAACACAACAAACAGAAATAAATAAAACATGTCTATTGTTCGTGTACTTGTGAGGTATTATATCGACTGCATTGAAATCACACATGTGCTTCATTGTTATATTTATGTTTACAAAAAGATGCAGAAATGACGGTACAGTTCCGTACAACTCCAGTTTAACGAAGAGGAACAGCTATGGTAATGCATTCACACCAAATTGAAAGTTACCCAACATCGTGAAGAACTTGAAGACTTTTTGACCCATAAGCATGCCATAATATCTGCCTTTAATATCCTGCATTACAACAAGTAATTAGAAAAATGGGACTAGTATGATCATAAGTCTGGGAGGAGGTGGGGTTTGAGAGGTTGTAAAAGCTGAGGAGACTCAATGAGTTATACCTCAACATGTAGAAATGCCACATACATGTATTCGGGTAGTGTGTATTGTATTATCTGTTTCTCTCATTAAATGGATATGACGTGATGCCAGATCTGGTCTGGTGTTAATGTTGTCGGTGTTCATTCAGTTTCTTGTCCAGCTTTTTTAAGATGTCAGTGCTTATGAAAAGCCATTTAATATCTTAAGTCATCCGCTGATACAACCTGAATGACTTTTCTCACTGAAAGGAAAGCTTGGAGTGGTGAATAACATAACGTTCAAGAACTAAAGGGGAACAGAGCATCTTGTCGAACACCGACCCTGGGCAGGAAACTGAATGTACAGCGGAAATCGACAACATCAGCTGTCCGTACATCGGATAAAAAAAAAAAAAAAAACACTCACAGCATCAACTGGGAGGAGGTCAAAGCCATCGAACAATGGAGCATCGATTTTTGGAGCCAGAAGTGGCCATATTTGGACGAGAGGTTGGCGCTGGGGAGGATATCCTGAGCATACCCAAGGACACGCTGTTGTAGCCAATTGTCAGTGACAAGGTAGCCATGCCATGCTTTATCATCTATTTTACGCCTAATGAGACCATAATTAGCTAAATGAACTTCATGCTGTATTGACGAAGACTTAAAGCTGGCAATTGAGACCATAAACTCTTCAGGAAACTGTTGGGAGAAGTGAGAAGTAGGCTCATTTTCTCATAAGCTTACATATGACCAGACTCCTTTTTGCAACCAGAAGAGTCACTCCCTGCTGCACATTAGAAACAATTCAGGTTTCAGGCACTTCCACATTGGCTGCAATTTTCAGAACAGGAAACCATATTTTATCCAATCACTGGTCAGGAGACATAAATGTCGATGCATGTCAGCGCTACAGAACAGCAGCAGTTTAATAAATTATCTCCCTGAATTGGCACATCCTGGCGACCAGCCTTAAACCACCTCGTTCCTGCTATACTCTCATCCAGGAAACAAATGATTAAAAGTACATGGACAACACACTGATAAATGTGCCGGTCTTTTTTTTAAATCACTGAACCCACTCCAAGATTAAAACAAATACACAAACACTTAATTCAATTTTTGATACTCACAGGGAAAGGTTCATTTTCCATCTTCCCCAGAGAATTCAATTAATGAATAAACAGATGTTACACAGGCTGTGATGACTAAGCAGGCACAGTACACAGTGTCAATGAGGATCTCTGTGTGTGTGTGTGTGTGTGTGTGTGTTTGTCTTTGCTGTTAGAATCTCAGTAAAAGGTCTCATGTGCTCACAGTGTGGTCATAAATCGATACCATCTCCCCAGGGTGTGCAGTCATAGTTTTACTATCTCTCAGCATTGATCTGTGTGTGTGATAGCGACTCTCAGAGAAAAAAACACGCACACCAGAGCCTAGAATCACACATAGATACTTAATCCCCTTTGTTCATGTAGACAGAATGTATGTGATTTCACCTGGCAGACTCATTCTTTTCACGGATTTTAAATGTGCGCGATACAGACAAACGCAGGAACAGCTGTGACAGTTAAGGAGTCTCCCACTTTACGGTGTCTTTATTTGACAGATGCCATCATTTGGCTGTGAACGTACAGTCGTAACAGCAGCAGCAAAGGCACTGGGAGAAGGGATGGGAGGCCTGGTGCCAGAATTTGTCTGTGCTCATGCACACTGTGAGAGGAAACATGGGAGCCGAGGCTGCATTTCATTTCCTCTCGCAGACGTTCTCTGTTGCAACTCAAAATTCCTCGCCAGCTGTCATAGTCTCTGTTTATATTCATGAATTCAATCTGAATGTTTCAGAGATTTTTCTGTCAAAACAGAGGTGAGGCTGCGGTGCCGGATACCTATCCGCTTCAATAAAAGTCTGCCCTATTTGCTTATTTAGCTCAAAGCTTTTGTTGTCAAATCAGACGTACCGCTGACACGATTGCATGTGATTTTTCATATCCGGTCCTCTTTTTAAATTTGTGCTTTACATGCACGGTGAGTTATACACAGCTTTCAAGTTTGAAAATGATGCTTTCTTTGATCAGTGGAGGTCACAGTATTATTTGGTGGACAGTGAATACCATCCTTTTTTTAAATTTTTTTTTTTTTTTTTACCTCAAGCCAAAATCTGTAATCTCCTTGATGCAGTGTCCTTGAGTATTATTGCTGTTGTATTTTTGCACTGCATCAAACATCGAGGCCATTTATGTCACTTTTTCCAATTATATTTTGCAATGATGAAGTTCCAATTTAAAGGTGTTGGTGCAACCCATGAGAATCAGCCAGACAAGTGCTGCCATTTCACTTTAAGCATTTGAATTTTAAGCGTCCAGAGTAAGAAAACTACTTTTTTTGAAAATATAAGGTAAAAGTGCCATGCTCTGACTTTATAATTACAATAATGTGACACTACACTTTTCAATTTAACTATAAATTGTGTATGTTTAATTGATTATGTAGAGAATAATAAATGAGTGAACAAAGGAGTGATTTAATTCAAAGCCAAAGACAAAGAAACAATCATGTTTCTGTGACAACAATGGAGGAAATCCAGCAAGCACAACAGATAGCACCGGGATTCATTTTGGACATAAAGATGAGTGACTGACTGATAAGCCTGGTTTATGTGGCACTAAACCTAAAGGTTTATTGTGGATTGTGCATTCAACTGTGTTGTGATTTTGTATGACTGTTATCTATCTGCCAGGTCTCTCCTGTGAAAGAGATCTTGAGCTCAGTGGTACTTCCTGGTTGTATAAAGGTGGTATAAATAAAGGTGAAATAAATAAAAGTTAACCCTTCAGGGATATTTGGGGGCAGCATGAACAATTGTGATCACAATATTGACATATTATCTATTGTTATGAATAATGACCTTTCAATAAGATATGGTGAACTGTTGTGTATTTACACATCCAGTCGTAACAGAACAAAATTATCATTCATTTGGAGTTCAGTTAAACTCCTGAGGGAAATATAGCGTTCACTAGCTCGTCGCTAACTGTGTCTCTCTGATATTTGCAGCTGAACAGACAGCGAAACAATGGGTTGAAATTCACTATCCACTAGTTTCCTGGGGAGGTCACCGGGGGAATCATTTATGGGTGATGCTTCAGGTGCTCGGCAGAACTTTCAAGGCTTCGGAAGTGTTAGCTAAGTGGGCTTTGAAATTTGAATAATGTTAATAGCATTCACTGGATAAAGCTGTTCACCTAGATCTTTATGAATGAACGATACGCTGTACCAAACAAGGATTAGGGCCAGAAGTCAGGTTTATAATTAGCACAAGGTATCATGCGGGATAATTTCTGAGTATAACAAAAAAAAAAAAGTGCACTTTTTTTTTTCTGACATCAGTCAGAGGCTGAGGTGCCACTCTGACACGGCACAGGCACATTGTCAATGCACAATTTGCTACCTGGCTTAAACCTAAACCAAGATCATTTTCTTTGTGCTCTGGCTGAGCGTACCTAAACACGTCGATCCAAAACCCGCACAGCCTTATAGATGCACAGACATGCAAAAACACCTGTATGGAAGCATTTGTTAATGTTTCTTTACTCATTTATTCAAGATTTTTCTTTCATTTATCGTCCATCTGCACATATCTATGCCCTGTAAGACTGTTAAATGTTATGTTAGCAAACAGCTGCCTGGTTCCACATCCAGCAGACCTCTCCTTTTTCTGGCCACCTGTTGAATTTGAATCCAATATATAAGTACCTCTCACCTCTTGTTTGGCCTTCCATTTCCCTATATGTATATGTATATGTATATATATATATATATATATATATATATATATATATATATATTTACAATAGCTTGCTAGGTTCACTATTGTTCACCATACAGGGATGAATCATAACGACAGCATACAATTCAATACACTGGATGGACAAATACATCAGAGACTGTGTCGGGGCACTTAAGAGCGTGTTCGCTCACTGAGCTTCAAATGTACAGGACCATCGCTGTGTTCCATGTCATCTCCTCTCGCCTTTCACAATACAGGCCTCTCCACAGGACTCATATCACCACGCTGTATTCACCTCACATAACACAGCATGACAAAGTTTGCATGGGCGTCAAGCTGAGAGTCCCACTTTTAAAACAGGCTCCTCATAGGCAGCTGCCTGCCGCCCAGAGGAGGCGGATGCATTATTCATGGTCATTTACACAACCTCCCATCTCCTTATCATGGGTTCATCACGCTTTTATTGCTGCTCGCTGTACGGCGGAGGAACACTGCTGGAATCCATCGGAATGGGACAATTAAAAAAGTCCTTCATTCTTGTGTTAATGGGTTTGGTGACGGCACAAGACAGTGTATTGTTATTTTTTTTCTCCAGACAATCTGGAGAAAAAAAAAGAAACTCAGTTGCACAATGCCTTTTAAAAAAAAAAAAAAAAAAAAAAAAAAGTACATCTCCAATGCAATTACACAACCAAAGACATGTTTTAAATGCAACTTTACTGAGCGTCTTCCCCTCCTGCTGTTTTTTGAGGAGAAGAAGATCATCCGGTGGTTTTGTGTCTCTCTCAAAAAAAAAAAGAAAAAGACGAAGCAACATGAAGAAAGCCGATGGCACATCAAACACTTGCCACCGGTTAACTAGCTGCCGGCAACTCTTCTGCTTAGGAAGTGCATCAATTTCTGTGCATTAATGCATCATTTCCTGTGCATTCATTAAATTAGCATAGCAAGAAAGGCGCTTGCAAAATGCAAATACATGTGAGTCTGTTGTTAAAAAGAATGCCAGTGAGGGGAAAAAAAAGACGGCATTTTTCATAAGATAATCTTAAGGATAAACACCTTTTAATCCTCTGGATTAAGTACTGTGTTAGAGTCCACGTGTGTGACTTTGTATATGTGTGACAAGAGGATAAGAGGAAGCTATGGCTGTTAGAATAATGTGATTTTTTTGGTCCAAATAGAACAGAGTTAAACCACCTCAGAGACTGGCTCTTTTAATTACTCTATGCATGGTGTGTGTGTTTGTGTGAGTGTGAGTGTGTGTGAGAGCTCAACGAGCAGTGATGCGTGTAAGGTATTTAGAGAAAAAAAAAAAAGAAAAGCCCCCCGCATTGATAATTTATTACTTCAAACAGCCGTGTTTGGCTCAACGGAAAAAAAGAACAAGTTACATGAATCTGGAGATTAAAAAATGAAATGCTGTAAAGGCACAATAACCTTTCCTTTGATGCAAACAAGTCCCCATTCCTGACGCGCAGCGTGTCGCCGAAGTGACGGCGCAGAATATAATGGATGTTTTGCTCCGCTCAGTCTTATATCCTTCCCCTGGTTTGTTTGATCATCTGCAGCCACACACAGAGTCACCGGGCTAACTGCTAAAAAATTCCTCCTGTTAGAGACAATATCTGCCTCTGTGCTTTGTGACAGAATGAGAAGGGTTGTTGAGAAAGCCATAGGAAACTCTACGCTAACAGCACTCGATGTGCGCATCCCCACACACACTGCCTGCACACCTGTGGTAGCCAAGGCAACATCTAACCCCCCCTTCCCACCCCCTCTATTCAACAGGGGAAATCAGAGATCCGAACTACTGCTGTCTTCCTCCGCCTCTCCTCTCCACCTTCCTCTCAGCCGATGGCATAAATTCCTCCCTCTATTCCCCTGTCTCCCTGGGGCAGATGAAACCTTAAATGGAGGTTTAATGAAATCTCAGGGATTGTCCTGTGGCTTGATCACTCTGGCTCCCCTCGCGCGGGGTGGTCCCCCCCCCCCCTTCAGCAGTGCGTCGGAAAAGAGGGAGCACAGTCACTAATTGCAGGGCCTCGGGACAAGCGAGGGAATGTGAAAACAGGAGGGGAAGGGGGTGAAAGGAGAGATAAGAAAGAAAACTCCAAAAAAGGAAGAGCAGCACATGTTTCTAAAGGTCGCGTGTGACACTCATACACGCACATACATGCATGCACACACAACTGCAATCAGCGGTCCATCCAGCAACCGGCCCCCTGTTGTGGTGATTGTGAGAATGAATATTTAATTAGCGCAAGTTAAATTAACACACTGACAGTAGGCGGTGCTGCTGTGGATCATTGAAGCTCGGGTAATTGGAATCTTCCGGAGCAGTCAGAAACACAAAGCTATTGTGTGTATTCGCGAAGACTGTGTGTGTGTGAGGGCATGTTTAGTCTCTGGTATGAATAGATCAACAGGCTGGGAGCCCTGTGCAGCA
The DNA here is from genome assembly GCF_040436345.1 of Pagrus major. Lineage (NCBI taxonomy): Eukaryota > Metazoa > Chordata > Actinopteri > Spariformes > Sparidae > Pagrus > Pagrus major. The sequence continues at coordinate 12,849,351 of NC_133217.1, forward strand.
CAAGCGCCAGTGTACTGCCGGAGTAATTGTTGATCATCACACAAGGCACAATTAAAGAGAAACTATAATGAGTAGATAAACAAAGTTTATTTTTAAATTAAAACTTGCTGAAATGTTAGTGTTAATGAGCTGCTGCTGCTGCTGCTGCTGCTCTGCTGCATGTTCAACTGTGCAACAGCCGACTGTCCCAAAGAGTTCTCCTCCAAACGCAGGCTGGCTGTTAATCAATCATTTTCTATTAAGCTTATTTCATACAAACATACAAAACTAAAGAAACATATTTGAGATGATAAAACTGAAGTCAATTAAATTTAATTTGGGCTTGTGTTATGTTTTGGGGTGCCTTTTAATTGGATTTTTGTGCCTGTGAGTCTGTTTTTGAATGATGATGATTCTTAATAAAATCATGATTCAAACAATAAAAAAATGACCTTAATGTGTTAGGACTATACGTTACAGTATGCGGTGATTTGGTTGTAGTTGTTGCTTTTTTGTCTCATATATTTGTCGACAGAGTCTGAGGGGAGCTGTTGTCTCTGTCCATGGTGCTGAAACACACAGCTCATCAGACAGTGATCACACCAGAGTTAAGTCACAATTTTTCATGAGTCTCAGTCTTCCCAGTTACCCCTGAAACCTCGGCATTGTTGAAAACCAGAGAAAAAGTAATTTAAAAAGCAATAATTTCTAATATTTAAATGCCAGCAGGGCTGCTTCCAGCAGAATATAACAGGGCTGGTTGTATAAAAGTACAACCAAAATCCAAGGTAACTCGCTTTAACTCGAGATATTAACTTGCACAGGAAGTTTATCTTTGTCTAACACCACCTGCTTTAAAAAATCTACCTCATGACACTGAATACAAATACATTCCTTGTAACCTTCGACTGTATAAAACACATTAAATAGAGTTCAGCTTTGCCATTATTTAACCAAAGAATGAGCCATTTTTTTCCAGACTCAACACCTTTTTCCTGTTCACAAGCTTCATGCATACTTTTTTTCAATTGGTTCCTGTAAACAAGTGTTATAATAACTAATTTATCAGCAGGTAACGTTCCCTCCCATCAGTTGCATCAAATCTTCATTAATTATCATACGCGATCTTAATTAATGCCTTTATGTTCCACTAGTTGATTCCATTGGAGGTGAGCACTGATGTTTTGTTGCAAATTAGCTTTAAAAAAAAAATTGCCAGCTCATTTCCGAACGAAGGAAAAAAACGTGTAATGTTTCGGCCCAGTAAACCCAGGAATTAAGTTGACAATGGAGAACTCTGCACCTCAGGATTCACATCCAATTTCCAATGTTAATTGCCAGTGCAGGAAGTATGTGCCGTACATATAGTGAGGCGGAAATAGTGAAGGAACAACTGTTTTGTACTAGTGTTTGAGAGGATATGGTCTGGTACCTACCAGGAAATAGCCACACCAGCTCTCACGCATACTTGCTTGGCCTTTTGGCTCGCCAGAGTTGTTCACTGTGAGAGCTGTTAGCCTGTGGATACTGTTGCTGTCTGCCTGCAGAGTTCGGCTGGAGTTTGACTCATTGCTGCAATAAGTTGATAGTTAGACACCTTTAAGTGCCTGTTGGTGATAATAATTGTCTTGTACTTCTTCTTGATTTATATACTTTTATCTTCTCCTGGTCATTTGTTATTTCTGCCACTGTGATGAGTCAACATATTGGCTGAGTAAGTAAAATAGTCCTTGATTTAATATGTTATCAGATTTATGTAGCCTACGGCTTAATGTTTTGAGAGGAAAAGTACGCATAAATTTGCTTTGACTCCACTCAATACCTGCGTATCCTGTTAGTGTGTTGTGGCTTGAAAGGTGAGCAACATCAAATACTCAAAAGTAAAATAAGATTTTATTTATATAGCACCTTTCAAAACCTTGGTAACAAAGTGCTTTACAAGAGGATAAAAGGTTAGAAAGGCTAGAACTGCTTCAAACGCCCTTCTGCATCTGGGTATACAGAGACGAACCAACACTCCAACTTCCCTGCACTTACCCTTCCATCACAGACCAATTTTACATATTGAAGTGTGCGTTCAGTGTGTTAGCGGAGTTTAACTGCACATGTAAAAAAAAGCACAAAGGATTTTGTGGCTCCAGAACAAGCTGCACGGAATCTGATAACCTGTCTCCAGTGATGTCACTCAGTGGCTAAGTTGCACTGTGGGTAATGTAGGCGAAGAAGAATGCTAAGAGATGATATCTCTGGTTATGCTGTATCAAACTGTCCTTAATGAGTCCAACAATCTTATGGAAGTGCAATGACTGCTTTTCAAAACCTGCCGCCTACGTTACCCATAATGCAACTTGGTCGATAAGTTACATCACTGGAGGACTTTTATCAGATTACATGCAGCTTCCTCTGGAGTCACAAAAGGCTTTATACTGCCTTTTTTCACATATGTCGTAGTACTCCCCAAGACATGTAAAAACACTTTGACGTGTAAAATTAGTGGAGTTACCCTTTAATCTGAACCACTATCTTTCCCCATCCTAAACCGAGTGTTTTAGTTGGCTAACCTTACCAAAAGTCATAACCATGATCCTTAACTGTACAGTTGTTGAAATTCTAGAAAGCAGTAGTTTCAAAACAGTTGGGACAAGATGGAAAAAGAAAGTTACCTAGGGTTTGGCTGAATTGTCCAAAGTCAACATTCTTGTTTCTGTACCATATAGAAAGAATAATGGAAAGTCTTCTTACTAAATAATTCATGGCATGAGCATGAAAGAAAAATCACACACTGATAATAAACACTGCATATATCCTCAATCATTAAAAAGTCTGTACTGCACTTCGTGGTTTCCTCCAGGTAATTGAAGTAGACCTTCTCCTGCTCTCCTGATGATCGGAGACAATATAGGCTAACCTCGGCACTCATCAAAGCGCAGCATCTGTTCAAGCCCTAAGCTATATTAGTGTGTTTTCCCTCTCTGTCCCATCGGTGCCGGCTTTAATTAGCAGAGCTAGGAGAAAGAGCTGACTTACCCGTCAACCTCTGCAAACATTATTATTATTTGCAGCCTTGCTATTTTATCCTCTATCCAAACACTCGACTCTGGGAGTGTGCGTGCATTTGTTATCGTGTTTGTATAGATTTATGGTAGTATCAGTGCTTTGGAGTTATTGTAGTGAGTCTTAGTGGATGAGACGAGGCACACGCCTATATATAAGCCACTCATTCAGGTATTAAAAAGCTTCTCACGGCATGATGGGATGCTACTGTGTTTGCAGCAACCGGTAGCAGGCCAGGGACAACAGAAACAGCACGCAGTGAAAGCTAATCAAAGATTTATTTGGCTAGGCAATTTGCATCTGATTACTGCTGTGATGTAGTGAGTTAAGAGGATGATTTTTGAAGTTTCACCTGTTATTTTTCCCGCAGATCGGGGGTGCCAGCCTCTTGTTATGCAGCCCGAGTGAATGATGCCATCTGCTCATCATCATTTAAATGTTTTTGTCTGAGCCAATTATGTTCATTAAGAATGCTAGACGGATCTGAGGGCATACTGTGTGCCAGCCACCATGTCCATGTCCCAGACTAACCCCTGAAGTCATAGGGGCACACACACACGCCTGAACACGCGTGCAGCAACACGTCAAACTCACTTTTAAATAAAGATAGTCATGCTTCATATACTGCTACATACTACATTAAGGTCCTTGTAACATTCTTGAATATGTAAGTCTAGTTACCTGTTAATAAGTGCGTAATAATTGTAGTAGTTGTAGATAGTTAAAGGAGAATTCTGGTATTTTTAAACCCGGGCACTATATTTACATATTTTGTTGTGCAAATGATTCATACTTATCAAAAGTTTTGGAATGAGTCCAGTAGATGTCTTCAATGGCTGCAATGTAACCCATGGGACTACTCCGACTGTCACTAAAAGTGATTTGTTTTTGCTACTGACGGACTGATGTTGTTATTCCAAGTGTCTGACAACTTTACTGAAAAGATTCCAACACAGATAGACCTTTTTGTTATATAATAAGATCTGTTTTGTAACCAGAAACACAGGCCTTGCTCTGAAATCTCACAAGATGAGGGCTGTTGCAGGAAGATGACGGTGGAAACATAAATCAGAAGAGTTTGGAGTTTACTTGGAGGAACTGCCGGCAAGAATTTATTTCCGAAGTCACGGCTGAATATTTAGCTGATTTTGCCAATGCAGATGAGACAACAACCATTAACAATTCACCTCGTGGGATTTGAGGGCAAGACTTCTCCTTGAATGAGACTTTTGTTTCTGGTTACAAAGAGGATCTTATAATTTAACAAAAAGGACACATAGAATAATAACTTTAGCCTATCAGTGGAGAATACAAACACTTCTCATGGACATAACTTTGATGGTTGGAGTTGCCCCAAAGGATTGCATTTCAAACAGTGCAGCTGTGTTGCGGCTGCCAGCTGAGGTGATCTACTGAATCGATTCCAAAACTTTTGGTAAGTATGCGTCATTTACATAACACAACATGTAAAGATAGGGCCAAGGTTTAAAAACAATGGGATTCCCCTTTTATCTGCAAATAAATGCATAATGCAGTTTGTTTAAATCTTAAGAAAAAACAGGTTTATAACGCTAACAGTAGTATATAAGCATCTTATAATGACTAATAAGGGCCTTATTACCTGTTCACTAATGCTTTTTAAAGGCACCCAACCGATTTGAATTATGTATGGTGTCGCGCCAACTTTTGAAGAGTCTCATGCATACACACACTCACACAGAAAGAGAGACGGAGATAGAGCGAGAGAGAGCTGAGAGGAAGTGCCAAATCAGGGTCACCTTTTTTTCTCCACCAGGAATAAATTACCAAAGAACAACATTACCTGTCTGTGAGACAGAAATACCATAATCTTCAGTCGAGACAACGTGAGGCTACAAGACATCTCTCTCTCTCTCTCTCTCTCTGTCGCCTGTTTTTCTGAACACACACACGCACACAGAAACAAACACAAACATCAGTAGTTCCTGGGTTTGGTAGCAGGCCGCTTGTTTAAGATGTGGAGCGGCGTAATGTCAGTGAGATCGGTAGCAGGGATAGATTTCATTTAGATAAAGCTTCTCCACTAGCTGCTGAGGTAAATGTATTTCAGGTGATAAAGGGAGCAAATCTTGTTCTCAAAGTCTCTGCTTGCCACAGAATTTGAATGAGAATAGAGTGCACTCCGGAGTACTGAGAAAAGCCTGTATTTGTCGCCCTGTCTGCCTAGGCATGTCTGTTTTTTTAACCGTTTCCGTGTCTTTGTGCTTTTCAGGGAAGAGCTCTTTGAAGGAAGGCTGCCCATGGATGAATAACACTCTTACTCAATTTCTGTCTCGCTGACTTCTTGTCTTTATTCGGCGTTTAGCGGTGCAGCTCTTCCTTCCGCTTCACACACCGCAACACGCAGCGCCCCCCACACTGACTTTCAGCCAGGAAACTTTTAACCCAACTTTCCTTGTTGCACTTGTCTGTGTTGTTGTGGTCTTTGTTTGTTTGTAGTTGTTTTTCTTTTCAAATTGTGGTTCACTTCAACAAAAGATGACAGGGTAAAACCACCAGGGCCACTAAATAAGATATTTCATTGTTGTTGTCAGTCTGGCTTTCTGGTCGGCTTCCTGAGGTTGTGTCCTGGCCGACTATTCAGTCTGTCTTCTACCCCTGTAAAGTCCAAGGTGTATATGTATATACATATATATATATATATATATATATATATATATATATATATATATAGACAGTATCATTTTACATTGACTTTAATGTTCATACATCAGATGTCTTTGTGTTCTGCATAGCAACATGCTGTTTTACCTCTTTGCTTTGAATGCCAGAAGCCAAACTGAATTGAATTGAAGTTAAAAAAAACATGTTTTTCCCATCGAAACACCGTTCATACAAGCATATTCAGTTTTTATATAACTGACTGACTGATAAATGCAAGATCAGAAGAAAATGTAATAAAATGAGTCGAAAGGAATAGAGAGAAAGAGGAGAGAAAACATTTTCATCATAACATTTTCGAAATAATTTACCAAAGACCTTCCTGTACAACCTCCGGGGAATTTCACTTTAAGAGTTACCTCTGCCTTAACAGCATAACATTGAGGATTTGGCTGAAAGATAGCAGCAGTTACATCATCATTAAAAGTGTTTTTAGTAAGTGTTTAAAGTATTGCATGCATTACCCACAATGCAGCTGAGCTATTTAGTGATATCACTGACGGCAATTTATCAGATTACATGCAGCTCCCTATGGAACCACAAAAGGCTTTAAACTACTTTTGTTTCACATATGCAGTCGTAACTCCCTGTACACACAGTTTAATGTTTAAAGTTACCCTTTAATCTATCATACATATGTTGCATTATATAAAAGGCCAGATTCACTGACTGATCTCACAAGTTGATCCTAAATATAAATAAATCTTTTCCTAAGCCTAAGTGGTTTTGGTGCCTCAACTAAAGCAGATCATTGCAAGGTTGTCACAACATTAAATAGACAATTGAACCTAAAGAAACATAAAGTTGCAACATGAAGAAATGCAAAGTGTGCAGAAAAGTGGTTAACAGAAAAGTACACTGCCAACATTTATTCTGGTGACTGGGTCCGGAGTTTAAATCACAGTTAATGAAGCAGGTAAAGGGAATTATATCTTTAAACGGAAGCATAAGGTATTTTTTAACTTTTACAGCAGGAGGTCTGAGCAGATGTAAATGATAAGTTGGTACAGCAGGAAATAGAGGCTGACGCTGTTTCAAGGATGTCGCGTTTAATCCAGAGTACAGCTGCTAATGAGTAAACACCAATCCACAGTTTACAGTTCTTCAGGAGAGTGCCATGGAGCCACTGCTGAGCATGCTCGGGCTGGAAAAAAACAGTCCAGAGAAAGATGCAGTAACAGACACTCGGGTGGAGGCAGAGGTCAAGCGGAGGGAGAAAGGGGTGACAAGGGAGGGAGGGACGGATGTATAGGGGAGTAGAGGCGGTCTTTTGGGTGCGATTCTGCCAGTGTTCGGGGAGCGAGGGCAGCTGCGTTCCACACCCAGAGCACTGAAGCCGAACTAACGAGAATGTAATGGCCCTCCATCAAGCACTCCACCAGCTCGCCAGTATGAGTACACACACTCGTGCACACACATTCACACACAATAGCACATTATGAACTTTAACTATAAATACACGTGCACCGACAGACCTTTTTCAACATGCAGTACCTTAAAGCATAGGATTATATTGCAGCTTTGATAATGATCCAACCAGTCATTTACATTTTGTTGAACTTTTGGCTCAATATCGTTAATCAAGACCCGAGAAGATCTTGATAGTTTCATTGCAATATATATGTATAAGTCTGACATGAGGGGTGCTATTAGTAAAGTCAAGTGCATACAGGCTGTAGCTGCCTCTATTATAAGTCTATTTCAATTTCCATTATAAGAAATCCAGATACTAGTTATTCATGGGAATTTGCTGTTCTTGAACAAAAAAGCATATTAAAACTTATTGGTGATATATGACCATTATTAAAAAATGGTACATTTATATTTAATTGAACTTAAAGTGATAATTATTTCCCTTTTAACTAACAATGCATTTGTTCATTAATCATTTATTAAGCAATTGTTTATTGTAAAGTTGCATGTTTATAATAAATAGCTAATACATACTGTGTAGTTCTTTTACAGCTGCTGTAGTTATTATGGCTACAAAGGAGGAAGGGACGAGAAGTAGTACAAAGTACAAAAAGTGTATATAGAGAGGAGGTCGGGAATGGATGGTTGGGTTAAACAATTAAAGGACTTTCATGTCTTTTGACTTACTAACTAAGTGAAGTGATGACATGTACATAAACGTACCTTCGTTGTGTAAGTAAGTATGTTTGCAACCAAAGTAACAGAAGTAGATATAGTTAATTTAACCCAAACTATAATTTTTCCTTACCCTAACCAAGTAGTTTTCCTGGTTTTCTGTTGACCTTTCTTGATTATTCCTAGTTAATGCAACTTTATACTTCCACTAAACTACATCTATTTTGTAAATATTGTAGTTTTCACTCCACTTCACTTGCCTGATGGCTTTAGTTACTTATCAGATTACATATACATATACATATATGAAATAGACAAAATTAGCCCAGCGTCAGCAGCAAAATGCAACATAAACGTTAATGCAACAGTAGTATTAATACTAAGACATTATACAGTATATAATACGCTGACAAGGACCATTTTACTGCACAATAAGTACTTGTAGGAGCTTTGAGCTTTGGCTTTCTTCTGCAGTCGTTACTTAAAACTTAGAATGCAGGACTGACACTTGGACCAGAGTATTTTCACAGTGTGGTATTAGTACTTTTACTTGAAATAAGAGTAAATGATCTGCTGTGTATTCATTCCTGCAAAAAACTGCACATGCACAACTTAAATTATCGAAATAAAGAAAGGAGGAGAAGCTAGAGGGAGCATCTACGCTCTGTGCTGTGAGTCTCAACGTGTTACCGTCGCTGTTTTATCAAGTGACACTTTAAATCAGATACAGATCAGTGTACCTATAGTGTAACAGATAACACTAACCTCTTGTACTCAGAGAAAGCTGATAGTCGCCAGAGTGGCCAATTACAATGACAGGATACATGTTAAACTTTACCGCACTGTAAGCATTTAATTAGAGCATCCTCAGCGGGTCCACCACACTTTAGCTCTGCCAATCTGACTAATGGTAAGAGATGAGAGCTAATGATATTAACACATGCTTATTCCCATGCACACGCACGTACATACACTCACTCACACTTGACTGTCACCAAAGTCCTACAGTAACAAGCACCGCGAATCCAGCCTGATTCAATTAGGGGAGGATTAAACAGAGCCACTGATATGGGGGCATGCGATGTAATGTCAAACAATCAGCGGCAGAGGTGCTGACAGAGCACTGTGCAGGACCAGTGAGCAGAGGGAAACCACCCGGCGCCCTGACCTCGCTGGCGTCCCATTGGCTCACGCATATGTCCTCCGGCAATGAGATCACAGGCAGCTCATTGAGTCTTAAATGATGTGGCACGATCTGGCAGGACCTGGCTGCACATGCTCTTATCTGGATAGCCAGACACACAGAGGAACACACACACACACACACACACACACACACACTCGCACTCAAATGATTATTTTCCTTTAATTGTCACACAAAAGATAACACGCACTAGAAATATACACCGAATGTACCCACAAGATGTACATGTGCACTATCTCTTTCTGCCGGAGTCGACACAACAGCCGCCTTGTTACGCTGTCAGCCTGATTAACAAAAGACTCAAACCTTAAGAGGTTGGCGATGCTACTGGCCTTATAATGGAGTGTGGCCCTGCTCTAAAAGGCTGATAGATAAATAAATAAACTCGCGAGTAGCACATAAGACATGGAATTTATTACCTGTCCGGCTAATTAAATGGCTAAAGATATATAGATGCAGGAGAGAGTGAGATGAGAGTGGGATGAGGGGCCGAGTGGAAAAAAACCCAAGAGAAGCGAATTGCTGCGTCTGATGAATTTCTTCATTCTTCCTGCACACACACACACACAAGCTCTACTCTGACAAGTTGCCCAGCCTGTGATGTATGCGGGTGTGCTCCCGTGAAAGAGTGCAGATGTGCATGATGATGCATGTCTGTCTGTTAAAGAGGTCTCAAGCGTAGCGGGCACGCATCCAGGCACCGACGACTTATCAATATTCAAAGCAGCTCCGGCAGGCTTTTATAAACGGAGGGGAAGAAATAAATCAAATTATGAAGCAATGTTCTGCAAAATGGACTAGAAATGGCTTGATAGGCGTTTTGCTGGTTTGACCATCGCGTACGCACAAGCAAATTCCCAGTTGACAACGTCTGTTTCACTCAGAAACTGTCCAATTATGCGGTGCAGTACTGAGGAGTGTGTCCCGCTCATTTTCTCTTAATTCCTCCTCAAACTCTTGTTGTGATCGTGGCCAGATTGTTTTCAAGGTTACCCTCAGCACATGATTGGATTTGCTCTGGTTTCTCTTTTTTTTTTTTCTTTCTCCCTTGCCGATCCGGTTGCCTCGTCCCAAATAGACATGTTAAAATGCAGAAAAAGGTGGCCAGCTCCGAGGAGGGGTATAGACATGTAAATTGCTAATTTGGGACAAAAGAAGACAATGCCACAGGGCTCAGCTGGCGAAAAAAGGCAATCCCACTTCCATTAGGCTCCTCTCCTGCGGTGAAGCGCCTATCCTATCATTGTGCTCCAATCAGTGACTAATTTAAAAGGAGGTATTACACTCAGACGGTTACCAGCTTGATTGAGACAAGACAGCTTTGTCTAGCGTTAATTTCACTTCGATGTCGCTCTCTCTTTTACTCAGTGGGCCAGACCTTTAGCTAACCTTTCTCTCACCTCGGCCTCCCTCTCTTCAGTCAAATAACAGATGACTTCGCTCCACAACATTGCACACTCCCTCTCTGTTCGGGCGATGTGTGCATGTTTGGTGCCCAACAAGGGACACAGCGCTGCGTTATGTCATGAAGAGGGTGGTGGTGGGTGGGTGGCGGCTTTGAGGTGGATGCTGACCAACCCGAACAAGGCTGAGCGAGGAGCAGAAAAAACAGTATCGACGTCCAACTTTTCCCCACACGACGTTCGCCCGCTGTGATGAACATCGTCAGAACTGCTCTCTGTCTGTCTGCCGCTTTCATCTCACCAGACATCTCAGCCGTGGGGGTGGGGGGAGGTAAAGAGAGAGGGAGAGAGCACATGAGATGAAATGATGTCGACCCGGGACAGCTCTGATGTCTCTTTGTGGACAGCTGAAACCACCTACAGAAACAGACAGTGTTGTTTTTCTTACAGACATAAAACTAGACACGCACACCCCCACGCCTATACTCAAGACTTTCAGGTACTAAAAGAGCAGAGATAAAAAACATTACATAATATGGTTTTGCAAGCACAAAAGCCTTTAACTGCATGTAATTGAGGAACTGAGACTGTATCCTGTGCCTGCAGTCCATTGAACTCTTTTCCCATGATGAATGTCGGACAGTCATACAGCTTCAGTTAGTGCTCTGTCCTCTATGTTATTTAAGATAAGTAGAAACCAGACATATACTTGTACACTTAATGAGCCTTTTTGTCATTAATGAGCCTTTTTGCCATTTCACTCAGCAAAACATCCAAAAGATGTCTTTGTCGACCTTGAAAAGACGTCCACTGAAGAGCCAGTATAAAAGTTTTTGTGCTGTTTTTTATGGACGTCTTTTCAATGTTCACTAGTGATGTCTAAAAGGGTTCAAAATCAAAGTCATTTTAGACATCTTTTCAACCTGAGTACATGAAGTATGCACTCCAGATGAGCTGTCTATCAGCTTTACTGAACACCATGTTGTCATGTCATCCACCCTTGGAACAATAGCCTATACCTGTGAAGGCTGACACTTACCTGGTATAGTGCATGCCCCCATGTACTGAGGTTGAGGCTGGATGTTCAATTCCACCCTGTAGAGATTTGCTGCATGGAGTTAAACTGGACCGCTATAAGAATTTGGACAATTGTAATCGAAGTTGAAAAGTTGTAAGGTTGTCGCTTGGACATCAATAGAGGAAGTTGAGAAGACGAAAAGAAGAAAGAGGACACGAAAATGTTCATTCTGGCTTTTTAATGTCGACTAAGAACAGGAATGGGTGTCCTTTTGGACTTGTTACTCTCAGTGGGATGGTAGAACAAATGTTATCACTGTGATTGATCTTTCATTGATGACAGGTAAGCGTACGTCCATCACAAGGTCCAATCCATAAGGTGTTTAGGCCGAGGGCATAGGTTTGCATATGGATGGTAGGGCCATTAACAATATTTTGGGAGAACAGAGTTATTTGACTGAACTCATTCACATTATCTTTGGAGTGAAGTCACAATAAATAATTCCAGTTGTAGAGACCAAACCTACGGCCTCGGTTCACATATACAACCTTGGGATTCCAAAGACCAGTCGTCACCGGCCTTTTCCAAGCGATGATCACTCTTCATGTTCAAATATAAGCGAGACACAAAGGTTTTAAAACAAATAAATATAGTATATACAGATCAACAGTAAATGCTGATTGGACTAAGAACATGGCTGTTATGTTTATTTTCACATTTCGTCTGGGTTGAACTTAAAGTGACATTATACACCATCAGAAGTGCTTCCTCCCATAACTTTCTGATGTCGGAGTTACAGGGTGGGGAGGTCATCTTCCTTGGATTAAATTCCCAGACTCTCTTAAAAAAATGGCGTAATTTTGTGCGTTGTTGAGCTGGGAGAAACTTTAAGAAATGCTGTCTATAAACAATTATTTGGGCATTCTTGTTAATTCGGCAAACGTTATAAATGAAGACAATTCGTTATTTGTGTGAAAAACATTGAATCCAATGAAGAGAGACTGTCACAAAGAGTGCTCGGTTACAGTGACTCCATATTCAAATGATTATTTCACGTTGCATTTCCTGTTTTGCATTTCATAGTAAAAGCCTTCGAGTTATTCGTTATTTGTCTATGGGGAGCTTTTAATGTGGAGTAAGAGTGACTTGACAAAGCAGAGGCTGTTGCAACACTGCTAGGAGAGCACCCTGATTGGTGAAAATTGACAAATCAAAACAAAGCTGTCAGCCAAAATGCTCCTTGAAACTCAAAGAGACAGAAAGATAGACAGGTCGATTGTGACTGGCAGATTGATGACCCCCCTGCTGAGGAAGATATATCAAAATGACTGCTAGCTGCCTGTTGCGGCAACGTTCAATGCAGCAAATCAGTCATTAACATCTTAATTGTTAGTGTCTGTTTTCATCAAATCAAAAGCCTTCTGAAAATCAAAGAAATGTATGCATAAATCAAAGTTGTTGTTTGTTAGATCTGTGTCAAGTGCTGGGAGCAGAGTGTTACTGAACAACATGTAGGGTTTGAGTGCTGCTCTCTCTAATGCGAGCTGGACCAAGAATGAGTGCATGGCAAATGCCAGCACAATTACAACATGCTTTGAGTCTGCAGCCATGCTTCATTTTCTCACTCTCCATTTACAAATCATGTAAATGAGACTCAACTATCATTCTTGCTGGCGCCATTACTTGGTAATTGCTCTCTAAATTACAACGCAGAACTCCCTCCAGCTTATGCGCAGTCATTGACATGTATAAGAGAAGCTGATGACTCCTGCACCAATGTACCAATTAGAAACCAAACGCATGTGTTGTATGGCAGCCTTAAGCTTTGTTGGCCCTGCCATCGTGTCCAGCAGGCTCTGTAAATTGCTTGGGTAAATTTGGACGACATGTCAGCCTTTGAGTGATCTTACTCAAACAGTTGGTGGGTCATGCCCAGAGTGTTTACACAGAAGAAGGAGGCAGAGGGGGTTGTCAGTGAAAAGGGGGAGCAGAGGCTTCTTGGCTGGTTCCTTGCCCTGGCTTCTTTTCCACCGTGTATTTTAGCATAGTGGGGATGTAGACACTGTCATTTGTGGCACTTTAAACCTGTGGCGAGCACAAGAAGAGGGTCACCACAAATGTTTTTCTTTCTCCAGTAAGTTGCCGTAGTAATGGGCTTGAATTGTTAGCCCTGGCCATACACTTTGCCTGTTGCAAGTTTAAATATACTGTAAGCTGAGGTGCAAGATGTGATGTAGTTGTAGAGGAAAATTGCTGCCCTGCTTTCAAAATCCAAAACAGGACTGGAATGCTTAACACAATTTATTGACAAGCTTTTAATACACAGATTGACACAGAGATCTCTGTCTAACCTAAAGCGTTAATCAAAATGTCAATTGATTGATGTGAAAGCATATTCAACATTATTGCCTGGAGGTATTTTTGAGATTGAACAAAGCAGATTTATCTTGGTTTTAATCCTTAACTGTAAGGGTTTCCATAAAGGTCAACTTTACCATATTTTAACACATAAAGTATACATAAGTACATATTAAGGGAAACCTCGTATGCTTTTTTTCCTATCTTTTCCGTTCCTTCAGCGTTAAATATTTTTTTATGTATGTAAAAGGTCTTGAAAGTTAAAAAGTCCAAAGTCCACACCAACAAGAGCTCCTTTCTCCCACAGAAAACATTGCTCCTGAGGTGGCCAAAATGCCTCGTCAGTAGTCCCACCTTTAATCCCCTGACATCACATTATGTCATCATGTCACAGATTTGCATAATGTAGGCATATATTCATGATAGAAGTGACGCTGCCGACTGAAGACACTACAGAGCTGACCGGAGACACGATGAGGGGCAGACTGGTGGTCTTAAAGAGACAGGAGCTACAACAGAGCATCTCAGACTGAGGGAATACAGTGCGAATGCATGGGACAGTTTGAGTAAATGGATGTGTTTTTCATGTAAACATACCCCATCACCCCAAATAAAACTATGAACCCGAAAATTTGCACAATATGTCTCCTTTAAGTGGGGTCTGTTTCCAAGTGAATGTACAGTAAGCAAGCAACGATTGCAGAAGTGACCTGAGGGGACACCAGACCTACATGTGGGCTGGACTCACACACACACAGAAAAATATAGAGATAATCAACCTGAAAGATAAACTGTGTGAGAGTCCCTATCTAATCTACCAGGTTCAATGGCTCCATCAGAACAGGAGTTCATTAGGGAATGTGAACTGAACAGCCGCTTAACAGGGGAAGATCTGATCAGAGCTGAGCTGATATAATGTGAGTGCACATAAAGGAGCAACAGATTAATCAGCACGACAATGACAGGTTGCGCATTTCTAAACAATGGCTGCCGTGGTACCTGCTGAAACCTGTTTTCTGTGAGGTAAAGAGGTCAAACTGAGACCAAATGTAAAGGGGAAGTGCGTTTTCTTTCTGAAACACTATTTTAGCTGTTTTTAAATCTCCCACAATGAGACCTTGGCAAAGCTAGTTATGCCAGCGTGCAACCACTTTCTTATGTTCACTCTTTTGAATTTGTCCTTCTGCTCAAATAGGGATGCAACAACGTCTCCTCCATTATGATTTTACTTTTCTGGGGTGAGACAGATGGGAGGGATGCTTTTACTGTGCAAGTTTATGGCGTGAATATTTACCCATAGCCCTATCATGACTGTCATACAACGGCATGATCGTTAAAATTCAATTAGATGGAAGTCACAAAACGCTAACGACGCCAGTCTGTTCGCAATGAGGTTTTCAGAAATTTGAGACGTACTGACAGAAAAGAAATAAAGTTGTCTGAAAGTCATGAGGGGTTGCGAGGGTTTGTTCATGTCATATAGAAGAAGGATAAATGGATATTGTTTGTTTTGCTCACAAAAGGTGAATGTTTTTGGTTCTTTATCGAAATGGTTTAAGGATGAATACCTCATAAAATTGGAAATTCTTCAAACAACAACACTGAAAATAAATGTTACTGTCAGTGGATACTTTTAAATGTGAATGCCATTAGATTTGTAGATATTTGGTCATGAACCCAAGATGCTATTTACAATTTACACTGAATGATGTCGCCACATACAAAGTTAAGCGATAGCCAACGTTACTACGATTCATCCCGGGGGGAAGGATTGCTGCTAAAGGCTGTGTTGAGTGACATTTAGCTCAAAGATACAACAGTCAATCTCGTGCTATCAAGTCAGTGGATCACCAGATTGAACTGGATACATTGCGTGAGAAGTACAGATATCTACACCACATTTCACGGCAATTTATAGCTAGCCAGTTATTTCAGTCTGGTCAAAACTGTCTGACCAACGGATTGACAACCCAAAGCCGCACCACTAGCATTGCTAACAGCGCTAAAAAGGACCAAGACATAAATACAGTCTCCTTGAGTTTGTTCATTTTGAGTTCATAACTTTTTTTTAGTTGTCAGCTGTGCCATTTTTCTCACCTGAAATCAGGTTTGATACTTCTAGGCTTTGATGCCAGCACCCCAGACAATATCATATTTCATCTGCTGATCTGAAGCTCTGTGAACTGCAGAAGTGAGACACAGGTGTTATCGCTCTCTTTATCACACTGTGACACATTAACATCCATCCAGATCTATTCTCATCCACACCGACATAGCATAGCTCTTCACAGGCCTTGACTCTCATCCAACTAGTTCTTAAAAAAGCTGAATAGACAAATCCTTTAAAAAAGTGTATTTTTTAGTTAAGGTCTGGGTGATTATTGAGTCTTTCATAGGACATCAGTGAATGCATTTCCTTTAAGGTGAAATCATCTTGCTAGAAGTCTGGAGCAAACCTGAGTTACAGTGTTTTGTCCAGTTTTCAGAAGCATCTGCATGAGATTTAGTTATGATGACAATGAATATGTAAAGAGCTCTTCACAGCTTTTATAGCCAGGAAACTAATTGCAGCCCCATCTTGAATTTCCTGCAAGTAATGGAGAGTGTAGTGTATACAGATGGGTATTGGTGTGGAGAGCTTAACTTACTTTACAAGGTCGTTGTCTCTTTATTTTTGCTAATGCAAGTCCAAAATATTTTTATGAAAACATTGTTGAGTACATTATAGCTGTGATTTGAGAACGCTTGTGACCAGGCCGCCATTTTGCTCGTGCTTGAACGGACCAGGAACCAACCCAACTTGGATGCATCACGGCCCTAGTTTCTCTCATCAGTTGTAAGTCTACCCAATTGCGCCCAGAGAAAGTCCAGAGATGTTATCAACAGGGGCTGCTGATAATGCCCCTTGGAAATAAGAAAATAATTTACAAGTACCAGACAATTTTGCACTGGCAAATTAGTCTGGCAATACCAGTCTAGACATTTCGGTTATGCCTCAGAATAGTTTTTATCTGTAAAGTCGAATGTACAAATGGAAAGCACAAAAAATGTTTTTCTTTTTATTAGAAAGTTAATTTGGTCGGATGGAGGGGGGTAATATGGAATAGGTGGGTGGTGTATAGGTAAGGGGATGTGATGCTTCCACTTATACTAACAGCGATGATGACAAATAGATCTGGAGAGGCTCTGGCTCTGATAAACGCAGCAGAATGGCTGAAGTGCTGCATTACAGATCTGTTAATCTGCCCTTCCCTCAGTCTAGCACCAGTGGAAAAACAGGAGATGGAGTGGTTTTACAGACGTTATGTAAACCTTGGAGGTGGTTGACGAGAAGTGTTAGAGAAAATATATCATAAATTGGAGAGAAACAGGGAGAGAGGATACTGTATGCTTTGAGCGCAGAGAGAAATTTCACCTTGAGTGCCGCGAGTTAAAGAGCTCTAAACGACCCTCTTGTTTTTGACCGGCCAGCTCATTACAGCAGTTTCCTTGATTGCACCCTTTACCCTTCCTCTGTCCCTCCCTTCTTTCTTTGTCCCTTCATCGCTCCATCTTCTTCTCCCATCACCTTCTTTCTTGCTCTGTTTGCCTCTAATGGCTTATGCGCTCCTCTCACCTCCTCACCTCTGATTGACGGACAGCAGACCTCCCGTTGTCATGCTTGTTAAGCCCATTAAGGCCGGTAATCACCCGCTGCTCTTCAGGTGCTCGGCTGTCTGCACACACCGGGCTAAGAGGGTCGGCCGTGTCGCTGCAGGCACACACATTTACCCTCACACACACACACACACACACACACCATCAGTACCTTTTTGACTCTTACAGGAAGTGTCAGAATTTTAATGTTCTGCTGCAGATCTCTACCTCGATTCAAAAAGTCACACTGTTAGACATGTGCCATACAACTTATGATGAAGCTAAGAAGGCCTATTCTTAGTTTTATCATAATATTACAGAAGTCTGATGGTCAGTTTATGAAAGGAAGGCAGTGAAATGTATTAACCAAAAGAAAAGTCTCTATGTACACAGCTATGGCAAGTAGAGGGGGTTGAGGTTGCACAAAGAAGTCAGTGACCACAGCGCGCAGTTTGAATAATCACGTCATGGTTCATATTTCTTTTCATTTTCAAATAATTTTGGCTCCAGTTTGTGTAAAGAAGTTGCAGTGTTGCCAACTTGGCGACTTTGTCACTAGATCTGGCAACTTTGTCGCTAGATTTAAGGACCTTTCAGACCATATTAGCGGCTTTATTTAAAAAAGAAAAGAAAAATGGGTAGTGACAAATTTAGCAACTTAGTCAGAATGTCAGAGAAAAGCCAAAACATATGTTCAAATATATTAATTCATAATTCATTCCCAGAGAAAGCAGAGAGAGCGGTCTCTCCCTCTCTCTCTCTGCGCCCACTCAGAGTGTGGCATGTGGTGCAGGTAGGAGGACCTCGCTCGCTGCAGGACCAGGAGGTCACTTGTAGTGACTTTCTGTAGTTGTGTGGCGCTATAGCTCTAAAACCTTTCTGTAATGGAGCTTGTAAATATGTAATAGTTTGAGCTTCGCTATCACTCCTCCTCTCTGAATCAGGGTGTTCTTTAACTTGTAAATATGTAAATACTTAGTTTGGTCTTGTAAATATTTAAATAGTTTGTTTGATCTTCTCCCTCCCTTTATAGGCTTTTTTTTACTTCAAACATATGGTGCCCCTGCTGTGAGTTTGTGATTATCAAGCCTAACTTGTATATGGCTTCAAGTCATCCCTCACAGCAACCAGTCGGACGAGCGTGCGATGACATCATCGATGTGTAAATGAGCATACGAAGTCATCTGGTGACTTTCAGCGACTTCTGGAGCTAGTGCTCGGTACTTTCATTGGAAAACAGTATGCAAAACTGTGAAGTAGGCCTGGTTAGCATTAGCTGCACCGTGTAGCTGCAAGCATCACAGGCTTACGGTAAAAACTGTCTCACAGCTCTGGATCCAGCGGTCTCCATTCAACCTCAGAAGTGAGAACCCGTGTGCTCGTCTGACTGTTCGCATTTCAGTTCTCTCTCAATTATCAGGCCGAACTTGAATATAGCAAACACACAGTCGCCTCTGCTGACCTGTTTTCAATATGCCTGTGTGTCTGCACATTTAGCTCTGGATCAGACAAAGCATGCTCTGACAGAAACATTTGAGCAGACATAGACCTGGTTGAGTTTGAGAATCAATTCGGAAAACAGCATTCTATGCAGGCACAATAGGAGAATCACAGCAACAGCTGTAAGCCAGCGAAGCCTTCCCGCAAAATGTTTGTTTTTTTTGATCGTCCCCTCAAGTGGGAATTCGTCGACTCATCATCTAACTGTTCCCACAGCCGATTTGTCCTTGTTTTGTTTGTCCAACGACACAATGTGATGGGGATTTTTTTTCCCAATCCCTCTGCCCTACAGTTTAATTAGAAATCGCGCTGTGAACACTCCTGAATCTTGTGCATTGTTGCTCCTTGTCTGTAATTGCCTTTGCAGGTGTTTCCAGCGTCCCCAGAAAGTAACGGGGGTCTGCCGGGGCACGTTCATTATCCCAACACACTTTGCAACTGTTTATAATGGCTCGCCTGCACCTGTGCTGTTACTTAGTGATAAGTGACTCAAGAGCATTAGCTGTAATAATGAGCTGTTTCCTTGCTTTACTCTCCGTTCTGCCTCGACGTTGTTTACTCTTACCTTAAGCCAGAGGGTTGATCAGAATTGTTAGTTAGAGACCCCGTGTTATGTGTCTCCGTGACAGGTCAGAGAAAGCACGCTAACGCAGAGTTTCACCGGCTTGAAAGCCACCATTTATCAAGGGGACGATGACAAATGTTCTGTAAAGCCTTAATTAAAGCTCATTAAAACACAATATGTGTTTGAATGCGATGTGAAATGAGGTTCAGATTAAATCACCTCATTTTTAAACAGCTGCAATTGTCAAGAGAAGGGCCGGTGCATTTGATCAGTTCCAGCTTTTCCATTATGAACACTGTGTTTTCTTTGCTCTGGAGCTAACATGAGAGTCTATTAGAGACCCTATTATGCTCTGGCCCCATTATAAAACTAAACTAAGAGATGAGTGATTAGTCCGAGGGAGGCCTAATGGACGCCCGCTGCCCATTGTGTTTGGGTGTGTGTTTTTGTGTGTCCCTCAAAATTGTGTACAGTAATATTAACAACGCTGTGTTTTCTGCTACATTACATTTAAAACTGTTCCGTGTGCCCCCTCATACTTGTGTTATAAAACGCTTATTTATATTCATGAGGCTGTTTTCGTTTTTTAACGAAACGCACAAATATTAAGATAAATCATGAAGCGTAAATATAAAGGAGATAAAGACTAATTGGGCATTGTGTTGTTGTGTGTTTCAATTAAAAATCACAAGGCAAAGATCAAACACCATGGGGAGTGTGGACACATTTTATCAAAGACAGTGGTGTGAAGCATGTGGTGTGTGATGAGAAACAAAAGAGACAGTGGCTTTGATTAAATGAAAGGGAGGAGGAAAATAAAGAGGAGAAAGAAAAGAGGAACCTTGAGGAAATCAAGCCACTTAGAGAAAAACAGGAACTGATGAAGAGAGAGCAAATTGAAGGTCAGAGCTTCATTTAGACTTCAATCTGCTACATCGAAAAGGTTGTAGGCGCCGCAATTACCTGGCATGCAGAGTGTGCTCCAAAATCCCCGACATCCTCGATGCTCTAGTTCAGAAAACTGAGCACTGAGAAAGGTGAATGTCATTAAAATGGTAATAGTTCTGGGCAGAATTTGATTTTTGATATGTATTCTCTCATTCTCTAAGTCAATGGCTGATGATTGCGGGGCTCCACCTCTGTTGCGAACCCCCGACTCCTGTGTGTCAGTTTAAAGTAGCCCAGATGAAGACGAGTCACACCCGTCTCCCTCGTCGCACTGCTTGCACTGTTGTTGTCCCTCGCACACTTTCGAGGAAGTGTTAGTCATAGGGTGTTGCTACAGGCTGCCCTGTGCAATTTATATCTTCGGATGTACCACTGTTTGTTGAGTAAACTCCATTATTGACCAGGTGTCTAACTCCAGACACATGTATTGACTCAGCTGCTGTTGATCGAGAATCAGTTTCATTCTGAGAATTTGAGTCTGACTGAACCCAAAAGCACTACAAAAGATTTTTCCATCCAGTCAGAAAGCTGATCCTCCTACAAATGTTTTTGGTTTGGTAAGGCTACACTTTTATTTTCTGTTAAATCCCAGTTACCTCCAATGGATCAGGTTTAGATCGTTTTCTTGTTCTGCACTGTAGAAGGCTTGCATAACACGTCCAATGGAAAGAGATGTTTGAGTAATACTCTGAGTTTCAGAGTCATTAGGGCCACTTGTGGGTTGTTGACGGAACCAGCCTTCATGTGGGTTGCTAGGGCTAGGTGAGCCCAGGAATGGTTGTTAACCTGTCTGGGGAGGGAACTCAGTACTGCGTTGTAGGTGGGTGATAAGTAAGTGGCCAGCAGAGTCTCCTCAAGGAGAATAATTATTCCTTTGAGGACAACAATGTAAACATGTTGGCCAGAGAAGAGAGATGGTGTGAAAGAATCCATCTACGTGGCCTACGACATTACTTATCACCCACCTACAATGCTGTACTGAGTTCTCTCCCCAGACAGCTTAACAACCATTCACACCTGGGCTCACCTAGCCCTAGCAACCCACATGAAGGCCAGTTAAGTCAACAACCCACAAGTGGCCCTAGCAACTCTGAAACTCAGAGCTCACACGTGTCCTTTAACGACTCTGTAAGGACACTCCCACACAGAGTTTAAAAGCCTGCAACTCCCCTCCAGTTAGTTAGAACTGAAGAAGCCTCTTGGGTGAGAGGTGAAACGTCTTCAAGGAACTGAAACAAGTCCAATTGCCTACGATACAGCACTTAGAAACATATCCATGGTTTGCAGGAACGTACTGTACATTGCCAACATTTATTCTGGTCATTGAGTTGCATACAGATGCACAAAGTACTCTACCTTTATTCAGACTCGAAGAAGCATTGAGGTTGCCTGCAATTACAAAGATGTAATTTTTTTTAAAAGAAAGAAAAAAAGGAGAACAAAAGGCAGAACAAAACAGTGATTGTTATTAGAGTTGCAAAGAGGAATGAGCTATTTTTGGCACCCCTGGTTCGAGACATAAAAGCTCCATTCATTTTTTGCCCATAGAAAATGCTAGCTGACTCATAGTTGGAGCTCCTCCATTGCTAATAATTAAATACTACCAGTTGACTCATCAGTGCAAATGATTAACAGCAGCGTGAGAAAGGTTCTCTGGTAATAAGACAAAGGTACAAGCCTGGGTACATTGAAAGAAAAATAAAAAATAAATACATGGGTGTCAATTACCACTCCCACCAGCAGTTCGGCATAAAACATCCAATACCAAGCTTAAATTTCTTAAATTTTAAGTTTCCCTTGCAGCAAGCAGAAAACACAGCTGCAATAAAGAAGCGCTTTGAATTCATTCTCAGGTTGATTTGGCTTCTTATCAATGGTAATGGCGACAGAGGTTCATGGGTATTGTAGTTTTAGGTCCACCATGTCAAAATGATGGACAAAGCATGACTTCTGAGAAACAAAGTTGAAATAATTACACATAAGATAAACCTATTAGATTGTTACATAACTGATGGGACTCCATGTGTTTCTGAGTTAAATAAAATGAGGATACATTTGAAATGGGAATATAGGGAGTATTACTTCCATATCGGTTGGCACATCCCACTTTGCAGCTCTCTACCAACTGCAAGACTTTGCTGTCAGAGTTTGGAAACAAACTAAAATTGGGAAGAGAAAAATAAAGAACACAGAAATGCTAATGTAGAAATACATTCATCCTCCTGCAATCTTGCACTGAACCTGCATGCTCCTACTGCAGCTACTAGCGAAGAATGATTGTAGCTTTGCAGCCCGTTGAATGTATGACATTGACTTTTTCAATTATTCACTCACTTATTTCGGCGCACAGTCTCTGACCACTGACCTTATGTAAAATTCATGTGTGGACCCTTAACAGAAAGGTTACTCCTAATGTAGATTACAGAATCACATCACTTGCATATATTTTGTACTGTTCTGAAATGGCTTTTTGGAATTCATTCGAGCACAGAGCTCAGCAGTGTCGGGCTTTCAAATGGATCGTCTTCAAATTGGTGCAATTAAGATGGCATATGGATGCTGTTTTTGCATTAGCCGTGGAATTTTACCAAGGCTTACTTGAGAGGATTCTCTTAAAGCCTGATGAGTAAGAATTCAATATACAATCAAATTTAGGCCCTGCTTTGTTTGATACAGGATTTGTAAACATAAGTTCCTGTGTGTTTTGGGGGGAAACATTAAGTCTTCCCCGAAGCACACAACGAAAACAAACATTGATATCATCAAAACAGGCACATAACTATTTCATTGACAATAGATAGAAGAAAAAAAAATAGAGGACTTTGCTTTTCCAGAGATATGACACATTTTCCACACTATAAAGACACAAACCTTCTGTGCGTGCACTCGAGTTGCTCAGCTTTGAATGGTTCAACTTTAATTAATAAACTTGGATCTTGAAAGCGGCGGATGAACTGCTTTGAACTGAACTTGGGAAAAAAAAAACAGCTTTGAATATGAAAAAAGTCACAACACAACCGTGGTTCACATTCATTAAATACTTTGATTTGGAGGACTTATTGATTCCAAAGCACCCACACATTTCAGGATGTTCGTAAACACTCGTGCAGCTGTTCACACACTCCTCTGTGCAGCTGCCCTCTTGAGGACTGTGAAGCATGAACATGAAACGCGCTGGCTTTTGTCAAATCTCTGATGAATTTTGTGCTGTTTATTGTTTCATTTTTCTCCGCTGTGTTGTTGTAACCCACGCATTCTAAACTGGTACCACAGCAGTTAATACGCACTTCTATCCTTAAGCTCACGTGCAAGGAATGTGATGCTTCCCCTCATTTGAATCAATCGCAGACGACCTTATGCTGCTACTGAGGAGTGAGCGAGGCCTTGATTAGGAGTGCCTATGCTTGTTAGCCACAATGTCTGACTGCTTTTTCTGCATCCCACACGTCCTAATCAGACTTTAACATGCGTACACACACCTGTGTGCAACTTTCCACGGCTGATTATTATTATGCACAACAGCCTCCACACCGCAACAATCAATGTGAAACTTTACTTTCCGACGGTCGCTGCCAATATTAGCTGTTTATGAGTTTTGTCTGTCCTCATTTCTGTAAAAAAATGCATTTATATTCTGTGTACTTTAAAGCGCTTTCTGTTCTTTCAGCTACTGTCCGCAAATTCCAAAATCAGAGTTGAATGTAACATGTTGTCACTAAATCATATTAGATAGAAGATTTTAGAGTTGGACTGACTAGAGCTTGCTACCGATGGCATTCATTCTGTGGTACAGCTGAAACTTTACTCTGGAATAAGTGGACAACAGATCAGGTCACTGTGCTGAGAGACTGAACAGTCAATGTGATCTCATGCATGTCACGTCACACGTCTAAAGCTTTTTGCGTGTCATTTAACACCGTCTTCATTAATGAGTTGTGGATGTGTAGGGAAGGATGAAGTAAGGTGACCTTTTTAGTTATGCTAAGAATAATAAACGTGGTTAACATTGTGAAACGATGTGAAACCAAAACCGCTTGGTTAAGTTTAAGCAACAAAACTGCTTGGATGGTTTGGGAAAAGATCAAGGTTTTACAAGTAGGAGGTGGTTGATAAGTCGGACCCAAAAGCAGACACCAAGACAGGGAAAAGGTAGGCGGAATAAAAAACTAAGAGTGAGCTTTATTTAACAAAAAGCTGAGAATCCACAAATCAAGAATCCAAAAAAAAAAAAAACAACCACACAGCGAAAATCCCAAAATTACTAAGTAGAAATGCAAAAAGCTAAAATAAAGTAACAGCCAAAAGGAAAGTACAAATCAATATCAAAGTTCAGAAGAGTAATGATGAGAGCTAAGCAGAAAGCCAGGAACAAAAAACAGACCACAGGGAGACACGAGGAGACACTGGAGGGAACAGGCTCCGGTGAAGAACACGGGGGAATCGCACAAGTGAGTAACACAGGACAAACTGACAAAGACATGAGGGAGCAAAAAGACTGTATATGCACACAAGGGCTAATTACAACTGTTGTGTGCATGTTCTGGTGACTTTGAACTTACAAACTGTGAGATTTGCTGGCCTGTTTTTAGCCATGCTAGCAGCAGGGCTCTATAGGCAGCGTAGCCCAGTCTGTCGATTGGTCAGTTAGTCCATCTCTGGTCCAGACTAAAGGCTCAACAAATTTTTCATAGACTGCCATGAGGAGTAAATCTTCTATCGACATGCATGGTTCCCAGAGGATGAATCCCAATGACTTTGGCAATCCCGTGACTGCTCCTGTGGCTCCACCATGAGGTTCACGTGTGATATGGGGTGAATTGTCTCGACAACTATTGGATGGTTGACATTTAGTTAACACATCCATGTATCACTCAGGATGAATTGTGATACCATTGGTGATGCCCCTGACCTTTTCTCTATAGCACTACCATCTGATCCAAGCTTCACCTACCTTCATGTCTGCAAAACTGATGACATTCCCATGATCCTCAGTTGCAGTTTATATTTACTGCTCATTAGTAAATGTTAGCATGCTTACTCTAGCGTAAGTCAATACGGCCTTGTGGAGCCACTAGTGTGGCTATAGACTGTGTAAGTTATCACGGTCATTTACTATTTGCTCGTTCCGTTTTTTTCTCCTAAGCATATTTTATTGTCAGTTGCTAAGCGATGGCGTTTTTACCATTTAAACCACTTGTACTTTCCTTGCTTCTTTCCCTTAAGACACAATGACACTCGAAGCAAGAGGTGCTTCCACCCCTTTTGCAACAAAACTACCAGAATAGTAGAGGAAATGTCAGTCAAGCATGGTCTGTATACGCCCACCCAATCTGAAGAAGAGGTTTAATCATCCACAATAACGGAACACCTGGGTGGGTGTAACATGGGTCTTTAATGACAATCTTCTTTGATTACTCATGATTTATGAGTGCCTGTGTGTTTTGTTCCTCTGCGCAAATAAGCAGGAAACATTACCCACAAGAAAGTCATTATTTTTTTGGAACATTTTGCACACAGTTTAATTAGATTTTCTATAACTGCACGTGCCATTTCTCAAAGCCTAGAACATTTAAATGGACCCTGGTATAATATTTTTTTTCAGCCTGTGTTTAACCATACATGAGGCACACAGATAGACTACTGTATAAAAGAACTCACTATATAAGACACTAATACTCTACAGCACTGGGACCAAGAAAACAATGAAAACTGTGAGATGGGGAGGGGGTAAAGTAGGGAAGAAATAACATTTATTGCCAGTCCCTGACCCCGGGTTGGGAAAGCAAATGTATTTATTAAAAAAAGAAAAAAATGCCTTAGCGGGAGCTGTCTCTTTTGTAACTCTCTGGACAAAGACAAAGAGAGCTGCAGATTGATGTATGAGGGAGAGGAAAATAAAAGTCTGGCTGAGTAAGAGATGGCCCAGGGTCCTCCTATCCACTTTCAGAATCACATAAACGCTATGACGATGAGAGCTAGGGGACACGAGCGGAGGAGAAACATACAGCAAAGGACATGAAACGAAGGAAAAAGGGGAAGAGGGGACAGAGACATCAAAAGACAGGCAGATAGAGGAACAGATTTGGGAATTCGAGTGCTGTTCAAGCAGTGTCCGTTGTACAAAGACAAATCAAAATGACAGTAAACCAGGGGGTGAAGCAGGGGACTCAGGGTGTCTGAAAAAGGACGCAAATGTTCAAAAGTGGAAGGGAAAGATTAAAGGAGGAGGCTGCGAGCTTTTATCTCACAGCAGAGCCACAACCCTCCCTCCCGGGTGGGGAGGAGGTTACATGCTAACCAGGAAAGCTGGGGGGCACACAGAGGAGAGGGGAAAGATGAAGGGATAAAAGAGGGAAAAAAAGTGCTGACTTTAATACCGCACTTTGTTTCGGTCGTGTTTCACATGCGCCCTCTAAAGTGTTCCCTTTTTTACACGTTTTATTTTTACATCCTTCCCCCTCATTGATCCTCACTTCACTCTTTTTTCCTTTTTTGTGCAATCAAATCAGATCTTCCTTCCCCCGTTGTGGGTTTTGTGCTTGTACTGTATGAGATCCTGGTTTATTGTACAAGTGAATTTAAAGCCTCTGAGAAATCGCTTTCAAATCTTCAGTTTAATCTTCTGTGTAATTCCGCACATTCTCGTACCTAAACGACTGGATAGGTCAATTGCTGTTCACTCCCAAGGCGTATATCACCGTTCCCAAAACAACGTGATGATGCTGCAGCACTCCAGCATTAGGCGAACTGGACCTCCATTGTACCGTCACAGTTTGGTTAGGATTAGGCAAGAAAACGACTTGGTTAGGTTCAGGAAAACATTGTGGTTTGGGTTCAAATAATTACATTACTTATGTATCTTTGGTCACACTTTATCTTAAAGTACATTAATAAGACATAATAAGCATTTGGTCAAATTAGACAAAAATTATATTTGTTTTCTTTATTAGACAGAAAACAAAAACAGTGATATCCTAAGTAAACTAATAAAACATAAGAAATAATTTGTATCAAATTAGGCAAAACCTCAAAATAATATGTTCTTTATAAGAAATAGGAATAACACTGCTACAGTAAGTCATCACTGACTAGACGTAACAAGCTGAATTTTATATGAAAATTATATCAAAGACAAAAGCTACAAATAAGAGTAAACAGTTATATCCTAAATATAAATCAAACGCCTGAATACCTACAGTAAATCGGACACTACTATACCAATTATACTCTAATCAGAAAACAAATAGGAGATCCTCATACACTATTACACACTAATCTATTAATCAGATGCTTTTGACCCTGACTACCAAATAACACTGTCGACGCACAGGCTCTAATTTGGCAATTGAGTGCCATATTAATAATACTTAAACAAAACACAGACCTCAGAGGATGATGCATTTATTTGGGCTTAATTTAACCTAGTTTCACTTTATTACAGAGTAATTTGTTGCTTATTACAACCTTGTTAGCCCCTTGATAGACTTTCTTGGAGGATAATTAGCGACACATTACAAGAAAATTGAGCTGCAAAATAAAGCAGAGACCGTCTATATTTCCTACCTGTTAGACCCTGTGTCTGATAAGTAATGGCTGATTATATTTTTTATTTTAGGAAATGTTCTCTATAATCTATAGTACAGCTTTTGTCTGTGATTTCTGGCTTTATTTGTAGAAAATTAAGGTCTGAAAATGTCTTAATTGGTTTTCTTTCTTTTGGGGCTTTTTCTGGTAGCTGACATTTTCATTTTTAGGAGATTAAATTAAATATATATGTGTGTGTGTGTATATATATATCTATATATATATATATATATATATATATATATATATATATATATATATATATATATATATTAAAAAACAAAACTATGTGGATAAAAACAAACAACCTTCAATGAAAGTTGAAGTTTGGAGGAAAATAATCCTTATCCTTGTCCACTAACAGAAGGCTTTGTTGTGTGCTGCCCGGATCCCCCCAAGTGCATGTTTAAGTGTCCTTGGGCAAGATACTGAACCCCAAATTGCTCCTGATGAGCCTTGCATGACAGCCTCTTCCATTAGTGTATGAATGTGTGTGTGAATGGGTGAATGGGACACGTGTCGTAAAGCGCTTTAAGCGGTCAGTAGACTGGAAGAGTGCTATATAAATACGTCCATCCAATAACTCAGCTAAGCAGCCGCATCAGGACGGTGTGGGACTGTTTTATTCAGATTCAACGGACTCGCACTTCAAACATGAACAGAAATGAAGAATTCTGTGTTTTCATCACTCATAGTAAGAAGTTGAATGAGAAAATTGTTTTGTTTTATAGTCTTGAATCTCTTTTTTTCGTGTCAGTGTTGCAGTATATGCATACTTTTGTTTCTGCCTCTTTGGTGACTGTGTGTGTGGACAATATGAGTGACAGTGAGGCAGCTCCTGCCTCAGAGACCAAAAGAGCAGAGGCTAGTGTGTCGGATGCTTCACTGATCCGGGTCGAAGCTTTTATTTCTGCATCCCCTCAATGGACAGCCACTCTGTCTGTCAGGACAGCCCTGGCAGCGCTGACCCTACATGCCATCCAGCACCTGAACTAGCAGATGCGGCTTTATGTCTGCAGTTTTGTCAGAATTTTTCAGAATGTTTCATGGGTGTTGTCCGTAAACGTTGTAATTTAGTGACAAACAACAGATTAGTCGGATCCCTGGACATTTTAATCAGGTTGAAGAAAATCCAAAGCTGCGACTTCCTGTTCTCCATGAAACAGTGAATACAGTGAATATTAGATCAAGGCGCCGCTGCAGTTCCCTCTGTCTGTTTCAGTGGGGGCGGAAACAGTCTACTATAGTTACAGCAGGCTCCAAGCTAGGCCTTAGGCACCAGTCAGAGCTGGGAGGGATATTTCACTAAACGAGAAGACCCAGAATAGCATCCGTTTCGAGGAGTGGCTGTCCAAAACAACTTCCCATTGGCTCACCTCTTTGCAGACAGTTGTCGGATTAGGCCAACCAGAATGCGGCGTTGATGGATTGTCATCTAAATTACATTTTAACTCCGTAATGATTAGTGTTCTTACATTGTACTGCCGCCTAGTTTCTGAAGCTATTTGCTTTGAGGGGCTTATGTGAATAACAAATGACTTTTTCCTCCACCATTAATGATTTTTAATTTTTTTTTTGTTCGAGCAAAAATATTAAGAAATCGTCTTTGGTGCATGTTTCAAACGCTTAGGAACGAGCCTCGGATAGAGATGCATTGCTCCAGCTTTTATGCAATATATGTCAGCGACTCCACACGAGAGCGCTTTGCACCTCTGATCATTTACCTTCATTGCAAGATGGCTCATCAATAGCTGGCTGTGACAGAGACGTTGCTGTTTGACAACCCACAAATCATGAATTCTTTGTATCAGTGATGTTCTGACAGAGAGGGCTTTGTCAGAGGAAGAGCGCTTAGAAGATGTGATGTATTATTGGGTTTTTTTGGAACCACTTTTTAAAATATTATACAGGCTATTTGTCTGAAGCCATTATTTTTCTTTACCTCCTGAGGGAATGCTATTCAAGGTCAAACACTATGAATACAGTGAAGCATCAATTTCTTTTTTGGTTACTGTTTATGTACAGCAAATCTGCTTTTAGCCCAGATCATTCAGAGGCTTCCTACCTCACCACAGGGGTCCTCTCTCCATGTGGGAAACATTGTGTGCATGTTTATGTTTGACTGCACAAACCCGCTGCTAGACACCGGTATAAGATGAATCTGAATACGGCTTTTTAAGTTTCTAATTTATCTCTACAATATCCATGCAACACACACTGGCAGCGTCCCGGAGCAGTATTTCATTTGCAGTTCATTAGCACACGCAATGTCATCCAGACAGAAGAAGTAGTCAGGGTACAGTTGCCAGGTTATGTATATCAGGGGAGTGAAGATGATTAAATTATTAGTTATCTTAAGGGTTCCGCAGTAGTAAATAAACACAGCCTCAGTCATGAAGTTGGCAGTAATTATCATGCTGGATACGTCTGGATACGTTTTCAGAATAAAGCTAACTAAACCAAAACTACTTGGTCAAGTTTAAGCACCAAACTTGCTTGGTTAGGTTGAGGAAAAGATCATAGTTTGGCTTAAAATAAGCACTTCCTGAAAACAATCACCTTATACTATAGTCACATGGTGGACTTAGGGTGGGGAGCTCAAATGTCACACTGCTGTGATCCAGGTTGCAAGTTGTATAAACGTAGGGGTTCTGGCAAAATTTGGAGGGGTATCGGGCCATATTTGAAGGTAAAACTACACAACTTACACAATACAATAGGAGAGACGTAAATTTATTCTGAACTATCAACATTCATTTCAGCCTGCAAGTAAAATGCATAGTAAAAGTGATTGAATGCTTTTGTTAGCTAATGGGCTATAAAATATGTGCTTTTACCTTGAAATATGGCCTCACATACCTCCAGATTTTCACTATCCATCATCTTTTCAGTTGCTGAACCATCAGGAAGCGGTGAAATGATCACCATTTGTCAGATTAGCTATGTCAATACGATTTGCAACCTGGAACACAGCAGTACAAAATTTTAGCCTCTCACCCTGATAGTGACATCAGAGGAAAATGGCCACCATGTGAATAAGGTCGACTCACTGTTGGCTTAACACTAGATTTGAACCCTTGTCCCCTGGGTGAAAGTAATATGGATGCTTTTAATCAGGGAAGGTTTGTGGTTTTGGTTACTAAACTATAGTTAAAGTACAGGTGAGAAATATTGAATACGTTTGTAATTCCCAGTGAGCCAGACTGCATGTATTTGATTTATATACAAATGATATTCATACATACCACAATTCTTTCTGCCTGCTTATGTGGCTACATGCATGAATGCATGTGTACAATATGTACTCTTACATATGTGTTTCTCCATCCGTGTGCTAGCTCGTGAATGTGTGCTGCTCTAACCCCGTTGACCACAGTTATTTATAGCTTGCCACTCTTTTTCAGCCTGCTTTCATGTCACACTGGAGCTCCCCGTGGACTATCTCTATATCCTCATGTTCACGTCCATAACGTCCAGCAGCTGAGGGCTGAGCGGGATCTGGGCTCCCCTCTCCCTTCCTTCATCTTGCCCTCCTCCCACTCTATTACCCTGCTCTCACCCCATCGTCCATCCGCCTACTCCTGTTTGACCTTCTCCATCTCCACAGCCTCTCCTCCCTCTGTCCCTGGGCTTCGGCTGCGGAGAGGTGTCCTTATCTCTGATGACAGTGGGCTCGCTGCCAGCCGGGCCACCACTTTGCCCCCAGCTAGTGCAGCTCTCAAGAGGCACAGAGGGTCAGGGATCAGGGGAAGTGTCACAGACTCACCCACTCCGCCAAAACAAACCACAGAAACATTGTTCAGTGGCTTCTGCTGCATGGCTGGGGACAAGCATTTTGAAGTCCAGCACGACTCTCTCAACATCTTATGTTTACCATTTTTACTTTAAAGTAGCCTCTGGTCAAAAGACCGTACAGTAAATACAGATGTTCACTTCCACAATGTACATTATGTTCTGGTTATGTTTTCCCAGGAGCAATATGGATTCCTCGAAAAAAAAAAAAAAAAAGCCTACCGGGTAATAATCACAGTTTTGAGGGCACATAGGGGCTATGCAAGTTTCAATTTCACACTCTACTCTCCTCTCCCACCCGTTTTCTCACTCTCTCCCTCCCCTCCCTCCCTCCCTCCCTCTCTCCCTTTCTCTCGTTCTCAGTAATCCTCCGAGGCAGTGCTGACAGCGGAGGTATGATAGAGGAGGGCCTGCTGGAGCGGAGAGGGAAATGATCTGCTAATGGTACACTCTCTCCCATAGGACACCTGCTTACACTCCACAGCCCTGCTGCTCACTCAGTCGGCATGTGTGTGTGTGTGCGCGTGCGCGTGTGTGTGTGTGAGAGAGAGAGTGGCAGTATGAGCCATTCCCTCATCCATGTGTGCCTTTCCTCAATCAGTGCACCGCACTTTCATTTCCCTGCAACTTCCTGTCTCCGTAGTCCTTCCAGTTCAACTTATTTTTTATCTCCCCCATTTTTTTTTTTTTTTTTAATCTTTATGCTGTTTCTCTGCCTTCTCTCTCTTTAATTGTTATCTCTCCTGAGTGCTAATTCCTACAGAAAGCCATCAGCGTGTAACATCAACTTTTCAGAGCTCATCAGATCATGCCAAGCCTGATTAAAACAATCCACTCTTGATCATTACACCCATGGCGGTAACAAAGCACGGCGCAATTAATAACCGCTCTTCACAGTGGCTTTGTTGGCCAATTTCCACTCCCTCTCACTTGGATAATAAACAATCAGCAAATTTTACATCCCAGTAAAACTTTATGAACACGGCCCGATTTGCGTCCCTGGCTCCCTCGCTGTCTAATGTCTCGGCTTTGTCTCAGCAGCTCCCTCCTTCTCCGAAGTGCCTACAGTCTTTTCTCGCTATGCATCCTGTCCCCATGCGCCAAGCGTGTTAGCTATCCATTTAAGTTGGCAACGTGTATACCTGCGTTTTGATAGGCCGAGAGAAACGGGGTTGCTAGCACATGCCCAGGAAGTCCCACAGCAATCAATCTTGTACGCAAATATGCATAGTGTGGAAAGTGTTAATATGTATCATGTATGCAAGCTGGTAACTATTCCACGAATACACGAGAGATTATATTATATTTATCTATGAAATTGAATCTGTTGAAGTAATATGTATTCTAATGGAATGATATAACCAATGAGGGTAAATGAGCATTGTTAATTGGAGTTTCATTCTGTGGCAGGAGGCCACATGGGATGGCTCTGATACCGTGTGTAGCCCACACCTCCTCCTGAAATGGATGGGAATTTGAATTTGTGAGTCGGCGTATGTGTGTGTCGTTCCAGCCTCCCGGCGCTGGAGTACCTGCCCACCCGCTGAGAGGGATGTGTCCTCCACAGGGACCTGATCTGGGGCTTTGGCTTCACCCCAGCCAACCAAGTAGGGAGGGGATGGAAGGGAGGGGGGATCAAGAGCCTCTCTGCCCAGCGAAGGGGCTCCATATGTGAGGTGCGTAGCGAGACGTCTCCCAGATCAGCCGCCATCTGGGAAAGGGGACAATATGCCAGGAATTGCATCATGCAGAGAGAGATAGGGAGAGGAAGCAGGAGAGCTGAAACACAACACCAAAATAGATGGCTCGAAAAGCTGACAGAGTGAAGGATTGAGAGCAGGACAGGAGTAGGAATTCATGGGGGAGGAGACGGATTGATAGGAGGGCTGACGGAAAGAAAAGCAACTGATTTAGAGGGATGTTGTTTTCATCTGCTCTCTTGGCCCAACAACCAGCATTTAAGCTTTTCCTCCCAAGGTTGAGCCTCAGTCCCTTGTGTCTTCCCACTGACGTATGTGAATTCTGTGTGTGTGTGTGTGAAGGAGGGCCTGTGTGTTAAAGGGGGTGTAAAATGGTCAAACCAATTCTCCTCAGTGAACAGATCCTTACCCTCTGTCCTCCTGTCCCAACCCCAATCACAGCACTTCCCCTAAACCCTACACACACTGTCCTTGACAGGCATTGACACACTGTGTGTGTACGTGTGTGTGTGTGTGACAGATTTCCGTAAAGCACTGAAAAATAAAACAGATTTTTAACTTTCCACTACTGCTATGTGGCCATGCAAATACTGTAGTTTTAGTTAAATTTGCCCAGGGTTTTCCAATATCTGCAGACCTCCATTTGAACAGTTTGCACCGGAGCTGCTTTCTACTGATCAAATATCACCGAGGATAATACCGGATGAAATCTAGAGAGCACGCTTTATGGATTATTCAGAGTATCAGGGACACTGAATCTGGAAAGAGGTGTGACTGTTGATTTTTTTATTGCCACAAATGCAGTTTCATTCGGTTTCGGTGTATTTTTGTGCAGCCTTATTTTTGGAACCCACTCCAGCTGACCCGAGGAAAACAAACCACAATGTTTTTTTGTTGTTTCTGTTTTACTCAAGAGAAAAAGAACACCAACCCCCGATTTTACATGCAGATACAGCTGAAAAGAAAAGAAGATATAGTGCATTTTAAAGTCAATTCTGTCTCCTAGAATATATTTTCATTTGCAACGGCAAGGGAGTGTCATTTAGGAAATGTTATGCAGCCCGGATTACTTTCATTTCTATCAAAATACTGAAGAAATGTTCATTATTATGGCAAGTTGCAAAATGTTAATACTGAACCTTTTTGTTCAAAAAAGTACTTCAATTGTTTTCCAACAAAAAATGTGAATTTGTATCGACTAAAGCATGACTCAACTTCTCATAGTTACGTTCAGACGCTGGCTGCACCTGGTTAAGATAAGGGAAAAATCTTTGACATGTTTTAATACACAAAAAGACAAAAACATAAATATTGCAAAATTTCTTCAGCGACAGTTTGCACTTTCTGTCCCGATAAGAAGCCTCCTGTGATTAATATGAAGTGTCATGTAATCAGATTTACCGATTGTAGGTGTTCAACATATTGTCACATAGTCCCGAGACTTGTGACAATATAATTTACCAACCTGATTAGACTAAACAGAATTTGGGCCTCAGATGCACCGAGATGGTGCCTCAATGACAGAGAAAATCTAAGTGAAACCATCTGCATGGCTTTATAAGTAAATGAGTTGTATGGTTTTATGTATTAATTGTATCTCACTCCCAACATGTCACATACAGCAGCCTGGTCAGTTGCCCTTCACTCCCAAGTTTGACGCAGTAGTTACCTTTCGAGCATCATTTCCGGAAGATCCCCTGGACAAAGCCAGAAAATATTGATTTTTTTGTTTTTATAAAGTTATTTTAAGTTATGTTCTGTAAGTAAGTTAATGTATGTAAATTACGTAATGTAAGTAACACAAGTGATATGACTGAATGAAGTTATTTAAACCCAAAGCATGATCTTTTCCTAACTCTAACCAAGTAGTTTAAGCCTAAACCATACAATAAGTTTTGGTGACTTAACCTAACCAGGAGGTTGTGGTGACGAAACCTAACCAAACTGTAACCATTTTTCAAAGCTAATAACACTCCAAAAGTCACATATATACTGTATGTCACCATATGTTACATATTTGTCAGCAAGCTTTATTTTGAATGTTTCAGTGGACGTTACAACATGTGTTATTGCATATATAACTTGAACGTGAATCATCTTGCGTGCAAAACTGACGCTAGAGGGTAGCATCATAGTTTGAAGATGAAGGCCACTTACCAATCTGCCGTCTTTGACAAGTTGTGAGTGATTATGAACACGTTGGTATTTTGTGTGTTCACCCTTTTGAAAATGTCTTATCTGTCACTAGCAGGCTTTTTTAAAAACTAATAACTCATAATGACTGCATAAATCAAATAGTTCTTACTCTCTTTAGTCATAGTGGTATTGTTGCTGTCATGGCTTTGCATTTTCCTCATGGAGGATTTATAATTCTCTTGGTTACTTTTGTGACTTCTTCTTGTTACGGCTCCGAACCGCCTTTGCCCCTGTTTGCTGTGACAAACTAATCAAAATATTGCACTGTAATTGGTGGGTAGTGATGTGTAGCCTGTAATTACTGCAGTCAAGGTTGCCTTTATTCTCCAGCACCATCCTTGAGGGATGTGGAAGAGGGTCAAAATTCTGCTGTCTCGGAAGCTCCAGATTGTCAGCAATTGAAAACCAATTGTCATGCCAGCTTGTTATCTCTTTAACATAAGAGAACGGTTCCCGTTTTGTCATGAGTAAAATGAACTTTGCGTAGGGAGAGCATGAGCGAGCAGTCATTTTATCTTCTCTTATTTCTACTTCTTTGGATCAGTTTGTAGCGATTTGTCTTCACTTTGACATAAAAGAGTATTTTTCTGTTGATCAGTGTAAAAAAAAAGCCTTATAAATTCACTTTGATTCAAAGTTTTGCAACTTTTTGAACATTTTGTAGGCCCTCTGTGATCATTTAAAAAAAATAACCGGTGACAGGAAATATCAAGAGCACGAGGATGTTCACTATTCATTGCACTAATTGCAAGTGTGGATTAGGGTGGCAGCGGCGGAGAACAAAGAGATGAAGACTTAAAAGCCAGTCACAGATTAAAGACTAAAAACACAGGACAATCAGACAAAAACACACAATGAGTGTATTAAAAGAAAAAGAAAAGTTTCTGGAGCAGAAATAAACCGAGCTTTTCATCTTTTTTCAGAACTGCACCGAGGTTTGATGTAGCGGGGCCTGTGTCAGGGAAATGAAAAGGATTACAGACTGTTACAAGCTAATAGACATTTCCCTCAGAATTGTGACGGTGTTTGACAATGTTGGAGTGAAGATCTGGAATCGTGGGCTTTTGTGTTACTTCAAATGTCTGTCTCTAAATGAAACACTTTAATAGCAAGTCGTCGCGCTCGGAGGAAAAAGGATCGCAGCTCGCCATAATAATGTCAGCGAACGATGAAGCTGTTTTATAAACATGAAAGTGTGAGGCAGCGAGGCGTGATGCTTTTCTCCGTCTCCTGCCTGTGACCAGATATTTTCGCTGTGACCTCTTTAGCAGCCTCATAGACATGTCACTCCCTTCTGCAGGCAGGAGATTGATTCTTTATTACAAGATATTTTCGTACTTTTTGCAACAATATTCGAGACATATAGGCGAGCTTTGGGTGTCGCCTCATTCTTATTCCCCCAGCGTACAGAGTATTAAATGTCAGGAGAACTTGGAAACCATGCTTAAAATACAAAGAATGCACTCCCTTGTGATGCAAACTAGAAATTAAATACCTACTCTCTCCAACCAACATTCACTTTCCCGTCCTATTTTAGCAGATAATTTCAGATCCCCACATGAAAGGCTATTGCATTAGGTATTCTAACAGAACTCTCCTGTAGCTCCAACATCCCAACTGATTCGAACATTGTAACTTTGGACCACTTCTCCCTTTTGTTTGTTCCACCAGGGGCCCAGCTTGTTATTTTTGGGTAATTAATTTAGAGCCTGTGTGCCTTGTTTGTTGCAACACCGTAGCATTGATTCATGTTTGCACCTAAGCGGCACAATTAACGGATCAATACGAAGTGGAGAAACAGGGAGCTCTTCAGTCAGCCTTTGTTGGACGTAAATGAAAGCGGATCCACGCACAGTACAGTACGAGCACACACACACACACACACACACACACACACACACACACACACACACACACACACACAGACACAAACACAAAACACCGGCAGTGCATCGTCGTAACTACTCCATATGCAAATATGCATGAGTAATGGCTGCAAGGTAGACAGGGAATGAGAATGAAGACAAAGCAATGCTACATGTTTATTTACCAACCCGTGGGATGAAAATGCAACAGACCTGTGGACACTTATTCCTTTGACTATTCAATATGACCTTTACATAATGCGTGATAACATTTATGCTAATTGCTTGCATTTATTCTTCCATTACTGCAGCTCTCATATGCATCAGTAAAGCGCATCGGATTCAAAAGATTTCACAGCTTTTGTAAAGAACCGTAATTTCAACAAACTACACCGGGCGCTGTTGTCACGCTCTTTCTGTGAAGTGTCGGACAAAAGTGTCCATCCCCATCAGGTGGCATTGACAAATGGACAAAAGATTACTGTAGGGATCTCGAATTAACATGAGTGAGCCAATAGCATAATGCTGTCAGTATCACATGGTATCTCTGTTTTACAGTCTTGTTAGTTGCCAGTTTGTGGGAAAAACTGTAAAAATGGCTGAATTCTACAGCATGCTCCCTGCATACTGTACTCCCCTAACGTAAGCTAGCTAGAGTTAGCAATGTTAACTTTCATTAGCAATGTTAACTTTCATTAGCAATGTTAATGTCAATGTTAGCAAGGGTTAGCAATGTTAAGGTTTTGCTAGCTAGCAATGTCAGCTAGTGCAACTATACTATAGTCTCATTTTTTCATTTGCTTTGTCTGAGAATGGATTAATTTACCAGAATATTTTTATTTGCAAAGGTTTACCTCAATGTTTTAGACAACCATACACATTTTATCTACATCTAACCTGCCCTAAGCAAGCTACAGCCAATATGTAAGAATTGGCCACATGTTTGAATTCATACTCCAATAAATAGGGGCAGCATATCACCAAGGTGTTTGGTGCACAACTGCTAACTGCTGCTAGCTGTATTCTATCCAGACTATAGCTGCCGTTAGCTTGTTAGCTCAGTTAGCCATGCAGCTAGCTGGACTACTGAGGTAGTCCGGGTGTTTATACTGCTATCACAGGAGCCTTGGACCATTGGGAGACAGAGGTTTCAAGCCCAGGGCTAGCTGGTTAGCATGCTAACTTCAGTAGATATCACTATAACACAGTAAAAAGACGTCTTCGACATGTCAAAATAGTTATTTCTTCCCATTCTGTATATAATTTTGAAAACAAAAATTCTGACATATTGCACCTTTAATATTATCTTTGGTGTTTCTTCTTTTCAGGTTAAAGGTCCAGTGGTATAATGTGAGGAAGGAGCTTGGCTAAAGAGCCATGAGTCACTCTGTTGTGTCACAGTGTGTGATTGGGTGTGTTGTGTAACCACCACCCAGAGCTGGTCAGGTATGATGGATGTGAGGCAGGCAGGGTGTTGATTGCTGTGGTGCCTCCCCACCCCAGGGAGGGATGAGGTTGAAGGTTTCAGCTCTCTGCTCACCAGGTGATAGATGTGCATGGAATGTAGGGACTTTTTAATGAGGGAGCATATAAAAGGTCAGCGTTGCGTCTCACAAGCAAGTCTGCATATGTGCAGGTGTGTAGGTAAGTTGGGGAAGAAGCAGAAAGTCCCCCTAAATCCAGCAACACATTTTTTACTACAGCAAAATAATCTCAGGAATAATGGCTGTTTTGTACTCCTGGCACACACCTTGCAAACTGTGAGTGTGTGTGTGTGTGTGTATGTGTGTGTGTGCATGCGTGTGTGTATGTGTGTGCACGTTGGAAATCTTCCACAAACTACAGCAGGCAGCTGCTGCAGGGTGGAATCATCTCCGTACCGTAGAACAGCCAGACAGGCCACCGTCCAACAGAGAAGGATTTGGAGGATTTAAACTCTGTGAAGGTGAGGCACTCAAACACACACTCTCACACGCTCTCACACACAGACACACGCACGTTAGACCGCACATACTCCAAAGAGAAAGAAGAAAGGACAACGGCGAAGCAATTGAGGTGGAGGAAGAGGATTTTGCTTCCGTCCTCTTACCTCCTTTAAAGTGCTCTATCTCGGCGAACCACATTTGTTTTATTAATTCAATGTCACGTCAGGAGGAGTCTGTCGGGCCGCAGACTCGCAAACTCACTTCCCGGAACTTTTTTTTTTTTTTTTTTTTCTTTCTCTGAGTGCAAAGTACTAACAGAACAAAGCGTCGTCGTGTAATAACAAAGCAGGGAGGGAAGAAAGAGAGAGAGACAAAAAGAGGAGGGGCGCTGGGGGATAAAAGTAGCTTCCCTCCTGCGATTAAATTGCCCTTTAGATAAAAGTAAATCTAGTAAAAGGCAGTGCAGGAAAGGGGAAATTATTAACGATTCTCTCCTCTAATGTGATTTTCAGCCTTAATATCAGAGATGAATTATAAGGAAATAAGGGTAAAAAATGCAGTTTCTCAGTGTGTCGGGAACTTAATCCCTTTGAAACAACTCTGTACCTTACATAAGCCACCACAAGGGAAATTATCTCCTATCCACTGGGGAGTTGAGGCAACATTTGTATGAATTCCAGCCCTCATATGTATTTTTAATGCATGGTTTTCCTGTCAGCAGGGACGTGCACAGACGTTTTGACGGACAGTCGAACTGAATTACAAAAAGGGAGCTCCCCAATGCACTCCTTCCTCTCCGACATGCATATTTCACACACAAAAATGGCGTGCTTCGCAGAGGCCTTTGGGAATGTAGCTGTTTAAGTCGGCAGATTCGGATTTGTTTTGGGTCAAGAAAAGATTCTCAGGTCAGTTGGGGAATGTGAGTGAACCTTAAAGGCAAAGCAACTGAGCTAGTTTAACCCCTTTACCATTAGTAGGCAAACCTATCATTACCCATTTGTTTTGTGTGACAATGTGACCCAACCATTTAAAAAATGCATTAACCTTAGCTAACCACAACAATTAGCCCATACATGTAAAAATGTTTAGCAACTACATGGGCATGTAATTGCAGCGGGGGACGCGGGGTCACATCGCTCCCAATACATGAAATAAGAAAACCCACCCCCTTTGATATGTGTAATTGTTCACGTACATCATAGCATCTCTCTGCAAGCTGAAAGAAAGCTGTTAATTCAGTGTTCACTGAACATGTTTGTCAACCAGCAACCTTACAGCTGGGCACAAG
Source organism: Pagrus major (assembly GCF_040436345.1). Classification (NCBI taxonomy): domain Eukaryota; kingdom Metazoa; phylum Chordata; class Actinopteri; order Spariformes; family Sparidae; genus Pagrus; species Pagrus major. The sequence continues at coordinate 12,890,157 of NC_133217.1, forward strand.
GCATACAATTAGCCTGCAGACTTCTGGGTGTGTTCTGTATCTGCAGGCCCTGTCATGATTCAGTGTCTTGTTCTTGTGTTTCCTGTTTTATTTTGATATTTTGCCCTCACGTGTCACTTCTTGCTTTTCAGTTCCTCCTGTGTTTTTTTTTTTCCTTCCCAGTGTTTTTCCGCTCGTTCCCTCACCTGTGCCTCTTCCCTCCTCACTCCACCTGTTCCTGTTCCCCTCGCTAGTGTGTCTGTATATAGTCTTTGTTCTCCCTCATGTGTTTGTCAGTTCGTTCCGTTTTGTTCAATGTCAGCATTCTCCTCCAGTGTCTCCTCCTGTGTCTCCCCATTGGTATGTTTGGATTTTGATTCCTTGATTTTTCATTTGATTTGTACTTTGGTTGAGTTTTGTTTAAGCTTTTGTTGCAACTTAGTTTTTTGTCTATTGTGACTCGTTCTTGGTTTATCTGGATTCCTGGGTATTTTCAGCTTTATTTAATTAAAGCTCGCTTTTGGTTCCCCTATTTCCTGCCTCCTGTGTGTCGTCTGCGTTTGGGTCCTCACCCCGTTTCCCCTTAAAACGTAACAGGCCCCACGCATAGAGCTCTGAGCAAGTACATCATCCAATTATACACGAGTGCAATCAGTGTTTCCCACACATAGACTTTACTTGGGCAGGCCGCACAGGTATATAAACAGCCACCTAAGTTAATTTGGCGAGAGCCATTTTAACATTTTTTTATTATTTTACGTGATCGATTAATTAGGTGACAATCTGCCCTCTTCCATCCTTCCATACACAGTCTATCACACATGCTCTGCAGAAAAAAAAGACGGCCTCTATTATTGCATTAGGGTGACGAATCCAAGACGCCAGTTACGTTTTTTTGGACAACTCTATAAAACATACTGCTGGCGAAGAAAGTCAATGTCAGTCTGTCTCCCATTATGTGTCTGTCAGTAGTAGACACATAATGGGAGGGAGAAACAGAAAGTCAAGCAATACAGTGTGTGTGTGTGTGTGTGTGTGCACTAAGGGAGACAATTACTAAAGCAACACTATGTAATTGAGGCAAACTATCTTTTTATTCAGCGATTCTAAAGAAAGATGGCGTCATTCTCAGGTCATCAACCACAGACGCCGACAAGCAGTTTCAAGATGAGAAGGTGTGCAACTGTATGAATGTGATGAGGCTGTTCCTGAAAAAGACTCTTCAGTGAAAAAAAAATTCTCATACAGTCACATGCATTTTAAAATCTGGTCATTGTTGATTGGTCATTTACTGTATTTTCGTTATCTGACCAGGTTATCATTGTGTGCGTGCACCTTCTGCGACACAAACTGGTGTTCATACAAGAAGAACGTGCGGTGGGAATGTGCACACCTCAACACAAACGTCTGACGCACGTTTTTCTAGAGATCGCAGACTAAAATGTCACTCAGAGGCTCATTTATAAAGGTAGTTTTAAATTGTTCATGAGCGCTGACTTTTCTCATTTATTTTAATTTACATTGGAGCATCACTCTCCTGTGACTGACCTTTTGCATTTGATCTTAAATTGCTTCTCACTTTGGTTAATCTGTACAGCTCTTATTGAAACAGACTCCACATTGATCAGCCTTCTGACCTTTTAATAAAAATTGAGATTTTACCGCGGTGATGGCTTACAGGTACATGTGCGGGCTCTATGAATAGCCACAAATGTGCGTAACAGTCAACTCTTCCAGTGCGTTTAAACCTAGCCGATGAAACACAGTCGGCCTTTCTTATTTTCTTTTCTTCTAGGTCTAAGAAGTGGTGCCGTGGGCACAAGTACCAATATGCAAACGGATGTTTGAGGGCATTTCTACATCCTTTTTCAAATCAAAATACTTTATTTGTCCCCGGGGGGCAATTCAAGGTACTCCTTTTATGGATAATTGTAAGCGCATGCACAGCTATAAAAACTGACGAAAAGAATGCATTTTTCTGTGTACACACAGTTTTACTTGTTAATCTAGAGTCTGATAGATCTGGCTCCAGGACTTATCGCTTCGTCACAGTAGTGGTTATGTTCTCTGGGCCTGCACAATAATCATTAAAGAGTTAACACTGAGAACTCAGAAGTACTTGGTCTCTGATCGTTTATACCTTGTGCCCAGTGTGCACTTTTGATTGCACAGAGCAGGCTAATTGACAGGTGGGCTGATTGGTTGCTTTGGTACAGCTGGCGCCTGACTAAAGATTTTGCCCTTCAGTGCGTTTGATGGTAATTAGCAAATAATAACTAGACAGAAAAGTCATTTAACCACACTGCTAGGCATACATTAACTAAAGTAAACTTAGCAAATCGCCCATTAAGAACCGCTTACATTATGCTCATTAAAGCAACATCATGTAACTTTTTTACCTTAAGCCACCATATGCCAGTTTCTACATAATGTTACTTTAATGCTCAATTAGAGAAGGTATAGAGGGGAAGACGGCACATATTGCCAAACAGAGAAATGCCACCAGCATAGCTAAAAATGTGAGGGTTCTTTCTTAACAAGGTCTATGATGGAAAATATTATAGCATCACTGCTTGTTAAATGGGAACTGGCATTAGGGCGAGTCGAAATAACAACATTATCACCAGTAATATTAAACCATTATTATATAGACTTTTTTTCACTTCAGCGATGAGGCTTAGGAGCCATGGCTGAAACCATTATTGCAAGTACAGTATGTGTTTGCAACCCTGCCTGTCAATAGAATGGATGCCTGTATAAAGAATAGACGCACTGCAATTTGATCTAGTTTTTTCACCATGAAACCAGGTTCTTCATACTTATTACAGTATGTAGCACCTCCTTGACCTTTTCCACTAACAATCATCAGCACTTTACAAAAAGAAAACTGCTGTTAAACGCACCAATATGACCAGTATCCTCGAGGAGGGGGGGTGCGGCTGTGTTCAGCGTCCCTCCTCTTGGATTCTTCTGACCTCTCCAATCAACATGTAGCCATAATTTTTCATCAGCAACAGTTTCATCAGATTGCTGCTCTCCTGCTACAAACAGATGATTGCCCACTTTTGCATGTTCATCAGCATATAAATGCTACATGTTTAGCTTCATCATCAGAGCATCGCCCACACAAATCTGCTCATTGAGGAGCGGCGTAGTGTTACTCAACTTGTCTGATTGCTCTGACTTATCAGTTCTTTTTTTTAAATTACGATTGCACTTCTCATGTTTTATATGGCCTGTTTAAAATATGTAAGATTGCCTCATTGAATTCAATTAATGCCCAGAAAATGTTGTTTTTTTTTTATAACAATGTGACAGAAATGTATCCAGTCTCTACATTTTACTTTCATAATGAAGATGGCCAGAGTGAAACAGTCATTCTGTAGGAGCACAGCGCTTTGCTTTCTCCTCCTGTGTGATGTTTTTCCACTATTATCCTTCGACCAGTTGCTGAGCCCAAGAGGGCACTGTTTGATGTCGGAATTGGTATCTCGCCACAGAGGTGGAAAATAGGAAATTAGATTTGTGGCCCCTCTGAGGGATCCGCCTGATTGTGGCAGCAAGTTAGCCTCAACTTTGCTCTGCATTCTTGACACTGCCTGGTATTTTTTTAATATCAATATTCCCTCATCTAATTCCAGGCAGCAGATACTTTAAAGGACATACAATATTACTGGAAAACCAGTGGAGAGCACAGCCCCTAGACGGATCCAAACAGGCGCCCACTGAGCTTTGCTGACATTTACAACACACAGTAGTATGGCTTTAGTCTTTTAATGTAAGATTCAGCCATAAAGTCTCTGCCATGGGTACAAAGAAATGTCATAAATGCCACTAGAGAAGCTGTCAGACCTGTGTGTATCAGTATATTTACCAATATAATGTTCATGAAAAGGGATTAAAAGCCATCTCTGTGGGCGCCCCAGTAGCTCAGTTGGTAGAGCGACCCATGTACAGAGGCCTTCTCCTTGCTGCAACACCCCAGGGTTTGAGTCCGACCTGTGCCCCCCCCTCTCATCCCATTGCCTGTCAATCTTCAGCTGTCCTTTCAATAAAGCCGTAAAGGCCAAAAATAAAAAGCCATCTCTGAAGGCATGTTGTGATTTTTAGCAAGACTTATACTTTAACCACTTTCTGAGTCGGAGAATCTTTACATTTTGGTGCATCTGAACTCAACAAAATATCTCAAGAAATCATGTGTATTGTCTTTCTCAGCCTTTGGTGAACAAAACAAAACAATGAATGACTTTAAAAACGAGTAATAAAAAGTAGGCAGATACCCAGCAGAGAGAAAATGCATCTGATTGCAAAGTAATGAAAAATGACTGATGAAAAAAACATCAGTGATGAATGATGATGACTCCCCTGGTATATTTGAGCGGCAGACGACTCCAACAACCGAGCCAGTAATATCTCTCAAAGCAATGCATTGTCATGGATTGGTAAACTCGCTCTTTCAATCACTTGCGTCTCCATCACTTGAAATTCACTCTGCGTGCAGCAAATATGAGAAATGTTTTAAAGAGGAACAATGCGGTGTTATATTTGGTTGGTGATCAGGAAAGTGATATTCCAAACAAAGATTGCAAACAATGGTGAATTCAGAATGGAAATATGCATTCGAGTCCAACAAAAGTTACAAAACTTAGCCCAAATAAAGTGTACAAAAGTGATGCTAAAACAGTTTAACTGGCTGTCTGCGATGAAGTTCCCCATTTAAGTAGATTGACCCAATGACACATCAGCCCAGTCTCTTGAATCTGTGTGCAAAAACCACAACTCTAGATTCTCAGATTGCAGGCAGTGAATACGCTCAAGTCCGATTTTGCTTGAAGGTGTGAAGACAATCCTTCCCATGAAAATACGTGAAAAACAGATACATCCAAATACAACACTTAAAGAATGTCAGATGACCAGAGATGTGGACTCAAGTCATTGTCATGATACCTTGCAACTTGACTTGACAGAAGATAAATGTCTTGAGACTCAACTTGGACTTTGAAGTTAAAGACTTGTGAACTGACTTGAGACATGATGAATGTAACATGATGTCACGGCATTGGTCATTGAATGTAGTCCAACGTTTTACATGATTATCATATATTGATGTTCTTGTTGGGTGATGGGGGTTTTGGTGGTATAAACATAAGCAGGAGGCACCTTATAAAAAAAAATGTTGGTTTGTATGGTTTTTATCATATTTTTTACTGAAAATTCTGAATGTAATGACAGTTTAGTAAAACCTATGTGGAAAGTAAAATTGTTGCTACACTGTCTATTGTAACAATCCTTTACAATTTAAAGACCAACTTATTAGTCGAATTTTGACCCAGCGTACAGCACTTGCCAAACCTACACTTTTCCTTCCAAATAAAGTAATTCAGATAATCTACAGTGGCTACACTGCTGGGTCATTTACAACCTGTCTTATCCACTTGTGTTTCTTGCCCCACCATACCTTGACACCATGTTCATATATAATACATACTAAACATCCTTTAATATGAACAACAATATACATTTGGACTCCATCTGGAATTTGGAGTAAAAAATAAAATACAATATGCATTTCAGTTTCACTTTAATGCAGTCCATTTTCATTTCTTTACTCACTGTATATGAGGCACAGCACAAATTCCCCCCTGCTTCTCCCACCCAGAAAAGTATTTAAGTGGAGCGCAGTCATGTGAAGTTTCCATTCTTCAATAGCAGCTTTGTGACTAAGCTCCAGTCTTGCTAATGCATAGCCTACGATTAATGACTGTTTCCTAATTAACACCCATCCGGGCAACACAATTAAAAATAACTTCAAAGAAAAACGTAAGCTCTAAAAATACTCAGCAGTGCAGGAACTGAAGTAAACTACTCTGTCTTTCCAAGAGATAACACACACACACACACACGCACACACACACAATTCTATATGGCTCTATCACCACAGCCATAACCATTTTTAATAAGATAAATATTTCAGGCTTGTGTGTTTACGGTCCCATTATTAGCAACGTTTAGCCCGAGCCAAAGGCAACACGCGGCTTTTAATCTTTCGTGACCATTCAGATATCGTTCTATGTAATTATCACCTATAGGATGCTGCCTAACAAGCTGAATTGTCTGCAGCAAACAACAAACACAACCCGTGTGCAATCCACCTCATTAGGATTCATCTCCTCTACAAGTGAGACTGCGGAGAAAGTTATTGCTGGGAAAATTATAAACAAGCCTTCCTCTCTCTCCATCACATCTGTCCTGGACATTGCCTGATTGCTTTGTGGGCACTGTTTAATTGCCAATTAGGGGGTGACCAGGACAGCAATCACAATAGGTGCGCGTGAGTGTTTGTGTGTTTCGGTATGTGTAGGAGGCAGCAGGCCATACAAGGTAAATTGCTGGTTCTTGAAGCGCTACTCAGCATGCACATGTTGAACATTCAGTAGCATTTTTTTTTTCACGCCAAAGCTCTTGGGTAAAAACAGCTTTTCGCTTTAAAGTGAAGACGTTGAAGAGGAAGAGGTCATGACAGAAGCAGCCACATTCTCCAGTGATTTTTTTTTTTTTTTGTTTGTTTCAGACAAAACATTTACAATTCTGATTTTAGAGTGAAAAGCAATAGGCTGTCTTTGCCTGAGGAGGGGGAATTGATCATTCATCATCATCAAAACCCATCGTATTTGTCATAAAGCAGCATTATTGCAAATGTGTGCAATAGGTCACCAACTGTTTACTAAACCAATGCACACTATGTAATGCACAAATACAGTAAACACTATGAACTTGGTGCTAAAAACAATGGTTTTGCACAGAAAAACCAACAAACACAAGAATTGAAATGTGTGACATATGTCGACTTTACAACAAGATATATAACCTATGTCACCTTGTAGCAAAAAATACAATACTTGTTATAATAATTTACTATTAATTTTGTTCTTGTCATGGGAACTTTTAGGTAAAAAATTTGATCTTTACAAGTGATATAGTCTGACTCGCCGGATGTAGACTGTTGGTATAAGTCAAATCCACATAGTAATATCCAGCCTACTACTATCTGCACTTTACTGTTTTCTAGAGCTCTATCTCTATGTAAACAACCTCTGAGTTAGCAACCTACATGCTGAAAATGGCAAGTTACCCTAACGTGCTTGCTAACTGTGCTAACGCAAACAAGGTAGCAGCTCTTACCACCATTACTGTGACATTCACTCAGGTGCATCAAAAATGTCACTGAATACAGTCCCATGTCCACTTTCGCAATGCTATATTAAGGAGGAAAGTCCCCACCTGTCTGCATTCCTACATCCGACATCATCTTTTTTTAAATAAACATCTGTGTGTGTGTGTGTGTTAGTGTGTTAATAGCAGCTGCCTTTTTGTTTTTGTTAGTAAGAGGGCTGTCTCTCTCTTTATTAACCCCTGGGTCATCAGTCCACTGCTGATGAGCTGGGATATGAATTATTTAACGTGACTCAGCTTTCAAAAAGAATGACTACGTTCCACTGTATAGTACCCAACAATAGCAATTACACTTGTTTCAAAGCGTTTTTAATTATTAGCCTTTTTTGTCTCCAACAGTAGCTCTGCATTAGGCAGATGCTCAGACAGATTATTGTAATTATGGCTGCACTCACTGTTATGCAACAGTAACGGTAACCTCTGTGTAAGCAGTGTCTACTGCTGTAAAATTTACAGTTACTTGCTGGCAGCAAGTGTCAACACCATAATACTGTATGTTTAGTTGCAGTATTTTTTGCCATATTTTCACTTAAGGTATCATTATTTTATTTATTTTTTTTACAGTATTTGTACTGTTTCTTAAATACATTAATTCATTCATGTTCATTAAATTCACAGTTCATGATTTTTCCAGTGTATGTTCCTGTAAAAAACAATCAAATTGCAGTACAGCACTGTGTAAACCATACATTTTTTTTTTTTACCCAAAAACTCTGAATTACTCATGAATGTTTGTCCTTAAAATATGCTTTTAATTGTTGAACATTTAGTTGTATTTACACAGTGTCTTACTGTATATATTAAAGTAAAATACTTATAGGTTACAAAAAACGGTGACACAGTCTTCCACCAAGTACCTGGCTGGGTGACACGCCTGTTTGAGCCTTTGGATCCTCTCCCTTTCCCTGTTTCGATGTTTGTTTTCTGTTTGTTTTCGGACTAAAGTGTTACCAGCTTCCCACAGATGCCACCGGTTTATATAACATGCTTATTTGCATATGGACAGTGTCACAGTCCATGGGAAGCGCAGTAATCACCAGTCATCTTTGGATCAGTCAAGCAAAGTCAAATTGGCATCGGTTATCTGTCAACAAATGCAATGGCAGTTACCATGGTAACATTTTAAAAGCCAAAGTTTTCAGTCACTAGTTGCTTTCAAAAGTTAAAGCATTGAAGTAAACTCTAAAAGTTTCTTTTAGGCAGCAGTTTGGAAGGTTTCAAAAGAGTCCTGTGCCAAAGATTAGTTTGATTTCATAATCATTTTACTCCCTGGAAGTTGGGAAGATGACAGATTGCATTTGTTTGGCTGTTTTTAATCAGTTTCATGTTACAAAGTCTTATTCAGCGACTGTTGGTACTCCTCCAACTGCCAGCTGCTGACTAAATAGCTGATTGCTGACCCCTTTTCTGACAGCACCCTCTGAAATGAGCGTTTTCCATTCTGGATCACCATATTGTAAAGGGACGTTTTAGTTGCTGAAAAGACGCACATAAGTCCAGTGCATCTTGGCTCCTTTTGCATTTTCTTAATCTGCCATAGCATCTTGTTGTGAAGACAGAAATGAAATTCAAATTCCCACAAATGTTCCACTCACATGTTTGCACACGTCAGGCGTGACCTGACGCAATAAAGGTTTCAGTGATGTGTAAAGTTGCCCTACAAACAGGCGTAAGGTTAACACGGGTGCAATGACAGATATTGCTCAGATTTTCTGGTTTGATTGGACTTGACACACTGTGCTGACATTTGGCAAGGACAATTGATTATTCAATAACTCCTGTCAGGCCGTGATAGATCGCATCTGACTCACAGGGAAGGTGCATTGTCTGCAGCTTTTTTTCTATTGCGGTCGCCTCACACTGCGCTCCAGTTCGGTTGTAAATGGGTGTAGTTCACAGCTGCAGGCGTCTGAGATCTAGGGATTTTCCTGCTCGCTGGAATCACTGTAGTTTACTGTGTATTTATTGACCTGCTGCATGTTGTTGCCACTTCTGACACATCCTCGGTCAATACTCATGATTAAACTACAATGTTTCCCCTTGGATAGCGTGACCCCTAACCCTCCTGTGGTTACACAATATGCCTTGATATATTTTCCAATTGAATCCACTGGTTGAATCCCTCTGTTATGCTGCAATAAGACCACTAGGCCGGAATCTGTCGTCTTAACTTTAATAACTAAAGTAATTGATATTTAATTTTCCTTGTTTTAATTAAATGATTTAAGTATTCATACTCTGGTCAGTAATGGTGGTAAGACATGGAACAGCAACACTGTCTCACTGTTTGTGTACAAAATGGTAATTGGGTCGTGCTCAATGTTTAATTCAGTTTGTTTAAGCTTTTTTCTCTCTTAAACAATTCTTGGGAGCTTGTGTCTTCCCTTTTTCATTAGTGTCCGAATGCTTAAGTTCCCACACCGCAAATTAATTATAACACACTCACAATTGCCCCCCAATGTGCCATCATTAAACATCCTTTGAAATGTAAACAACTATTAAACCAACTTCCAAGTGCTTCAGAGCTAAGACCACCGTAAACTGTAGCAGGCTTTTTATGATTCACATCTTGCATTTAATGCAATGCATGCAAAGATAAACCTGCAGTTTCTTACCATGCAAAGTTCATTGGAGCCCATAACAAGAGCCAAGTTATTTTTGCTACTTAGTGCATAGATCTGTTAATTACTGGAGATTACAGCTGATAAATGTAGAAGTCGATGGAAAACATTATTTTAGATGGCAAAATGGATCGTGTGTAGCCCACATGTAACCAATCCATATCAAAAGCTGTTTCGCGGCCACTGCCATTGTAAGACACTGTCCTAGTTTCAGCCATCGCACCAAAACAACATTAGTGGCATACATGTAACAAAGCCCTCTCATGGCAGTACTGTAGTAGTTATGACTGCTGTCTGTTGTTGGGTGATGTTATTAGAGAGCCACAAACGCTACATAGGGAGCAGGTTTAGGTGGGTGAGTGGGTCAAGAAAATAAAAGCTTTTTGGTTATCCTTCGACCAGTCAATGGTGGATGTCAACGATCAAATATGATTTGTAGTTGCAGCTTTATTTATCTTATACATACATCAGAACAGTCCATTCCATCATTATAATTTGCATCCAATACCAACATTAAGTGCTCATGCAAAAAATAGCCTTATCCTTATGTTGAAAGGTGGAGTGTAAAGAGTGTGGAGGTCAGGACGCTAGGATAAGAGTGCAGCACATCTGACTTTAATGTAAGACATCAAATTCATATGAGAGCCTAACCTTAACCATGTGGTTAAGTTGCCTTTCAATATCCATACCTTATAGCCATACCATAGCCACTCATGATCAAGTTTGCAGACCGTAAAGGATAAGGTCAACCAGAAATGAAAATTCAGCCATTATCTAGTCAACCCCATGCTGATGGAAAGCCAGGTGAAGTTTTGTAGTTCACAGCATAGCAGCTCTCTGCAACAGCCAACAAACTGGGACTTTTAAAAGGTAAACCCCCTACACACAAACACACTCATGTCAGGCAGGATGCACGCTAACACTTTAAGCTTAGCAGCTACACGGAAGATTTCACCTTAAAAAAGGGTTTAAATAACTTCTTTTAAAATTAATTTTGGAACTCGGGGCCTCCAGACATTTGGATTATACTGGACGAGCGGTATGGAGCCATTTTTTTGTTTTGTCATAGTTGTTTATTTATGTTTTAAAACGAGTGCCTATCTAATTCAGCTGTTTGGGAGAATGCTGCAGTGCAGTTTGGCTGTGAAGCTCCAGATATGTTTTATATATATATATATATATATATATATATATATATATATATATATATATATATATATATATATATATATATATATATATAATATAAATCTTCACCTGATTTTCAATCAGCATGGGGGCAAGAACATAGTTAATGAATTTCCATTTTGTGTGAACTTTTCCTTTAAGTGTTGGAATGAGGAGAGGGAAGTGGGATTAATGCCAATATTTTGATGATAATCATGTTTATGGGTTTAAGGCATAGTCCTCCATATTGGCATGCCCTGGGTACTGGAGAATTTATGGTCTTAAATTATATTTCCTGACTGTATTTTAACTGCAGTTTTCCAAAGAATAATATGCCTCTCACTTGTATTTGTACATGCTGGTGATAAAGATTTATGTGTAGATGTAAATATAGTCAGCTCTTGCATACTACTGCACATCGCTGGCACCATTTTGCCGTTGAAGCTGTAATTACGTTTGCCCCATTTCCCCAATCACTTCACTCGATTCTCATGACCACAGCACTTCAAAAATTCAAATATACTCCAGCAGCACTTTATGATGAATGGGGTTTCTTTTTCTTCCACATCCACGTACAGTGTTCTTCAGTCGTTCTGTTCTATGCCCCCATCCTCGCTGAATAAAGAACTGTCTGGATGTGCATTTCAAAGGTTTCAGTGTTATAAAAGGAAGCGTCAGTCTCAGATGAAAGCTGCACTGTTGATTCAAACATCCAGCAGCATCCCTCTCCCTATCCGAGCGCTCCACCGATGATGACATATGTTCTAATCATTGGGTCATGTCTCTCACAGACATCAAAAGTCCCATGTTGAGATGCAGAAATTCTCAGCGAAGCAGAGGAAGGAGAAGGGAAACTAACTTCCCCGGATTGGTTATGTCATGGAGGAGAAGAAAAACGTTTGACACTTCCTTCTACGCTCTTACAGTTTCTAAGCCCTCCGGGATCCGACGAGGACCTGGTAGCTGCTCTCTACCTCTGATTAGGGGACATCATTTGGGAATTCAGCTGGTGCAGAAATTGAATTTATTTATATATTTATATGCATGGGGAAAGTCATAAGGGAGACCAGGCAGAGTGTCAGGAGCGTAGGTCTCGGGCTAGTGCGATGCATTTTTTTTCACGATATTAATAGATTGCCGAGCACTGAGAAACCTGACCTAGTTAGAGCCCCTTGAATGGGCTTTGTTAGTATACGCAGCGCTCTGTGTGTGTGTGTGTGTGCATTTGATTGAATGGACAAATACTCCATCCACAGATTTCTCTTCATATTGACAGGAATGCAGCGTTATTAGATTAGATGAGTTTCCCGCTGCATACAATTTATTTATTTTTTTTCTATCATCTTACTCACTTATCCCACTGAGCTGAAATGTATTTCTTGAAATTATCACTTTCTTCTCCTAATGGAACAACTTTTACTCAAAATATTGTTTAAAGGAATCAGTGGTGGAGGGGTGGAAAAAAATAAATAAAAGGCCTCCAGCTGTATGGGGCTGGGCACCAGCTACAAAAAAGTCATCCAGGTGTTGTTTCCTCTTTCCGAGAGGGCACCTTCTCGGTTCTTTGGTGTCCCGCTTGACATGTAAGTGCAATTTACATGATCTGACATTTATTATGCAGAATACCAAGCTATCTGCCAACTGATTGTGTTTTGATAAATATAAAAAAGGCCAGCTGGCCTTAACGTACAACAAAGATCATCTGTCTTAAAAGTACGTATTGTGCATATAATATCAACCCAGATACTGAAGAGCTAGCTGTTGCTGCAGTGTAAAAAACTGGTATGAAGGTAAGAATGCAAATGTCTCATTATTATTAACGTCCTTTGTGCTCAGCTCAAAGATTCAATGAGCTCTTTAGGCAGATCCAGATGGTGACGATACTGATTTAAGTAGAAAAAGTGTATATAGCTTTATGATAGATGGTATTTTCCATTTACAGCTCAACAGCTGGCTGGTACAGGCATACCCAACAGCAATGTGACTTCCCCAGGTGCTAGCTAATAAACACCCAGAGCAGTCACTATGTGCTCAGGCTGCCTTTACCAACAAAACTCCAGGTAAATATGTTCCCTTGGACCAATTTTTCCTCATGTTGGCAGCTTAATTTTTGCATTTTTATGTTTTTTTCGTTTGATGTCCTCTCATTTTCTGTGTTGTCCAGACATAATGGCTGTGATGAATGAATGAGTAGGATAGTAACTGGCTCCGACGCCTTAAAATGAAAGAGGGAACGCCAGATTGATCTCTCTTCCTCTGCCACACACACACACAGTAACACCCACCTGTTAAAGCCACTGCCAGTGCACACTGCAGGAACATGAACACACACACACACACACACACACACAAAGACACTCCACCGCTCCACACACCATCTTGGCCGCTAGTGCACCTGATCACAGCCCACACATGGAGAAAACATACACATAGCTCCACTTGCCAAAAGAATCACAGCGTGTTGTGTGAGAGCGGCGGATGACTAAGGCAGGGAGGAGGGAAAAAAAGGAAGTCAAAGCCTTTTAGTGAGCAGAGAGTAAAAGAGGAAAAACACTCGGCTGGTGCTTTGTTGTCTGCAGAGCACACTAAACTACACTGTGGTCGCCGCGCTGTTTTATACTTTTATACATTACAACGACTCTGCCTCCCAGTAGAGCTTTTCTCTCGTTTTCAAGCTCGTTCACATCTGAATGTTCAACACCCTGCAATATGTTTTTGTTCAGGTGGTTAAATATAGAAGAGGAGCACCTCTGAAAGACCTTTCTCTGTACTTTCTTTTTGGCTTCGCCTCCGTACCCCCAGGCTAACCCTTGCATCCACTCCGTCCGCCTGAGTGAGCCGGCGATAGCTCTCTGTTCCAGGTTCACCTTTTCACCTCTTATAAGGTTCAAGTATTGTTGCACTGTGCGCTCGGTGCCCGGTGCAGCTCTGCCACTAACCTCATGACCTTATCCAGAGACACACTCACGGACAAACATCCAGCGGCGGCGCACGTGCGTGTCATGCCTTCCTATGGGCACCGCTCCAGTCATGACGGCATGACGCTCAAACTCCTTAAGGAAAGTGACGTCCGATGTGGACTTATGCACGCACACACATGCACACATAAAGCCGTATTGCGCAGCAATCTCTGTAGACTTTCATGCATCATTGCTTTTTTTGTCCCTGAGGGAGAGAACTCCCTCTGTCTATGACGGGGGCCACGGTGAACGCTGTTAAGAGTCCATTTGTAGATACAGTACGGTGAGCTCAATTTTCAGACTAGTGTGTGAAAACTGTCACATTAACGTGTTCAATTAACACAATCAAAACATGTTTTCATAAATTGCTCCCAGCTTATTCGCATTGTGGTGTGATCACAGTTTGTGTAGTTTGGACTTTTGCAGTACGTGTGTGTGTGTGTGTGTGTGTGTGTGTGTGTGGCAACAAATCCTCGGTGTAATTCACAGCTAGGAATTAGTTAGAAAAAGCTTTAATTATGTGATCAGGTGGTGAGAAAAACATTCTTATGCAGAATGCTGATTCGTTTTTGACTGTTACACCCTGACAAATGTATCTTTAGTTGAAATAGCACGCGCACAAGTCTTTGACATGTACATTTGGTTATTGAGGAATAACCTGCCGCTGTTTCCTATGTCTTGAATATGATCATATGAAATGGTTTATGTGCATGCGGGTTTGTGCGAGTGAATAAGAAAAAGTGAAGGTAAAAAATCATTCATTCAATCACCAAGCAATCTCTCCCGAACGCCTCTCAACCTTATAGGTGTGTCTTTATATTTATTACAAACAGAAGATTTTAACTCGCATGTTTGATTTATTTGTTTTTTTCCTTTATCTGAAAGTTAATCATATTGCATTGTTACCACGGTGGTGGCAAACCAGTTGATTTATCTCCTGCCGATTCACTGCCAGTGAGTTCACTTCCGAGTGCGCCTTGGGGAGATGGGGTCTGCAGGTAGTGAATTACAGTGCTGCTGGATGCACTTCCCGGCCAATAACAGCTTAAATTCAAACACACGTAATGAGACTGACTTTATTTAGGCGACCGGAGTGGAACAGTCACGGAGAATAAATAAAATAAAAATGAGACGAAAGTGCAGCGGCCGCTCAAAGTAGGGTACATTCATCACGGGCGTCTGACCCAATACTGTTCATCAGGCAGACCTGAAAAAAGGGCTCAGGACTAATAACCTAGTGTCATGCAGCAAAGATTTACAGGGACCTTTGAGCCAACTTGTGGGAAACTATTATGCAAATTTAGCACATTATCTCGCCTTTCTTGTCTTCTCCATCACCAAAAACTGTCACTAATGCGCTCCGCCTGCTGTGTGGGCTACATACAGACAGCAAAGAGTCAAACAAATGCAAGCAAACAGGCAGACATGAGTAACTTCATGTTTTTTTTTGTTTTTTTCTCTATCTGTCTCTTCCTCTTTCGTTCTATTTGTCTTGCCGGGTCTTTCATCCTCACACGTACAGACACTTTGTCAGACTGATGTATGCTCGCGCAAAACACGCGGCGTAAACAAAAAAGACAGAGAGCAAACAAGAAGACAACTGAAAGACGCTCCTTTCGCTCCTCGTGCAACCACGTCTGCACGGGCAGATATGCACACATGAGCGCAGAAGCATGAGCGCAGAGCCGCACTCACGGAGGCACACAGGAACAAATAATCATATGGCCGTGAGTAATCAGGTCTGCAGCCCTAATTACACTCGTATTTGGCGCGTAGTCACCCATGAGTAGCCAACCACACCGGGATAAACAAGCCCCTTAGTGTCACATCCCGGCAATAACGAGGGTCACACCAGCGCACTAGTCACTTATTGGCATATTTATCAGCATCATATTGGCTCTTAATTCGTCGTTATAAAGCACGTATTAGTGTTAGTCATTATAAAACACTTACTAGTAGTTTGACACCTAAATGGGCACTATGCAGTTTTAGAGAATAAATTCAAACTCCAAATTTTAATATTTACAGTATTAATGAGGTGATAATACAAACTAAGAAATAAGTATTTTTTTCCATAACTGAAAAAAAGCTGTTCTCAGAGGAAAATAAGGTCCCAGAACACTGTTAGAAGCTAGAAAGGTGGCAGGGTCCGCCAAATATAAACAAAGTAAAACAGTATTTAATTGTGTTGAGTTTGTTTATTCAGTTTGTTTAGGCATAAAAAAAAATGTTCCTTCTCATTAAAACTAATTTCCTAAAACGACATTGTGCACCTTTAAGCCACTGCTTCTATGTGGAGTGGATGTTATAAAAAAAATAACAAAAAACTAATAGTGATCAATTAAATACATATGAAATGTAATTTTATGGGAATTTATTACAATATAACTTTTAATATTAAGCTTTTACTCATCAATTCAATGTATTTCATGTTAAAATAAGGTGTCATTTCATCATTTAAAGGTGCAATATGTAAGAATTTGCCTCCTGTTGAACTCCAAGCAAATAGGGGGCAGCATTTCACCAGAGTAACCACTAACTGCTGCTCACTGCAGCTGCCATTAGCTAGTAAGCTTGGAGCACCGTGGGAGTGTAGGTGTCGTTTACTGTCATATCACCTCTTCAGGTATGAAAGTTGCTGGAGGCTAGCTGGATAGTATGCTAACTTCAACTCCTTACATATTGCACCTCTAAATTGACATTGTGATGAGAACTTTCTGTGGATACTTCAATTGGGAAGAGCTTTTATTTTTAACACCTTGCAGTTCAATTTGCCACCATTCTCATGTAAGGAGCATTTGGTTTTAGATTAGAGAGCTGCTGCCTCTGCCTGTCAATCATACGTTCTGCCCATCAGTGAGATCTAGGCCCGGTTTCCTTTGCCTTGTATCTTCTCAAGTTATGTTAAGTGGCACTGATAACTTTTGCAAATTTTTACATTGTATTACATTTTCTAGTTAGTCTCATATGACTTTTGCAGTGGCGACAGTGACCATGTTTTATTAAGCGCAATAAACGCTAATGATGCCTGCATGAGCCCAGTTCTCACTGATGGTCGCATGACTGACAGGTAGACACAGCGCTCTAGTCTGAAACCAAATTCCTCTTAAATGAAAATGGTGGCAAATTGGCTGCAAGCTCTTCCCGGTTGAAACTCAAAGATGTTCTTACTGCAATATATCAGCTGAAATGATGCAATGACACTTTATTTTGAAATTAAATACATTTAATTGTAAGAGTTTCATATTAAAAGTAACATTGGCGTTTCATTTCCATGTGTTGATACTGTATTTCAAAATTGAATATATTAAATTGATAAGTAACAGTTTGATAGTAAAGGTTACATTGTATTTATTTGCTATGAAATTATATTTTATTCAAAAAGTAAAGAAAGACAGGACTTGATACAGGAAAGACATGTATCAAGTCTTAGAAAGGTGGTACTACTACAAAACTCACGGACAACTTCCTCCATTCTCACCATCTATAAGCAGTATTAGCAGGTTATTGACTCTTAGTTAATGGCCTAGTAGCTGTAGAATATGGCCATGCAGAATAAAGCATAAAGTCATTTGTAATGACCTGTTAATAATAATAAAGAGCCATTATGTCACTAATATGCATAAAAGTAAGCTTCTTGTTAATGCAGAAGTGTTACCAAAAGTATTTAGAAATCAGTGAGTATGATTTTTACTCCTCCGTAGCACAAAATAATATATCTGTGTATCTTGAAAAGGTTAACGACGCATGCCACTGACTCAACAATTACTTCAACATGTGCTCAAATGTTTGGCCTTCAGCACTCACTCCCCGTCCTCCACTCTGAAACAGATCAAAACAATCTCCGCCTCGCAACCCACCTACTCCTATTTTCTTCTCCTCGGTGATGGAGGACATGCGCTCCGAGTGTACAAAAGCTGCTGCGAGACGTTTCAGATAAGCAACATAAAAAGCCTTATTCTACAGCAAATTACAATGTGGCGGCAGTGTTACGCATCGCGATCACTTCCTCACTCGAACTGAGGGGTTTCTGTTTGAATGAAGACGTTTTATTCTCTGATTAGCTAGCCTGCTTGTCTCTGTTGTGACTTCATTGCTTGTTACAGGCCAGTGAAGCGCGAACAGACGGCATGGGTGGGAGGTTGAAGCAGTGCCGGAGGCTTGTGTAAGGAGGGGCGAGTCTCTGTGGTATTGATGCATTTGCTGGTGATCACTGGTAAAGGTCAGGAGGTCACGCATCGCAGGAAGCCAAGTTGTCAAGTCATTACTGGCTATATTAGGCGCAAAATGTCCCTGTTTTCCTAAATATGTCAATTTTCAAATGTATTTTCAGGATATCCACATGAAATAAGGTATACGGTGTAAATAGCCTGACAAGGAAAAAAATAGAAATTCCTTTGTGCGTGAGAAAATGTCCCTTTTTTAAGAAAAAATATTGCAAACTGGTTTGCACTAGAAGTGTACTTATGTCGCCCTATAAAAAACATTTATCTTATAGTCACGACATGTAGAATTACAGGTATCTTCCCATAGTTGTAGACTCTGCCAAAACAGAATCACCCAGGAGTGATGTCTTGACTAACAGGGTAGTAAGACAAAATACTAAAGGATGGCCAGCCTACTTGAGCAGACTGAAGGTTCTTGACATGAGATTAATGATTAGGATTATCCTAATTAAATGTTTACTATCCTTAAAGGTGTTATAGATCAAATTCAGCCACTGAATGTACATAACATTCCATCTTCCTCCTTCCACTGCATTCACGTTGCGACACTGTTGTCGTGCGAATCGTCTGCCCCCTCAAGTGGTTGCCAGTTTGTGCACTAGCTAAAATTGCTAATGCGTGGCTAACTCTGCTTATGTTGGCTAACGTTGCTAACGCTAGCTGGCAAATGTTAACATTGCTAATGCTTGTTGCTAACGCTATTTATACACAATCATGTTTTTTTAAAGGGAAATATCTTATTATTTGTTATTATTATTATTAATAATATTATTATTGTATTCATTTATTTATTAAGTATTTGCCTACATAAAAACGTATGTATATAATATATTTTTGGATACTTTTTGGAGCAGCATGCTCAAGCCCAAGACTTAATCTGATTAAAGGGACAGGGAATAAAACTTGGGACAAGTTTGATTTGAAACTGCAGGCTGAAACAGACTCCCACCGGTAGACTCCAACCGGTGGGAGTTAAAATCTGATTTGACATTTGGAGGCCTCTCTCATAGCTAGAGCACAACCGCAGGCTGGGCTCGTAGCTAAAACTGAAACTTAATTTTGTCATTTTTTGTTGTGTGCGGATAGAGCAAAGTGGAAAACTTTGGAGCAGTGGCAGAAGAAGTTGTTTATCAGAACAAGAGAGTGAGACAATTGACGTGAGCCCTCACTGGGATGATGACAGTTATAGAGACAAGTGAGCACCAGCAACACACTTGGAGTGAATTACATTATTTGGCAGGAAAATTAATACAAGATATGACTGCCAGGCATTTCTAATAGAGAGAAGCCGGCATTGATTCAACTGACATTTCCTCCCAGATTTGGCCCAATTTAAGCTGTTTGACTCGGTGCATTAATTCAGCAGAAGTAGCAGAAGCCTTTTGCATCATCTTGAGTCACTTCCTGAACACGTTGACACATATACTTAATACCTCCGGTCGTGACTGGAGGATGTGGCAGGTTGTGCACTAATCATGATGACTATGACTGAGTTCTACTGGGCACAGTGAAAGGAAAGAGAGAGATTAACGAGACACCCGAAAAGGACAGAGGAAAACAAGACAATGACTTACAAAGACTTTATTCTGCATGCTTCATGAGTTTTATGTTAGCTTGGCTTGTATATTATACTGTATAGGTTAACAATGCCAGTAGGGGTGGACTGGCCATCTGTGGAAGTGGGAGTTGGTTGGTCCTTCTGCTTTAGATTGGCTGGTGAGCCTCTCTCTCTCTCTCTCTCTCTCTCTCTCTCTCTCTCTCTCTCTCTCTCTCTCTCTCTCTCTCTCTCTCTCTCTCTCTCTCTCTCTCTCTCTCTGTGTGTGTGTGTGTGTGTGTGTGTGTGTGTGTGTGTGTGTGTGTGTGTGTGTGTGTGTGTGTGTGTGTGTGTGTGTGTGTGTGTGTGTGTGTGTGTGTGTGTGTGTCTTGTTGTGATAAACAGATCATAAATCTGTTCTTACGTTTCCAACTTTATTTTGGTGTTGAACTAACAAAGACAGACTGATTAAATCAGCGTCACGCTGCCTTCAGGTGGTTGTGAAAAATAAGAATCAGTTGAGAAAAGTGAACAAAATAAACTAGGAGCTAAACATTGCAGATGTTTATTTTCTGCTGTCTGATGTGTCTATCTGAGTAAGTTGTGGCAGACAACCTGAGTGATATGCTCATGTTTGGTGGTGTTTTTCATGTGGGCTCTATTCCCTAATGGCCTGGCTTCCCCTGTGCTTACCCGCTCACTCTGCTGATGCCATTTTTTGCTGCCAACGCTGCTCTTCAGTCACTGCCCTGCATGAATTATCCTTTGCTCTCACCATCATGCCAGCATACACCTGTGAGCATTTTCCCTGTGAGAGATGTGCACTTCTGTCCGTTCTCAAATTTCCTGTCTAGGATGCTTACAGGGAGTGATAAGATCCACAATTCAAAATATTACAGTCTCGTACCATTTTAAACACAACACTGTGTCCTACGTGCCTCTGTGTGCTAAATCAGTTTATGCAGTTAAAGCAACATTATGTAGGAAATCTGCATTTTGTGCGATTTAGCGCCCCTCGCAGTTTCTGAGTGCAACACCGCTGTCGTAAAAACAGATCCCAGGTCTGTAACAATTGGTCAAATCTCATTACATCATAACAATGTTATGTGTTGAAAACTTATGTTGAAGTAAGCATGTATGTAACGCTGTGATCCTACCCTCTCACTGAAGTTACAGTGTAGAGACAAGTGATAGGGGGCGGAGTGGCTGAGACAGAGACACCATTCACCCCATTACAAGACACTGTACCATCAAAATGATTTGGAAGCTGTTATTTCAAGGTAAAAAACTGACATAATGTTGCTTTAATGGCAGCGCAGTTTCAAGAATAAAATGTTGGCTTTTCTGCAAACCACGAAAAGGTTAAATTTCTACTTTAAAAAAAATATGTATCATATTACGGTCCGATCACATGTATAAGAGATGACTGTCCTTTCGGGTATTCACAGCTACTACATTTTAGTGATCGACTACAACCGTAAAGTCGACATATTAGTCAGTAATATAAATAATAAGATTCATCATATTCTTTGCACCAAATAACAATGATCAATTCTAGTCAACGCCTGAAATACAATGAGTAGAGGCAGGACCAACCTGTGGAAAGGAAGAACAGAGTCCTCGATTGGCGTGGAGAGGCTGTTAACAAATGGCAGTTGGGTGAGACGGTTGCCAAGCGAAAGACCACAGTTACAGCCCATTTTTAGACGACTGTTCTCTTCCAAAACTGAGTAAAATAAGTGACTGTCAGGAAATTGTCCAGCTGTGTTTGTGGCAACAGAACCAGGCATTATAAGCCAAAACATGATCCTTTCTTGACACTAACTGAATGGCTTTTATGACTAAACCTAACCAGACCTTAATCACAATATTGTCCCAAAATAAAAGCTTTGTGACAACTTAAAGTTTCAACATATCTGTGGTTTGCTGAAATGTACAATGGGTTGTTAATGGACAATACAAAGATCACAATTTGAAACTATTTTGAAGCTAGAAAAGGAGACAAGGAGGCAGACGAGTTAATTAACCAAGAAAAAACATCAATACCATTATTAGTCATCATAACAAGTGTTGTGACCATCATTATCTCATACCTGTGATGCCGTCACCATGGATACAACTGAACAGATGCAAACGTGGAGAGCATACAAAGACCTGTAAAGAGATTGGCGATAAGCCGAAAAGCATCATCTTGAACTCATAATAACCTCCCCAGTCTCGACGTACTTCATGTTGAGCCTCCGTAGCTGCTGGTAATTGTGGAGGCTTATGTTTGAAGTATCATCAATAGAGAGGAATGTATTGGTTTTAAGTCTTTTTTTTCCTGACATCTGTGCAATGTCTTGTCTATTCACAGCAGGGACACAGTGTACAGAACGCTCTGCTACCCACAGCTCCCTTTGGTTGGCAGTGTGTGAGTTGAAGATCAAATACAGAGAATGGGCTCTTGGTCTTTGTCACGGGTGTCAGAAGAGGCACACGGAAGTCACATGAATGGGATCCAGTTAATGGAGGACTTTGCAGGTTTGACTGTATGTAGTAAGATAATCTTCTTTTTTGTCAAGATTCTGGCAGCTGAATTCTGCACAAGAGGATGTTCAGTGGCCACATGAATCGGAAAAGCACGACATAGAAGTCATAAAAGTCTGATATTGTAATTCAAATGCATATACGAAAGATTCAGCCTTCCAGGAAGCAGCATCTTTGTTTCACTTCAGATGTGCACTTCAAATGCTGGTTTAGATCTGTTCCATACAATCACAGTGTCAGACGACTTATATAAGAGTGTGATACGAATAAAAGAAAATGTATGAATGACTTTACAAAGAGGGAGCGTGTCAAGCCTGGAGACAGAGGCCAACACTCAACTTGAAGCTGCTCCGAACACTCCTTATAAGAGGATGGGATCAGCTGTCTGTTTGTAATGTAAAATCACATGACTCTGAAGTTGATTATTGAGCTCTATAGAGCATTTTAGTTTCATAACTTCTTGCAGTTGGCTGAGCATGTGAGGGGGAAAGCGAAGGGAGGTTGTCCACTTGTTAATTGATCGCGGGTGGCGTTGGTCTCTTGGATGGATAAAAACAATGAAAGGTCACCAAATGTACCTGGGTGGCCATTTATATACCTGGGCAGACAGCCAAAGTGAAGTATATGTGTGGGAAACACTGCTACCTGCCCAGCAACAGCAAACAACATGGTAAAAACTGTGAATGTAGCAAATACAGACACCAAGGAGAGAGAATATTGGACTTGCTAGGCAGTCAGAGACATCTCCAATGAAATGCTTGTGTTGCCTTGTTTCTGATGGATGTGTAAATATGCAACTCTTTACTCTTTGTAATGTTAATGTTGTGTTAAAGGCTTGTTGCAATTTCCCCAGCTGGTCGAAGAATCAGTCAATGCAGATTTACACCATGAAGGCAGTCAAATACCAATGTAGCCTTCCAGGGGTCAACCTCATTAATAGCCATGCTCAGGTCAAGAAGTAATAATGCTGAGATTGAGTCAGGATCAATAACCAGCTAGCTGAAGATCAGCCTACTGTAAGTGGAAACTAAAAAGGGAGTTGTTGGCATGTGAGAACCCTGCGAATGTTCTATAACGTAGCTGCAACTGGAGCTGCAGAAAGGGCAGCTTGTGGCAAGGGCTAATGAAATTAGAGCTAGTTGTCAAGCCGGGGCTGACACTGCAAGCTGCTGCTATAAAGGCTGCGCTGCAAGAGATTGGGTGTTTGCTTGGGGCATGGCTGATTGACATACATATTTGCCAGCACAACCACAGTACATAATTCTTATGCTCTGAGATAATAAGACCCATATTGCAACATGTGCACAATATTACTGGTCGTACATGTCCAACTGGAACGATTCTAATATGAAAATGTGTGCAATCTGTGATTATGGAGCATGTCCGGCCATGACTAAGCTAAGCTTCATGAGCTTTGCTGGCCTGAAGGAGAGACCGAGTTGGCTGGCCTAGTGCGGCCATGGAGGTGTAAGTATGGGCATCTATTATTCAAGACATAATTATGCAGTGGGCCGCTTTGTCAGCCAGTCAATCAGAACCCAGCTTTTCATTAGGCTGCCTGTCATTGCACTGTGCTGGAGGCATGCCTCTCACACAGACACGACAATCAGCCAACCACACACATATATGCCAGCGAACACAAACAGACACAGACACACACACACGCACCACTCTCTGGCAATATATCATCACGAAAACAAGAGGAAGCTTCAAGACAAAAGTGGCGGGATGACAATTGTTCCCTCCTCTCATTCTCCTACTTTTTTCGTCCAAAAGGCCCCTGCTGAGACTCAATTTAAATGTCAAATGAGACTGATTGGATTATGGTAGAGTGAAATCTGAGAAAGGCAGGGTAAGACGGCTGAGGGGGGGCGAGAGGGGAGGAAGACGCAAAGGATGTACTGAGGGAGGCCAAATAGGAGGAGGCACTTAAATACAGAGCAGCCCAGCACCTTACAGACAGGACACACACTGAATCTTCCTTGATTGCACTAGATTTCTGACAGCAATTGAACTCTGCCTAGTGTGGAATGGGTAACACTGTGGATGATAGACCACAATGATTTCAGGTGTATTAAAAACTTTTATTATACACTATAAGGAAAAGGATGATAAAATGAAATAACTGACTTAAATTGTCTTTAAGAATATAGCTTGCGGCGTGCTGCTGTCATATATACAGTGCAAGTGACTGCACACATACTCATTCTCATTAGTTATATGAAAATAGGGCACAGGTTGCTCAAAGCCAGACTGAGTGTTCTCAATTGAAGGAACAAGACATATTTTAGTTCCCCCTTTGACTGTGTTTCAACATTTATAAGTGTGAAACCACTGGATATTTTCAACCGGACAAGATAACAGGACATTACTACACAAATTGGGTGTTGTTAACAAGACGTCGGTTAAATTTCCACCTTCTTTGTGGTGACAAAACTCCGACTTGGAGACATTTCCAGTTGTGTACCTGGAAACAAAACTGGGTGTTCTTTGCAACTGTCGGTGACATTTACAACCATATTTGCAGGGATTATTCCAGATGTTTTTTACAAGACGTTCAGACTGTTTCAGCAGTGTTTGTAGCAAAGAACTGGGTGGTTTTAATTCGACGCTGGCACATGTCCAGTCGTGTTTTTGGCAACAAAACCAGGTATTTCAAGCCAAAATATAATCTTTTCGTAAACCTCACCAACTGTGTTTTATGCCTTAACCTAACCAGACCATGAGCACAGCATTGACACAACATAAAATTGAAATCAGAGCCTAAAGAAACATAAAGTTGCAACATGAAGAAATGTAAAGTTTGAACATATCTGTGGTTTGTAGAAACATACATTGCTAACATTTTTTCTGGGTTGATCAGTGCTGTCAAGATCGATTTCTTTAGATCGGGGGTCACCAACCCTTTAAAGACTGAGAGCTACCTCTAGTTAATGGATTGTGGATGATTCTTGAACAGATTAAAAAAGTATAAAATGCCAAAATGGATCGCCAAATATACTTCACCCTAACCAGGTAGGGTATATGTATGGGAAACACTGCAAACTTTAATAGGTTACATGTATTAAGAGACTCATGCGCTCACTGCGGGAGATGGCAGCCCCTGCTTTAGAGGTTCAATCATTTACATAATGAATTTAATTTACCAGTTTACCAAGTCTGTTTCAGTTTTACCACCCCCGTATCACTGATGTGTGTTGCCACAGTTGTGCCCTATAAAGACGCCAAAACATGATGTTACCGTCTACTTACAGTTACAGTACACCATTATCTGTATCTGTTCAACCAACAACATTATCCGTATCGGTTCTCTGAATAGGTGGACTTAAACTGGAAGTGGATGGGTCTAACCAGAAGGCGTTAACTATAACCTGAAATTGATATGGGTTGATCAGAGGTTGCTTTGGCTGTAAACTATTTTCAGAACAGCCTCAGAATTGAACTTCAGACCAATGTTTTTGATCACAAGAGTGAGACAGTTATTGACAGATTACGTTCTTGTATAAGCTCAAATGAGCAAACCTCTGTCAGCCATCCAGTGAGGACTTTAAGTTCAGATATTGACACATTTTACTCAGACGATGCTGTACATTATCTGTACCAGATACTTAGTTTAGCTGAGTACCTATCAACCCTACTGTGTACTGACACGGTAAGTAGTACACAGTGTAAAAAAACAAACAAAAAAAACCCCAATAAATTATACAGTATATTGTCTCTGATACATAACTGTAGAAATAAACAACAGCGCTTTATAGTGTTGCATAAACCTTACTGGAGTACATTCTGTTCCTGGGGACATGAGAAAGAATGAATTGTCAAAGACAGCTCTCCCGCACACTCTCCGTCTCTCTCTCGTGAAAATGCCAAGAGAACGTGGTATGACTGAAAGGGCAGGGAGGAGATAGGAGAGAGGCAGACAAAGGGTCAGAGTCATGGTGAGAGGAGGACTAAAGAAGAAGGAGGGCAAGACGGGGGAGATGGAGATTTGATAAACCGAGATAGGTTATGCCGATGGGATGATTTAACGATATGCATGAAAAAGAGAGGTTAGAGGTTAGAAGTTGATGACTTTCCAACGCTCTGACAGCAAACAGTCGGATGAAGACTCAGAGGGCATGAACTCCTGCGGTGTGCATGTGTTTGGGAATAAGAGCGATCTAATGAATATGCATGCCTGCGTCTTGTACATGCATGCTCGTGTGCCGCCGAATGTTTACTCTCCATTTGACCAAGACGTCTCATTAGCAAAATGTGACGGGTTGTGCGGATGGGAGGAGGAGGAGGGGGGGCGTCCATGTTGTAGACCTCGGGATCAAATCCACCAGCAGGTACTTAAGAATGAAAAAAAGAGAAAGAAATCAGCTCCACTCCACTCCAGAGAGGAGTGGCGCGCAGTAATGATGTTGACTCAAGTCTGATCCATGTGTGCGCTTCCTCCTCACTCGACGTGCCCAGAGAGGGAGGTTTGTGGATGTATCATTTTGAGGAGGAGTGTGCATAATAAGCAAAGTGACAGGGGACGTCAGTGGGAACTACAGTACACCAAGGCCGTCAGAAAATGTTTGAATAATGTTGCCTAATTGGTGCCCGATATGTTCGGGAGCAAACAAGAGTGAAGAGAGCAGTTAGCTATACTTAGCAACAGTTTAGTCAGTCACAGGACGGCTCGCAGCTTCCGATTGGCCCGCCAAGGACCGCTTGTATCCGCAAATACAAACAACAAATGGAGCTCATGCTGAAGCCCATTTTTTATTCCACTGAGTTTGAAAAACAGAGGCCTCCATCTGAATTATGTTGCACTGTATGTATTTGCGTCACAAATCAAAGCACCCTCGCATCAGTGAACTTCCCCCCTCCGCTCTCTCCCGGTCTTTCCCCCGACTCCCCCTCCGCCTCTGAAGAGCGGCAAATGAACAATGAATTATGAATCTTTGGCTGCTAAACAGTTGTTCAAATTGTCGACAGATTTATTTAATCAGTGGAAGGCAGAGCCAACAACACATGAGCCGGCTGCCTGCAGGTGTGTGTGGATGCTAATCACGGGTGTATTTAGAAAACAGGAAAAGCAGCTTCATTAGCCAAGATGTTTGACAAAGAGAGCGGCGTAGGAGGAGGGGACGCGTCGGGAAGACCTGGGAGAGACTGGTAGAAGAAAAGGAAGAGGTGATGGTGTAGGAGTGACAAGACGGAGAGAGAGAGAGAGAATTTCTTGACAGATTTTGATTGCGAAATTTGAAAAAGGTTTGAATGTAGGATCAAAAACCGTTTAAAACAGAGATGATGATCTCACCTAAACGGAAAGACACAAACACTTCCTTCGACTTAATTCATAGCCACCTGTGTCATGTAGCAACAAGGCAACAAAAAAATATACAAATAAAGATTGTTAACACATTTTAATACAGGAATGACTTGGACATGTCACTATTTTTGTGCGTGCCACATGCCCCTTCAGTTACTGTGCTATACAAGTTTATTGCTATATACAGTTCCTAAAGGACACATCTACACCTGTTTCTGTGTATTAAAAGGTCAAAGGTTATTTAAACATCCTGCAGACAGGCAAATGTAAATCCAGTTATCATTTTCATTGTAGCTCTGTTTTGGTCTCCACCAACTCCGGAGAGATATCTCTGTAGCAGCTTAATGCAAAAAAAAATTAATAAAAATGAAATACAGCAGTAGGCTATAACAAAACAGTGGACAGATGATGCAGCTGTGCAACACGTCACATTTACAGCAATTGAGGTTTCTTTAATATATGGCTCCAAGAGATATCTATTTTTGCTAAGCGCCTGTTGCCTCCTCTCTCCTTGTGTGTCCTCCTTGCCTCCTCCACTCGTGGACACATGTGAGAGGGACTAAGTCCCGAGGAGAGGAGACAAGGAGGTACAAACGGAGAAATTGCTAAAATTGCCTATGATGCTACATACTCAGGCCCAGTTAAGAAGGATATGTGAGCATCTGCGTAACCGTTTCAAAAACTCTGAAGATAGAGTTTATGAATATCTCCACCCTGGAAGGCGTTTTCCAAAAAGGTAGTTTACATGGGTACGAAAGGCCAAAGCATATAGAAAAAGCTTTCTTTAAGAAATGAACACATAATTCTCTGCAAGTTCATCACTAAAAAGGACTTCTTTCAGACTTAAGCATTGTCATTTAATCAACAGTTGATAAATGAACATTGTTTAGTGCAGATTTAAAGCAGAATCTGGTGCTGCAAAGTAGTACAACCGCATAAAATCACATTTTAAACCAAAATGAACTATTTGAATTATTTTTCTCAACAAAGGCATAACAGTAGTTGTTTTTCGAGGATTATAGGTATGATGTATTTTCAATGTAAAAGAGAAATCAAAGTCTGTAATAACGTGGAAGTCCTCACAGTGGTTTGACTTGAAAGGAGGTCCATGAGAAGATCTGACCCAGATTATCAAGAGATAAAAATGTTTATTTTTTCCACAGAAAAATCTAATTAAATGAAAGATGGACTTCATATTGTTTCTGTGGCCGATCTGCATAAGCCACAAACAAGTGCATAAAATGAGAGGATGGGAAAAGATGTGCATGTGATGTGGGAGAAACATGTCTTCAGATGTCTACTCTGGCAGACCAGCCTGCAGCCACCTGCCACCAAGCTAATTAAAGATATTATAATGTCCTCACATATTTTTATCCCCATCAATTTCTCTCCCTTGCTCACTGAAATGTCAGGCGACTGTGTTTTTGCCCTTGCTTTGGATTAACAGGGGGATTTGGTTTGCCGAACCTCCAACTTCTCAGGAACAATCCCATTATAAGTCAGAAAAGGTTTTGTTTTATGGATAATGTCACCTTCCAATTTCCTGAAACTCTTGCATGACTTCCATTACATTTTACACATTTGCTGGTTTCCTTTCTCAGTGTTTTTAAAAAAAGTGCACTTATCGCTACTTATTTTGACTGCTTTTTAGCGATGCAAAATTGTTCCTATCGAGGCACTAAAGCGTAAACAGAAAAAAGCAATCACAGGAACATGAACAAAAGAGACGCGAGAATGAGTCAGCGGCAAGGACGAGGGCCCCCGACTGCCTCTCCACCTGATAATGCTTTTGATCTGATGTGTCACAAGATGATGCACAGCTGACAATTACCTCTCTACTGCAGCACTCAGGAAAAAAGCACTCGCGCTCTTCCCGGCCCACATACGCTCAGTCAGGCACATGCACATAAAACAACTAAAAAAAACAAGCGTTCTGCCATTTGCCAGGACCACTTGGGCCAGCCTCCAACCTGTTGAGCACAAAGCCGAGATAAGATGGATTAAGGCGCCCTGTCTCTCTTTGTGTTTGCCAAGCAAAATGTCAACAATACAAGGTGTCCTGGGGAGTGGCTCAAACCAAATACCTCTCCTCTATCAGTCTGTCAGGCCTCTGATCCCCTTTGACGCCACGTCGTTCCATTAAAACTCTGAAAGGATCCGGGGGCCCCCTTATCTTCCGTCAGCTCCGCCGCCCGTCATGCAACCGCCAGTGACGAGCCGCACACTGGCGTCTCCCGCTTCAGGGTGTGTACGTGTGCGCCAGAGCGTGGCACTTAAACATAACCACGCGTGTGTTCGTGTGTGTCAATATGTGCACTAGCGCAGGTAAGTGGCTGTTGATAGTCCTCCTGGCGTTGTGCAGTGCAACCTTGAGTGACGTGCGGTATTAAAAGTGTCAGTGTTGGGTGACATGGCTGTGATAAGGAGCCAGTGAGAGTCATCCTCATTAAACATCAATCCTGCTTGGCTTACAGGCTTGTTGCCCTGGGCGACACCCCGCATTGTGACACATGGAGCAGCAACTAATGAAAAAAAAACCAAGGGGAAAAAACACAAAAACTCTCCTATGCAGCTCCAGCTTCTTCTTCTGTCACCCCGAGGTAATTTGATGTCTTGTTTTGTATACATCTGATGTACACCGAGGCGTCCTCTCTCTCTCGACAGCTCTGCGGTAAACATATGAGCAGATTAAGCCTAGTTAGAGGTGCACTTGTTTGCTTATTGCGAGTCCTAAATTAAAGCCTAGTCGTCTGTTACGTATTATAGGATTAAAATAGTTTTGTTACCAACTGCAGATGGTGCTCGAAGGAATTTGTTTCTTGTCTCCCTCTCTCTTACTCGCGTTCACTCGCTTCAGTCAAAACACACACACACTCTGCGTCGGGGAGAGTGGTATATCAGTGCTCGAACCATTCCAACGTGTCTGCACACTTATCAGTCGTCCTTAGAGCACTAAATAGACGCACTGTGTCTCTTTGTTTTTCTTCCTGACAATGCAGACTGCAGAGCCTGTATTGTTGGAAAATAGCTGCATGCTTTCCAGCTACAGGTGTGTGAGACTTTGTGTGCGTTTGTACGCGTATCAAAACGGTGTCAAAGGATAACACATCTTCTTTTTTAGTGTAAGTCGGTTCCCGGTTCCATAATGCGTGCGCTCACACACACAGCCTCGGGTCAGGCACCATAATCCTGTTATTCATCATGTACAGTAAACATACAAGAGCTTCTCTGGGCTGCACAATACAAACGGCTCATTTAGCTTCGAGTGCATGCAGCGCAAATGTTACAAGGATAACAGGAGCTCGCAGTCAGGGACAATGCGAGCACAGCATTCAACATTATAGCATTATGTGCGTTCAGGCATGCTGTGTGTTGCGGCCTTGTGTTGCCATGGATCTCTACAGCTTATTAATGTTTCGGTGGGGGGGAAATACTTGAAGTAGCTACTTTGCACTGTCAATGGCAGCACGAATGTAACAGCTCCTTAGGAAAGTGCTGGAAGTAGATGTATATTCTTGCTTGTGCTGCTAAAATTTCAAATACGGTTCTGCATTTCACGCATAAGAGTTGAGTTTTTGCTTCGCTTTTCATACATGCATACATAGGTCAGGCGTTTTGCAGAGAGCTTTCTCTAATCACCTCTGTATATTTTATGATACATGCATAATGTATAGACACGGTATATATTCCATCTCTAAGAGTAGCTGTAAAGGTATGTTTTATCTGCATTGGTTGCGAGCCACAGAAGCTCTCAAACTAATGCCAACTTCTTAAACCGGGTGCCATGCAATTTTTATAATCTCTTTGTGTGAACACACACACACATGCAACTCCTGTGCACACACTGTACAGTTCAAGCATGGATGCCCATAGAAAATGCAAACGAAGGAGCCCTGACTAGTTATGTTTGATGCCAATGACGTCATATCATCAAGGTTGTTGATAAAAAAAATGCCTGAGGCATCTTCATTTTGTGCCGTTCTTCTTTATTGAGGATGAGGAGAGCAAACTTAGTTAACTGTAGTATTGGCTGTGTTTCTTTAGTCCGTATTCTGCACGTTTCCTGAAAGCTTACAGACACGTTACAATGGAGCAGTACCTCTGGTAGTCTTGGGGGGCGTATAGTTCAAGCAAGACACGACAACAGGACAAGAGGAAGACAAAAATGGCAGAGCTTTTTGAGGAGGTTATCAGTTGGTGAAAGTTTTAAATATATGTATGGTGTTACTTCGCCCAGGCACAGTGGAAAACACTTACTGCAGAACAGCTGGGAGGAGACTGGACGGGAATAAAATGTGAGTTGGAGTGGAGTGGCGAAGGAAATGTGGAGGACCCTGCAAGACCTCTGAGCAGCGTGGTGACGCTCTCTAGTGGTTGTATTATTTGACCTCCATACTAGCATAAATGAGCCTTTAAACTGCAACTGCAGCAGTCGTAATTTATAACTTTATAATAACCATCATTAAGAAATGGTAAATGTATAGTTAATTCAACTTTAGTTAAGTGATTTCACTGTTAACTAACAATGTAATGCTTACAATTACAAATTACATCGTGCAGAAATAACAATTATGATATTATGACATCTATGTATTATGTTTTGAAAGATACATACTGATATTAGCATGCTAACCAGCTAGCCTCGGCCCGTCCCACTCCGAAACTCCTGTGCTGGCGTTGTGAATGCCAACGATCCCCTGGTCCCCGAGCTCCAAGTCTAGACTACTAGCTGCACAGCTAACTTAGCTAACATGCTAATGGCAGCTACAGTTAGCAGTGGTTACTCTGGTGATATGCTGCCCCCTATTTGTTTTGAGTATGCATTCGACAGGTGGTCAACTCTTACATATTGCACCTTTAAAGCAATTGTTAATGTTTACAGACGAGCTATACAGTATTTATTAACCATTACCAAAGCATTTCAATAACAGATGCAACTGTACAATACAGTTGCTATATAAATGTTTTAAAAAGCATTTCAATGTTTCTTAACAGTGTCATAACTATTAACTACAGTTGAAATATCTATGAATTTACCATTGATGGTCATTTTAAAGTGCTGACCTGACATGCACTGTTGCCCTCCATTTCCCAGGACAGAAAACTTCACCCCCCCTCTAATTCTCTGGCGGGCCTCATTTTAATGACAACATATTTTATTTTCTCTGGAAGATAATGCTGGAGTTTGGTGTTGTAAACTGTGCAGTGGTATTGATCTTGCAAAATGAGGTGCTCTAACAGAATTCCCAGCAAATTGAAACACCTTTTTTTTTTTCATATGCTCATTTTGTCAGGTGCAAGATCAATCAGTTTGGAAAGTGTGTGCTTCGCTACCTTGTCAAAAGCGAATAATGTGCTTGCCTATCGATCACGGAGCTGCAGAATCGTCAGGCATGTCAATTCTCGGAGGGAGAGAAACGCTGAGATCTGAAAAACTAATCAAGTGCACTTCAAACTGGTTTCCCACCTCAAGGAACTCTGTTCGTCTTTGGAGACTGGGTGCCAGGTTATCTTTCTTCTTGAGTCACTGCTGATTTTCTCCTCATATCCAAAAATCATGCGGCATCCTTTCCCCTTTCCCCCCCAGCCACTAACAGCTGCCTTATAACTCCTACTCGTTCAAATAGTTCCTCTGTGCCTCTAAGCAGCCAATTGCACCATTTAGCAGCTAGTTTTGTGCCAATTATCATCCGGTTTTCGACTCTCAGTTCAGAGGCCATATTGGATCCAGTGTTGATGATGAGTCACTGGCCAAAGGGCTGGGACCAATGTGGGTTATGTCCTGCGGTCGGATCATTTGCATAAGGAAACCAGCAGGATTTGGCTTTAAAAGATCAGGGTCAGTGGAATAATAGAGATTCACTTTTCTTTTTAATCAATGTGGTGTCCTGAGGCATTCTACAAGACTGTTCTGTAAGAGTTATTGGGAGCACTTCAGCATATGTACTCTGCTCATGCTGAACATTTCGCTGACAATCAGCAATATTGGATCCGAGCTGGATACACTCAACTCCATCTGGGCCAGTAGTAGATACCATGGATTCTCCTCCCATTGCTCTATACCACTCTTTTATCCTACCAACTTTATGAGCAGAAGATCGAGAAAATCATAACTAGGTCTGTTTAATCACCATGTTCTGACTCCAGACGTGTCAAATAAGTTTGACAGTGTAGGTACCTGTCTTGCATACCAGTAGTTCTTCATAGGACGCTAAGCGGTCGGAACCAATGTGTTTTTTCGGCTACCACATAGCTTGAATCCTGGCAAGATGAGCAAGATCACGTGATCACGAGAAGCACTTAAGACTTCTTGTCGATATCGTCTTAAAAGCTGATGTGCAAATGTTCATTCTTGATCCCGGCAAACAGGTTGAGATGTCTATGTAGATGCTATTTTTCATGTTGGAATATTTTAAAAGTTCAACTGTAATATCCCAAAGTTTAAATGGAATTTAAAAAACATCATCCCATTTATCATAGCCGTAGCTACCTATCATTAAAACATGAACTGCAGCGAAACATCATAAACTAAACCCTGTGTGCACTGCAGCCATCACATGTCATCAGTACTGAGCCTTCTGCCTTGATAGAGCTTACAAGGCTTGTGTGTGGTTCAATCAATAGCAGGTCCTGCAATAGCCCAACGGTGATGTATTGAGAGGCATGACAGCACCACACCACCTCCCAGGTAACAGTATGAATCCCTGTATATTATTAAAATCAAAATATGATACCACTTACAAAATAATGAGAAACGCTGCATGTCACCTGACTGTTTAACGACCAATTCACTGCATTCATTGATTTCTCTACTGCTGAGAGGAGATGCACAGAAGTGTAACACACAGAGGAAAAACACGTCATAAATGTTCCCAACCTTAATCCAGTTGTCTACTAAGTCTATCCGTCATGAAAGATTTAGTGTCATTTATGTTAAGGCCAATCATTTCACATGATGAAGACATCAAAATGGTGTGTGTGTCTTTGTGGATGAGAAACATGGTCCTTAGTAAATGAGCATTTACTTGTGTCTTTCACAGCTTGGTCTATTCAATAATATTTTATGAGGCTGTGACGCTCATGTCGCGTCTGTGTCGCATGTTTACACATATGTTTACACATTCACCTCGGAGTGTGCTGTACATATACGCCCGTGTGTTCTGTTTTCCTTCCCTCCCTTAGTATGCAATCCACATAGGGCCACATGTTTAAAGGCCATAGTGCATCATCGCTCCACCAGGGAAAGTGATGGTGCGTGAAGTAAAGTTGAGAGGGAAGTGCATATATATTTGGTATGAAAAAAAAATACATATATATGAGAAAGGAAAATGAGCATAAAAATCCTGTCAGGTCGGCTTACGTCTTGTAGTATTTTGCTTTTTTGTTGTTGTTGTGTGTAAGTGCAACTTTTTATTGGCTTTATTTTGCTTTTGGCAATGTCTGAGTCATAGACGCTGAAAAACAACTTCAATATGAGTTCTTTTGTGGACATTTCTGTGACATTTTCAGACTTTTGGAAGTAAACTTTGCCAAGCATCTGAGGATTGTCAGAATATCAGATTGTGTGTTTTAGAGAGCCAGTGCATACCCAAACTCTGAATGTTGGCTTTTTGCAGATTGCCTTTTTGTCATCTGATCTGCAGAAATATTCATTTACAACTAATTTCAAAATCCTGAGTACACGCATATCCCATGCAGAAAGCATTGTGATCATAATTTTTACGAAACCAAAGAGCAAGAAGCAGGGTTAGGAGCAGGACTTGAGTGAGGCTGCTACACCAAAGGCTGCCGACAAGTCAAAAAACTCTCCAAGAACTACACGTTAGCGCTACGGCGGCTACAGAAATATCACATCGGGGCTGCAAGAACTGTGGCTGCTTGTGTTTTTGAACACACCTTCACCTCCACTGCAAACCGTCACTGTGTTCACCGCTCTTCGACACTGAATGTAAACAGGACCACAAATAAGTTAATTGCACCCAAAAGTAAAGATATCAATGAAAAATATTACTTTGGTCACTCATACAAATGATAATTGAGTAAAAGTCTTAAAGTATCTGATATTAAATGTACAAAAGTAATTGTCTTGCAGTAAACATACTTACAAGTAAATGTGTCTTATACATATAAGGTGGATACTGAGGGTCTGCCAGTTATCGGATATTCAGTATTTTTCTGAAACAAAGAAAAATTGCTCTGATGCCGCATCTGCAAAGTAACTAGTAACTAAAGTTATCAAATAAATGTAATGGAGTAAAAACCTAGCAGAAAATGGAAATACCCATGTAAAGTACTAGTAACTCCAAAATGTACTTAGGCACAGTACTTGAGTATATGTACTTAGTTACATTCCATTCCACGCCAGTATAAGTATGTGCATCGCTCACAGTTCCTCTGTCTTGCAAAGTGATGTGAAAGTCCAAGCTAACCGAGGTGTCTAACTCCTGTTAAACCCCCTGCATTAAGCATAAATGCTGCTTTAGTTACCTTGACCATCTCTCTCTTGCTACAAAGTAAACTCACAGCAACAGCCTGCATCAACACGAGCATCCTCTTTTTCTTGCCACTTGTCGGAAGTCAAATGATTGCTGACATTTGCTCTTGCTTAGTCCGGCAACAAAACAAGACTTGTTTACGGAGAGCTCAGCGCTCGTTCGTCGGTCCAATAGAAGATAACCTGAGCGTGAGACATGATCAAGCACTTGCAGATATGCTCGAAATAACTGGCCTGTCCGAATTTCTCTGATGTTTTTTAAATCAAACAGCCAGCTCTCTGATATGTTGCAGTCAACACAGGGTTATCTATGTATTAGTGTGATTCTGCAGAAAAGCTGCAAAGCAATACTGTGTTGGCCTCTCCGAAAGTAAACTGTACAAGGGTGTCAGAGGCAATAGGGAAAGCTTCATTAGACAGGCATTGTGTTCTCGTGGCAGAAATCGACAAGCATTTGCGAGCAATTCCACCACACCCCAACATGCCATTGCTTCTTATTTGATGGTCCCTGTAGTCTGCACACTGGGACACTATGGACTCGGGATTGATTTTAATCGGGGCTGTCACTGGATCAATGGAAGTTTATTACCCCCAGAAGGAGCACTGGCAATGAAGCTCTGCCCCCTGGGAGGTGTAGTTTCACCAGCCTTCATCATCCAACCTGCTAACACCCCTTAGGGAGCATCTGGTATGGGAATTGCGGTTTTTATTGCACGTGGTAAATCTCATTGTTATTCCTCTGAAATGTGATGCTTTGGCCGACATTTGTGTCGTGAAAGGGGAATTGAAAGAAGTGTCACTGCGGAGGATACTATGCTTTAAATGCAGGGGCGCTCTTTGCGGTTTGTCAAAGGCGGAGGGGACGTGGCCAGAAGTGGATAAAAGACGAGAGAAGAGAAATGAAAGAGCAGAGCGAGGTTATTTATTTGTGCTCCCAGTCCCGTCAGCATGATGAAACAGTCGAGTTCTCATCTAATGTCTGGTATTTACGTGCAGCAGGCGCTCTTTTGACAAACAACCACGCGGTGGGCGTTTAGAGCGCAGCGTGCTATATTAGAGCCATTTAGAGGGCCCGCTGGAGCCCACTCCCAACTGCTCTCAATACACTGGTTCTCACTTGCCCAGCTGACTAGTACATGGCTGTGATTAATTGCACTTTGTTAATAGGCACTTCCTGCAATAACTGCCTGCGAGAGCAATTTTAGTAGACATGTACCGCATATGTGTGTTGGCAGTGGAGGTATATCCCAGCACACACGTTCCTGAGCTGAGCCTTTGCGCCTCCACGCCATCGTACATGGTCATATTCACTTGGGGGTTAAACAATTACAAACAAGAGAGGTCTCTCCCCAATATTGTCCTCATTCCTCACTGTCCCCACCACTAGTATTTGTCCAATGATATATGAGGTGAACCTAATACTGTTCTCACCAACCCAATGTCCTGATTACAAACAATTATTCATTGTTACTTACAGTAATAAAAGGGTAATGGGGCCTCATAAATCTACTAGCTGGTACTCCCGTTTGCTTCCACAGGGGTGCTGCCAGCTGTGGCCCCACTGGGGGGTTGGATGCAAGACTGGGTGAAGAGGACGGCCAATGCCAATGTCAAACATGTGACCTGCTTCATTGATTTAAGTCCGCATGAGTGTTGCATAAAAAAGAAGCACATTATTGTTTAGTAAATGACGCTGATTATAAATCTTTCCCGCAATTCGTGTTGTCCCTTTTAAGGAAACTAAGTCATTAAACATTTCAGTTTATCAATGCATGCTTGCCAGGCTCTGATTGCGCGCTTTGAATGACTTTGAATAGATGAAAGGGGGTGTGGAATCAGATTATGGCATATGATGAAGGGGGGTACCGTCGGAATATCTGCAGCAAGGCCGGTGCTTTCATATTCCAACCGAGTGCTGATGTTGTAGAAACATGTGATTAGCACATGTCAGAGGAACGCCCTTTCATGTGCAATGTCAGTAATGAAAAGTGGGGAGCGGGGGAGGGAGGAGTGGGCGAAAAGATCTTTATCATCTGATGATGTGGGAGGCCGGCCTGCCTTTGCAGATTCAAACTTGAATTAAATGCGAAAATGTTCCCACCACACCAACATATTTCCTCATTCCCACGCTCTTCCCCCTACGCGTCCAATACGCACGCTCATATACGCCGAGTCCTGGACCACCCTGCGACAGAATGGCCGTGTTGTGTTACCATGACGCTACTGCGGGCAGTCATCAAGGACAGCTCGTTGAAATTCTGCTCATCCCTTCCCTTTCTCCCTCACTTTGCCTCTATCCTCCCAACCCTCTCCCCACTTCCCTGGCCAGGGTGAAGGGGCCTGCTTTTGTTAACAGCATTACATAAGTGCATGAAGAGGAGCAACAGAGAGAGAGAGAGAGATGGAGGGCAAAAATGCAAAGACAGAAGGGAGACAAGATTGAGAAAAAAAATAAGCGAACTCATGTATATATTACACAGATAATCCTTTGTAAATCACTTACTATGCGTCTTTGTAAAACAGGGATAAAATGATTCGGAGGTCCCCCCTTCATTCACACACAAATCACGCACATGCGTTCCACCACTAAACCGATGATGACTGCCAGGAAGCACTTAGCATCGCACTGACCCCGGTGTTTATTGTGAGGATGGACGGGAGGATTATAGAAAACATATAACAGGGGTGCAGATGGAGGGGAAAGAGGGTGTGGAGCGCAGATGGATGAACGAAGGCGGATACTTAAGTAATTTGTGAAGCTGGACTGATTCAGGGAAAGACCTTTGATGGACTGCACGTCCAACACTCCAAGGACAGGTTGAAGTCGGGGGGGGGGGGGGTTATGCCTGCATGGGAGAGGTTATACGTAGGGGTTGGGGGGGAGCTAATGCGATAAGTGGGCCGTTTGATTCAATCCCATTCCGCGCAAAACACGTGTTTCATTCTGCTTCATTTAGCTCAGTCGAGGCCAGACTCTGTGACTCCCACTTCCACTGAAACACACCGATACATTGTGACCCGGGGAGCACCCGCTCACATGTGTTCACATGAATGCACTCGTCTGCGCCAATGGCATAAATATCCATCAATATAATGCAATAGCCCCAAAATGCCTGCACTGATTTCCGTGTGTGACACCCACAAACACATGCTTACACACGCACGCACACATGCGAGCAGACACAAAGCTGCACCTGCCTCTGACTGGCCCATTAACCATGTTGAGGGGGAGGAAAGTCGGGGGCAGTGGAGTGTCTCTTATTCCAACAATCAATCATACATTAGCCAGATAGCATATCCAACTGAGCAAGCTGCCAGCCAGACAGGGAGACAGAGAGGAGGAAATCACTGCCTAACACCAGGGGCCGAATGCATAAAAGTCTGTGTAGGTTCAACACCGATAATCTGTGTGCAAACAACTGAAGAAATATGCAGTTCGGATTTGTGAAGCTGTGTGCACGCACACATCTGTTTTGTAAATCTAAACTGCTGTGAAATCCTTTGACCCTGAGCCATAAGTCTTTGGGGCTGTCAATGAAAACAAAGGCACTGTCAACACCTTAAGCAACACCAAAGCAACTGTGCCTATTTATAGCACCTGTACTGTCGTCTATGGATCACAAGCACCTGTGAAGCATCATCAAATGTCAGAAAAGGGATCAATAATGATTTGTTTATAGCAACAGTGATGAGATCATGAGAACACTGACATGCGGAAATAAAGATGAAATTGAAAACCTCAAAAGCAGCATGACTGTGAAATGGGACAACCCTTCAATTACCTGTATCAGTGGAGACATATAATTTGAAAGTATATAATAATATGCAATGAAAACAAGAAGCGGAACAATGTGTTTTTAAGTTTCTTAAGATTGGTCCCCCCCTCCATATGCCTCAAAGTGGTTTGGTCCACTGCCAATCAACTTGCACCTCACATACCTGTCTCTGTGGAGCGTCTCTCGGCGTGGTACTGGCGGTGCTGGTGGACCATAGCAAGCAGATATTTTGCGATAGTTAACTTTAAAGAAGGGTGCTATTTTTCTCTTGTCACAAAGTTACAGGTTCAAGCACAAAAGACACTTGGTTTGGGTTAGAAAAACAGTGTTTTGGCTTAAAAGAGCTCCCTGTTTTAGCCGCCTCAAACACCGCTTTAGATGTCCTGAAGTCTCAGTAAAAACACCTTGTTTTGTCGGGACAAACAGGGCTAGAAAATTTCCTGGGTTGTCTGTAAAAACAGCTGCCCTTGGTTTGCCAGGTGTTAAAGGAGCAGTACCAAGAGCAGCAACTTCATTGCTGAACTTGAGTTAAATTTCAGGTGTCATATACCATCAAAGGGGGGAAATGCAACTTTGAATCGTGTCAGTGTGCAGGAGTGTCAATGCGGTGTTAGCTAGCTAGCTATTTAGCTACTGAGATAACAGGAAACCAGTAGCAACTGCTTGTTATAAAGAAAAAGACCATAATACATTGAGACAACAGAGTCAGAACTCTCTGTTTGAAGAGCGCCCTGAAAATCCTCCGTTTAGAGGGCCATATATCCTAATACCTCACCCTACCGCTCTGTCCCAACAAGAATAGGGACAACCTAACCTAAACAACGCAAAAAACAAAGGGGTTGGAATAGGTGGTTGAGGCGAGGGGTGCATCATGATTAGGTGTGTGTGTGAAGACTGACATGACACCACTATAACCATGACAGGGCACCTTCATGAACAAGAATAAGTCTTATGGATGTTAATGACTGTTTTCATTCAGTTTCACTGGGTCTATTATGTCACTTTTACCACAATGTTGTCTTGGTTCATGTCAGTGCCATAACACATATTTGGTTAACGTCAAGCTGTCATAACAGAGACATCTCAGTAACGTCAACTTTGCATGAAAAGCGTTAAAACTGATGGAATGACACGTAATGACAGCAGGCATAAACATTCATTAAGACAAACGATCTTCCAGCTCGCACCAGGATGAGATTGACAACAAGGAGTGAACGACTCGTTTCGCATTTGCTTCACTCTGTGCTTCCTTGCCGAAAGGTGTTTCTTTAAATAATCAGATGCTGATTAGTGGAGAATGCAGCAAGGTCACATTTGCTGGTACAAAAACACTCTGCAAAATTCCCACAATTCCCCTGAACCAAACTTTCAACATGCATTGGCATTTTATTACAAATTCTGGCTGATCCATTGGCAATTCTGCAGAGGAAGACAACACACAGAATGCATACAATTCCACTGGATATCATGGAAATATATAACAGCGCACAAGGTACATGAATTTCCTCGTTAAATCCATATTAAACTGATAGAATAAAGTGTGCAGTATATGAGAAGAGGGCAATACATTAAACTATGTTACAAAAGTCAGAATATATAGTGCCACAAGATATAAGAGCACAAAGTACTTCCACTAAATATCTTCATATTAAAGAAATTGTTAGCTTAGACTGCTACAACAGTTAAACAAATGTCCCCAGGTGTATCAGCTTGTATATTGTGAATATTTATAGAACCCTGTTTTCCCACCAGTTCTTTCTGGTGATATTACTACGGTACGGTAATAAGTTACTACGGTGAAGGTGTAAAAGAATGGATACTTTGATACGAATGGTGTGTGCACTCATCATGAGTCAGTGTGGACACTAATGAGTACAGTATAGCTCCTGCTGCACTCTCAGGCAGCATTGCCCAGGTTGATTTTTATTAACAAACCTGTTCATTTATTCATGTTGCGTTTTTCCCACCCAGTGAAACTCATTCAGTAATGACCCTTCAGCCCCGTGGCTATCTCTGTCTACTTTTCATTTTTACTTGTCCTTTGCTATCTTGTGTCAATAGAGTAGCATTGCTATATCAAAACGCCAAATCCATGCTGACTGCACATAGATAATTATCAGAGGTATCCATTTAGACGAAGCTTAGTTTGTCTGTTCATAAAATATATCTATTTTTTCTACACTCCTCATGACATGCAGGTAGTACGTGTTTTCCCTTTAAAAATGGTCAGTGTAACTTTTGACCTTTTCTTACAAGATCATCTGGCAGTACAGCTTCTCCACCTGCGTAACATCAAATAATATTGCTGCCTCCAGCTGTTTTTTCCATATTGACTGCAAGCTGAAAACAAGAAGAGCAGAGGACATAGTTTCTTTGAGGTGAGTTTGTTTTGCTGCTGTCTGGGTTTTTCACAGCATGGCTCCACAGATGGCGGCCGATCAGGCCGCAACTTCGGTCTAGACT
This sequence comes from Pagrus major, assembly GCF_040436345.1. Taxonomy (NCBI): domain Eukaryota; kingdom Metazoa; phylum Chordata; class Actinopteri; order Spariformes; family Sparidae; genus Pagrus; species Pagrus major. Next base: position 12,932,444 of record NC_133217.1, read on the forward strand.
GAAACACCTCGAGAGCTATTATATGGATTGCCATGTAATTTGGTACATACATTTATGGTCCCTGGATGACGACGCTTACTGACTTTGGTGGTACAGTGTCCTGCTTTCAGCAGCAGATTGATATTTTTGGCTTTTAGTAAAATGTCTCAGCAAGTATTGGATTTATTACCATGAAATCTTTGTGCAAATATCCAGATGATGAATCTAACGTCGTCGGTGATCCCCTGACTTTTCATCCAGAGCCACCAGCAGGTTGACATTTGTGGAATTTAGTAAAAATGACTCAACACTTATTGAATGGATTGCCATGGAAATGGGTACACACATTCATGTCTCCCTCGGGATGAATTCTAATACCCTTGGTGATCCGCTTACCATTTTGCAGGTCGAAATGTCAATTTGTTCAATACTTTGGTTTGTGACGAAGCACCTGCAAAACCAATGATGTTCCCACTAGCCTCAGCTGTGTTTTGTGCTTAGTGCCTAACGAAACTGTCAGAATAATGTTGGCACTGTACATTTCTACCACAGATATGGTGAAATGTCAGGAATGTAATGTTTAGTTGGCCTTATCTGAGTGGATTTGACATGACGTAAAACGAGACCTTCTCTCTTAGTTACCACAGGCCTGAGGACGATTTGTTTAGGTAGCTTAATGCTGCTGAATTTTCTTACTTTGTGAAGCGCCTCGTCTCAGTGCTTCTCTCCACTCCGCTAACAGAGAGCAACAGTAGCTAACGTTAGCTTAGAAATGGAGTCTACTAACAAACTAATGGAAGGCACCAACACAGACGTTCCAGCCTCTTTAAGTTTCCTTTTGTTGCAACTTTACTCTTCTTTATGTTACATTTTCAATGTTATGCTATGACAACACTGTGACCATGGTCTGGTTAGGCTTAAGCCCAAAAACCACTTGGTTATGTACTATGTTAATGTAAAATGCCAACATTATTCTGGCCACCTGTGTATAGCACTGGTTAGCAATGTTCCTATGCTAACATGCTAAACTAAGATGGTGAACATGGTAAACTAAGCACTGCTGTTCTTAAGTAAAGCCTCAGAGCGGTCTTGTTTTCTTCAGTGTGCTGTACTGTAAAGGCTGTTAGGCAATTACAGGGCATGTACAAGAGGTTGCTTCAGGTGTGACTTCACAGAGCAGGTATGAGATGTTATGTCACGACACCTACCAGTTGTATTTTGTTTGATAAGAACACTCAAGCTGCTAGGACTATTAGCAAAAACAAACACAACCCAAGTTAACAACGCCCACCTGATTTGTGTGGTTGTACAGAGATGAAAAGGACAAATGAGCCTCAGATCAGCAGTGCTGATGATGAAGTGAAGATAATACTGCTGATCTGAGTAAACAGAAGAGCGGAAACAAACATCATATTTAGTTTAGACATTGGCTTCGACATCACAAAAACCATTAGGGACACAAATGGAAGATGTTTGTATAATTCTCAAAACGAGCAAAAGTAGAGGGACTTGAGCAAAAATTAAAGGAAACGATAAAATAACATAATTAAGTCTTTAATTAGAGCATTGGGAAACAACAAAGTGCTAGTGCCAGTGTGGCCTGTAACAGACTCCTTAAGTTGCTGGAGCCCTACTGGGAGGATAAAACCACATCCTCCGCAGTGATAATATCCAGAACAGTGTGTATTTACTGCCATTAAAGTTAGTTTTAAAAAGGCTGAGTGGACCTACAGGAGACCACTGCAGGAAACCCCGACTGCTTTCCCATTTCTCCCTATTTCATATCTTTAGTTTACTCAGCTGTTTCTTTCATTTTGCCCTTGTGTACATATCAGCAGAAATGCTGCAGTCAGCACGGCAGACAGCAACACATGCCACAGTGCAAGGGATTCATGTTTGCCTTTCTGTTTTCTGACATTTGTAAGGATTAAAAAAACATGAATCTCCCTTTTTTTCCGGTGAATAAAAAAAGTTTCCACTGCTGCATCAGCGACCTCCCACAAGGCTGATCAATACACGACGCGGAGGCATAAAACTCCACTTAATGTCACAAAACAGATGCTTTTATCACACCAACAAGTAAACAAAATGTGTGCGACTGAGGGAAACAGGTGGAGAGCTGCTCATTGAGAAAGAAAAATCACAGGGACTGTTGCTCTTATGGAATACTGGAGCACATAAAAAACTGTTTAAATACAGTAATGAGTTCATCAAGTTCAAGATACTAAAGTTACAAAACAGCCAAGCCTGACTAAATGGGTCTTGGGAACTCATGACATGGCTGACTGATCTAATATGTGTAAAGATGTAAAATAATGGAATTCCATCTGCATATCATAAATGAAGTAGTGATGCATAGTATGTGCCATGTTGCAATCTGTGACTTTCATTTTAGGGATGCATTATTTCTATCCGTGCAATAACAACAGCAGACTGAGGGTTCTTGACTGGGAATTAGTGGCAGCCAGTGTGTTGATGTGTCTCTGACCTGTAAGGCAGTGAATTACTGTGAAGCCTGTTCCAGATTGTGAACCTTGATGCTCGAAGCTTGCTCCTTTTTTTTTTTTTACCAACCTGGGGATTGAAATGAAATATCAGAAAAAGCAAAAACTGAGCTCAAAAACATGATTGAATCTCCAAAGGACACAACACACGGAAGCCACCTTTGGAGGTGTGTGTCAAGAGTGATTGGTTTATAAATTGTGTTGCATAAGTAAGTGAATATACATAAATGACATAACTTACATCACTCGTGTTGTATGACTTATTATGTCACCTACGTAACTTACACATCATGAGACTGAGTTATTTTTCGACCCAAAGTGTTATCTGTTCCTAAACCTAACCAAGTAGTTTTAGTGCCTAAACCTAGCCAAGACATTTTTGTGTAAATCAAGTATTATTACAAGTTTGACTGTGGAGCCTTTTTTTGAAAGTCGAACCAGACATTGCATATCACATACTAGTGCTAACTTGACCGTGGAACCCTTCACGCTCAAAACTGATGCTAGATGGGTAGGCATAGGTATAGTCAAAGTTTGTAGCTTAAGGCCAATTACCAAGCTGCCATATTTGACGAGCAGGAAGTGAGAATGCGTTGCATAAGCTGACACGTATCTGTCAAATGTTCGTTCCAATTTTTAATTTTTTTTCAGGTGAAACTTGGTGAGTAACTAAACTAAGGTGAAAAAAAAAAATATTGATGCTTGGCTGAGGTGGAAAAGTTGATGTATCAATAAAACTACATTAAAGGGCAATACAAACAATGCAATACAAATACTGATGCTTTGGGATTGTAGGTCGTTGCCATCCCAAAGCATGACGAGTTGGGAAACCTAAAGTATTGGAGGAGTTGGGAATGAGACTTCAAAATCAACTTTCTTACAAATAGGACCTTTAAATTGACAGTTTTCCTCCGTTTGAGGTTTCACTGGCACTTTTTTAATTACACCAACCCGTTGTGGCCTCTTCTTCTGCAGTGATTTAATGGAGAACCTACTGGAGAGTTATTGCTATCAAACTTTCATCTCAATGGGCTGAACTCTTCAGTTTTGCATAATGTTAGTGGAAGGAAACACGCATTAATTAGCATTTTCTTTCGCAGATTTTCTGGAAATTCAGTTAAAGTGTGTGCTACACACACTAATGATACCCACACTGTTTGGCAAGTTAAATGTACTTCCCCCACTGCAACATACGCCACAGTCTGGTATAGTCATGGCCAACAGGGATTGTTAGCGTAGTGTCATAAAATCAGTATCTTAAAGCAAGAGAAATCACAAAGAGGCAGCAAATGGCCTTCAAAACCTTTCAGCCTTAAAAACTGCTTTCCAGAGGAAAAAAAAAAAAGAAGTAGATGGTAAATATTTAATTTTTACTGCAGTCAACCACCATGTGACAGTGCTGTTTGGACAGGTTTTCTTCTTCATTTTTCCTGGTGCTTGTGAGGTCAGGAAAGTCCCACTTCTGTTGAGACAGTACGCTATCCTCATCGAATTCATCCGTCTGACCAACAGAAAACATGCAACATATTCTTTTAAATATTTTATGACCCACTGAACATTGCGTATGAATTGCATTCAGTGTGTGCAGTATGTGTTTTTTTTTTTTTTTTCTGTGTCACTGAGCACACGCTGCAACTCTTTTTGAGCCCGGCTATTAAAAGATACCACATGTATGAATTATGGATGGACTGTTAGAGGCTAAATCTGAGCCAAAATGGAAGTTTCTTTTAAGAACAGTGCATGCAGCTGGAGCGTTTAAGTTGTGTTCTTTCTATGGACAAAGTGCCCATGTACCATTGGCACGACTTGTGCTCATTACTGCCATGTACTCAACCCAATTGCCAGAATAAGATGTTTGCAGTTAATGTTTCTGCATCCGACTGATACGTTCACATGTGTACAGTACGTGCCACGCGCATTATATTGCTGTTTGTACAACACGGCCACGGGTCAAACATATTATCTTCTCCATTTTTCTGTGATGACAAGTTATTTATGTCATTATCACGAGACAACACCTGGAATAATGATATCGTTTTTGACGGAATCCAGATCACTTTGACTGCGTCGCCGGTAAGCTTGCTCAATGTCCTCTTAGATGATGCAAACTAATGTGTATACCATCCACAACAGCAAGATATAAAGCAATTTCCGTCAATGTCAGGCTTTGATTGAAGAGAAAAGTGATGCGATGATCTCTACTCTTATTTATCTGACATTGCTACATATAATACAACGGTTCCTGGAGTGATGTGGGTCTTATGGATATAAATATAAAGTCACAACATAAAGAAATGCGAAGATTCAACATATGGTTTGTAGAAATATACATTGCCAGCATTTATTCTGCAGATTGGGTTGGTTATACTACTCATCCAACAGATTTTAACCAACAATCAAGTTTGTGTATACAAATACATTGAAAAACTGTACAACATGTGTATCACCATTGATAATTGCTTCTGCTCGTCTTCCTCGCCGCTCTTACCTTCTTCCCTCGCACACAATCACAAACAGCCTTGGGACTATGGGCCACGGCCTTTACCTTTTAGTGTTTGCAGTGCTTATTGGAGCGTGCTGTCTATGCCATGGCCCAGCTCTCAACAATGGCCTCAGCGAAGATCCCATTTAGTTAAGAGCCCATAGAAGACCTGTCTTGGGGCTAAACACAGAGTAGTGCAGAGGGAAGGAAGAGCAAAGTAGAGAGAAGGGGAGTGAGGATAAGACGGAAGAGTAGCAGGTAGTACATGGTTGATGCTTATTGGTTAATTGGATGGTGAAAGCTACACCAGTCTTAGTTGTCCAGTCATCTCTTGGTGGTGAATCCAGCCCTCTTTCTCTTGCAAATGAAAGTTTAACCAAAAGGAAAGTTCCTCACTCAAAACCTGTATTAGTCACTTAGCACCATGAATCTAGCATTTGTCATCTACCGCCATGAAAGTCCAACTCTCTCCATCCAAGCAGACCAAGCAATCTCACTCTCATCTTGATCCCCTTTTGGTATTGTCAAAATGATGGAAATGGCAGCAATTCTTCAGTGAGTGTAGCTCTCTAATGGTGATGGGTGTTTTCTGCAGGCATGAAATTGCTAACTCATCTCCTGGAGGGCAGGATCAACCGTCATCACTACTGTCACGCCAGCTTTTATTCATTGCTGCACTCTGCCCACCTTTCAGAGATGGAGTGCAACAAAGCCTCGTAATTCATGTGCCGTAAATGCTCAATTAGGATCACGTCTGGCAAGGAGAGCGGTCACAGGTAAATGCCACTATCATGATGCAGAAGAAGTTGGATGAACTTTGGTGAGGTTTTCGCTTCTATGGGGAATTATTAATGTTTAAAAGGCAACTAAGGCCACTGTTTCGAGTTGGTAAATTACGTGTACAGTCATTGTATTTTGTTGTCAAATGATCCTGGACTCTGGGTTGTATAGTATTCATTGCAACATGTTGCATGTTGTTATTTATTGAAAAAAATCCATCACTTTGTCTTCTAGACCCTATAAAATCATGAAAAATCTTTGTTCCCTTGGACAACTCAATCACCACCGCGTCATCCCCCCATTTAGCAGCAATTTTACTATTACTTGGAAGCTAGCACTTTACAGTTTTATTGCTGTTATGTTGTTTGGTAGTTCCTGCCACTTATTTCCATCCTCTATTCTGTCACCTTCCACCTCTGCTGCATCTGCCCAAGCTTTGCTAAGCTAACTTAAACGGTGGCACACAGTAGCTTGTTAAAATTTCACTACATTTTTGTTGAATTGGATTTAAGGCTGCTATTGGCTGATGTCCAGTCTTAGGGAAATGAAATGAAGCAAGGGGAATTCAGAGACTGTTGTGTCAGCATCTTTACAGAGACCTGTCTCCAACACAAGATCCCGGATCAAGTTGTTGCACTCGATGGGCAGACCATGTTCCGAGTCGACAGGACTACAGCGGGACAAGGAGAGGTGGAGGTGTTTACATCATTGATGCTTGGTGCTCAAACAGAGTCGATGGTCAGTGTTTCCCTGATGTTGAACTTTTTTTTTTTGGTGACAAACTTTTTATTGAACATTTTGAACATTATATTACAAACATTTTTTTCTTAGGTGTATATTTTTTTGTTCATACAACCTAAGGAATAGTATAGATGTTCTATGTTTGTGTAGAAGGAATTGAAAACTTTCGTAATGCAACCCTGTATTGTATAATGACGAATAAATCACCTTGAACCTTGTTATGCTAGCAGTTGGAACAGCTCTGAGCAAACATTTGACCCTGTGTGATCATGTTATCTTGGATGCAAGGGACGTACAAAAGCCATATGGCAATGAAGTTTTTGGCATTGTTGGTCAGTCCTGCATCACCTGGAATCCCACAATGCCTTAGATCCCATAGAAAATAAGTAAGGTTGATGGTCACCTTTCACAGTGTTCATCAGGTTTTTGCAGGAGGGCAACACTGGAGCATTTGAGGAGGAAATTGTGAAGGGGTTGTTCAAGCTTCAAAAATAGGGTGTTGAGATGCTCTTAAGGGGTTTTTCAGTAGCTGTTTATTCAAGTACTCGCAGCTTTTTATGCTCCATGAGGCTGGGCCATGTTGAAGGCCACATACCAAGACTTTTCATGTATTCATACTATTGATTCTGCCTTCAAGCCAGTCAGAATTGATTCTTACATTCCATGGTGGAGAGATATCTAATGATTAAACACACTTATTCCTCTACCAGGCATAAATCATGCACAGGTGTCCTTCAATCCAACACAGTCGAGTCAGCTACTGTAGTGGCTGCTGCATGGCTGTTTACTTTGTCCCTCCTCTCCACATATCATGCAGAACATGCATTCGGCTGTTTGTTCAAGGAGACATTAAATAAACAAACTCACTCTCAGTTCATGTTTCTAATTAACATTTTCAAGAAGGGGCGTGAAAATGTTTGTCTTGATTGATTGTTTCTCCCAATCAATGGAGAAAATCAAAATTATGCAAACAGTTGCGAGCGCGCCTGAAGAATCAGAAGTTAGCCTGAATAGCTGAACTTGAAACTTCCAACTAAATTACTTCTTTCATAGTTTTTTTAGATCTAAGAATAAGCCGGGGCACTGCAGAGCAGAGCCCAGAGCAAGATAGACTTAAATCATAGTTTCTTTTTTTTTTCCTGGACCTGTTTGGCCTACAGTCAGTCATGATGGATGGGGCAACAAAGTATGGTCTGCTGTGGGCTTCAGCTGCTCTTAAATGTATGGGCAGGGGGCTGGAGAGATGGGATGAATGGAACAGACAGAGAGATGAGATGGAGGGACCAGGGGAGATATATGAGAAGAAGGCCGGGGAGAGGTGATAGATGCCTGCGAAGAGGAGTGAGGGGGAAAGGGATAGACGGACTGAGATGACCACAGAGAAGTTATACCATGGGTGGGCCGAGGGGGGGTCATGGTCAGCCTGTGATCAGTCACTGTCAGATGATGGAAAGGATTTTCTCCCTCAGATAATCCTGAAATTTAACACCGGAGCTGAAGGTGAGGATGGCTGTGTGTAGGTATGTGGGAATGCACCGCTCACTACATGTTACCTTGTGTGAGTGTGATTTATAGCATGGAGGAAATGAAACTTGGGTGCTTTTTGATGAGCCTGACTTTGTTGACTCACCATCAGGTACTGCAGTCAACCCTGAATGTTCTCAAGAGACGGAGATTAAAGGGAACGGTGAGGCAAAAAGTTACAGATTAGGACAAAAAATAAAGTTTGTTGAAACATTTTCGATTTAAGCACTTGAACCCCTCTGTACTTGTAGTGGCTCATTGCACAGTTATGTCTTCCCTCCTTATATTCAAATATAAAAATCACCATATTGTAAAACTAGCTGACCACGGCATTATCGTATCTCTTCTCAGTCAGTCAGATCAATTAAATGGGCCCATTATAAAAGAATTTGTGGACTGTTGAGACAGATCTTTCTTAGATTAAGAGTGAAGTCAGTCTTCCAACAGTCACCCATGTGTTCACATCATCCAGGCCTACAAATATTTGGGAGCTGCGTTTGAGGACAGCTCGAGATTAAAAGAAAATGCAGTTCAATGCATCAGGAGAGACTAGTGAATGAAGTAAGGAAGATGTTTATTACAGCAGATCATTTGTGATGTCATACAGCAGATGATGAGGTGATAATGAGCCTTGTCAGAAAGTCTTTGTCGTTTAGACTCTATACAGGGAGATTTCTTGATTGAAGTGCGTCTGCCTTGAGCAGCAGCAGCAAGAAGAACCCCCCCATGGAGTCCAGACACTGGTGGTGGTAGTGCTTGATGACTCTTCTGAGACAGATATTCTGATGAAACGATGAGGCTAGTGAATCTGCAAAGACTGGAGGTGGGGAGGGCAAGCGCAAAACAGCACCTGGCAGCCATTTTCCTCTGATGTCGCGCTCAGGTTGGGAAACTGAAATGTCATACTGCTGTCGTATGAACATAGGGAATCTGATAAATTGATATTATTTGTAAAAACAATGGATAGTGAAAATCCGAAGGAATATAGGGCCATATTTCAAGGTAACAACATATTTGATTATCAGATTTGTTGCTTTACCTTGAAATACGTCCCTCTAGATTTTCACTATCCACGTTAATATAATGTGCAACCTTAAACACAGCAGCAAAACATCACCCAAGTAGAGCTGTGCGATATTACGATATATATCTCGTAGTGTGATATAAAAATGTCTACCGTAGGATATAACCCTCTGTTGTTTATATCATAATTTTAACGTGTAGGCTACTTGTTTAGCACTGTTGCTACACTAACGTTAACGCACACTACGGTTGTGATTTAATACGCCGTGTAAAGCACAACTCAACGTCGAAATGACCGTTGGATATCCAAATTTTGAGTTCAAAACAAGTTCATTGTATGAAGGCGATGTAACTGCAGCAACGCTACTGCTTTGTGGTAGCATTTTTACGTCACCCGCAAGGACTCGTTTACAGCACCAGTTGCCCGGGAGTAAACCGAGGCAACGCAGCATGGCGGAGATGGAGGAGAGCGCAATGGAAGACGAAAATAACGTTACTAGTAACGTTACATCAGACGCGGATATAGAAGCAGAACCCAGCTGCGAGGCCTACTGGCTGTCCTACCCGGTAAAAGATCTTTATTTTTTTATATTTACATAAAAGCTTGGAATAGTTTTTGTTTACAAATTCTTTTTTGTTGTGACAGTCCTGCAAAAAGTCACGAATAAAAGGAGAAAGTGCCATTCATTTGCCTTTCATTCACATGGTTATCAAAAATAGTGCTGAGATGTGATTGATTTGAATATATATATATAATTCTAAGAAAAAATACTATATCGGGATATATATCGTTATCGGGATATAAAATTAACTATATCAAGATATAACATTTTGTCCATATCGCACAGCACTACACCCAAGCGTTCGAGCTTCCCACCCTGAGCGTGATACAAGTGATTATGGTTTATAGCTTCAGAAATATTTTTTACACATATCCCAGGTGAACAGACAACATCCTAATGCTTTCGATGATCTCTTTTTTTCCCCTCTTGGGCCACCATGAGATTGACATTTGTGATTTCGACTCAAATGTCAACACAATGAATTCCATGAGACACATTCATGTCATGCTCAGGATGAATTGTAATCCTTTGAAGCTCTCTGAACTTTTATCTCGTGCCACAGGTCAAAATGGTGGAATGCTGATATGTGACAATATGCACGATCTGAAATCACTGTGTTGGTGTTGTCCCTGTGACATCATTATGTCACTGATACTGACCAATCATGTTTTTGTTATGTCATAGCTCAATGATTCAGTGGAAAATACCAGAAAAATATGCATATAGGAGAAATAATCCTTTCACACATGTGTTTGAGGTTGTGAAAGGATCTATTTTAACCCAAACCATGTGTTCCTAAGCCCATACCAACAGAAAACTGTAAAGACACAGAAGATAATAAGTTAACTTAAAAATAATGAGTGAATGGTACAATAATATGTTCCAAACAAGACTTGATCCCAAGTCTATTGAGTTGGAGTCCTATGTGTAACCCACTCAACCACAATGGCTTGCCCTAGCTGGGGTTTTGGTTGCCGTTGTGCAATTTGAAATGATGGTGCAGGAAAAGCATCGACTATTAACTATATACTTGCAAATCCATTGAGTGTCCCATCAGCCTTGTGTTTAGTGCTAATCAGTAAATGTTAGCATGCCGACACGTAAAACCAAGATTGTGTAAATGGTAGACATGACACATACCTCACTCTATACCTGCTTATCACCAGCATAGAGGCATTGTCATTTGGGGCTTTTCCATTGTCAAACCATGCCGGGCTGATTTGATTTCCATTACCAGTTCAAGTTGTGCCGAGCCACGCCCGAGATGGACCATCTCTGCCATCACGTACCGGGATTGCGGCCGATTTCTCCCCCTCAAACAAGCGTATGCTATTTCATCATGTTCGCGCTCAGCTGTTTTGGGAGTAGCATTAAATACTGCTGATGAAAACCCAACATTTCCAGATTTTTGCTGCTTCATAATAAAAAAACTTTGAATAACTAAAGAACGGGGGAATTTTATAGTATATATAGTAAGAATTTAGAAGACATGCAATTTGTTTACCACTGAATTAGCAGAGCTTTGTTAGCAGCAAATTTTCGATAATACTGTCGGGAGGAAGGGTACAAGCATAAACAGCCTCAGTAAGGTGTTGGATGAAGAGCTGCAGGCTACATCTCAGTCATCTTCAGATCTGCTACATCTACCTCCATGGGACAAACAACGTCTTTTACCTGCACTTTTTGGCATAATGTGCATGTGTTGGATGTGTGGATTGATCGCTGCCATTATCCTTTATTTCAACTCTTTTCTTACATTATCAATATTTATGTGTGCGAATGAATCGTTTGAGTTCATCTGTATTTAGAAATATTTGCTTGCCACAAATTGGATCTTGAGAGATGAAAAGGGTTAAAACTGAGCTGAAGATAAATGCTGGTAGAGAAAAGTTTGAGAGTGAATTAGTTAAGGGGAAATAAGAGGGATTGAAATATTAGTTTTGAGTGGCCAGGGTAAAAACACCAATTTGGTAAATACAGAGTACCAGTTGCATGTTAGAGAAAAGGGTAGCAGACTAAAAGATGGAAAGAGGAGGTGGCATTAGGGGAGAGGAGGATGGAATGGATGGGGGGGGAGCCAGAAGGGAGTTTTGTACCAAGGAGCACTATCATAATTGTCACATTTGATCAGGGAGGAACTCTAGTTAGCTTCATGGACCACTGCTTTTTTCCGAGCTCCGACCCCACCAGGGATTCAGTGGAGCTGAGCAATGAGACGCACACACACACACACACACACACAGACAGACACGTACACACCTCATTTTATGTTGGCATTCATGTATACGGACGCACACAAACGCACGCATGTGCAAGCATACATTTTATACGCTCATACAAGCACATGTGCACATTGTACCAAAAAAAAAAGAACAGAGCAGAGCCAATAAAAGCACGTTATGGGATGTTTTATTCAGGTGTTTTGTGCTTGTATTTACTTCAACATGACATCCCCAAAGCACAATGCTCCGCTCCGTCTTGATTTGAAATGTAAGCAGAGAAGAGATGCATTAACACAGAGAAGAGAGGATTACTGAAGTGTATCTCTGGGAAGTGTGAATGGAAAAAAGTCGTACAGTTCGAAAACATCATGGTGCACGCGCTATTTCTGATTGAAGTTGCACTGGCAAACTTCAAAGCGATTATCCTGCAAACAGGGATCAGAAAAGGAGAGAATAAATGCTAAAGGCAAGTAATAAGTATGGACATTCAAACATTTGATGGTTCACAGACAACTCGGAGGTCCTGCAGGGATATTGTACAACTCGAGTGAAATACCAGTTTGAGAAAAATACATGGATGTTGGATGTTTAGCAAGTCGCGGAAGTGGCCGCGATTGAAGTGGGTTCGCTCTTTTTTTCCCTGATGCCAGCTGAGTGAAAAAGGGGGACGTTAAAAACAGTGGTGACAATGCGAGCTGAACCTCGAAGCTCTGGCTTGTCCTTGCTGCCCCTGATTCAAGGGAAGCAAATCAAACACACCATTGTTCAGGAGGCCATTTATCCTCGACCAAATTAATCAAACGGGGGAAAATACAATTTTCTGACAAGGCAGGCATTTTAAAATTACAGAGAGAAAGAGTAGAAAATGAGTTGTTTTGATTAGGGGCCCAGCAGTGGAGTTGTGGGTATCTGCATGCCTTTCGGCTTTTTACATTTAATGCGAGGATTAAGGTTGCACGCAAAAGCTGAGAACTATACATTAGCACATATTAAGTCTTAATAGCTGTCACAAAGGAGAGTGCTTACAGTATTGTTCTTGCTAACATGCAATTTCTGAAACGATAACAGCAAAATCAAAGTAATGTGTTATTTTCTGCAGTAACAAATGAGGAAATGGGCAATAAAATGTGTTTATTTGCGCAGGTAGTCATCCAGGATCCATAAACACGCAGATTCTCACACTCTATCCACCCTGATGTTATAATCCTGCTTTGAAGATTTCTTCTCCTGTCCTCTTACAGTGTCTGTACAGGAACACTCCCTCTGGCCACAGCAGATGTCTCCTAATCAGGTCAAGGGGTCCCGTACATGGTACATCCATGCACATACATGGCATGGTGCATGTATGTTATGCAGTTGCATGGACAATAAAGAAAAAACGCTTGACCTAGCTGCTCCCTGAAGCATGGCCACCAGAGGTGCAGGTCAACTCCAGTGCTGTGAAACTGTTATTACTGCAGAGACTAATGCAGATAACCGAACAGATGATGAATAAAAAGGTGCTTATCATTATTCAAGGTTTGGTGTAAAAAGTTATGAAATATCTAATGAAAGACAAGGTCATCTGTTGATCAAAGCTGAGAAACAGTGTGCTATGGTTGTGCAAAAAAGCTTTAATTTTAAAAACCATGAATAAGTTGATGTCCAATACAGATATTTAAAAAAACAGCTGTGTTTTTTAATCTACTTTATTTTCAAGGGTAAAAGTGCAGAATTTATGTTTTGAGCAATTCTCTTTGGTTTAATGAAATGGAATCGCTTAAATGTCTTTGACAAAGAAGCTCTAAATCTCTGTGCTGTCCTGAAACTGGCTAAACCAGTTATAGTGTGCCAGTGTGTGAGAGAGAAAGTGTGTGTGTGTCTATCGACGCTCAAACGTATGTAAGCAGGCTCCAGAGAGCTACTGATGGAGCTCTCCATGGTGCTGAAATCTTCCAAGGGTTTTGTGAATGATGTGAGCGCTTCTGTGTGTGTGTGCGTGTGTGTGTGTGTGTGTGTGTGTCTATGTCACACTAAAAGCATGATAACTAAGCTTCAGTGAGCTCTCCATGGTGCTGAAAATGCAACAAAACTTGCCTTACTCTGCATTCTTTTCCACCATTCAGCTGTCATTGTGTCGCTTTTCTTCAGATTCCTGTTTATTAGAAGTCACAAGGTCAACATTAGCTAATATGACCAAAGAGTATAGTAAGAGTAGATATTCATCTCCATAGCCCAGTGTATGAATGGGCTTCACAGGCCAACAACAGACAGTCGTTCTCAGAGTGGGGACCTTGAGAAAACATTTATTTTCACTGTAATTTCATCCATAAGTAACACAATGACATAATGTATGACTGTTTTTGTCATGGGTTTACGCTCTCTGTAAAATCTAAAAGCAAAACTCTGATTAGATGGGGCACCCTGGGACAAAATCATGTGATGTGGTCTTATTTGTGTCAGTGACAGAGGAATTACAATTCAATAATAGGGGTTCATACTTTAGGCCCAGAGCTACACTTATTTCTATAACAGGAGTCCAATTCACCAGTTCCAAGCAATGAGCTCAATGAAATAAGTCCACGAGGAGCACTCTTAAAATGTCTTATATTTAAAGGGATTCCCATATCAATGAATGTATCCCATTAAAAATCATTTATAGCTTTGTACTCAACCCAGTTGTTAGAATAAATGTTGGCAATGTACAATTCTGCAAACAATGGATGTGTTGCAACTTTAGGTTTCTTTCTATTTTGTTACATTTTGGTAATAAGGTTGAGGACCCAAATGCAAGACACTCAGGAGAAGGCAGGATAGAGAACACAGAGTGAGCTTTATTTAACCAAAAGCTGAAATAATCCAAAAACCAAGCAGTGCAAACACCAGAAAACAAAGTAGCAACACAAAAGGCTGAATGAAGTACAACCAAAAGCAAAGTTCAAACCACTAAAAACACAAGAGAGAAGAAAACCAGAAACACGGGGACACCCTGGGAGACACTGGAAGAGGGCGCAGGTGACAAATACACCGTGGAAACACAGGACGATCCCAGGCTTACATACACACAAGGGCTGATTAACTAACAACACACAGGTGGACACAATAGGAGGAAATGAGAAGCAAAACGCAAATAAAACAGGAAATTACAGGAACACAAACAGAATCATGACTTATTTTATGTTGTGACCACAATGTTCTTAAGGTCTGGTTAGGTCTAGGCACAAAAACCACTTGTTTAGGGTTAAAAAAAGATCAGGTTTTGACCCAAAATTGTCATGTCTTCAGTAAAAGAGGAGCTCTATATTAACGTAAGCTGGAATCCAAAAAAAATCGAGATGCAGGCTACAATAGAGCAGGCGACAAAAAGACTGCTGGGGCACAAAACCAGGCAGAAGAGTGTCCAAGAAAAGCTAGAGTAATACAAAAAACTAACAGCTAACCAAAAAAGCCACGCGAAACAGAACGGGAACACAGAGGACACATGACGTGCAATGCAGGACTGGGGGACTGAAGAACCAACCAAGAGTGGAGGAAACACACAGACTTAAACACACAGGGACTGATTAACTAACGGAACGCAGGTGTACACAGAATATGGACGGGAAGAAGACAAAGACAGGAAGTAGGGGTAAAACACGACACACAAGGAGAGACTTTCAACATAAAATAGCAAATCAATACTTGAAGCACCTGCCAACCTTTGCCACTGTAAAGCACAAAGAAACCTTTACAGCCCTGACATTGAGGTTATTCTGGCGCTGCCAGTAAATGTTGCAGAATAAGTCAACATAAACATTCCCTTTCAGAGATGCTGATATTGTGCTGTCTTGGTGTTGAAGGTGTCATGTCTGAGTGATGTTTACAAACAGTGCTGAACATTTGCGATGGAGAGAAGGTCTCTGCATCGTCTGCAGTGTGCCTTCTGTTAGAGCAGTTCACCTTATCCCTTTTCCAATTAGTCATGGGAAATGATAAATTGTGAAGAGAGATTGCTATCAGTCAGTAAGTGAATTGGAGGTGGCGAGTGGAGAATTTTCCATCAATAAATGTAGCTGCAGAATTAGTTGCGATGGCATGTTCTAATGCTAATAAATGAGCATGATTATCACTGCCGCAGACAGTCTCCCTTTTGATCTGCTTTGTGCTTTCATTTGGTCCAATTTGGGAGGCCGCAGATTTGATTCTCGGCAGAATCCTCTCAGGCGGATAGCAAAATGTTCATAGAAAGTCATTTGCAAGAGCTGTGGAGGAGAGGAAAAATTATCATTGGCAGATCTTTTGACAAATTGTACATCCGGGAAAATAACTTGTTTTCTTTAAATAAACTCGAGCAGAGTAAAGACACTTCACACACATGCATTCTGTCCTGAAATTGACAGATGGTGCAGGAACATTTAATTTTTATACCACAGTATTAATATTCCAATTAACCGGACACACAAAAATCATCATTAGGCAATTAAAATGTGATCTCTTGGATGGAAGTCTTGCAGCAAGTTAATGTACAAAGTTTATTAACTATAAAAAAAAGTCCAGAAAACAAAGTCTATTTACATATAAATAAGTAGCGACGAAGGGAATCTAACAATGTACTGAGTCACATAAAGTGTTGGAATAAAGATAAATGTTGCCTCACTTTTAAGGCTAATTTATGGACTTGCAGTACCTGCGGGGTTTAGTTAATAAACAGAACATGACATGCTGTAATCTGGCAGGCACAGTCTTGTGATAGCCTCCATTTCCTCTATCAGCTGCTGTGTTCACCGAGCCCATTGGCGAGCAATTTTCCAAATCTAGGTTGCGAAAGTAATACCATCCACTTTTGTTTTCAGAGATACGGACTTCATTTCCTCGGCCGTTCTCTGCGTTTGGCTGCAAATGTAGCACCTAGTTGTTGACTGTTCATCCTCAAGCTTTCAGCCAAGAGCTGAGGCTTGAGTCTTGAATTCAGAGTATAGCAATCAGAGAATAAGAGTAATTTAATAACTCTAATTCTGCCTGGAAATGGATGACTGGTTACGGGATTGTAAGAAGGCCGCAAACTGGATGATGGATGATTATATGGATGGTTGGTAATCTGTCTGCACTAGAAGAGCTGCACCGCTACAGCTCCTCCTCCACCTCCAAGCCTTCAAAAGAAGCACTTGAGTTGACTAATGTCCCACCACTTTGACTCATACATATGCAAATATATGCAGTAAGGTGCTCCAAAGCCTAATCACATCATCTACTGTATAGAGAACCTTTTCTATGACATCTGATACCAAAGCTGTGAAAACATCAAAGGTGCAATATGTTAACATTTTAGTTTAAAACGTTTTCCAGAGGATGTGAAGGAATAACAGTTTGGGCGTCATATTGAAGAGATAACAACTGAAGTTAGCATGTTAACCAGCTAGCCCAGTCCCAGTCCAAAGCTCCCGTGCTAGCAGTGTAAGCACAAACACTCCACTGGTGCTCCGTGATCACCCTCTGGTCCGCTAACTGCACTGCTAACTGAGCTAACGGCAGCTACACTGAGCAGAAATTAGCGATTGCTCTGCTGATATGCTGCCCTATATTTGTTTTTAGTATGACTTTGACGGGTAGCTAATTCTCACATATTGCACCTTTAAAGGGGCAATTTTCAACAGAATATGAATAAATAGCATTTTTGACATTAAGATGTCTGTGTACTGTGTTGCAGAGATATCTTCTGAAGTTAGCATGCTAACCAGCTAGCCCCGTCCCAGTCCAAAGCTCCCACGATAGTGGTGTAAGCATCAACACTCCCGGTGCTCCGAGCTCAGCGTCTGGTCCGCTTTAACTGCAAGGCTAACTAGCTAACGGCAGCTACATTTAGCAACAGTTAGCCATCAGTCTGGTGATATGCTGCCCTTGCTTTGAGTATGACTTCGACAGGTGGCTAATTCTCACATATATGGGCAATATGGAAGAAATTTGGTTAGAATTGTTGAACGTTTTGCTAAAATTGCGCTAAAAATAGTCAGTTGTCTATGTATTGTGATGCAGAGGTATATACTGAAGTCAGCATGCTAACTTGCTAGCCCTGCCCCGGTCCAAAGCTGTGTGGTGTTCACATTAACAACCCCCCTGGTCGCTGAGCTCCCAGTTGAACCGCTAACTGCACTGCCGTCTGAGCTAACAAGCTAACAGCAGTTACAGTCAGCAGCAGTTACTCTGGTGATATGCCTCCCCCTATTTGTTTGACTTCGACAGGTGGCCAGCTCTTACATATTGCACCTATAAAGTTTGATATTTGAACTTTTCTATAAAATGTGGCTGTTTAGCTTCTAATAGAGGAGCCGGAGAGCTAACAAGGACTTCACTGAGCCATGAAAAAAAGACTAATGGGTGACTATTTTTAAAAAGATGTCAGGTATGGGTGCTAGTTTGGAATAATAATAATAATAATAATGTAATTTTATAATAACTGTATAGCTGTATAGGGCCTATAAACTGAGAGATACAGTAACGGGTCCATGTTAAAGATAAGTGGAAACCTCCTTTAATCAACAGAAAACAGAAATGTATTATAATTTCTGTTCATGTGCACTTTGTGTGTTTGCAAACTGCGCGTGCTGACGTCACTACAGGCGATGGTAACGGGGTAGGAGGAGAGGAGAGGAGAGGGCAGGGGAGGGGAGGGGAGGAAGTCGTGAACGCGCCTGACGGATCCCCGGCGGAGGGCAGCGAGGGCGCGCATCTCCGTCCTCCGCTTGTGAAGCGACTGCAGGGGAGCCAGATGCCCGACTGTGAGCCGCTGCCTGTGGATACCTGTCCCGAATGCCAGAGCAGGCGAGAGCCGCAGACACATTTCAGCCTCTGACAGGAAAGAGGAGAGAACAGGGGCAGTGAACGGAGTAAGATTTTTCTTCTTCATCTTCTTCTTCTTCTTCTTTTTCTCACCCCCCCCCTCTCTCTCTCTCCCTCTCCCTCTCCCTCT
This sequence comes from Pagrus major, assembly GCF_040436345.1. Lineage (NCBI taxonomy): Eukaryota > Metazoa > Chordata > Actinopteri > Spariformes > Sparidae > Pagrus > Pagrus major. The sequence continues at coordinate 12,951,187 of NC_133217.1, forward strand.
CTCTCTCTGTGTGTTTGAATCCGCTTCAGATGAAGAGCTTCCTTGGACTTGGAGTACCGCGCATCAGCAGAAGAAAAGCCCGTTCTCCCACTCTGCCCCTGCTGCTGCGGCGCCGCTGCCTGTGAGCGCGTCCTCCTCGTTGCATTGGAATATACAGCGTGCCCATATGCGCAAAACCATGGAGATTATATGACGTGGATTTATTTTTCTCCTTTTTTTTTTTTTGCCACAAAACTGGACATCTACAAAAAGCGACGTCCCTCCTCCTCCTCCTCCTCCTCCTTCTTCTTCTTCTCTTCATTCTTTAATTTTTTTCCCAATTGCCTTTTTTTTCCACGCTCCTCTGTTCTTTCCTCCCGCTCCATCTATGGCCACTTTATGATTTCGCGTCCTTAGCGATCCCTTCCTTGTGTTTATTTATTTATATATTTATTTTTGCACCACGCTTCTTGTTTGTCGGGGTCCGTTTCGGAAGGCGCAGAAGTGGAATGCCTCGCAGAGAAACATTTGGTGGGAAGAAGATTCCGCGCAGCAGCAGCAGCAGCAGCGAGGAGGGTGAATGAATGATAGTCTCCCCTCTCCATCTGAGACGTGCCATGGATGGGAAACTTAATTTGTATCCACGGAACCGATCGGGGAATAGCCGCCGCATCAAATAACTACTGCTGACAGCGATCAGGTAACGCATTTTTTTTAAAAATCCATTTAACTCAACAGCTCTGTGAAGGAGCGTTGGACTGTTTTTTCTTTGCGCCATGTAGTCTGCCGGCTTATTTATTTATTTCATTCTGGACACCCTTGTGGAAAGATCAGAGCGTTTAAATAGTCTTAATGACGCATAGAGGGGGGGGTGAGGGGTGGGCTGGGGTAGGGACTGGACCCTCGCTTTCGACACTTTCACTCATAGACCGAAGTGGTGTGTGCATGTGTGATCTGTGAGATCCGTGAACCCGAGCGGAAGTAGCCCAAATCCAGCCCCGAGCAGCTGAATTACAGCCCATCAGTTGATCACAGGTGGACGGCGGCAGCCTCCTGAATGCTCAATCCCTCCGTGGGGGGACACAGAGAGCTGTATGGGTGCCTCTGAAGCCGCTGGCAGATCTGTAACTTTGCGCAGTGGCCAAGAGAAACACACACACACACACACACACACACACACACACACACACACACACACAACCACACAACCACACACAACCACACACACTGAGGCACACTCACGCACACACGGCACATTGTGCGCACGGACACTTTTTTTTTTATTTTTTATTTCCACCTTCTCTCAACGCATTCACATGCTCACGTCCGCCGAGCCCCCCCCCCCCCCTCAACACACACACACACACACACACACACACACACACACACACACACACACACACTATGATGGTGTCCTCTCCCCTCTGATGGGGGGTTTTCCACTGATGCCATTTTGGGTTTAAGGAGAATTAGTGAGACAGAGCTCCCCGGAGCTTCTTTAACAGTGCCCCTAACGGCTGGAAATGATTCTTGGCGGGAGGAGGGCCTGCTTCACGCACAAGCCAGTTATAGGTTAGAGGGCTGATGTTTTCCTCTGTGTGTGTGTGTGAGTGTGTGTGTGTGTGGGTGAGTGGGTGCCTTCTCCCCGTTGAATGCTAAAGAGATGCCAGGATGTACCAAAGACGCCAGGGATTGAATGTGTGTGTGTGTGTGAGAGAGAGAGGGGGTGCGGGGTGGGTGGGTGGGTGCTTGACTTGCTGGCATCTCGGCACGCAACAGAAAGCCCTTTGAAAGCTACCTGATCACGCACTGAGGTCCGATTTATTTGCGGGCGCCTCCGTCTGCCGCAGTGCCGCTACTTGTTACCAAACCTCCTCCCAGTCCAGTCCGAGGTTTATTCAGTGGGATGAAATGATAAGTGTGTGTGTGTGTGTGTAGGGGGTTATCGAGTCTCAGTGAACGGTTCTGGCCTTGTGTCCCCCTCCTCTGGTAGCGAGCAGGTGGCTCCGGTGACGCTGAACGGGAATGACAAGCGGGACGCGACAACGGGAGTGCAAAGGAGCCTCCGAGCATCCTCCTCTCTCTCCTCTCTCCTCCTCCTCTCTCCCTCTTTCTCTCTCTCTCTTCTACCCATCTGTTGAGCATGCAGTGTGTTTGCGTGCGTGCGCGCGCCATCTCTCTCCCTCTCTCTCCGCACGCGCCTCAAAAACAAACTCCCGCCGCTGCTATCAAATGGAATGTAACGCACACGGCAGCAGCGACCTCGATTATTTTATTCCCCAAGCAGCCATCTGTGGCATGTTGAGCAATTTCCTTCAGTATTCTACTTATTCCGCCAAAACCCAGCCCGGCCCAGGACACTGACTCACACACAGCGACTGTCTCTTTGGTTGGCATTTGGATTAAAGGGTCGGACATCCTGAAAAGGAAGTTAAGTAATCCTGTGATGGATTTTTTTTTTTTTTAAAGAAAACAGCTCATTAGGAAACTGTACAGAACATATTAAAGGAGCACTGTGTAGCACTGGGTTGAAGCTAGAAAGGTGGCAGGGTCCGCCACATATAAACAAAGTAAAACAGTGTGGAATTGTGTTGTCCTTTAAGGTCAGTTTGTTTATTCAGTCGTGAAAAGAGAGTTTGTTCATTTAGTCTGTTTAAGCATAAGAAAGATCAGTCTGTGAAAATCTTTCTCTTCCCCAGAACTCCATTGTGCACCTTTAAAGACATATTCCATTGATTAGTTGTTATGTAAGCATCGTACACTGGCTCAGTAATACAGTATCAGTTGCAACCAAGTCTTCCACCCATGCTTATAGTGTTCTTTCAGAGCAACATGGAGCTAATGGGTTTAGAGAACAGTGGTTCTCAATACTGCACTTGTCTGATTTTCTTTTTCTTTTTTTTTTAAACCAGCTTCCAGATGAAGTTCTGGGGATTTCTTCTCTTTTTTGTGTCGAGGTTGTAGTGAATGGTTCATTCACAGTGAGGGTCATAGCTCGCTGGAAGTCTTACCTGTGTTAAACTCCCTGTGGTGTTGGATACCTCCGACGTTTTTCAGTAGAAACTTCACTTAAAATTACATCAAAAACCTGCTTAAATCTATATCAGAATAAGTTGCGTTGCTTCGCTGGACATACAGTGCACACCTCGCATGTGATATCTGGTTTAAAATATGTCACTTCTTTGCTCGAATCAACGCAGAACGAGAAAATGTCCTGCCAGAAAGGGGAAGGTAAAGACTAGCTGAATAACTTGTTTAACGAGGTCGACTGCAGTGGAGAGAGTTTGGCGTCGGTGCCTCCAAGACTAAGTGACAAAGATCTGGAACAACATGGTCTAATGTATGTTCGATACAGCCAGGTAGCGCAGCCCCTGATTCAGCACCATGGACAGCGGCCATGTTTTAACCGAGCCAATATGTCTGCTACTCTGCCCAGACCACTTTAAACAGGTTCAATTGGAAGGTAACTCCGGAGGTGACTCCTCACTGCGCTTGTGAACTGTTTATTTGTAAAAGGTGCGGCTGTGCAGTTATTTAAACTACATTCTTTTCAATGGTGTGACCACCACAAACAAAACTCCATTCATCTCCAACTCCATAATCAAAACTTTACGGCTAGATGTCAGTAAGAGTTAGCAAGAAAATGTGTTGCTCTAAAATTTGGGTGAACCATTCCTTTAACAATTGAACCATTCCAAGAGACTCCACATATTATAAGTAATAGTGATAGCTAAAATGTATTATTAATATTATTATTATTTAGCTGGCGATGGAATGTAACTAAGTACATTTACTTAAGTAATGTACAGTACAGTTTTTTAGGTACTTGTACTTTACTTGAGTATTTCCATTTCCTGCTACTTTATTTCCACCCCACACTATCTAAAGAAACATTGATTCTGATAATTAGATATATTTTACTTTTGATAATTAATTTGATAAAAATATACTCAAATAACTCCAAACCTACCATTTATGATTGATTTTTATTATGATGCTGGTTTACACGTCTCTCAGGATGCAGAACTGGCTTCTTTGTGTTTGTCCCTTTGGGTGGAGTTGTTCCTGGAGAAAAATCCTCGCCGTGTTGCTCGCCAATCTGGCCGAGGCCAGCGTCCGCGGACATCTCCGGAGACATCTGCAGCTCCTTAGGGGGAGCTCCTTGTGGTGCCAGGGTGGATCTTTCTCATTTTCGTCAGGGCCGAGATCCAAAATGAGATCAGGTGCCATATTCACAGCTACAGTCAGTTGCACGCTTAATGTGGTGCCACCACAGAGTGTTGGAAAGGTGGAGAAGCTACAGATCAGCATCATAGCAGGTGAACGGAGGGAGTAGAAGTGGGATATCTGGGAAAAAAGGAACTGCCAGATGAATTGACAAGTGGCTGTAACTGGTTGTGAAAACTCCTAGCTTGAAATGTAATAAAAACATTACATAAAATCTTTTTTTATAATTGTGGCGATCATTAATTTTTACATCTGTGAACACTGGGTGTAAAGGATGTCAGGAGACCTCATGGCAATCAGACGGCAACACAAAACAAGACATTTACTACGAAATTAAGTTATGAAATTGGCCAATTTTGACCGAGGCACAGCAGGAAGGTTAAACGGGACAGAGAAATGAGACAGCGCGTAATGACTGCGTTATCATTGAATGATCATCCGAGCAGCTGCTGGGAATGCAACACAAATGACAGCGTGACACGTATCGGCTGAAGATGTATGAAAAGCACCCGGCTCTGTGGCAGTTTTATAAGGCCTGTAAATGTGATACTAATAACATCTTCAATATCCGCCCACATGTCATGCACTAATGCTGGCAACGCTAAATCTTTCTCTCTCTCTCTCACACACACACACACACTCAAACCTCTCTTTCACCTATCCCTATTTCACTCAAGCTACTCTGGTGGGCAAATGTGCAAGAGCATACATTAACACACACACACACACACACACACACACACACACAGTGGGAGAGTAAAAATACAGTATGCAAAGTGATGGAGGCACGTCAAACTGTGTGTGTTTGTGTGTGCGAGCGTGCATACGCATACGTGCTGTTTAAATAGTACATATGGAGCAGGGGCCAGGCGACAGCTTGGGCTTGCCTGGATCACTGCACCCTGGCTGGGCCATTGTTCCTCTGACACTCCCCCGTTTCCACACACAAACACACACTTCCTCCCCTTCGCTGGCCTTTCCCTAACAAGCTTCCTGATCTCTTCTCCTCCCCCAATCTCCCCTCCTTCTGTTCTGTTGCCGACTGTATTCAGATTGGAATTCTTCTGATTCCCAATTTTGGCGATCTACCGTCAAGATCATACATGAGTACAGTGCACCGGTCAGGCCCAGGTTGATGTAATATTAGTTGATGTAGTATTATTTTATGTGGAGTATGGACTACTTCTGGGTGAGCCGACAACAAGGCTTAGAGGGACAAAATGTAAGAATGTAAGATGAAAATGTTCAAAAATTAGCTAAAACTCTCAACAAAATGCAAAGAAATGGCAGGTCTGACATTAAGATGTCTATGTTTTGTGTTGCAGAGATATCTACTGAAATTAGCATGCTAACCAGCTAGCCCTGGCTCGTCCCCGTCCAAAGCCCCCGTGCAAGCGGTGTAAACACTAACACTCCCCCGGTTCCCTGTCCAAACCGCTAGCTGCATGGCTAACTGAGCTTTCTAGAGTCTGCAGCAGTTAGCGATTACTCTGGTGATATGCTGCCCCCTATTTATGATGCCTCATCGTCACATCTGGGAACTCCACTGTCAGCTCTGTTGATCTTTTTAGTTGGAAGCGTAGGTAAGAGAGGAGAATACACCAACATGATGAAGTCGCATTGCAAAGAAAAGAGATAGAGAGGTGCAATGGACCAGAGGTAATGGCCGATCATCTACTGTTCTCCTCACCCTCACCACCGCATCGTACATCGTGCCCTCCTACTTGGAATGCTCTGCCATGCTCCATTTGGAGCCACAGATGCCTCTGTCGCCGGGGCGGCATTCATTTGGCTGGGCCCCGGGTGACTGTGTCAATATTTGCAGTGAGTGCCATTTTGGTTTGGGGCGCTCTATAAGCATGACTGGGCTCGTGCGAGGCTAAGGCTAAAGGAAAAATCAACAGGAAACAAAAAAGAGGCCGGCCCTATAGACTCGCTCCCTGCAATTAATTAAGCCTTTTGGCAAGAAAAGTGAAAGGATGGGCCTCCTTGGGAATAGATAGGTTGGAGTTGCAGGAGGATGAGGGATGGGAGGGGAGGGGGGGAGAAAACAAAACAAATTAATTGCCTTGAATTGCAGGGATAATTCACAGCTCTAATTAATATTGATCGCACCGGGGATAAGGAACTGCCACAATACAACCATAGAGAACGGTTAATTCGATGAGTTTTCGTGCTAATAACTCTCCATGTGCGGAGATGAGCAGGGAGTTTTTGCTCGGCAATGACTGTGCAATTTGAGGTTGTTGCTTTGTGTGCGCCCATCCGTGTGTTTTGTGTGTGTGCACTTGTTTGGTGACTGCGTCCCAGCAGTAATATTTGCCTTTTATGTAATGTTTTTCATAATGTATGGCCCTCAGGGATGGAGAAAGAGCAGGAGCTGGCAGATTGTATTGATTCAGAGCATCTAAAGCTGCTGTTTTATAGTGCAGTACAGGAGGGCCTGCGAGGATCGCCTAAGCTAGCGTGTTCTCGTGATTGCTTTTTGTTGCAACTTCAAGTCTTAGATTTGACTTTCAGTTCCCATCTCTGTATCCCTCTCTCCTTTTACAGCTCTTGTTTACTTCTAATCTAGTCTTTTTCCTCAACATTGCATGCACACACTCCAAAACACAATTTTTGCTTACTCCTCTTATGTAATGAAAGATGTCCAGAATCCCCACATCCACAGAAACACACACACATACGCAGTAGCTAGCGTTTGCAGCTCGCGCACAAGCAGCCCTGGCCAGTTCCACTGCTTAACTCAGCGTTCAGAGGGCGCAGACTCATCTGCCTTAGCGCATTGGCCTCGTCATCAGCGGAGTGCCCCGCTGTGACACCCATCGGCCTCCATTATGGCTCCTCGCAGAGGAGGACGTTTCGTGTTTGCAGGCCAACAAGTGGAATGCTCTGCTCCGCAAGCAGATGGAAGGAGCCCGGACTCCTTTGTGGTGTGATCTAATGGGATGTGATGTGTGCATGTGCGTGTGTCCAGTGTTGGCTTGGTAAATGCGATGTCTTGTGCATCCAAGTGCTTTTAGCGGGAAACAATGAAACATCACAAAAGTGGACCCTGCTGCAGGGTTTTATTTTGGGAAGTAGCTGGAAAAAAAAAGAGATATTCGTGTCAGCAGCAAAGTTCAGAGGAGGTTAACATGAATAAGACATTAGAAAGATGATTTACTCCTTTGGTCAACATTGTGCATATGCATTGCTAGTGTGTAAGTAATGTATTGATTTTAGTTTTCAGTTTTTCTGTTCCTTACTTTCGTAGCCATCTTTATCTTGTCTAATACTTTGCTGCGGCCTCCGAATCCTGACAACTCCTGACATCTTTACACTTGTCTTCTGTGAAAACATCGATGAAAATGTACGACATTATCTTGAATAAAGGCTCCTCTGACTCCCCAGGCTGTTGCTACGGATAAAATGTGTTCTTGGAGTATGCTCAGCTTGCCTGTTTGAATAAAGGTTAAGACATAGAAAAAAATCCCAAAGGCATTCTGGGTTAACATGCTGCGATTTTAGGTTTTCATGTTTCATTAGTTCTGTCTGAGCGTGTGCTACATGTGTGTAAGTTAATGCATGTGTGTGTGAGTGTGTGTGTGTGGAGAACCTCCCCAGGTCCAGTGGCTCGTCAAAGCTTCAGCTTGTGTGTTTCTGAAGGAAGCAAAGTGGACAGGTGGAATACCAGCCCCGAGGCATTCTGGGTGGACTCGCAGTGTGGCAGGTGTGTGCATTTGCCAGTGAAGAGTTGCCATGGAGACGATTTGTCGATTCCCAGTGGTGCGCGCTGTATTGTCACGCTTTCTGTACGTGTTGAAATGTCGGAGCGAAGATTGATTGTGCGTCTTGTGTGAGTCCGTGCATCCTTCAGCGTCTACTTCCTGATTTCATTTGAACTGTGCCAGTGTTACAGAGAGTGAGGAAGGGAGGAAAGTGAACAAATAAGTGAGAGAGATGTTCAGAGATTCCACTGTAATAGCTTTAGACTACTCACAGATAGTTGTATGCAAATGCGGCCCTCCGCAGTGGTTAAAAGTCTGCATACGTTAATGTAGTAATTCTAGAAACTGTTAAACAGGCTCATTTAGAGAGAGGGGGCGAGACTTGAGGTTGGAGGCCAGTAATGGAAAACAATGCAGTTGCAAGTAGCAGAATCTTAGCCACTGACAGGTCGGTTGGAGATTTGTGTGTGTATTGGCTAGTAGCAGCTAATGTAGCCTTGAGCCGCTAGCCTCAACCAGAGATGAGGAGCAGACAGAGGTCTGATAAACGGACTTCTGGAGGAAGAAACCCAGATGTTCTTCATTTTCAAACCTGTAGTCTTTACCTCGAACCATCACTGTCTCAAGCAGTGGCAACTCGTCAATAGGGGGCGCTAGGGCGCCACTCCACCTGTAACAAATGAAGAAGGACAGCACGCGAAGGAGTTGACGTAGGAGATTGAAATGGAGAAAGAAAGTTCAGTTAAGTCGCTGAAAACAACACCGTTTGAGAGTAGGAACTAATAGAGCCATGATGAAAGTGTGCGCTCAGAAAATCCAGGTGTTTTCAGAGGACTGTTGGATTTTGTATCATAACTAGTGCAACAGCACAAGGACATCTGCAGAGTGCTGCTGTTTTTAAGAGAACATCTACAGTAAGAAAGTACAGAATGCACTCCTAGACTCCATGCTCTGTTTTGAGAGAGCACATAATTGAAGAAATAAGTAGTGCTGACTTTGTTTCAAGTCATTTTAGTCATTTTTCAAACTAAAATGTCAAACATTTGCTGTTTCCAGCTTATTGAATGTAAGGTTTTGCTTCTGTTCTTCTTGTCATTTATGACAGTAAATGAAGAGTCTTTAGGTTTTGGACTATTTCTTTGACAAGCAGGGCTTGGAGTACTTTTTTTGTGGAAAAACCCTATCAGACAAATAGTACTGTTCCAAGCAGTATTTTTATTCTAATTTATTTAATATAATAATAATATATTATAATATAAAATAATATAGTTGGACAAGCTTGGTAGTTTGGTGTTACTACATTCACCAAGGAGGTTATGTGTTCAGCTGTGTCCATTAGTTGGTTGGTTGGTTGGTTTGTCAACAGGATTACACAAAAAATACTCAACAGGTTTCCATGAAACTTGGATAAAGGATGCGTCTTGGCCCAGAATAGACCCCATTAACTTTTGGTGTGGATCCAGATAAAGGGACAGATCCAGGAAATTTATCTCACTTTCTTTAATATTGCAACAAATGGCGTTTTTCTTTTTTTTTTTTTGTTAATTTCTCAAGTAATAAAGCATGGATGTCGATGAAAAAATCAGGCAGCCTGTATCAGTAAGTACAATTTGACATTGGGCCTTGGCAGAGGTAGTGTGAGTGCTATTCTAGAGTGGACTTTCTGACACATTTGAGTGTTATACAAAGAGAACCCTTCAAAATGTGGCCCTAAAATACCCCCAAGGCTGCACCACGTCTTTGGCCATGTACCATTCCATCTAAGCTACTCCAAAACACAGTCTTAGAGAACTGCTTCAAAGGCGATGTAGGGGCAAAATAATGCACAAATTGTGTGTAATAGTACATGCCAACTTTCATCTACTTCACCAGAACTTCAATTTTCAGCTCATATGGGGGCCTGGCCCTTGCAGGGTATGTAAGTGTAGCAGAGTGGCACCAAGTGGGGCGATGTGATTTTGTGTGGAGTGGCTTTTTTAGAAGTCATGGCGTTGGTTCTCTCTCATGCTCCCACTAAGCGCACTTGATTGCTCTTGTGCTTTTCCAGTCCGTGTCTCATGGCCACTACACTATAAAAAACAACCTATAGAATCTACCCAATAAATTTGAGGTAACAATTTGCACTCACTTTATTTGAGTAGATTTGATTTCATATTTTGGATGAAGATTACCCTAATTAAAAAGCCATATAATACTTAAGGAAATTAGGTAAAATTTACCTATGACTTCTGATTACATTCTACAACTTATTACTCAATAAAATTGAGTCAAAATAATCCCATGATTGTTAGTACTACTCCCCTAATAATAATTGCTCAAAATTACTCAATAAAAATGAGTCAAAATAATCTCATGATTGTTAGTACTACTCCCCTAATAATAATTGCTCAAAGTTATTCAATATAATAATTAAAGATTAACCAGCCAGGGTGGGTAATAGTTACCCAGAAACAGACTCAGTCGAACAGAGGATTACATCAATGGTTTTAATTAATCAATCAAATGTTACAAAAAAACCAAATCAGTTTTTCCAGATTTCAAGCAATAAAAATGCACGTAATGTCTCATCTCTTAATTGACAATGGTTTCAAAAGTGCATTTCTTTAACGATTATTGCGCAACGCACCAGTATCAATATAAAATATTTTCAAAAAACACCAAACCTGTTCTGTAACTCAAATCACGTCTTTCTGAGTTATAAGATTGCTACAATTAAAAAAAAAAAAAACTTCCAAAAACATAAATTAAACCACTCAATATAAACAGAAAATACAAAATGGGGAGAGGGGAGGAGATGAATCAGATAGGGGGTGCGAAGGAGATGAGAGAGGAAATGGGCGCAGACTGAGGGGAGGGGAGGAAAAGAGACAGGAAAGAGAGAGGGGGGGACAGAGGGGAGGAGATGAGACAGAGGAGACAGGACACAGAGAGAGAGAGAGAGGGGACAGAGGGGAGGAGATGAGACAGTAGAGGAGAGGAGACAGGAGAGAGAGAGGGGACAGACGGGAGGAGAGGAGACAGTAGAGGAGAGGAGAGAGAGGGGACAGACGGGAGGAGATGAGACAGTAGAGGAGAGGAGACAGTAGAGGAGAGGAGACAGGAGAGAGAGAGGGGACAGAGGGGAGGAGATGAGACAGTAGAGGAGAGGAGACAGTAGAGGAGAGGAGACAGGAGAGAGAGAGGGGACAGAGGGGAGGAGATGAGACAGTAGAGGAGAGGAGACAGGAGAGAGAGAGGGGACAGAGGGGAGGAGATGAGACAGTAGAGGAGAGGAGACAGTAGAGGAGAGGAGACAGGAGAGAGAGAGGGGACAGACGGGAGGAGATGAGACAGTAGAGGAGAGGAGACAGTAGAGGAGAGGAGACAGGAGAGAGAGAGGGGACAGACGGGAGGAGATGAGACAGTAGAGGAGAGGAGACAGGAGAGAGAGAGGGGACAGAGGGGAGGAGATGAGACAGTAGAGGAGAGGAGACAGGAGAGAGAGAGGGGACAGAGGGGAGGAGATGAGACAGTAGAGGAGAGGAGACAGGAGAGAGAGGGGGGAGGGGGGGGGGGGAGAGAGGAGTGGTCAGATTACTGAAGGCTGCACTCTTGATCATTACAGATGAATTAGCCAGAACACATTTCAAGCAGTGCAGCAAGTTTGTGAACTTATTTGGATATTGTTGGACTGAAATGGGAACGTCAGTCTTTTTTATTAGAACTCATCTGTGCGAGAACTTTCAATTAAACAGTTTATTCCATTAGCTTGCTTTTGAGGCTATGGACCTTCTTCAGAAGCTTTGCTCCGTCAAGCTCCAGGAAAAGTTTCTGGAACACTTCAAAGGTATTCTTGAGTGCCTTGGGATACTCGAGGTTGAGGGCATAGATCAATCCCATCAACAGAATGCATGCCTTGGTTCGGCTTCCACAACCAGTCAGCACTTGGTCACCTTCAATCACAACAGAGACTTCTGCTGGATTCTTCTCAGCCATGACATCATGGATCACAATCACCTTCATGGTTTGGTCTGAGTGGTCCTCACAGCTGTCCTTCATGTTAAAAAGAAACAGACAAAAAGCATATATATTTTAAGTGAAGTTGGTTATAGAATATAACACAGTGTTCCAGATTATCTTGTCAATTGGTTCAGCAATTCAATAAAAACAGGTGACATTTCGTGAGCATTCCATAATTGGTGTATCTACAGGGGATAACAGGAGGGGAGACAGAAGTGAGGAGCAGAGGAGACGGGAAGGAAGGACACAGGGATGGGGATAAGAGGGGTGGAGATGAGACAGACGACAGGAGACGAGGGAAGGAGAGAAGGTTAGGGGAGGAGAGGATAGGAAAGAGGAGGAGAGGAAACAAAGTGAGGAGATGAGACAGAGGGGATGGGAGACAAGGAGGACAGGGCAGCATATTGTCAATCATCAGTCATTTAACATACTTGGCACTCCTTGAAAAGCCCTTCTTGGCTTTTTTAGATTGAAATACCATTTTCAATGTCATTTTCAATAAGGGAAGCTTTAAGAACAAACATTTACACATCTTATTGTTGTGTGGCTGTATTTAACAGTTCTTTGTCAGTTAGGCGAGTATGTGCCACATTGATATGGAGTGGGATTTTTTGTATTGCGAGGTCTCAAATTCTCTGTCTAAAATTGACACGGTCATAACGGAGAAAACGCCAGTGTTCAACTCGTGTAAAGGTAAAAGTAAAAATATCTAATGTATTGGCGCTCGTTGGTTTAGGCCATGGCTAAATAAAGTAACGTTAGCAAAAAAAAAAAAAAAAGCCATCAAAGTAACTGTGGAGGCTCAGCAGAAAAAACTCAAGCGAACGTGCAGGCTGACAAATCTTGCAAAGTGCACACCGCGAATACATTTCAAGACACCTCCAAACCTGACGACGTCTTAAAAACGGTCGTCCATCATCGTAATAGTTAATTTATTCTTGCTCACTTGCTTCTACCGGCCGTTCAGGTCTTTCAAGTTATAGCCGTAGCCGACTTACTACCGCGCAATACACGGCGCCGGGCGCAATATTCGGCGCGTGTCGCCAATTCAAAAGTTCGGTTAGAGCACGCTAAACTGAAGCACACCGACTACAACTCCTGTAAATACCGTAACCTACCGTTGTATTTTCGCATTATATGAGGCAATAGGTAAAACAGTGATTACCTTGACTCCAGTGTTCCGTCTGCTGGAAGTAGCTTGCCACCTTCGGAGTTCAAATCCCGCTCGCCTCTCACGCGCTGCCAAGTGCCAACCTGGTGCCAACTGCCTGACAGCGCATGCGCAAAGTGCAGCGTAGAACTGATGGGATTTAGGTATATTTTATTACATTTTTCTATGTAACATATTTTACTGATATCAAATGGGTAGTGTAGGTAAAAATTACCCTTTATTTTATAATTCTTTCACTGACTAGAATAATGAAGTACATTTTAGACTATTTGAATGGATTATATTTACCACTCTCAAAAATCGTTTTTTATAGTGTAACATCAAGCGCATGTGTCCCTACATGGCAGGACAAATGTTTGCTTTAACAACACAAAGTGTCTGTGTTTGTGGGGTGTGTCTATGTGTGGCGGTTAGGACTGATTGATTTCAGGACTTACACAGAGGGACAGTTGTTTCTGTTATTTCCCCTTGGACCGTTGCAGTCTCTGTACATTCATTACGTGGACTATTACAGTCCTACAAAATTGTGCTCAAGTCAACCCTGAGTTGACAAATCTTTGTCTGAGCTTTTGCCATCTGCTGCAAATCTGGATCTGTGTGCCTCTGTTCGCATCCTTGCGCACTTTATATGCTTTTATGCCACCTTTAAATTTCGCTTTGTGCTGTGTAATACGACTGAGGGGCAGCATTCACAGCATTTGCTATGGGACTGGAGCAGGTTTTCTCCCAGCATGAGCAGAGAGCGAGCAGGGAGCCGTAAATATTAAACCAACAGCAGCTGGGAAGGGAGTGAATAAAGAATGTTCTGAGCGGGGAAAAACAGCTTCTATTCCACTCTGATCATGAACCATGGGATTATTTGCTGAATATAATGGCATATGGAGAATTCATTTATTTAGGCATTATGGTGTCCTTATCAGTGTTGTCCTGGTGTCCATTTAATAACAGTATCAGGCCTTAGGGTTAGGGTTAGGGCTCAGGCCCAAACAATTGGTTCACAGTGAATGTAACAGCTACTAAATGCCAGACGGATAGCTTTTCTGTTTGGTGAGTAAAACTCACAGTGGTTGCCGATGTAACACTGGTTCTATGAGTAAATGGTAAATTCGTTAATCCCATAACAGTATCATCATCCATCAAAATGTTTCACTAAGAAGATCGTTATATGCCAGTTCGGTAGACATTGCCCAAACCTAAAGTACGGCCGTTTGGGATGTACGACTTTAATAATAGCGCCCCCGTGTGGCCAAGAGACACCGCTGTTCATAAACACCTTCTCAAGGGAAGCTGAACAAATGTATGGACATGGAAAACAATAAGGTTGAAAACAACCAACAACCTCGGCAAAGCAAATCGGGTTATGCCTCGCAGCTTTAAACGTCTAACAGTGAGTTACTGCAGTTAATAAGATGACTCTGATTTTCATGGAGTACCGCAGAGAAATACAGGTCTTCTGGAGCCAGACTGAGGTCCCATCACAGATGTGTTGTGTAATTTACCGTCTCCCTGTAAACATCGTGACCAGAAGCTGTATCATCATGTGGCCCTCCTGCCACCTTTACAGCAATTAGACAGGTAGATGAAATGAGAGCGTTGAGCAGGCCAACCATGTAATTAAACTTGGAGTGAGAGGCCACTTGGCTCCTATCAAGTAGTACCTCACTCGCCCACACACTGGGTTCATTGTCCCAAGTGTGTGCTCTTCATCAGTTTGGTGTATCTGTACAGTCTATGTGCTGTGTGCACATCATGGTAAGTCGACATACATACAGAAGTTCAAGGGTGGAAATCACTATTTGACCTAATAGAGGTCAGCATATCATATTAGAATAAACATTTACCTTTTATATTTGCAACTTATCATAATTTGTATTGTTATATTGCTGCCACTGTATGTATTCCATATACAGGCATTATTGTCTTGACATATGAACTTCTACAAGTTAAAGATATATTTTCCTTGTAATGATTATTTGACACTGAAATAGTGCAACAGAATGCTAAACAAGTAGATTAACATTATTGGAAACATACTAATTAGCCCTCATCTCTGAAAAGGAGGATGAGATGGCAATTTTTTCTGGGCTTCTGATGTAGCCAGTGGATATCCGGATAATAGAGACCAGGCCAAAACTTCCTCTTCCATGTGCCAGGTCATTGTTTACAGTCTGATTAGCAACTTGAGATGCGGAAATGGAGTTGGAATTGAGTGGTGACTAATCTCTATTGACAGAAATTTGCATATGAACACAGATTAATTAAACAAAAGCTAATAGAAAGTGTAATCGTCATCAGATGATAGCCGATGGGTTCCTAGATCGCATTTCGGCCAATGTGTTCCATCTCTTTTGCTCCCCACATTGACTGTTTAGCTGCTTACAACCACACCTGGCTGAAACATGACTGGTCAATACTACTTGGACTACAAAAACATTACAAACAGAAACCAGAATGCTTCCGATACCAAAATCTTGTCTTCTGCCTATAGATTCTTGCTGTTTTTGGTTAATAAAAGCCACCATCTACCAACATCTCTAACTTGTAACCTATAGTATGGTGCAGTATTTTAGATTCAACCTGGACGTGGACCTGATTCAAATAAATGGGCCGTTATCAGGCTTAACCAGAGGTTGATGACAAGCCAATCATTTGAATGAGGCGTACTGGTGCAGGGAAACATCTAAAACATGCAGGGCAGGGTTCCACCAGGACCAGGATTGACAAGCACTGGTACAGTGCAAATGTTTACAAAGTCAATATGTGAAGATGTAGTGCGAATTAAACAAAATGTTTGTAAAAATGAAAAAGAAATGTGTAGGTGTTCTACTATAGTTAAATTAAGCCATGATAACATCCCTACTGCTGGGTCAGTAAGACCAGCGAAAATGATAGTTGTTGCTCTGATTTGTTTCATCATATCTGCTCTGTACTCAAACCTCTCCCCCGGGTGTGCTCTGCTGACACAGAGCTGTTTGGTTTGCAGTAAATAGAAGCTGTAAAAGACCAAATTGAATTGTTTGCTGGCCAAGTGGAAAACTCAAACTTTGTGACATACTGCTCGGCCGAATCTTTGCTAGTCCTCACTGGACACTAACGTTAGACACTTACAGTCATTAATCAGTCCATCACGTTGTAATGAGCTGGCTCGGGGTCTTGGAGAAACCTCACATGTCCAAAGGGTTTTGTGGGATTCAGCAAAAAGCACGGGGTGATTGTCCCCTGCCCTGATCTTTTTTAATGCATTATCTGTGGCTCCGATGCAGGATTATAAAACATCTTCTCAAACAGCAGATGGCACAATTAGAGTTAAAAGGTTTCTGTGTGTGTGGAGGATTGGAAGACTGTTTGATCCATTTAAGAACCCGGCACAGAAACATGGCTCATGGTAATGGTTGTCTTATCAAGTGAATATAATTTAATCAGTAATATATTCATTCTTTTTTTTTTTTTTTTATTTCATATCCAGACTGTGCTTTGTCTTTTTCTTTTTTGAAGGTACCTTGAGGTTTTTCTTTGACGCTTGTGTGTGATCTAATCTTAGCGCACACACCGCAGTACGTATGCACTTTGCAATGGTCGAATGCATATCGCAGCAGGTGTAGCGTCTCATCTTATTTAGCATCGCATCTTCTGGCTGATTCTCCTCCACAGCGGGACTGCGGGAACACAACAGCGCGCGTGTTCCCTGCATCGTTTCTATTCTTTCTCTGTTGAATTACAACTTCTCTCCTGAGCCCCGCGCTGTGTGCATAGTCACACACACACAAACACACACACGCCATTGACATGCATCCCCATTCAGCTGCGGCGGCCACACACAACATCCACACTGTCACACTGTGACACATGAAATCTTATTATATTACAATTACAGCTCAGCAGATGCCCTTATCCAACAACATTTCCTGAGCTATACTTTTCTCCAGAGGGGCTGTGTTGCTGTTGTTGTGTCTTTCTTCCTGCTGGTTGGGACTCACATATAGTGTTACCCCCTGAGGTCGACAATGAATATGATAACTGAGTACGATAACTGTGTCGGACAATCCGTCGTGTAAAATTGAAGTCTTAACGTGATTGTGTCCCAAATTGGCTCAGGGAATGTGTCGATGCAAAGGATCGACTTAAAACAAGACAAATGTGTTAATACTGAGGTTTACTCAAATACAAAAGAGTAAGTCTTGTTGCCAGGTTGTCGAAGACAGACACTTTGGGTTAGATTTCAGCCCAAAGCATCAATATTTGACAGCCTGGGAGTGAGACTAAATAATCAACTATGTTTCTTGCCATCCCTACCTCTAAATGAGTGCATGGATGTGTGCTTGATGTGCTATGGAGACAAATTGTCAACTGCACCGAAAAGAGGAAAAAAAGACTTAAAAGAGCGAGAAGAGGAGCTCCTCTATGGCGTTTAATTTGCCTCAAACCCCTGACACAAGTCAATGCACATGACTGGAGAACACAGAACAGTGTCTGCGAGCAGAAAAACGTCCTCGCAAAGGGAGCACTTCTGCGACGAGCGCGAGCTGTACAGTCCCAACCCTTCGCATATGACGTAATCGTCACTGAAGCTTTAAAGCTGCAAAGTATTTAAAGTATTTAAAATTCTTTTTACATTAACAAACTTCAACTTTATGTTCTCACATGCAGTGATGTTGCTGATAATACTTCAGTACCTCTAACATCTAACATTTCAAGTTTTACTTGTAATTAAGTATTCTGAGACTGTAGTATTTCTACGTTTACCTAAGTAAAGGATCTGAATACTTCTTGCACCACTGATCAAGTTTCTACTGAGGTCAGCCAAGACAGCCTGCAAGGCAGCGGGAGGGGGATCACAATACTTAAAGCAACATTATGTAGAAAGCGGCATGTTGTGTGCGATTTGGCGCCCCCCACAGTTTCTGCGTGAAACACCACCATCATAACTACAGATCCCAGGTCTGTAACAATTTGTCAGATGTAATGTAGGTGCTAACTACAAACAAAACTCATTACATCATAACGATGTTATGTGTTGAAAACTTGAAGTAAACATGTATGTAACGCTGTGATCCTACCCTCTCACTGAAGTTACATAGTGCTAGGGGGGCGGACTGGCTGGCACGTTGACACCATTCACCCTACTACAAGACACTGTACCATCACCATGATTTTGAAGCTGTTATTTTAAGGTAAAAAAGTTATGAAGTACCAAATGCACAAAAATCCACAGTACGGGTTCAACAGGGTTGATCCATCCGAGTTGTTAAGTGCTCGGTATTTTCATATTCTAAATATTATCCACTTTCAACTTGACAGTAAGACGTTTTAACCTTATTTTTGTACATGGATATAGCTGACTTTCCAGCCTGATCTCAAGCATAATCTCCTCTTAAATACATATGGAGCTTTTTAGTACACTCACAGCCGGTCGCTACACATGCACATTAAAATTGTCTATTAATACCTTATGATTTTCTCTATATGTGCTCTAGTGAAGAAGAAAATCCCCGGTGATGCTCAGATAGGTTTGGCTGCTTGCAGCCTGACAGCATTTTAATTCCCCTTGCGGTTCCAGTATCATAGCAGCCCAATCTCCTCGCGCCACACCATCAGCACCTTTTCTCCCGGACCCAATTTAACCGGTGATCCTAAAACTGGCCCGCTGAAGACCTGGGAGATTCAGTAGAGTGCTCTTCATGGAATAGCACCCAAGTACCTTAAAGGAAAAGACCGCCTCAGAATGTAATTAGATGCTGCCAATCTCTGGCGATCGCTTGGGAGTGAGGCTAGTGGGCCTCTTAATGGAGATGGTTTCTGCGTGCACGTATCCTTCGCAAGTAGAGCAGAACTCACTCTCAAACTGCCGCGTTAAACATCTAAGTATCTTGTTAAAATGCCCGTTGTTATGAATGTCCCCCGTTGGATCTGATCTCATTTACTAAATGATGCTTTGTTAAACTTGCACGTCTTGCAGAACACATTTAGAATGTTCACATCACAGTCAGACCTTCTATAATTAGGAGAGCAAGGGTTATGATGACACTTGATTTCTCAAGAAAAGTGTTCATCAGTTGGGAATACTGACAAAGGGGGGTTTGTAAATGAATATGGCACACTGGTATACTGTATATTCTCTAAAGCGTTTCCATCATACGTATCTCAGCTGCAACGTTGTGCTTTCTCGACAGATTTGATGGCCGGTATGATCAGTGAATTATAGTAGCTGATAGTGTTTTAAACCCTGATATAAATGTGCTTTAAATCCTACAGAGCTTAAGCTACGATGAGACTATAGCTTATGGGACTCTTGCCTCCACTAAATTTATTTCAGAAGTCATTCCCATGCTTAGAGTTGCCATTAAGGCTTTCCAGGGTATTTATGATATGGCAAATATACTAAATATGACTCGCTATTAACGACCTGCTTCCGGAGGATTAACCCGCAAAGCGCTAAACCTATCGGATATTCTAATGCTCATTCTAAAGACATGGGAGACACCAGATGTAAAGACCCACCCTGCTTATGAATCTGCTACACTGTACCAGCCCCGTACTTAGTATTTCGTCTTTGTTCTCCCTCAAGGCAAGGTTAAATGGCTGTAAATACCTATTGAGCGAATGAGAGTGCAGGTCGGACCACAAGAGTCTTTGTGTAAGCGTGCGTGTGTGTGTGTCTCAGTGTGTGGTTTTCACTGTGGATTTGCCTCCGTGAGCATGTATGCAAGCGTCTGGCGGTGCAGTGATAGGACTGCCTCTTTCTCCTCCGTATCCCGTATCTGCACTGCTGCCACAGTTACAGGATTAAATTTAACAACGTGTGCGTGTGTGTGTGTGTTGGTGTGGGTGTACTGTACAGGCCATCCGGAGTAAGAGCCACTGTCAGAGCCGGACAGCAGAAGGTGACGGCAGGAATACGAGGCTACTGGCATTATTAACCCCTCACTGGTTTGAGTGCAGCAGGCAATTACAATAAGTCATATGGCTGTCAGATTGCCAGAGGGAGACAGCTCTGACACACACACCCACACACACACACACACACATGCAGACACCCACAAAGCAGCACACACACACACAAGACGTTTCGGATCCTTGAGTTAAGGGATAGTTAAAGGATAATAATATATTATTCCTAGCGGCGCATTATATTTACTGATTTAATTGCTGATATCTAATAACTCGGTAACATTGCTTAAAAGTCAGATGGGGAAGAATAACTTAATTAATTGGACAGCTTTTATAGATATACCCAGGCGAGCCAAACTTAATTGGAGGAGAAAGCAGAGGCAAACAGTAACCGTAAGTAATTTCAGGTGCACTTACTTTTAGTTTTATCTTTAAATTAAGTATTTTATGGCTAAACTGTTGGCTTGTTTACAACCTATCCTACTCCGAATGTGCTCCGGGTGTTTTGAGGCCTTCTCCAGCCATGTTTGTGACGACAAAACAGCCATTTTAAGCCAAAACATGATCTTTTCCGAAGCCTAACCAAGTGGTTTTTGTGCCTAGACCCAACCAGAGCGTAAAGAGAGTGTTGTTACAAGAAAGTTTAAACATATCCGTGGTTTGCAGGTGAGGACGGTGCTATCATAACCATTAGAAATGAAGGGAAAAAATATAAAAGAAAGACCAACCCAAATGATTCTTGAAGTAAACATGGCATTGGTCAAGTCAATATTACATTTGCAGGCCAAAACCCCTAAATTTGCCTCAAAGGGCTGCACCTTCTGTACAGCGTCCGACACCGTCTATCCTTACATCCTCAGTTTAGATGAGGACAGGACCAGAAATTCTGTCACATCGAGGTGTTAAGCAGTAGAACATTTCTTTCGTCCTCTTGTCACATCCCACCGCTGCATACACAAACACATTTTCAAAAGGTGTTTCCTTTACGTACCATCTGTTTGCAGCAGCCTCGTATGCTGCTTCCCCTCTTCATTGTCTTATAAACACTCCACCCACACCAACTCTCTCCTCCTCGCATTGTATTTCAGGGTGTTAAGCTGCTGAGCACGGCCGAACTGGCTCACGGCACTATATCTGATCAAATCGATAACTATTTCTCTCTCACACACTTTTCTATTCTTTCCCCTCGTTTCTGACCGCGGCCAGCCATGATAGGATGATTGGAAGGCGATAAATCCAGCCGGTCCGTCTTGTCCTTCTGAGATAGACAGATCAGGAAAAGGGGGGTAAGATCAGTGAGGGGGCTTTGCCGGGCCGCACCGCAATAAGGTGTTAGAGGATCCATCAGTGTAGCTCGGTGGAAGCCAACCCCGAGCTTACTGGAGTCGCTCGCGATGTAACTCCTCCATCTCGCCTTCCCTTCACGTCCCCTATTAACACCTCATGGGGCCAATAAGGGAACAGATTGAGATGTCTTGTAACACCCACGAACTATCAGCGACATGTCAGCCATGTTCCAATGTTTGCCTCCACCAGTTCGGTCTGTCAGATGCCCATATTTCTCCCAAGTGTCTATTCTCGCCTGTGTTCTTTGCTATCTGTGTTGTGTCTTTGATTTCTATTCTGTCCTCTGCCACACTTGAAGCTGTAGTGTGCAAAATTTATTTGCATCTAATCTCTTTTGTTCTGTTCATTGAGCCTTTCCTCTCTCGTCTAGATGATTATATCTTCCTGTCTCGGTGCGGAGGACGGTTTATTATTATCTGGGTGAAGATACAGGATGATTCTGTTAGTTTTTCAGCGAACAATGGGGGTCAGTCTGCTGCATCTCTGCTCAGGTTTCTTTGTTTTTTCCATCCTTTTCTACCGTCTTGCTCTGCTTTCTTCGGATGTGTTTTGATGTATTGTGCTGGCTCAGGTCCTGTTGGTTTAGGGAAAATGTGAGGATCCACAGTATTTCATTAGTACCGCGGATCCTATCACAGTAGTCTGAACACAACTACACACACACACACACACACACAACTCAGCCGTTTATTCATGACTCAGCCAGAAGGCCAACACGATGTGAGCGTATATGGGGATGTTTGCTGCCTTTTGTTTTGGCTCTTTTATCAACATCTAAAGACTCTCCTCGTACTCCGTCTTCACACACACACATACCTCTGTGTATAGCTGTCCATTCCTATCACTCTTACCCATGTCAGTCCCCTAGATCTCATCCTACGCTGTGCACTCACTTAAAAGCTCCGTTTCCTTTCTGAAGCCTGCCCGTATTAGAGGTTTGTTTTCCTGCTTTTTGTCTTTGTCTTACCTGGCATATCTTTTTCTTTTTCATGTTTCATATTTTCACTTTGCAGATCTGCTGCTATGGTTACGAGCAGCCTGTTTTTGTGAAACTCTCTTGTGAGCGTGCAAAACACACACACCTTTTTCCTGCTCTGTCCTCAAGCTTCTTTGAACCGCGTTTCCCTGTGATAGCTGTGAAAACAAATTTCCGATTGGAGAACAATAAGGTGTCTTGATTTTTAGACACACACGCACATTGTTAACAGCCTCCTTAGGCATATACGGCCAGTGATGAGATAAGTGTTACCTGGCCAGGGAACTTGTTACTCAGGGAGTAGGCTACTTCTGTAGTTGCCAGGAGGTACTGTACATAGAAAGCCCAACTAATTAACTAAACACAAAGTAGTAAGTATCTACATATTCGTGTGACCTAACTACTGACTTGACCTAACTAATAATTACTATAACAAGTAAGTTGACCATCAACTTAAACCGGTTGTTGCAATTAACAGTGTGAAAAACTAGCCTAGTTAGCAAGCGAGAAGAGAAGTTCAAATAGTTAGCTTAAAATGTTGGTTAAACATTTGAAAAAGCTTGGTAGGAATTAACAGTTTGATACCGGCTATAGTAAAACAGATGGTAGTAAATAAAATAGTTAGCTAAAGAAAGCAATACGCAGTTTAAATAGTTAACAAGCTAAAAAATAGTTGGACTAACAGTTGAAACAGTTTGCTAAGGTTAAGACATATAGATCAAATAGGCTATTAACTAGCTACAAGTAAGCCTATTGGATTTAGACTTGAAATAGTTTACTAGCCTTATAGTTAAAATAAATGGACAGATAACTTAAATATTTAGCTAAAGGTAGGCTAACGATACACAGTTGAAATTGTTAACCAGCTTAAAGTAGTTTGGATAACAGATGAAATAGTTAGCATTAGCAGCTGAAATTGCTAACTAGCTAAATGTAACAAACCCTCGAATTAGTTAGCTGAAAGTAAAAGATAAAGATAAAGGTTCAAACTTAAGCAAAGCAACCTAGCCTATAGCCTACCGACTACTCATTAGTAGGCAAAAAAAATAAAAAATCAACATTGCAACAATAACCACTATAGTTACTAATGTTAGCCTAAATAACATCCAGTTCATAACTTAAGAATATATTTGGAACATGACAGGTGGGGTTAATAAGGGGTACTTGAGCTCCACTGACTGTGCTGTGAGGTACATCAGACAGAAAAGCTTAAATTAGATCTCATTCAGCAGACAATAGCTATTGTCCAGATACACTTAGTAATGCCTGTCACTTTTTCTCCCCCTCACCTCCTCCAGCTCTCACGAAGCCTCTCCCTCCTCCCTCCTCCCTCCTCCCTCCTGCCTCCC
Organism: Pagrus major; assembly: GCF_040436345.1. Classification (NCBI taxonomy): domain Eukaryota; kingdom Metazoa; phylum Chordata; class Actinopteri; order Spariformes; family Sparidae; genus Pagrus; species Pagrus major. The sequence goes on from NC_133217.1 coordinate 12,974,833, forward strand.
CCTCGTGCGTTCCCTAACTTTACATTTTTTATTTTGCCTGGTGACTCAGTGGTGGCTTTGTGGATTCAATCATCACATATTTATGAGAAGCCCTCAAATGCACTTCAATTCTGGAGGCGTGGTGGTGAAAGAGATTATTTTTTTTCTATCCCACTCATCCTTTCTACGGTTTTTATCTTTGTTGGCACTCATCCTCCCCGGCTCATTTCCCTCCGACTTATATTCCTCTAAGGGAACTAATGACACGACTGAAGCATGAACCCAATCAAGGCTATGATAGGCTGACAAACGCATCCCGTTTGCTTGATCAGAGGATTGATTGGCACCCTTGCGTACGCCGAGTTTAAAACGGGGCCCAAATTAAACGGATTTGTAGCCCTCATTCGCAGGAACAGATTGTTGCTCTCTTTGACTACGTAATGACTCATAAATGTCAGTTATGGTTATGATCAAAATTGTTGTGATGGCTCCTTTTTGTCTGTTGTCAGTAAATTATATCCTTTTTTTTGGTTCCCCTTGGCACACTTGGGTGGTGGAGATCCAATTCATCAGGGTAATGGGCCCCTCTGAAAGCAGAAAATGTCAATTTAATGAGACACATAGCCTATATACATATGGCCACTAACTCTTAAAGATCCGTGTCTGTCAAAAAGCATATAGTAATAACACTTTGGCAATAAAAGACAATCATGTGTGAACAATGTGTAATTTGCAGTTGCATGAGGTGTCTATGAGCCCTGCTTACAAGTAAATGGGGTATGGATTACAGTTAGACGAATGTGCTTTTCGCATTAGTAGCTGTTATCCTGAGCCTATGAGTAGGAATAAGCTCCAGCATCAGAATCATTAAAAGCAAAACTGTAAACTGTTTGACTCAAACACTGTTCAATGAGAGAATAATCCTTTTTATTGAAGGTTAAAGCGTAAAAAACAAAAAAAAAATCCAACCATTAGCCTAACTTATTAGCTCTCCAAGCACCCAAGAACAGAAATGTTCCTGTATTTATTGTTTTCTGTAGTTGGGTATATGCATGTGTAGGCTATATGTGCACGTCTTTCATACAGTAGGACCCTCTCCATTGTTTGCTGTTAGCTGGATTCATCTGCTTAATGAAAGGAATTTCCTCAGCTCATTTAAAAAGCACTAACCCAGCACTTGCCCTGAAAAAAGAGGACACAGGTGGTGTGGGGGCACAAAAACTAGGTTTTTTATTCTTGAGTTTCCTCCTACTGACTCTTTGGTTTGAGTGTTTGTTTCCATCTTTGTACTATGTCTGGTGTCCTTTAGTTTCCAGTCAGTTTCTCATTATTTCTGTTTACTTTTACCAATATAGTTCCACCGTCTTTTTACTATAGCCTCTTTCCCATTTGAAAGTCACAATCTATTTTTTGTAATTTTTACTATTCATTCCTGCCAGTAAAATCTGGGATCAGCTCAGGCCAGCGAGTGATGAATTATGGCTGTAATATCTTCTACTGGCTGACTGCCAAATCTCATCTCTATACACTTTTTAAAGGTGTGTGTGTTTATCTGTGTGCTTGTCGCTGTCGGGATGACTGTGTGTTTATGTGTGCGTGTGCATTAGCTGTTTAAGTGGAATGATCTGTCATCACCAGCCCCCGTCTCCTTCCCGGCAGGACGGTCCATCATACGCATGCACATTTCCATAGAAAATGCACCGTCATGTTCCTGTCATTTGCACAGCCATGATTATAACCCTTCCCAAAATTGTAATCTCATCCATCTCAGAGGGCAAAGGCGAATATCTTTAAGCCGTCCCCCATGTGTGAGTTAAAGTGACAGATTATATTGTGCTAAATTTGGTTCTCGCACCTGACTGGGTTCATCTTGTAATCACCGGGAATAAAATTGGCTCAGATTAGAATCTAGGACCAAATTTATACTCGTCATAGTGTCTCAACCGACCTAAGTGTCCACTTTGTGACGAGGCCCTGACTCTTTTAGCTGACTTTAATTCTTTATAACCATCATAAACCCAGACACTCCGCAAGCAAATCATCTTGGCAACCAGGCAGGCTCTTATACAGTGTGAAATATGTGCTGGTCCGCTGCTCTTTTTGGCAGATGTCTAAAATAACTAAGCCTAATTGGAGGGAAAAGGCCAATCCCACAGTGGGTACTTAAGTTATTCGGCTACAGACCTGAAGACATGCAGAGCGTTTTGGCCAGAGAGAGGCTATAATGCGCCCTGCTTTCATCCGTCACACTCGCATCGTCTCATTTGCTCACTCCAACAGGAGGTGTGAGGTGCGGTGTGCATTTATGCATGTTTTCATGTGGGAAAGCTCGCATGAACGCATGCATACGAGCGTGTGTGCGCACATGTTTGTGTAGGAAACGCAGCCAACTGGATCTTACTCATGTGAGCTAATGGGGGTACAAGACGGATTCATCATAACGCAGGGTTTTAAACATGAATAAACACTGACAACAGTGTCATTTATCCTGTCAATTATGTGCTAGATGCATGTCTCCACTGGGTTAATTGGATTGTCATTCATGTGTAGATACAACATATAGGCACAGTCCACAGGGTTTTGTTCCTGTAATGAGTGTTTTGATAAGTGAAAATTATACCTTTCACTTTGTCGCAGTATGATTTTCAGTGTCCAGCTGTTCCACTATTCTCATCCCTTCTTCTTTTTCTTTACATTTGCTTGTGCATTTATAAGCATGTTGCTGCTCAACAATTAAAGGCACATTTTTTTTCTCCTCCACGCTGACAGTCTGGCCCTATAACCAAGGGCATGTGCGGCAGTCATTGTACTCCAACAATGATAAGGCGAAGCAGAGTGTGGGAAGAACACAGCGTCTGCTGTGGCTGTAGTGCTGCCTTCCGTCTGATCTTCAGCTAAAAAGGCCCTAACTCCTACAACAGGCTTATAACCCCTCGCTAATCCCCCCTTCTGACTCATTTCACTGCAGTTTGAAGCTCTCTCTTTAAATCTCTTGTTTGCATCCTGCCGTGCACTTGCACACACACACACACACACACATATGCCACAGTCTCTGAATAACAAAACCCTTCAGTTGAAATGGAAATGTCTCGCTGGACCGGTAAATTGCACTGTGAGAAATATCTTTAGCCAAATGTTCGCACACAGGCACAAGCAGAGACACGAGTAGACACAGCAAATCCATTTTGTGATTTGGTGTTTAATTATAAGTGCGTGGGTGCTAGCCACCCGTGACCTCCATTACTGATAGTTTTTTTGTTTTCTTTCAGCTTTTGTTAAATGTTTTCTTGTTTCTCAGCATAATGCTCTTGATGATGAGAGAAGGAAGGACAGCCTCGACGGATATTCACAAAGGGCAAACACACACACACACACACACACACACACACATACACACAGTCCTTTATGCGTATGCCTGTTCCTCGTCTTGTTATCCTAGTCAGTCTAAAATTAACATTCTTTTTTTTTTAAACAGTGAGTTTTGTGACTGAGAGGCTGTCAAGGGTTTTGAGGGGACAGAAACTAACCCCCTCCCCTCGACAGCGGGCCTTTGTGTCATTATTAAAGATTAATGTTTTCACAAGCACCAGAGGAATTAGCATTAGTGACGGTTTTAGTGTCAAACGCTTGTTTCAGAGCTGTCACTCGCGCCCGCCTCCCTAAAATGAGACGACTTAATATCACGGCACTAATAATACTACCTCATCACAGTGCCAAAATAGCAGATCACAGTCATGGGTTGAGTGGAAGGGGGGTCGGAATACAGGGAAAAAAAGACACGATTTTGTCACGCTGCACTCTGGCGGTATTCATAGGAGGCTAAAGCTACTTCTATTTATGTGTGGTTCATATTTGATTAGCACAATTGTCCCATGATTACCGTGCTGGCCTGAATTTAAATGGATAGCATTCTGGTCATGCCTGTTTTGGGACGATGATCAGAAACATCAGTGGCCAACCAGATGATTCAGCTCTTTGTTGATTTTGACAGCTAAAAGTCAAAATATCAGCATTTTTTATGCCAAATAAAAAAAAGATGCTCTCGTTTCAGCAGAGCTTTTATTTTAAAGGAGACATATTAAGCTATGTCGGTTTTATCCTTTCCTTCAGTGTTTTATATACGTTCTTGTGCATGTAAAAGGTCTTGAAAGTCAAAAAGGTTAAACAGAAGGTCCTATCTCCTACAGGAAACACTGTTCCTGAAACACCAAGTCAGTAGGCCCGTCTTTAATTCTGTGACTTCACGACATCACAGCACGTCACCATGTAAAAAAGTTGTATAATTTATGCCTAGCAGATCGTTTGGCACATAAGAGTTAATTTAGCACAGCTGCTCTGTTGCTGTTAGCGGTGCTGGCTCAGGCATGTGAGAGCTGACCAATCAGAGCAGACTGTGTATTCAGGAGAGGGGACCTTAAAGAGACAGCAGAGCCTTTTAGACAAATGAGGTATACAGTGCTGCAGTAATGGACAGTATGAGAAAACTGATGTGTTTTTTCAGCATTAAAGCATGTAAGCGTATTCTAGTAGTGACCCAAAATAAAGCTATGAACCTGAAAATGAGCATAATATGTCTCCTTTAAATCAGTAGTTCTCAATAGTCTCTTTATGGTATGCATCTGTCTATAAGAGGTTCCTGCACTGAATATAATGCAGAACATCCCTCAACAGTTACACATGAAAAACTCTCCAGCAGCTCCCACTGATATATCGTCCCGCCTTCAGAGTGGCGCTGAAGACGCGCTCTCCATCTTCATCGCCCTGTGGAATTGCATTGACCAGCCACATGCGAATGAGACGAGAATATAGTTATGGAGAGATGGATATTTACCATGCAGAACATATCACCGTCTCCTCATTCAGATCCATTAGGCTTCATACTCAAACAATATTTCAGCCCCTCTTTAAGGCCAGACTATCAGGGGATTTTTTTTATATGATCCAATTACCTTTGTTCATCAGACAGGAGTTGAATGTCAGCGATTCTCACTGTAATTCGTATGCGCTCAGCCTCGTGACACGCATGCTTGAACCCAGATACTAGTATACAGTCTCCTGTGCTGCGTGTAAAATGAGTGTGTAAGAGCTCAGTGATGAGGGCTGGCTTATCACCAGGATGGACCATTTAGGGCCCCCATTACATAAATGAATCCACTGGAGATTCAATGAGCAAAACAGCCATTGTAATCTTTAGACTGCATTGCCGTGTTTGAGAAAGTCTGTTTTTTAAAGGATGGCTCATTGTCAGCGCTTTAAACCTGCATTAATGAGTATCTTTGATCAGACTGAGTCAAAAGGCTCTGTGTAATGGGGAAGGGGTGACTTGTAGAGCCTACAGCAAATCACAGTATTAGCAGTAGCAGAGTATTAATATCCAACCTTGCAGTTCTGCATATCTTTTCAGCCTCTTTTCGCTTACTGCAGCACTTTTTTGAGCAAAAAAGCTCTGATAGACTGACACTGCCTAACCAGTGCTACATGGCAGACAAAGTTAGCGCCTAGCTAGTGAACACAGAAGAGTGTTTAGCAAGTTAAAGCTGCAGATATTTTAGTTGGTTGAGATGAAATTGGAGCAAAAAGGACCATAAATATTTGGAGGCTAAAAACATGACTCCATGCTAAAAGAGCTGCTAGAGGTGCAGCCAGGCCGTCTTTTCCAAAAATCCATTAGAGAGACCCCGTCATATCATTTATTTAAGTGTAATGCCAATAATTGGATTGTTGACACCCAAAAATGTGAACACTAATGCCATATCCACTGCCCTCCACTCAGATCTTAACACACCTTGAAAATAACAATAGCTACCATCAGAATGCTGTTTGCTGTCTTCAGCACAGCATTTGACAATCTCAGCCATGAAGCAGATTGGAAAACTTAACACTCATAACACTTGAAAAATGCATGAATGCAGCTTTAACTGTGTGGAATGTTGAGAGTATTACTCTGCCATTTCTGCATCGATATTTCAATAACTACTCTGTGTTGGCCAATTGATATTTCACAATGAGGTCTTCCAACAGATAAATTCTTGGTCAGTTCTCGTGAACTTTTTGCCAAGTAAACCCAAATTTGGTCCAGAGTACTTAAAAGAGCGCTGTGTCTCCGTGTTAGGGCCTTTTGCCATGTGAAGAATATTCAGAAGAGTGCAAACGATCATTTATTTCCTTATTCAGGACAAGACTTCTCAGCAAACACAGTTCCACCTCAAATTGTTCTCTCAAAACTCCACTGCGGTACGTTCCATCTAATTTCCGATCCTGTTTATTGCTAATTGTGAACAAATGAATTGTTCTCGTGTAGTCTTTAAACATACATAACTAACGTACAGTAAGGCAGCTCCTGTTTAGCAATGGAAAGCCATTACACAAGCAGCAGAGAATTGAAATGAGCTTTGAGCTGCGGAGGCTTTCTGCAATATATTATGTTCCCATCCTTTGTATCACTTTTGAACCTCTGTGTTTGCTTTCTGTCAACACCCATGTGTTTAAAGTTTACAGTGGGTTTGCAGAGAAAATGCTCTTTGCAAAATGCTGTGCAGTTTGAGCGCACAGTACACAGATTAACAAGCTCACAGATAAGCAGATTCCTATAGTTAATTGCATTAAAATGCTTTGCGCTAATAATCCAATGTCCTTGCTTGCACCATCCATGTTTGTGAATATTTAATGCTTGAACAGTTAGGCTGATGCCAATGAGAAACTAGGTGGCATCAAAACTGGTTAGTATGCAACCAGCAAGTGGACATAAACCAATGAGGCGCTTTCAACCAGCATCAACGTCGATGCCAGTTAACGGTTTGTCCTGATTGAATAAACAAAGTAAGAGCGAGGATGGAGGGATGAGAGAGATGAGAGGGTACATGTTTGATTAGCCTCTGAAGTGAGGGATGTGCCTTTAATCCTCCCTCTAACTAATCCCCTCTCCTCTTGGAGGGTCCTCACTGCCTGGGGGCGAAAAGTGTTGTAAGTCCTGAGTGTGGAGACAGCGGTCATAGTGTAGGGCGTTTGTATATCCGTCAGTATGTATTTCAGTCTGAACACCGACACTTCTTTTTGTGCTATCACATGAACCAGAATGTTTCATATTGAGCACAACGTGGACATGTTTACCAATCACGTTGCAGTAGAATGAACAAAAAAAGATTACCTATGACCACCATTCTGTTATCATGACCAATTACCGAGTCCTACGATAGTGGCATGGCTCTAATGATGGCGACGTGTATTGGTCAGACTGAAGCAATTTAAAGCCTCCTTGAGCACCATCATGAGATGTGTTTGTTTTTAAGGGACATATCTTGACAGCTATTGAGGGAATTGCCATGAAAGATGGAACAGATATTCAATGAATCCTAATAAGTCTAACTGCATGGCCATGAGCAGATCAAAGTTCAAGGCTGTCATCTTACACTCATGAGCAATTGTTGGAAAGGGTGATGCCTTACCTTCTCATCTAGCACCATCATTATTCTGAAATTTCAGTTTGTCCATGCATTTCACAAGCATTAAATAAGAGATAATACAAAAACATATGTCAATATGTACGTAAAAACATCAACTAATGCATTTTTCACAAAAGGTAAAGATGTATTCAGTGCCATAATCCCCTGCTAAGAATACAACCAAACCTACATCTGCAGCTTTACTAGCTGAACCATAGCAACAGCACTCAGGGTCAGGGACATATCAAGGCTTTCTACCGGCATCCCAAGCATTGGCTAGTACCTCGGGAGAAATGGCAGAATCCATTATGACCAATACCTACTTGAGGTAGCCCTTATTGAAACTGAAAGTACTGCACTGTACGGTCATTCTTTGCATGTTTTATTACATTCTACTGTATGCACAATTTGCACAAATTCAGGCCTATTTCTTTTGAGAAGAAAATAGACCTCTGATAGGTCCACAATTTGCCTTTCAGTGAATATGGTTGTCAGTGAGTGAACTTCATTCCTACATGATTTCCGACAGTGGATGCATTTTTCCCAGCTGCCTTAGATAACTGCCCAACAGCCTGCACAAATGATGTCCATGATTGTAACGCACGAATCAAAAATGTTGTTTTCACCCGTGTCCGTTGGTTTGTCAGCAGGATTGCACAAAATCTACAGATCGGATTTCCACGAAACTTGGACGGAGGATGAGTCTCAGACCAAAATAGACACTCATTAACTCATGGATTGGATCTGGATAAAGGGACCGATTCAGGGCATTTTGTCTGACTGTCTTTAACATTGCAAGATTGGATGTTTTCAAAATTTTCATCAATTCCTCAGGGAATATGCATGGATCTTGATGTAAAAGAAAATCAGATGTAATTAGATGGCCGGTATCAATGATATATAATCGTACAAAAGGAGACTTTTGGGCAGGGGTGGTGGTATGCACTCTCCTGAATTCAAGACTGAAATCAGCTTGCGTGGTCCAGCTGGACTCCAATCAAATCGCCTAATTTTTTCCGTATTTCCCTTTTGTTTTGCTGTGTTTTGAGCACCAGTTATCAACTAGAAATTAGCATGTAATCCCATTTAATTAAATTATTTTGTGTGTGTGTATATAGAGTTTAAACACATGACGTTAGTGGCTTATGATAAATAGTTCTTTGCTTTCTGTCCATGGTGCTGAAATATGCACCAAAATAGATCTGATGAAAGGTGTTTTCACTGCTCTCTCATTGAGTGCACATAACATGCAGACATGTGAATGTGAGAGAGCTGTCTGTTGAAACAGTTTTCAATAGCATACAGAAGTAGGTCCTTGATGTCGTGTTGTACACCCATACCTTGGCCCGGCTACCTCTTGATCTTGTTTAGAATATTTTTGATGGCACCTAATAAAAGACAGAATATTTTACACGATGAATGTTTTTGCCATAACAGATTGTCGTTTTAGGTCACTTCAGCAATTTGCTCTCCAGCACATCTCTCATTCTCACACTAGGATTATTCATTTTTTCCTATCAAAAGCTTTTCAAGCTGCAATTACAGAACAAGGTCAAAACAGTATTGGACGATTAACTCACACTTGAGCCTATACTGTGAAGCCAATGGGAAGAAAAAGAATAAACTGGCAGCTAATTGTAATTCCCCAAGCGTCAGTGGAACTTGAAACCTCAGCTTGTAGCTTTATCCCGAATACCGAGGTTCAGCTGCCTGTACCCATTATACGCTAACATGCCAGAGCCTATCTTGTGCTGTGCAATTCAATTTAGCCAAATGAATATACGGGCTCCAGATAGCATGCTCTAGTAGCTATAGCAAACCTCCATGCAGACAGCAGCTGTCATAGAGGACCAGTCGCTGCATAATGTATCCCAAACACTTTGCCGGTGGTATCAATGTGTGATCAATATGCAATAAAAGCTCATTAAAGCATTCTATGTTCTGTCATGGAAATTAATTCCGGAAGACAAATCTGCGATGTGTCACCCTGGATATGATTTCAGTCCATCCATGCAGAAACAAGTTATTTAAAGCCAGAAATTGGATATGGAGGGGAGGGAGGAAAAGGGAGAGTGAGGAGAGAAAGATACAGAGATACGCAGAGATGGAGAGAGAAAAGGGGAGGATGAAACCAACCCATCTGGAAGAGAGGAGACAGAAAGAGTCTATGACAGCCCGGCATAATGAGATTTGGTAGTCTGCGTGGCTTTCTATTCACCTGAAAGGGAATTAACATAAAAAAAAAAAAACACACACACACTGTTCTCCATTCTGCTCACATCTTTTCAAACCATCATTGCTCCAAATTCATCCCTCCCACTCTCAGTGATTCCAGCATCTGGTGGATCAATCATCAGACTGTTTATTTCAAATGGAGTCTTTATTTACCTGGTTTGAAGGCACTGAGACAAAGACGTGACTGGGACGTGTAATCTAACCATATGTTCCACTGCAAATGTGCGAGCTACCTGGCCCAGCGGGATGTCACTGGATGTTTTTTTTTTTTTGTTGTTGTTTTTTTGCCACAGATGCTATAGTGGTTTAATCTTGCTTTGTATGGCCTTCGTGTTGGGATACTGCTGTGAGCTGCGGGAAGAAACAAATGCGGAGTGAGTTTCAGCGTGGGGTAATCTATGTCTGCATTCCCCTTTGTCGGTTAAGGACACAAACACACAAGACCGTGCAATACCAGCTCAATCTATATGATAAAATGTAACCGCTAGGAAATTAAAGTTTCCTCACACTCTGCAACTCTTTCAGATGTCCTTTTTTTTAATTTTAAAGGTGCACTGTGTAGTTTCGGAGAAGAAATTCAAACTCAGAATTTTCATATTTACTACATTAATCAGGTAATAATACAAACTCAGTGATATTTCTCTTTATATATATATATATGTTCATAACTGAATACACAAGCTGTTCTCAGAGGAAAGTAAGGGCCCCAGAACACTGTTTGAAGCTAGAAAGGTGGTGGTCTGCCAAATACAAACTAAGTAAACTCTCAGTTTGTTTATTCAGTCATGAAAACAAAGAGAATGTGTTTATTTAGTTAGTTTAGGCATTAAGAAATCTGTCAGTGAAGCAAACCTTTCAGGAGAATAACCCTGATATGCCTTGGTATCTCTCTGCACATTGGCCTGTATGACCGTGGGTTACACTGAGCTGTAAGAGATACTGACTGGATATAAGTATCGATCCGGCCCTCCTCTGGCTTTTATCTGAACACAGCCTAATTCCTCTACAGGACTCCTGGACTTAAAGATGAGGCATGAGACACAGGCTTGCGAACTTGCCGAAGTTTCACCGAAACACAGCTGATTGATTAGTAGTTGTAGACGTGCTGGAGGTCTCACATGTTCATGGGATGCATGCACTTTTCTTTCATGTTCACCTTTTATTATCTGCTGTGCTGAAATAGTATATTGATTCATATTTCATTATCCCAGTCATTTTATTAAGCGGCTTTTTAGAGCAGTGGCTCATGCTGCCTGCATTGACTCGTGATCGATGATGTGGATTGCTCACGTGACTAATTGACTTAAAATCAATGTAATTGACTCATAATCATCATTGTAGACTGGTAAAGGTTGCCTATTACCTGATTTACCTGATGGTGTTGCATTTCAGCCTTTTGTTAGTGCTGCCAATAAGCAAACTAATGATGTTCTCCAGTCTCTGGTCCAGTTAATTATTTAAGTGGCTCTTTCACAATAAAATGCTTTTATTTGTTGTTGTTTGCAGAATTATGTGTTTACTGTTGCTGTAATACAGGAGGATTTGTAAAACATCAAAGGAGCTTTTTTCCTTTTCTTCCTTTCCTTCAGTGTGTTGAATAGGTTCTTGTGCATCTTGAACGTTAAAAAGGTAGAAGCTCCTCTCTTCCACAGAAAACACTTCTCCTGAGGTTCCTGAAACACCTCATCAGCAGTCCCGCCTTTAATTCTGCGACTTTGTGACATCACACTATGTCACTGAGTCATACATTTGCAGAATTTAATGCCTAGTGTCTAGTTTGGCATTTAAGAAAGGATTTAGCACAGCTGCTCTGTTGTTGTTAGCGGTTAGCTGGATCAGGCGTGTGTGAGCTGACGAATCAGAGCCGACTGGGTATGTGGAAAGGGGGGGCCTTAAAGAGACAGGAGCAGGGGGGAATACAGTGCTGCAGCACTGGACAGTATGAGAAAACTGATGTGTTTCCGAGCATTAAAGCACGTAAACCTATTCTAGTAGTATTCTAAAAAAAAAAATGAACCTTAAAAACAGCATAATATGTCTCCTTTAAAGTATGAAGGCTGTGTGTGTGTGTGTGTGTGTGTATGTACGCATGCTATGACTGCAGTATTTTGTTCTGAGTCAGATCCTGTGAATAGCTCGGCTAATTTTTCCCATTTATCCCTGACTCTGCGTTTACAAATCGGCCCTGTCACATCCTATTCATCAGTTCCCGGCCTTTCATTTATTCAACATCCCCTCTTTTCCTTTATCACATTCTCTCAGGTTTTCATATCCTCCTAGAAACCATTTGGGCCATTTGCACCCGGACCCACAGCACGGAGCCAAAAACAAACTTAGCCCAAGCATGTGGAGGGTGTTCCTGCAAACTTTTGTCTCCTTTTTCCCTCATGTAACCTTTCCCTCCTCCTCCTTTATTTTTAAAAATCAGGTCGTTAATTTTACCATTTGCATAACACTTTGGAATATTTAGTCTCTATTTGCTTACATTAGCGAGTCCACAGGAATTACAAGCCTTGTAGTTCAGAAATGCGTGACAACACACACCGGGTCCTCACTATGTAAAATCACAGATGAATATTTATAATTACCCCCATCTGTTCGATGAATAATCATCAGCGGCATAATGTGCTCTGACAGTGGACTTAGCAGAGCAGCCAGTCACAACCCACTTTGACTTGAAGGCCTTAAGTCAAATAACATCTTTAAAAAAAGATGCATAGACCGAAGCTACTCATTATACTGTGCTACTTCTTCCTACCTGCCCTCCTGAGGTCGAATATTCTTACCGCTTGCTGTCGCTGTGGCTGCGCATCCCTGATCCTCAATATCATTCACTATAGAGAGCTCTGGGAATTCATGGAAGCTGTATGAATCACAGCATGTCTGTCTTTCCTGTCCCATCCGTCCTCCATTAGTCTGGGCTGGGACAGGCCTCAGTGGATTGATGGATGGTGGAAGTAGCTGGCAGGGCATTTCCTTTACTACTCTTTTCAGCTATAGCATAGAAGCCTTGCCAAAGTGCCTTTCAACCGCTTCAATGGTTTATTGCGGCTTAACACTGGATGTGTGCGTCTGTGTCTATATGTGTTCATTTGAAGACACACACACATGCGTGCTGAAGGACACATAATAAATCTGCTGTGGTGTTTTGAATGTATTTTTCTAGTTTAGGCTCATTGCCTCTGTGTGCTGGAAGACTGTTGCTGTCTGAGTAGAAAGGCGGCTGTCTGCCATAGCAAACCATGCCACAGCGCAATGTATATGGCTCAGCTTTCAGTGCCCCAGGCTCCAATTGAATTGACTCATAGGCGGTTTGTTTACCCACATTTAACTGCAGCAGACAGCAAAAGCAGGCTGGTCTGTTTAGTATATCTGTTTTTCATGACACAGCTTCTATTCAGGGACAAATAAAGTTCATCATATTGCATCTGAGAAAGTGATATATGTGTACATCATTTCTGTATTTCTGTCTTTGAAGTGAAGACCATATATGTGACATTTGACTGTCTGCTGTGCTCTTTGAAAAGAACCATAGTGAAGTTTATCAAAAAATTATTCGGGGCCAATGTTACCTGAGCTCAACTTTTCAAAAAAAAAAAAAGGAAATAAAAAGGGGAATTGGTTTTCTTGTCTATTTTCAAGAAAAAAAGTGGTGTTGCTTCTGTAACGTTTGCTGAACACCAGCCACTGTTGCCACTAAACTGTCATAATTAACAACATTGTGTGAAATGCTGAACAGAGTTCAACATTTCCAGGTTTAAATTTCCGACCTCCAGGTGTTCCAGGATGCCAAAACTTAACAAAGAACTTGTCTGACTGTGCAAAATGGTGTCTGTGTGGCAAGTGTACACATGACAGAGCCCTCAGTGCGGCCTCTTTGAATATATGAATGAAATAAAGGAGGTGAAACGACACATCGGGTAACAGTGGCCGTTATACATTTTATTTTATGGCACTTTAAAACTCGGAAATGTATCTAAATATTTCTTTCACAAGCCTTATTCGTCTTATCCCCTCCTCATGGGTGCTGCCATTGTTGCGTGACATTAGACGACTGCTCCCTCATGAAGTGAGAGTGGATAGATTTTCCAAATTCCAACTTTCGAGTGGCGTTCCATTGTACTTTGTCTGAGTTGTCTGGAACACAGCATTAGTTTCTGTGGAGGATATTTGTCTTGGTCCCTGGCAACCCAATGCAGAGCCAAAAGTGAGACCGAACTAATTGAAAGTTACTTTCACAGCCTTGTATTTATTCTATTATTCCGTGGTGCAGGATTATATAGGGGTTGGGAGTGCTGAGGGAAGGCCATTTCCCGATAGCCCTCTCTTGCACGACCAATTGTTGGCAGGTATGCATTCTGCTAAATGTTAATGCTAATGCTAATGACGTCTGCATCTCTGCTGTGAGAGGGAGACTTTTATTTCTTCTTTCAAAAGTTACACACTCTCACTTTAAACATGAAGGCAATCTGAGCAAAATGCCAGAAATTACATTGAAATTACATATCCTCTAGGTAAAAATGGCTCCTCATGCTTGAGATTGTTAGCTGTCTAGATTGCACCTGATAGCTTATCTGATGACTGAGTGAAGCGATGATTCATATTTAGCTTGTGGAATGAACACTTAAAGGGTAACTACACCACTTTTACATGTCAGGCTGTGAAAAGGAAGAAGAATAGTTGAGCTGATGAAGCTGATAAATTGATCAATTTAAATAATTTGTTTTTAAACCGTTCATGAGTCAAACTGTGTTATTGGACTGCTTTTCAACACCTGGTACGACTTTACCCACAATGCAACTTAGGCACTTAGTGATATCGCTGGAGGGAATTTATCACATTTCATGCAGCCACAAGAGACTTTATAATACTTTTTTTCACACAAAAGGTAAAGCTCCCCAAGACCTGTAAACACACTTAAATGGAAGTACAAGCAAAGAGATGCAGTTTCAGAGATTTAGTTCACATTTGTCGTGACTACCTCTTGCTTCCAGAGATTGTAACTTGGCAGGGAGGCAGGTTACCCAGAATCTGTCCAGTAGAGCTTCTCTAACTGTGACTCACTGTGACCTTTTACGAGCTCTGAACACTGAGTCAGTGTGAAGCTCAATGAAGCAGCTACCAAAATGTGACAAATAAAGTTTTCCACTTTGAGACACTTAGTGGTGCTAACCCCTAGAATCAGTGACAGTAAATCTGGTAAGCAATGCTACCTGCTTTTTTTTTTTTTCTTCCATCACCAGCAGTGTGCCTGCCACTTCTGAATCTACATATGGTTCCTTGTGTTTGTGTATGTGCGGGTGTTACAGTGTGTCCGTGTCTCAACTAATCCTGGGGGTAGACCACAGCTGTGAGAGATTTTAATTGACTTCAGGGGGGCATGGAGGCTGGATTAGTATATGCGTATGTTTGTGTGTATGCACGTGCATGGGTGTGTATGCGTGCATGCGAACAGGCGCATTAATGGGGCGTTAACATAGCTATTAATGTCACAGCTGGGGGGAAGCATCAGTGTGGTAAATGGAATTTGTATACTTTCACGTGCATGCATTCGTGTGTGCGTGTGTGTGTGTGTGTGTTAGTGTGTGTAGGTATGAGTTGGGGCGATGTGAAATGTCACACCTCATGGGATGCGGGAGGTTTTGATGTGGCACGTGCACCCTTTTCCATTTTAAGCCCCGCAAATATCTCCTGGGAATCCAATCAGCTCTGAGCGGGTGGCGCGTGGGAGTGAAGGCTGATGGGAAATATGGCTGGAAGGAGCTTGTCTTCTCCACCAGGGGACATTGAGGTCTTATGCTTGACCACCCTACAATAGGCACTTGAAATATCTGATAAAGATAGCAGGATGTAAACCACAGCTTCCATCTCGTGGCTGATAACAACACGATGGTGATGATTGGCACAGTTTACAAGGAAACAAGTCAGAGGAAAATATGAAATAAATAGAAAATAGGTCAGTCAGACTGCGAAGGCTTTCAGTGAGGAAACAGTCATAAGAGAGATTGCACACAGACAGGCGAGTGAACATGTTCACACATAAACACACAGTCCAGCTGTTGTGTTTCCTCGGCAGACGTCCTCTCCTCTGCCTGTCATCTGACCTGAAATAACAACTACCCTAATGTGTCTTCTCTTTAATCTGGTCATTCATTTGTGTGTGCTGTGAGCCTGTGTGTTCAGTTGCTCGTTAGCTTGAAGCGCAGCCAGACGTCTGTGGCCGCCAGACATTACAGTTCAACTCAAGTTCAAGACAGTTCAAGATTTATGAGAGCCCGGTGTCACTGAAGGATAAGGGTGATAAAATGATAAAATGTTGCTGTGCTGGGTCTCTCTCTGAGTATAATCAGACCTGTCAGGTGTTGTTTTGAAGCCAAAGTGTCTCAACCAATCAATATTGTACATGTTACATTATTTAACACAATAGGGCTAAACAGGAGCTCATTTGACCCTGTGCCCATAACAACAGTGTTTACCCACATGGTCTGTCAAGCTCAATCCATAGATGTTATTTCATTTAAAAGAATGTGAACTGTTGAGATGGTGGTGGCTGTATCATATTGCTTGTGATAATATTGGTGCTAATCTTTACATTATTACTATGCAGAGGAGCAATTCACATGGCTGAAAGTGAATGTAACATTGGAGAGACTTTAGTACGCGTGGACAGGGAGAGATCTGAGGAAAAAGAGCAAAGGCACTACATTGAAACACCACAAGGCCACTTATTCTGTCACTAATAACTACTTTCACCGTGAGATCTCACATTTCTGATTCAACTCGGGTGGCAATAGTGGAGCGATCATCGCACCAAACATGATGAAAAAAAGAAAACAGTTTTTGTTGTAAAAAGTGAAAAAGTGCAGTAAGCCAGAGTCAGGAAGGGACATGAGAGAAAAGCTTAAAGGATGAGGATAAATTTACCCAAGTTTCTTAGTCCACAAAACATTTCTGGAGCTTCAGAACAAAACAGTGTTGCGGCATTCTCCTAAACAACTTTTAAAACGTAAAAAAACAACAGAAAAAAAATAATAAAATGGCTCCATATAGCTCATCCGGCGTAGTCCAAGTCAGTGGAAGCCCCAAGATCCGAAATTGATGTGAAAAGACGTTATTTCCAACCTTTTCAAAGCTGAAATCTCAACTGTAGCTGCTAAGCAAAAAACATGTATGCACCCCATCTGAATTGATCTTTTCAAATCATTTTGGGATTTCATGGCTTCTGGAGACTTGGATTACACTGGGCGAGCTCTATGGAGCCATATTATATATATTTTGTTTTAAGTTGTTTTTTTTTTTTACATTGGAACAATGACCTAATAACAAGATAGTTTAAGGTCTTAGAGCTGCGACACTGCATCATTTTGAGTCATCTTTTAAGAAATAAAGTCAGAATTCTCTGATTCCAGCTTTTCTATGACAGTAAACTGAATATCTTTGGGTTGTTGACAAAACAAGAAATCTGAGAATCTCATCTTTAGCATAGGAAAACACTGTTCTGACATCTTTCACCATTTTCTAGCATTTCACAGACCAGATTATCCAATGAAGAAAATAAGTGTTAGTTAAAGCCCTATTAAGTTTGGTATTGATCAGCTGATTAAGATCAGTACAGCAGATCTGTTCGCATCAATAACTCAGATCATAGTTACATTAACAGCTCCATTTGTCTGTCTTCTTAAAAAAACATCTCGTGTATCCACTATGTAGCAGACAGACAGAATACAGGAGCTAGCTGCATAAACCTGACCACACTGGCTGAAACATAGATAAAAAAACACAAATATACTGCACCTGTACACTTTTATATGTTGTCATGAATAGCGCAAACTGCTGCTGTTGACAGTTGCTTGTTACTTGTATTGCGATGGTTGGAGAAACTTAACATAAAACCTATCCACACAAACATATACCTCTAAAAGTGAGGAAAAATATATGTTTTCGGTTATTTGGGTGAATCTGCGATTGGCCAACCCACTTAAGTGGCGAAGCTGTATTGGAACAACATAAAAGCTTGCTTGAAGTGAGGAGCATTAGACCAAATTACGCTGGCAGAGGCCTTCTCCCAGTGGCCAGTCAGGCTACCGCTCTGCTTATTAAAAGCTGTGCCGACATGAAGGTGAAGTACAGAAACCTTCTGCTGCCTCTCAGAGGTGAGCCGAGCACGGGAAAAGACTCCGAGCGAGAGAGAAGAAGAAGAGAGGCGAGGGGAGAGTGGACCTGACAGTTGGCGTTCAGAGAGCATTTTCTGCTGACAGGTCCCACCTAGCCTGGGTCAAAGGCAGGGACTGAGATGAAACAGAGAAGAGGAAAAGGAGTGGATATCGGGGATTGGAACGGGATGAATAAAAAGGTGAAAGAGGACATAAAAGCTGTGGCGGGAGGCTGCGGGCTCCGCCTTTTATCTCTCATTGTGAAATAAAGTCTGCATTTTACTTAAGAACCAGCATCAAAAAACTGGTACAAACAGAAATAATAATAACTCTGCTTGATCTTATCACTCTAAGCTGTTGGGTTTTTCATTATGTACCGACTGATATCACGCATTCTTGTCACAATGCATTTTCCATTTGGTAGTGCTGGTGGTGGTGGAGGGATGGGTGGGGGTTGCTGCAGCAATGAAGTGTAATCCTCTCTTACAATAATACTTTTATTCAATCCACAGCTAGTGGATCCGTTGACATTTTTGCTCTTGCAAGCTTCTTATTTCGTCTCTTTCTCCTTCCTGGGATATCTTCATCTTTCACATACTTCCTTTTTGTTTGACTGTTACTGGTTATCTCACCTGTTACGCTGTGAAATCTTATATAAGTGACACCGAGTGAGTCCCAGGGAAGGGAGCAGAAGAGATGGATGGATAGGGCCTTCTCGGGCCTTTTCGCGAGGGAGGGAAGAGGAGGACATTAAAGGGGTCGGAGGAGGCCTTATCAGCATTCACTCATATACTACAGTGGATGAAATTACCCTTCTCTGTCTCGCTATGTCTGCGGTCACTGCTATCAGCCCGGGCTGGGGATTTGCAGTGGTCATAAATCCGTGTGTGTGTGTGTGTGTGTGACATGTGAAAGCACGGGTGTGCGGGCGCAGGTGGATGTTTGTGTTTAGATGTCCTGTTGTTAAGATGAAAGGACTTTGTGGACGGAATAAAAACGTGCGGAAATGAATCCGCAGCATGAGGAATGAGCTCTCATAAATCATACGTGTGTGTGTGTGTGTGTGTGTGTCTGTGTGTGGAACTGACAGCTTAAACCAAAGCCAGGCCTTAGAAGCTCCTCTCTCCACAGCTCAGTAATATTAAAGAACATTAGTATCATTAGGTGAAAGAATTGGTACAGACACCTCCACTGCAGTATATGGAAGCCCCCTCTTTGATAGGTAGACGTCACTCAAGGATGCAAGTCCCCTCTTGGCAATTTCTTTAAAAAACGTTTTAAAAAAACACATTTGAAGCAATATTATGGTAAAAAAAAACTCAAAAAAAGATTTTCTATTCTATTTTTGTTTTTTCAAAATGACCATAAACAGAGGTCCCCTCTTAGTCAATGTAGAAATATAGTCCACTGTTAGCGATATCCACATGTCTGTGTGTGTGTTAGTTTGTGTGTGTGTGTGTGTGTCTGACAGCTAAAACCAAAGCCAGGCCTCTGAAGCTCCTCTCTCCGCAGCTCACTAATAGTAAAACAACATTAGTAACAATTAAGCGTGGGTGCCTTTGCTCTCGTTGTATCTTTTTCGCCGGAGCGTTTCTGCACGTGTGTGTGTGTGCGCACTCTCATTTGCGAGTGCGGATTAGCCCGCGCTGAGACACTAGTTAAAAGAGCCCTCCGGTTGATGAATTCTCTTTAGTGAAAAAGCTGATTTAATTGGGTTGCTCCCCAATCCTTTCACCGATAAGGACGCCTTGATAAAAGATAATTCCCCTCTTTTCTCTTTGCTTCATCTTCTCACATTTCGTGCATGGTATTCCTTTCTCTATCTGCAGTATCTCTTAATTTCTTCGTTTTATTCCCCTCACCGTTACCCCCACCTTCACTTTTTACCCTCTTCTCTGTGTATACAGTGCATTCTCTCTCTCAAGCTCTCCAGCTCTCTCTCCTCTCCCTGCCCCTCTAATTTATTTTCTCTGTGTGCTGTGTGTGAAATGCTAAATTAGAAGTCGGGTAAAAAAAAAAAAAGAAAAAAAAAAGGCCCTCGGAGCAAGAGACATCAATAGCTTCCTTTTAATTCTGAGAACTCCCTCACTCCCCCCTCCCTCTTTTCTCTCTCTCTCTCTCTATCCACCCCCCCATCCCCCCATCCCCCTTTCCTCTCTCGCTCTCCTCTCTTCCCCTACTAATAAAGCCAAATTGGCATGAAAGCTAGTGACCTCTCCCCTCGCCTTCTCTCTTTTCTCTGCTTAAAGAACCATGTCGGGGGGGAAGAAGCGACAATGACAAAAAAGGGCTGATGTCACTTTCCATGCGAAAAATATATCTCCGCCACATCAGATCCCCTTTTATTTTTACCTGTTCTTAACTCCCTTTTATGCAGCCGTACGTCTAATCTGTTTGCTTCGGGTGCCACTCTTGCGTGCCTGCCCTCTCTCACAAAAGACCTTGTGTTTTCTTTCTTCCTTTTATTCTGTTTCTTTTTTGCCATCCCTGAGGGGAAAGTGGATTTCTTTCTTTTTTCTTTTTTTTTTAAATGTCTTACTCTCTTGGTGTATTTAATAAGTCTGCCTGTAAGCCATACCTGCCTGCCTCTCTGAATGTCCCATTTTGAAGGAGTTGGTGCACAGCGACCCGGAGGTTGGGAAGACTCTGGCAGAGTTTAGATTTAACAATCCCGCTCCTTCTCTCATCTCTCCCTCTTCCTTGACCTTGAGGGGCACTTTCCTTTTTTTTTTGTTTTCTTGACTCCCTGTCGCTTCCCCTCGCTTTGTGAAAAGAAACTTCTTCAGTCCCCAAACTTGCAGGGGGGCTGTTTATGAATTCCCAAAGGGCAGGTGAGAGTTGAGCGCACCTGTCATTCGCTTGTCCTCTCTTTTCACAACTTTGGCTATGAATTATAAATACAGCGTTTCACTCTTTTTATCATTCCCTGGGCATGGAGGGAGTTATATGCATAGGTATACACACACACAGGCTCTGGATCCCTTTTGGGTTATTCATATAGTGTACATAGCAGCACTTGATCCACAGCTTATTTGCATTTTCCTTTGTTCTCTGCCTCCTCTGTTTCCCTCCTATAGTCCTCTCTCTTGTCAGGCTCTTGCTGTTTTCGCCTTTTTCTCTGGCATCACACCAACAGTGACATAGGCAAAAACTTTTGGACTTGCAACACTAACTCTTTTATAAAATATATATGATTGGCTGTTACCACTCCTCTTTTTCTCTGGGTAAATCATCCAGAAAGTGCCATGATCTCCTGTTCTGTTGTTTACATGTTTGAGTGTGTGTGTGTGTATGCCAGTGTGTTTGCATTCAGCCTCAGAGTCTATGTGAGTGCGTCCTGTCCCTCTGGGAGTATTTACACATTAAGTTTGAGCCTGTGATTATTTTGACTTGGTAGCTGCGTTGTACTCAGAAGAGCTGAGGCACTAATATAATTGGCAATTAAATTAAGGAAGCAAGCTTTCCACACACCCCCCGGTGAGTTTGCACAGTGTCTCCTAAAGTGCTCCGCACACATGCACTCAATACTCCGACGAACAGGCTCCCCGAAGTAATAAGGTTTCCAAAATTGTTATAAGATAAGCTGAATGTGGAATGAGCAGATTTTTCTCTGTCACGGTCAGGCCTTTACTGCAGGAAGCACATTTTTCATAATCAACACTTGATCAAGAGCCAAAGCTTATTTTTCTCAGTGATTGAGAGCGATGTGTTGAAGTCTTTTGATGGCTTGATGGTCAAAAAAACATCCCACTCAGTTCATTTTATGCATTAGATTTGAGGAAATGCATAAAGCATTGCTTCTGTAATAATTCCAGTGATGGACGAAACACTGAGACACAATGTTCCTCGACCATTATCTATAAATACATTATTACAAGTCAAAGTTCAGCATTGAAAATCATAGTACTGCCAGCAAAATGTGCTTAAAGCAGCAAAAGTACTTGTTGCACAAGAAAATGGTCCATTTATGTGATATATTATTATCTATGACATTATTAGATTGTTAATAAGTAGTATTTTACTGTTGAGCTGGAGGTAGTTTTAAAGTGACAATTCACCCCAAAATCAAAAATCTTTTTTTTGTCTCTTACCTACTGCTATTTATTTATCTAGATTGTTTCGGTGTGAGTTGCTGAGTTACGGAGAAATTGGCCATCGAGATGTCTACCTTGTTGGAGTGAACTGTCCCTTTAAGGGAGACCTATTATGATTTTTCATTTCCTTCAGTATTTTATTTAGATTCTTGTGCATGTTAAGGCTCTTGAAAGTTAAAAAGCCCAAAGTCAGCACCAACAGGAGCTCCTCTCTCCCACAGAAAACACTCCTCCTGAAGTGCAGGTGAAGTTAACTAGAAGCTAAAAACACAACAGAGGCAACCAGAGATACGGTGAGTGGTGCTGGCTCAGGCGTGTGTGAGCTGACCAATCAGGACAGACTGGGGAGTTCAGGAGGGGGGACCTTAAAGAGACAGGAGCTAAAACAAAGTAAAATTGTTATTTAAAAGAAAGCATCCAATGGGTTTAGAGGGGAAATGCTAACAACTGACACTGCAAACATGAAAAGGTGTCACAAGGCAAAAATGTTGGGAAACTAATTTGATCTTTAAGTTTTTTATTTTTTATTTTGTAATCTTATCACTTGTTTCATAAAGTTCCATAAAATGAGAGCAAAAGTGTCTTGAGTAAATGTACTCCGTTACTTTCCACTTCTGAATGTCTCAAAGTAAAGCATGCATGGAAGTTTACATACAGAAGTGATGTGCATCCACTTGACGCTGATGAACAGCAGTGGAGCAGGGATTCTGCATTAGTATGTGAAACAACCTCTCTCCTCAACTTTCTAAATTACACTCTGCTCTGCCCATTACTGGGAGCCCAATGGGAGCGAGGTTTGTTTAGCTCTGCTCCAATGGGAGTGGATGTTGTTTGAAGGCCTGCCATTTCAATCAGGGTTGTTGTTCAGCTGTTGTTGTCTTTCGGGGGACCTGGCCAGGCTTGTCGCCAGGGGGACACATGTGGTTCATCACGCCTGTAATTGGATTGGATTTTGCGTTCTCCGCTTTTTCCCTATGTTTAATTAGGGGACTGTGCCCATTAAAGACTAGTGCGAGTGCAAAGGGAAGCAAGATACGCCTGAAAGAAGGAAATACTGACATGGAGCCCAAAGTGAGGGAGCATGGTGATTAGTGAATTGGGAAAAGTGGGCAAAGTTAATTAGTAATAAGGGTATTTGTCAGTTTACAATTAGTTGGAGTCCTACTCAAGGGGATGGCAGCAGTTGTATACAGGCTTTAAGTTATTGCATTCAGGACCAGTGTTTACGCCATGTGTGCATTCGAGCGTATCAGGTCAACAGCGAGGCGAAAGCTGAATGAGGGGAGGGGGTGATATACGCGAGAAGCCGCATCGATTATGACATGGCCTTCCTCTCAGGGGGAGCCATGGTCAGGCCATTTGTTTGACAGGAAAAGAGCTGGGGAAGTCTATTAGCGTGGTGCCTTCATGGACTGATGACAGGCAGCTGCAGTGGCAAGGGCCGAGCCCTCCGGGACCAAACCCTTCACCCCCCACCCCCCACCCCCCCTGCTGGTGGATGAAGCAGAGAAAAAGGGGGGAAGAAAGATAGTGGGAGACGAGGCTAACGACGCTCCCAAACCCCACGGGTACTTTGAAGGTCAAGTTCTTAGTACGGCGCCACATTTCATGTGAACGAGGAGAGGGGATAGAGTGTGTGCATGAGAGAAAAACGATGGGTGACAGGGTCACAATAATAGTTCTCACCTTCACCTTTTGTTACTGACAGGAAATAGAAATGGCTCAAATCAAATACTCAGAAAGACAGATATTCAGAGGAGGACCTCTAACATCCTGTCTAGTACAGAGCTGAAATGCTTTTGCAGGTGGAGCTCTTTCTTTTGTTGTTTAGCCATGGTGGCTATGCTAAATGGTAATGTTAGGTTATTCTTTATCTACGATAAACACCCTACTTTGATGTTGCCAGAAACATAGGGGAAGATTTAATAAGACATCCACAAACTTCCGTCAGGGATTTAAATTGTAAGTTTTCAATCTTAGCTCTTAGCTGGATACTTGCTAAAGAAGATGGAAATTAGCCTACAGTTCATTTGGTTTCCATAGTCATACAAAACACCACTTGCAAAAAAAAAGGGTTCTTTGTTAATAAACTTGTAATCTTTCAAGATAAGCCCTCAAAAGGGATACAAGTCATCTTATTCCTAGCCCCCAAGCTAGCTTGGGCAAATTATGTGCCCGACTTCTGGCACGCCTAGTTACAGGGTGCTGATCTTATTTCTTAAAGCGATTTGTACAGCGTATCATTCATTCAAGAAAATCCAGGTGAGCGTCTTTATTGAGTGAGTACTAATAACACTATCATTGCTGCTTGGCCCTTTTTCTAAAGCCTAGAAAGTGCCGTTGGTGTGTCAGTTGTTATGATACTTTATTGCGTGTGCTAGTTCAACCAAGCACCGGAAGTATCATCCATAACAGTTTCCTCAGTAACCTCCCCAGTAAACTCGTAGATATGCGAGTAATTAGACATGTAACGGATAATGTCATCAGCACAACATAATGAAAAATCATGAAAAAACACTGTGGTACATTTTTGCTAAAAGTTTCAAACTCCTTAGTCTCGGTACTTGCTGTAAAGAGATAAGAACAAAATCATTTAAAAACTAGCATAATTACTTAGTATTCAAGTATAAGATTCAATCATAATGGCTCAGAAAATAGTAATTCAATTAGGAGGCCACAACGGGGGAAAAAAAAGGTAAAATGATCATGAACAAGTCATGAATGATCAGAAGAAATGAACATCTGTTCCTCAAAATGTCTTACATACTTTGCACAAGTGGTTTTTCTCTCCAGGACAGCGTTACCTGACAGTGGGAGTTTAGAACATCATACATTAAAGCTTCATTAACTGGCTACAGGTTGAATTGCATTGTATCAACTGACAATGAAGAGCAGCAAACAATTATTTATGGGTCAATTGTGCAGATCAACGCCTGCAGCATTTCCAGCATCCTCTATCAGTCAAGCTCCTTTGCTCACAAACATTACTAAGCGGCTTCCCTCCTGACTGTGCAGCTTCAGCCTCGAGCTAAGGCAACATTCGCTCACTGCCTCCACTGCTATAGATCAAATTTAGGTACTGATTCCAACTTATTTAAATTTTCCCCACATGATTGTCCAAGCCCACGCACATAGCCCTGAGCTGAGCTCGAGTTAGCAGCGCCACTCCTCATTTTTTCTTTTGTTTCGCAAAGAATATAATGCAGATTCTTGAAACTACATTGCTATTCTCCCCTGCTGTCATTCTGACATCCCACTGCCCTCCTCGCTGCTACCCACACAACTTGAGTGGCAGTGGATCGCCCACAGCATTACACTGCAATTTAAGTCTGGCACTGAATGACCATCAGAACTGGATGATTATGCAAGCCAGGCATCCATCAGCGTTGGCATTAAACAAAGCATTCAATTGTACTCTTTTTGGCAATTGGAGAGTTATGAGGCTTTGTTGTATATTTTGGTAGCATAAAGCGTGCTATAGCAGCTTGAGGCATGGGATTTTTATTCCACATCTTGATTTTGTTTTGGTGTTTGTAGTTATGCAAGCCTCAGGCGACAAAGCCTCTTGGTGCATATGTATAAGCAGCAGAGATGGATGTTGTTAGAGCTTAGTCCTATGTCCAGTTGTGCTGTGCAGCTGTTTCCATGTTTTCACATGTTTGCACACAAAAAAAAATCATCAGCGTGTCTCAGAAAAGAGCAACAGAGAGGGAAGAAAAACATGTTTCTAGCCATGACAACAACTGTCATGTCCTTGGCTCTCCCATTTCTGTTCTTACTGTTCCACTTTGGCTGCAGACGCAAGGCCAAAGCGATGAAGCCATCCTCAAGCCCTCTCTCAATTATCAGTGACAGAAACGCGATTGATTTTTGTCCTCAGGGTGCAATTTGAGATTCAAGCATAAACATAGTCATTTTCATCGCAATCCTGAAAGGTTATGTTGTCTGAAAAGAAATGAAATAATGAATAAAACTGAGTGGCTGTCTCAAACTCACAGGGACTCAAGTGCCACAGAGTCAAGTAAAGGGCTGTTAAAGAAATGGAGTGATGATTGTGCAATTTAAGTGACAGAGAAAAACACTGCATTTACAGGTTATTGGAGCGAGGAGAATTTGTTCAGAAACACTGTTGGACTGATGCAGAAAATGTTTGTGTATTTTCAGTCAGAATGACCTTGAAAAAAACACTGTCCATAAATATATGACATATAAATTTCAGGGTTGCAAGAATAATCTATTCAGCTAGGTTGTGCTGTTGATTAGGATCAGCTTTCAGATCAACAGGACACTGACATGAAAGAGAAGTCCCTCAAAGCTGCCCATTTTTCAGATCAAAAAATGGAGATGAGATGTTTTTTGGTAAAAGTAATGAGTTTCTTTCCAGTGAGACCAAGCGAGACGCGCCGACCTGCCGAGAGTTTTCCTATTTCCCTGGATTTTCAACACCTGGAAGAATTTAGGTGTTGCTGCATTGCTTGAAAATGTGTGTGTGCTTCTCTGAATGTGTGTCTAGACTTGGCGCCGATCTTGTCTGTTGCCGGCCTGTCATAGACTGCTCTGCTCAGCACTACCGTAATATCCACTCATTCTCTTCCGATCCTTACACACGGGCATTGCACACACACATTTCCGCACACACACACACACACACACACACACACACACACACACACACACGCTTATTCTTTCTATTCTGTTCCTCTGGCCAATGCTGACTCAGGATATATGGCGACCAAAAGAACAGACAAAGAGCTGACAACACCAGGTCATTTGGCTCGCGGCGAAAGGGCTGCATCGGTTGACAAAATTTACAGCTCGGCGGCCGTTGCAATTCTGAACAGCTCATGTGGTAAAGTGTTTTCATTATAGTGTTTCCTCCTTCTGTATTCATCAACAATAAAGGACACTTTCCTGTACTTTGGTCTTCAGATATAGCCTGTCACCTATCTTGGCTTTGTAGTTGATCTGGAGCAGGATGGAATAAAATGGAAGAAAGAACCATTTGCCTTATCTGACTTACCCCACCACCACCACCAGTCAGTGTCTCCTTATCTTATCATTGATTAGCTGCTGGATTAGCCACCCGCTTTGACCAGTGTGTGGTATCGACGGGCCTCCTGTCACCACCAAGAGAGCCCTCCAAGCCAATGAATAGAACTCAATGGACGAAGGCCGGGGGGTATTGATGCCGACCTGGCTACCCCCGAACCTCGGACGGGTCTTATGTGGGCTGTTATGACAGGGCGTCATTCTCAGGCCTGTGTCTAGTTTACTGTGTTTGGCTTATCGCTTTACATCTCTGACACATAGCTCATTACTCATTTTAAAATTAATTCAATTTAAATGACTACTTCCCGGGAGGAGTGCATTTATCACACTACTCTTTATATTGGCTCTGTGTTACAGTCTCAAAATTGGCAATTGCATCCTGTGTGACCTTCAGAAATGAGGATAATTCAATTGCTTCACCTGCGTGTAAATGTTCAGGGAATCCAAACCGCGTTAATGTCCAATTGACTAATGTTCCGGCTGATTTACTGTATGTGTCGCGCTCTCCAGCGTGCTATACCATAGTGGAAGTGAATGCAGTTTCACTGTAAAAGCATTGATGTTTGGACGGATCACAGTTGGGAGTTGATGGATGGGCAGCCCATGTGAAAGTGGTTGTTGTTTAGCCTCAAAGCACTAGTCTAAAATTGGTTATGACATTCGCTTTGGGACAAAATAATCAATTAAGTTCAGGGGCCTAAATTAAATTAATCTGTAACAGCTATTACTCATCGGAATTTTCCAGCTTATGACTGTAAATCAACAAATTGCAAATCATGATTTCCTGCCCTGTAATCAGAGGGAATACAGCATTTAATCAAAATCGGAAACTTACGAAACTGAAACAGTGGAAGAGATGCCTTCATGGAGCAGAGGGATAGTGAATAGAATTAACAAACAGTTTGTGTGGGCTTGACTAAATGGTTGTACAAGGTCAGCAAAGGTTTTTGAAAGGTAAAGTTAAAAATGCTGCTTTTAGAAGGAGCCTGCAGTATTATGGTGCCACTCTCTGGAATCACATGAATTCAAATTGAACTGTATTATCCAAAAGAGGAAATGAATTTGGTCAGTGGTGCATACACAAGTGAAACAGTACAAAAAGGTAACACATGAAATAAAACGATAAAAACAACTATGTTTTTTCACATATCTGGGCTCCAAAACACCTGATCAGCAGTGGATGTTCCTCATTCAAAGTAGATGAGGAATAGTAGATGAAATAGAATTCAAGGCTCAAAAAATCATATTGCATTTATTTAGAGAGATATTGTGATTGTGATTTGATTCCCAATTGGTGTGCACTTGGCCATAATGCGATTTTGATAATATTTTTGGTTTATTGTACACCCCCAATAGAAAAAGTGTTAAATTTTTTTCTTTGGATTAATGTTAGACTTTTCCATCTACTAAAACCAGGAAATCTGGTTTGTAGTGAATAGCAGATGAAAATATGTCATGATATCTATTAAAACCGTGATACATTTCATTGAAAAGTTGCATTTTCTTTATTCCCTTAATGACTTTTTGAACACACAGTAGTGTGCATGATATCCTGGACATATTTGGTAAAGCTACAAAAAAAAGTAAAACCATTTACATAAATGTGCATGATTTACAGGTTTACGGTGAGATATCATTACAGCGCTACAATTAGTTCATATAGGGTTAGTGGGGATACTAGTTTTATGGTAGCTATTTTGCAAAACTCAACGGCTGATGTCGGTTTTTATTTGTTACGAATGACGAATATGAAACACCTCCTTGCTTGTATTTATGTGTGTGCATTATGGTGTGTTAATATTTAGTATGTTATTCTTGCATTTTCTTTTATATTTCCAGCTCATTCACATTCAAACGAACAGGAGTGGAGTGTGTCCATAATACCTCATGTGCATGCTCCCTCGTGCGTTTGTGTGTGCTATCAGCTCCTTGCGATCAGTGGTGTGTGTGTGTGTGTGTGTGTGTGTGTGTGTTTACGTGCTCTGCCTGGCTCCTGAATCATGCTCCCTGGGTCGTCGGGCCTCTCTGGCGCGTTGCTGCCAGTCTGCAGCTCGAGATAAAGTTCGGCCTAAAGGAGAGAAGGCAGACCACATCCACCCTCTCTCTGCTTAATCCGCCCTCTCTCCCTCTCATCCCCTCCCTTGTTCCCTCTCTCCATCTCGCTATCTCTCCCCCCGCTTACCACCTCTCAGACCTGTGTCCTTCAATACGCCACACCACTCTCTGTCATCGTTTCTCCCCCGCCTTGCTTTCTTAAAATGCTCCTCCTGCTGCTGCCTCCTTCTGCCCTGTCGTCCTTCATTTTATTTTGTATTTATTTTTCCAACTGCCCTGCCAAACCAATTCTATATCAGCTCCTCTTTCTCCCCTACTGTACCCCTTCGTCTTCTGCCTGGTTTTAGTGGATCACCATTTCCTCGACCAATTGCTTTCTTTTAAATGTGGATTTAGTAGATGGTAAGCCCATTAGGAGGCTTCCTCTCTCCCTTTCTGTTTATTCAACATTACCGATTCTGCTGGCACACAGTTGTGCCTGACGTTTGCGTACTCTTTTCTGACTTACCTTTGCGTGCGTTTTATATTAGCCTATTTTGGATCTTTTTGTTGTTAACGTCTACAAAATAACTGAAATTTCAACAAGAAATGTTTGAAAAAGACTGATCACACTCTTAAACACTGGTAAACTAAACTGAAGATAAAAGAAAAGTAGATGGAAAAAATAAAAGGAATGATGTTCAACATAACCCGACAAGAAAAAAATATAAAAATAAATAAAGGAAAATGATTTTTTACTTCTAAAAGACTAAACCCTTTGTACCCACGGCAGAGTTGTTTAATTTAGCCATAAGTAGCACAGAACAGATGTTCAAATTAAGGTCTGGTTAAGCTTTCAATGTTATTCCAGTACTGAAACTGTTTCAAATGCATTGCTATGAAATCATTGTTTCCTCATCAATCAAATCACTTTAGTATAAGAGTGGATATGAAGTGTAGGGTGAAAATTCATAGAAAGTGCACAGAATCACTATGTTACAGGCACAACATGGGTGTTTCATTGCATTAAAGGTGCTCTGTGTAGTTTTCTTTAATGCAAACAAAAGTTGTTTACATATAGTTGTTTCTCACCCTAACTCAATTATGTGTATCCTCGAGCTCTAACAAACATGTTGAATTATTTTCCTTCTTTATAAAACATTTGTTTACATTCATGTCTGCTAGCTTGCAGTCTTCTTCTTAACTGTCTGAAGCTGTGTGTGAAGGGCGCACGTACAATTTTTAGACATATGGACCCTTGAGGAAGAAGTAAGCACGTGGTGTTAAATCTTTTGTTCGACAAGTGTGTTTCACACCTGCAGGGATGTGACAGTGTTGTCATTTCCCTGAGCTAAAAGCACTGGAGGGCTTTGAAGACCACAGAGGAACATTTCAACTATCACAGATGTTTAGAAACGCATTTATCGCATTGATAATTAGAAAAATGGGCACTGCGCCTGCCTGTTAAGGAAAGTACCCTATTTTGTAAAGCATGCTTTTAGTGTTTAGATTGATTTTCTGCCTTTCAGACTGCCATTAGCTCTTATTTATTCACCAGTATGAAAATCAACTTGTGGAAACTCTAGGTACACAGCAAGTTTGCTGTATTTTCTGTCTGAGGGGTGCAGGGACAACTTTGAAATCTGAGATTTAATCTGAGATATCTGAGATATCAAACATCTGTCCTAATGCAATGCAAGAAGTGGACTCCTTTTCCCAGTGTCCATGGTTGCTCTTGTTTCACTTCTTGACAACGTGTCTTTTCGAATGCAACGCTTGTCGGCAGCCGTCACTCAAATATCAGATGTCAAGGCTGAGTTAATTGCATCTCAAAAGAGGAATTTGTTCACAACTTCTTTACAGCTGGAGAATTCTATAATCATTTAACAATCAGTGTGTTGTATGGATCTCAAGTGCCATTGTGAGAGTCAAGTCTATAGTAAGAAATGCTTTCTGCCTTTCAAATGATTGACAGGGATCTAAAGAATGTGTACATCACTTAAGAGATAAAAATAGCACGTAAAGGTGTTTGTGGGTAGACTTTGTTATGCAGTCATAGTGGTGCTTTAATTTGTTGCAAGGCAGCGATTTAACTTCAAGGACTTTAGATCTGCAGTTACTCCGGCCACACATCTTTTATTATTGACTTAACTGACATTAACACTTCTCTTTGACTTCTCAGTGAACTCCGCTCTCTGGCTAATGGCAGTCTCTGGAGCTGGAATGAATCTCAGACGCCAACACACCTCCAGCCCTGCTTAAAATATGTAGGCTTTACCAAGAGTTATCGCTCCCACGTACTCTTGAATCCTCTTGTTCCAGGGCAAATTGTGCTCAATCTGGAATGTTTAGGCTAATCTGGAACATATTTGAGATTAATGCATCCAGACTGAGATACAATGTCAGATCTAGCAGGTTTGTTTAGTTTCAATCGAGAGCCAGATTTATTGTCTCTTTGTGTCTGTGCGAGAATGATTGTCCTCTGCCACTGTCATTAACATTTGCATTTCAATAGTCCTTGCTTGATTGAACACCAACAGCGGCATAAGTGGATTGGCAGAGCAATTTCCCCTTTGCTTCAAAACAAACATCCATACTTATTGATGTGTCTCTTCATCAGAGGCATGACTCAAACATCATGTGTTGCTTTCATATTGTCTCCTGGAAAAAATTACATCTATATTTCATTTTCCATATCTTATCGCTCCTTTATGTTTGCTCTTTCATTCCATTTTCTGTCTTTGATACTAAATCTTTTCATCATGTAATCTTTTTGTATGTTAGTTGTTTTTTTTGAACCATGGTATCAGTATTTAGCAACGCTAACGGTGCAGGTGCAGAGGTGGCAATATCCGTCTGTGTGAAATATCTTTTCCATACTATTTTATGGATTGCCATGACCTCTGTTCAAATATTCATGGTACCCATAGGGAATTCTACTGACTTTGGTGATCCCCTGACTTTTCCTTTAGCACCACCCATAGGTCAATGTTTTCAGTTATCCAGTGGAATACCCTGATGGACCGGCACCAAACGTGGTACAAACTATTAACTACTAACAACTAATGACTTTGCTAATCCCCTCACCTTTCCTTTAGTGCTCCATGATGTTCTTATCACCAATCATCATTTTTATTTGTTCACCACTTTAGTTATGACTAATCTCTATAAACAGATATCTGCATATGAATGCAGAATCTATATGCAAGGGACAAGATTTTGGTATCAGAAGTGTTCTATATTCCGTTTGTAGTCCGTTTGTAGTCCAGGTAGTATTTACCAATCATGTTTGAGCAGGCTTTGATTACATGCAGGTAAAAATTCTATGTGGAGAGCAGAAAAGGTGGCTGTGAAATGCGATCTCAGAACCCATCGGCTATCGCTTTTTATTTGCTCTTTTTAAAAAAGAGGCTTCTTTCAGCCCCAACTGGAAACAATGGCCGATGCACAGAAGAGGAAGTTTGGTTCGTATCCCTTTACTACGACGGGAGTCCTGAAACGTTGACCGTTGCCGTCTGCGGTTAAATTGTAGTCAGACAGCCCAGTCACCAGGACAAAATGATGGCAGTTAATGTTTCTGCAAACCACTGATAAACCACTATGGCATTTGCATATGTCATAGGCCTAGGTATCACGTTGACATTTCTACAAAACAAGTCATATCACATTCCCAGTACATGTTTATGACCTCCCTGTCATGTTGGGAGTTGTGTTTCAACATTTGTAAGTGTGAGTATTTTTCAGGATGTTCTTCAGGATGCAATTGGAATTTGACCATATACCTGCTCCTCCTTATGACATTCCCATCATCCACTTTGTGTGTCGCGCTAACTAGCAAATATTAGCATGCAGACACATCCCACCATTGTCATCTTAAACATGTTAGCACATTGAGCATGTAGCTCAAAGCCCGGAGTATTTTCCTCGTCTTGTTTACCACAGCGTTAGCTTTTCCTCCCTTTACCTCTCTTGCGTCTGTTTCTTTTGGACGTGTGATGAGCTGTTTGAAATGACTGTGACAACACTCACACGCTTGTTCTTCACAGGAAAATCGTGTCAGCTTTCACAAAAGGTGACATGTTTCATCTTTCCATCCTCCACAAGCATACGCATGCATAAATGTATGTCAACCAATAGAGATCGTGTTGCAGATAGACCTCACAATCTGTCTGTATGCATACCACAACCATAGCGAGGGCATTGTGCCAGAAATCAGCCAAGGGCTAGGGCATATTTCATGCTCAGGGGTTGTCATGGAGGGGTGAGTGTATGTGTGAGAATGGAGGAGTGTTTGATATCTGTCTGGCTGCCCTTTCCTTGTTGTCCCACCAGTTATACAGTGCTATGACCGCTGTGTCTCATTGAGGTGTCATTTTATCAAAATTTACTGCAGGTTTTCTCCAATGTCAGTGCCTTCGGTCTAGAGTTCACCTTTTTATGCAAGGGGACATCTTTTATTCCTTCCTTTGGCTTACTGATTCTTTCTTTCTCTTTTTTTAACACTTACTTACTTATACTTACATTTTAGCCCCAACTCTCTTCTCCATCGCTGTATATCTGTCAGTGCATGAGGCAGGGAGAAGAAGTGAGGCTGACAAGAAATACATTCCGTTGAAAGACAGGTCTGGGTAAATAAAGAAGAGGTATACTCAACCCTACCTGAGAGGCATGGCTGCAGGGAGACAAGGGAGGGTTGGTTTTCTTTTCTTTTTCCGTAAGGCAGCTGTCAGGTTTTGAGAGCACGAAGAACAGGGGGCGAAAGGAGGTAAAAACAAGGAAAAGATGAGGTGAGCGGTGTTCAGGAAAGGGAGATGTGGGCTGGATGGGTGATAATAAGAGATAGAGACGAAGTCAGTATTGGTAAAGGAGACGTGGATGGATAAAACATGGCATGTACAGAGATTCTCAGAGCAGAATTGTTGCACTGACTGAGATGTGTTAGCAATGACTGTAAGACATGGTCTAATCATCAAAATATGAATGTAACCCTTATTCTATGAATGGCTCTAGACACACACATTAATGCCAGATTTTGCCTTGTTTAGGGAGAAACCACATAACCCCAAAATGTCAGCTTTTGGAGAGTGACGTAAAGGCTCTTCAATTTAATTAATTAGTTTTGAAAAGGTGTCTCAGACCCAACGGCTATTTTCTCAACCCACAGAGGAGCACAGGATCCTTCAGTAAAAGCGAAAACTTAAATTGCAATAACACATTTTTTTTATACCTGACAGCCATGACATGTCAGATTTGTAATATTTTAATAGGCCCTCATTTACATCCCACTGTCAGGACTCCTAAGTGGATCTACTTCAGTCCCGGCTGCGCTCAGAATTGCAACCTTGAAGTGGGGTATTAAATTTGAGCGTACAGGTGCACCTATAGGTGTTTGGTCTTGATCTGGCTTCATTGGAGTAACTCATTCAGACGAGCATGACAGCTCTGACTAAAATTAAAGCTTTTTTTTTGTGACTTACTTCCAAAGCTAAAAAAAAACTTCTTCTTTTTTCTTTTTTTTTTATACAAGTAGCTGAATCGTCTGCAATTCAGCCGTTATGGGATTAGAAGGAAAGCTAAAGTCACATTCCAATACTCTAAAATGCATGTGTCTGTTAGTAAGTGTGTACTAGATAGTTAAGCAATATTCCTTAGTGGTCGAAGGTACAACCCTGATTGCAAAGAAGTCGGGGCGCTATAGAAAACATAACTAAAAAAGAATGTGATAATTTGGTAATGACATATATTCAGTACAGAAGACAATATATTTAATGTTTGACCTCAACAAGTTCATTCGTTTTTTCCTAAATATATGTTTATGTTTATGTTATGTTCATGACTAGGTGTGAATAAAGGATATTACTGCATGGGCTCGAGAACACTTTTTACAATCTCTTTAGATGAACACAGTTTGTAAATGGTCGCATTCTGTTTTTATTTATCTTCCACGCAGCATCCTAACCTTTTGGGAATAGTATATAAAGTGTGTTGGCATCAGTTTTACCATTGCCTCTACTATAAAGAAGAGCTCTAAATGAAGCTATAACAACGCTTACAGCCCGCTGTTGTGATAACATAAGAACCATAATGCGTTTTTAAAACATCAACTCAGTTGTGGTGTAACTATTGTCTATCTTCTTATTTCTTTTTAACATAACAGCACATCTGACAATGCTGGAGTAGTGATGAGGAATTAAGAAAACACTTTAAGCTTTCAACTCGGCCATTTGTGTTTTTAACAAGAGTGTTGGCTGTCATCCTTATTTGTGCATAATTGTCTGTGAATGAGAATGTACTTGGCAAACCTCAGTGATTTAGACTTCGGTCTGGCAAATCCAGCTTCCCCCTAGTATGGGATTACTTTTCCAACAAATGCAGTGCAGCCTCTGGTTTATTCCAGGATTTCCTCCTGAGTTCTTCTTCTGTGGCACTCAGCAGAGAGCTGATTTGTACATGTACAACACCTCTCCATACTCCACATTTATGTGTTTCTAGTAAGCCAGTGTTACGACTGTCCCTTATTTGCATTAGCACTGTGTTTTGCTCTTATGACAGCATCCATTTGAAGACATCTTTTGGATTCTGCAGCAGTGCAGCACGGCAGCATCCCTGCTGAGGAGGTTGGATGTGTTCTAATTACAAATGTGAAAGATGTTTCTAAAAAGGTGTGAATAAAATCGCAAGATGTAAAATGCCACATCTCTAATCCCTCTTGAAGCATACAAAGTATAGTAAAGTACAGCATTTAGTATACTACCAATACGTGGGACTGATCGTTTATGACATGGCTATCATAATGAGGGCTTACCGCAATGTTACTGTGGCTTTAAAGGACAAGTTCACCCAAAAATGTCATTATCCACTCACCCCCATTCCCCCAAATGTTTTGTGGACTACAAAACTTTGCCTGACTTTCCATCAACATGGAGAGGAGATAAAGACGGAATTTTCATTTTTGGGTGAACTTAATCTTTAATGTCAGCTGCTAACTTTCAGCATGGATGAATGTTTTGACTCTTTTGTGGGCAGTGATCAATAATGCAGTTTGTTGTGTAAAATGGTAGTAACCAAGGCAAAGCAAAACTGCAGAGCTTTGGTCATTTGCCAAGCAGAACAGCTGCACAAATCTCCATAAAACACTTGAGGTTGACAGCAAGGTTCACTGACACATCTTTTTAAGTAACCAGTAAATTACAGCTGCGATTGAACAGTTACAATGACATTTTGTTTATAACAGCCAGTTTTGTACAAAACATCCTTGTTTGCTTTGCTGGCCACTCTTTTCTGCTTTCCATGTCATCTGGGAGAAAGTGGAAGAACAATCTCCACTTTGAAATTTTAGTCAGCAGAAGATCCAAATTCTTACTTTTGGCTTCCATACCAAAATTAAATTGGAGTGCACAAGCTGTTTTCTCATAATTCCTCTCTTTTTTTTTCTTAAGAACAGTTTGTGATGCCATCCAGACTGAGCCTTTGAGGCCCAGTTTGTGTTCAGTGTGCAGCATGTGATCACCCACTCACTTCATGGTCAGATCTATGCAGTCCACATTGGAATGCACATCATGTATTTAAGCTCCATGCCTGCAATTAGATCGTAGCTTTAAGCTATGTAAATTAACATGTATGTGTAGAAATATTGTTACATAATTGCAAGGTTATTACATAGTTGGATGTACTGTATAGTATGAACTGTATGTTCAGTCAGTGAATGACATAAGGCAAACAAACAAAAATTGATTATATTCAAGTTATCATATATTACATCTTGATACTATATGACTACATGTGTACAACACATTCTTACTCCCAGCTCATCAAATACGGCCCTTAAGCTTCAAACTATGACACTCTACCCACCCCTCCAGCATCAGTTTTGCACATGAAGGGCTCAGTGGTTAACTGACATGTAAATTGTAACATCCGGTTGGAATTTCAAAAATAAAGCTCACTGACAAGCATTGATAACAGTCGGACTATTATTAGCATTGTGACATGGTTGCAGTTTGGTCAGGTTTTGGCACAAAATATACTTGGTTAGGTTAAGGCTCAAAACTAATCTGTTAGGCTTGGACTCAAAACTACTTGGTTAGGTTTAGACACAAAAACCACTTGTTTATGTTTAGGCACAAAAAATACTTGGTTTTAAAACATCATATATTGGGTTAAAATAACTACGTTCAGTCTTGAAAGTTATGTAACTGAAGTTGTGTAACTGTGACATCAGTATGTCACTCACGTAACATAAGTTCCGTCATCTACGTACATAAACTTACTAAGTTACTTACTTGTTATGTAACAAAAACAATGCACTTAAGATTCTTCATCACAAAAGGGACTCAAGCTACGGTAAGAATGTGCCGGTGTATGGCAACACTGCATCACGGCACCACCCGGACACATCTTTCACCAGGTCAATAGCTCTGTGTGAAAGGTCAGCTCTCCTCTGTGACCCTGTGGGAGGTGGAGCTTCACTGTGGTCAACTAACCCCTGAACTCCCAGCTGGGATGTGGCACGTGTGAAAGAGACACAGGAAAAACACACACACACACACACACACACACACACACACACAGGCAGACGCACAAAAGCAGGTGCTTGGTAAATTTATGTCTCCTTCAAGACCTCGGTGTATATCCTGCTGCTATGATGGATACTAGCAGGTATGGAGCATGCTCAGTAGATGCACTTGTGTTTGCCAAATCAATATCTCCCTGCCTACCACCATCTTACACTCATTCTGAGCCCCACAGGTGTGTCTGAGTGTGTGTGTCACTTGAATACTTATAAGTGCAAGGAACAAATACACACACGCACGTACACACACACAGTTTAATATCTGTGAAAATGATCTTGAATGCTCACAATAAAAAACAGCCTATAATAAAGGAAGGGACTAGTCAGTATGTCCTCATTTTGCAGGATTTCCCGTCTTTCCATCCTTGTGAGGACATTTGTTCCACATAAAGATGTGAGCAACACACTAACACAAACACACAGTCAAGAGTTGCAGGCGTGTACCTGCAGCGTCAGCTTTCCCTGACTCAACCCCTGTCTTCCCCTTGATACCGAGCCCTAAAAAACAAGGAGAGGAAATAGAGAGGGAGAGGAGATAATGAAATAAATACCCTGCCTGGCAACACTTCAAAGAGAGAGGGAGAGCCTGATGTGCTCTACTGCAGCTAGAGAGGGAAGAGATGTTACATAAAGAGAAAAGATTGGGAGATAGCACCAGCCGCCACCTCCACAATCACATTCACACAACGAGACACGTTAATAAAGTTTGACTGCTTCTTAGCTGGTTAGTTAAGAATCATATTGTGTGTTATGCGCCACTTTGAGGCACTGATCAACCTTAGTTAGATATATTATATATATGCTCCTTTTTATCTCATTAGCCAGAACATAAACAAGTTATTCCACCACTTTAGCCCTGCACTGTGAATGAAAAAGCTGTCAAAGCTGAGCAAACCGTGATTCACGTTTATTTCTGCTGTTGAACAAGCCTGGGCTTTCTCTCGCATTATGCTCTCATGTCATTGCATTTATTATTCATGTATTCATGTAATATGTGCATGCAGGCGGACAGAGGATATGCCCATTTTAAAATATTCCCCAATGTCCACAGGACCGTAATGTGTGCCACTATGTGTGTGTGTGCGGTGGCGTGTGAATATAGTTGTCTGAAACACTGTCCTCACTCTGTCCACACAATCCTACACACACATACACACAATGTAAACATCCAGTATATGTCGGCATAAGCAGGTGTCCTTTATTCAGAGATATTTTGAGGAGAAAATGTCTGCCTGATGGATGGTTTTTCCATCAGATCACACATCATAATACACGCACACAGTCAGGAATACACACTGACAAATATATGTGGTCGTGAGCAGTATACATAACCTCAAAGACACACATGCGCTCCGTCTTCCTCGTTTCACTCTGATTTTCCCTTTAACCGTAACACATTTCTGTTGACACAGACAATAAATTCCGCTTTGGCTGTTTTTTATCCCTCGTCCTGAGGCCACAATTACATTAAGTACACTATTGCTTTGTGTGACATATTGTCTTTTTTAATGAATGTCTCTCCACACAGCCCACTTGCTGCTCAATCAATGAGTTTTGGAACTTAAAAGCTTCTTTAATGCCCTCTATATCCCATTCAGATGACTTGGCTTTTCATCTAAAGTGGTGTACGGATACTTCAATATTTAAGGCCCTAATCAAATTCAGGATCAGGTTTGCAGCAGGGAAATCAGAGTAGTGGTGCGCAGCTGTCCCTATTTACATTGGCGTGAATCAATTGCTGCACATATTTTGCTCTGAAAACTAATCATTTGCTCGCAAGATTTCCCTCCAAGGCTGTCGCAGAGGAAATGAAAATGCAATTTTGGTGGCTTTGTTGCATGTACGTGCTCTGCGATCAATTCCTTTCTTATTATTTATTCCGATGACACAAAATAGATGCCTGTTTACTGCATCTGAAATAAAGAGCATCACCATGAATTTCATTTCTTCTTCTTCTTTTAATTTTCTCGGGCTGTTTCTTTTTCCTCGTTGTGTCCTCATCCAGTTATCATAATAATAGTCATAATGGCTTTTCAATGATACACAACAAAATAGCGAAATTAAATAAAATCCAAAATATAAGACGTAAAACAAGACCAGAAAATGATTTACACAATTAGATACCGCCAGTTAAGAAAAAGCTATTAGATAAAAGTGAGCGTAATGAAGAGATTTAATAGAGAACACTGTAATCCTCGGGCTGGGAATTCAACTCCTGAGGGGCCCCGCAGACACCCTGTCATCTTTTTTGTCCAGATAGCGGAACCGGTACGCAGGCTACGCCAGAGGATGTCAAGGTGTGAACAGACTAATAGGGAGTTGGTAAAACCAGAAAAAGAAGGAGCCTGACCAGGGAGGTACTAAAATATTCTTTATTCAATACAGTTATCAAATAAAAATGGTAAATCTATCTAATATTTACTGTGTGAAACTTCCTCTTCCTTATTGTATTTCAGCAGCTCAGTGGGTGGACACGTACAGACAGATGATATGGGCAGGTTAGAGCACTGTGTGAATATTTAACAATAGATCTAGATCTTTATTTCTGCATAACTGGATGTTTTGGTGTTGCAGGGTTATTGACACTGATGTAACCTTTCATCAGAGGAAGAAATTGTTCTGTTCTGTGGTTGTTTTGACATACAGTCCTCTATAGGGAGAAGTTGGAACAGGTTGTGTCAAGGGTGTAGTGGGTGTGCATTGTTGTTCCCTTCTGTTTCCTGACTCTGGAGATACATATATAAGTCCTCAATGGAGGGCAGGATGGTACTCTTCATTTTCGCTGCGGTCCTGACGGTCCGTCGTAATGTGTCTGAGAACAGACTGGATGATTGCAGAGTAGAACTCGATCAGCAGCTCCTGAAAGAGGTTCTTCCTCCTCTTGGGCTTGTACAGGAAGTTCATCCCCTGCTGTGCCTTTCTGATGAAGGAGTTGGGTCATGGGAGACTGGGGATCCCAGACACCTGTATTTTTCCAAAGCAGAGGCAGTGCTGTGAGTATGGTGATTCCGGGAGTTTTGAGCATGTTCAGCTTCAGGTTGTTCTGACCGTACCAGAGGGTCAGTGTTGTCCAATCTCCCATCTGTATGCAGACTTCTCACCATCCCAGATGAGGCACATGACTGCTGTGTCATCTTTAAACTTCAGAAGTTTAACAGACTGGTCTGTAGAGGTGCTGTCATCAGCGTAGAGGGAAAGATGCAGAGCAAACATCCACATGGGGTGCCAGGGCTGATTGCCCAGTTGCTTGATCTGCTTTTACCCAACCTCAACTGCTGTCTCCGGTCTGTCAGGAAGTTTGTGATCCACTGACAGGTGGAGGCTGGCAAAGAGAACTGGCTGAGTTAAGAGTGAAATCTTGTGTGTGTGCTTGGAGAGTGTTGCACTACCATGTTGCCTGCACCATCCACTGACCTTTTTGCCCAGCAGGCAAACTGCAGGGGGCCTATGTGTCCTTCAGGTAGGTCAAGACCAGTCTCTTGAGGAATTTTCATGACCACAGATGTCAGGGCAGAGGGCCTGTAGTCATTTAATCCTAGTAGAGGGGCAGCTGGTCAGCATAGACTTTCAGACAGAAGGGTGAGATTCCAACACGGCCTGGTGTCTCACTGATCTTCTGTCTCTCGCGCCCACCGATGGCAAAAGCACTGGCCAACGGTCACTTTCTCCAGTTTTGTCTCGCTGGTCCATCCCCTCACAGTCTTGACCACAAGCTCAGCAGAATTTAGTTTGATAGTCGGGTGAAGATGACCAAGACAGTAATCAAAGAGTCTCAAAGCTGCACAGCGGACAGTGACAGGCGTCCTGTAACATAGTGTAGCAAACGCCCAGTGTGTTTTTATCCCGTCTGTGACACTCAGTTTGCTTTTGCAGTTCATGAGTTTGCTCTGTTAAAATCCCCAAGAACAATGAGCAGGATTGCAATTATACATGCATTTCAGTCCAACAAGGTAAAACTGTTTTCTGGGCCAATATTTCAAATCAAAACTGGATTTGTAGCTCCTCCTTCTGGCAAACTACCTGATTGAAAAAGATTTGATATTTAATATGGCTGATAATTCCACTTCAACTAAGCTGCAATTTCGAGTACTTAGTTTTTTCCCCTTTTACATTAAGCTTTCCAAACATTATGAAACACAATACACAGAAGAGCACTTAGGTGAGAACCAAGTTTCCTGTCTGTGTCTCCACCTCCCCTCCATACCATACCTTATATCTATGTTGTCTTGAGGAGAAAAAACAAAAAGAAAAAGCTGGTGTAAGCTGATCTGTTGGCAGGGATACGCTGCAGAGGAAAGCCGATCACCCCTCTCCCTCAGTCCATGATTCTCTGTTTCACAATGAAACCCAAATTCCCCCAGGCCCACCACAATACTATAAGGCCCTTTTCCAGCTCCTTATTGGACATCCCGCCAACCTCTCTCTCTCTCACACACACGTACAGTATGCACACACACACACACACACACACACACACACACACACACACACACACAGATTTATGCAGATATATACATGCATACACATGCCAGTGTGTTCTGTACACAAAGGGATGGCCTGCTTCACTTGTAGATCAAGGGAATATGACTGTGTGCGCATGTGTGTCACATCAGATTCTGTCCAAACACTCAACAGATGGTGACATTTAGTTTTTTTCCCCCACCATGACAACAAGGTTAAGGGTGTGAAGATGCCTGAGCGAGTGTGTTGGGGGTTTACAGGGTCAAGCCTGACACATGCTTCTGCATCTGTACCGCAGTGTCTCTCCATCAGTTAATTAGCACAAAAAAGACATCCAAAAACTGTATTTAGTTTTGTATTTCTGAGTGTTTTGTTACCGTAAAGCACAAAAGGTGAGCTGCAAGAGGAAAATGACTGCCTTTTTTTAGCCTACTACAGCAAATTTGTGTATATGTGAACCAGTTCACAGACTGTGGTGATGGGCAGCATGAGACTGCAGTATGGGAAGAGTAACGAACCACAGCACTTAGCCATGTTAGGTGTCTATCACTATCATATTACGTTTGTTACTGTCCACATGACTTCGGGGTGTATTTAAATTAACTATAGATTTACCTTTCGTCTTTATGAAAGTGAGTTGTACAGTATGTGAGATTGAGTTGCTCAGGGTTACAGTTACATTAGCCTGTTAGCTGCCTGTACTCTTCACCTGTTTTGCTAGGATTAAGATTTTTGGCAGTACAAGTCTAAAACTGAATCTTTTTTTATAATTATGATATGTAATTCTGAGTAAGTCAATATTTGTTCACAGTGAAGTGCATTGAACTCCACTGTGGAGACCAGACATTACCCTACCTTGTGACAGCAGTTGTATACGAATGGGTCCAATCTGGGTTGAATGTGTGTTCTGTAGACCTCTGTTATATGCACATATACACAAGGTATAAAGACGAATCACAGACTTCAATACACGAGGGAGGGAAGACTTGATTTGAGGGTGCCACTTTACATCTGGCCAGGGACAACAGATGAAAACTAGCCTCTTGGCTAATTCTGGCATATTTACAGCAATGTTCATCAATATGCACTGTCCCTGACAAATAAAATGAATAAAATTTTTTTTAAAAAGACTAATAAGGGCCAGGCGAAACTAATTGGGCCAATCAAAAAGGTGGGAAAAGACACAAAGACAGGAAGTGTAAAACAGAACATGAGGCATGAGGATAAAAATCTACTAAATAAAACAGGAAATAGCTCAGCAAAAAGTCAGGACCATGACAGTAACATACAACTTCCAAGTCTTTAGACAAGGAGCCAAATCATAAAGATTGTTATACATATCAAGTCGTTGGCAGTGAAATTCTTATATCTCAGGCTCACTGGAGCAAAATCTAATCAGAATGTAAGGAATAAAATAGTGCAGCAACTAAAATATTAGGGATATAATATGTATAGTATATGCAAGTAAGTAATAGTAAAATGTATATGCTGTAGTGTACACAGGTTGTGCAATAATTGTGTAAATCTATACATACCTGAAAACAGGTTGCAGACATGTATGTATATTAGGGCTGAGCAAAATGTCAATATTATATCATTTTCGTGATATTGTTATATGGTGATATGTCATAAATATTGTCTTTTCCTGGTTTTAAGGTAATTTCCAGGATTTTGATGTAATTTTTTTAACTTACCAGACTGTTCTACTT
The DNA here is from genome assembly GCF_040436345.1 of Pagrus major. Taxonomy (NCBI): domain Eukaryota; kingdom Metazoa; phylum Chordata; class Actinopteri; order Spariformes; family Sparidae; genus Pagrus; species Pagrus major. The sequence continues at coordinate 13,018,561 of NC_133217.1, forward strand.
GTTCTAATGCGGGCCTTTACTTAGTCATTATACGAACATTACTGATGATTATTCATTAAAAATCTTGTTGTGCTAATGTTTTGTGAAAGTACCAATATTCACCCCTACAATACTGTTGGAATATCCATATCAAGTTATTTAGTTTAAAATATTGTGATGTTGGATTTTGTTGCCCAGTCTGCATATTTATGAAGTTTGAGAAAATTTCAAAATATCAAGATATAGTGTATATTGTGTATAGTGCACTATGACCTAAAAATATTGCAATATTATTTTAAGACCATATCGCCCAGTCCTTATGCATATAAATATATATAAACAAGCAGTAATAAATATATACACTGAGATGTAACCAGGTTTTAAACTGTAAATAAGTATTAGTATATAAAGTCGTAAAGTGACATCAATGTATTGATATTGTGTGGGTAAAATAACATGTTAATATGCAAAAAACAGTTCTAGCTAGGTCTAGTTGTTATTACAATAGCCAGTAAGCGCATGTGTAAAAACCCTGCTTAACACAGGCATGCCCTGTAAGCCAAAGTCATCCATTTGCTTATCCTCATCTCCAACAATCGTTTATCCACTCATGCAAAATTAATGGCCGTCATTATCAATATCTCCCTGAGAATGCAACACCGATCAATATTGAAATTCAGGTTTGGAACATATTGAATAAATGTTACACGAGTGCAAATTGTTTTTTAAAGGCTATAAGACCATCTGATGATTAACTTAAATGTTTTCCCATTGAACGTATTGAAAAATGCTTTAATGCTCTAAGTGTAATGTATTAGTGTTGAATATGATAAATGAGGTGTGATTATTCTCAGAGCTTTGTGAGATGACATGTCAATGATGTTTTTTTCCCGCATTATCACATGACTAATGGCATTGTCATTTCTTCTGTTTGTTTATTGTGTACGGGTAATGTCACAAACTGCACAACACAATACAGAACTGATAAGGAAAATGATATGCACCAGTTGCTTCTGGGTTTTATAATCTCCCGGAAAATAGCCTCCTGATAGTGTTGGCAGCGGTGGTGGTCATTTCTGTTCTGTTTAATCAGTGCGCATATTCATAGCTTCTGCTGTCTGCTTCTGTTTTGCTGTTGATTACAGATGTTATGGATCTCATACGGCAGGAAATTGCAGTTATCAAGTCAGTAATTATGAGACATCACTTTCTGTTGCTGGAAAAAGCTCTTTTTGTGTGTCTGCCATGTCGCACTTTTTTGAAGGCCACTTTCTTGAGGGCTCTTTCATTGCATTCCTCTGCTCAACCATCTCCTCCTCTAATCTATTGCTTGTTCTTGCATGGCTTTCTGCCCTTCCTCTTCACTTACTTGACCCTTTCTTAACATCTTGTTTTTCAATTCTGTGCATTCAGGAACCCGAGCTATTAAAGGGAAAATAAAGGAACATCAAGTTTTCATTTCAAGAGTAATTTTGAAGATGGAGTGTGGTAATTTACTTCACTTGGGTCAGATTACCTGACTACCCATCTGTTTACTTTCTCTCATTCCTCTCTCACATCTTTCCTCTTTTCTCCTCTGTTAACATTTGACAAAGAATGGCTGCGTTTGTGCTGTACTGTACTCACACTTGTTGGGAAAATAGGGTTGGTGATCTTTGACAATCATAATTGGATTCAATTCAAATTCTTGGTTTCACGATTCAATTCATAAGGGGCAGTAGTTTCAGGTTTTTTACTCCAGTGCACCGTGTGCCAAACCATTCACTTGTGTCCGCAGTCCATTGAATTGCAATGTGCCAAATAAGTGGCAGTTAAGCTTGATGGTGTGGTTGAAGGTCACTGTCCGCCGGACAGAAAAGCAGAATGCAGCTGTGTTGATTTAAAAAGTTGACTGCATTCAGTCCTCTACCTGATAATAATGAAATGAATGTGTCATTTACTGACCAACATCGGTGGCTAAGTGCCTTTTGCACCACTGGCCACAACTCAATTCAGGCACATGGCTTTTGTTTTGCACTTTTTTGTGCTGGAGTTTGGTGCGCCACTTCGTTAACATTTGTCCCTGCATGATGGCACATGACCTATTGACAAAATACTAAACTTTCATCTTGCTGTGCTAAGTGGTTTGAGGTCTGGCCTTTTCCACTCCATCAGGATAACTTTATTAACCACATAGCAAACTTGATATTTGGGAATCTGCAACTCAGAGTCTGAGAAGAAAGAATTACAATGGTATGTTGCTGCATGGCATAAGTTTTAATTTCAACACATGTTAAGCGGGGGTTATAGGGTTCCTGGCGAGACTAATGTCGTGCTTTTTTTTAAATGTCTTTATTTATCTAAAGAAAAACACAATATCAAGGCACTATGCGACAATTGAAGATATAATTTGAACATAATGCAGTAAAGCTTCCGGGCGTTCTTTATTGCTTTCAATACCTTTTGATGAAGTAAATTTGCATGTTGCACCATAATGATCAATCAATGTTCCTCTTCCAGCAATAATTAAACCCCCTCAAAACTCTTCTCTGTTCATGAAATTTGTATATGTTGAAGCGTTTCCATTAAAACAATCCCTTCATGCCTTAAAACGGCTCAGATTTAACTCTGCACCTTTGCCTCTCCTTACTTTACCTTACCTTCATTTAGTATGCATTGGTCTATGAACATGCAAATAGTATCCGCCTCTATCTCCACCCACCCCTCCACTGCCCACCTACAGCTCTAGCATAACTGCTCGCCTTCGACTCATTGCTCATCAAACAACCAAATGGCGCTTTCTGGCAGAAAGCCACAGGGAAACTTATCCCTCATGGCATATGTGACACGGCACTTGGGAAACCCTGGTTGTGTAACATAGCAAACCCTGGCTGTCTGAGCCTGTCTTAGAGACAGTCATTGGTACACTGCAAACCCAAGGCAGAAGTGCTCAGCCATGGCATTGACTGAACTTTAATATGTGTTTCAGCAATCTTACTGCTGATGTTCAAAGCGTCTATTTTACTCCAAATGGGACTATTCAAAACAAAATGAACATCATGCTGTATTAAAGAAGAGTTACACTAGCTTTTGAGAACATAAACTCACTACGTAACCTTTTACTAAAAGTAGTAATTTTCTCATACAATCAGACTTCTATTTGAAACCAGTGGAGTCGCCCCCTGCTGGCCATTAGAAAGAATGCTGGTTTAAGGCACTTTCACATTGGCTTCAGTTTTCAGACTTGGAAACTCTGTCCGTAATTTAAACAGTGAGTCAATGGGACAAGAAGTGTTTTGTATAATGAAGCAGCGTGACGCACTCCACAACAATACACTAATATCTCAACCTGCTGTCACACAGTGGATTTTGTTTTTCATTTCAAACCCCTGTATGTCATCTATGTCATCATGACTCCTCTACCTCATTTAATAAGGCATAATTACACCCTTCTCAGTTTTACCACACACTTATGATTTATGCCTTGATCTCCCATCAGCACACACATATCAAGCTGACATGGATGCATGAATATTCATGAGAGTGTGTTTGTGGTTTGTGTGGAGCATGCCATAGCTGGAAGGGAAAATGCCCTTTGCTGTGATTGAGGGGTTTAGTACCGCTGTCTCTTTTCACAGCATGAGATCCTCTCAGCTTGCCTGCCATTTGTTAATAACTGATAAGGCAAAGTGAAAAGCACTGACTTGATGGTGTGCTGGAGTGAGCTTGATAAAAGGACAAACAGAATACCGACTTCTTAAATGTCAGACGGGCTAAATCACTCAAACAACATTGGTTTTTCATATTGGTTTACAGCCAATAGATTTGATCGAGATAAAAGACTTAAAAAGAAGCCGACACGGATGTGTGTAGATGTTTGTTTGACTTTGAGGCAGGCTGATATTTCTCAGGCTACAAAAGATGAGAAAGGTTCAGGGTTGAGGATTTAACGCAGGGAGGGAAAGAGAGAAAGGGGAACGTTTCATGACTTGTTAATCTGCAGCGGAGAGAGATTCCAAACGCTTCGCACCAGGATCGAGTCTTGAATTTTTGATAACATCCAGTTAGCATTCGAATGGGTGTGGCATGTGTGCCTGTGTGTGGCAGGCACATGGATTAGTTAGTGTGCATTGTTTGGTCTTTGGGTGTGTGTGAGCTCTCACAAAGACCACGTACTGATCTCCAGTGAGGGCAGCAAATGAGAGAAATACTCCCCATCAATAAATCAGACAATAGCATTCTCTACCACAGTACACTTAGAAGTCTGCACTACAAATGGGAGATTATTGTGGATGCAGAGAGGAGGAGGGAGAAGGAGATAAGAAGGGATGTTATGATTCTCCAGCGCAGACCCTCCTGAAATGTATTTCCCAAAACAGAAGCACCCTGCTGAGGGATATTATTAAGTCTGGTGCCCAGAAGCTATTCCACCAGAACAAGAAGGTTTACTGGAAGAGTGCACAAATAGCTGTTCATCTTACACATTTGAAAAGTGATTACTACTCTGAATGAAATACACAATATTTGCCGATGTTCATTGACGCCGACAATTCATTCAGCCAGAATGACCAGTGGGCCTGCGTTAGTCTACAAGATAGCCCGTGAAAAAGAGCATCCGTTCTGTCCTAATTGGTTGTTTATGCGAACAGGAAGGCTGGCTTAAGTGATTATGCCATGAGTCTGAGTGCTTATCAGACACCAAAATATTGACCAGCAGATTATTATGCTATGACATTCTGCAGTTCTAGAAAGTGATCACTGCAGCAATCATTGAATCTGTAGCAAGAATCCCCGCCAAAGAGTCGAAATGCCTCAGTCGCATTACAACGTCGGCAGCAGACATGTTTTATTCATATCTTATTAAAGGGCAAGTTCACCCAAAGATGAAAATGTAGACAATATCTACTGCATGCCGATGAAAAGTCAGATGAAGTTTTGTAGTCCACAAAACATTTCTGGAGCCTCACAGCATCAAACAGCGTTGCAGCAGCATCCTTCTAAACAAGAAAAGTAGATGGGGACTTGTTTATAAAAAATATAAAATTGCTCCCTACGGCTTGACCCACGTAATCCATGTCTCCAGAAGCCCAGAGATCCCAAATTGATTAAAAAAGACGTTATTTACATTTTCTTCGAAGCCAGAAATCTCTAGTGTATATGCTAAGCTAAAAGCGTTAGCACAAACCCGTCTTTCAAATCTATTTGGGATATCAGGACTTCCAAAGACTTTGATTGCGCCAGATGAGCTGTACGTTTTACGTTTTATTTTATATTATTCCTTTTCTTTACCTTTTAAAAAAAGTCCAAATCTACTTCAGTTGTTCGGACAATGTAGCAACACTGTTTCGCAGTGAAGCTCCAGAAACTCTTTGTGGACATCACCCGACCTTCCATCGACATGAAGGTGAGTTGAAATGATTGAATTTAAATTTTTCAGTGAACTTATCCTTTAAGACTTAAAGGATAAGTTCACTGAAAAATTTACCACTTAAAGTTTAAGTGGTAAATGCACTGCATTACTATATAACACCTTTATCCAGAAGCTCTTACAGTTTGCCTCTTGTTTACAATTGATGGTAGAAGCTATCATATAAGGAGCAACTGCAGTTCAGTGTCTTGCTCAAGGACACTTTGACATGTGACCAAGAGGAGCTGGGGATCGAACTGACACCTTGTGTTTAATGGATAACCCACATTGCCTGCTGAGCCACAGTTGCCTGATTAGAAGGCTAACAGGAAATGAGGGGAGGGAATAAATTTGTGGTTTGTGGTTAGCTCCTTAAAACCCTCAGTTTTTGTGGTAGCACTCATCAGAATCAGGATCCTGACTGCTCCACTGCACTGGTCTCATCAATGTGACTGTGGCGGCTGCTAATGTCGGTCTGGACAAAGCCTTCGACTAGATAAACGGTTTACAACCTGCAATGATTATTGTGTTTATCGTGCTTGTGTTTTTATTATGTATAATTGGCAAGCAGAAATGGCTGCTTTATACTGAGGAATGTGATACTGGGTGTCACATGGGGCTTCTGCAGTGAAAATACGCAGGTTTTACAAGGACAAGTCTGATTTCTAAGGATGTTTAAAGTAAATTCTCAGTGGTATATTTTGTGTTAATATGACGCCTTTTTCCATTTTTAAGCATGTCTAATGTTATTTTAAAAGACCCTCTTGCACCAGTTGTTTTCCAACCTTTTAATGACTGGAGCAGTAATACCTCCATAATTGTCAGCACAAACAAAACGGATGAAATATCGCAAAACAAGAATCATCCACTGGGGATAAATTATGATTGTACTTAACAAGCCACACGAAGGTACTGGTGGCTAATGCGGACTCACGCTTTGAATACCAACAGCACCAGTTCAGCAGTGCATTTATTTCCTCCGACAGATGAGATCCTTAAACAACGTCTGCGGGTGTTTTGTTATCCTGAGTGCGTCTCTTTGTGATTTCACAGCACGTTACAGTGGCATTTTTTTTTTTGTGCGCCGCAAACTGAAGCTGTTTCAGCATCTGTACCAAGACTGTGGGGCTTCCGCAGACAGGCATATGGAGGATAATATAATTGGTGATGGTTCCCATTTGTTTTCGCCACTAAGGAGAAGATACAGTGTCCCACTGTGTGGGAGTAACAAACGTTTCTCTATCTCACAGTCTATTTGAAATGTGGAATAAATGTAGAGCAGAGTGAGGTCACATTTCTGCTGCGAAAATCCGTGTGTTTTGTCTTGCAACAAAGTTTTGCAGTGTTTCCTCTGTACCTGTGGAACTACAGCACTTAAAACACGAGCAGACGTTAAAACTTGATGCAACGGTATCGTATCATTAATATTTGGTGGAATAATCTCTTATCTCTGATACCCTCAGTGCTGTGATATTAGTTTAAAACTGTCGTGTCCCAACCCGTCTATCTTTTGCATGAGTTTTACGGTGAAGACAAAAAACGCGGATGAGTCATATTTTCACTTCGCTGCATTAAATAATGAAGAGGGAGCCGTGAGGAGAGGGAGAGGGAGAGGGCAGGAGAGACAGGCAGTGAGGGATATACATATTTTGCCATCCTTGGTGATAACATTAATGTCAAGGTGGAAGAGGGAAGGAAGACATCAAAGATAATGAATATTTATGGGTGCCCACAGTAAAGTGCTGTTTTAGACTGAAGTGGGACAGAATGGCCTCATGAAGACAGCACTTTAGGGTCTACTCTTGCACAGACTGTGAGCCTATGAATATTCATTGTTCATTGTCCCAAAAACAATTTGCTTAACGCTTCTGACTTCTTTTCATCCGTAAAATGCGCGCGAGGTTTTACCTATGCATGGTTTGGCCTATAATGCAATCTGTCTTCACATTTGATGGGCCTGTGACAAGATGAATGTTTATTCTTTGTACAATAAGATTAAAAAGTGTCATTTTTGTTTACAAAGAATATATATATATACATATATTTATATATATATATATATATATATATATATATATATATATATATATATATATATATATATACTATCAGATCAGTTTCAGTAGAAAACCATATTATCTGTTTGTCATTTTCTATTTAATAGAATATTCCATTACCTGCCTCTGGATTCAATGATTCAGTGACACATTGTTAGCGGGACATGTGTCACAGGAAGCGGTGCAGACTGTATAGATGTTATATCATGGCATATTTGTTTGAAAGTATGAAAGCGTGTTCAAGCGACAGAGTCTATAACCCCATCATATATGCCAGACGGCATGATGTCCTTGAGCATATTTCACAACATGCTACATTAGCCTTCCTCCAGCCCAACTGTGCGATGCATTTGTCAAAGTGTCAGCGAAGCCGGAGCCGGCGCTGTTTAAAAACCCTTTATGTCACATGTTCCGTGTGAAAAATCGCAGAGAATCCTGCGGAGGAAAACCCCCATCTGAACGTTGACACAGGAGGGAGATAACGGAAAGCAGGTGAAACTATCAGTAACAACAGGAAGAAAAGAAAAAAACACATTTCAGGTCAGGACATAGGATGTTGCTATGGTTACTTGTCTTACACTACTGCCAGTCTCAAAGTAACTCAATGCCAATATATTGTGTGTTCTGCCGGGGGATGATGTACAGTAGTATAGAGTATTTTCTGTGTGCATGAGACGCATACATCTAATGTTTTTTTTTTTTTTAACCACTTGTTTTTTTCTTCACAAACATGTCGCTGCAAAGAAACAAGGAATGTTTCAAGATCTAACTTGTGAAACACATCCCGCTTTGAGCAACTTTTTGCAAATTGGCCGCACAGTGCTTCTGTAAAATATTCCACTCCTTTGAAATCTACTCTAGTATTTACTCTGCACAGCAGGGTGATCTAGTAGTAACAGAGACCTTTCTGTGACCTTATGTCTGCAAAAATCACTCATGCCCATCCCATCCTGGTGATCCATTTTCTAAGTCTGATGTAAAGTATCTTCTCTCCTGTCTTTATGACCTGAGAACTGGTGGGGAAAAATAATCTTTCTGAGTTGCTTGATTATTATATATTTTTTTCCACCCGTGTGGGAACTTTTCTTTCTTTCTTATCCATGAGGAAAAAAACAATAATGTGTGAAACCAAGTGAAAAACAATAAAATCAGTGATTTCACAGATGGAAAGATAACAAATGAAGGAACTTAGAAAGATAATCCTTGCAAAAGTTTCTTTTTCCCCACCAGAAAATAATTTAGATCAGACTTTTTTTTTTTTTTTTTTTGGATGGGCACAAATTGATATTTGCAGACATAAAGTCATAAAAAACAAATCCTCACTTGGTCCTCAGGGCTTCTCACTGCCATTAATTACAGTCATTCTAAAGCCATGCCCCCTCCTCCATCTCTCCTGTTTTGTACCCCGCTACATCTTCACCAGTCTGCCCTAACATGTGTCAGGCTCTCATTAACAGCTGCCTCCTGTAAGCCCAAGTGCCTCTTACTGTCCCACCACTGTGTGGGTCACCTCTTGACATGGCGAGGTAAGCACAGTGTCTAGCCTCTTAGCCAAGCCCTGCGGACTATGTGGCCAACGTTGAAGAGCCCTGACAGACTTACATAAATCCTGTGAATTGCTTGCTACTGCTGTGTTTTATTAACCTGGGTCTTAGGAGAGTGGAGCACTTCCTCGCACACACGTGCTTCACACAGAGGCTTTTTTTTCAGTTGCATTATTCGTTTAATAACCTTGGTTGTTGCTACAAGGTATACCAATTTGATACGGACAGGCAGGCAAGAAAAGGAAAACATGGTGTGGTCTGGTGAAGTGCAAGTAATTATTATGAGGAAGAATGGACTGCTTGTTACTTTTGCTGCCAGGTTAAGGTTAATGGAGTAAAAACCTGAGCCTTTTAGTCTACTCAAAAGCATTAGTGTTAGAAGAGTAGCTAGCTGATGTTTTTGTAACATTTTAGCTAATTAGCTGGCATGCTAATTTAGTGAGGTAATTGTAAAAAACTAACAAAAAAAAAAACAAAAAAAAAAAAACAGTCAGCTCTGTTGTTAGTTTCATTACAAATTATATGTTTGCCACATTTACATTCATCCACTGCCAGCAGAGGAAGCAGGAAGATTCAGAAGTGCTAACTGATGCTAACACAATGCTAATGAAAAACTAGCCTAAATAGCTGAAAGTTTTACTATGCAACCTATTTCTAGCTTTCTCATGCAAAAGTTGAGCCAGATATTAAAAAGAGAAATGATGGACAATAGTTAACTTTAGAAGCATTTTTAGCTAACACGGTGACTAGCTAATATAGCGAGGTAAGTAATTATAAAATACCGGTCACTTCTAATGTTTGTTTCTCTGCAGTTAGTTAGTTCCACAACAACGTGTATTTTATCCCACATTTTCATTCATCCAGTGCCAGTACAATGGGAAGAATATGAAAGCGCTAACTGAGCAGTCACACATTATTCTACAATGGTTAGCCTACCTGCATCGTTAGCCCGGTATGCGCACAATGCTCATGATAAACTATCCCAAAAAGCTAAATGTTTTTTCTGTGTAACCTATTTCTAGCCTTTTCACAAAAAAGTTAAACCACATATTAAAAAAAAATAAACCGTGGAAGCCAATTAGCTCAGGCATAATTAGCTAAAACAACTTTATTAGTGCCACTGTTGCATTTTACCTGCATATGGTCGCTTTGCAGTCTTGTTTTAACATGTGGCACATATTGGATGAAATAAATGAAATACTTGATGCACAGCATGTCGAAAACACCTTCATGCAATTCTATCTGTATGATATTAATCAGGCCCTACTAGGATATGTTAGCATTACATTGATAGTTGCAATAATTTGATTAGACTTAATACATAGGCTATATTTAAGATTGCCATGAATACTCAATCATAGCAATATATCCACTTTAGTCAGCTTATTCAAAAAAAGAAGTGCAAAAAAAATAAATAAAACATGTGTGAATAGTGTTTGTGATGCCTATAACTGTGCAGCTGTTTTGGTCTTTTTTCATTTGCTGTTCCACTGACTTCTCGTTCTGTGGTAGCATACAATAGTTTTGTGAAGTTCCAGCTCTTACAGTATATTACAGTATAAAGTTTTATCCCCCTGTTGAAATTATGTATTGCAGGGAGGCTTGAATAATCACGGCATATGGATATTTTAGAGATAACTGTCTGGGTATCATGCTGCAAGGCTACTGGTAGAGTGCTGTGAACATTTCCCGTCTCCCACTCATCCTCCTCAAACTGCATTTATGCAGAACCACTTGAAAATCTCAGGTGGAGCAGACACACATACTGAAATACAGTGGGTATTGAAGTAGTTTCTAAAACACTATATGCTGTACGTGGGTTTTTTTCTTTTTGTCAGCAGTGTGTGTGTATTGTGTGACTCGAAATCAAGCTGTTGGCGGACCCTCACTGTGTCGGTGATGGTAATAGTTTGCCAGAGCCTTGGGGGAGCTGCTCAGCAGGCGATGGTGTGTGTGTTAGTGTGTGTGCGCCCGTGTGTTTGTATGCATATATCAGCAGGAAAGGGTAGAGCAGGCCCCACAGTGTATGTCTCAACAGCCAAGTCATCAACCCTTTTAATCCAGCCCAGCAGGGATGTGTTTGTGTTTTTGACAGTGCGATGTGTGCGTTTGCATGTTTGAAGAACAACTTTATGAGTACTGCTGCCACAAACTTGATCATGTTTTGTTATAGGCACGGCAGAAATCCGTCCAGAAATCTGTCCAACTAGACGCGATTCGTCGGTCTTGACAGGAATCTTAATGAGTTCTTTTTTCGTCCATGTCATGTTGGTTTTGTCAGGTTGTCTCTGAAGATATCTCCTCATGACTCTAATGTACATCCTCTTCTCTTCCCCCCACCCTCCTCTCTTCTGTCTTCCCCTGCAGGACGAATGTCATAGGATGAACACTGCTGGTGGGGTGTGTCTGTCTGTGCTGTCCTCTCTCCTGGCTGTGGCTGGGGCCCTGGCTGCCGTGTCTGCCCTCGCTCTAGCTCCTCTCTCTGCCCTGGCTGAGGCTGCCTATGGGGCTGCCGATGGCGTCCCCAGCACCGGGGCAGAAGGGGCCCCCTCGCCCGTCTCCTCATCATGCTCCAGCCTTGTAGCTGGGGTGCTCTATGGCTCTTTCTCCCTAAGGGAGCTGTTTCCCTCCAGGGCGCCGGGCTGTTCCTGGTCCCTGGAAAACCCCGACCCCACCAAGTACTCCCTCTACCTCCGCTTCACCCGCCACCCTATCATCTGCCGGACACACTCCCCCATGCTCCTCTCCCTTGACCACCACCTGGCCAATCAAAGCTGTCCCGTTCAATTACAGACAGTCGCTGCCAGGGATCAGGAAGTCATCGATCTTTGTGGCAGCCAATCCAACTCAGATGGACCATACTCCTTCCTACAGTTTGATAAGAACTTTGTCCAACTATGTCTCACGAGACACCCACCTGCAGACGAGCCTCGGGTAACTAAGGAATTGCTGGAGCTGAGACTGGTAGAGGTGTTGCTCATTAACAACGAGAACTCCAGTCAGTTTACCTGCGGCGTGCTCTGCAGATGGTTCGAGGAGTGTTTACGCACAGGTCACAATGGAGGCCAAGAGGTTTCTGACGGAGACGGTTGTGGGATGACTCAGACAGGATGTATCTGTCCGAACCACAACATCATGGCACCACCTATTCCGCTGCTCCCGGAGACACCTCACAGTTTCAGCAACGGTTCGCAGGTTCCTGACGACTGCTGCGTCACCGAGCTGCATTCCAATGACGCAATCGCCATAGCACCCAGAGATGTCCGACAAGGTAGGACTATGTTACACATTTCTCCGCATCAAGTTAATTATTAATTCCCTGTAACACAGCAGGCCATAAGACAAATTGCCAAGGCACATGTTATTTTTTGGTGGTAAACCACTCTAGAATCCAAGCACAATCAAACCATTGTTTACTTGTGTACCAAGCTTGCAATAACAAGTAGACAAGAAAACAACAAGTTTGCCTTGTTATCCTGGCTTTTGATACCACCTTAGGGAGGTCGCATGCCTCTGCTTGACAGAGAATTTATTATTTGAATTTTGTTTGTTGGCCTTTAATTAAAAAACGAAGCAGTTCAAAGGGGGCCCTTTAAACCTTCCATCAAAAGATTTGTAAATGGCTGTCAGAAATTCAGCCCTCTGATCTATATTTTAGAGATTCCCCCATGTGGCCACGAGGTGTGGCTCCTAGGACTTCAGTTTGCCTGCTGCACATTATTGCGTGTGTGTGTGTGTGTGTGTGCAAAACCATCTGTTGACCACGTCAGGACAAGATCGGATTTGACACCGATGCACTCGTATGTGCATATGGTCATTCATACACCGATGAATTTAGCATGAAGCAGAAATCCCTTTGCACAGTAACACATGGGGATATGTAGGCATGTGTGCATCTGCATAAATCTGTGTGTGTGTGTGTGTGTGTGTGTGTGTGTGTGTGTGTGTGTGTGTGTGTGTGTGTGTGTGCCTGTAAGAGACATAGATACGTGTTTTATGCAAACAGAGATGGACACGTGCTTGTGCTCAGGCTTTCTCACCATTCCAGTTCATCACTGCCACCAGAGTTTGCCTTGAATATAATATATGAAGTAGATGTACTTTGTACTTTATCCTATACTTCACTGAATTACATAATCATTTTCCTTTGGGTGAATTATAGACATGTTTGCAGAGTGCGCAGCACTAATTAGAACTCAGTTATTCATACTGCAAGACTTGGCCTGCCTTCAACAACACACTAACACACATACTGAGAGCTCTAGGGAGAGCCTTACCTTGCTGACGGGAAGGTTATCGTTCTCTGGATTCAATCAGCATGGGGGGATTTTATCATCTAATATAGTCAGAGAGGGAAAAGGGAGTGACAGAGGAAGAAACGTGGCGTAGGAGGAACGGAGAGAAAGTTACCAGTTTGACTTAGACTGATGCGCTGTTTCTTTTAAACATAAGCCAAAATGCTCTGTAAATTGATGCCAAGTGTCAGGGTGATACTAAACTTATGCCAGTTGCCTGGAAGCTCTGTTAGCTTTTCTGCATCGAGCCTCAAAGACACTGCTGTTGCATACTTATTGGTTAGTGGCTCGCCGCTGTATGGGGGATCTCACACCACTCATAAAGACTACTGTGAACTGCGTAGAGCCCTTGAAGAGAAGATGGCCCGAAGAAGTGTAAGCAAGCCTTTGTGTGTGGAAGACTGTTTTCGTCCAAACAATTCCCCTATGTCCTAATTACCCTAAAATATCAGAATTACTGTAAACCCAACAACGCTCTGTCAGAGCGAGAGCCAGAATCTCGCCTCCATCCTGTTTCTCTCCTGTCCCCCTTCTCTATCTCATGGAAGACAAACACCAACGCCTTCGCTGAGTCAGAGACTCGTGAAAACAAAGCTGATATGCTTGCTTTCTCCTCCCTCATCTTTCTGTCCCCCCCCCATCTCCCACTCTAAATCTTTTTCTCATGATTTTCCTCTGCAACCCTTTCCTGCAGCTCTTCATTTATTAGGGAACAGTTTACTTTCCATTCCTCACACTTGCTTATGCAAAGCATTTGACTTAAAGACCCTATCTGATTGATTCTGACTAGGGACTTTTGCGTCATGTCCCCTCTCTCCTTCCCCTTCTTGTATTTTCTACTATGGACTTTTGGTAAAGTAGTAATAAGGCAAAGTACACCACCAAAAAAACTTCAAAACTACACACAAAACACTTTTTAATGTGTCTGAACAGCTGTAGGTCAGAGGTTAGATCAAATTGTCCACCAATCACAGATTTGTCGGTCAATCCCCAGCTCCTCCTGCATCATTAATGCAGTTTTTTCACACTTAGAGATGAATGTAGTTATTGATTATTTAAATTAAATAAAACGATGGCAATAAAATAACAGAAAACCAAAGGATGCCTCCACCGTCCCACAGCAAGAGAAAAAAAGAATACATATATATAATGTCTGTAGAAGTCCTTTACCAGAGTACATTCAGAGAGTACATTCACTTTTCCAGGGCCAAGCATTTTCATTCAGTGATTCACAGATGGCACTTCACTCTTTTTCCTTGAGTGGAAATACAACATTTTGCTCAATACAAATGTAAAACTACTTTTACATTTGATCTTGCAAATAAGTTGGAAATATACCAAAGGGTGTTAATCAGAATAATTAGTTTCATTCCAGTGCATGTGCTGTACAGAGAGGATTATTGTTAGGCTGATTCAACAGTAAACACTAATAGCCTGAGCGTCATGGATGTCCACCATCCTATTCTTTCTTTCTCTGAAATGTCAATAACCCTCATGGCACCAAGGTAGTCTTTTGTTTTCTGAAGACTTTAATTATTCATAATTAATTTGTTGAAATAGCGATTAGCAAATAATTAACTTCGATTTTATCTGGAACGTGTTTTGCCTGAAAACTGGATGAAATGTAAAATCAGATATCTCTCTCACAGTTTTTATCCTCCATTTGTGATTGTGCCTCTGATGGATAATAGTCTTTTATACCAGCTGACCTTCACTAAGCTGATTTTATTACTTCTGTATCTGCAAGACCCTCAGCAGGTCTCCCTGCCTGAAGCTGAGGATGGGTTTTTCAGCGGATACTGTATCTTTATTATGGATTTGACAGGTACAGTGACCAAATTATACTTATACATGGCATTAGGTGACCTGAAAGGACTTCATTTCTCCGTGCCAGCGGAGTCCGTCAATAATTAAGGTTATTTAATGCAGAAGCCTGTTTGTCCTTCATCTAATAGGAGAAAGAGATGTTTTTTAAAAAGCACATATCGTAATGAAGATTTACT
The DNA here is from genome assembly GCF_040436345.1 of Pagrus major. Taxonomy (NCBI): domain Eukaryota; kingdom Metazoa; phylum Chordata; class Actinopteri; order Spariformes; family Sparidae; genus Pagrus; species Pagrus major. The sequence continues at coordinate 13,033,825 of NC_133217.1, forward strand.
CTGTAGAGTAGGTAGTGTGACATTATAGTTTCAATCAATATGTATTTTTTAATTTTAGCAACAGAGGTCTGGGGATTCCATAAAAACTATGAATGTATAACTTCAGGACACATATCTATGTAAAATAGTTAAATATTATCTCATTTCCATATAAATTGGGTATTATGGGGCAGTACAAGCTGAATTATGCTATATAAAACAAGTTTGCTGTAGCTTTCCTACTTTTTCACTTAGTGCAGGTATCCATCCCTGCTTTCATTTAGCATGGTAAGGCATCACATTCTCATGTTTGTACACATGAATCTATCTTTACTACATCACTTAAAAGCACTAAAGAAGTTCTAGCTCTTTTGTATCGGACAAGCTGCTAATCTCACTGTAAGTTTGTTATGTTGAGCATCTGGCCAATTTGCAAAAGCAGTCTTGACTGCCAGATTTTCAGTTCAGGAAAAGTTACAAAAATTGAGAAGAAGCTGCTTATCCAAGATTCTAAATAACATTCAGAGGAACCAAGAAATGATGCCTCAGTGCACTTTTATTCCACATTTAATTTTAGGCTTTAACTCAGCTGCAACTGTGTACAAGAAGAGTCTCATTAATTTGAAAGCATCGCACTTTCACATGAACCGTTAGGCATAAATATATTGATCAACAACATGCAGCACATTCCTGCACGAGATCACTGAGGCCAAATTCTTCACATTTTTCCCTGCTCATGATGCAAGTGGTAGAAACCAAATATAATCACACACTCTCACATACACAGTCTTTGAGCTCCTGTTGTGTGTTGTAGGATTGAATGTCAGGTCTGCTTAAAGAAAGAAAAGAAGGAAAAAACTCTGATCCCCTGGCTATCCTGTCAATCAAACACTCCCACGCCAACAGCCCAAAAAACAGAAGCACATCATAACCGACATTGAAGGAAACAGACACCTGTGTATCACCTTTTCATTTTCTCTAATTTTCTTCCCCTCATCGTGGTAACATTTTCATTGTATTGATCTCTGCGCTACCTTTCCCTCCCGACCGCTTCAAAAAACCCAAAAACCTGCTTTTCTTTCAGCCCAAAGAATCCAATAACGAGAGATTCAGCTGGTTGTAGATTTTCCACCAACTCTTTCTTCTGCCACACTGTTTTAACACATGCAGCTGGGATTTAGAATTGAAAATAAGTGCCTCAACATGTTCCTCCAGACATGATAGTAGGTCTTAAAGCTATCATTGACCCCTTTTAGACAGCTGGATCAGCAGCTTCTTCCCAAATTCTATAACTTTCCTGAAATTCTGGCAGTCAAGTCTGCTTTGCAAATTGGCAGATGGACATCAAAGTTTTGGCTGAGCTCCAAGCACTACGCAAATTATTTTATCCACATTGCTCACAATCGTACTTCTGTTACTGTCGGTGCTCACTACTTATCCGTGCTGCTCAGCTCTGTGTTGCCAGTTTCAGAAACAACACAGAAGGTATACGAACAAATTGTTATTCGAGTTGTCAGGACAGATATGCGCAGCTAAGCAGTGTACGGTATCAGTTAAGATGCATAGCGGTGATACCTTCCGTCTGTGAAAAGACGAATCGGAGGCACATTTGTTATGTTTTTATGTCTAAAAGTGTCTCTCTATTTGTGAGTACAGAAAAACCAGGGTGCTGTATATGGGTAAAGTAAGTAGTTGTGAAGGTCATGCTATAAAAGAACACAGACAACCTCCATAAACACAAAAGGTACAATGTCACAATAGAACAAGATTAAAAAGGTTTTAAGATGCTGTTTAAAAGGTTCAACTAATGTGACAGTAAGGTGGAAAATATTCTTGCTGCAATTAGGATTTCAGTGTAGGTCTGTGACAGATCTTGTCATCTTTGAAATGCATGGACACAAGTGGCACAAGGGGGGATACGAGTGAACAGGAAGTAGAGAGTGACAACAAAACTCAAGAGGATATAACTACAAAATAAAACAGGAAATAACTGACCAAAAACCAAAACCACGACACTGCTTAACTAATGTCATTCCCATCATCATCATCTGTAAATGTTTGGGGCTGATTAGCAGATTTAAGCATGCTAACACATTCAAATGTCTTAGCATTTAAGTCAGCGCACTGCTACTCTACACACAGCCTCACAGAGTCGCTAGCATGACTGTAGAGTCTTCCATTTATGTCATTAAAAACATGAGATAATGATGCTGTCAAGTGTGGCTTTGAGTGGTGTGTTGTTATGTTAAGACGTAGAGGATCAAAGCAGAGCTGGCTATGTGATCTGAGCCGATTCTGAATTATGAGTCATCTGATCAGTACACACTGGAGCAGTGACATAGTAATATGAGTACAGTATTTCACCAAAGCAACACTCATGTTCATGGTTGATTCAACTGGAACCAATGTCAGTCCCTCGGGCATCCTATATATATATTAGTAGGACTACAGGTACCGAATGGCAAATGCTTGCTGAGTGAAGGACATGACCAGATGAGAGAGAAATATGAGTACTTCTAATTGGACGATTTCCAACAAGAAGTAAGTATGTGTGTCAATCATGACAGTGTTATCAGTGCTGTCAAAGACTGCTCTTTATATTTACATACATTAAAACATCAGAAGGAGTGCACTGTGATGCTGAAGAAACCAAGTTTGCTCTTTTATCAAATATGTATCCAATATATCATCAGCTATTTTTTCTTTATTTTGATTTAGTTTGATCTTTGTAATATAAGTAATTCATATACTGGGATGCAGTTTTACATCATGATTGTTGAAAGAAGGTACACGCATTCGTGCTCATGTGCTGACATATATGTGCTCACGTGGATGCAGGCAGTATGTGTGCCATCCACTGCCCTACTACTGTAGCATCAGAGTGAATACGTCACCATGATGGATGATGGATGTCTCCCAGCCCTCTTTCTCCTGGTGATTAGAACTACAGGGCATAAGGGATTATATCTGTGATCTGGAACAATGTGTGGAGCTCCTTGTTATGTCACCTGAGCCTGTTCACCAACAGCTCCTTAACTAATCTGAGAATTCCACTCAGATCACGTTTTTCTTACTGTGCTAATATAGGCCTCTTAACGCTACCAGCTGTTATGGGTTATGAAGACATGTAGACGTCTCATTTGTGCAAGGAATATCTTTACATAGAGCGTGGAGGTAACACCATTGTTCTCAATCATTCATGGGGAAATTACATCATCCTCTGTGTGTTGGCTCATCCATCATGCTGCAATAGCCACCATTGCTGTCCTTTACTTTAATTAGTTGGCTTGCACACATTAACTTGTGGCTGAGAGTGGAAGCTCCTTTTTCAGTTGTCAGAGGGTCTGTACTATTTTCACATTCACAGCTTTTGCCCATAATAATATCATTTGCAGTGTTAAATAAAAAGTGAAATTCTGACCAATATAGGATTTAGTAGCATATTGGTAAGGTTGCAGATCAGAGACAATGAAATACTTCTCATCTCACTGTGCCATTAGATGGCCACTAAAAACATCGAAAATGCAAACGTGTTTGGTTTGTCTGTTCTGGGCTACTGTCGTAACCATGGTTGGAGTGTTGGAAATGGCACCCCATCCATTCCTAAGCGTCTGGCTTACTTGAATAAAGATAAAGTTATTTCATCTTGTGGTTCCTCAAGACTCTCCAATTTCTTTTGGACCAAATGTCTCAAATTATGATAGAACATGGCAGTACAACATGGTGGACTCTGTGGAAGAGGACTCGCTCCCTCTGTAGATCTTAAAGGCTCTCTAAAGTAAAGAAAAATCTGGGCGATTCTTATTTTAAGGATGATACACCAACAAAAAACATAGGACATATTAGGAAGGGATGCCATCCCTCTTGTCAACAAAATGAACAAAATGCAACTGTCTTGTTAACCTGCCATCCCCCCTCTCCACTGCCTAGTAGCAAAGAGAGTGCAGGGTTTTTCTGCTTCATAGTATGTTATTGTGTTAAAACTCACTGGTGAACAAACCAAAACATTAGCTGAAGTAATGGCAGAGTATAATCAGCTAATACTGTGAGGTGACCTGGTTTAGAAAAACAATGAACCAGTCGTGCAAGGTAGCATCCTAAAGAGTTCGTAGTTCAGCGGCTGAAAGCCATGTCCACCGCCTCCAACACATTTGCAGTCTGGCTCTGCGCTGTCACGACTCATTCAGGTCACGGTTGTAATGTCCACCAGCAGTGTTTGAGATGCAGCAGTGCAAGGGCCGCCAGACTTGTTACTGCAGTGTTTTTCTTTCTCTTTCTTTAAATTGTGTTTACCCGCTTACAGTAAGTGACAGGAGGCCATTCATCACCTAGAAGGACTTGAATTGTTTTAATTTTTATAATAGCCCAATCCCAGGTTTTGTGAATAAATCTTAACTCCAAAAAAAAACATAATAAAACAATTCACTTCTATAAAATGAGGGAACAAAAAAACCCTTTCTATTGAATTACGTTTAAACTCAGTCTGCGCTTGATTACATCCCTGCCTATATGTCATATTACAGCTCCAAATAACTCTTCAGAGCAAGTCTGCTTGAGTAATATATTGCCATCTAAATCACTATGAATGTGATTTTCTGTTCCTGGCCTTGTCTTGATTTAGGTATACGGTCCATTATCAAATCACCCCACAAGTAGGTCTTGTCGCCGGACACCTGCCCCAGTCTCTAGACACTCACACCTCCCTGTGGCATGCTCTCTGCACACACACACACACATACACACAGCAGTCATTGGGAATTCTCCTGAGCACAGATGAAGATTGTATTTTATGTGTGAAAGGAGGGAGGCATAGAGTGTGACAAAGATAGAGAGGAGGGATAGAGGAACCTGGGGAGAGGACTGGGATTTGGCTTGGACTCTTGGGACCAGATCACCCTTGCATTGAGCAAGAGCCAGTGGTCCATCACTCGCACACACACACACACACACACACACGCAGAGACAGCTCATCCCTTCCTCGTGGAATACTATCTGCTTCCTGGTAATTAGAGCAGAGAGAAATGTGTGTGTTTCCTTGTGTGTGTCTCTAGCAGCATGGGTGAAGGAGGTGTTTATTTTCACACTGTGCTGGCTTACAGCACATACAGGTGTTTTAATAACCCTCAGCTCCACCGACACATGCACACTCAGTGAAAAAGGCACGCACGCCACTGTAGACGAAAAAGAATAATTGCGCGATCTTTCCCTAAAATGAATGAAGCAAAACTGCATGTGTGTGAAGGACTGTCTGCTCGGGGTGACTGTGGCAACGGGATTAGTATTCTGTGCTTGTGAGCCATGGCTCTCTCTCTCTCAGAGCACTGAGCCCCTTTATGCTCCGGCAAAGGCCCCTACACACACACACACACACACATTCACAGACATACACACCTTGTCATTTATATCCGTTCCCGTTTTCTCAACAGATCTCTGCAGGATCAGTATGGACACAGTACGCTGTCTGGCCTTGGCCGTATTTCAGGAGCAACACAACACGGGCCAACTTCCTGTTAGTGCTATTAAAAATGTCATAAATCAAATCTATAGGAGAAATGATAGTGTGTACCTTCCAGTTAACAGACCTCTTTGTCCCGTTGCATGGTGCACTGGCAACACCTCACAAGGAAATTGATGTTACATTTGCAGCTTACACTTAAACGTTCTACTGCACCACATGTATTAGTACTACTGTGTCCCTACTTCCTCCCACAGCAACCATCTGCACAAGCAGTGGAGTATATTCTGCATACCTTCAGTTTTTAGGACGAAACTGCAAACAAATACAAAGAGATTTAGTCTGAGTATGTTTCAATTAAAAGTGTGATATTTCAGATTAAACACAATAATTTAAGACATGTATGGCATTTTCTTAAATTTAAGTTTTATTGATTATATAAGTCTTGGACTGTCTTGTCTTCGTATTATATGGGAAGACATGTTCGTGAATGAAGTATCCACAACTATACTAAATGTGTTGTGGTGTGGTGTCTTGCATCGATCTGTCGTGCAACTTCATAAGAGAAAATATGCAACATTGAACTTGTCAACGGTATATAATAATTAATTTAAAGGATAAGTTCACCCCAAAATGATGGTGAAGTTTTTTAGTACACAAAACATTTTCTGGAGCTTCACAACCAAACAGCATTGCAGCATTATTGTAAACAATTGAAGTAGATGGGGACTTGTTTTAATCAGCAAAAAAACAAAACATAAAATGACTCCATACAGCTCATCTGGCTTAGTCCAAGTCTCTGGAAGCCCTGAAATCCTAAATCGATTTTTAAAAGAAGTTAAAGATGCATTATGTCATAGTTATGGTTGAGAACATAAAAAACAAAATAACTAACATCATCAGTGAATGTGAAGGAACAGCTTTGACATTATGAAGCATATGTATTGTTTGTCAAAGCACATTTAGCATGCTAACCAGCTAGCCCCATCCCAGATGTGGGGCTAGCTGCTAGGCTCTCAGGCTGCTAGCTGCTTGGCAAACTGTGTAAACTAGTTAATGGCAGCTTCACTGGGCAGCAGTTAGCAGTTACTCTGATGACATGCTGCTCTGTTGAGTATGAATTCAACAGGTGGCCAATCCTTACATATTGCACCTTTAATCACTCCCTTTTTTATGTCAAAATCTTCACTGTAGCCACTAAGCTAATAGCGTGAGCATGCACCCTGCCTGAATCTGGTGCACAGGCTCATGCACATGTCTTTTCGAATCAATTTGGATGTGTTTTTTTTTGTTTTAGGATTGAAAACCAGTCCCCCATCTTCAGTTGTTGAGGAGAAAGCTGCAATATACTGTACGTAGTAGAGCAGAGTGTAGTATCCATTCCCTGCTCCAAACCCGTCTCAGATCCCAGGGGAATTAACTGTTACAGGGGATAGGATGAGGGCCAAAGGTTGCCTTTGAATTAGGCCCATCACTCTGTCTGCACCTAATGAAAGTTGTATGATGTTAAGAGGAGAGCGGCAGCGAAGGCAGAGTAGATTTGTGAGCAGGATATTTTAGAAGGAGTGCGAGTTCGGAGAGACATGTGAGCGGGAGGAGAAGAAGTGAAGCGAGGGAGATGTGGTTAAGGCACCAGTGGGCCAAATTAGCTAACCTCTAGAGAACCCCCGTTGCCTACCCGCCATGGGAGATGGCGTGCGTTTGTGTGTGCGGCAGAGAGAGTGCGAGTGCGTATGATGAACGTGTGTGTGCGAATGAATGGATGACAAAAAGCCTCAGAGCTACAGACTGTCTCAGAAGGCTCAGGCAGCTCTAGAGTGGTCGTAGAGCAATTCGATGATAATGGAGTACAGAGATGTATTACCGCACCACACACACACACACACACACAGAGATACACACTCATTCAGTCTATATCACTCTCTGGCCCAGTGACTTCTAGTCAAGCTCCAGTGGCCAAATGTGATCGATTAACTGCAGAAAATAGACGGGCGTCCATAGTGCAGCTGTGCCCACGGTCATGTGATAGAATCCCTGCAGGCCTGCGTTTTCATGTGTGTTGGTGCGTGTTTGTGTGTCAGCATGTTAGCATACATCTGCTTGGTAAAGTTCCAGTTGCATGATAATTTATAAATATTGCAATTTCCAACTTCAACCATGAAAAATCTCTGTGAAAGCCGTTTTGTGCCGTCATTGTGTTTTTATGAAAAATATGTTTGCGTGACACTGAACACAAACCTCTGTGTTGTTGACAATGAGCAACTCATTGACATCCAGTTTGGAGCAAAGCATTTGAATTTTTAACTATTTGTGAGAACTGAGTGACAGTTCACCTGCATGAAAATATCTTTTTATTTCACTGCTTTGAGGAGGCTAAACAGTAGGTAGGCGGCAACAACAGGCTAAATGCATGGACAAAGGACTCTCCAAAACAGGTGCCTATTAGATATTTCTGCTTCATTATCATTCATGGCATCAAAAATTACTACAATGTGGCTTTTAAAGAGACATCACATATTTGAAGGTCTTTGAAATCAGTGGTAATGTTACAAACTAGTCCTGCAGACTCATTGTAAAAGCTTTTTTGTGAACACACAGTGATGTTCCCACCCACTTAGTGAGAGCAGTGTGCATCTTTGAGGTCTAAAGCTCTTGTAAGACCAACTCATCTTGGTTGTTTTCCAGCTCCAGTTTGATTTTGTTGCCTGCAAAAAAAAAATCTGTAAATCTATCCAGGTTTGTGAAGATACAAACAAAACTTGCGGTCGTAAAGTCTACAGAATACCTTTAAAAATCTGACTGTGCCTTCATCATCTCCATTCTCTGAGGCTTTATGTCACCATAAATTGTACCTGATATTAAACATGATATTGGGCAATAAAAACTGGTGAGACTAGTTTTATCTCAGTTGATTTTTATTCCTGGCTTATGGTTTCCTTATCATATGCGGCTAGCCAAAACTGTGTGTGGACTGATGGAAGGGATCTGAAGCTGGAAAGAAGCTTAAATAATGTTTAATTATGCTGGTTCCATTTCGTTTCATTGAAGTCACTTAGCTGAGCCCATAATGCACCCAGCTTTTAATTTACCGCTATATCTATCGATTGGTTTGTTACATCTTGTTACAAACGTCCACTGAGTCACTCCGAAGTAAATGGCTCCTCGTGTAAATGGCTTCTGGCCTCCTCTGAGGAGCTGCTAATCTTTAAGGTATTAGAGCTTTGGTGCACTGTGATCGTCTAAATGATGTGGAAAAGACTAGTGTGCGAGCTCATCCTCTCAGATAGAAAGACAGTGATATAACACATGTTCTAAATAACTTGTAAACATGGCGAGTAGCATGCTATCTACGATGGTTTTGAGTGCATGTGCTCCATTTATGGTGCAATTGTGCATGGAAAGTGCAGCAGTGTGACCCATGTGGGTAACAACTGGCCACCTGAGCCCTTCTGCGCCATGTGCACATGCCTCCGTGTGAGCATGCACATCATAAAGCATGTGTGCATCCCTGACCGTATGTGTGCACGCAGGCATCTGAGAAGATGATCTAACTTGCCGCGCCATTGAGGAGATTTACAGCAGCAGTATAATTACCTCTTGGTACAGTACAGTGATTTAGTGTGCATGGGACCTGTCACCTGTGAGGTGGAATGATACTGAGAGTGCAATAGCGGTGGTTATCTAATGCTATTCTGAAAGCGCTATAGGTGCAGCTACCATCCATTTCCAGGAGTGAGCTGATGGTATTGTCACCAGGAGAGACATACTGAGACAGACAGGGGTTATTGATACTGCGCAGCGAGGGGTATGACAGATAGCCTGCTATTATGTAAATGTATTTTTTTTCACATCACACTATCAAGATTCATCTCCATGCTGTTGCTGCAGCGTGCGTCAAAGTTAAACATACAGGCTTGTGTGTCTGTGTCATCCTGAGCGGTCTCCATGTTTGAATATGAGGTTGATGCATGGCTCAGCCATGCTTACTTCCTGGCTGTCACCAACACCTCCTCTTTAGCCGTAAGATGTCCTTCACGATAAGTGTCACAGGGACACTCTTCCCCCCTGAAATGTCTCCTCCGGGGAACTCATTTGTGTTCATCTGGCTTGACGTGAGGGGAATCTGTTTGCCAGATGCAGCCTTACATGATAGACAAGGCTATTTATCCTAATACAGGAAGGGAGGCTTCCCAAACGCAAACACGCACGAGCATACATTTCGACGTATGCGCACACACACACACATTCAGAGATTTGCTCACTCATGCAAGCCACCACATTAAGCTATTTTTACTTTTATTATGAAATCACCTCCGGTCACGAAGTATGAAGATGTTTTGTTCCCTGTTGTTTCTCCCTGTGTGTTCACTGCAGCTCTCGCACATTCATTCTAAAACAGCAAGTACATAATACAAACTCCCACACAAAAACACACAACCAGGACCGTGTGTGCCAGTTTGTGCAGCCCGTGTGCCCCCTTGTGCCCCGTATGTGTGTGTTTGTGAACAATGCATCATCCATTGTGTGAAGTGACAGTAAGAGGGAGAGAAAGCACTGTGGTCCTCCTCCCGAGCCTGGGTCTCACTGGGTAGTGATGACACCCAGTGAAATACTACATTAACATACAAACAAACACACATGGGTATGCACACACTCACACACACACACACACACACACACACACACACACACACAGAGGAATGAATGCACACCCCCAAGTAGGCGAAAAACACACACAAGCTTGCACCAGAGAGGGAGACATAATGTTTACTGCGAGGGAATCTGGCAACACAGTGCAGGAGGAACACAATAGCTTGGCATGGAGGTGGACACGTGTTTGTGTGAGTGTGTGTGTGTGTGTGTATGTGAGAGTGAGTGAGAGAGAGGGTGTTGTGGGTGAAGAGGCAGGCATGTGACAATGGCTGCTTCCAGTAGCGACGATAAAACGTCATAAGCAAAGGGACGTGTAGCTCCAACCACCGAGTGACCGTCACTCGCGCCCTTGCTAAGTCAAAGTTACTTCAAAACAAGTGTGACTAGCCTCTCTCTCTCTCTCGCTCTCTCTCTCACCCCCTCTGCCTCTCGCTCTCTTTTTGTCAGCGCGCATTAGCATCACCAGCCGGTGTGTGGCAATTAAATATATCCCTGGGCAATGAGGCCCTATTTAGAAATCATTACAAGACAAGGAAATCTTGTCCCACGAGTTTAGCAAAAACACATGGGAAGCTTTGTGTGTGTGCGTGCGTGCAGGCGTGTGCGTGTCCGTGTGTGTGTTTTGGTGGGTGCTTTTTTCTGTGCTCCTTACCTGCACTATTCGTCATTCTGTTCCACTCATCCATGGCTCCTTGCTTCCAAGATAACTCTCCTCCTCCGACAGTCTCCAACAGTGCCTTGAATTCTCCCCTCCCTCCCTCCCTCCCTCCCTCCATCTCTGCCTCCTACCCAGCATGCTGACTAGAGATGATATCATCTGCATGGGAGTCTAATGGAGCAGTGGGGAGACGCCATGGTCAACTATAAATTTGGGGGGTGTGTGTGACAGAGCTTAAAAGTGGATGTAAGAGGGTGGTTTAAGAAGAACTCAACTGGGTTTTTATACTTCTCTTTACTAGTGTCCTTGACTGGGCGGCGTGTGCGTGTGTGTGTGTGTGTGTGTGTGGCAAGGTTTTATATGCATGTCTATGTGTGTCTTTAGGATTAGTGGGATTAGTGACTTGTCACAGTATCAGAATCTTGCATAAAGCACTATATATATATATATGTATATGTATAATTACATTTATATATTCATTCAACATAGACTGTTTTAGTCTAAAAACAAAGCAAGAACTGAAAAAGGTCTCCACAGTCACCAGTTTGCCTCCCATTACAGATTTTTCCATTAGAGAGGTTGTGGTTGATTCAGAGGTTTCTGTGACTCGTTTTGCACTTCAAATAAACATGTTATGCTTAATTGTCAGAGCAACGCTGAATAACGATCCCATTAGGCTTTTTTTAATTATCACGAGCCGACCATTAGCGTTGTATTGCCCTTTTTTTTTTTTTTTCCTCTTTTTTTTTGGGACAATACAGTAATCTGCATATCTAATGTGATGTTCGGAGGAGCGAACTTAATCACTAACAATTCGACCTAATGTTTTCGGTGAGCCAGTCTGCATCCCATCATGCAAATGAGGAGAACTTTCATCTCATAAATACACAACAAAGAGAGAAATATTCAGAAAGAGGATTGAAAGTTAAGAGGCTGCAAACAATTCATATATAATGCACACGCTCTGCCCGGGCACTGACTATGAATACTGTAAAGGTTTATGATGCATGTGAAGCCATTAATATATAAATAACGGGACAAATAAGTGGATAGGAAAAGAAATCACCTTGCCTTTTCTGTTCTGCAGGGGACATAAAGCGAGGTATGCTTCCTTGGTCTTGCAGGGAATAAATGCACTCGGGATTTATCGACACACTGGCTGTTATAAGCCTACTGTCACACTACAGCAGTTACCCACGGCGGATTTAAGACTCAGGGAAGTAGAAACACTCTTAGTCTCCATCTCAGTCTCGTTTTCCTTTTCTTTGCACCCTGCTGCAAGTAGTTTCATGCCACTGCAGCCAATGCTCACTCAAATGTGGTCAAGTGGAACTGGATGGGCATTTTGCGACGCAAATTTCCTTAAACTTCTTCAATGGGCGCATCTACATCTGTGCCAGCCTCTCTAATCCCGACCTATAATTTTGGTTGATGGCAACACAGTTGGCGCAGAGCCACAGCTCCTCTCTGGCCCCTCTGTCTGTCCCATCCGCACAGCTGCCTTGAAATTGCGTTTTGTTTATATGATGGTAAAATATTCATAGAGAAAAATAGCTGCGGAAGCTGTCCATATAATCCCCCATAAACTGATAGCTAAATCCATCATGCACACACACACACACGTGCACTCACAAACGCACCCGCGTACCCGTGCAATGAGAGATGACACCCTCAAGGGCACAATGAATTGAATGACAGCAGCACCCGCTTGTGTCTGTCCTGAGTGCCAAACATCTTGCTCATACACTAACAGATATGCACACACAGATGCCCATACACACAACGTGCATGCACACGCACACACACACACACCGCTCCCAGACGGATGCTGCGGTTTGGGAGTCAGTATCGATCGACACTCGTCAGCATGTCCTCTATAACAAGCACTGTCCCCGAAAGCGCCGCAGCAAGCCTGTCGGGGGAGAGAGACGCAGGAAAATAGCAGGAGAGAGAGAGACAGGGAAACTGTGGTGTATACCTGTGTAAACAGAAAAACAGTCTGACAGCTGAAGCCGAGTGACCAGCGATCAGCCAACAAACATCGATGCGTGGGGAATATCATCCAGAGGTAGCCGCAGGTGTCTTTACCCACGCTGCATCGCCACAGGGCAAAGCATTCTAATTTGTTCAAGACTTTCGCCGTTTTTTATTTTTTCTTTCGTCTCCTCTGCAAAGCCTGCTTGAAGATTATGAGCAAGGGCAGAGTGGCTGGAACCGAAGCGCAGGCCCTGATGATAATGATGAAGTATCTAGCCACCCGTCTAACGAGAGCCCAGATCTGCCCTGAGTCTGCCTGCTATGCAAATTTCTCTCACACCAGCAATGAATCAAAGGCGTAGCAAACCAATGTTTCTCTTCACAGCACTTTAGCAAAGCCATCATTCACAAAGGACACGGCAAAGGCACGCACACTGTGGGAACAAGCGCGCACGCATACACGGGAAAGATGGCGAGCCAACTTAAGGACTTGTGCAACATGTCAAACCACTTTTTTTATGCTGAAAACAGTTCATGCGTATTTGAGCAGATTGAATCCATGCACATGAGTCCGTGTGTTTGTGCATCTCTGTTAGTGACACATCAGAGCACAGTGGCCTCTAACATTGAGTCGACAATAACAAGGCTCCGGAGACAACATTCCTCTAAGTTGATGTTCTTGGCAGAGAAACACAGCGACACAAGACAGATCATTTCTCTCCCTCGCCATCTCTGACCTCGCAGCACCCCTCTGTTCCCACAGCATGGATTTTTAATGCTCAACAAATAAGTTGTTTCTTTGTTGCCAAGATGAAAAGTGAAGGGTCCCTAAGACTTTAATTGATATATGGAGGCAAAAGTGCACGCCGACACAGGGCCGCGTTTCAAGTCATTGTACGTCCTTCGTTCTCTCTTTCCCTTCCTCTCCGTCTCTCTTTCTCTCTCAGTCCTCTCATTATCTTGTTGCTCTGCCAGGCCTGTAGGTTTGCCTCTGGGGTGTCGAACTGGCAGTAGTAGCAGTATGATGGTAATTTGCTGGAATGGAAGTTTAGACAGGCTCACCTTGCCTTTTAAAAGGTGTCATGAGGGGCCAAACTGCAGACCTTTGACGCCACGATTAATTATCTAACACATGTAGAGGAGTTTTTCTTTTTTTTTTCCTCACTGGATTTATGTCTTAATTAGATGTTTGCACCGGAATATAACCCTCATTTATGCCTGCAAATAAACTGAAATACACAAATGAATGCATGTTTAAGCACAGGCAGGCATCGCATCCTTGAATGCAGAGAATCGCAGACGGGGGCCACTTGCGCAGACGCATGTACTCATATGTCATACAAGCAGCACACACACATACGCACACAAACAGAAGGTGACAGGCTTTTAAGCCTTCGTCAGATTAATAGCCACTTTCTCTCTGTGGTCAATAAATGCTTCGGGGAGTTCCCTAAAGGCTGCGGGATAGCTCCCTCTGTGCATGTGTGTGTGTGTGTGTGTGTGTGTGTGTGTGTGTGTGTGTGGGCATCTAACAGGCCTCATGGGTCAACCTGTCACCACAAAGATGGCTAAGCAGTTGGTTGGCCAGCGGGAAATCAATGTAAGGTGATGAGGCTACTGTGTGTGTGTGTGTGTGTGTGTGTGTCTGTTTGTCAGCGTGTTGTTATGTGTACCTGCGCTCCTGTGTGTCTTTGTGCCTAACCTTCATTTAGATTGCGATAAATACTCAAATAGGGAAGACTTAGTACCGGGGTGTCATCGATGAATTGATTCCCTTCAACTGTTTCAGCTTTGCTTTCCCTTCACCTTATTGTAGCTTACTGTAGATGCTCATTGGCAGAGAAAACTTGAATCCAGAAGTCGCAACAGCATGGACCTAAAGGACTTTCCCGCCTCTACACCCTCCATTCCTTGGACTGCTGAGAACGGTGGGGTTGCCAGGTTTCCGAGTCGTGAAGCTGAGTCTTGATGCGATGATGTGAGCCGGAGATTATGAGACTCTGAACCAGTGGAGCTGCTCTGCCTCCCCCCCCGCCCCCCCCCCTCCCCGCTCTGTAGAGGGCTGAAGCTCTAGCTTGCTTCTCTGCTACTGAACCCTGGTTGTTTAAACGAGCCCCAGCGGTCCTCATTACCCTTTCCCTGGGCACACCCGCGCACACAGATGCAAGCACACACGTTTGTGAATGCGCTGCAGTGCCTTGCAGATAGACTAGAGGAAGCACTCGCACGCACGCAGCTGTTGGCTTTGATGAAGTGTAACAGAGCTGGATGGTACTTTGTGATGGTTTGCTCGGACAGCTGTCCCGTCCCTTATCAACCTCGTGGCTTAAGGGGTCGTTACTGCGGTAATGGTGCTTGGGCCACCCCAGGGTTGACACCATACTCCAGAAAGTTTAGCCTTTTGAAGTTGATGTCAATCCCTTAATCATCATGTTTCCATTGATAATAGCACAAATGAAGAGCTCTCAGGTGCACTGAGACAGCCATGTTAATTGCGCGTGATGATTTCAGACTCTGCTCGTGTTTTTTTTTCTTTTTTCATGCAAGCATCATTACATCACATTCCCTGTTTCAAGTGCAACCATTTGAGCTCTCTACAGCCTCCACCTCCAGCATTTAATCACTGCTTTAGGTGAGCTCAGCTAAGAGTGCACTTCCCTCCATTCTCTCTCTTTCCCTCTCTTTCCCTCTCTGTTCTTCTGTCGTTCTCTCAGTGTTTTCCATCATGCGCTCCTGGGAATCTGTTGGTCCTCACTGAAGTCAAATTAGCCATCTACGCACACAGCCACACACACATTGAGGCAGTTCTCCTGGGGGAAAAAAGAGGAGGCGTTAAAAGCATGGCTTGTCTCATCTTCCAGCTCATCTTCCTCTCCATTTGTCTCTGTGTTTTCATTTCACTTATGAGCTCCTGCTCCAGGTGCCACCTATGGAGCCGGAGATAGACCTGCCGTTATATTGCCTGCGTTGACTTGTGTGTGCTTGTCGGTGTGTGTGATACGAGTGCTGTGTGAAACATTCAAGTGAAGTTGCGGCAGCTGGGGTTGAGTGGGACAATGATATAAGGCAACAGTGGCCCATGAATGTTTGTGGGGATGTGGCAGCACGCTGCGGCCTAAGAGGTTTTCTAAAGATGTCGAACTGTTTCTTTCTGATGCCCACGAACACAAGCATGATAGTTTAAATGTTGCATCACATTCTCTTTTTTCTTGTAACGATAACTTGAAACGGCTCAGGTTCAAAGAGGGCAAATAAAAAATAAAAAAAATCCTAGTCACTTTCAAGATGAGTATTGCTTTCAGATGTTTTATTCCTCCCAACTTCTCTGCAACCCCCCTAAAGGGATTCTGTATCTGTCTGAACAGAAGGATTTCTCTCTTTCTTTGTGGCAAAGGGAGCTCAATGTTCTTTGTCGCTCAGTGATGTGTGATCTCTCCAAGATATCACGGACATGGACGACCTTCCGCAGCAGAGCCCTGCACAGATGTCCTCTGGCCATGACTTGCTTCCAATCACAAGTCTGCAAAAAGAGAGTCCTTTCTCTCTGGGAGTCAACCAGAAAGCCATCATGTGGCAAAGTTAATCAATGTGACTATTGGCTAGAAGTAATCAAGTGATTAATCAGCATGACATCCAGCTGATGCAGGGAATTCTGGAGGAAGACTTATGGATACTGAAAGAGAGGGAAAAGAGAGGAAGGGGGGGTATAGGGAGAAAAACCATGGACTTGGGAGAAAACCAGAAACCACAAATAAATCCACTATAAATGTAATTCCCCGAACTGAACAAGCATGTATCGACATATACTGAAATATATAATGTAATATATGGATTTTAATGAATTAAAGTAGTCAGAATGCATGCCAGTATATTGTCATTTTGCTTCATGGACATTTTATAAAATATAATGAATGTACACTTTGATAATACATTGGTATTATATACTAATATGCATTACTTGAAGCATATATTTGCATATATTATTCAGATAGATTATATATATTTAGAAAAAAATACAATAATTGGTGTCTTTGTTGATCCCTATATATCTTTTATTTATCCAGTAATACATTATTAACTATACACTTCGATACATATGTTGAAGATCAAGCAAATTTCAAACATAAGCCTTTGTCAACTTTTCCTATCAGTGTAATATGTAATTACAAGGTGAAGCTATTGTCATAACACTGTTTAATTGACTGAAATGATATTTTTTTTAAAAATAGAATGTTAATATATCAGATCTACATGTTTGCATGGATAGGAATGTAGGACGATGGTTCTCAAACAAGGAAATTATATTGTAACCCAGAGGAAAACGAGAAAACAAATACACGAACGAGGAGAAAACGAGGCGCTCTAATCAATATGACATTTCAAACACCCCATCAGCAGAGATCTCCATGTAGGAATCTGTTTCTTGGTCCTTGGCTAAGATGAGAAGCATGAAAACAGTAATGATCATTCTCTAGCATCTACCAAGGCTGCCGGCACTCATCCATCAATCACAAGTAAAAGATGGATGTCGAAGCAGGAGAGAGCATAGGCCACAGAGTGAAATGCGATACGACAGGTAGAGTCTTATTTTCTCGAGCTACTCGCATGAATTTCCATGAGATGATGCAATGTGTTGACGGCAGGTTCAATGGGATGTATCTCTCGTGCTTTCCCCACTCTCTTTTTGAATTTTGTTTTTAAAGAAATCTCTTCCTGGAACTGTGTATTATTTAACACATGAAAATGCTGCTTGAAACTCAGATTTTTTCACCTCATATTTTGACCTTACTATGTTTACACTAGAAATGATGAAATCTGTCGAATGAGGACTGTGAGGCAAAGCTCGATCTTGTGACAGTCTGTAGACTCACGGTATTGTGTCAGAGTTGCCTGCTGTAAGGTTTCCCCTCTCATTTGTTGGTTTATATATTCCTGGTATCTCGTTTATTTGTCCTGCAGAAAGAGGCAAGACTTTCTACACAATAACACATTTCACAGAAGCCATCAAGGTTTTTCTGTTCAGACTTGAAAGGGTATCAGGCAGCTTGTCACGCTCTTTGTATTGTCTGAAAAAACTCTTGCTAAATTGGATAGTTTTGCAATTCACCGTGATACCATTCGGTGCAGTTTCCACTCAGATCGAGCCAAATAAAAAAGACATGTAAGGCTGTGCCTTTACTTGTGCTATGTACCAAACCTGTCTAATTTACAGGCTCATGACAATCTCTGTGAAGTTCATTGTTCCAAGTTTTGGAAGTGGGACACAGCAAGGAGGCCGCAAGTGGAGGCAGAGATGAAGGGAGGTGAGGGAGTGATAATTTCACTCGGTGGCACCTAGCATTTCCACTTTCATCCCGAGGTATGATTGCCGAAGAGGTAGCAGGAGGAGAAGAGACTGACTGAGAGGTGATGGGTTGAAGACGGCGAGGAGTGGGTCAAGGGGGCTGATGGGGGCCAGGAGCCAGTGCTAGTCATAAAAGTGAAAAAACCATGATGGCAACAGGAAGTGTTGGATGTGCAGTGAGCAGGTGCAAGTATGGCTAACAGTGACAGATAGATACTGTGGTTGGGGTGGCACAGTCACGCCTAGAGGGGACAGGAGTGTGATGGCGGTTTATTCTTGTTCTACTTTTTTAAGTGAAGCCATGAAGGACAAGGAAGGAAGGTAGACCTTCCTGTTCAAAACAGGTGATTCATTTATCTGCTGTGGAAAAAATAATTATAAGGGGCTTGGTAACATCATGTAAAAGTTCTACCCAATTCATGGTTAATGCCATACAAAAATAAACTACACAACAATAACCATGTCAAAGAAATGCAAGGCTGATTTATTTAAGAATCCTTTTACTTCATTTATTCAATATCCATGTACAATTTAGCTAATAAAGGAACTCTTAAGTTAACATAGACTCAAGATAAGATAGTGGGAAAACAAAGTAACTGTTCTTCTGTTGCTTAATATAGAATCTAAAATTGTTGGTACGCAGAAATGTATGTACAAAAACAAATAAACATTTTCCATTCCAAAAGAAAAAATAGCTCATGCTCAAGCAGCTCAGTGAGCTGGCTCTCACGCTGAAGAGGTTAGGGCTTTGCCTCCCACGGGGACATGCTGAAAATGTCTTATGGTGCTGCGAGGCATACTAGGGGAAAGAAAAACACTATAAATTTCTGGATCCTGTACTATATGTCAGTAGGATGCTATAGTAGTGTGCTACAACTCTCATTCCCACCGGAACAGTGAAACCCTAAAAATGTATGTTTTGTTGCTGTATATTGGAAAGCAATTTGTATCAAATTGCCCTGCAAAACTTATACTGTACACATATATTGTTAGTAAATGATGTTGTAACAAAGCTAGAGGGGCTAAAGCATGCCCCCTGTCCCAGTTGCATCATATTTTAAAGGTCCAGTGGGTAGGATTGAGGAGAATCTATTGGCAGAAATATCTGAGGGAATATAAAATGATGTTTTCATCAGTGTATAATCACCTGAAACTATAAATGATTGTGTTTTCGTTACCTTTGAATGAGTCCTTTATATCTACAGAGGGAGCATGTCCTCTTCCACAGAGTCGGCCATGTTGCACCACCATGTTTCTACAAGAGCCCAGAATGGACAAACCAAACCCCAGCTATAGTGTCAGAACCACGTTTTCAGGAAGGAGAGCTGAGGGGTATTCAGTTGGTTGCAGTCTGCAACCAAAATGCAAATTGAAAAAAAATTCCAAAAATCTGTTGGACTGCTTCATGACGGACTCTGAAATCAACTGAAAGCAACAGATATTTGTTGTATTAACACATGACAAAGGTCTCACTGTTAACATGTGAACAACAAATATTTTTTTCTGTAGAAACAGAATAACCTGGACATCCCACGGTATTTTTCTTCTTAAACCACATGAAGGTTCAAAATGCCTTTGTATGCTTGATTTTTCCATCTTTCTAGATATTTGGCTTTCTTCAGCCAGCACTGATTTACCATATCTCTCTGCTACTTGCGAGGGCAGATAGCACAAAATTAGCTCCGAGAAGATGCAGAGCTCTGAGAGGTCGTGTCAGCTGCCCACAGTTTTATATAGGTGAAAGTTGTTGGCACTGAACACTATAAAATCCATTTAACCTAAAGCTGCTGCAGACTAGCAGATTGATTCTCAGTGGGATAGGCAGTATAGCAACCTTTTCACATTAGACAGAACTTTGATTAAATGTTAATATGTAAATTATCGCTTTCGGAAAATGTAAAAAAATAACATTGAAAAAAGAACCGAGGGAAGCGTTGTTCTTCCAGTAAAGAAAAAAAAAACCCATGGCTTTCACAATGGCAGATGGTAAATCATCTGAATGTCTGAAAAAAATAATATCTAACAAGTTTGTTCTCTTCAGTAAAGTAAAAGTCAGAACAAATACATCGAAAATGATGCCAGGGAAGGCAAATGAGGACATGGAGGAACAAACTTTTAAAAGAAAATATTATTATAAGATTTGTTTTATTTAATTTTGATCAAGCCTCCCTAACATTTCCCCGGAGAATAAATGCTTCTTGTCACATATTGCTGAGTGATATTTTTCAGATTAAGAAGCACAGACACATGCACGCACATGCCCACACAGACTTTGCTTCAGCTCGAGTAACCATACAGAAATCTAGGCCAGAGTCTTATTTTGATGATTCAAGGCATGATCATTTAGCAAAGCGTGGTGTTCTCAAAATTAGGGGTGTTAAAATTCCCACAGCAGCCTACTAGCTGGTGTGTATTACACAGCGTTTCTCCTTGGGAAAAACTCTGATTAGCAGTGCTGACCTCCATGACTGAAATTAACTCTTTAGCATGGAGCTCCCTCAATGCTGTGCGACAGCACTGCTCCCTCGATTAGCCTTGTGCCGTGACTGCTCTCAGTTATTTATCCAGCTCCCGAACACCTTTTCTCTCCTTGGACTAAATTGCCTGGAACATTTTGTAGCAGAGGAGAAGGAACGAATGAGTCTGGAGGCCTCATCTCGAGAGCTGATGAGGGCCTGACAGACCTTGAGCCCTCTACAAGGGAATATTGTTCTCACTGCGAGCCATATAGTGTGTATATATATATGTGAGTGTGTGTGTGTGTGTGTGTGTGTGTGTGCTGTGTGTGGAAAACTGCACATTGAGGCAGAGTGAAGAAGTATTTTGCTGTAGGTCAAGGCCATACTCCTGCTTCTGCATTTTTTTTACCTATACGGGTGACACATTTAGAGATAGAGAGAGGTTAATAAAATGGGAGACTGGGGTGCAGGACGTAGGAAGGAGGAGAGAGGGATTATGGGGATGGTAGCATGGCTTTTCGATGCAAATATACCATATCTGAGTTCTGTTTCTGATACTAAAACACTGAACTCTGAATTGAACTCGTGCTGTACTTTGTTTTTCTACTCAACACAGGATATCTGCCGAACCACAGGTAGCAAAAGTTAGCTTTCAATCATGAGCTACAGTATGTAATCAAAGCATACAGATGTTTTTACACCTGTAGTTTGGTTCTTTAGGGGCAGGGTCAAGCGAAAAAAAATAAATAAATAATATTGATGTTCACGCTGGCTTATTACAACTATACTCATCATCCAGATTCTTGGGTTGATTAGATGAATGCAGTTTAATACAGCAGTGCTCTAGAAGCAGAGTAGGGCTTCATGGCACAACTTGGCTTACTTCTAATGTGCAGGGAGAAGGATTAAAGTATAAAAAAGTTAAAACTCCAGCAACACTTCAAACCACAAACAAACCACGCCAGAGTCCTCTAGTAAGCTGCCAAGACTCATGCCAGAAAATGGTGCTTTGTCTTCACCAGTGCTTGTTGAGTCTGCACCAGAGTTTGACAGCTGTTATACCGCTGCAAACAAACCGAACCAAAACAGGCAGTTGAATTGGTCTGAGCTGCGCCCGACAGGTTAGCTGTGAAAGCAAACAAGGTCAAAAATCTGACCAAACGTGTGATAGCATGTTTAACTATTTGACAGTTTTCAATCCTCTTTGAAAAAGACACTTTTAGGTCAGTATCAAAAAAGTATTGAAGTTCAGTGTGTAGCCCTGAATCTGTCTGTCTGCAGGATCTATCAAGCATGATTTGTCCATGACTCCTGTCTTTCTCACTGTCATTTTCCTCTGGTTGTTGTGTCTGGGATATCACTACATCGCTAGCCATCCCTTCTTTTTTACCACCAATAAAGTGTATATGGGCTCAAAGTTACAATCATAGTTTCACAGAATGTGGTCCTCCGCAGGTGTTGTGAAATTCCTCTTTCTGTCACACAGGGGGAAAAACTGGCAAGAGTCACATTTGTTAATGCCAAATATTAATCATATCTGCCAGAAAAGGAGAGTTATTGAGAATGAGGACTTCTGTGATTAATGCTTCACATCACAGCAAAACTTCAACCTTACCCAGCAGGCATATCCCCAATGATAATACACGAGAGACCCAAAGTGCACCCCAAGCAAAAAACAGTTTTTGGTGGATGGAATTACAGCAGGACTTTGTGCTGAATGCAAAAAATATATTGAGGATTTATCTACAATGGTACAATGTTTCATAGATCTGGGCCTGAGTAGATAAGTAGTCGATGAATCCTAATGAAAGCGACCTTGATCACCCGTGACTAAATGCCTGATCACTCTTCTAAAACAACTGGAGATGGTTTCAAGAAGAACAATGTAGCGACTTCAGTCAAAACTCCTGCCGAGTGATATGGATTTAACTTTTCATGAAATTTTCAAAAGAACTCTCAACTTGAGTTTAAAATGATCCTCACTGTGATCCGTTTAAGTCCCTTAGATAAGGAGTTCCAAATACTGATCCGAGCGAGCTGCCTGCCTGGAGGAAGTTCAGTCACTCGGAGACACTTGTCTCAGTGAAATGGCCATTTAGAACAGATGTGCTGTACAGGTAGACTTTCAATCCTATCTCCGAGAAATTTTGTTTATATACTACTAATGTGCAAAAACATACATTTTGATATACGCAGTGTTCAATGTCACCCTCACCCCACCCCCCCACCCCATAAATTAATTATTTATTAACAGCTTGTTAGGACTTAACAGGGTGTCATTATTGAATAACACTGGGGTGATTTTTCAATAGATTTTGAGGTATTGTTGTAATTTGGGGTAATCTCAAAGCAGTTTAAAAAATGTTCCTTGGTAATTATAACTTACTTACCATGAAACTTCCGTACATGTGACATGCAGCTACGCAAACATTGAACTTAACATACATCAACAATGTTTGTTCACATACGGAGGAGGTTGGTGTAGTGGAGGTGGGAAAAGTGCTTGGTGGCTACGCTGTACATCAGCATTAATATGACTGAATGTTACAAGTAAGTGGCTGAATGAGCCAGTGACTGTAATGGATGAAATAAGCCAATCACTTTCTTTGCTGTGCTAATGCTGAGCTTTAGCGCTGTAACATTGTGCACTTTTCTTCTAAATGCACCTCTGACACTTTGAGAGCTTTCAATATGTTATGAGTTTATTTACATGGATATTTTCTTCTGCTTTGTGGCTTCCTGACAGTCTGAGGAGCTGCACTGCTGGCTACTTAAGTCTCCATCTAAAAACCAGTCATATTTAATTCTTCTGCACAAGCCATCAAGGTCACTCTCCTCAGTTTTGAGTGGATGAGAGCATGATTGTATGAGCGAGCATATGCCTCTTACATGTGCATGAAGTCATGGTTGAGTATTTGTGTGAATGGGAACGCAAAGCTTATTGATGTGTATTGGTTTGTGGAGCAGATTGTTCTAATGGCATCGCCTTTCCCAGAATATTACAGACATTTTGGAAAATAACATGCTCATACAGTAATATTATGGAAACAGTGCTCAATAGAAAGGCAATTATATAAAAAAATGGCAAAAAAATAAAATCAGGAAGTACACAGAACATACTGTACTATAACTGAAAAGTACAAAATAAGTGGAGCAGATATTAAACCTGAACTGAACACAGTGCTGTGTCAGACTGTATCAAAGCATATAATAGTTGCAGAGAAGCACATGATAAAGAAAAATATACACAAAGAGAACATTTATAAAAAGCAGAGCTGCATCAATGATACCAAGACAATATGCATGTTGTATTTTCCAGTTTTCAACTTATAACAGCTGAAAAGAGAGGGCAAAAATCTAGGCCATCGTCTCATTTTCATGATTCAAAGGAGAGTTATCTGGCTGTCACCGACTCGTACAGCTGCTTAGTTTTTTGTTTTTTTTACTTTCGGGTTTCACCTCTATTTTCTGCTCTCTTATCACTTTTTCTCACATGGGTTCATCCTTCCAGCTTACCTAAAAGAAAAAAAACAAAACAACAAAAAGTGGGTCTGGCTGTAGACCAGAGCAGTGCCTCGCAACTGCCTCGCCAAACTAAGTACATCTATGAGTGACTCGCATAAGTGTTGGGGTGCATGTCCATGTGCAGTGAGCGTATCTGGCCCCAAAGATTGCCCTCCCCTGTCCTGTTGTGCTGACCCTTCCCTCTGATGGGAGGTAGTTCACAGAGTAGAGGTAAGTGGTGTGTGAGGGTTTGTGTTCTCAGGAGAGAGGCTGAGGGTGAAAGTGCGCATCTGAGTATCATTTCTTCTGCCCCTTCTACCAAGTGAAGACCCGAGGTCTGACTCTTCTCATGCCACCCTGTTATGATTCATGAAAACCACCTGCCGGAGTGCGCTCCGGGTTGCTTTGGCCTGCGAGCTAAGTGCCCATGCGAATGCAGTTTGTGTGTGTGTGTTTATGAAGCACCACTTGCACGAATGCATTTCAGTGTGGAGGCAGATGTGGCTGATTTTTTCTCAGCAGTCATAAATTGCACATAGATCTCTTCTTAGCAGGGTGCACAGGCTGCTTTCATCGTTGATTACCAGAAGGAGGAATCAATGCCATGCTTGAATGAACCAGCATGGCCAGCATTAACATGTGCGCTTATAAGCGAGATGCAGATACTGCAGACACTCACACCAAGGCAATAAATACATGTCAACAGAACTTGCTTGTTGCTATGAAAGAAAAGTCAGGAAACAACTGATAAACATAAGAAATATAATTGAGAGTGATGAAAATAAATAATGAAATAATGAAATAATGGACTCCAAAAGAGGAAAGAAAATTAAAAAAAACAAAGCATAAAGAAACTGACAGAACAAATAAGAAACAGGCAGAAAGAAATAGAATACTTGAGTCATAGCAACAGCACGGCAGCTGCCCTCCATCACAGCTGAGAACGACCGTCTGCCGACTCCATTCACCTCTCCGTCAGACGCAGGACCGGTGGCCGAGTGCGGACACTGATTTATAATCCACCTCCCTCCGTCCGTCTTCCTGCAAGCCCCCCCACCCGCATGCCTTCCCTGTCTTTACGGCATCAGCATGACGGTGTTGCTATGGCAACTATGACCACTGCAGAGGCAAATGTGAGCAGTAATCGATCTTTTTGTGTGGCTGTGTCAAGCGCATACATGTCGCTGTTGTCATTTGAAAAGCCTGATGGTGACAGGCCAAGTTTTGTTCAGCAGATGTCTTTTGGTGCTGTTTCTGGTGGATCTGTGTCAGAGGGACAGCAGCAGAGGAAAGATGAAAGCAGGAGGGGGGAGAAGACATGTGACCACAGATCACAGGCTGCACTGTCAGTGTTCAGAGTTCATGATTTAGTGCTTTTGTCTTAAAATCACGCTAAGGACTATAAGCTTCTCCATGGGGTGGCAGGATTCTACCAACATTGGGCTTAATGAACCTCTCAGAGGAAAAAGCATTTTAAATAACATCCCTATTGTTTTTACTCTCTCTGAAACTTATTTTGATATACAAAATCTTCTAGGTCTCAAAACCTTTTGTTGTGTGTCATGAATTGTGGGATTTGCACTGGTCTTGGTCTTGACGGTTTTCAATGAAATAATTTGCTAACTTGTAATTAGATTGTTGTGAAATTTGGTACAGGCATTCATGTTACCTTCAGGATGATTTGTAATAAACTTAAATGATCCTTTACCTTTCCATCTAGTCCCATCATTGCGTCAAAGGTTTAATTTGCCTAATACTTTGGTTTATGACCAAATACCTATGAAAACAACTAAGATGGTTAAAATGGTAATCATTATACCTGCTATTAAACACCAGCATGCTAGCATTGTCATCGTGACCATGTTACCATGCTGAAACCTCTGAGTACAGCATCACAGAGTTGCTAGTAAAACTCTTAATCTTCTTTAATGGCATCTGCTTTCTTATCTGCTGTAGTTCAATAAATGACATTGACGTCAGTTCCCTGTCAGATTGACAGACAATAAGATGTCTGGACAATAAGAAATCTGGACACAAAGTCTTCACCCTGGCAACTGTGATATCTGTAGTATCAGACTGAGGCAGAGATACAAAGTGCACCAACCCTGGCTTTGCAACAAGTTCACTCGGGGCTCCAGCTTATCTCACATTGATCCATTTAACATACTTCTAGCCATGATTGTAAACACTGCTACACTTGCCTTTGTAAGTGCACTATACAGAGGTTCCTACACAAACATGCTAAACCATGGGTGTAATTGTCTGTAATTGATCCGGCCAGTGCAGTGCAGTAATCTTGCTTACCCTGCTTTGAATGAATTGTTCTGGCCATTCCTGCATTGATTGCTCTTTGATTGTAGCTCCGTATTTTTGCGCTTTGTGAGTCCACTGGACTGTAAATCCATCTAAATTCTCATCTTGTTATGGAATGGAGTGAAAGGAAGGCTGCGCTAGAAGACAGAGGGTGAGGGGGTGGAGGGCAGAACGGTAGACCAAATGACTGTGCGTTGTGGGAGTTGGAAGATTTGAAAATATCTAATCAGAGAAAGAAAAACGGGGTAAAAAAAAGGGCAATTTGAGATTGCGAATGAAAGTGAAACGAAACAAAGGCAATTTGGCAGTTTGGATGTACAGCGAGGCTTGTGTTGATATGTGTGTATATATGAGAGTGTGTACGTGCGAGACAAAACAACAGCCAGCCTGTGGGGCTGAGAAAACTAGATTTTGAATCCATTTTGAAGGCACACAAATGACCTTGAGGCCCCCACAGTCAGACAGTGTCCTGTACCAACCTGATTCAACTTCTCTCTTCATATCTGCTGCTGAGAGAGAAAGGGTTGAGAGACGAGTCAGAGAGAGAGAGATGGAGTGCGTCTGTCTGTCCAGTAGCTTATAAAAAGTCCATTATAGTGTGCCTCTATCAGTTTGGGCTCTCCCAGATGGACCCTGGAGTAAATGGACATCACCAGAAAGCTATAAGCTCAGATTTGATATACGGCTGAGAAATAGCTGTGTGTGTGTGTGTGTGTGTGTGTTTGCAAGTGTGCGTGTTTAGTAGAGTGCATTCAGTCATATGTGCTGCACTGAAAGAGCTGACAGCCACTGCGAATATTTCCGTGCCACTGTTTTCGTACGTGCCGTTTACTTAACACAGTTGTTTTACCATATTACCATATGTGCTCTCCTGCCGTACACACACAAACACACACACGCACACACACATATACAATCTTCCCAGCAGGCTTAAATCCCGGCTCAGTCTGACAAAGGAGCCTGTGGCTCTAACTGGCTCTGCCCCAATCCCCTTCCCCTGCCTGCTGCTTTGTACGGGCTCAAAACCGCTTTACTGCATGACGTTTATTTATCAGCTATATTTACTTCCTATTGTGTAGGTGTGTACGGGTCTCAGTGCATGTCTGTGCTAGTGCCACATCAAGGTATATTTGAGCTTTGGTGTCCTTGCTAATGTGTGTATTTATTTGTTGGATATGCTGTGTTGATGTCCTCAAGCTTGTGTGTGTTCATTGAGGGTATCCCACTGCTCATTGCATCAAGTAGAGGAGTCTGACAAAAGCCCCTGCCTGCTGAGTGATAGCGCTCAGCAGGCTGTGAATGGGACTTTGTCCTTCTACATGCTACTTTATCAACTGTTTGTTTGTTGGGAAGAAAGAGAGAAAATAGCCCCGAGCGAATGGGGGGGGTGAGACTGGTTGAAAATCACTGCTTTATTCTCAGCAGTTGAGTTCTGACTAAGCAAACAGAGTCTTATCAACAAGTTGTTATCTACAAATAACAAGCACACCCTGACCCTTTTGTTGAAATTGAGCTGTTTCTGTGCTGCACTTTACAAAAAATAACTAGTTAAACAGTAAAACCAGCACTTTCATTTGGTGAACTAGTTATTGTACACCCATATGTAAAATATCAAAGTTAACACCCAGCCAACCACAGGACTAGTAATCTCTATGGTACATGATATCTACATATGGGACACGATTTTGGTGGTTATGGTTTCCATTTGCAGTCCGAGTGGTAAAGACCAATAACTTTATCACGGGTAAGCAGTGTGTGTGGAGAGCTAAAGAGGCAGAACACCTTGGCAAACACCTCAGAATCCACCATCGATCATCTGATGACGATTTGGCTTTCTCATATACAGATCAGTTAAAAGTCTAGAGCTGCTAATTTGACTGTAAACCGTGGAGAGGAAGTCTCGGATATCAGTTATCTGGATATCCACTGGCTACATTGGAAGCCCTGCAACCTTGGTCAATGCCTCAGATGCTAAATTTTGTCTCAGGATAAAATTCCTGGGCTTCAAGATATTAAACTAGAACGACACTCAGTAGAACGCATACCTCCTCCCAGGCCTATCAGTCCCCTTTTATTCAGTCAAGCCTAACAATATCAAACTCAATTGTCCTGCATCTCCCTAAATTTGAAACCACCCATAACTGCTGAAATTAGATCTAGGATCTGCATAAAACTGTACTCAAACATAGAGAGCAGCCACCTAAATATGTCTGACTTTCTTCATCAAGATCCATGCATTATGAAATTAATGAAAATGTTGAAAAACACCACGCAATGTTACAGAAAGTGAGAAAAAAAAACCTTGAGCTGTCCCTTAATCTAGATCCACACCAAGTTAGTTAATGAGGTCTATAATGGGCCAAGACCCATCCTCCATCCAAGATTTCAGGAACTGTATCCAGTAGTTTTTATGTAACCCTGCTGACAATCCGACAAAACAAATATGGACATGGGTGAAAACATAACCACCTTGGCGGAGGTAATTAATCACATGAGACAGCTGAAATGGGTTGACACAAACAAGGACGAGGACAAGGACTGCCTCCAACAGTTATTTCTGTTCCTTTAACATCAACTGTATAAATGCAGGTTCAGAGAAGTCGCTTTTAGCACACCTCGACTTGTGACTCCAATGCCCTCACATTACGATAATATATTGATGATGACCTATAATTTTTAGATTCTTGATGCAGCTGTAACACGGGCGATCCCTTCATTTGTCAAGGGGCGACGCTCAAATGCGTTTTCACTTCACTGACACTTCTATCAGATGACACAAATCCATCGCTGAAATATCATATCTCCACCTCTGCTCCCGGCCAATCACAGGATTATCGACCCTTCTCACGATTGGAAGTGATACTGCCGGCTATAGATGGAAAGTAGATTCCCCCGGAGGTGAAGAAACAGCTGAAAAGGGTGGAAAAAAAGTGGGGATGAGAGAGGGCAAGATGATTTGATGAAGTGTGTGATGGTGTATCCATTAAAGTGCAGTCCAGAACATTAAACAATATAGTGGAGGTTTGTAAAGGTCAGTACTCTCAAGGGGGTTTATCCATATTGATCTTTCCTTTGAATTGTGCTGGACTCGGCACCGGTGCCCGTCTAAACCATACATGCCTGAGACTTAACAAAGAGAGAGACAGAGACAAAAAGAGGCAGAGATAGAGAGAAATGAAGAGATAGCGGGTCCTCACTGGTCATTTTATGTGAGACATTACTCCTCTGTCCTGCTTCACTGACCTCGGTGTCTCAGAAGCACAGATGTGTAGAGTATACACCCACACAGAGGGCTTTATTTGGGCTGGATTCGGCCAGAAAATGATTCGCAAACTCACAGATTGGGACCAGCATTCCCCCTGTGGCTCTAAAAATAAATCAATACATTGTCTGAAAAGTTTAAAAGTCAGTGTTGGTTGGTGGTATCTCGTTGTTTCATTTGATTAATTATGCAACTCATGAATCCCCTCAGCAGGCAGTCAGACCTTAAGCCTACCAAACTCACTTAAGTGGATCAGTGGGATGGTAATATTAGCAGCACATGTTTTTCTGGGATCATATGGGCTGCATCGCTAGCTTTGTGCCACCTGTTTGCAGGCATGAACAGCAGGAGGTATTTGAAAAGGATGAGGATGGGGAGGGTCTTTGATTTCACACAGAATTAGACAAAAGCAGGCTTCTTATATCAGCCCACAACTGTGGCTTTTGCTGGCTGAAACAATTACTCTTACAAGCAGATTTTGTAAGCAGTAGCTAGCTAATGTGGCACTTTTTTTTTTTTAAATACATGCCCAATTACTTAAATCAACATTAAGTTTGATAATAAACTGTCACATTTAACCACTTGTTCCCACCAAAGTACTCTGAGTATAATTTGCTTTGAACCTGTACATAACCCGTGGTAGGGTAGGGTAGAGAGTAACCCCTTCCACTTTTCCAGCAATTGGGAAACACAGAAAACTGATCTTTGCTGATGCATTTATTAACTGGCACACTGTGACCTATACTGTTCATTACTGCCCAAACTGTTAGCCTTTTTTTCCCCTACTCTGCTTGCATTCGCCATCTCTTTTCTCCCTCTTTCTCTTTCTCTTACTCGACCACACACAGCTAAGGGCGTTTATAAGTGCTAAAAAAAAAGATTAAAAAAAAACAAAACAGTCTAATATCCGCTTTTAGGCAATATAATCAGAATCAGAATCAGACTAAGACTCAGAAATCCTTTATTTGTCCCACAAATGGGGACATTTCTTTGTTACAGCAGCCAAAGGTCAGGAATATTACAACAAACAATAATACAAATAAAAAATAAACAATATAATAAATTAAAAAGATAAGAAATAGAATAGTATATACATAATATAATATATAATGGGGTATCATATCAGGTCTGAATAGACCTCATATGATAATAGATAGTTAACATTTCTTGGTGCAAGATATTTTTTTGAGCACACTTTTTACTAATTATTCTTTAAAAAAGTGACGGGAACAAAATCAGCCATGGTTACAGGCATTAAGCTAAAATACTGATGTATTGTCACAAGCAGAAAGGTAGGTTAGCATCCTCACCTGTTGGTGAGTCATGTGAAAGACGTGTTGTTGTATAGGCTAGTATCATACAGTATGTTAAAATATAGAAAAGCATAGTTGGACAAGCAGCACAGAGATTCACGTTCATTGTTTCACATTTTTACAAGAGAAAATGCATTAAAGGATGCAGGATGAAGGACTGAGAGAGCAGACCTAACGCTTTCTAGTTTAACTGGTTGCTGAAGTGCAAGTTTCCCCAAACTAAATCAACAGCAGGACTGAGCTGCTATTACTTTTTAGTTCTCATGGTTCTGAGGTAGTGTATGTTACAGTCTTAACAGGCATCTTTCTTACATAACCCATAACCCCCCTCAAAATGATGTAGTCAGCTATATCAAAATGAGTTAGGGATATTGGGATATGGATGCATGTGTGTGTGTGCATGGATATGCAATAAAAGTCAAATGAAATGTGTGGCATTATTTTTCAGGACCAAAAATATTCACAAAAAATAAGATAATAAAAAATCTGATATGTCACAGAATAAACAATCAAATGAAACACCAGAATATCCCAATGTCCCTAACTAATTTTGAGTAGAGTACACCTTGGCTTTGGAAATAATACAGGGTTACTGGACATGCCATTGTTGGCACCTTATGTGAAAAGAAAACACCGTTCAATACATGTTCCATACAGTTCTGCTGTTGTATCTTTGGCTTTGGAAGGGAAAAAAAAGACACCACCCTCCAAACTTTTAAGGTACCAAGATTCACCCTTAATATACTGTAGCCATTAAAAGCTTGACAGGGCCTCTGTGCCTAGTAACTGTTGCTAAGCTATGATTGGGCAATTGCTGTTCTGGGAAGTGGTTTCACATACAGTCATCTGGAGAGAGAGAATTATTAAGGAGCCGGAGAGGAAAAGTATTCTGGTAGGTGAAAAGTTCACTTTTTGCATAAGTTTAAACCTTAAAAGTTTTGATTGCACCATTTTCAGACGTATTTTTAGCTGATGAATATTGATCTGTTAGAAGGATAAGTTGTGTTATGAAATCTAGGAGCACATATATCCTGACACAGAGGTTTAATGTTTTTTCATCGAAAATGTTACTGTAAAACCTGCAGCTAAGCAAGTGGGTGTTAGTTTCTGCACTGCCCTGACTGTGGCCTAGGGCTGTTGGCATGTGCAGCTCAACTCTCGGTTTGATTGTCACATTAAATGCATATATGTGCTCCTGGTCTTTTTTCGGCAATTCATCTCATTGCCGAAAAAAGACTCGATATTTTATTGCTTTCTAAAATATTTTCACAGCGCTGTTGCTGCATTTGCTAATTTCTGTTTGCGAGGAAAACAAATTGAAACTAGCAACCCACACACAAGCACCAGTCTATTTCTTTCACCCAGGGATGTAGCCAGCTGCAGATGTCTTTTAAACAGCACACAAACAAAAATTATGACATTGTTCCTGTGGTTAGAAATATTGTTCTTTGGCCTTAGAGCACAAGTGGTCCTGCTGAGAACAAGCCACAGAACAAGGGAATAGGGGGGAGATAGTATGAATGAAAGAGTGAGAGCTAGAGGATTAAAAACAAAAAAAAATAATCCTGACAAAGAGTTGTTTTCTGTAAAAGACCAAATTAGAAGGCCGCTGCCAATGGGCAATTGACAAATCATGACAGAACCTCAGCGCACTTTCCAGGCATTCGTACCCGTGTGTGTGTGTTCCGAGGCAGGGGAAGATGTGCATGTGTTTTTGTTCTTCCTCGGGTCAACTCCTTGATTGAAGCTAATACGAGGAAAATTTCAGGGTCAACCACTGTTGCGCTCCGTGAACTTGTGTATACACGCACAATCACATTGCATGTGGATAATGCACCGCAGACACGCCGTGTGTCTCAGCTTCTTTGCGTAAATGCAGCCGCTTGAAAGAGTCCCATGGGCGAGAAGTGAAAAAGATCTGCTAAATCAAGGATTGTTTCCTCTGCCGAGGGAGTTGATTAAGTCTTGTGTTGCTGAAACTAAGCCTACAAATCCATTTGCACAGATGAGAACAGTCTGCGCTCATGCCTCCGTATGTTTGTATCGCTTGAGATAAAACCGACTTAGATATGTTGCATGATTTCACTTTCTCCATACTCTCTCTCTAGGCAGTACTTCCACAAATGCTCTTCATATGAGGTGTTCCAGTTAAAATCATCTCTCTGATATACACGCTAAATTGTGAATACTATCACGTCGCGTTCAATACATGTTTATTTTATTGACATCTCATGTTTTCCCTCCAAGCCAATGAGCTGACTTCCTCCTGATTTTCTGAGGTTATTTTGCCGACTTCCCCTCATCATCTTCAGCACGACGTGAGCTGAAGTGTATCAGTGTGTTCTTTAAATATTCAGCTACGAGGAGCGAGCCAAGCAAATGTAGGCGTTTATATTTTTATTTAGCCAAAGTCGTGTTTTGGATGTACTAAAAAAACTTGCCTTTTATGACTTCTCCGGATGAACAAAATAGCAGTGGGTGCTGATGGGCACTTATTACCTTTAAATCCGGCTCTCTGTATGCCTCGACACAGTTACATGTACAGTAGTAAACAGACTGGGCATCCATTCGTCAGTATATGCTTAATCCTTACGCAAATCGTTGTCTTTTCCAGACCCATATGATGACGACCTGAAGGTGAAGACCCAAAGACCACGATCAGCTGACCAGCCAGGTGTGTTTCAGGCACAAACAGGTGAGTAAGTGTTGTAGTGGGTGCGTATGTGTGTTTACAGCTCGGAACCAAAGCAGCCAACTTGACCTTTACATGCTGTTTGTGTAATAGAAGATTAAAAGTACCATATGAATAATCGCTACATTTAAAGCGTGGCTGGACCCCAGGGCAGCTGCTGTAGTTGACCAATCACATGTGAGTATTTCAAAATGAGAATTTATGTTCGTGTGTCTTAAAATCTTACATAATTAACAGGATTGGAAGGAAAGATTGAATTATTCATGTCATGATACATTAAACATATTAAGAAATGAATGTCATGTATGTATGACGAATCTGCCTTATACATGACATTACATGTTGGCTACTTTACCCACCCAAGAACAGGTCGTACACTAATTTGAGCGCGCACACACACACACACACACACACACACGCAGACATATGCACAGCTAGCACCGTGTGGAGGAGGGAGTCCCTGCCACGAGGGAAACCCCTGGCTCTGTCTTGTCCTTCTCTGTTCTTCCCCCCTCCTCGCTTCTCCCCATTCTTCCATTCCTCCAGGCATGTGTGATGAGCTTAAGCCCTGACTCACGGCATGTTAATGAAGATGTAATGCGATTAACGGACATGCAATTAATTTGATTTCCTTCTTTGCCATGTGATGACGCCTCCATCAAAGGACACGGCGCTCATAAACAATTTATAGAGAGAGAGAGAGAGAGAGAGAAAAGAGGGGATGACTTGACTCGTAGTTTTTCGTTTTCAAGGGCGTAACTCAGGGGGAACAATGGGACGCTCTCCACAGCTGCCTGGAGAACTCAAGATCATCCACCAACGTGTCGTAACACCCAATCTGCCAGCTTTATTAACATCTGAAGCCATTCTTTTTGGCTTAAAGCTGTGTATGTTTTACCATAATTCCATTTCTATTAATATTGCCCTTAAAACACATCTCTTAACACATCCTTATGTATATTCAATAAAGGTTCATTCTCATTAAGGGCTTAAATCAATTAATAATATCTACAAGTCATATTTCGCCCATACTTAGTGTGCTGGAATATCATATATCTGTTAATAATACAGCATCACGGGCCAGGCCATGTGAATATTATGCAAATCTGTCATAGAACAATAGAAGCAAAGCTCTCCTATATCCAACGAATGATGATCTAGAGCCATCTTTTTCTCTTTCAGAGCAACAGAGTCCCAGTTCCCCCCCCCCCCCCGTTTCTTGACAATTGTATAGATCATGATGTCGTTTGTCTTTTTTCATTGTGGTAACCCCGCATCAGTGTCGCAGTCATCCAAAGGAATTTTCATTTTATTTCATTAAACAAAAAGTGAAACTAAAAAGTGCTTACAGGAATCAATGCAGCCACTATGTTCCTTGTCATACATCTCCATTAACAGCAGCTCCTGTAACTTCTTTGCAATGGCTTTTTACTGAGTGACTGCTATGATAGAGCAACATATGTATTGTGATAACATAACAGTTGCACTCGAGCCCCATGGTTGTCTGCTTTGCCTATGAGCGCAGAGAAACAAGATGTGTTGTGTCTCCTGTCACGTCACCCTTTGTTTTAGAGGACGTTTTAAAGCCTGCAGTTAATTTTATTTCCTCCAAGCTGTGGAGGCTGATACTCAATTTTTGGGCCAGGTACTGATATTAGGAAGTAAAAAATTCTGTTAATGGCCGATATACACACTTTTTTTTATTGCAGTGATCCCTCAAATGTGGTTATCAAACACTTGCGACACAGATATGTATCAGAGATATGGCTGCACGATATGGTCAAAAATCATATTGTGGTCATTTTCACAGATTTTGAGATTGTGATATGATTCATGTTCAGTGGAAATAATCATTAACCCTGAAACAAAGTATTAAAATCATGATGATGTGACATTTGTTGGGGTCTGTACCAAACAAAAATGTTTTTTGTTTTTTTTTTACACCTGGAGAGCAAGACCTGTAGACCATGGCATCTCTGTGGCACTACAGTACTTCATTATAATGCTGTTGTGTCACACATTTTACCTATATCGTAAAATTGCAGCTTCTTGTGGATCTGCACTGAAACAATAAACTTTACCGGGAATTTAATAATCATAAATCACCTAAACAAATATTTCTGCATCATAATCCGTGCATAACAGACAACATATACGCCAGTATGGATATAACAATCAGTGTATCTGTCAGGTTCTAATAAAGTTAAAGTTTATTATTATTAATAATAATAATGCCCTTCTTTATTATTTTGTGTACCATGTGACTAGCGTCATAAAACTAGAATCATTAAGACTTAACCTTTCTCTGCACACTCTCGTGTCTCTCTCCAGGTGACCCCGCTGCCGAGGAGTGGTCGCAGTGGAGTGTGTGTTCTCTTACTTGCGGGCAAGGCTGGCAAGTGAGGACACGATCATGTGTTTCTTCTCCCTATGGGACACTGTGCAGCGGCGCCCTGCGGGAAACACGCATGTGCAACAACACCGCTTCCTGTCCGGGTGAACCTGGGATCACAGGCTCAGGTATCTGTATTAGACCCTCTGTGGGCTGCTCTAACAGCACGGCCTGAATTCAGTTCAATCTTTATCTATGTGTAGTTTGCATAGTCGACTGATGACTAACTCTTTCCAGGGTGCCTACCTCCCCACAGTGCATGCTGGGATATGCCCCCAGCCATTGTGACCCTAAATAGGCATTAAAAGGTCAAGAAAATAAACACAGTGTTGCAAAAATGATGACCAAACACGGTGTTTGCAGTGTGCATTTCAGTTTGAATATACTGTAAGCCTCTTTTTTATTTTATTGTTTTGTTTTGTAAATGTAAAATATGACAAAATGCAGCTTTAAACAATAGGCTCTCTGTTTAGCACCTCACTCAAGCATGCAGCATTTATTTGTCATTCTACAACGTGTTAAGAAAGCTGAAGAAAATAATGACAGTGTGTGACTCTGTCACTTTTGAGGAAGGTAGGCGGTATACACACACACACGCGCGCAACCACACACACACACACACACACAATCAAACACACCACATGGGCTCTGCTCAGCCAAAACATAATCTAGCCATGGTGCAGGAGAAAAAAAAAAGCTAGAGAATGAGAATGTCATTTTGTCACTTCAATTCACACTACTGGCCAGCTGAGAGTGAAAGAGAGAGAGAGATAGACACAGAGAGACAGACATGACACCTGAGCTCGATGTCAGCAAGTCTATTAGAGTTGCCACAGCTCAGAAATTCATACTTCCTGGCATCTCTATCTTTAGCTCTGCTCTGCTCTTCCACTTTTCCTTCAGCTCCGTTCTCACTCCTCTCGTCTTGTCTGTATCTATATCAACATCTGCTTACATCTGTAGATATACTGCAGTGTGGAAGACCATCATTAGGCATATATGAAGATGGAAGTTGTTAAATGTAAATCAAATCTATGCTCACATGATAGTAACAATCACAGAAAACCATTCAAAATGATAACTGCAGCTGCGCTTTTGGCTTGGCTTCCAACAAATTAGTTTTTCATTTTAGATGCAGTGGCAGCTCCAAAATATATTTAACCAATCAGCTAAAAAATGTCACGCTCTGCCAAACAGGGTGAGCGTATTCAACCCTGTCTGCTTGCTACAAAAATGGCAGGAGCGACAATGAGGAGCTCCTCATCCATTTTTTCCTCAGCAACACACAACACAATCAGGCCAGATCAAGTCACTGATGGATCCTGTGTACGGCTCATCCTGAACAACGTGAGTGCTGCTCCGGTTTGATTGCCGCTGTAGGTCGTTACAAGATGAAATTGTGAAGTACTGCCTATCCTGCTCCGGTTTGATTGCCCTGATTGCAATTGAAGTGAAATCCCGTATGGCATTAGCTCACTCCTGCCTGGTATGTGTCCCTTCCCTAATCCACTACTAATGCTCTGTCCACAAAAAATGGAGTCCTGCTCTGTCGTTACTCCTAGAGCCCGACCGATATATCAGTAGGGCTGATATGAAAACGTTTGGGTTTAAAAAACACAATGCTGTGATGCAGTGATTTAAAATGATTACATTTCCAGTGAAGTTCTAGTTCTGGACAATTATAATTTTAGTTAACCTGTAAAATATCCTGCCTCCATTGCACATCTTTGTCACAAGCGTTTGATAACCACATTTGAGGGATCATTGCAAAAAATATATGTATATCGGCAAATATATATTGATATCGGAATTTTTTTGACTTCCTAGTATCAGTATCAGCACCGGCCCTTTGGCACTTAAGTTGCATTATGGGTAATGTAGGAGCTTGACAAGTAAGGGGAAATCACGGAATTTAAAACAGAGCTCTGGTTCTGCTGCATCAGTTTTTTTTATACTTTTTAAACGGTTTAATACTTTTATTAATCATCCATTTTGAGTCCCAGTGTTATTGGAGTGCAAGCTAAATCGATGCAGTATTCTTTCAAAGTTAAGGCTGTAGCACTATTCTTCACCAGAGGGGATACAGCCAAGGGATCTGCCAGCTTCACATCTGCTTGTCCAGATGGACGACAACATTGGATTTGTTTAAAATCTTGCCCTGGATATTCTTCCTGGTGCAGTCCTTTCAACAACAACATCCTCATCACTGATGTTCTTACCAACATGGGCCAAGCAAAATCTGAAATGTTTCGTTTGATCACTGTCAAGACAAAATGGATCTTTTTGGTGCTCCACTGTAACAAGAGAAACTATTTGGAATATCAATCCAGAATATGACAAAGGGAGTGATCACTGATGCCCAGACTAGGCAGCTGACTGTGTCCTCTCCCAGGAACATATTAAAAAAGCCTGTATTTCCTTCACTGCCAGGGCGGAACAAAACATGGCCCTCTATTCTTGTTGACAGACAGTGGGATAGTCTCTAGTCTATAACCTCTCTGAATCAATGCTACCTAAGAGAGTGCATTACTAGGAATATGGCACCAATGCCCTCCATACACAGAAATTCTAAAAATGACAGTGATGTGTTTGGGGACGGACTATTAAATGAAAGATCCAGGCCCAAAACTTCTCTGAGGACAGATAACTCAAAGCAAAAGTGAGGCCACTACTGTCTGAATGTCATTGTCACAGCATGGGGTGCAGTCATTGGACTTTAGCTGCTAAGTCTGTAGAGCACCGCTTTAAGACAAGGCCTTTCATTTTGAGCACTCGCATGCTTTCACATGTGAGTCACTCGGTGTTTACTGATGCAACGGAAAAAAACGAGAGAAGCGAGAGGAACATTTTCCTTCCCTGTCGGTGCATATGCTAATCTTGTTTTTATGCAAATGTGCCAATGCGATTTGTATGTCTAAGTGCCTCATTTTCCATTCAGTGTCGATATTAATATCCTCAGCCGTTCCTTTGATGGAATATTGGTTGCTGTGTTATGTTCCGTTTATTATTTCATTTTCTTCCCCACTCCTCTGATGTTTCCTGACGTGGTCCTGGAGGGGTGCAGGGGCACTCCAGGGACTGCCTGGATGGGATCGCACCAAATTCAAGTAGACTGGGAATGTGAGGGCGGTAGCGAAGAGACATAAAAGTGTTTAATGTTTAACTTGATGTGATTGACTTTTAAAATAATTTTCTTCAATATTTTTTGGGGTAATTTTTGAGCTTTGAGTCTAATTGGGGCACATTCTACATGCTTGCTTGATTTGTTAATCTCTTTGCTGCTGGATGAAGCCCTGTCTATCTTCCAGTAGGGAGTGTTAAACAAACATGTAGCAAAGTAGAAAGAGGCAAACACAAGCGCATACAAACTACTCAAGACTGCGGTAATTTGGGCTTCCAATTAAATCACAATTTTATACTTCAAATAGTATAAGTACTGCACTTTACATGCAAGGCTCGCTGTGAAATAAAATGTTCTAAAATGAAACAACTCTTCTTCCAGTTTTGAGAGGAAGTAGTGTATACATCTACATTTAGCTCATGCTTGTATGCCTGAGCTGTGCCTTTCAAAACCTGCTGTTCAGAACATGGCGGCCAGTTGTGCCAATATCCTGTTTTATACGAAAGATCTGCAAGTGAAATGGTTTCAGCCAACATCCTGTACTCGGTTTCGTATGCATTTACTCACAACCGCAAATATTCACGGCAAGCAGCCATAAGTGAACACACTCTTGCACAGTTTCTCCCAAAGTATCCTGAGGTGAGGACAGTGCAGTCTGCATACTTAATCCGTCACATGGATTTGCCAGAATTTTCTATTCGTCTTTTTTGCCATTTATTTGTGTTTGTGCACAAGTTAGGACTCAGGAGGGTGTGCTATGAGTGTGGGTGGATATGTCTCTGGGCACAGGGCTGTGCATGCTTGTACTGTATGTGTGTCTGCCCGGGTTAGGGGACATCAAAGAGAAGTAGCTTGGACAGAAAGCCAATGAAGTGAAAATAGACATTTTTTTCCTCCTCGTTTTTTCATGGGTAAAGCTCCTAAATTAAGGTGATACAGATAATCAATTTTAAGTAATGGTCTGGCTCTTGACAAAGCAAACTAGGCAGTAATTGGTCCGGCAAATTAACTTTTTTTTTTTTTAAATATGCGCTGAAGTATATGGCTTTCATGCCCCAGAGCGTGCAAAATGAAGTAGTACCCCTACTTCTCTTCTATTTAGCCACTGCTCATTTGCCATAGATCCAGTGACATTTAAAACACGGAGCGGAACAATGGTGCATTATGAATACAGTATGTCTGGGTCAATGCGTAGTCAAACGCTGCAACATCACACTTCCAGTAATCATTCAAGCAAAGAGACTCGAGGGTGCATGCAAGGATGCAGTCATGAAGTCAGGGGCAGACTCATGCAGATGGGGAACACACAAACTTACCCACGCACACATCCTCAGACAGAGCTTTAAATAACGCAGCCACGCTGTGCTATGACCCCGGATAAAACCTCGGGTAATGATGTTAATCCTGAGGATCAATATGATGCACGAGTCTTATTATAGACTATGTGCTTCAACAACTAGAAATAAATTTAAAGTTGATATCTTCATACAGCATGCATTGTTATATGTAAGCCTATTTATTAGATTTTAAAAGCATGTTTAGAAGTCATGCATCCTCATTACACATATCCCTATTCTCTGTGGTGCTGGGGATCTGTGCTGTGATGAGTGTTCATGTGCATGCATATGTTTGAATAAAACAGGGTGGGCACAGATTTTTTTTATCTCTTCTCTAGAGCTTGCTTGTATTTGCATCAGAAACCCAGGCCAGTGTGAGTGAGTCTCTGCGCTTCATGTTTTGCACATTTCTCAGCAACATATTTTTCATCTACCCCTCACAAAGCTGACTTTCTGGAGTTCATGAACTTGATTTTGTGACCGGGTGTTACGCAGATCTGTCACTATGTGGTTTGATCAGCGCTGATCAGTTTGTTATATCATTCTTTTTTATCCGCACTTGCTGCTGTAAACATGCTCTTCTCCAACTCCCTCAGTGACTGCAACCCTGATGGCAATAAAATCCCTTTTAATGTGCACAAATGAACTACAAGATGTGCCGTTTTATGTAACGCGCTTCATGGAATCAGGGAAAACAGCATATTTGAGACAGTTGCCATACTGCTTCATTAAGGCAGGAAATATCACTTGATGAGGATTATTTACCTAGTCACCAATAGGTGGTGTAATACAATCCTAATCCCAGTATCAGAGGACATTTTTGTAATTTGTTTCATCTTTAATTTGCTTATCTGCTTTCACATTATTCCGTCTCCCATTCCCCTCTCCAACTGATATTTTCTCCTTTTAATGTGTCTTAGTCCAAAAGCTGCTTCTAGCTAGATTTTATGGACAAATTGATTGGCTTTCAGCAGTCAGACTGCAGATACACTTATACTGGGTTTGAGAGATGGATTTTCGATTTGGATGAATAAGTAATGTCTTACAGGCAAACCTATAGCGTTGTAGTATAGAAAAAAAAGATGCAAAATAACAGAAACCCTTGCTGAATTATATTTGTTTAGCTTTTCTCTGCTTGTAATTGCTTCCTGAGAAGGCTTTGCAGTTTTGGAATTAGATACCCCCAAGAAATTGGCTTATCTACCATGATCTATCTATCTACGCCAGATGTATTTTATTATCATCACCATGATTTATTCAATTGAATATCTGAAATCTTGTTTCATGGTTGATGAAATATTTCGGCTGACACACTTCAGCTCAATACATCAGCCATCAGCTGCATGAAAATATCAACTTTCAAATCAGCAACAACAAGTTCTTATTTAGGCCTTAATATGTACTCAAATTCGGTCGGACTACTAAAACTTCAGAAAGATCTTTGCTAGTAATGACTTTAATAATGTGGGACAAGGTTGCACGGAAATAGGCCGTCGATTGTGCATCCAACCAAAAGAAATCAACAGAGTTAACAGGAAATCATATATAAAAAAATATAAAAAGCCAAACAGCCTATTCTTTGGAAATGTAGGTAGGCTTATGGCTTTATTTTACATTAATCTGCATACAATATGTGGAAAGACATCTGTGTTTTAGCAGCATTCAAGCCATTAAAAATGTGATTATGCTAACCTAGCTGATGCTTTTTTAGATTGTAGATTTTGTCTACATTATTGATATAACTTTTGTTCAATTGTATCTTTTTTGGTAATGTAATTCAAAATCATTATCAAACAGTCCATTAATCAAGTATCCTTCCAGATATTTGGCCAATGTTCAACACCAGCAAGCTAATGTTGGCTTTGTTGGTTGGTTGCGTGAGCTTGCCGATCTAGCTGGTTGGACCGTTATTTTTTTACTAACGTAAGAACTTTTTTACGTGGTTGAACAGTTTAAATTGAGTTGTGTATATGTCTTTAATTAGTAAACACTTATGTTATAACTAGGCTACGTTTTTACATAAGAACAGCTGCCATCTGCCTCCAGTTCAGTGAGGCCCACAAATGAGCTTGCTTGAAAAGGCATTTCATTAAACAGCATAGTAGGCTATGAAAAAGCATCTCAAATGCTTATCAGCGGATACAGTCCTGATGATTTTTTTTTTTCTCCTCGCCGCTCTGACAACAGTATAGCCACTTTGTACAGCAGCTCAAAGACACATTGATACCATGTGTTGCTGAATCTAAGGATATCTATTTACCAGCTGTACATATCGGCGTACTTCTTAATACCACCGTCTTCTCCCTCTCTCTCAGCCTTCTACTCTTGCTCCTCTGAGCCTTCCTTCACAGAGTAGACTTAATTATTTATCACCATGATTTATTTAGCTTTGCTCAACACAAGACCAGCAATCTCCATCCTGCTGTCTCTAACTTTCTCTCCCTCCTTCCCTCTGTATACATCCCTATATCTCGCCTTCTATCTTTCTTCCAGCGTCTCTCCGAATCTGCTCCTCTCTCTTTCTTCCATCTCTTTCAACATAGCTTAATCTTCTCTGGTCTCTCGCCGAACATTTCTGCATTTTCAAAATAACCCCCTCCCTTTCTCAACGTCAGTCTTTCAAACTTTTCGAGCTCAAATCTTTTTGTCATGTTCGGTTTTTATTCTCTCCCGTCTTGACACTCATTAACCAATCCTGTCATTCATTTTCTCCTCCTTTTCGAGTCTCCTATTGAACATTTCTTTAGCATTCTAATATCCGTCTACCATCATTATTCCCTCTAGTCACAGGTCAGACATCTCCCAATGATTCCGGCAATTATTTTTGTGCATGTGTGTGCATCCCACATGGCACAGTCTGTCGGTGTCACGGAGTTAAAATACGGATCAAGTAGACGCCTCCCTGCCAGAAGTAGCGCTGAGAGTAGCGGCATCACAAGAGAAGTCTGGAAGTCAAGTTCATTATCTGCAAAGTTTTTGTGCAACTCCGCTGCTCATTTATTCTATTTTGATTTATTTCAACTTCCATCTGTTGCTAAAATGGGATGAGACGTGCAATAAAGAGAGAAAAAGGGGAGAAACATTTTTAATACTTTAATTAGTGTTTGAAGTGTTTGAAGTCTAAGGAGTGTTTGGATCCTTTGGTTCACTGTTTATAGTAACTGAAAGCTCTAACACTTTCAGAGGCAAACTTACCATATTCATTCCCTTGTCATGAATCAAACTGCATAACCGCATGACTTCAAATGCCAGAGTGACCATTCCTGACCTCCATTTTTATTTCATACAGTAACATGTGGGTACAGCTTCATTATTGGCCTTTCTTTTCCTTTGTAACTGGAATGTTTCTGCGGAGGTCAGACCCTCCTTCATGTTTTGTTAAGGAATGTGCTCAGACTCATTTAATATGTCATGTTTCTCTCATTCTCTAACCCTCCTGCCTGCGATGGGATGCTCCACCCCCTCCCTCCCCCCTCCCTCCCTTCCTCCCTCCCTCATTCCTCATCCCCATGTTGTGTTTGTGCGTGTGTCTGTGGGTGTTTGCAGTGCATGGGCTGTGGGAGGAGTGGTCATCATGGAGTCTGTGCTCTGTGACCTGTGGGCGGGGCTCCAGAACGCGAACCAGGAACTGTGTGAACGGAGGCGGGGTCATGGCTTGCGGACAGCCCGAGGTTCAGACCAAACTCTGCAACATAGCAGTGTGTCCTGGTTAGTACCATCCCCATTTACATGATACACCCGATCTCTCTCTCTCTCTCTTTGCCTCTCTGCCTATTCAAGCATGACTGTCTTTTTCTTCTTCCCCCTAATCGCAAAACTTACTTTCACAGCTCTTGAATTTACATGCATAAGCATTTGTATTTTGTGTTCTTCCATTGTAGCTCTTGTCAAGACCAAATGTGTCTGTCCTCTTGCAAAAAATGTGGACTGATGCTGCATTCATCTAAAATCACGCAGACTGACAGGAAAAAACTGAACGTCAGCCTTCTAACAGTCTAGTATAGGATATTGGTAAAT
Organism: Pagrus major; assembly: GCF_040436345.1. Classification (NCBI taxonomy): domain Eukaryota; kingdom Metazoa; phylum Chordata; class Actinopteri; order Spariformes; family Sparidae; genus Pagrus; species Pagrus major. Next base: position 13,078,301 of record NC_133217.1, read on the forward strand.
TCTGATAGGCATGTTATCTTCCACTTGGTAAGAACAAAAACGTGTCAACATACTTTGCTGAAATAAAATTCAGTACTGACAACAATGGCAGCTCTGGTTGAAACCAACCCAAAGCATCAATATTTGACCCCCCAGCAACATTTGCAACTCACGAAGTGTGGAGCCTAAAGACTTAAATGTCCTCCTCACTTTTCCTCCAGCGCCACCATGAGGTTGCCAGATATGCATGTCCTCTCTCAGGATGGATTGCAAGAACTCTGGTTATCCTTAACTTTCCATCAAATACCATCACCAGGTTAACACTACTTTTGCTTAAGACCAAATACATTTTGTCGCCACCAACCTCAGATGTAATTTCTGTTAAGTGCTGATTAGCAAATATTAGCATGCTAACACGCTAAACTAAGAGGATGAATATGGTAAACATTGGCCTGCTGAAGGTCAGCATATTAGCACTGTTATTGTGAGCACATCTTTAGAGCATCGTTAAAGGGTCATTCCATATCAACTCACCTATATACAGTGAGCTATATATCTATATGTACCTGGTTTCACTTGTTAAAGAACTGCTACAAATGTAGCACACTGCAGCTCTCTAACTTAGGCCTAATTTTCATTTAACAAACTTTAATAATGATGAATGAACACTTACAATTTGGAATATTGGTAAACTTCCTGTTCTGCTGACATGGTGTGAATGCAGCATAACCCTCATCTTTCCTCTCTGCTCATGCTCGCTGCTTTGACTCCTCACCAGAGTTTTCAGTTCCATATTCATCCATTGAATACATACCCACTTTCCAAGCTCTCCCTCAGCCACCCTGAAGGATCACAGCTGAGCAAAGCCTTTAGTTGGGACTTCTATGCCTCTTCCATGGTTGGCTCGGTTTAGATTACTGAGAAGTCCTTCAGCGGAGCTCTTCTGCTATTGTCTCTGAGATTACCTGTTAGGCCTATACCTTGTCAAGGATAGCAATAAGTCACTAGTGCAGCCTCATCTAGTCCTGGTGTTGAAGGTACCTCAGGACTTTATTCCAATCTCGCTCAGACTGTCCAGCTGAAACGTCTTTATCAGACTGCCATTGGAGTGGAAAAGGAGCAACCAATTGAAATAACGTCTCAATAGAGCAGACTCTACTGAGATGTTTAAATCTGGCACAGAGCGAAAGCCTTTGACATTTCAAAACATAAAGTAAGCTTTAGGCATGTGCATTGTCTCTATGCAATTTTAATTGTGTATTTAGAGCATCCTTTTATAAAACTTTGAAAGCATTGACATAAGAAAGGAATATTCATTGTTAATATTCAATATTCATCAGTCTTTTAATTCGTTCCGTGCTTACTACGTTGGCAGAATATAAATAGATTCTGCATAACGTTGGAATAATGGCATTAGTGGACGCAAAGACACTAAAACAAAGGACAGTTTGAAGCAAAATCGGTGGCCGCTTTCTGAATAATAACCTTTTTCATTCCTGGATTGATTTCAGTCCAAGTGAAAGTGCGTATGCTTGGATGATATGTAATCACTCACAGGCTCAACAATTATCACAGGGGTAAGTGCTTTTCCTTTATTATCGCTAAGGCAAAGAATCCTGTATCATTTTCCATATTAAATGATACATATTAATGTGAATGCTGCTGGAGCTGGTCTGGTCTGGAGCCTTTATGTGTCCTCACCCTCCCTACTGACTAATACTTTTCTATGTATTTATTCATTTGTTTATTTGCTTTTTTGTTTTCATCTTTTTCAAAGTTGGGGCTATACAAGGTTAATATTTAAATAAAACAAAACTGTCCCCATTGCCAGACAAAGAGGCTGCAAAGTTGAAGGAGGAATAGGGAGACGTCGTAATCTAAAGTATGGCCTCCGGGATGTTTTGCCATGCTGTTTGGGGAACGGCAATGGAAAGAGAGGGTTTGCGAGAGAGGCTACGCTCGTCCTTTCAAGGGCCTTGAGGAAATCTGTGTATGCGTGTGTCTTCGTGTGCTTTATGTGTTTATGTATGCATCTGTGAATCTATCACAACAGATTCAGCGTGCTTTTGGGAGTTCAAAGGCAAGGGTCCTTTGAAATGATGAATACCAGCAAAGGCCTTTTGGCACAAACGTCCATGCGTAGAGAAGAGAGCTTTAATGGATCCTGTGTGTGTGTGTGTGTGTGTGTGTGTGTGTGTGTGCGTTTGTGTGTGCGTGCAGTTCAAGCCATAAACTCACCATATACTGCGCTGTACCACATACTGTGTATACTACAGTGTGTTAAATCAATGTAGTTTTGAAGTAAATCAAATTGAACTCTCGTACGATTATTTAACGACCTCTCTCTCTCTCTCTCTCACTGTGGTATATCTGATACATCTCTTTGTAGACGCGTGCTTGCCAGAACACGTAAGACGAAACGCATGCATGTGTGGGAAGAGCTGCAAATGTTAATATGATCGCATCAAAGAAAAGACGATCAACAGTCACACATGAAAAATGAACTTGATCTCATCAGACCTCCCAGAGCTGATGTCAAGAACTAAATGGCATGTGTGTAGGCAGAGAGCCGGATGGAAAATGCCTTTACGTTCCCCGACACCCACTTTTTTTTCTCACAACATAAACAGTCAGTTGCGAGCCAAGCATACACAGGGATTAATGGTCTTAATTACAGGCAAATTAAAAGTTTGTGGCTTTGGCAAGTAAACAGCTTACTAGCACAGAGCTGCCACGCTTGTGTCCCTACGTAAATATGCTTTTATTGTGTTTGTTTGTTGGCATGGTGTTTTTTATTTTCTGTTGCGAAATGTCTGCGCATATGTCGAGCTCTCCTTATGTTATACAGTTGCCCCTGCTGATGAGTGATACTATTTTAATGCGTTTTTGTCCCTCTTGTACAAACTTTGCTGTAATTTTTTTATAATTTGACACACGCATCCTACCACCCACCCCTTTAGCAACTGTAGTGCAATTGTATGTGTGTCCTTTGTTTTCACAGTGATAGAAAGATGAGGAGAGTCCAACAATCAAGAGTATTTTTTGGTTTGTTCTTCTTTTAGACTTGTCACTTTAATGACTCCGCATTAGACCGGACTAATGTCACGTCCACACTTAAATTCCAGTCCACGGCTCATTCTGTGTTTGTCAGCCCTACAGCAACTAGCTGGAACACTGTCCGAGTCGCACACACAGCGTGATTGACCACATTACCAAGGAGAGTTGGCAATGCTTTCCCACTTGGGAGAAGCAGACAAATACATTTACTGCACTGGACTTCACTTTCTCTGTTACTTAAAGCCCCTGTGTGCAGAATGTGTGCCTCAATATATCATTCTGAGCCGGAACAAGAATGCTTCTTGCTTTGAATCGCTATTCTTGTTAATATAGAGACAAATAGACAGTACAGTCCTCCAACACATACAGTGCACAATATACACAATAGCCATGCAGCATCTACTGTTAGCTGAACAGCTGTAAAGCCAGGTCTCCTCTCTTTAATGTATCGTGGTATCCTGTTATAATTTATGTGATTAAATGTTAGCATTGCCCTAACTTAATTAATCAAATTCATAAATACTTTGTCGCTGCAACTATGAAAGCATACATAATGCATTTCTTCTCAGCACAGATTAATCACTACACAGGAAAATGTGACTCCTACATCAGCTCAGCTTCACTAAGGTTACACTAAAGTGACTGAATAATAATCAGCTTTAAACTCTATTAGTTGTAATCAAAGTTTAAAGCTGCACTACACATTGTTTTTCTATACACAATTAAGCAAAAGTGTAATGTGAAGATGTGTCGTGCGCTCTATGGAGTGTATACTGTCCTTTAGCTCTTTTGGGTCTGCAGCCTGCATCTCTACTGTTTTGGTTCACCGGCCCCATTTTCATCAACCCTCTTACCTGAAGCAGCAGCCACCTGTTTTGCCCGGACCATAACAGCAGCAAGACAAATTAGCAAGTAGCTGGTGAACACTTTGGAGCACTTAGTGGCTAAAGAGCCTGTTTTTTCCCTCAAGATTCGGCAAAATAGAGCTAACAGGAAAGTGAATAATAGACGGTATTTCATTGGGTTGCTAAAACCACAACTCCAAATAGATCCTAATGTTATCTGCTGGATGGGCTGATATACATAGCTTGCGGATATGTTCAAACATATCATCGGGTGTTTAGGGCTGCTTGAACATTTAAGTACACTTTGAAGGAAGACTTGTTGATTGTTACAGAATTGTCAGCGACACAACTGGAGGTACCAAGAAGCTGTTTTTTGTTTTTGTTTTTTAACCAAAAGTGACACTGCAGCTAACAAAATTGTGTTTTTAACTAAATTCAAATCATTACTTTTAGAAATGTGTTTTTTGTGAAACAGCGGTGGAGAAAGCGCAAACAATTTATATTTTTTGAGAATAACAAATGAGAATTCATAGTAATTGCTGCTTGGTTACATGAAATTAGACATCACACGCTCAAGACAACTGGGTGATGGTCCAGCATTACCAAGCTTTTGTTGGTCCTTGTGTGCTTTTGTTGGCATGTCGTGCAGGATGTCAAAGGATTGGATTTGTGTCGACGAGATTTTGGCAGTTGTTGGAAACAAAGCAGAAACTAACAAATGCAACAAGAGAGCCACTTTATTCAGCAGTGTTTTGAAATATAAATGGACAGGGTCACAGGTCTGCAATTGGTTCTTCTGACAAGTTTTGTTTACAAAGAACTCTAATCAAAAATACGTATCGCAAAACAGTGAAGAAATTAGTATTCACCGACAGTTCATGTGTCACACAGCCTTATTTAGTCTTTCCGCAGTAAAACACGGAAAACCGTGACACACATCCTCAAAATTGACTTAACAATTGCTGCCTTTGAAGTTGGTGACATACCAAAACTCTCTGAATAAACACTATAAATGATTAATCTGCCTGTTTTTGATTATCATCATCATCATTTTTTCTTTTTTTTTTTTGCATTTCAGGGTTATGTTATTTGACAACTCAATTACTCCAGCAAAACTCCCTTATTGAAGGGGACTGGCGGGGGCTTTGATTACACCTGTGCATTTCAAAATAAGCTATTTGATATTCATGCATCATCTGACAAGCAGTACTAGATTGTACAGATTTTTTTTTTATTTATCTATTTCTGCACTAACAACAGTCAAGAGTTGAAATGTTGTTGCCTTTCTAATAACACTTTGAGTGAAAATTCAGCTGACTGTACTCTGTGCGAACTCTTTAAAAACACAGCATGAAAGGAATTGTAATCAGTTTTTCCATAACAGATTGAAATATTTAAAATGTCCACAGACACATGCAGTGTTTTATGTTTGTTTGTTGCTATTTATGGGTTTATGGAAAACCAAATAGCCCTGTGCAGTTTATTTGTTCACCGTCTTAACTCGTTCTATATTGTGTTTACTTGTAGCTTACTTACGTTCTCTACCCGGTGTCTTCACTCCTTCTGCATTTTTCTATTCCCCTTACATCCCTTTATCATATCCCTCAAAAATCTGGATCAATTCATCTGGATTTCCCTGTGTCTCTTGAAATCTTCCTCCCTCCACCTTCATCCATTTCCCTGTCTCTTCATATCTGCCTCCGTCTCTCCAGTGGAGGGCCAGTGGTTGGAGTGGGGGCCGTGGACTAGATGCAGCGTGACGTGCAACACGGGGACCCAGCAGAGGCAGAGGCGCTGCAGTTCTTCGGTGCACGGCTGGGCTGAATGTAAAGGCCCCCATCAGGAGAGCAGGGACTGCACCAACCCCTCCTGCAGCGGTACGGCGCACAAATGAAGGCTTAGTATTCACACTCACATGCTCTCAAAGGCCATCATGCAAACATGGAACATGCATTACTTGAAGGCTGTATGGTCTTCTCTGATTCGCGTTCCACATCCCAGCAATTTGTGGGTTGGGACATGGTTTGGTGTGTCAGTTTGTTTTGGGCCCCGCAGGATAAAAATACTAGCGTTTTAATGAACCTGGGCCCTAGAACGGGCTCCTATTGGCTGAAGTTGGTTACCACACTAAAAAATAGAAAGGGCTTATCAATTTTCATTTCTTTTTCGCGTGACATGCCGTTTTCGTTCCCTCCCATGCTTGCCTCCCAGCTCCCTAATCTTCACCGGTGGTGCTTTGCTCCTGTTCTAGGTGGAGGTAACTGGGGCAGCTGGAACCACTGGAGTCTCTGCAGCAAGACATGTGACTCCGGTTGGCAGCGTCGCTTCAGGATGTGTGAGGGCACGGGAGTATCGGGCTATCCCTGCGATGGCTCGGGAGAGGAAGTCCGGTCCTGTAATGAGAAGAAATGCCCAGGTCAGTCACTCTGGGAACGTGTGTGAGAAGAGAAACGGTAGAAAAGACAGAATCTGTGCTTTTTTCTATGTATTATTCATGCTTGAAAAGACTGTATAAACACTCTCTGCCTTGGACGTTTTTTTCTTCTGTGTGGCTGCATATCTCTGCACGCCTCTCTTAGTGGATCCCTGACAGAGACAAAAGAGTGTGTGTATCTGTGTGTGCGACCAATCTGCATATGCACAGTATTTGTCAGGCATATTGGAAGTGATTCCCAGCGGTTCGCACCACAGCCAAAGGCTTCTATTGCAATTTTAGAACTGCATCCGTCTCATCTTTATCTGTCTCTTGTTGGTCTTCCTGTCAATTCACATACCCAGCCATCTTTACCTCTACATTGATTTTTCACGTCCTTGCCTTGTGCTTTCTCTTCATCCTCTACTTACCTGAGAGATACTCAATTTCTCCATATGTATCTCTCCTCCTTAGCATTGTTTTTCTCATGCTAATCTTCTCTTGCTTGCAACGGCTCTTTCTGATGTTTCTCCGCCATGTTCAATGTCAGAACGTCGGCCCCCGAACGATACAGTGAGGTTTTAATAAGCACGCCTTTTGTTTCTTCCATACAAGCCTGAATGCCACATGTGTACAGGCCTTGCATCGAGCCCTGACAGGCTACAAATGATAAACTTTAGAGTGCAGCCTTCACCGTGACCCCTTTGTTTTGAGTAGCTCTCAAGCCTCTTTTTTACACAAGGCGAGGATCTTGTCTGTTGGCATTGCAGGGGAACATCACATCATATTTTCTGTCTTTCTGAGTCTCGCTCTCTCCTCGCTCTCCGTCCCTCTTCATCTCCCTGCATCGCCTCTGCCAGCACTCGGCTGCCCCCTCGGAATATCTTCAGAGCACTCTCCCCTGTTTTTTCATCAGGGTTATGAAAGAGAGGGAGGGGGGAAACAGATGAATAAAGAGAGGGAGTAAGATGAAGAGGGAATGAGATACTGTACTGAGGCAGTGACACTGACAGAGAGCACTGAGCAATGTACAAGGGAATAAGATTGGGAGCTGCTGCTGCAGGAGAACATTGATTTGTATCTTGTTTTTTGTGCTTTTCTGCTCCCTTTTTTCGCTGGCTATGTATGTGTCTGTGGGAGTGTGTGCGTGGTGATTTTTCTTTCTCTGTGCGCCTGCTAGACTGCGCTTCATTTTACTTTTTCTGTATATTTCTCGCCTGCTTCTACAGCTCCTCATGAGATATGTAAAGACGAGCACCTACTCGCTATGTCGTGGAAGAGAGCCTCAGCTGGAGAAACTGTCTACAACAAGTGTCCAACTAACGCCACTGGTCAGTCACACGATGCTTTAGCCAATATTTGTTCACTGTCAGTTCAGCTGTCTGCTGTATTTTTTTGTGATTCAGTTTGGCCTGGAGATTTTAGTTTTTTAGTTAATCAATGCACATTACACCGGTGACTCAAACTGTAGCGAGTTCATACAAGAAACTTGGACAAGATACTGAAGTGTAAAACTGAGATTCGGAAAATGTCAGGCTAGCTAAAGTGAGAGAAAGAAAGAATCAACAGCAAAAGTAGTCCAGTAGTTTTTTTTTCCAAATTATGTTAGTCAGCATGAATGTACGTTAGCACCCTGTAACTATCATGAGCAGTAGCTAAAGAGAATAATCTTTAAAAAACTCATACTAAATCAACAGATAACCCAAAGGAAGAACATTTTGAAAGTGGCCCACAGGACTAAAACATTTACAAAAGGAGTAACACTAGTTCAGCATTAGATTGTTAACCCCACGAACGTAGCCTACGTTAGCACCCAGTCGTTGTCATGTGCAGTGCTAGCTATGAGAAGGAATAATCTCCTTAAACATATACTCAATCAACAGAAAATCTAACGGAACAAATTAGAAAATGTCCAACGGGACTAAAAGAAACTCCAACAAGTTTGAATTAAAGTTAGCACAAGGTAGTTAGCAAAACCAACAGCTAAAGAGGGCAAAAGTAGGCCAAAGCACCCACAGGATTTCATACTTAACCAAAAGAAAATCTTAGAGAAGAAAAATGAGAAGCATTTCGAACCGGAGCAACAAAAGTTTGTCAGAAGAGCTAGCTAAAGCAGGGAGAGAAGGAGCTTATGAAGCTCATAATTAATTAAACCTCAGAGAAAATAAAATATAAACCTTAAACCTGCTGTGTTGAACTTGTCTCCCCCCTTTGGCAGTGAAAGTAATTACACAAAATGTGTGCGATGTGTGCTGGCGGTAGACCTTTTTAAATGCAGACATTTTGACTTTCAAAGCAGTAAAAGCACATATATTGGCCACACCAATATCGTTAACAAGGGCTCCATTCTATCAGGTGTCCCTGTTAGGTATGGTAGTGAGTGAGCAGGCCCAACACCAGAGCCCTTTAACTAGCTCACCTAAATGGAATGCAGCCATCATTAACGTCACAAATTCCACCTGTGCTTTTCTGAACTCGCTTGGCAAGGTCTCGAATATTATAGTCGTTTATGTATATGTAAAATTACCGCACTCGAGTAATTAATTTACTCTTAATAATGTTTGACATTCAAGTGACCTCTGAGAAATTGAGTGCAACAACAGCACAGCGATAGAATGAGGAGTGCCAAAGAAAACACTGTAAAGCAGGTAAAATTATGACAAAGATATCTTCATATATTCACGGTTTGCATTTACAATCCTATGTCGGGAACAAGTATCGATGTAAGTGCTCAGATCCCTGGCTTGTAAAAATTGTCCCTAAATACCGTTGCTATGTCATAGTTTGGCATACAGACTTGTGCATTAACCAGCATCTATCTTTAATTAGTACGGCAGCCATGATCTGCTTGAATGCAGCTCAACCTTTATGTATTACTTATCACAGTAATAAACTGCCGAGTTCTTAAATGGCTGACTGCCAGACCTTTTTCTTTTAACTTCTACGAGCAGAAACAAGAACAAAATGTGATATTTTTTTCAGACACTTTTCTTCTTCAGAGTGTAAGCCAAGAGCAGATGTGGTTCAGATTTCCTGTAATATAAACATGTTTTGACATCTTTCAAGCTATGGCACTGCCTTCCACATCAAAACATGCCTGAGTCAGGTTGCCAGCCAGTAAAATATAACATAGAGAACATTACATTGAAGGTAAATCAATGTATTAAATTGGATTAACCAAGAAACTTTACAGTTTATTCATGTCAATCAATTGCTCGTAAAAAAGGCAGAGCCAGAGTTCAGTAAGTGCATATTTATTTGGCTAGGGAAATGGCTTTGTCTTCATAAAGTATTTTGGCAGCCTTCGCCAGTTTATCTGCCGGCTGCCAGGTTTGAACAGCCAGCAGGTACGAGCTGCCAAACACTGTAGAACTGCTACAAATAAAATACTCGGTAGTTCTAACTATTCTCAATAATGCATTTTACTGCAACAAAAGGCCAATAAATTCACAAACGTTATCTATGTTCTTATTTTCAAAGGTGGTAATAAATTTGCTGTTGTTGTTTCCTCTGTGTATTAAAATTCATCAAGCTGACACACAGTGTATTACCTTTGTTTTTAATGTTGCGATAAATACCAAGAAGCAAGATATTTATGTATTTTGGCTGTAATAATTTTTTATAATGGATTATGTGCTGTTGGGCAGGTTTCATTTTGTAATTTTGACCAATTGCCCATAAAGTGTTTCTCTCTATCTTTCTCCTTCTAGGATCTGCTAGTCGTCGTTGCATGCTGGACAATACTGGAGTTGCTTTCTGGGGTCCTCCGAGCTTCGCCAGATGCGTCTCACTTGAATATAGATATTTACATTTATCTGTAAGTTCCCTTACAACAGATAAGTCCACCCCTGAAAAAACTCAGGAACTGTTACTCCATTTTTTTATCATCTTTGGCAAGAAGATAAAAGATGTGTATAGTGTTCCAGATTTGATCATTTCAGCTAGTTAGTTGCAGTCTCAACCTCTATAACAGCTCACATTCATCAGACTTGTTTGTCTCATTAGTGAACTTTTGAGAAAGTAAAGGCTCCATCTCTCTTTTAAAAGTTTCCCTCTGCTTTACTTTCCCCTTTTTCACCCATCATGTACCTTTGTTCAACTTTCTTCTTTAAAAAGTTTACAAAATACAGGAGTGCCTTTACTCCGGGCTTGGCAGTATCTCTAATTAGCTTTTCCAGAGCTTTGCGCTCACACTTATCAATTAATGAACATAGCTAATGAATGTGTTCATCAGCCAGACTGTTTTCCTGCTCTGTGAACTTCAACCTTTTCCATCTCCTCGATGATGGCAGAAGGAGATGGGGGTCAGGGATTGTGCGTGACAAAGCTGATTGCACTGTTAGCTTCTGTTCCAACCTTTCATTAACACCAGGAGTCAATAATTAATTTTCTGTGATTGCTGTTATCTTCTGTTCTTCCAGCCTCTCTCTCTCCCTCTCTGCCTCCCTCTTTGCATTTTACATAGACACACACTTGCTCTGTGTCTCTGAAGTGATGAGATCCAATTTCTGCCTGAGAGTGCTGCTAGGCCTCTCTTTGCTCGCCTATTTTGAGCACAAGCGCTTAAAATCCAAGCATGTACATACATATATACTTCCATCTTGAAACATCCCCCTCAGCTCACATCCAAAACATTCCTGTGATTTCTGAAGGGGAAAAAAAACATGATCTTTGGTTCCTTTGGTCTCGCTGTTTCTGACATTTTTACCACCTTCACATTTTGAATAAAAGCACGTGTACTAAACAGTAAGTGCCAATAGGCATGCATTCATAATCTTAACTGTAACCAGCAGATGTGCAACCATCGAATTTTCTCAATCTCTGTCTCTTTCAACACATTGCAGTTACGAGAGCATCTCGCGAAGGGTCAGAGGACCCTGGCTGGGGAGGGCATGTCTCAGATCGTAAGAAGTCTCCTGGAGCTCTTGCAGAGGAGGAGCTACTACAGTGGCGACCTTCTCTTTTCCACGGAGATTCTGCGAAATGTGACGGACACCTTCAAAAGAGCAACCTACATCCCAGCTCCCGACGACGTGCAGGTGAGCGGAGCCTTCTGTTGAAGCCCTCTTAAGCCACAAAACATGCGGTCACAGACACACTCTTTCACACACACTTGTAACGGCTGTAAATGTATTCGGTGTAGAAGCTCTACTTTCTACAGCACGGGGTGTGAATAGCAATGAACTACAGCGACACAGTTGAAATGGCCTCAAAGGGGATTTATTTCAGCAGAGTTTTTCCCTTTTCACCTCCTGTAAGAGAGCAAAATGCACCTGTCTCAGTCAGTCATTATTTTATGTTCTACAATATGCCTGTGTACAGATGACTACTGTGCTAGACTTGACAGAGAATAAACTGCAGTACTGCTGCAGTGCTAATGGTTGGTGGGTGCATGCTAGCTACATAACAGGGGATAATTGACAATGCTTACATACAAGTGAGAAAATCTAATGGCCATTCTGCATTAACAACTGAGTGCGTCTTCATCTTGTGTCTAGAAATTCTTCCAGATAATCAGCCTCATGTTGGACATGGAGAATGTAGAGAAATGGGAGGACGCTCATCAGGTAAAGACTTCTGTGTGTGCATGTGTGTAACTGTATGTGTGCCTCGATAACAACTGCTTTTTTAAAGGCGCACTGTGTAGTTTCAGAGAAGAAATTCAAACTCAGAATTTGATGTTTAAAATATTAATGAGGTAATAATACAAACTCAGAAATATTCATCTTTTTTTTTCCATAGCTGAATAAACAAGCTGTTCTCAGAGGAAAATAATGTCCCCAGAACACTGTTTGTTTATATGTGGCGGACCCAGCCACCTTTCTAGCTTCAAAGTAAAACAGTATGAAATTGTGTAGTCCGTTAAGGTCAGTTAATTCAGTTTGTTCAGTCACAAAGCTGAAGAAAGTTGGTTTGTTTAGTTTATTTGGGCATGAAAAATCACTTCTGATTAAAATGTCTTCCCCGAAACTACAAAGTGCACCTTTAAAGGTCAAATATACAACATTCAGCCTCACTAGATGTCAGGAAACAACTATTTGCTATGTAAAGATATAATGTAGTAAAGACGTCTTGAGTAGAGAGTGACGTCACACTCGCTCTCTTTGTGTTGTTATCATTATCATTATTGAGCTTCTCTGTTTTTTGTTCTGGATAGCCGGCCTGGCCGCGTGTGCATGTTAGTGCATGTGTGACCTCTTCCTTTGGAACCGTTGGACCGCGAGCAGGGTTGTGTGCATGTGTGTGTGCTCTGACTTATGTCACTTTTGGGGACGAACACCAGAGTCAAGACCGCATTTGCATGAAAACAGGTCTACCTAACCTTCAACACTTCAAAAGTAGCCCAAGCCCGGGAAAACCGCGGACTTAGGAAGGGAAAGCGGAGCGAAACACCGCTTTGTTTCGGTCTAACATGCAGTGCTAAACTGCTACTGCTAGTGGGGCTCAATTCCGTGTTTAGGACCTTTAAGTGTTCATGTTCATATGTGAATTTGTGTGTAAAGGTGGGTGTGACCACATCACAAATTAACTTTCACTCGACTCATAAAAACACACCTGTCTGCTAAACACAATTGCAACCTATTAATTACACTAGCAGTGTGTGTGTGTGTGTGTGTTTGTGTATACGTGTGTGACCCAGCTTGATGCCCTTGAGTGGAGGTGTGTTTGCTTCCCATCTGGACACAATAAACAATAAACCAAATGTGATAACATATCCCACGTAGTTACATTTTACTGCTGTGGAACACATTCAGTGGTCTGGATAATGCAAAGAATAAAAATGTGTCAGTGGGTGAGACATGTCTCGTTTAGGTTAGTCATGGATAATAATTATGATGACTCTTCTTTGTACCTCCATCGACAGGTCGCTCCCGGCGCCGCTTTGCTGATGAGGATATTAGAGGATTTCATTCACCTGATCGGCGAAGCCCAGAAGCCTTTCCAGAGTTTCCTAGTGGTTACCAACAACCTCAGTAAGTGTGACACACATGCAAGGCACACCAGAGACAAATAACAGGTTATTTCACACCGATCTCGATCCTTAAAGACATTCCTTTGTTTAGATATTACACAGAATTAGGGAATTCAGGTGTGAATTTGTAGCATTCTTTATCTCCAGTCAAGCTAATCCATATCAAATCCACTGCCAAATTATCTTCTTCTTAAGATGCCTTACCTCATTTATGCATTTTAACACTAACTTTGTGGGTTTTCAAGATGGGCATTGAGACCCCGACCCACATTTCACTGCAGTGAATTTTTAACTGTTATTTCGTATCGTATTTGTCCAGTGATAACCATCCAGCGAGAGCCTGTATCGGCAGTTTCCAGCGATATCAACTTCCCCATGAAGGGCCGGCGAGGGATGAAGGACTGGGCCAGAACTGCAGAGGACAAGCTCTACATCCCTAAAGAGGTCTTCACCAGCCCGACTGAAGGTAAGCTGAGAGCTGACAGTTAAGACAGCTCCTGACTGTCATGGGTTTGTCCAGACTTGGGGCTTTGTGGTACCAATCTGTACCATCAGTTTGATGGTCATCCTATGTACTGTACGTAAACCCACGATTAGGTGTATTTGTTTCAACTAGACCTGCAAACAGGTATACTGGGGTCCAAGAACTGAAGCTATTGCTACACACTGCCGGTCTGATCCAGCCTTGGTGCTTGTTTCAAGGTTTTTTTTTTCCTTTGAAAGGAAAAATCGAGGCACAACAAACAGATCTCACCCTTGGCATCAAAATGAGGCTGATGATGTTATTTTTAGAGCTGACAGCGGTTGCATCAGGTTTGAGCACTCGGCTCAAAACCAAGATGTCTTTTAGCTGTCATCTTCAATCTCAGTGTTGAATCCTAGACATATGAGGCTTCAGCCAAGGTCAGTCCAAGAAGTTATCCCTGTGCGGATTCACAGAGCTAGCAGATGTGTCTCATGGCGAGGAGATGGAAGGCTTTTTTAAGGACGTTGGAGGGTACTGCAATGTTGAGAAGGATTTGGACTGTAAAGAGGCCCTGGAGGGCTTCTCTAGAAGATGCAGGTCTTTCATCTATGAAGAAGTGTGCTACATCCCCTTGAGAGCACCAAGTCCTCGTGCGATTTTGAAAGACGTCGCTTTCAGCAGCACTAGAAAGTGAACTGTCGTTTGTTGCGACGGCTGCAAATCTTTATTTTCCACGAGGTTTCAAGTAAAGCCAAGAAACAAGCAAAGTGATGGTGCAAACACACACCAAGAAATAAATATGGAGGATGGAAGAGACACAGGAAACAAGGAGGCATAGGATGTGAAGCTGTAAAGGGGAAAGAAGGAGACTTAAAAGTGAGGGAAGAAAAGGGTTTAAATTGGATTAAAGAATTACTGTGGCAGATGCAATCCTCTACCAACGAAGGCAAAGGTCACATCCCACAGGAAATTACACTGGCAAACTTCCTGTCTGACACTCCGTCCCCATGACCAAATTAAAGTTCAGAGAGGCTGCAAGCCGAAAGAGCAGAGCTGTCTCTGACCTCTGATGACACAAACCCTCTTTGATTGGACATCCTGTATGCTAACCTCAGGGCTCTTCACCTCAACTCACCTCCTCTCTCTTTATGAAGCATGGTGTAACGTGCTTGTTCTAAACCATCCACGTTGCTTTCATGTAAAAGAACCTTTTTATGATTTGCCCGTGAGTTGTTTTGTTCGAGTTGTTTTTCCAGATTTTAGGAAACAGCAAACTCAGATATCTCAAAGGATGAATGTTAGGCTGCAACTGGAGTCGTTAGCTAGACCTTGTTTAATGCTGCTGCATCGTGATGTTGTTTTCTGTCTGATCCCCCATTCACCCTGCCTTTCGGTTTTATCCTCATAGTTTGTAATGAAGAATGTTTTTCTGTCTTGCCCTGCTTTTAGTGCGATAAAAGTGCTGCATCACATTTACTCACATGTCATTGTCATTAAGCGTATGCTCTTTGGTAAATTGTTCCATCCAAACAGCATGTAACCTTATGAGTAAGGACATTATAAGTACTCCTTGCCCCATGTGGGAACTCTGCCTCTTCCCATTGGAAGTCCGTGAGTTGAGGAATTCAGTTGATTGCTATCAGTTTGATTGGTTCATTTACCCCATAATGAAAGCCAATCTCAGATGGACAGCTTAAACATGCTCATAAAGGCCCATCGGCACCTTTGTGCGTGCACGTGCGCACACAGTTGAGCACACGCGCGGCCGATTGATAGGTTCATGAATCGCTCCACTGGGCAGAGGCCCGGACTGTTCTTCACTGATTTTCGAGGTGACAAACTCCCTCGCTCCCTCCACTGTCTCTCTCTTACTCTCACAAACACACATGCGGGCACTCACGCTGCACACACATACATCCAAACATGCAAGCCAGCAATGACTTCATATTTCAAATACACCATCACTGGTACATGCATACACTTATGCACCATTAACTTTGAAGTATTACTCAAGCAAGAGCACAAACACTCAAGGAGCTCTACTCTGCAATAATGTGTTAAAGACCGACTTCCTTATTTGCAGTTTTAACCGTCACTATGTTGAGTTTTGAATGGGGAAATTTGATGATTTGGGGTAGCTAATTGGTGCTGAAATAAAAGATGTGTAGCAGGAATAGTCCAACATTTCAGATTACAGGCCAACTGCGAAGATTGATACCACTCTGATACCAAGTCTGTGCATTAAACTGGCAATAGACAGGTTTTTGCTTGAACGTATGATTGCACAATGTAATGGCTCCGGTTAAATGACACCATTGGCGTTGAGATTGGTCACATATAAACCCCGTTCTGCTCTGCTATTTTTGTTTGCAACTGAGCACGAAGTCTCCTGGAAGTCTGTTTCCACATGAAGTACAGAGTTGCAACCATGAGGCTTAACACATTTTTAGGCAGGCTGAGCTAATGTAACAGCTAACCTGGCTCTCTCTAAAGTTCAATGATGCCCACCAGTACATCTGACTAATTACTCATTAACATGAATTCCATTTTTTTTTTCCCATACACAGACTGAATTATAGGAACGACTTCTTGGCAACCTCACAATGGCAACAAGACAAGCCATTAGAAATTCACTGCCCCCTGCTTTTATCCACCAATAAATACTTATTAAATCCTCTAAAAAGGTAGCTCTGCAATGAATTCATTTTTCTGAGCTTGAGCTCATTACCCTGTTGTCCTGTACTGGACAAAAGGGTTGCTATTCCCCAGTCCTTTGATTTCCTAAAATGTCTTGTGCCGTGTACAAAACTTGTGAATAAAAAGCAAACGTGCTGTAGAAGGAAACCAGGGAGGAATGAAAAGAGTAACTCACATACTGTCTCGGTGGAGCTTTCGATCTCTGATTAAAACCATAAGTTATGGCTTTGCATCAACTCCAAGCATATCTTTTCCTGACAAATGGTGTATTAAAGTTCACAGCTGGTGACTGGTGGTTTGCCATTTTGCTGGATTGCAGCTGACCACCAATCATTCAGATGTTCAGCGAGCGAAGAGTGACAAAAAGTCTGTTCATGGGAAATTAGAGTTTTGTGATTGAGTGCTTTTGTGGTATTAATCATCCTGGAGTGTAGGAGAGCCACCCCCTCACACACTGATTTACCATTTACCCACAATACTCTGACTTTCTCATTTGCATGCCTTTGCAGACACTGTCCAATTAGGATCCATCACACTCACAAGCTTTCTCATACCGACTTTGATCTGGTTTTTTGCCTCCTCACAGTCTCACAATTGCTTGTTCCCCCCACTGTCGAGTTTTTGTCTCTTCTTCTTTCCCTCCTCGTCTGTCTTGCATAGCTATCTCTCTTCCTGAGTATTACCTCTTAGGCAGCAGGCAGACAGATTTTGGATGAGTCACCCAGTATGTCTGATACCATCAACTCCCTCTGTCTCCTCCTCTCTGTACCGATGCTTTTCCGTCGCTTCTCTCTGCCTAAAAGGGCAAAGGAGGGAGTGGCATCTCTCAACATGAACTCTTCGCCTCTTACTCTTCCTCTCTCGGCTTCCTTCCGCCTCCCTCGCTTGAGACAAAGTGACATTTACAAAGGGACAGTACGTCTCCGTGGGAGCCCCTGCTCTTTTTGGTGAAAGAGCACTGAAGGGAGTGGTGGAAAGGCAAAGGGTTGTAAAGGGGAACTGTTGAAAAGGATGAAAAAGTTGAAAAGTGGGCTCGAGAATGACAGCCACAATAGGGGAGGAAGAGAAGGGCGAGAAGGGAGGAAAGGGGGCTTAAACAAAGGTAAAAGAAAGAACACTGAGGATAAGGACATTGAGTAAAGAGGGTGTGGACACTTGGACTTTACTGACAACATTTTAATCAAGTCAACTGCATGTTAGAGATAGATAGATAGATAGATAGATAGATAGATAGATAGATAGATAGATAGATAGATAGATAGATAGATAGATAGATAGATAGATAGATAGATTATTTATCCCGAGGGAAATTCAAGTGTCCAGTAGCATACAAAATACAAAACATACATTACACATATATAATATATAAAATTAAAAGAATTTTGTTTTATTAGCAAGGCCTCTAGCTGCGCAATAGGTGAGCTTCCAGCAGCATAAAGTCACACATATTAGTAAAAGCAGTGTGAAACCAGCATCTTGCACCTGAATTAGTGATATGTTGTCAACTCATAGGCATAATAGGCCTGATTATGGAATACGTACCTGTCATATCAGGCTGCTGGAAGGCGCTGCAATTAACCGACGTTTCTTATTTTGATGTAGTCACAGAATTTGGCCGCGACAGCTTAAGAGTCAATGTAAATAAAGCTGGGAGTGCAGGTTGATGAGGCAGGTGAAGTCTGGGCTTGTTTGCTTCACCAGCTAATAGATGTGTTTGCATTTTGTTTGTTCACTTATCAGTTCAGGTGAGCTGTAAAAAATCAATCAGAAGCAAACCACTCCAGCCTATAATTGAAATGTCAGGAAGGCAGGTTTAATGGTGTTTTTGGCTTTCCTCTATCTTCCCAATCGACATTCAGCTAAATGTGCTAAATTCTTGTTGATATTTTAAATATGAATTTTCTGCAATGACCTATTTACGTACGTAGGAGTGTACCGGCAAATATTAGTCCAAACATTTGCAAAGGATAACAAGGAGTGTTCAAAATAAATCACTTGATGATAGATGGATTTGTACTTGATTTTGAGGGTAATGCAGACACACCGTGCCACCTGTTTGGGCTGATCAGTTGCAAAATTGTCTGTGTTGCAGAGACAGAGCTGGACTCGGAGGCTACAATGTACTATGTGATCGGAGCCATCTTGTACAGGACGTTGGGCGTCATCTTACCTGCACCAACGTGAGTACTCCTAATGATATCCACTCTCCAATTACTTTTAATTTTAAGTAAAGATTTCAAACTATATCTCACCTTCTATTCCTTCCCATGTCTTTTTTTTTTAATCTTTCTGCATCTTTCAATACTTTCTCTGACAAGTTCTCTTGTATTTGCTTTTATTTCTTTGCTTTCCCGGACTCACTACCTTTCTATTTCTGTGCTCTTTTCTTTTGCTCCCTCTCTCTATCTAATTCTAACCCTGCAATTCTCCATCTGTCTTCTCACTTATAGTGTCTCTATTACTTCCCCCCGCTCTTTGTGTCTGCCTAGTTATCAGACAAATGTCTTGGATCTCCCAAAAAAGTACATTTCCCTAGATGTTTCTCTCTTTCTTTCGCATCGTCATGTATTTTTGGAATTGTGCAGTGGGCTTCGATTGGGTGCGGGCCTAATGGGTCCTGAAACTTGCATATATAGAACTCACAGACATAGAAGTTAGCAGGAATCGGGAGGTTGTCAAAAGGCCACTGTGATATGGTGTTTGTGCTGGCCCAGGGCCCTTTTATTCAGGTCAGTGCTCTTGGTTGTGGATGAGCTGGATCTGTTAAAACCCTTTTCTCCCTGTAGCTCTGCTGAATGCTAATCGGTGCCGTGTTCTGTTTTAACTTAGGCGCTGGCTCTGGCTCTCTCCTTTCTCATTAGGTTTTTATTTGTATGTTTATTTATTTATGTTTATTTTTGCAAACACACTCAAGAAACCATCAAAAGCATGGCAAGACGCCGGCTGTGTGTTTCTGTTACTGAGTGTGTTTGCTTTCGGCATGCAGGGTATTGAATTTTTTTGCCCATATCCAATATGCCAATAGTTTTCAACCCATGTTGGCTGATTGCCAATTCCAACACTGATGATATTTACATATTTTGTTCATGTAATTGCAGAGAAAATAAAGTCCCTCCAATAGTGGAATTAAGATATGATTATGCATAGATTCACTGGGCATAATTAGAGAAAACTAGTTTGTCGTCTGTTCTGGTTGCATGCAAATAATTAAAGTGTCATTTGTTGGCCAGAAAGCTTCATTTCAGGCTGATATCACTGATGTGCCGATATTATCATACATCCCAACTGTAGATGTGTCTGACAGAAATCAAAAGAAAGCAGCTCTCCGGCATATTCCACTTATTTTCTCCTCATCTTTTAACAAAATCCGAGAGAAAATTCGAGCCTAACTTGAGTGTGCACTCCAGTTCTTCCAAAATAACACTCTTTTGTCTGTGTGATTGTTCACGTCTCTGCAGCCCCCCTGCGGTGATTAACTCCAAGATCCTGACAGTGACGGTACGGCCGGAACCGCAACCCAGTGAGCCAATGGTGGTGGTGGAGCTGTCACCGCTAATCAATGTAAGTTTGCAAAAATAAAAAAAATCAAATTTTTTCTGCTGCTTTTGCAGAAACCTGTGTTTTTTTATGTGTTTTCATCCAATACAGAAATTACTTAAAGTTGTAGATGTTTAGAGCAGTGTGTTAAGGAGTGAAGGACATTACTCCTTCATTCATTCATCATCTAAACCTTCCCACTCTTGGGTTTCATTAATATGAGTGTGTAAATTACAACTACCAGAAAACCACTTATTGTATTAGTAATATCAAAGTGTGTTACATGCAACAAAAATCTAAATTATTCCATGTGAGACACTTTCCCATGCCATGGTTTGCATTTTTTTATTACATACTTTGAGCGAGCTCCACCAAAGAAAATACATTTGTTTAAGGCTTTAAAGGATTTCTTTCCTCCCAGCTGACCCATGATTCCTGAGTTCAGATGAAAGAGAAAGTGCTGCATGCTATAAAGCGCCGCAGTGGCCAGCGAATTGCCTGAATAAATGCAGACCTTTTTGACTTCCTTATACCGAAGCGTCTCCTGGTACCTATTCAGTTTATATTACAGTGGAGTGTGTTATTATAAATGACTCGTGGGGTGTCTTCAGTGGAAAGGCCTAAGTGCAAGTTTAATGAGAGGCACTCTTCACGACCTCAATAAGATGTGGGCTTCATTAGCCATTCTTCTGTGTAAAGGTGGGCACAGATTTGAAAATAATGTTGAATATTTAATGGTTCTCTCTAGACAGCACAAACAAACACACACACACACATACAGTATTATATACACACTAGCTAAAGCCTTCAATGAAATCAGTCTTTCGCTGTGTCACCCAGGACCTGAGGGTCATAAATATTACGCAGTGTGTCTTTATAGAGATTTTGTATTCATTCTCCACCCCCTGCCACTCCATCCCCCTGCTTTAAACCACCTTTATGCCGTCTTTATTTTTCATCTTCCTATTATTCTGCTTTTCAACACTTTTGGCAGAGCAGAGGTATTGCAGGTTGCACAAACTCTGTCTAGAGGATTATGTCTTAATGTTGATCGTAGCATGCTGCTCAGGACTACTAACAGTCGGCTCCTGCTGAGGACAGGCACTTCTCTCCTGACCATGTTGATACAGCACAGGATGAGATATCCTGACTTCACTCCCTGCGTATAGAACTAGAGACACTAAACCCTATATTTTCCATAAAGCAACTAATTAGTGTCTTTCATTAGACCTTCCCTGCCCATGTCTTTTAAAATCAAGCCCCCATGCAGTGTATATGTCCTGGGAAGAAGCTCACTTACAGTATAACTACCCTCAAGAGGAATAACTAAAGTGACTAAAGTGATGGTGGAAATGAATTAAAACTAAATCGGATAATACATCTCTGCCATTTAACAAAAATTACAGATATTGCAGAAGATACAAGCGATTAACATAAAATTCATCCTTGAATCATTCATGTCATTGAAATGCAATCAGTGCTCATGGTCTTAGTCATGGCCACATATATCCGGCATTGTTGCTTGAGATTAATTTTGTGGGTTTTAAACAACTAAAAGCAAAATCAAAGATGGAAAAAATGTGTTTATGCCAAAGGCAAAAAAAAATATGTTTTACCAAAATAGATTGTATTTGTAGCACTGCACTGAAAGACCAATAAGATTAAAGCTGATTACAGTATTTCTGGAAATATACTTATAGCCAAGCGGCTGCGTGCTGTACCGCAGTTTGTTTTTTACAGATATGAGGGTTATTGATCTTTTCTTCTAACTCTAGGGGAGAAAACAAATAAGCTTATTTCTCAAAAACGTAAAGCGATTGCTTTAAAACACTATCGAAGTTTTTCATTTTGTCAAGATATATCCAAACTGTACTGCAGAAAGACAGATAAGCCAGTGATGTTTGATTACAAAAAGGCACTGGTGAGAATTTAATTCGTCAGAAAATGCTGACCAACTATATGGGAACCGGAAAAGACAAAGAAACGAAAAGGAAGAGCAGAGTCTCCTTTTGAAACAGAGATCCTGCAATACTGCCTTAAAGAAGACCCTTCATTATTCTGGCTTTGTTTATGCTCTGACCCAAACAACTCCAGGTATGACACCGTCTAGGTGTGAGATATCTGAGTAACAGCTCTGCATACCATCCCGTATACATTTTATGCGGAATAACGGCCGATGTTCCCGTCTCGAACAGTCTGTGTCAAAGGGGCCATGGTCTTCAGCCGCATTGGCGTCGACCTCGGCAGGTATAGAAACACCAAGCTGCTGAAGCAGTGCCCTGGGCAACAGCTGCCTCCGGCTTCACTCTCGAAGGGAGGTGTACTGTAGGGGTCTCCGTGCAGGGTCGTGACTTCACTGAGCAGACATCTGCTCCAGGCTGACTCTCTACATATTTCCCTGGTGTCGAAGTGTGTGCGTGTCTTTAATGGTGAGTGAGGAGCGGGAGGCCAGAAACTGTGTGTCCATACAGTAGACCAGAAGCCAAGTGTTACCGCCCTCCTCCAGCTATCCTTCAGCTAGCCTTTTCAATTATAAAAAGGCAGCACTGGTTAGCTTTACGAACATCAGCCTTGAGCCTTTCTGGTAATTTCTCTCTAATCTAGTTTACTTTCATCAGTCAAAAAGCTTCATCCAGGTTGCTCCATTTCATTTTCTAAATCTATAATCTTTGATATGAAGTGGAAAAGCTTTTAAGACTCCCTGAACCAGTGCCGTCTTGTTCTGTTACAGAGGCTCATTTCATCTGATTAGCTTATGCAATTCACCACCAAATGGCTACCATGTGTGTTTTTATACCTTAAAGAAAATGGCTATTCCTTTTGAGAGAAAAAGAACACAGAGCTGTTTAGGTGGATGCCATTATAACCACCCATAAATGCATCTTTTAGAACCAGACACACGTTGCTCTCCCTTCGAGAGGCATCAATCGAGCAGACGCTGTCATTATGCAACGTATCCGCGCTAAAGAGGAGGCAGACATTGTGGGAGTACACGGATGTCACTCCCGCTGTAGCGCACAGTCAGACACGATGCCCGCTGATTGATTGTTGGATGATAAGAGAGCCCACCACGCTAATGCACGCCAAGGGACATCTAATGCCGGTGACGGCAGCGGCCTGCGTGTGAGGCAGAACAAAGCGCCGTCATCCATCAATATGTGTCACCTCGCTTCTGATCCTCTGTTTATAAACGTGGCATCATCCAGCCCTCCCAAAAAGCAGCCATGCAGAGACCCCAGGATTCGCCGATTCATTGGAGATCAGTTACGAGCTGTTCAGAGAAGGAGGCATGACCTTGTCTTCAAGAGAAATGCCTCCTCATAGTGCAAACTTGAATGTGAATCACCTTCTCTCCCCTTCTGGTCCTTGAAGACACTGTTGATATTCAGAAAAACATTCAGTTTGCTCTTTACTTGAGGAGAATTCTTCATTTTTTTTTCTCAGGATGTAGTCAGTGGACATCATTTTTTTTTGTAACAGACGGTCTGTGGAAGGCTGTGGAATTACTGCTATAATCCCCTTCACCATAAGGGGGAGCTCAAAGGCAAAGTGCTCAGTGCAGGACTCAGGAAGGACCAACAGACTGGTACAGAGAGAGATCCATGTTCCTCTGCATCAGCCTCAAAGGAAGAATGGCTTCTCCGTTCTGGGTACCTTACATAACAGGCCTGATCAGTCTCCTTCTAAGTGCATTGGCCAGTTGTTTCTCTCAAACTCGGGTTGTACTTTGAGCTCAGAGACACCAGTTTGAGACTTTCTAATGTTTTTGATGTGGGAATGAATGCGAGCCAGACAGCCGCAAAGTTCACCGAAAAACCAATCACAATCCAATCCTTAGCAAATGAGGCATGCAGGTTGAAAGGGCACGGACGATTCTCTAAAAAAGTAATCAATGCACAGATCGCTGAAGATCGCCGGTGGAACAAGTTGTGATGAGTCAGTTAAAGATATCGATCCCCTGATTGATTCACTGATTGAGTCACAGGGACTCTTCCTTCGCCGCCGCGCGTGACTGAGCTTTGATTACCAGATGATTCACCTGCCTTTCGGCCCCCAACGATTGGCTTTTGGCTCCAGCGAGTCAATGGATTAAGAATGAGCTGATAGCAAATCACCAGCATTTAGACTGTCTTGAGGGGTTGTGGGACTTAGTTTTTTGCAGTTTTCGATCAGTTCATATGATACATATGAGGATGATTAGAGGTAAGGGAACAGAATTTATAAAATACTTGACTTCAGTGAGCCTTTACATACTCTGAAAGCGCCAGTCCTTCACAATAAGTACTTGTTTTACATTTTACTGCTTCATAGTTATTTACTTTTACTTTACTACATCCCACTGTGTTTGTACTTAAGTAAAGAACTTGAATGCTTCTCCACTACTGGATGTTTATGATCCCAACTTGCTGTGTATTATTGTCCATGAAATGGCTTTCCTTTCTTTGTGTCTTAACTCTCTCAATTCATTGCTCACACACACACACCCACACACCTCTTTTTTTTTTCTTTTTTGCAGCTGCAGCATCTATTTGCCGCTCCGTCCTCTGACAATGACTCTTTCTCCATCTCTCCCTCCCGACGTCTGTCTCAATCCTTCTCTTTCATTGTCTGTTTACCTCTCTCCATCGCCCATGCGGCATCACTCTTTCTCCTCTGGCAACGAGCTATTCTGTCTTCTCTCACTCATCCTCTCGACTGGCAATAACAGCTTATCTTCTCTCCCCCTCCTCTCCCCCTCCCCCGTATCTTGCAGGGTACATCGGATCCTCAGTGCGTTGTCTGGGACTATGGCAACCCGTAAGTTACTCTAAATGATTCTGACACTCAAGTGAGCATGAGTGTGTACAGTGCACATCTGTGTGTGTGTGTTTGTGCGTGTGTTGATGTTTATCTCGTGTGTGCCCATGCCCAGTCAGATTAATTTCATTAATGAACTGAAAAGAACCTAATGAAGTTCCCTGTGTTGGTGTTAATTAAATTAGTCAATGAGAACAAACACCATTCCGTCTGCGTTGCTCAGAATTCAAAAGTAACATCACTCAGAACGCCTCAGCGGAGCAACTTCTCCTTTGTAACAGTCGTCTTTTTCACTGTTTACCTTTACTCACACCATTTTAGCCATTTAATTTGCAATCCTGTATTCCACTGACTGTGGATATTAGTTCAACTTGAAAAAATCCAATTTAATACCGTCAGTGACCTGAAGCCTTAATTTCTACCTAATGGGTTCTCTCTCATTTGTCTATGTAGGCCACTGACTCTCTGACATTGTTGGCTGTGTAAAGTGGACCATCAAGTGAACCACATAATGTAAACCAGCACAATTGATCATGCTGTTTTAACCATTAACCCACATAGTGATTACTCTATTTGTCAATAACAGAGTCAAATTTGTTCAGAACCATTTAACCAGGATTTGGTTCCAGGCTCTTCATCAACAGCCACTATCATTGAATGGCCCATATCCTCAACTGGTGCCTGTAATACCACAAATACAGTCATATACCTCTAAATTCAGAGTGATGGTTCACTGGAGGTAGCATAGTACATGTTCAGGTTTATGTTTATTTGTAGATTTAGAGTTCAATTATATATTACAAACATTTACTCATTGTAATCTCTACATTCAACTAGACCAATGTTTTCTGTTTTTATGAGCTGTGTGCTTGCATTGTCACAAATAGTTACAACAATGTTCAAACCCAGCGGAATACACATTTTTGTTCAAGGTTCAGGTGCGTTTCATTTTGTCGCCTGTCGTTATAATTTCCGGGTTGAGTGTCAGAGATTGAGGTAGAAAGGGATGGATGATAACAGCAGCGCCTGTCAATTCTTACATATTGCACCTTTAAAACAGCAGTTGACAACACAATCTCCTTACAGGATCTACTTACTTACTAGTTCTTGAGCTTTTGAGCATATCACATGGACTTCATTAGCAGATAAAGTTTGCTCAGCGAGCATGCATTAATGTATCCGGGACAGATTAGTAGTATATAAACATCACTTTTAAGAGACAGATTTGACAGATGAGTCTTCGACAAAGCAAATGGCTTTTATAAGACTTGAATTTGTCATGGGGCAATCACCGCTGGCCTCACTGTCTACTACGACAAAAAGATGGATGACAGAAAAATTCTGGCCAGCTCAGCTTCCCCCCTCGAGATCGCATTAGTCTATCCAGTCCTAAAGGAGTACTCTCCAGTGACCAAAGAGCACAATGGGAGTGCAGGTTCACACGGAGAGGATAAGATTGTAACTTATCAAACTGCCCCTCTCCATCAAGGTAGGAAGGAACAGAGCTGGGCAAAGTCAATTAACTAGCCGGCAGATTACAGTCGCAATCAAATTAAATTTGCAGACATTACGAGGGCACAGAGCCAAACAGAATATAAAGTCTCAAGGTGGCAGAAATGTCTATCAACCAAACAAACTCAAACTGGAAAGGATGTGGAAAACATCTGAACATGTTTACCAGGGATTTCAGTAATATGTTTGAACACACACACACACAGAAGGGAGCGAACAGAGATGGGAGTGAACCAGGACTTAATGTGACGCACACTGAAATGCAGGACTGGGTGTTAAATTATATATCCTTTGAGATCGTGTAACCAGCAAACATGAGCGACAAAACAAGATTGTTCCAGTTCTAATAACTGAAGCAGCCGGCAGCATCACTGAGTGAAAGATCTGTCTATTTTTGATGCTCAGCTATTTCTACTCTCTTAAATTAAACAGGAAGAGGCTATTCGTGATCTCCGTGGGTTGTTCACATCTTGAGCTAATGCACAGACTTGACCGTTTTTAGTGTAAACAGCCTGAAGTCATCACAACATGCAATTTGGGTGCGCAGATGCTGTTGGGAGATGGTGTGAGGCTGTGCAGCCCAGCCAACTGGTGTGCTCTGATTAAATTTGATAATTAGTTCTAATCTTTACGTTATATACATGACGTGTACATAAGGACACCTGTACATGGTACAAAGTAGCATCTATATATACACTGACTGCACAGATTTGGTATTTCACTCCTGCTCCATTCGCTCGTCTGCGCCGGGCAGCAGATCTCGACTGGAGCTGGGCGGGCAGCGTGCAGTTGATATGGGCAGAGAACATGTTGTAAAAAGCAGTTGTTGTTTGCTGGCAGATATCACCTCTCTCAACCTGGCTGTCTCTCTGACTGAGCCACGGGCTTTGAGGCTGAGCGGGAGGGAGACAAGAGGTGGAGAATGTATAGATAGCGACGCGGAGGGAAGGCAAACACAGCAGCAGCTGAAGCAGACAGCAGGAGAAAAGAAGTTCAGCTCAGAGACGGAAGAAAAAACAACTTTGCCGATCTATGTATGACCTTTATATGGAGACTATATTTAGCGCTCACAGATGCACCAGCATTCAAAAGACAAATCATATACGGTACGCGGCTGTTTCCCAGTTAATTGTTATAATATGCACATGGGTAATGCACACTTACTTGGAGATTATAGATCAAATCCCCAAAACCTACTGTCATCCCCAAATGTCTGCGCGCATGATTTTCAGCAGCCGTGGTCTATTTAGAAATCTGCAGGCAATTTCAGCGGTAGCTCTTGTCCATTTACACTCTCTCTCTCAGCTGGCTAAGTTGGCCAACAGTTTGTGGCACTCACAGTTCATCTCAGTATTTATGTGTGAGTGTTTATTTATTTATTTTGCCCCTAACAGGCCCATATGTCGGCACCATCTGCCCACCCAAATCGCCGGCGCTCGCCATCCCTCCCTGTCTTCCCCCATGTGCCCGTCTCCTCAACCTACTCTCATTCATTCGCCACGCTGGCTCGGATAGATACAGTTATCTTTAGCTCGCAGAAAAGTTTACGAGGTTCGAAAAACGGGAGCTCAGGTCAGAGGAAGAGTAAAAAATGTACACTTATTTGGCCATGTTTGTCTGAAAGTAAAGTCTTCAGGTTGTTATTTCTGTCTACCTTGATTCTTCACTATCTTCCATTTTTCTGCTCTCTCGCGAAATCCCTCCTCCATGAGGAATGAGGATGGCTGCTCAGCTTCTCTTCACTACGCGGTTGCTGACCTTCCCTCTGGCATCTCTGTGCTTTGACCCTCACTCTGCCCCAGTATGGGATATCTGGCTGAGCCCCCACTGACATACATGCACTCGCTCTACATTTGAGCACTTATCTTGGGTCTGGGGCATTATAAATTACTGTGGCTGCGTTAGACTGCACATGTGCCACTCCCAGATGTACTACACTGATTCTTCAATCAAAACAAACTGCCTCTTTGCTGGCAACTATGTATATATATATACATTGCGCTACTAAAAAATAGATTCATGTGTCAATCCTGCATTTCACATTTCATTTCCAGCAAGCATAGGCGCAACATACTGTCAGACAAATGAAAAAGCTCAAATAGCTCTGCATTAGAGGCCGGCAACTGAGCAATCTCATTCTAAAGCGTGCTTAGAAAATATGACCCAGTAGTTAGAGATAAATGTAATATACACTTTAGATGGATGGATGGCAGTAAGCTTGTGACGGGTTGAGGGTCACTTAATCCCATTTCTAATCCCCAGTGGTCTTCAGCTTGATCAGGGATCAGTGGTTAAAGACCCAGGCACCCCCACCCCGACCCCCACCGCACATCACTGTCATAGTGTAATAATGGCCTGGTGTGCAGCACAAGTCGCTCTAACATCCTCAATCTGACACGGTAGATTGAGGCTTGCTTTGGGCTCAGACTGATCTGGCACCGCTATCAGCTTTTGGCGCCGGCAGGTCTCAACCTTAAATGAAGTGAAAAGTCAAAGGCAGATTCTGCCACGCTGCCAAAACCTAGCTGGACACAAATGTGGCCAAAATGTAATGACATTTATTTTACAAAAAGGCATAGTGGCAATGTCTGACCTCAGCCAAGTGCATGACACTTTTTTGATTGTGATATTGGCAGTCTTATTGCCCTTTATATGCACCATCTATTACACTGCTGTGCAAACAAACAAGCACATAAATAAAAAACAGTTTGTCTCTTGGATACTTAACACGTCACGCTCAGTTCCAAATTTCAAGATGCATTACATTAAAAGATCACTGCACTGATTTAGCATTGTACTTAGATAACACTAACTAATACATGCATTCTTCTTATTTGTCAAACCCTTGCACCTACATTACCCACAATGCAACTTGACCAGTTCAGTGTGAGTTTGATGTAAACTCGAGCCGCTAGCGTATTTGTTTCATTTTCAAACTTGTGGTCTTAAGCCCCAAATGACGCTGACTCAAGTGACTGCAGTGTCACTTTAGGCAGTTTATCAGATTATGCACAGTTACCCCCGGAGATGCAAATGGAGACATATTATGATTTTTTGCTACGTTTTTTTTTTTCCTTTCCTTCTGTGTGTTATATAGGTTCTTGTGCTTGTAAAAGTCCACACCAACAGGAGCTCCTCTCTCCCACAGAAAACACTGCTCCCTAAATGCCTCGTCAGTAGTCCCCCCTTTAATTCTGTGACTTTGTGACATCACACTGCATCACCATGACACACATTTGCATAATTTATCCCGAACGGCTAGTTTGACACATATGAATTAATTAAGCTGCTCTGTTGTAATTACGGGTGCTGGGTCAGGCATATCGGATCTGACCAATCAGAGCAAACAGGGTATTCGACTTTCTCTTGTTGTATTTATGTGAGTACTGTACATTACAGCATTACATTACATTACATTACGGTGCTAAGCATGTATGCATTAATAATCTAATTTACACATTAGATAGTGTGCTGCAGTGCCTCAGTGGTTAACAAAGTCTCCCAATGGCAAGAAAGTCTCGAAAACAACTCTATTCATAATTTGTATTATTGTATTTATTATTTATTTATAACCCATTTATAAATGTCTTTTTCTACATGTATTTTATCCCTGTGACAGACAATGGACACCTCTCACAGGCCCAATGCACTTTGATATATACATTAGCTCACTTTGGCCCTGATGAAGTTAAGTAAGTATAGAAAATGGATGGATAATGCAATTAATTTAATGCAGACAGTGTTATCCCTGAAGACTGCATTAAGTTCAGTCTTAGAATAGTCCTCCATTTGCTAACATCTGTGCAGGGTAATAGCTGAATATATTACAGCATGAAGCAGATAATTCAGTGCCTGTCACAGGTGCATTATACAAGTGATCTGTCTTATTCTTCTTCTTTTAATGCCTGTTTCAAGGCAACTTCTGAACTTCGGTGAGAGTCCCAACAGATGTTTTTGTAAAGTTGCGAAAAGAAAATTGTATGGCATTTCTTTCACCCCATCTGAGATTGAAAAGCCTTGTATTCATGTACCACTTTACAAAATTTCCACTTGTGCATACATGCTCAACTCTCCCCCTCGTCAGAAACGCTCGACGCACGCACACGCTCTCTCTCACACACACACACGCTCACGCTCACGCTAAGACACTTAACAGTGTAGCCACCAGGAGGAGGAGGGGATGGAGGGCTGATAGGGCTTGCTCCACTTTTCCATCTGACAGAGCAGAAGGGATCAAGACTGTGTCAAACAGCGAGTCAGCGTGGCAAGAGGGAGTCGGCCAGTAGGGCTTATGTGGGCTCTGCCTCCATTGGGCATTATAGACATGGACAGGCTCTTAGCTCATTTCCCCCTGCTATCACAACAGTCCTTAGAGAGCGCGTGAACATGGTAGCTTTGATTCTCAGGGCATAATGGCTTGGTTCTTGTTGGGGACAGTCAGCTTCAGGGTACGTTTGATGGCTTTGAGCAGCTGTTACATGTTGAGATCACTTCTAAGTGTCTGTACGGAAAAGTCTGAACTTTAGACTTCATTTTCTTTTGGCTGATGGACCTAATGGATACACTTTGGCTGCTTTTTATTTTTGGTGATGACGTTATGTAAATCAGCTTAGGACTGTTTATTGTGGCGTTAGTCTTTTTTTTTTTTTTTTACTTTGTGCATTATTCTTATTGATTGCGCCATCATGTGATCAGTGGGTGTGGAATGGAGCTCTGTATCTTACCAAACAGCCAGGGATAGCTTTTGGAACTGATGTTGTTTCCCTCGGGGATGGCAAAAGAGGATGTTGGACATTTGTAGTGATTAGTGTTCGAAATTTAGATTGGAGGCCAAGAAAAAAGAGGGACCTGCTCTCTGCTGTCACTTGGAATACATTGCTTCCTCGCTGCTGGACTTGTAGAGTTTGAGAGCCACTGGGTAAGTAACATTTATACGCCCTTAACATCTATTCTAGGTTATTTTGTTGCTGTTGTGTTTGGATCTAATGTAACCTAAGGTCAAGTGCAGTATTTGCCTTATGCTTATCTTGTTGACTCGCATATTATCCTCTTTACTCTGATGCTGCTGGCGGAAGGCTGAGAGGGCACTGAGTCAGTGCTTTATAAGGACTCTCTATTAGTTGTCCCTTGGGCCTGAATAGTCCTCTTTGACAACCCTTGGCAACATGCTCAGTTTTCAAAGAATCCCTCTACATTTTCTATAAGATGTAACATTTGAAAATGGGTTGCAACCCCTCTCCCCCAAAAGAAAAACAACCTCTTTCATACATTTTTCAGAATCAGGATTAATAATCCATTTTCTGCAGGAGCCACTTTCTTCAGAGCCATGTTAACACAGAGTGCACGCAGTCAGGGCAGCAGGCCGCTAATGGCAGTAGCCGAAACTTGTATCTCTGCTTTTGCCGTTCGCTGACTAGCTCGCACACCAGGAAGAAAGATAATCCCGGGGAAAGAGGCTTATAAATTAGCCCGTGTCCATGCCAGAGAGCAGATTGGGGCAGTGGAGGTCAGTGACATAGCATCCACCTCACACGAGAGTCAGGAGCGAAGCGGGAAGTTGGGTTTTGTGTGACAACCTCACGTGATACGAGACTCAAGGAAGATTAAGCAAGGACCGTGCATTTGTCTTTATTAGAGGTCCATTCAAGTTTCTTTATAAAAGGAAGTGAACTAGAACTCAATAAATAACGTTTGTACTGGATGAATAACCTGTGTAATATCCTATACAAATATTTCTTTGTATCCAATCATTTAGATGTCTAACACATGGGATTCACATCCTTAATAATATCATGTTTAAGTTACCACAACAGCGATAACATTTAGAAACGCAAGCTGTGTGGTCCCACACGTAAACGTGACAGCAAGCCTCAGATAATCTCGCAGCGTGTTCTTGCGCTTATAAGAGCCGTCTTTACATCAGTCCGCGGAAGAGAGGAAAGCTTAGTTCCTACAGAGTTAATATCTGGGTCAAATACATTCATGCACTCAGACACACACGCGCGCTGAAATGCATAAACGATCACTGTGATGTGACTTTGTGCTGGTCAGCATAATAGGTGCTGTGAAGGGTTGAGTAAGTGCAGATGATTTGTGTCATGTGAAGATTTGCTTCAGTGATTTCTAGCTGTATCGAGAGTTAAAGGCCAATATGCACTGCCTCTGGTGAATGTGTATGTTGGCTCCCTGGAGGTCGGGGAGGTAATGTCTACCGGAAGAGATGCCATCAGCCGGAATAGATGTCCTTTTTCACACTTTGGTTCCCTATTTCTGTCTGTGGCTTCAATCATGAAGCTGAACTCCGGGCATCACAAAGAGGTTACTGTACAGAGCATTTTCACACAGATATGTGACATGTATGTATAGAAATTGTAGAGCAATTAGTTATGGACTAATTGCCTGTCATTCAGAATTACATTTGAGAAATTGTACATTAAGAGAAAATTATAAATTGATTATTACACATTAAAAAACATAAAGCTTAAGTTGTTATAGAGAGAAAGTCTTTACTGCACCAACATGGGTTTGATGCTTGATCCTCTTTCTGACCTTCCTCTTCGTGTCTCTTTCCAGCTGTCACTAAAATGAGGCGGAAATGTAAAAAAAGAAATGATGTCGCATTTCACTTTGTTACAGCTGGGCAGCCTAAGCTTAACCTGTGTTATCCTGTAAAGTACATGAAAATAATCACAGGATGACGAGAAAAATTGAAGACATTCCCGCCCATGATTTTTGTGGATTTGTGTCTGTCAGTCTAGATCTCATTGAGTCTACTGTACAGTCAGTAGAGAAGCTTGTGGCAGTGATTCAGGCACCTTCTAGACGTTTCACCATATTGGGAGACAATGAAAACAGATGATTGTCCTTGTCCTTGTCAGGTTTTTACAGTTATTTTACCTGATTTACCCGGTAGGAAAAGCACAGGTGTTACCAAAAGCGTTAACAATGGCTCCATTCTATTCAAGTTTTCAAGTAAGCAATGACAGCGTGACACTGAACCAGTTTGCACGATACTAGGACCTTGCGACTGAAGCGGCTCAATGGAATTCAGCCATCATTAATTTGATTATTCCCACCTGTGCTTTTAACGTGACATGTCAAAATGTTTTCCGTGAAAAAGGCAGTCCCTGCAGTCACTAGACCCCCGTGTACCAACGAGAAGGGAATGGCATGAAACGGTGCATAAACTACGAGGCTGCGGATATGACAGAAAAGCGTGCCTTAGGTAGAGATCGAACACGGTGCACTGAATAAAACATGGAGAAAAGAATCAGCGTAAAGATGTGAAAATGAATATACACATGCTCGATCGAACATGCAGGTTGTTATTCTTGCCTTACAGCGTCATTCATGCTGATGAATAGCAGCCACTTTTAACCCACTGGTATCAATGTCCACTTGAGACCACTTAACCTCCACAAGCCTTAAAATCCCTCTCCACTACAACAAGCACTCTCGTTTCCACTAGTCCTTCTGTGTATGACTCATTAGCTCTCTGTTTGCAATGTGTACCACCAACCCTCGCTCTGTTAAAACCTCAGGTTGTACAGTATCTGTGGCCATTTCCCCAATGCGGCCGCAGTATCATGCACAGAATATTAAACCTTTCCCCACTATTAAGACTTTTGAACAATTTGACGTGAAAGTCTTCTCTTTGTAATGAGGATACAACTTTTTTTGTGATTTGCATGCTTTTGATTTCCATCTGTGTGTGAAATTCTTTTGTCACCCCCCAATGCTTTCTTCATCTCCTTGCATTTATCGCTATTTGCCTTATCCCTTCTCCTGTGTAATTGCCTTGCTTGTCTGTGCCTCTGACCACAGATGACACAAATTTGGGTGCGCATTTTTGCCCGAAATGAGCGATGAGAAACAGAGCAATGGACACAGGGCATGTGATTTTTTTACTGCTATACTGTAATTTTTTTTTCGTGGCTACAGTCATCTCATAAATCAGTTTTGACAATGTTTCGCCAGCAGCCAAAATTAGCTGATAAAGTTAATCCTCATTACATCAATGACAGCTATGTAGGACAATATTTTCCCATGTAAAACTGGTTTAAATGCTCAGCAGTGACGATATCAAATGTTGCCTGCAGACAGTATGTTAGCTCCTGTATCATACAGCAGGGCTTAATGTGCATCTCAGTCTGTATTCTCTGCTCCTTTACCTTCATTATGTCATATTTCCCTGCTGAAGATGAAAGGTTGCTATGGATGAAAGACACTCGCAACACGTCACAATTCAAAGTGCTAAGCAGATGGAGGGGTTGCTTTTGCGGTGACTCTACTCCCATCAGCTGCATCGAACCCTCCAGTTTTAAGAATTCAAAGCATGTTTAACCTTTTTTGTTTCTTAACAGGGTGCAATTGGCTTTCATAGCACTGCCCTTTCAGTCAAGGGTTGGTGCCAATTTATTCCCAGTAGATGTAAAAGGTCATGCTGTTGTTCAGGAAGTATTTTTCCTGTTTTTTCTGAACAGCTGCAACATCATTCTGCTATCAATTAGGGGACAAATTGGAAAGCATTGAAATATTGCTGTTATGTAGTGGTCACTGAGTGTTGAGAAACAATGCTTTAGTGCTATAGAGAACCAAAGTCACGCCTCTTCCAGTTTGCCTTATGGGACCTTATTTCAGAAATAATTTGTATGGTAGTGAATGGAGAAAGACAAATAATTTTTTCAATCCCATTTGAATTTTTTCATTAAATCACACATATGATGTTTGTCCTTTTAAAAGTTAATTCTCCAAATCAAGTCGCAGTTTGTCATTAAACGAATAATGAAATATAAGACTGGAAATACGTAATTATTAAGACTACACAGCCAACAGACACGTTAGTGACGTTGTCTCATCAAACAGTCACCAAAACCCGTTACATAAACATTGTAGAGCTGTTCCTGTATATGAACTTGTTCACAGAACTTACCAACTACCCTTTCACACAACTGCAGTTGTCAATATGACCAGATTTGTTGTGAGTTTACTGCCTTTTGTGATCCCCTGACTTTTTATCAAGGCTCACTAGTACGGACTGGCACAAAAATTTGGCGCAGGCATTCATAGTTTCCAGATGGTGCTGACATTTGCAGGTCATAAATCTCAACAACTGTTGTTTTTTGACCAAACTCCTGCCAAAAGTTCCCATCAGCCCTAGCTGTACTTTGTGTTTTGTACTAATTAGCAAATTCTGACACGCTAGCATGCCAAACTAAGACAGCGGACATGGTGAACATTCCACCTGCTAAACATCAGCGTGTTAGCATTGTGATCATGTTAGCATGATGGCATTAGCATTTAGCTCAAAGTACCTCTGTGCCTACAGTAAGTGCAGCCTCACAGAGCCACCAGTGCTTCTGCAGACTCTTGGTGAGCTTGAGTATACTGTATGTCTGGTTTTGGCTGAAGTCCATCACAGGGAACTGTGCAGTCCCTGTGTGCTCAAAGGGATATCTACCTGTCAAAACCATGCCAACTCTAACATCCATTAAACAAAACTTGATTCTTTGTTAAAGTCAAAACCAAACAACAGATGTATTGATTATGCCAATGCTAGAAAACTGGATGGTGTTCTGTATATTTACACATCTTAGCATTTGTTTGCACTCTGCCAGGTTGATATCTTTGTTGTATACATTGGGGATCCATAGCCTATAAACAACTATACCGATATGTACACCTGTTTGTGCATCTGGTACCTGTTTTCCATGATAAGAGGAGTCGGCAGAGGCTGCAGGCATATTTGAGTGCTCGAACAAAAGTGAAACAAAAGCCATGTCCTTTTAATCTTTCCTCGCCAACTAAGCCCAACTGATAATCTAATACTTCTATGAGCCCAGCGGGGCCCACAGCAGCAGTGTGTATCTGTACTTTTAGTGGATCTGCAATAACAAAGATCAGGGTTGGTTGCAAGTTCGTGGGCGAACAAAATAAAACCAAGCAGAAGTCAAAGCTGGCTTTTTGCTGAAAGGCATCAATACCAGCAATCAAATCCAGCTAAAGTAGATGAGGGTCAGCAGTCAATTCAGCTCGAAATTCAGTGGCCAAAAACAAAGAGGTCACTGGTAATGTGCATTGTGCCTGTGTGTTGGTGTGCTCTTTACTGACCCCCTGTTGTGAGCTGTCAGACAGTTCCTCATTACCTCAACTTCCTCTTCGCTGCCAGACTGGCATAGACTACTTGATGTATGTGTGTGTGTGTGTGTGTGGTTGTGTGTGTGTTGCATGTGGCTAGACCATCGCATCAGTAAATACATGACATGCATGCTTTCACATGTGCATCTACCATACTATGATTAATGCATAAATCAGTATGCAACATTTCCCTCTTTAACACACAATAATTAATGCATGTGTAGACAACGTCCATATGGCTGTGTCTTACTTGTGTGAATGAAATCATTTGTAAATACTTTACTTAACATCTCTCGGGGGTTCACACAGAAAACTCAGATGTTTTCTATTCATGGATGCATAAAGCGCCAGATAAATCACTGTGAGCTCAGTGGATTCTACATGTACATGTGTTTTTATTTTTAGAAATAAGAAATGTAAATGTAACCCATACACCACATCACACAATGTGCATATTTGTAAGAATTTCCTCATGAAAGCTAACAAGTGCACATATACTCTTATTTACTTTTGTCTTTCTCCCAGTTTTTCTCTCTCCGACACACACACACACACACACACACACACACACACACACACACACACACACACACACACAGAAACACAGGAAGCTGCGCACCATGTTGCTACCTGTCAAGCTGTCTCTAGGCTTCACCGCTGTGACTCGTTTTCCGATCTTCAGTCTTTGAAGTCTTTGTCACTGTGCAGATGATGATCACCGGGGAATTGTACTCACATCTCATTACTGACATTATGAATTGAGTGGAACCGTGTGCGTGTCTGGGTGAATATGTGCATGCTTTCAGATATATATGTTTGAGAATTGATGGTGATATATTCTTGTCATTTAGTGTCGCACTGATCATGTTTGAGAGGCCTGTCACAGCAGAAGTATATTTAGTCTTGAGTGATGTATTGTACTGCGCCGTGGTTAACATGTTGTCATTGATGGGTGGTTTGTGTATTATTAAGCTTTTATTTAATTGACAGCAGACGGCTGCTTTTTTATGTTTTGAAATGTTCAGTCAAGATGCCAATATGATTCAACATATATGACGTTCATTCAATTTGCTTGACTGTACTAAGCTGGCAAGCGATATCAAAACAAGATATTCTGGTTCTGCATCTAACCTTCAAAGTAAAAGCACAAAAGCTGCAAAAGCTTGAAATACATTTTAGCTTGTTTGTATTTTACTGGTTTACAAAAAGGAAGTGCTTTGTGCACACTTAAAAATACTGGGAAATTGACAGAGTGTGGGGTCTATATGGCACCGACACAATACTAGGTTCATTTTACCCTGTACCAATGGGTACAATGAGTACTATCCAATTTTTTTTTCATCCAGTAACCCAACAATTATGTAAAAATAAAACCAACACTGGGACAAAACTGGGTTGAACGTGTTGAATCTGTGCTATATTGACCCAACACAGTGTGTGAGATGAGCATGGTATATTTGCACAGCATACACCATAGATTATAGTCAGAAAAAATAAACATTTGCAAGGAAAGGCCTCAATTACAGAAATGTATTTGTTGAGCCTATGTTTTATGCCCGATTTGATGCATGATAATGATAAAAAATGCCATAATACGTGATATTTTTACCTGTATGGTCTCTCCATATTTCAGGTGCACATAATAGTTAGACGCCTGAGTGCCCCTAACATAGAGCATCTCAAGGAGTTTTTATTACATTTAGGTTATACATGGAAGAAGGGTATCTTGGAATTCATCCTTTTAGACGTTAAACTATCTGTTATTTCTCTAAGGGCAAGGTAACATCCAAAATGTCCCTTAAGATAAATACAACAAGCAACAAGCCAGCTTATCTCTTCTCATAAAGTGGAACTGCCACCAAAGCCTTCCCTCGAGATGTACAGGATGTTCAGATTTACAATATTGCCAGTCGAAGTCCATATATTTTCATTTTATTGAATGATTTCAAGATTACAAGTCTTATGCAAATCCTCATGTGTTGAAGCCTGTACGTAACCAAGACTTTATTAAATTTTCTCTCCATCCTCTATTGAGGGTAATCATTGCTATTAGCTGCAGAGGAGGTAATTTCGTCTCTACTAAAGCATTAATGGTGGAAGAATAGTGCACACCGTGCTGTCTGCAGTATGATTACATTTCATCTTTTCTGCTCCACAAATCTTTTTTTAGGAAAGAACAAGATGAACTAATACGATGGTGTATTCGGTGTATGAAAAAACATTAACAAATAACTTTTTTTGTTTCTCAACAAATGTTCTTCTCCTCAGCATAAATGCAATTCTTGATTATCGCTGGTCGTTTGATGACATGAGAAGGATCTAGTCTATCATGGTTCTCCTTCTACACACACCACAGTCACCACACGGGTTTTCATTACCTTAAAGCAAAGTTTTTCCCGGAGATCCCCATTTTCCCATGTACAAAGAGCAGCAGCTAATGCAATTATGCAGCAATAGTGCCATGACTGTTTTTTTCTTCCATTCATTTGGACTAAGGGCATTGAACTGAAATCAAACCAGAGTTTTTCAACCAAGTTGAAATGCCTCATCCCTGACAAAAACATTTTTTTTTCCAACTGAAAAGGTTATATTTTTGAAAGATATTTTTTCAGATGAGCTCTATTCAGACCTTCCAAACCATGCTTTTTATAGAAAAAGAAAGAGCCCTGAAAACATCACTTCATGTATCAAGTATTTCATACAAAAACAACAATAGAGCTGAAGAGTTTCCACTCAAAAACCCGGTTGACCAAACAACCTACAAATAACATCATGTCTTTATAAAATGTTGCTAAATCCTGATTTGCACATTCCTATCATTGCCTGGATGTCATGACTACTTAAATATTTAAGTTAACTCACAAAAAAAAAAGAAATTAAGAAAAATCCCTCATGTGAAATATCCCAAAAGTGCCTTCATGTTGGATTGTACAGCTTTTCTGAGAAGTATATTTTCCTGCTGCTTCTTTACCCATCAGTCATGAAGTTGACCTTCTGGACCCCATCAGAAGATGTCTGTAGCTGCTCTCCTGTTGTCTATAATGTTTCCACCTGTCTCTGGTGGCTAGAATAGAGGTATATCCAGGGTTAAACATGAGGTTAATGTGTAGTGTGAGCTGCCACAGTAATTAGCTCAGTTAGAATCCCATTGATCGACGGCCACGCTCAACCTTCTATTGAGGGCATTTAAAGGGAAGTGCAGAGGGGAAGAGGAGAAAGATGTAGGGCAATATATAGTGAAAGCCCTATTGTATGAGATTCTGGGCACTCCGATCCGTGGTAACGTGTTGCGTGTCAAAGCCAATGACCATTTAGTGCTGAATAATCCCCATCCACCATTTAAGCCGCACTGGTCTTTGTTAACTGTTAGCTGATGCAAACCCTTTTCATTTGTCCTCGAGGCTTCAGGTCTCTCAGGGTATTCTTCCAAGAAAAGAGTGATAGAACACAAAGAAGAAAAGAAAGAACAAAGATGAGAAAGAAAGCATTTAGGCTGCTAAACACGGACTCCAGAACAAGTGGGGTGACATTGGCTTCTAATGCCAGCAGGGTAAAAGAGCCTGTCAATGTGTGTGAGTGGTGATCACTGCATATTAAACCTATAGAGTGATTGGTTGAACTTGGTGAACTTGACAGTGGTGAAAGTCTCCCCTCTGAAACTTTCTGTCCCTCTTTCAACTCCCCTCCTCTTTGAGTTGGAACTTCCTATAGGCATGTTTAGTCATGTGACAGTTTTGTTGGTGTCTGTCTGTCTCACAGTCACTGCTTGTGTCCCCTGTGCTTCTCCCCACCTCCAGGGAAGCTGGCGCGGAAAACTGGGGCACAGAAGGCTGCCAAACGCTCGCGTCAACCACTGTCCACACCAAATGCCTGTGCAGCAGGATATCCACCTACGCCGTGTTAGCGCAGCAAGCTAAAGACCCGGTGAGTCACTAATGCACAGCCTGATGTACTCTGTGGGACTTGGGGGGATAACGAGGAAACTACTACCAGGGGCCAGGTCAGTGAGCTGATGAGTAACCGTAGCATGAATTCCGATGGCGTCCCTATTTGGTTGGATGTTATTGGAAAAGACTTCAGGCTGGTAAAGCTCTCATTATTTGTCTTTGTAGAAAGATGTGGATGGACAAAGCTATTGATAAGAAGAAAAGGGGTTCAGAATGAGCAATTTTCTACCATGTCATGATCAGTGTGTCTAATTATATGTTGCCCGGCCGCCACTCTCCGCGTGATTTGGGCTTAAACCTAGGTTGTTCAACGAGCTACTGGGAGAGAGAGGAGGTGTCGAGAGGAAGATTTTTATTGTGTCTGTGTGTGATTTTGCCTGCAGCATGTAACCTGCGCTTCTATAAATAGTACGCGTGGCTTGAAGTGTGTGTTTGACATGATTAAAGAAGGCTTTGGAGCAGTTCAGGGTAATGTCTCTTCCGGTACGTTGACCCATACTCCTGTACTGCGCTAACGGACAATCCAAAGACCAGACAGCTGTTAGTTCAATGTCCTGTCATGGCCACCCTCTTCATCCATTTTTTTAATTGCACCATATCGCCACCCCATTTATGTCACACCTTCCTTCTAACCCAATTTATTATTTACTCCTTTCCCTTTCCAACCATATTTTCTATTTATTCGTCTCTTCATCATCTTACCCTCTTGTCCTTCTTCACCCCCAACTTTTGTCACCCTCCTTTTCACCTTGTTGACACTTTCGGTTGTTGTTCTCACTTTACGCAACAGCTCTTTGTCACAAAATGTTCCCTTTAGCTTTGGCTCCATGCTTGCTCGCCCCTAATGCCCACAAGGATAGTGGCTACATTAGATAATCAGGGAGTGAAAAGGAGACAGAGTTCAGTTACATTTGTTCTAACACAGAGAGTCTATGGGAGATCTCTTGAAATTGTTTCTCTCTTAATGGCAAGGGTTAGAAAATGGAGCCAGCAAAGCAGATCCTTAGTAAGCACTTGGGGGGGAGTCCAGGTGTTTCAGAAATGGAAAGTGATTGTGACGAATGGAGGATTTTGGGAAGGAAATGTTCAACGAAACAGAAAAGGCAGTCTGGTCTCAGCTGGCAGGCAGAACTAACAGAGAGGGAGAGTGAGAGAGACAGAGCGATGGAGAGGAGATGTTGTCTGCTCTAAGTAATAATGCATTAGCAACCAGTGTCGCTGAGATAAAGAGCTCCGGGGCTTATTTGGACATCTATCCCTGTGTAACCTTTTCATTGTAAGACATTGCCTCCATATAGCACCCACTGGTACTGTGATTTTACACACAGGGGTTTCAGAACACATTATTGTTGAAGAATGTCCCTCACACTCTGCATCAAACTTGAAAAAAGATATTTCAGAGAGGTGTACTATGGCTTGGTTAGCGCTGTTATCTTACAGCTTGTTGTGTTAAGTCCTCTGCGTGCCTGTTTATGCTTTTGTCAGGTGGACAGGCGTCTCTTATAGATTGATGATGTGAGATTTGATCATTTCACTTTTTTTTTAACTTGTAGTTTATGGACATTTGTGGGTAAAAAAGGCTCAGATGTAGTGAGCAACTACAATTAAATATCCCATAGCTCTAATAAGATTTGTGTTAAAACGTATATTCCCTCCTTTCTTGCAAACATGTAGTACAACTTACATTTGGTTGCCCTTCTCTGAAACCACCATCCACGGCTCTACAAACTACAATAACCATGAGCCTCAGCTGCCATTGCTATGGAGAAGAACGCAGACATGATAAATTAGAGCTGTAACAAATGTAAAACGTTTCCATCTTGCAGCTAGTAACAAAACATGGCATCATAGTTGCCAATTTTATTCAGATTTCCAAAGTGAACCCATTGAAGCTACAGATGGTTTTATCAGTTTCCTTCAACAATTATGTTTTGCAACTTAGGAGTCTTAGTTATCGTCTTATTTTATCCCCCTTCAAATAAGCCGGGCACTAAATCGAAAGTAAGCCGGCTCAGTCAGCAATCCATGTATTTTCATAGTCAGGAAGTCGAGCTTTTTTGGCTTCAAAACACCACTGAGCAGCTTTCATAGGAATGAACGGGGCTCCACCTCCAACACTGTGTCCAGTAACAAAATGTCCTTGGATAGATGCATCCCAAATTCCTTCTTTATTTACGTGCCACCCCCAGATGTTGATAACTTGTCATCACTTTGTGCGGGGGAATTTAGCGTGTTCACATGTTTAGATCAAAGCCGAGATGAGCCGAGGTGAAAAAAACCCGGGTCTGCTGTAGAGTCAAT
Organism: Pagrus major; assembly: GCF_040436345.1. Classification (NCBI taxonomy): domain Eukaryota; kingdom Metazoa; phylum Chordata; class Actinopteri; order Spariformes; family Sparidae; genus Pagrus; species Pagrus major. The sequence goes on from NC_133217.1 coordinate 13,120,962, forward strand.
TGACCAGGGTGTAGATGCAGAGTTTACACATTCCCATTGCACACAAAATCCTGATTAGCGGGTTTAACTGCGATTTTTGACCAGTGGAAAAGGGGTATAAGCCATTAACATTGTCTAGAGAGAATGAATGAGAGTTCCACTTTCAGAGGCAAGGGCACCAGAAATAGCTCCACTAACTTCACAGGAGCCAGTCTTTCTTCATGTGCTTGTTTTCTTTTAGTATTATCTCAAAGTTCCCTTTGATTGGTTTGGAAGTACTTGAACAGGCAGCGTGCAAAGCACATGAATATCCACATGCAAATCCTGCATGTGCAGTACAACTACCTTATGTTTCAAACTTAAGCTTGTCCCTTTCGCAATCATGAGATCAGGGGTTTCATTTGGGAGTGTTGCATAATACCTCTTAGGTTGTCTCCTTTCCTAAGTGTTGGACTAAGACTTTCACAGTGGTTTCTGTCATAATACAGCACATGTACACTTCAAGTAACGAAGGTTATGCTTCGTTCACATCATCATTGTTTAACATTACTTAACAGCCTTAGTTTCAACAAAAAGAAAGGGGAAGACAAGAATGGACAGAAGATGAGAATGTTGTTTGTCCTCGAATATGGTGGAAGTACATGATACAAAGTAAATTTAATCCCAGCCATAAAAAATACACAAAAGCAGAAGACGTGGTGCGAGGTGGCTGACAAAATCAATGCGAGACATTTTGCCGTGAACCAAATCATAGCTGAAGCGAGGAGGATGTCGACAGGAGTTGACAGAAGCCGGTCAATGAAACAACGTGGCTAACATTAAGAGTTACGATAACGTTTGGCTCGTATACTCTCCAACAAGTTTCACATCGCTTTTAGCCTTCTGTGGGTTTCCCCTGCCTTTAGCCATTGTCTTATGTTCCACCGATTATTTCACTTACAAGAGACCCGTTTGGGTCCTCTGAAGTTTTCAGACGAAATGGTTATTAAGGAACTTCTTGCAAAGCGCAAGGGGATATTTAAGTAGAGTTTAAAGGTGTTTCCCTTACGACATCCGAAGGACATCCTTATAGGGATTTTATGCAGCTCATTTTTTCTAAGGCATGCTTGGATGAAAATTAGAGGACAGCCTAAGCACAGGTTTTATGCAACAGGGCTCAGGTGTTGAGTGCAAAGAAATTGAAGCTGCTTTCAAGGACTCGCAACAAATTGAGCTTAAAACGCTGTAACCTTTTCGGAACGACATAAAGAATTATATTTTTAAAAGGGAACATTTTACAGTGTCTGAGTCCTTGTGAAACAGAAAGGACTTGAATGGTGTTGAACAGTTCACAGAGCAGAGATGTACTGTACAATTAAATTTTTAAAAAACGGGATTACATCAGGTCATCGGCCAAGTGACTGCCTTGATCCTTCACTTGGATTGAACCAGTTATTTAAGCAGTCCAAACTTGATGTTGCACCTTGCTTCTGAAACCTCAAATATTCAGTCTGCTTGTATCGTATGAGTTACTAGTTCGTTGGCTTTGGCTCTCCTCCTCCCCTGGTTCACCCCCCTCCCTTTCTTTCTGTGTAAAGAGGGTCAAAATGAGGCAATGGCCTTCAGGTGAGTAACTGCAGTTATTCATTATTTTGTCCCCCCCCCCTTTTTGAATTACTTCACAGGGGTCTGAGAGCTATTACAGGATCCGGGCAAACATTAATTCCCATTATATGGAAAACCTCTGTGGCTGTGACCTGTAAGCTCAGTGGGTCACTCCAGCCGCTACAGTATTTCTGCTTCATGTGACTCCTCTTCCAACTGAACACTATTGACTTTTCCCTCGCCACAGCTAGCAGGTCGGCCGGGTTGAGTGAAAGAGGACTAGGAGGGAAAAAGGCATTGACTTTAGTGACATTTGTTATATCTGTGAAGGGTGTGTTAGTCATTAGTGATTCATCGTTCAGCCCCGGGTACCACCATTAAACCCGGTGCTGAGGACCGGAAGGTATGGGTCAGTGTATTTGTGTCCATGGCTCTCAGTCAGGAGCTGTTGTGGCCAGTGCTGAGTGCACTTTGTCGCTTCAGGGCCCTCCAGAGTTAGCTTTTTATTCCAGTGGAGATTGGATTGTATGGAAGGAGAGGGGGGGCGACAGATTGAATTTGGCAACACATAAAAAACTGACTCACACGAACCCAGACATGCAAACACAGACAACTAGGTATCACACTTTTATGCACCCTCACACACACAAGCACGCACGCACAAAAATGCACATGTAGACACCCGTACACACATTCATACACTGTGTCCAGGCTGTGTGGCTGTTGGAGCAGAGCTGAGTATCAGCAGCCCAGCTCTGACAGCTTATCCTGGGCCACGGCGCTAGGGACAAGGGGGGTTGAGGATTAACCTCCATGTTTAATAGAAAAGGGAGGGAGGGAGGGGGGAGAGAAAGAGATGGAGGGATTTAGAAGCAGTGCTGCCATTACAGGCCGTTTACAGTGGAGCGAGGGATAGCCAGTTAATCCTGTTTACTTTCTATAGCCTCTGAGATTTCCGTGTGTGTATGGGTGAGTATACCGCTGTGTGTGTGCGTGTGTGTTTGTGTGTGTGTATCTACAGAGAGACCTTCCCTATCAGACATAAGACAGAGGTTGCTGCCTTAGAGAAACGGAGAGAGAGAGGGAGTTGATTGAGTGAGGTCATGAAGCCATACAATAAACCAAGCCACTTAATTCCCAGAATGACTGCAGTGGGAATACAAACCCCCTTCAGATATGTCTGGACTCATTGCCTTCACAGTGGGATCATGGGATTTGGAGCTGAAGGAGGTATTGGCTTTATAAAAGTCAGTTTAACATTTTGTGCCTCAAGTTAATCAAGTGAGTTATACCTCTCCGCTGCAGTTTTGTCAGCACATAAGGTTGCTCTCGGAGTTGACACGGAAATTGATTACAGTTTGAGTGCCTCTCCCAAACTTGTTTTTCATAGCTACAGTTGGATTCACAGCTTGCGCTCGCCTAAGCAGGTAACCAGGAACGCGAGAGTGAAAAGGTCAGTGGTTCAAACAACACCTGAGACCTTGATCCAGTCAGTGTGGATGAGTACACAAACAACACACACATCGGCTAGCAGGCACGGAGAAGAGGGGGCTTGTGTTCTGTGTTCCTGTAACTCATTTATAAGCCAATTATTGCATCAACGCAATTCTCTCAGAAGAAATATATGCAAAGTGATCTCACTTCTGCTGTGAAGGATGTCTCTTTTACCTGCTTTTGGCCCGATTGTTCTCACGATATGGTTGGATCTAATTGAGAAGAATCGAGTGTTCCCCTTTGCCATCATTAATGACTCACAGGTATCTAATCAGAACAGAAAAATATCACAGCCGAGTCTATTATTTAGACCGTTAATGGCTAAAATGCCCATGGAAGGACGGCAGGGATGATGGCAGCTCATATTTTAACTTATTACAACTCAACTGGAGACGATGTTGAGAAAGCAAACAAGGCCAGCTCGAGATGAAGCGGGACTACAAGGTTACAGTATGCAAATATCGTGAGCTTGTCAACCGTAATTAAAAGATGAGCGTTGCTAAAAATTTATGAGGGACTCTGCATGGAATTGCATTAGAATCCTTGAGCCTCTTGTCGCATTAATTGAAGGTGAGTTAGTGACAAGGGAGATGATGAGAAAGTAAACAGGTGTCATGATTCAGCTTCTATGCCTCAAGATGCATAATGACTGAGAGTGGGTGTAGTGAGGACAGATTTACTCACTAATTAGCTATAAAACTGTAGTATACTTTGATGCACCTTGATCCCTTGTAGTTGTAGTTGCTTGCTTTCATTTATATATATATATATATATATATATATATATATATATATATATATATATATATATATATATACATGCAATAGTAAGTAAAAAAATAACAGACTACAAGGCCAGCACTTGATATGACGGCTTTACATTTTAAGTCACTATGTCAGCCCTCCTAGGTTGCAACACACTGACAGGAGACTTATGGTTTGTCATGAGGCCACTGACGCTGGAGTCTGTCAAGTTGAACCCTCGGGGGTCTGCTGGATTGATTCAGTTGAAACACATCACAGGCAATATTTACCTAGTGCCATGACAGCAAAACAGGCAACTGAATAGCAGGAATGCTGGATTAGCAAGATACAGAGTTTTACATCTCTGCACTGGCATAGTCGGCTTGTGTGTACCGGTGTGTACTAGCACAAGAATTATTCAGCATTTCATAAGGGTGCATGGCATTTTTACAGCCTACATTTGACGATGAGATATACACTGGAAAATAAGGCCATACTACCTGAGTGATGATTGCTTACCATAAATACAAGGACAAAATACAAACAGCAGAAAAACGCCAAATTTATCGTTCATGCCTGAAACGACCAAGAGTGTTTACCTTTCTCTGACGAGGACCTGTTGTGGTTGTGCAATTTATGAGTGTTCTCTTTTAAAAGCAAAAGCGGAAGTAACGTGATGTTATTAGACACACATTTTGCACAAAACCTCTGAGGGAAGAGGTTGGTGTGGATGGATGCATCACAATCATGCCACTTTGACAGGCCTTCGCGTTCGAGCTGCAAACACAACACTTACTGGAAGTTAAGCTGATGCGACAGTTGTGTCAGCTTACATTTTATTATTCACATATTTAGCGGGTATAAAGCGATATTAGCTTTTATTCATAGCTTTGTTTCTTGCAGCTGATGTATATAGGTCTAATTGTTGCCTTTCTTTTAGCTTTGGTCAACACCAACCAAATCTGGCTCCAGTAGCTACTTGCTCACTTTCTCTGTCTGCTGTTTGGTGCTGCACAGGTGGCATACCGTTGAGTTTTTTTCAGAGCTTCTCCAAAAAACAGCTGCTTGCTGTGTCCATAAACAGCAGCGACGAGAGCAGTGAGAGTGAACCAAAGCAGTAAAGCTGTGGGCCGCAAAACCACAATAATGGGGTGCAACCCTCCGTAGAGCTGAAAGGAACTCCAAAATAGAGTGATAATTAAGCTACCTGTAGTGTTTGTCGAGCAGATCCTTTGACATACCATAGGTGGTCATATGAGAAATGTTAATATACAATATATTGATTATACCAGCTTTAAGTAGTTTCTAATTTGTCCACAACTTTAGCATGACCAGACAGCTGCAATATAAATGGCAACCCCATCAGCTTTATCAGTGCTTTCTGTTTAGTATTAGCATTAATGTTAGCAGGCTCACATGCCTAAGACGGTGAAAACGAAATGCATTAGATCTGCTTAACATCTGAATGTCATTGTGACCATGCTAGCACGCAGATGTTATCATAAAGCTTAAAGCACCGAGATGCCTAAGCTCAGCCTCACAGAGCTGCTAGCATGGAGGTAGACTGTTTACAAAGTGGCCCGAGTTGATCAACCGAACCTTCACACAATATGAATCAGTTCCATATCAGTCAGACACCATCTTTGCTTTTGCTTTTACAGGATGTCACAAGAGACATAGCATTTTTATAGCCTATGTTGGACTACTGTATGAGACACACTACAAGTGTTACCCGATAGGAAGGGTTACACTCAACAAGAGGCTTAAAATTGGCGTATTTTGGGGGAAATTATCATACACAAGTCACAATGTGTGTGTAATTTTACAGAACATGTCTTTAAACAATATTTTTGACACGCCTACATACCCACATCAATCAATCCTAAAAAGAAAAAGGGGCGCTTGAGACGTAGGGCAAATATTTTGCTATCCTGATCTTACCAGGAAATGAACTGAAAAGTAGAGAAAAAACAACTACTAATGTTAGCATCATAAAATGAGCAAATTATAGTAAATTATGGCAATTTTGTCATTATGTTTGTACACTGTACAGAACACAAAATGATCATACAAATATGATAATTGGTTTACATCTGGCAACGATGCTGAAAATACACCACAATATATGAGTGGAGTGCTCATGAATCAACAGACACATATTAAATCAATCTCCATGTTTAATTTCAAAAGAGAAGAGGATGGAAGAATTAATGGAAAAAAAAGGGGACGAGAGAGACCCACTGCTGAAGAATGAGTAAGCAGTAAAGGTAGGGAGGAAGTGGGGAAAGAAGTGGGAGACACAGAGTGGGAGGAAAAGGGAGGGAGGTAGCCGGATAGGTAGGAGTGGAAGGAGGAGGAGTGTCAGTGAGAAGAGATAAGTAGGTTAAACTTCCTGAGCTGAAAATAGCTATCTTCTCCATCACATGGTAGCCAAGCTGCCCAGGGGAGCCTGGCCGTATACAGCAGAGCCTCAGCACACTCTTTCTAATCTGTAGCCTCTCTCTGTGCTTTTTCTCTCTCCTCACACACATACTCAACACGAGCACACACACCCTCCAACTGGATCATAATATCACTCTATCTATTTAGAGCAGGGCATTTATGTGACACTGTAGCCTCAGGCCTAATGTGTTGCATGTGTGTGTGCGTGTGTGTGTGTTCGTGCCGGTGTTTGTGTGGGTGTTTCCTCTTTTTTTTTTTCCGTTTTTGTTTTTCATTTCCTCCTCCGTAGCATCCTTCCACGTTATGAAATTAGACGCTTAATCTCATCATGCGCGCATAACCTAAACGCAGCAATTAAGAAAACACTGTTAGACAAATTGACACAATGAAGAGCTGAGGGACAATTTGTGGATGTATATTGAGTAAATTACAAGTAAGAGTGTAATTTATTCCATTACTTGTCTGGTGGCGGCTAATTTAAGACAAAGTAAAAGAGACAGAGAGGGGAGGAAATTCAATCGGCTCATGTGAGTTTGTGTGCAGGAGGTTGTGTGCTTGTCGTTCCCCGTGCGACCTCCATGTTTGATCTGTCACATCTCAAAAAGACACAAGTGCCTGTGTATCCTTTGACCTTCCTCTCTATACATTATCAAACACACGGAGTCTCTCTTGTCTCTCACGCTCCTCCTAGGCCTTCTGTTTTTTTTTTCTCTGAAGCAGAAGCTTGTCATATCACCTCTTTCTCTTTATTTTTGCGGGTCTCTCCTTTCTTATGAGGCGGTTTTGATTATGTTTCACCTCCGCTCTCCTCTCAGTGTGTTTGTGTGTGTGCACTCGTATTGGTATTCCACCCTATTCCGCTTTCCTCTGAAGAAATTGGCATCCTTTGACGGGCTAGGGAAAACCACTAAAAGGGAAGCTTTGACTCTGGCTCGTTTTCTTCTCTGCCTATCTTTCTCCTTCCTCCTACTCTTTGCTTTTTCTTCCTTAACTCTTCCCACTGCATTTCTCTCTCTGAATCTCTCTCCTACTCCTTCTTTTCAGTTTGCATTCTTTCTTACTTTCTGAAGTCCTCTCTCTTGCTTTCCTCCTCTGCCTTTCAGATCATCTTGAATAGACAACACGCACATTCACGCCGCTTTAAACGGCGACTTTCAATCACTTGGCACATCTGCCCGGACGTGCCTCTGTGTGCGAGCATGTACTTTACACGCGGTAAAAAAAAAGACAGCATGTGCAGCGCGCAATGAATCTTTGGGATGAAAAGGGAAGGCCAACCACTCTAGGAGGTAAATTGAGGTAAATTGTGTGATTGAGGACTTAAAAGCAGGCCAAACATTAAGTCCATTTGGGACGCGGCGGGGTGCACGCTCTCCATGCAGCTCCATTTGTCTGTTCTTCATCCTTCACCTCGAGAGAGAGAGGCAAAGCAGAGGTGGGCTGTACATCCTGCCCTAAATCGTTTAATTATGCGCTACGGTCTAGTGCTTTTACCCTTGTACATGTGAAATTCTACTATGAGGGTAAATGGGTGCACATCAACTCCCCCGGTGTGCATGCGCTACCTTGGCAGTTGTTGCCTGAATAGGACTTTGTACATAACAGTACATTTAAACTATAATTCTAATTACAAAGTCTGTAGGTGATGCTGGAGGAGTGACGTAGGTGACATCAAAGTGGTCAACATACTTCGAGCACTACAACTTTCAGAACAGTGTAATTATGTGTTATTATCCAGCTCCATCTAACAGACTTTTGTAATTTTAATTAAAGGTAATTGTATGTAATTAGCGGGCTGTAATTAAAAGGGGCTACCACAGGGATTACAACTGAGGAAGTGCAAGAGTTAATAGATACTGTAAGTGCCGAGCAGGAAATGTGCCAACAATGACTTTGATCTGCACAGGCAACGAATCTAACAGGATTTATTGCAGTCAGTTGTCATTCTCTCTATTTCTATTTTATGTATGTAGCTCTGAGCTGGCTTGTTTGAAACCTGTCAGGAACCAGCTTCAAACCCATTACTCACAGTTTGATAGAGGTGGTATTTTTTTGTTCAGGAAGTTTAACGGTGTCGTCATTTAGTAAAGTAGTGCTATAGGATTTCATTTCTATGGTTACCAAGCAATTTTGCCATCAAGCGAAGAGGTCCGAAGTTTCTGTGAGCTAATTGGTAGCTCTGTAATAGCGCTATAGTTACTGTATAAATGCATGCTGACCTCCTTCAAAGGCAAGGATTGTCCAAACCATGTAAAGATCTGTACAGCAGGGGTCGCAGAGCCAATCTCCTGTTTAATGCTTTTACATGTTCTTGGCAGAAACTATAGCTTCAGATACATTTGTGGCAAACAGGTCATTCAGGTTTTTTCTACTGTAAAAGGGTAGGTTTCTCTGGTGGCCTGATCTAAAAATCACATGACAGACGCTGATGATGCCCTAACTGACATTTCACAGTGATGTTAGACACTCTATGTAGTCTTCTGATATAATAAAATTATAGGTAACTTGTTAGCATTAGATTTTGTCACGCAACTTTAGGATCATTCGTTGCTGTAATTATTAACTATAATATTCTCCTCTCTGCCCTTCTTCTTCCCTTCCTTCTTTACTCTCTTTCAGGACATGGGTCCTGCCAGCATGCCCTCTGTGCCCCTCATGGTGGGCTGTGGGGTCTCCTGCACCGCTCTGCTCATCCTGCTGCTAATCTACGCTGCCTTCTGGAGGTATATGCCTGACTCTACACTCACACTCGCAGTGGTGATTTGTATCACTACTCAGGTTCCTACCAATACATAAACTTTGTGTGTGCCGTCTGCTGTGCCAAAACTACACCAAAGCCTGATAAGGAACAAATGGTTCAAGTACAGCAGGGGGTGGTGATTAGATTTTGGTAACACACATGACAGATGGCAAAATCAGGCTAATGATTCTGCAACGTCCAAAAAGATGCTGTTCAGTCTATCAATCTGTCATTTATATTTATCTCACAAGTTTGTCACTCTTTCTCTCTCTCTGCTCTGCAGGTATATACGCTCAGAGCGATCCATCATCTTGGTGAATTTTTGCCTCTCCATCTTGGCTTCCAATTTATTGATTTTGGTGGGACAATCTCAAACGCTCAGCAAGGTGAGCCCCTGTGCACAGATAAACATAGAGACACACACTGCACCTGGATTTCCAAAGTAAACCCAGTCAATACATTTATGATCCCAGTAATAGTGCTCTTGACCAGGCCTTTTATGATGCCTAGAAACAAAACTGCAAGAAGAAAGCTCAGAGTAGCTCAATAGTAGACAAGGCTCACGCAGTGGAGATCTGAAAGTGGCAGACAGACATCTTTGGCACAAAGCACTCTGTGTACTAAGCAAGACTGCAGTGTGCGATGGTCAGCATCGATCAAAATGAGAAACACATCAGAGCCAGGTTGAGCTCCTACTCTTCTAAACTCTGTGTGACTCTTTATTTTGCAGAGGTTTCATTATTCTCTGCTGCATAGTCCCGAGAGATGATTCATTATGACACCTCACAAAACAACCTCTTTGTAAATGGTCTCCAACGGTTTTATCTCTCTCCGTATCTGTGTTTTTCTTCTCTCTGTAGGGCCTCTGCACTGTGACTGCCGCCTTCCTGCATTTCTTCTTCTTGGCGTCCTTCTGCTGGGTGCTGACGGAGGCGTGGCAGTCCTACCTGGCCGTCATTGGCAAAATGAGGTCACGACTCATTCGCAAGCGTTTTCTGTGCCTCGGCTGGGGTGAGCGCCTGTAACCTCACACATAACCACACACAGGGCTGCCGTGTGATTTCTGCATCTGGTTCTGATGTAGTTTAGGTTTAAAAAGCAGGTCGCACCTGAAAACAAAATTCTGGGTGTCATTGTGAAAGAGTTTGTTCTGGAGGCTCAGTGAGACTTCTCGCATGGCTAGTTGGTGACCTAGCATGCTGTAACTAGCTAGCTTGCTGCTGTACTGCTAACACACTAGTCTGCAGGGACATGCTAACACTAGTTAATCACAACAGCTTCTTTATATTTTCTCTGTACAAAGCCGTTGAGTTCTCGTGGCATTTTGTCAATCCCTTTGTTAAATAAACCGCCTTTTTATGGAATTCTCTATCCTGATTGGATAAAGTAGGCAGGGATACCAGAAAATGATCACGTTTACATGCACACCAATAAACCGATCATTATCTGATTTATGGAGTTACCTAAGTGGTCATGTAAACAGCATAATGCGATATGATAAAAGTCGTTATCGGATTATGAGAAATCAGATAATAACACCTAGTTTTTCAGCGCATGTATAACGTTAATCCAGTTTCTTTGGTTCTTTTACATCTGCGCGTGTGTAAAACCGTAAAAGAAACCGAAGTTTTCTGCTCATATGCATAACGCGAAGAAGGAGAGCATTATTTTGCAGGTTTTGCAAACCTAACAAATCCCACATAAGGACAGCCCTGACCGGTGGAGACGCCATGATAAACCAAGTCATGTTGACAGGATGTTTTGAAAAAGAGAAAAGAAAAGAAAAGAAAACACAGTTTTACGTCATATACTTGGAAAGAAATCCAACTAATTGACTGAATCATGTAAACCCGTTTTTTCCATTATCGTATTACTAAAGTGCATGTAAACACGTCAGATCAGATTACTATCATAACCTGATTATTTCCAGTTATGGGATTATTGTGGTCATGTAAACGTCCTCACTGTCTTTTATCTTTTACTGCATGAGCAGGGGGAGCAGAGACATGGGTTACTGACCAAATACTCACTATAATGTATATCATACATACAAAAAAATATATTAATAACAGCAGCTTTAACTTACAGCTAAATGTAGCTGTTTAAAATGCTGCTGTGACCAGGTCCACACAGAGCCCACCATATCTGATCAGTGGAAATAAAAATGATTCACTCTTCTCCACAATAACAGTTGTCCTTCGCAAAGTTGGGCCATTTGAGCAGTGCTGGTCACTCTGCAGTGTTTTTGCTCACTGACATTATTGCAACTACCAGTGCTCTTTGCTGCAAAGCTGAAGCTGCACTCTCTCGCTCACTAAATGCTATATGGATTTAGCTTGAGATGAGCAGCCAAAACATATGACACATTAACTCAAATTTATTTTAGCTTACATCTTTAGATCTTTAGACAGTCGACAGAAGAAGACGCTAACTGAAAGTATTGTCAGCATTACATCCAAAGCACACATAAATAATAACCTTCTTTTAAATGTTGTAATTTTCATATTTTTTTTGATTAATTCCAGCTGTTTTGTTGCTGCTGCGTGTCTAATGTTGAGTGAGACTGTGGATACATTTAGTCCATGAAGTAACTTTCCCTTCATTACTTGCTATCTGCAGTGTTAGCCAACAATGCTAGCAGAGACATTACATTACTGAAACACAAAATGCTGCTTATTAGCACAACAGCTAACTAACCGCCTGAAGAAAAGATCATTTTGAATGGGGGAAGATACTGTTTTACCAAATCATGATAACAATCGTTAACAATAACACTAATTACTTTATTAGTCCTTTTTTTTCCATCTTTCACATTATTGAATGGAGTCATATTTTTCTTTTATGTAGTTTCAGTCCTGGTTCAATCATAAAAAAATGACACCTTTCTGGCATAGAAGCTCCATTGAAAAGATTCACGCCACATAACTGTCTTCCTGCGCATGCACACACACAATGACTCCATTAATTTCTGTCTGGCAACGACCTTCATAAGCATCATCTACTGTTCAGTGCTTGGAAGGATGCATTGCTGAGATTATTTCCCAAAGATGATATGTCAGTAAATAATTTATGCCGGCACATTGTGTGTTAAGGGCTTGTATTTCTGTACTTACTGCATTTTGAAAGAGACAATTCAGTATCATAGCAGCATTCTCCATAACGCTTAGCTGCTAATGTATGTTTCTGCTGTGGCTGTTACTGGAAAAATATAAACTGTCTCTTTGTGCCAGAGGATTTTCATGAATCGGTGATGAAGAGCAGACGTTTTTCACATGAGAATGTAACAGATTATTATGTCGTAGTGTTGAAATTGTAGGCTGCCTAATAACCTAATAACCATTTGCTCCCTTCTCATTTGTACCCTGTTTTTCTTTGTGGTGCGCTATTATTTGCTGCTTCAAGGTCTTGAAATACATTCATTACACTCACAAAGGTTTTCACAGTGTACATCCAGAGTAAAGGTGATATCACTCCTATATGCCATTCAGCTGTACGGCATCCACCCTCTGTGTCACTCTGTTATTCTGTCCTCTCAATGTGAACCAGATGCAACAGGCACCAGGGATGTTGGAGCATAATCAAAACATATGATTACATCAACATAACACTGGCAAGATGCTTGTAGATAGCCCTAGAAATTACAGCCACAGCCCCCACCACCATCACACCCCCCGCCACACACACACACACACCCCATCTGTTCATTTCACTTGGTATTGATCCCACCAGTCTAATCTGCAAAGTCACTGATGCCCTTACCTGATACAGAGCAGGGAGAATGTAAAGATTGTAGTATAGTCACAGAGATAGAGAGAGATACCGACTCGGTGTGTGTGTGTGTGTGTGTGTGTGTGTGTGTGTGTGTGTGTGTGTGTGTCGGGTACGCGCTGGACGGTATAGAATTATTTGACACACTTCCAAATGCACATGTAATGCATGAAAAGAGTCGCGCAGAGTGGAGGGGATCAAATGGCTTATCCTTCTCGGGTCCATTTTCGCAATTTTCTCCCCAAATGATGTGATTGAAATCAGTTGCCATGGAAACAGGAGATTGGGGGTGTGACTGGATCCGTGTTAGATTAGCAGCGGAGTGTGCATGCTTAATGTAAAGGTGCGTCTTTACTGTACCATACATTGGTAGATGTCAGATTGATGTTGTTGTTGTCTAATTGAAAGTCTGCTGGATAGTGGACGGGCCTGGCTTCCCACCATCTTATTTGTTAATGTTAATGTGACTTTTTCTAATTGCTTTTCATTTGCAGCCATAATCACAGCTTTGTTAATTACATGAATATTTCAGCGCCAAGCTCATTACGGGCCCAGCATATTTCCTTCTTTTTCTGGCACACGCTCTGCGACACTCGGTCTCACTCTCTTTCCTTCTCACTTACACACACACGCACGCAGACACACGCAAATTGGTCGATTTAGCTAATTAATGCATGACTTATTGACCACCCCGTGCCATACCTCACATTTCTATAAACTGTGTGGTGTTAGTCACCAACACCCACACGTGTAGGCGTGCTGCATGGGTGGATCACGTAATGCGCAGAGGGTGTCAGTGCAACAAAAAATGTCCATAAATGCTAAATCAGAGCTTCCATGTCTGCAGTGAACTGGAATCTAAGCCCAGTGTTAATGCCTGAAGCTAGGCTTTGTGTCAGGGAACACTGGGGTTTACCTACAGAGCACTACAGTCAGTTTCAATCACACATGCACATGTTACATGATATTGCATAGCTGCTTTGCATTTAAATGGGAAGAGACATATGGAGTTGTTCACACTGGAGGATCCTACTGGGCCGACATGCTTCATTGTCACCACTGAGACTTCCTTTTATCCCATGTCTCACCCTTTTGATCTTTCTCTCTGTGGTTGTCTGCAGGTCTTCCAGCCCTAGTTGTAGCAGTGTCGGTGGGTTTCACAAGAGCCAGAGGTTACGGCACAGCCAGCTAGTGAGTACCACTTCCCTCGCACTAATCATGTCTCCCTTTGGACATCATCATCTGTTTTTTTTTTACGATTCGTGTTTGGACGGGGCTTGAGGCACAGCACCATCTATAGCCCTCACTGCTTACCATTCAAAGCAAGCTTTCCCTTCACCTTTTCAAAAAGTCTATCTTCCCTTTTGTCCCTGAAGATTTTTAAGCTTACATCTATTTCACAAAAGTGTATTTTTATACAATTTTATTTTATAACTTGCCAGTGGGGTGCTCATCGATTCATCCAGAGGAGGCTCTGCTATAAACAGCCGAATAAGCTCTGAATATATTTTTCACATTATTTGTATCAACAAAACAGTCCGTTTCCCACACACCCACCTATCCATCCAAAATCTAAAAATACCCATCCCTATTCAGTGTCACAGGGGGACTGGAGCCTGTCCCAGCATGCATTTGGTGAAATGCAGAACACATCTTAGCAGTGGTGGAGGAAGCATTCAGGTTCTTCACTGAAATAAAATTACACACTGAAAATACTCCAAAGTTCTGCATTGAATTTAGCAGAATTTACTTAAGTCATTCAAAGTCAAGTACTCACTCTGCAGTGAAATGTCCCCTGTCAGTGTTTTCATGTTATATCTGATGTTTTTAGATTAATATCTCTGCTGCTTAATATGTATGTTGCACGTTACCGCTGTAAATGTTAATGGATGAGCTTATTTAAGTATTTGACATACTGTTTGGTTGTTTAATCTACAGCCATGCTTCATATTCTATAAGATCATCATGTGTTTGTGGCATCACTATCTTGTCAGAGCCATGTTTCTCTACTAAGTCAACTTTTCATGAACTTGAAGGGGCACTATGTAGCTTTGGAGAAGAAATTCAAACTCTGAATTTTAACATACATTTTACAATATTCCTGAGGTAATATTACAAGCTCAGAAATATTTATTTTTTTCATAGCTGAGTAAACAAGCTGTTCTCAGAGGAAAATAAGGTCCACAAAACACTGTTTGTCTGTATTTGGCGGACCCTGCCACCTTTCTAGCTACAAAGTAAAATGGTATGAACAGTTTGTGTATTCACTTTATTCAAAAAAATGGACACGGTTTATTTATGCATGAAAATCAATCAATGAAAGTCTTTCTCTTCTGATTAGTATTTTTTCTCCAAAACTCTATAGTGCTCCTTTAAGAAATTTTTTTTAAAAACAGCCTGTTTTCAGCTTCGTGATGATTTTTGCCAGCTAATCCAAGAGGGTTTTTAAGAAGTAGGAGAATTTTCCTTTTAATTTATCAGAAACATTCAAATTCAAAGATGCCAAACTTATATAACTTGATAAATGGTTTTCACTGGACAACAACATTATGAAAAACTAAATAAGTGAAGGAGAAGTATAAAGTTGCTTAAAACAAAAATATTAAAGTAGAAGTACATAGAATGTATACTCAAGTACATTACTTGGGTAAATGTACTCAGTTACATTCAGCCAACGCATCTGAATTGCTCGTTTAATGGGCACAAGACAATGTTGTTGATGCCAGTTTTAACAGGGGTTGTCAACATTCTATCAAAAATACATTAAAGCCCCTAAAAACTAGGTTTCACAAAGTATTTCTCTCCTACTTTAAATATTCATGACTAAATGAGCAACAAAGAAAAAATCGTACATCTCTCATGTGAGATTAACTTTTCTAACTTAAGCAGAAAATGTTTCGTTTATGTCGGACTTAGTTTAAGGATAAAGTGAGGCGCTGATTGAGAAAATAGGTTTTTAGGACCTTTAAAACAACATTTTTTGATTCCTCATTTTTTTAAAAAGGTATCTTGAGCAAATGTTTGTCTACACTTGTCAGATGAGTGGCAACAGGTTTGTAGGCAATCAAATGTAGTGCTTGTGTAATATTTATATTGAGTCCGACATCACATCAGGACATTTCAACAGCCGTGTGGGATGTGTAAAGCTTGTTATGTTTGCACTGGAGCAGAACATTTAAACAGCACTACTGACAATTACTGTTGGGCTCCGTTACCCGGTCAATGGTTTAATTGATTCAATGAAAACACATTTTAAAATATATTTACAAATGTGTTCCCTCTTACTTTAATTACCATCTCATTAATAGGAGGAGTGCATGTGAGCTTTTGAGGCCGTGTGTTTCTCATCTTCCTTTTTATTGAGCTGCAATTAAGACAACAGACAGGAGTGTGCGCTGATGACATCACCGGAGGACACATTTAATGTCATTAAGGCTCAATAGCTTTCACGCCAAATGAAATTTCACAAGACCATTTACAGTTTGAGGATATGTTTTTTAGGTAATGTACACAATAAATTGCCGCAACACTGAGGGCAATATTTACAGAAACGGGCACTTAAACACCCACAGAAATGATGCTTCATCCTCACTCAGGAAATGCAAGTAAATGTGATCCTTAATTGGTTGTGTACTTGGTGTGGATAAGTGCTTGGCCCTCACAGCGAGTGAAATGTGAGACCTGAATGTGATGAGGTGATATTTTACAACACCCGTAGTTCTGTGATTTTGAGCTGAAAACACTGTTTTTCTTTTCCTCTAGTTGCTGGTTGTCCTTGGAGGGCGGTCTGCTTTATGCCTTCGTTGGGCCCGCTGCTGTCATTGTATTGGTGAGTCCGTCCGACACACTCTCTCCCCTTACAAGTTTTCCCCTCGCTCCCTCCCTCACCGGTCACATTGCGTAATTCTACAAATATTTTGCTACGTTAGCCTCCGAGCTAAGGGCTTTAAAAGCAGCTGCCGCTGATCTCTGAGGATTTCCCTCTTCCTTTCACTCCCTTCATGCGCATATGAGCATTCACACCCGGGGTGTCCACGACAAAATGATGAGACGAGCACTTTGATCCTTGAGTTTAAAATGTCAGGCCAGAAAAAAACAGCCTCAAATATATTCCAGCAGACAAGAGCAAACAAATGCCTGGACTGAATTTTTAGCCCGGCAGCCAAAAATCTCACTCTTATGTTTACTTTCAAAGTATGAGTCACTGAATTTCTCTTTTTTTTAGGAAAGGCTTCCTTTCAGACATAAATGTGTCTAACAGTGTGCACCCCTGTCATAATGATGCATCTTTTGTTTCTGTTTGCAAATTGCTACAAAACTGACTTTTTTATGCACAAATACAGCTTCGGATTGTTGTATTGCATCTCTGCAAATTGAGTGCATTGATTTCATCTCAGTGGTGTTTTAATCATCTGTTGTTTTGTGCTGCTGTATGTGGCTGTTTCTAGAGTTAGTTTATTCCCCCTAAATGAATCCCTGGGTGGATATTTCCACCACTAAGCTTAATAAGTCTGGATGGGGGACTTAGCTTTGGTTTGGTAATTGCTGTGGCTGCGGCTGCTATTGTTGTATTTGTCTGTGATATTTGCTCGTCCTGTCGCTTGCACACTTACCGTATATTAAGTGTCAGAAAGGAAGCATGGATCATACGGCGTCACAGGTGTGCAGAGTGATAGGCATGTTTTTGAAGTCAATTTGTGGCAAGAGAGTGGCAGTTTGACAGTTTCTTCAAGCTGCCGTTTGGGACGCGAGTCAACACGGGGTTATATAGTGCTGAATATTCATTATTGTGATAATGTGGTTGCTTCCAGTACTTACTTAGAAAACTGTGAGGTTGTTGCTTCATCTCCATAAATGTATAATGATACAGTTCATCCATTATGATGAAAGAGAGGTTAGGCGTTTGGGGTCTCGAAGATCAGATCCATCATGTGAAATCAAAGGACAGTTATCCTCAGAGGATGTGTGTCAGTATCTGCCTGGTGTTTCTTGGACAGTTTCCAGCTCTCCACCCTTTCTGCCTCCACAATGTCGATGTAGACTCCACACCCCAGCTGCTATGTAATGGTCCCCGGCCCCCTGGTGTTGTTGCCGAGGCCCCACTCTAACAAACAGCTGTAATGAGAGTGGGACGTCGGGCAGAGAAACACAGACCTTCCCACAGGACTCTTCTCTAATTAATGAACCTGGCCTTGGGCAAATAGCAGAACAGGATGATGCTGACTCACAGAGCTGGGGCCAGGCATGACTGGCATGACAATGGCGCTTTCACAGTCTGGCACATCCTAGGTAGCTGTCAGCAGCAACACACTATTGAGGGGAAAAGGAGATCAGAGAGGGAGAGTTTTTAAGTAAATTGCAAAAGCTGCCAAATGCACCGTAGATGGAGCAAAGGAACAGGCCTCAAGTAGAAATCTGGCTTTTGCGAGATCGGGAAATTCAACTGACCCCATGAAAGTCAGATTTTAACTCCGCAAACCACTCAGCTCTTTCCTCGAGATTTTCAGTATCCGTGTATTGAATCTATCACATTCTTCTGCAAAAAAAATAAGCAGCTCTCGGTGACAGATAAAGGAAGGGATCCAGGCAGACATTCAGTGTAGGTGATAAGGTAGATAATATAGGTATGTACTGGAGCATGAATGTCATTTGTTGCACTTCTCCGCTGGCATCAGAACGCGGGCAGATGAATAACAACACAGAGGCTCTGCGGAGAAACCCATAGAGGGTGGAAGAAAGAGCACGGATGAATGTCGGAAATCAGGATTAGAAGGAACATGTCGCCAGAATAGAAAATCTCCCATATGGGCAGGAATTCAGAGTGGAAGGTCTACATGTGGCAAAGCCTTGGCTCAGATCTGTGTGTGCATGTGTGTGTCACTGGGACACTATAGCCAGATGTTTGGCAGGCTTAGCTATGGGCTCCTCATTAGTAAGAGAAGCCAAGATAAAAAGCAACCGGTGTTTTTTTTATGTTTCCTATTTTTTTTAAGGCACTGACCACAAATAAAAAAAGAAAAACTGTGTGGTGACTTTCATATGAATGAATTGAAGAAAAAAAAAAAGAGTTTATAACAACTAGTACAACTAATAGCCCTGACTCAGGTCCAGCACTCCATCAACTTAAACTACTTTGCAGAGTTTTTGACCACTAGTAGGCTTTGAACCCATTTTTGAAGTAAAGCGATGCACAATCGGCTGCCGGATCCAAACTTTCGACAGCGGATGACAAGCAGCATTGTGCCAGCAGAAGCAGTGAAGACGAAGACTGATAATGGATGTGCACCTAAAATGTTTCCAAATGTTTTATAAGGAAAGAAATATATTCAACATGTTTGTTAGACCTCAAGGATACACACAGTAGGATTTGGGGACAATGTAAACATGACTTTGTTTGTATAAAAGCAAACTTCACAGAGCACCTTTAAAGTTGGCCCAGTTTCTCTCCATGACACTGCGCTCAGAACCGCCGCCAGTGGTCGGAGGCAATTCTGCAACAATCAGAGGAATCAGCGGAGAAAAAATGCTTACTAGATCCTCAAATCTAAGAGCAATTGGTGAAATGTAAAGTTACATGTGTATCAATGTAAATCTTATTTTAAATGTGCCTCTGTTGTCATACGATAATCACAACCAAAGATCATGGCATCGCAGATATGTGTATAAAGTCGGGATGATGTCGTGTAAAACGTTTCAAAATGATGTTTCACCTCCTCCTCGACATTATCTCGGGTGTCATTTTTAACGTTTTTTAAAAGCTGCAAGTAATAGCTGCCTGCTAGGAAATCTGTGTGTACTTTGTGTAAAATGTGATTGAGATAAGCTGAAAACTCCTCTGCCTGGGAGCCCTGGAAGCAAAATCACTGTCACTTTCAGTCTTGAGTCTCTGGGACAATTAAAGAGTCATCCTCAATCAACTGAAGCATTAAGAAACTAAAATATAGAAAAACTGTTACACAGCGCATGAATTGAATCCCTGCCGGCAACCTATCTGCTGTAACAATCCTGATCAATCTCTCCTCTCCGTCTCTCTCAGGTGAATATGCTCATCGGAATCGTCGTGTTTAACAAGCTTATGTCTCGAGACGGCATCTCAGACAAGTCTAAAAAGCAGCGAGCGGGGTAAGTTAAAAACTTCCTAAACCCTTCACACAAAAATACATTAACACACGCTCCCACAAAACACACACTGCTTACTCATCCATCCACTCTATTCTTGGTGGAAACCAATGACAAATTTGCCGCATTAGATACATTTTACCCTCTGTCACACACAAACTCGGGGAGACAACATTTTCACGGCAACTAACACGAGCCGCTTTCAGGGGTCTCTGAACACACACCTACTTGTGCACCTGTGCCTCCGGTAAAAATGATCAAAAAATACAATTCAATTTTAGCGACGAAATGACAAAGACATCTGTCATGTGGCTCTGTGAAATCTATCCGCACTTCAGTTACAGTTTCCATCTAGTTACCTCAGTTTTATGTGACATAGATGGATACGGCTGATGTGAAAATCAATGGCAGATGGAATCCTAATTACATATTGTAAACACCGGGATTATGTGGATGGAAATCTTATGCACTATTGAAATCCTATTAGATTTCTATCTGTTCTTCCCCCAGACAAACATGCACACACGATATATAGTATGCAAACATAACAGACATGCATGCATATGCATCCACCGACATCATTACTTCTGTTAACGCAGTTATTGGCGGTTGTTCATCATCTTTACTAATCCTGTGCGTGGAGGTTTCCTCAGCTCTTGCAGCCAAATCCATGTTTTCCATTTCCATACCTATTGATTCCATTGTTTTCTCTCTCTTCCTCCCTTACACTCTTCTGTCTCTCGCTCATTTCATTTCCTCAGACGTCTACCTCCCGCGCGAATTGAAATTGATCATTTGTGTATCGCTGCAAGGGTTAACGCAGGTACAGATTGGCTCTCCGGGGGGGCGATTAGCTCTTGTTACCTGGTGATGCAACTGAGATTAAATCGGCTGATGTGTGCAAACACACCCACGCACACACACAAACAGATGTACCCTTCTTTGTTACAAGCAAAGCTCTTAGTCTTCTCCGAGAATTAAGCACATTTCCTCCCGGATTCTCAGAAGTGTTTCTAAAGCACACACGTATCCGAGCGCTCCTGCACACAGCGGTCGGTAGTGTTGCTAACAGGACAGGCTGTCATTAGCATAATGTATTTCCTTATGAAGCCGTGGGGATGTGGTTGGCACTAAGGCAATGAGCTGTGATGGGACGCTAATGTAGCATAGCCCGCGCATGGCCCCATCATTCTCCACTTGCAATATATATATATATATATATACACACACACACACACACACACACTGTTTCTCTCCATATGAGTAGTCAACTGTAAGTAAACAACCAAAGGAGTCTTTTTCTTCCTTTACACCCCCATAAAGCTTCATTGTGCACGGTCACACGGACACAAAAATAACACACACATACACACACACACAAACACATCCATTACACTTGCAGTGCATTAAGATGGTTTTTGTATTTCCTGTCTGTGTCACTGTGATCTGTTAATCCACATGACTCTGCTGTAACATTACAATGTCCGTCTCTCACATTCTCTCTACTTACTCTGGATCAATCTTTGTATTCTGACTGTTATTCATTGCTGCTACTTTTTCAAGATCTGGTTTTAATTTGCCTTTCTTTCTTTTCTCCCCCTCCCCTCCCTTTTTTCTTTTCCCCTCCCTCTCTTTGTTGTGTCCACTTCTTCTTTTTTTTTTTTTCTTTTCCTTTGGTTCTTTTTTTGCAACTGTGACACCTGCACACTCACCTGTTGCCATCACTGGAACATATGTTTCCACCACATCCCCCCACTCCCCCCTTCCTCCTCCCCACATGTGTATATATGTGTCTGTGTGTGTGTGTACGTGTGTGTGTGTTCACATGTCCTAAAGTGTCCCAGCGGAGGCGCGTAGCCGACTGCTCCTGAAATGCTCCAAGTGTGGCGTGATCTCGAGCACCGCTATGTCCAGCGCGACTGCCAGCAGCGCCATGTTAGTCCATCTTCATCTTTCTGTCTCTCTCTTTCTGTCTCTTACTCTCCGCCATCCTCTCCCCATCTTCCTCACTCTCTCTCTCTCACTCCTCCATCCTTTTAATCTCTGGCTGTCGGTAATGATGCAGGACGACACTCTGACTCGTCTGGATACAAAAACAAACTAATGAAAGGAAAAAAAAACACCTGCACTGCAAGTCGCCACTACTTAATGAGAACATGTTTTGATCCAAAGCGTATTTTCCTCCGGTCACACTGAACAAACCTGACCTGTGTCAAACAGTATCTGTGCATCATTTCTCCGAGTTTGTTTTTACCTTGTTTGTAGTGCAGTATTGCAGAGGCTTAACACATCAGGGCAGTGTAGTGTCGGTAATACATTACTGTAATTGTCTAAACGTTTTCACTCTCATTATTTCATCTCATGAGGTGAGCTATCATCTCGGTTCCACCACCTTTAACTGGCGATTACAGTAATTGCATCATATTTCAAACGGAGTTCTCGAAAAAGTGCCATGAAAGACATCTAACAAACAACATTACATACATTCTGAAGCTGCAGATATTTAAAATGTCTCTGTTTCAAGCATTTTCACTACAAGTCTCAACGAAGAAATGCATTTCCTAATTGTTCCACATTCAGTGAAAATAGTTTTATAATGTCTTTTGTGGCTCTGGAAGGAGAAAATGATTACAGTGACATTGTATCTCAACTCGAGCTCGGAGACTACAGATTCAGTGAGTTGCATTCTGGGAAATGCAATTCATGTAGTGTTTTTGGAACTTTTAGCCACACAGTACGGATAAAAAAGTCAGAAAATCTTGGCCCATTTGTGTCATTCTTGTTTTTATTTGCTTCTCACAAAATTCCCAAATTTATGAATGCACAATACAAAATTACTTATTTTTTCTACATTTTTTCTTGTCAGCAAACATGCACAATAGTCAAATAATGTAATAAATCCAACATCATTTTCTGTGTGTGATACGTTACTCTCTGATCTTAGTATCTGACAATCTCCCCACCAGCATCTCCTACTGAGTGCTGACATTTTAGAGAGAACAAGAACAAGAACGAGACCAAAGACCAGTTTCTTTTTTTAAGACTGGATATTTGCTCTCAGAGTAAGAGGTGCGTTGTCATGGTTTCACGCTCACTGCAGCCGGTCTGTTAATGAAAGACCCTCCTCCCGTTTTACTGTCGCAACAACCCTGTGTATATTTAACAGCATCCTTGTGCAAATCATCCATCATGGCTCTGTGTTTGTTTTAGAAGAGCACTCTGTTTAAAGCGACGGCTCTGCTCTTAGTTGTGTCGTCGCATGATTGGACGCCATGATTGGATGGTAATGGGATGAGATTGCCTATTTGCAGAAACAAGTTTGTATCAGTTTTCTTGTTGTCACTGGGAACACACGGGGTCATTATTGACTTCTTTCCACACAGCTTTGCTGATCTCCAACTCTGCTGAATACATATAGAGTCTATTATTAGATGTGGCCATTTATATTACATTACCGCTCTCTTTCTTGCTGCGTGCAGAATACTATTTTCTTGGAAGGTCCTTCAAATAATCTTCTTACAGAAATCCTTAGTGGAAAGCCATAATCAAACAGTCTGTGCTGTATAATTTCTGTATTATTTACTGAAGTAGAACATGTTGCTAGTATTACTTCATTCTCTGTAGCAGTATGATATAGTGAGCCGGTCTATTTGTGTCCTGATAAAGCTTTAGAGACTTGGGAATTTATTTCCCAATGATAATGAGACATTTAAAAATTGTCACAAAGCAGTTCCAAGCTTTCCACGCATTTCTTTTCTCCCAAATGACTTTACAGCACTTTGAAATATAACAGCTTATTAAAAAACACTTATTATGTAATGACGAGGTACACTTGCAGTGTTAGAGTGTGTCTTTTCACGCTGAATGTAGGCTGTCACTGCACTGACACATATTGTGGGATTAAAACCACAGTCCAGTACAGCTGGAAACCTTCACACCTTGACAAGGCATAGCGTAGCTTTGGCTTTATTGCCCCATATTCTCTTTTATTCCTCGCCTTCGGCCAGGCACCTCGGAAGGGACGTGCGTATTTCTCAGCGTAGCTAGACAGAGCTGTCCGTCTGTGAGACTGACGTTCATAAAACCATGGATATGAGCTCAAACAGCATGAACATTTTAAATTGCTGTCTGATTCCATAGCGTTGCAGATATGCACACACACACACACACACACACACACACACACACACACACTTACTCCTCAGAGCCCCCCTTGTCAGGACTTGTCAATGGCCTGTCGTCCACCCTCTGCCTATATTGTCTCGGAGTCCACCAGCGTAACACTTAGTGTGCATCAACCATGTAATTGCGAGCAATCGTCAGTCTCATAACTATCTACATGATTACACATCATCTTCCACATCCCAGTGAGAATATTAAGTCTGATAGCAACCTCAGTGTGCCAATCAGCTTCAGATTACCCACCGCCGAACCTATGACTGATCTGTGTGTGTGTGTCTGAGAGAGAGAAGTGGAGTTATGTGACTCACCAGAGCTGGCTGGTCTGGTTTGAGACTGAACCCCTTGTTCCTTCTCCTCTCCCCCTCCTTGCCTCTCTCTCTGTCTCTCTCTCTCTCTCTCTGACAGGGCCTCTCTGTGGAGTTCCTGCGTGGTTCTTCCTCTGTTAGCATTGACCTGGATGTCAGCAGTGTTGGCCATCACTGACCGGCGCTCCACACTCTTCCAGGTGATGTATATCACAACACCAGCACATGCTCACATAGCGTAACTCACACACGTACACCTGCGATGGCTGTGGAAAAGCAGTTTTAAAGTGATGCAGGGCAGAGAGAATGCTCGTCGTCGGTGGGAAAATATTACAACACATCCTAAAGCAAAATGCAACCAATTGGGTTTGGGTGTTTTGTCCCTGTCATGTTAAAGTTTTAGTCACTCAGTCTAAAACGTGTGACCTCTGATGTTAAACCTGACTTCTGTAAACTTCAGGGAGCCTCTAGACACTCAACACATTTGGCTATAAAGACAAAAGATTAAGTCAGACTATAGCATGAGTACATAGGGAATAGGCCAAAGGAAAAGTAGAATAAACATTAAAAAGTATTCAAGAAAGAACAATACACAATTCCCACTGTGTCAGGATCGTGAGCAGAAACGCTGTCTGAGGGAAAGTATGAGTGACTGCGATGATTTATTATGAATAAACATGACTTGGCTGACTCATTTCATTCCCATATCAGTGTTTCTCTAATGATCACTGAGTCATTTCACCAGAGCATTACAGTAATACACCATATTATAACACTGAGGCTTTCAAAGTGGGTGGGGGACTCTTCATGGGATGCCTTAAAGACAGTCGAAGCGTGCCGCAGGATTTCTTTTATTATAATTAGAATTTTACTGACCATTTTTACCCAAGAAAACAAGGAAACTTTCATATGAACTGCATTTTTATTGTACCTTTTCAAATTTGTCAAAACAAAAAAGGCCTATAAACACCAAAATCATCATATCAAGCTAAATGCTCATATTTACAATTATACCACAGCTAAGAATGGTGATTACAGCTCGCAGTCACTGGTTGTCATGGTAGCGTAACATGCTCTCTGGCTCTTGAGTTTTTCAAGGTGCACAGAAGTCAGAAATAGCGACTGTCGGAGCAGTGACGGAAAGATATGACACTGTAAACAGAGCTCAAAGAGATGTTGACACATCTCAGCCCTCGACACAGTTTTAGACAACTGAACCTTCCGGCCAAAAGAACTAGAATCAGCGTGTACGATGTCAGAAGCCGTAAGCTTACAGCTTTTTTTTTCGTGGCAAGGAGAGGTTAGCTGTGCCACACCAAACCGCCTCTGATGCTGGGAAAAACTGTCAAATGGTGCTAAGTAAGCTCCATAAAGATCTTAAGAGGATCTTGAGATGAACTTGCATATTTTAGAAAGAGGTAGGCTGAATGAAAAAACAGAATGAATCCACTCATGCATGTGTGCATATTTCTGTCCTTTGTTTGAGTTCAATATTCCTCAAATCTCCACAGCAACATTAAAGAGCTGACTCCTCTTTTTGATTGATAAATTTACTGGCATGTGTGTCTACAGGGGTGTGTTGCGTATACGAAGGGGTGCCTTTAATTCAAAAAGGTTTGGGAACCTGTGCAATAACTAACAGACAAATGTTTCCTGTCTCCTCCAGGTCCTCTTTGCCGTCTTCGACTCCGTCCAAGGTTTTGTCATCATCACCGTCCACTGCGCGATGCGCCGAGAGGTGAGTCGAGCTCTCTCCTCCTGCTAAGCAGCCCTGCGGACACTTTGAGTAGATACATTTCTAATTCAGCACCACACGGTGACCTCAGCGACAATCACTCCCTGCGACAGGTGGGATTCATGTTCGCAAATGTCACGTTAGTTTCCGGGTCAGTTGGAAGTCACGGCAGAACACAAGCGGATCAGACATGAGGAGGATTAGCATGGTATTTATGTTCTATGTTGCAGCGCTGCTTCTTCATAATGCAGTATGATAGTGCGGTATTGTCCGTCTGATCCAAGGCTGCTTTAAGGAGCTTACTAAGATTCTGTGTGGAATTAGATGATAAGTCCCTAACTAATACCCCCTAGTGCCTATTTGCCACAGGCTTTGCTGTGCCCCCCAGGGATGCTGAATTTAAACTCATTGTGCACACACACGTATTCATGCCCTTGAGACAGACGTTTACACGCACGCCGACACACACACTCAATTTGGTGTCAGCCAGCTCTCAATTAATGGATATACAATGTCATCAGTTTTCCATGACTGTAAATGTCTCCACACACAGCTTTGCCTATATCCAACAGATCATTATGATATTGAATGAACTGCATAGTGTAAGTGAATTTTTAAATGCTTGAAATGCTGAGCTGTATTAAATCAAAATCACAAAAGCTGCAGGGATCAGGGTACAGTAAATCCAGGAATTATTTATTTTAAATGTATGAAAATCCCCCGCGAGTATAAATCCCTCGTAGCTGCAGAACAATAGGTGGAGGGGAGTGCCACACCAAAAGGAGGGGGGAGGGAGGGAGGAGAGCAACAATGAAAAAGCATTACAGTGCAAAACAAGAGAGAAGGCAGTACAAAGTGTGATATTAAGTGCAGACACAGAACATACCAGCGAGCCTAGCCCTGTGTAGCGCTCACAGATTGAGCCCGCAGCTCGCGCCGTGCGGCAGAGAATGAAAGGACGGCAGCAGCGCGGGCGACCTGCTGAGATCAGTCGCGCTGAGAACATGTGCGACGTTAGAGGTGGTGTGATTAGGAGGCTGCAGGAGAGGAAAGCAAGGAAGGGAGAGGCGCGAGGGAAAGGTGTATTGTGAGAAAAACTTTGTTAAGCGAGTAGAGAGGGAGGAAGAGAAAAAAATGCATGCAGAGATCAGTGTGTGGGGGGGGGAGGGAATCATGATTCAAGAGCGAAGCAGGGGATGATAGTAGGGGAGGAGGAAGTAGAGAGGAAGGTGGAGAAGGAGGTATGGACCCATAGAGGGGCTCTTCACTTTGAAGTCAGAACGAGCTGCATTGGGTGCCAATACACGCACACACACACACACACACACACACACACACACACACACACACACACACACACACACACACTAACAGAGAATGTGGAACAAATGCCACTGAGGATGAGAATGGACAGGAAGAGAAGAGATGGACGGAAGGAAACAATGGAGGCAATTCCCTAACCCATGCAGTATTAATCAGACATGGATGCTACTCAAATTCACTCCATTTGTAGCAGCACTCACACACACACACTCACACACACAGATAAGACCACCCAGCGAGAGTGAAGACGCTCCCGTTCGCTCCTGCACCGCTTCTTACACAAGCACTCTTGTATCCACCCATGAGATTCTTATGGGATTTGACAGCAGCAACATTGAGAAATGATGTTGCTCCTCAGCCAGTAACCAGGCTATCCATAATACAGAGCCTTATGGGGGGGAAAGAATCTCGGAGTCGACTGTGAAACATAATACACGGGGATCCATTTAATTTGAGCCGTGTTACAAGCACCAGTTCTTTGACAGCGAGCTCATGGTGTGTTTGCTTAGTATGTGGGAGGATAAAGAAAAACAGTATGACACTGGAGGAGGCCCAGGGGTTAGAGCATCTATATGTCGCCGCTGTTGGTTTTAATTAGGCTCAAATAGGCCACTTTGAAGAACTGCTGTGCGTTTTCAGTACCACTCCACTGACTGTTACATAAGCCACAAGCCGAGCCACTTTCTGAAGAATATGGCTGTTTCCGTTTGCCATTTTCATGTAATTTAGTATTCACTGAACATCTGTCATTGCAGTGATAAAGATGAAGAATATAAAATGTCTGAGGAGTGAGTTCCCCATGCTCCAACATTTGCCGAACTAACGCAAGTAAAAAGTTCCTCCACTAACTTCTTTCCTCTGCATCTTCCCTTCGCCGTTCCTCCTCCCCCCTTCCCACTTTCCCTCCTCTACCCGTCCCCTATTCCCCGTCTTCAGGTGCAGGATGCGGTGCGCTGTCGGATGGGGGGATGTAAAGACGACAGCGAAAACTCACCAGACTCCTGCAAGAATGGACAGGTGCAGATCATGGTGAATAGCATTCCATTTCATCCCACATTGCGACATTAACCAGACTTCAACTCTCAGCAATAGTGAGAAGCATGATTGCCATTATTGAAGTGCTCAACCTTCCCTTAACCATTTTTTTCCTGGACAATAACTCATTGTTCTTGCATCAGGCATTTTCATATTTTATTTCCCATTAAATGTTTGACTCCCAGCCTTCAGACTACCTTCCTATACTGACATAAAAGGCTGACAACAAATTTTTGAAATCCTGCTGAAGCTAACATCAATGCACTTTTGACATTGTCCTTGTCAGTACTTATTTAAGCCAAAATGATGTATGTTGCCCATAGCATTGCATGTATAACCAAAACAGACAATTCAGCACTTTTATTTACTTTTGACCCAAACTTCTTCATCTTTATTTGAAGAGCGCAGAGCTCCCGTAAAGGTTATTGTATGTGTTCCAAATGTGGCTAATAGTGTGATAAATCATACGGACTTGAACTGCCTTGCCAATGTCAGCACGGTCACACTGCTACTACGAGAGCACGAGCGACTCTCGCAGCGCCGTTCTCTTTATTTCTCCCTCAGACCTGTTTGCGGTAACGATTATGGGCTCCTGAACGCCCCTCTGAGGTTATCATGATTAAACTTCGGAGCCATCATTCTGCTCAGGGAACCCATAATGACACATTCTGTGTCTCTCTTTTCATAACCGAGAGGACCATTCACAGTCTAACTGTGCTTCTTAAATTTTTGTTTAAATGTATTGTTATCATACACACAGCTGGCAGTCGGGCTGGTTGCTATGCCAACTATTGCTTTATTAAATATGACAGCTGGTGAACCTTGAAGTTTCCTCCAGTTTTTCAGACTAAATGTGCATGACTTTGAAGAGATCTTCTCAGACAGCACATATGCGTGGAGAGCTGCTGTATGGAAAAACAAATACCCTTGAGAACATGATTGTGATGGATAATTTGGTGAAGCAGCCACCAGTTATATCAGCATCATAATTACAGTGACTTCATCCTCTCTGATGTGCTTGCACATTCCTCTTATCACACAGGAAGTCTCAGTAGATTGTTAGAGACGTCATAAAGATGTAGACCTTCTTAAAAAAAAAGAAAATACTTTATTTCCCTCCCTCTTTATTTATTTCCAGTACAACTTTTTGTTTTCCATTACTCTTTTATACCATCAGAAGTGTCCAAGCATGAGCCAATGTGGGCAGCAGCCTGGCTCTCTGCATTATGGCACGTCCCCGTGCCTGACGGGCGGCCACCCGCAGACGTTCCCACGGACGTGCCACCAGGCATGCCAGCAGGGCCATTACCACAGTCTGCCTCGCAGCAACCACAACCACGGGCTAGAGCACAGCCACGCCCTCAGCCACGCGCATGAGCATAACCCCATCCTCAACAACGCTCATAACCATAACCACGTCCACAACCACATCGGCAGCCAACCAGTATGTCACCTGTAGACAAGACACAGCCAGTAGTCACTGACTATTGTCAGGTCCGTAGATGGAGAAAGGTGCAATGTGTAAAACATACTGTACCTTTGTAACAAATATTACAGGAGTGGTTTGACAATTTGAGAGATACACTTATTTGCTTGGTTGCCAAGAGATTGATACCACTCTCATATATGTACACTAAATGTGAAGCTACAGCCAGCAGCTTGTTAGCTTAGCCTAGCTTAAAGACTAAGAACAGCTCTTATGCTCTGTAATTAACATGTTATTCAAGAGTCAAGATTTAGTTGTCATTATGCAGTACAAAGCTGTGTATATCTTGTTTGCTTGTTTGTTTAATGTGTGCAAAAAACAAAGTTTGACTGTGTCACATTGTTGTTATACAGAGGGTAATGTGGACTATTTCTTAGCCAGGTCACTACTCTCTGCAATAGCCCCGTCAGAATAAATGCTGACAATGTGCGTTTCTGCAAACCACCGATATGATGAAACTTTACATTGCTTTATGTTGCAACTTTACGTGTCTTTATGTTCAATTTTGTGTTGTGACAACGCTGTTCTTATGGTCTGGTCACATTGAGGCACAAAAACCACTTGGTTAGGGTTAGGAAATAATCATGTTTTGTCTTAAAATTCCTGCTTTGGTCGCCTCAAAGACGGTCGGAAATTGTCCTGAAGTCTCCTTAAATATATCCAGTGGTTTCATGCTTACAAATGTTGAAATGCAGTCTTGAACTGTGGTCACTGGCTTGGCAGTCTCGTCGCCTTGCTTAACTCCACCACCAGGTCATAAACGTGTAATCTGAACGCGATATGATATTGTTGTTGATTGGAGAAATGTCATTAGGGTATGTATGACACATATCAGTGTTTTGCAGAAACATAAAATGTCAGCATTTAATTCTGTCAAGTGGTCTTCATAATCCCCCTGTAAAACCACAATATGTGATTTATTCGCTTTGGGTTTTGTGTGGATTAAACAAAAATATATGCTCACGGAGGTTAGAGGTGCACTGGACAGAGCCAGGCTAGCTGTTTTCCCCTGTTTATAGTCTTCATGCTAAGCTAAGCCAAGCTAACCCTCTGCTGGTGGTAGCTCCTTATTTACCATACAACCATGAGAGCTGTATCAATCTTCTCATCTAAGAAACCAAATAAACATATTCCTCAAACTGTCAAATCAGTATTTCAACCAAAATGAATCATCATCAAATTCTGTTTTGATTACATGTTGCACCTTTTTGATATAAGTAGGAAAAGCTGTGATTTATGAATACTAACTAGTACTTTTACTGTAGCAAGGTAGGCAAAAAAAATAAATGTTTATTTATGACTTTGGGCATTTTTTGATTGATTGAGATGTATTTATTTTCCAGCAGTAACATCACCCAGAATGCTGCAGGATGTTTCCTCAGGAATAGGACTGTGCTGCCGTGATGTTTTTTTTCTTTCCCCAACAGTTGACGTTGATGACTCACTGTACTTAACCTGTGAGGCTGTTGCAGAGAAAGTGTGTTATAGTTAAAATAAAGATGATTTGTTTTTCTCCATATCGACTGAGGAGAGAGAGACACAGAGAGAGAGATTTCTTTCATATCAGCATGCGTCCATTAAGTAGAGACCCATTTATGGTGCTGCGGGTGATTTGCGTACTAAGAGCTTTCCTGCTCCTCTGAGACCTTTACACATTCTCTCCTTGTCTCTTTCAGTTTATCATACCCCCCTCCTTCCTCTTCTTTTTTGCCTGTGTGGCGTGCCCAAACTGTCTAAAATCTGTAGTTTATTATCCAAACAAAGGCTTTTGTAAGTGAATCCCACCGAGGACAGGAGGAGGCTCGATCGTGGGAGAAGGGAGGACCACGACTGCATAGCAATGAGCTTCACTTTCACGAAAGTTTAGGAAACTTGAGTGGTGGCCATTTTGGAAACACTATTCCTCATTCAACCTAACGCCGTTTGGGTCTCTGAGTGTTTTCTTTACCGCAGGGAGTCGTGCCACCCTGCACTCCTCAAGTGAAATCTGGATCAAAGCGAATAAAAATACAACATTTGTCCTTCCCAAAATACCCTTTCTACATAAAATCTGAATAGCAGGTGCAGGCTAAAGTGGATGTTTGTGTTTTGGTCGCTAGTGTGAAAAGCATTTGTATTCCTACATTATACATTTTTTCAGTCTTGTCAGTGTTTCCGTCTCAGCGAGAGGATGGTAAAGTTTTGCTTCAACTGGCGCAGCGGATAATAGTTTTGCTTCTGTGTAAATTTCTGTCCCGGTTTCCACTCACACGACAGCTGAGGTGACTGATGAGGCACACATTAGCATTACATACCTGGCAAAACTCCACAATGTTCTCCTCGTCTCTTTCAAAGACTGTATTTGGATGTGCTGCTGTGAGCCGATACACATCATGAACAAAGTAGTAGCAGTGCATGCCATCACACAGACTTCTCTCTATTTTCTCTGTTCAGAATCAGAAAACAGGTTTTATTTCCAAGTAGGTTTTCACATACAAGGAATTTGCTCATTTGTTTCGTTTTGTTGGTTTTGGTTTGAAAAGGCTTTGGACAAATTCACCATAAAGAAATGAAACTGAATATTTCTGGTATGACTTGAGGCTTCATTTTTTGTTTTTGTTCATAGAGGGCTTTACTAATCGACTAGGCTGTAGATCATATCCTTCTCTATAGACTCAAATTAGCACGAGAGTCATTGAATACAGCATAACCATTGGAGATCCAGTCACTCATCAGGACTTTACAGATGTGGCAACTGTAGTGACTTGTACGCACTCACTGTCTTTCTTCTCTTCCCGCCCTGCCTCCCTCTCTCAGACGGATTTTGAGAAGGATGTGGACTTGGCATGTCAAACAGGTGAGCGCTCCCTTCCACCTGATTTCTCTTCCTCTTTCTCCCTTTGTCTCCTCCTTTGTCCAACACAGGATTAGTTTTGCAGAGAGGCAGCGGAGAGCTGTAGCATTCTCAGCTCCCCCGCCGTGCATATCGATGAAACGACGGGAGATGATGTGCCACATCCCGACGCAGTTGTGCACAAATTATTATGCCTTATCAATCACACTGCCCAATAAGTGTTCAGCGAGCATATGTTTTGATGAGACTGTGTTTAATTGTGCATGATAATAACACTCCTCAATGTGTTCAGACCTGTTTCACTCGCTGGTGACAATGGTCTTGTGCGTGTCTGGATGTGTTGCAGATGTACCACAATCTGTTTTGTGTTGTGCTCTGAAATATATTAACACAGTCACTTTCCCCCTCCACCCTTGCAGAGAGAGGACACCCATGTAAGTTTTGCACCCAACTGACCTTCTTAACACTGCCTGGTCGATCCCTAAACTTAAATAATTCCTACAGATGAATCCGGGTTGTAGGTGGAAGTAAACGAGCCGCAATTACTGCAGTGGCACCTAAAGTGTAATGTACATAAAGGATTTCACAACAAAATGTATACTTTCCAGTGAAATTAAGTCCAGTTTTGCCTCTTATAATATGTTACAAGTGTTCTTGGAAATTAAAAGCCTAAAGCAAAAACTCTTGCTTTTATAAATCTCCATTTAATATTTAGTTTTCCATCACAACTTGAGGGCCCAGGGATCGCTTAAGACCAAGCCATCCGCCTACACAGGCCGATGATGAGCCCGCCACCCACCCATATCTCTTGCTAACTAGTACTCTCTTAAGTTTTCTGGCCAAAATTCCACTTGTACAGTATCCAGTGTATCCAAGTTTTTCATGAAATAATTAATATCCTCTGACTGATATACAAAAAAATCATGAAGTTTGATGATTCAAATTCAAAGCTGGCAAATAACTCCTCCTGGGTTATCCCACACAGCACTTTGACATTCACACTACAGAAGACGGATGGGAGCAGTTTGTTAGTTTTTTTTTTCCCCCAAAGGCTGTGTAATAATTAATTTCAAACTTGTGCTTTGAGACTGAATAACTTCTCACAGACTACCTTCATCTACTCAAAGTGGTGATTGCCGACAGTGACTAATCCAATCATCTCTAATTCCGCTGGCAGTGTAAATGTGCCACTACAGTAATGGCGGTATTGCTTGAGAGCACCGGATTCGTCTTTAGATCATTCTCTGGGACTTCACTGTTGGTTGCAGATGTGAAGGGATCAGATTGGGCAGACATCCCAAAATATGTCCAGTCCTGTCACATCACTTTGCACCAACAGGACGGTGAAGCAGAGAAAATGCTAGATTCTGTTCTCAGCCTCAGTCCTTTCTAATCTGCTCAGAATCAGCAGGATCCAGCCCCAGTTTTTGATCAAACGTGAAGCTTGACATTTTCTCACATTCAATGCAGTTAACATGAAACTACATGCTTTGGTTTAGATTTTGGGGCCACAGAGTAAATGGTCTTTCCTCTGATGATGACAGAATGATGAGCATGATATCTAGCATGCACTTCCAGATGGTTTGAGTTGTGTTTGATTGTGATGATAGATTGATGTCAGCTGTGATTAAACATCATCTCTCATCAGCATGTCGTAGTCAGTTTTGGAGTAGCTATTCTAGAAATGTCTAGTACTAGTTTTTCCCTCAACAACATGCATGAAAGCTAACCCAAAGCCACTGTAAGTAGTTTTATGTTCTCTTTTATTTATGGCATCATGAAATAAAATAAGCTGGGGAGCAAGCTATCGCACAGGAGGGAATTTGGGTCCATTTCATTTGGAGCACGCAGCATTTTGCACTGTGGCTCTTTCTCCAAGCTAATAAAAACCCTGTCTCACCGGCAAATCTTGAGATGGAGCGAGACTTAAGGTCACAGTGTCAGAGACAAAACAAAACATCATACTGTAAACCATATAAGTGCAAGATGAAAAGTGAAACTTTTCTTTGGAGATGAATGCTGCAAGCAAACTTCCAACACTATTTCATTTATGTTTTAGGGTTTTTTTTTTGCCTGCCTCTCTCTTCTTTTTGTGATAAACTATATAAATTAATTTCCATTCAATATCCATTCCTCTTTCTCCCTCCAAATGTTCCTCTACCTCTTCTTCTTTTTCTTGTTCACCAACTACCCCAACTCCTGCCCATCTTCCACTCTCTTGCTGTCTCCACTGCTTCCTTTTTTCTCCCCGCACCTCCTTCCAGTCATATTCAAGGAAGTAAACACCTGTAACCCGGCCACCATAACTGGGACCCTATCCCGCATCTCCCTGGATGACGAGGATGATCCCAAGCTTGCAGCCCATCAGGAAGGAGGAGTTGGGGTCAACTTCAGCTCCCTCCCCGGGAACATCCCACCACCCAACCTCATCGTACAGGTACGGGCTTGAAGTTTACTGAGAGATTGGATGACTACCAACTTCTCTGACCATAAACTGAAGAAAAAGAACCAGATAGAACTAAACGCAATACACATTAATTGCCCTTAAAGCCACGAGTAGGAATTGAAAATGTATAGCATAAAAATTCTGCAATCACATAAAAATTATACGCAAAGTGGCTGTAAAGTTTGAAAACTAGTTAAATCGGATGGCGAAAAAGTCCATCTTACAAAGCTTAGCAGCCTCGTGGACAATGGCAAATTATTTCCAGCCACAGGATCTGAGTGAAGATTATCTAAAATAAGATTATCTTGTTTCAAGGGAATACTGGTATAACTGAAACATTCCAATATTTTTCACAAGGTTCCACCCCTCGGCGGCCTCAATGAGCTGAGCGAGACGCCCCTGAAGAAGGAGGTGAATGTGGACCAGCAGAGGCAGCAGGGGCAGCAACGCAGCGGCGCTCCAATCTACCTGTGCACTGAGAGTGGCCTGGGATGGGCTCGACCACCCACTTCCTCCAACACCTCCCAGGACGGAAGTGCCGGAAGCGGGGGAAGTGGAGGAGGAGGGGGAGGAGGTAGTAGTGGAGGTGGGGAGGGAGACTACATGGTCTTACCTCGTAGGACGGTCAGTCTCAAACCTCCAGTGCCCTCCTCCCAAGGAGGAGGCCTGGGACTAGGGGGCGAGGACAAGCCTCTCAACATCGCGGTGGATGATCCCCCATTCCCCCCGCCTCCCTCTCCCCTGACCCTCCACCCGGCTGAGAGCGAGGCCTACCCGGCGGATTTTGTGCCGTCCAGTGTGGGCGACATGAACATCACCATGAACCTCAACCGCTCCTATGGGACGATCAAAACCATGCCCCACGGGCACAGCCACATGATGGCTCAGGGTGGTCTTGTACACTCCCACGGAGGACACCTGCACGCCCATGGGCATTCGCTCCAGCTGAAGCCAGGCCAGAGGCCGTCGGTCAGACAGATTCTGACCGGGGGAACCACAGTGGAGAGAACCAGGACCCTGCCACGCAACCTTGGCAGCACCAATGCCAACACCAGCCTCTCAGCAGGATCCCTAGAGGTGGGTAAGAGGTCGAGGGATGAGGAATGAAAGAGGGGTTCCCAGTGGTGGATCCTCTCCACCTCTGCCCATCTTTCACTCAAGTACACACTTTTAACACTGGTTTAGAGTTGTTGATGTGCCAGTCATGTGGCTATAGAAATGAAGTTGTAGGGGTGGAGTGACAAAGCAAGGAGGAATAAGGAAAACTATTTGCAGAAAAAGTCTAGTTATTTAAGGTGACTGGATATGCAAGGAATTTAAACCGCTATTTTAAGCTTCACACCACAAGATTTTAGTTCCGATTTTCGAGCATCTGATGGAGATCGCATAGAAAAAGCCCCAGATCAGAGGCAAATTAATGCTCGCTCCCTTGTCATGTTTTAACTATTCAAAGACACGATCCAGGAGCTCGCCAACAGTTCGCAGACGGGTCAGGGAGCCAGGAACCGAGCTATAGCCTATGAGAGCAAACACTCCTCTCCTTTCTCCCTCTTTCCTCCTCTCCTCTGCTGTCATCTGCACCCAGTCTTTTCATGCATCTACATGTATGGAGAAGGGCACAACAGTAGGCTACACCAGAATAAGGAAACAGAAGTCAGTCTGTGTAGCTGATATCCATACAATTACACAAGCTTAGGCAATTTCTAACACATATTGTCTGTGATACACAGTCCCAATGAGGCCAGCACACAGTGGTGTGCCATAGAAGCTTGCTATAACAACTGCTATTATTTTCAGCTGAGTAGTATTTACTGCTGCTGACTGAGACAATGAGCGTTGAAATGAGTTACCCTACTAATGACAGACAGCTTTTTCTTTGTTAACTATGTGTGTGAGTGTGAGTGTGTGTAATGCGTGTGTGATACCCCCTCCTAACCGTACAAGGTGGCGTAGCAGATGGACTGAGACAGACAGGATCAGAGGAAATACCCCTGGTGAATGTCTTTCAGCCTACCATAATTCTACACATATTTACACACACACTGATCAACATACACACAAAAACAAGAACCAGATAACATGGATACATAAACACACACATGCATATACACGCACTTTGGATTTACCCCAATGGCATCTCACTGACTCACAAGGTTGATTAAAGAGATGGAAACGACACTTTCACCGAAAAGTGCAGATGCTTCATTTAGGGCTGAGGACGTTAAGGACGAGTCATTAAAACTCATAAAAAATCACTGTCAGAAGAGCTACGAGTGCACTCATGAATACCGACAAAAATAAAAAAATGAGCAGAGAAACCTGCAGGATATAATTTACGGCTATCATTTCACCCTGTTTGAATATGCTTGATTTGGAGATGGATATCAGCGCGTGCCTCTCAAGATTAAATCACAGCAGTGTTTTACTCCCCAATTCAAACATGGTGACGCTTAATGGAGGGATCACGAGAATGTACTCAGTGTTCATTTCGCTGTTGATTTTTAGTTAGAAGCTTGTAAATTCATACTCTAAATGATCTAATCGAGGTGTAAGAAAGGCTCCCAGGGTGTAATACGATAACATTGTACAGTAGAAAGCAATGGAGGGAGTATTGGAATGTAAATTATTATCTCTTTACAAGAAACTGTTGGCTGTAAAGGTCAGATTATCATAAGATTTACGACACTGAATACATGCAAACAAATGAGAAGCTAGCGTGAGACTGTGGTTGGCTATTGGACCATCATGCCATCGTAACAGGAGCAAAGTATTCCTTATGAATTTTGTATGAGTGAGTTAATGACTGCTTTATGTGCGTCCCCACCAAAACATGCAATATACTCTACATGTATATGCATGTTGCATGTCTGCCATGTTACAAAGCAAAC
The DNA here is from genome assembly GCF_040436345.1 of Pagrus major. Classification (NCBI taxonomy): domain Eukaryota; kingdom Metazoa; phylum Chordata; class Actinopteri; order Spariformes; family Sparidae; genus Pagrus; species Pagrus major. The sequence goes on from NC_133217.1 coordinate 13,159,065, forward strand.
TATCATGGAAATTCTCTGTTTAAGGTAAGGATTCCCTTATAGGAGGACGGTAATTAATTTGTCTTTCAGAGGGAGTGAAGTTCGCAAAGTGAATAGGACATCTCTCGCCTCTCTTTCTGTTTGCATTCCTTTACCTTTTAAAACCTTGGCTGCCATAGCATCAGATCAGCAACTCTGCCCTTTCAAGGAATGAATACAGCTTTTAACTAACTGTGGAGAGCAGCTCCTTCTCGCTGCCAAATGCAAATCTGGCAGACAGTGAGCGCCAGATAGGAAGTCGGAGATGGAATGTAATGCAACGCAATGTCAGGGCCAGATGAGTTGGAAATGTCTGCAGCTGTTAAATTGGCGGCTTGTGTGCCACTCGCACAGCTACAGCTACTGAGGCACTTAAGAAGAGAGTGGTGAGGTCCAAACAAGATTAGAGGATGAAAAGCATCTCTCATATGTTTGTTGCAGCTCTTTTTAATTGGAATGTCTCCAACAAATTCTCCAAAAATAGCAGAGAGGGTGATTTATGCCAGGGTTGTAATGAATGTATTTGAGAGTATGTGAGCCGAGAAATTATTATTTCATTCTAATTCTGGGCTGTTCCACTGCACTAATCTCATTACGTTGAAATAGACTGAATAATTTGCTTTTTGCCTTGACATTTGTAAGAATATCTGTATCATGTTGGGCAGCCAGTGCATTATTAGCCCTCCTCTTGTTACTGAACAATGGCGCCAAGAGATCCGCAGATACGTCTGAGATAGAGAGGTCTAAAGTTCTATAATGGTCGAGGGGTGGTCATTGATGCTTTCTTCTCTCCCCCTGCCCCCTCCTCTTCCAGAGGAAAAGAGTACGGTACTCTGAGCTGGACTTCGAGGTAAGATCTCGGACCTGTCACCCCCCTGTCATCAGCCTGTCTCTGCTTTCTTGTGCTTCTGCCAGGACTTGAGTAACGCATAGAGGAGCAAAAAGCATTGCTAAACCCCTCCCTTCGCACCTGTTTCTCCCTTGCATTTAGAACTATAAACTGTTTCAGACCTACCTTACACAATGTGCTGTTTCTCCAACAAAGGCCTTAAACCTTTCCCTACCTATTATCTGTCTTATGTAATTAATTTAAGTGTCAATTAATCATAGCATCACGGAAACCAAAATGTTCCACTGTCATGCACAAGCCAATCAAACGATGCTGTCATGTCACTGTGGGGGTCCTGGTTGAAGAAACAGCAAAGTAGAGTGCTTCTTGTGTCTGAATGAATAGAAGTAACTCAGTTCTGGGTCAAAACGTATGTCGTTGTAGTTGATTGGCTGGTTATATCTGTTGGAACGACATGGTTTGGCAGTGTGTGAGTATGTTTGTGTCAGAATGACCTGGGTGTCCTGTGAATCTCCAGTCTCTAGAGAGTATTTCTTTGCAATAAAATACAGTAGCTCCCTTTGCATTGCTGCTTATGGGTGAGAATTCTGTCTCATTTAGACTGTTGTAAAGACTGGACATTCACCCTCCACCATGGAGATATATCTTTCATCGAGGGTATGTGTGGTGACAAGCTACTAACAGTGACAATATGGCTGATTGTTTCAATTATCTGGCAAATTTACTGAAGAGTCATATGTGGCCAACTGCATGAATTCAGTTCAAGGAGTCTGGCTCTCCTGGAAATCAAGTCTTTTCTCATCGATTGACTTGTGAGAAAGTGCTTGACGTAGAAGAACCACTAAAATAGGGAAGTGTACACTTCCATGATTTAATGGAAGGTTAACCTATTTTTATCCAAGTTTTTGTTTTTGAGTTTGCCCTTCTTTTGAGAATGTCAAAAGTTAACTTTACATACAATAAATACTACAAAATGTATTATTCGAAGCAGTTTTAAACTTAAGAGTATGTCAGGGTAAATTATACTTTTTTAAAAAACTTAAAGGAGTACTCCATTGATTTAGTGTTGCACTTAAAGTTGGGAAACTTGCAAGAGACACATTTTAAAAAGGACACAGACCACGTGCCAGAACCAGCCCACAAGAAAAGAATGAACTGTGACATGCTATAGCGTGTTTGTGGCTCAGATCTGGCAACGGGAGTGGACTGCCCACGTGCCATCATCCCATGAGTTATGTTGGGCTGGATAAGGGTGTCTGGTACAATTTTGCTATATGGGTAGTCAGCCCATTGGTCAGTGGCCCACCTTGAAACCATGATGCTGTCGTGTAATTTCTGGAGCCGCCCCCCTCGTGTAATAGTATTAAGAGCGAGGAAAGTCCCTTTTGGGAGAAGGTTGGGCTGGTGGGCGGGTTAAGCACAAGACTTTCACACAGGAGTCCCGAGTTTGAGTCCCATGTGTAACCAAAAGTAAAAACTGACTTGTTTTTAACTAACATTAGATGAGTTATGTGAGTTACATGAGTAACGTAACTGAAATAACATGCTTATTTCAACTCAAACCAGTAGTTTTAGTGCCTAAACCTAATCAAACAGACTGTTCCTCAACTCCTCAAGCAAAACATTTGTCACAAGCTTTATTTTAGAAGTCTAACTGGACGTTGCATATTTATTATTGCTAACTTAACTTGTTAACTTGCAAAAGTGATGCTAGAGGGGTACCTGCAGCATCATAGTTTGAAACTTTGGGCCACTGAACAAAGCTACCGTATTTGACGAGTGGGGACTGAGAACATGTTGTTCATAGTGTGGGTCAAGCTCCCACAATGCTGGATCCTATATTTCCCATAAGGCAACTCAATAGTGTCTTTCATTAGAACCCCCCTGCCTCCTAAAGTCCCATTTCTTTTAAAAGACACACCTTAAGAACACAAGGTTTCTGTTATGCGTGTCCCTAACCCAACCTGATGACATCATCAGAGTTATTTTTTCAAACTTGGGGAATCTCATCCAAACATCATACTGCTCTTCTCGTAGTGGGTAGTACTCCTTGTGACAAGTAAACTGAACTTTAAGTGTTAAATCGTTGGAGTTCCCCTGTAAATGAGTGTTTTTTTCAATTTTGAAGGTTATGACCGTCACTTACAGGAGCTCATAGTTCATACAGATTTCACTGAACTTTAAAATAATATGACTCAGACAAGGATATGCCAAAAAGAAAACTAAATACATAGCAGCAAAAAAGACACAAACCAAGGAACTAGCAGCACTTTGTGAACCGAGCAGAAATGAGAGTGCCCACTCTGAAGTAATTGGTGCCATTGCTAAGCGCCAGTCCTGGCCGGTAAGTGTGCGGGTGTGAGTGCTGGCATCTTGCCCCTGTGTCACTTTCAACCTCGCAAGCTGCTTTGACGATTAGCTACTGCCGAGCAGCTCCAGCACTGCCCATTAGCACAGAGAGACAACAGCAGTGGCACTGACAAATGCAGTTTGCTGTCAGAAAATTAAAGACTCAGATGTAGCTGCCTTCAAGAAAGGCATATTCAGAACAGGGAAGGCAGTTTTTTGTCAATATCTTTTTGCTAGGGCATGGGTTAAATTTCAGTCCGTCTGTTCAACATTTAATGAGTTTGACAAAAATCCTGAGTTAAATGGCCAGCACAGGAAGCAGTCTGCAACAATGGCATTTCTGTCAGTCATTTTCACCAAATTTTCACTTAAAGGAAGTCCTGTGCAGCACTCCCAGTTGCCAAATTCAGAAAGACTAAAGGAAGTGGATGATGTATGAGCATGAGCCAGCAATCGATCGATCTGTCGGCGTCCCTCTCTAACCCCCCTTTCATGGCTGGTATCACTGCAGTCCCTCAGCCTTTTACCCATTCCCGTTCCCCTGCCTGCCCATATACTGGCCCCCCTTCCTTTTTGCTTTTTTTTTTTTTTGTTTCTCTTTGGTTCATTTTTGCTGTCCCTTCCTTTCTTCCCTTCCAGAAAGTGATGCACACTCGCAAAAGACATTCTGAGCTGTACCATGAGCTCAACCACTCGTCCAAGTTCCACACCATAGACAGGTATAGCAGGGACCCAGCAATGTCCACATTCAAGGTAAGACCATTGCCCAAAGGCGGGATGGGAACCCGCTCTACCCATGCATCTCCATCCCCTCCCGCACTTTGTCACAACCCTAAAACCCCACTCCCTTTAACACTGAGGAATTGACACTGGAAAGCAAACGCTGACCCCGGCACAAATTAAAAAGTGCACCATAGTGACATGACATTTATTTGTAAACGCAGCTTGCAGGTGATTATAGTCCAGTAAAATTCAAGTCATACACCAACAGTAGGTACTTTTGAAAGCGGTTATATTAATTGTGTCTTTTTTCCAGCCAAATTGCTGCCTTAGAAATGTGACAGCATTGTGTGCTCGAACAAGAGATCTTGAATGTAAGGTGAATAGTGTACGTTTTTTTTCATTTCCAATTGATTAAATCACTATTACTTACACATCCGTGGAGAATCAAACAATAACTACCTCATGAATAAAACTTTGGAAGCACATTTTATTCCAGCTTTTCTTCTGAAAATATCTTTTTATACCTGCTTTAATTGGCCTGAACGTAATTCACCTGTGGTTGGTGCCTTATTAAATACTTGTCAAAACAGCTGATCACATGAGCCATTAGCCAAGTGAATAATCAATCATAACTGGTTAATGAAATCCAAATTCCGCAGTTTAAGACATGTAAAACTATTCTCACTCTTGCCAAAATCACCTCACAATCACGTCTGCAGAAAAAAACAACACATGTGCCTCCACACACACAAGTGCTTTGTCTATGCCTGTGTCACACTGGTTAATCTGTCTTTTTAATTGGATTATCTGTCAATGTACTGTACAGTGTTTTTTTCATGTGTCTGTGTGGGTGGTGAGGTGGGCGTGTGTGTGTGTCAGCAGGGTGCTTGGTTGGGCACCTGTGAGCATGAGACTTCTTTGAATCATTAATACACCATTAGCAGCAGACGAAAGAGTCCCTGCTCGCTCTGTACTGACCTTCAGAGGGCCAGTTTCATTAAGATTTAAACGCGCGCGCACGTGCTCGCACGCCTCTCATCTGCTGCGCTTTAGTGCGTGGAGCCATGATGAGTTAGTCAACCTTGATAGGTGTACTTTCCCCTGGCATCGGCGGCATTCTGGTTCACATCTAATTTACACCGTCTGCAGAGGAACAGAAGCCAGCCTGACATCTCTCACATTCCCCGTGCCATGAAGCCACGCACATACTGTACACACACACTCGCGTGTACACACACACACGCAAATGCGCTGCCATTTCCCAATGCCAGACTGGCGGCCTTTTCCTTCACTCCTCATTTGCTCAACGTCTTGATCAAGATTTTCAGAAGCGCTGGCCAGCTCCCCATTCATTAATGCCGAGCAAATATTTTATGGAAGAGAAGAAAAATGGCAGGCTGCTTGCAGAGGAATGAGCCATATATTAGAAAGTCTGTGGTTCTTAACAGTTGCGCTGTAGAATGCTAATGTTCCTCAGAGGGGGCTCAGGTGAGCTTTGAGACTATGCCCAAATGTAACAGAAATGAAAGCCCGGCCACAAATAATAGATAGGCTGTATTTAAACTAATTAAGACAAATTGGAATGCATATTTCTCTATCTACAAATGAAATGTATTATTATTTATTTCCTCTGGGTTAGTGATGTCACTGAAGTTACAAAATGAAAAGGCAGCATAGATATGGCTTAATCATCCAAGTCCATTATGTTAAAAGTAAGTAGGCAGTTCACTTAACTGTGAATAATTACACAGATAATGCTATCAGTGTCAGGCCTTTGACAGGACCCAGCTTGAGTTCAGCTCTGCTGTTGTCAACATCTCACTTTGAGAGTCACCCCCAGACATGGACATGCTGACTATACAGTAATTATGGAGATGAGAGGGGATGTGTGTGTCTATGTGGGTGGGTGTGCATGTCCACACACTTGCATTATCAGAGTGCCTATGTGTGTGGCATGAGTGTGTATGTGTGCGCCTGTTTCTTTGTCTGTTTCGTGTTTGAGATGAGTGTGTTGCCTGTGTTTGAAGCACATAAACTGTGTTTAGGAGACAATTACTGCATGAGTAATGACATAATCGTTTTATAATAACTTTAATAACCTCCTTTCTAGGCCATATGACAAACACTGACAGTGATATTCATATATGCTACATGAGTGCTATAATTTAATAGCAAATATAATTGCATTTCGCCAGGATACGTCCTCACAGATGGATACCAAGAGTACTGTGAAAGTTGATTCTCAGCCTTAACTTCACATGGCCAATTTTGCAGGCCTCTCTCTCCTTTAAAGTGCCTAAACAGTGTTTTAACCCATACCCTAAACAACCTGTAACCCCCACTAACCAATACGGCCGGTGTTAACCCAACACAGGTCCCCCCTCCCCCACCGCCGAGGCACAACACCGAGCCGTTACTAGTGCGCAGATCGTCCCTCGTTTACAAAGAAAGTCAACGTAAGACATACTAAACCCCTCATAAACCTCGTGCAGTAGAGCCCCTCTAACTCACTCTAAGCCCAATGAGTTGATGCACTACATGCTACTGTATCTCAAAGTTTGCTGTATCTGTGTGTCTGTGCTGCAAAAATTGACTGTTGGCTAAACCTCCCTCTCAATCAGCGATTGTCTGATCATAGCTTAGCATCATAAGTAGGCACGGCAGGCCTGTCAAGATTTGGATTTCCCCACATGCTGAAGCTGTGGGCATGGGGGCTGTACTAAGAGAGAATCAGCATTCATGGGGTTGGTTTCTAGCCCATCCATAAGTGTCAGGAAGTGATTAAACAATGTGTCCATCTGCTCCAATGTAAGCTGCAATTGGGAGCATGTCTCACTAACTAGCTTACTACTACATAAAATAACTGAGCATTACTTAAGGGCAAAGGAGCATATCCTTAGTTTGTGTGGTTACAAGTTGTATTAAGTTGCCCTGTTCATCCACTGTGCAGCATTTTCCCACCGTGGAGGCTGGACCTGGATGCACCATCGGAGTTTAGGCTAACATTAGCAGTTCTGTACTGCTCTTTGTTGGGATGTGGGTTAACAGCCACCCCAGCTAACATAGCTTGAGATAGAGTTAAGTTTTCCGAACACATCCTCAAAGCAAACAGGGCTGAACAAAACAAGTCGCACATACTGTGCAGCACTATGACTAACTACTAGCTAACTTTTCGCAGGGGACATGCATCTTTAGCTTCAGTCTTTTCGACTGTTTCATGTCTGCAGGCAGCAAGTGGACGTTTTAGGGCCTTCTTTTCTGGCTTAATTAGATCATTTTGGATGGCAAAATCAACAGTTGCCAACTAAAAATGAGCAACATACTTATCTGCCTCTGTCCAAAATCAAAGACCAACTCTTTGAAAAACTACAAAGAATTTTGATTGTAAATCTTCCACCGTTATCATCGTAAACTGCATATGTGTCGACTGACAATTTAAAGCTTGACAGGAGCAACAATAATAACTAAGGGGCTGGGGTTTAGGGGACAGTCATTTCAGAGTACGGCTCTTATAGCATTACATGCTCGACTACATGTGACACTGAGGAGCCTGCTATTTCAAGACTGTAATTATTTGCAGCTACAGTCACACAGACAGTGTCAAACTATGAACTCACTCCATGTAGCTGCTCATCTACCACCTGTCAGCGCTGTCTCTTCGTGAAGTGACTGTATTTGATAAGCCTAAATATTAGATGGTCCCCTAGTGGTGTGGTGGTGTAATAGTTCATTGCATCACAGCTTGTAGACCTCTGTGATTTTGCATTCATACAATGAATGCTGATTACCTTTCCTCCATCAAGTCCTATACAAATCCACACAGAAATACACAATCTGGACTAACTGTAACCCGAGATGGATTTGTAAGGTGGTCTGATGCAGGACTGGATTTATCTCCCACGACAAAACAAAACATAGAAGGGCTTTTTTGTTGTTGTTGTGTTGCTGTTTTGGGTCGTGTTCTCATTTCTGTGGCACCATAGTGTGTGGTGTGACAATCCATAAAGTCATTGTGCCCATTTCAGTGCCTGAAATAAACCGTACAATCTAAACGCCATAACCAAGTGATAAATCAGTTCATAAAGAGAATGACCCACCCAAACCGATTTATAATCACCTCATAAACCATGATATCCTGCTCATAAACTAGCTCATTGGCACTAAAACGGGCCAAACACGATGCACTTTGTATGGGTGCTAGTCACAGATAGCACAAAGGATTATGGGGTCAGAGGAGACCTGATCCATTTTACGTCTCTGGAAAGGTAAGGTCTTTGTGTTGGCTGTGTTGAGGAGATGAGTGGATATCAGAAGCTGGCACACACACACAGACCTTCACACACACTACTTCACATCTTATCCAATTTTCTGTGTAAGAGCAGTGGGCTTAAAGTGGTCTTGGGCATTACATGTGCTTTTACAGATAGAATACACACACTTCAGTCACTTGATTTCTGCTTTTCTTTCCTTGTCTCTCTATACAACCTACTCACACTGTTGTTAACTTGTTGCTGTCCAGTAACTGGTGATTTCTATACTTACCACACTTACAGCCACTGGCTGTCAAGTGGTGACGCTCAATAGAAGTAATCGAAGGAGAAAAACCTGACTGGAAGGAAGGGGGAGGCAGACATTATATCACAAGACTCCCCATAATCACCTTGTCTGTCTTTTTCTATTTGGCCGTTATCTAAATATAAATGCACACATTGCCCTCTGTTACATATCCTGTAGTTATACATGACCTTTTAAATTCTGCTCTGCAAAATGGCTTACTGCTAAACTATGGCTAACAAAGGTCAGTTGCAGGCTGTGACACAGACATATAATTCATCCGCTGGTTTTGGACATCTGTCTGCATTCTTAATGCAGGAAGATACATAGCATTCCTTTAGCATTCCTAAAAGTGGCTTCAAGAGTCACAGTGGTCACTGCCAGTTTGCGTCGATTGATTGTTAGCTTTTATTTTCCTTTGTTGACATCACAACAGCAGCGACTGACCTTGAATGAAGTGTTTTGGTTAAATACACAGTCGTCTGCCCCCATAAGAGAATAATATCTGTTGCAGTTGTATTATAAACTCTGCTGAAGTGGACAGAAAGTGGGCTTCACATTAATGCTAATGATAAAAAACAAATTCAAATCTGTTTTAAGTACAGTGGATGCTCTGGCAGGGGCCATATGGCCAGCAGGCGGATTGAGTCCATTTTCATTGTGTCTCCCCTAATGGAGGCAGGGTACAAATGGAGTCAGTGGGGTTACTGAAAGACAGAGTGGATTGCAGTGTGTACATAACACAGTATGTATCAGCATTACTGCCTGCGCTAATGTTTAGATATAGAACGGCTTCTTGGCCTCCGTCACTGCGGAGTTAGTGTGTCGTTTTCTATCCTCTCCGCGGGGTTCAGGAGGTCGTAACACGCATTTGCATGCAGTGCCCGATGATGCAGTGTTGTGCCTCTCTTTTCTCGTGTGTGTGCGGGATGAACAGTGTGTGTGTGTGTGAGAGAGAGAGAGAGAGAGAGAGAGAAGAGAGAGAGAGTTCGCACTGCGTAATGGCCCGGCTGATGCATTTTTTAGCTCTCAAATGGGATATATTTCCATCCCGTCGTCTGCTGTGTTCTTGATGAAATGAAGCGTGCTTGGCTTCCCTCTCCAGATAGACAGTGAGGAGTTGTGCAGAACACAGTGGGATGGAGAGTAAGACAAAGGGAACAAGTGCTCTTACGTTGTTGTGATTTAGCTCACGCCAGATGAGAGCGGGGACAGCGGGCAAATTTTCGATAGTGAAAGATGTATTTTGCAATTCAGTCCAAGTGGCCGTGGGCGTGCATTTGAATTCTATGATGAAATCCTTTCATCTGTTAGGCTACATATGGGAATATATTGTAAGAAGGTTTTAGCCTGCCCCATTAAGGAGAGGTGAGACCTGGGGAGCTCTCTTTATGCGTCCACAGTTAACATTAGTGGCTGTTACTGATATCCCAGCTATTTTTTAGTCCACCAAAGGCAAATTTAGCTAAGGTAATATGAATGCTTTGAGGATGTCTCTTGTAAAATGAAGATGTATAATTCTAAATGACAAAAGACTCCATTTTTGTTGATTCAGTGGGGGGCAATTTGCCTGCACTTGCACACCCCCGCTGGTCTCGATAGTCAATTTGCTGGCATTAGGCTAAGGGGCTTCAATTTCACATTCCAGCAATAAACCAAGTCCTCCCCTCTTCTTCCTCTTCATATCTCATTCTCCCCTTCTATTCATCCTCATGGCTTGACATTTTCTCTCTCGCCGTCACCCTCGTTTTCCCATTTCTCCCTCTAAACTCAGCCCTCGGTGGCACGTTTGAGGCATTAATTGAATAATTAATTCCTCTCATTAGCTTGTTTTTAATTATTTCCTTGCCCCCTTCTCCGTGCTGAGTATAAACTCATCAGCTGTTTTCACCCTTCCACACAAATTGCCCATGAAAACCGAGGACTGGCGGAGTGTAGCTTTAGCACACTGGCTCTATCAGTGGCTCCTAATGAGGGGACAGTTAGCCCAGGCGGAACAAGCCTAACACTGGCTTCGTGCACCAACAGGCACAATACTAATTTAGCTCATTTAGTGTCCTTGGGCCAATTAAAGGGAGGTGAAAGGGGCCGAATCTCGAGCTGGAACTGTTTTTTTTTTGTTTTTTTTACTATAGGAGTACTGGCCTTGCATTGCGCTGCATTGCACCGGTGGTGGCGAACCAAGCCTGTGTGTCTGATTGCTCGTTTGTTCCCAATGTGTTGTACTAATAGAATTTATTTGCCCTACATTCTCCAGATTTGGCTCCTTTGAAGGGCCTTATTACTTGTGACACAGATTCCTTCCCAGCTAAGGGGTAAATGGTGCTAAAGAGTGTTATGCCCAGTTAGTCTATTTTTGTGCCCTCTAATAAATTATGCTGGTGCTGAATAGGCAGTCTGAATATAATGAGATAAACACACATAGAAACCTTGAAATACTGCAGTTCTGGTTCAATGACCCAAAGCCCACTGACAGCTATGACACAGCAGTCATGTTCTGGTATCCTCTCAGTCTGCTCTTGATGTTACTCTCATTTACATCATGTATAAATGTGATTTAAGTTGTGTTCATGTGAGCCTCAGTGTATGTCTTTTCTTTGCCTTACTGCCACATTTTATTGATTTCTGCTTTTTTGTTTTCCTGTTTTATGTCCTTTGTTGGCTGACTGGGCCTTGTGTTGCATGCTTGTTATCATGTCCCAGTTTGAATGTAGCCAGACAGTCAGCAGAACCATGGGCATCCAAGTCAACAAAGGTAAAGTTAACCCGCTTACCCACAACCACCTGTCCTCCCCCATCATCTCCCAAAGACAGCCTGCTACATTGCTCACCCACATCCAGACACGATTTCCATTCCACGGTCCAAATGAGGGGGACTGAGTGGCAGAGAGTGGGCCTCATCCACCAACACTGAGGCTCCTCAAGATGGCTTTCGATGTTTGTGCTGTAGCATCTTTTTCTAGTATGTGCCATCCCTACAAACTGTTTTCTTCGCTTAGTCATGCTTGCAGACTGCAGCATTTCTCTCTCAGAAAATCATGTAGTTTGCCTGAAACCTCTAGAGTTGAGTGATTAGACAAACGCTTTTAGATTGTTCATAGACACGGCGTCCTTGTGGCCATATTAGCTCCACTTGCCCCCGCTGTGCCGTGCAAAAACATAATGGAAACTACTTTACTGTACCTCCGAAGCCACTCTGTAGGTGAGTTGTTAAAATACTTGACTTTGTTTAGGTACATGATTATTGAGTTGAAACTTGTATTGCAAGGTCCGTTGCAAACAGTGTTTCTAGATGTTAATCATTGAATCATGATTGATGCTTTGAATGCTGATAAGTCAGAAATATAAAGGCAGTTACTGTGGTGAGAGAACGTGACCAGAGAAAAGGTTTGTCAGTCATACATTCAGCTTAGCACAGATAATGTTCATCCTATAACCCATGACATCATAGGCTTATAAGCAAATACCGCATATTTGGACATGATAGTCAAAAGCAACTAAAAGAGAAAAAGACACTATTGATAAATCTGTTTTGTCCATGCAAAAATCAAATTAATTACTTAATGAAAACTTGCAATACTGTTATATAGATGTACTCCTTTACAAGAAAAAGTCATGCATTGAAAATACAGTACATGACAATATTTTTAGCAGTAGTAAAAATAAAGAAAATGTAGATAAATAGCCATTGTGAGGGAATTACCAAGACTGTATTCATATTATCATGTGGTAATTACGACTAATGCATTAATATGTAAGTAGCAAGTGAGTGAAGCTACTTCTACTACTTTATATAATGATGGGTAGTTCAAGCTATAACAATGCATCATATTGTATAAACTGAGCATATGATAATGAAAAATGATCGTCAGAGTAGAAAGTACTCGATACTCAAGCAAAGTTAAAGTCCCTTAAAGCAACACTATGTAACTTTGAAGTGATTCTGGAGATTCTTGTTGAGTCTCATTCCCAGGGTGTCAATGCTGACAACCAGGGAATTACAGCTTAGATGAAGTGGTGTCTGCGGCGTACATGGCCACTCGCCCAATGTTAGCTGGGATCAGCTCCAGCCACCAATGGTGATGGAGAAGTGGTTACAGATAATCGATGGATGGATGGATGGCATGAGACTCAACCATCAACTGTCTTTCTCCAGAAAGTTACACAGTGTTGCTCTCAAGCTGTACTTGACTAAATGTTCTTACCGTACTGTACTTAACATTCAACCACTGATGCCACTGACAATATATCAACTTGAAGCATCAAACTGTTGTGTACCAACTGGAAATTTAAAGTTACAATATATTTTCAGCATGTAAAGTAAGCTAGGTAAGGAACATATGGCAGTTAATAAAGACATCCTAAGGCAATGTGCTAAGTCTAAGAAAGGTTTTTAATTCCAGACATTTTTACAGACCAGGACCAAAAAGTTTATCTCCGCTGAAACACACTCACTCATTAAGACACACCCCAGAATACTTACATAAACATCTCTCCTAGACAGAGTGTTTGCCTCCATCTGCTGCTTTTTTACTGATTAAAAAATAAAAAATAAATAAAGACACAAACTTACCCTTGTGTGTTGTGGAAACTTTTTTCACTATATCCTGTAATACTTCTATCCAGAAACAATCTCCAGTCAATATTAGCCAAGTTGTTAGAGCCGCTGTGGGGAATCAATTTGGGGCCCAGACTTGAGGCAGACTGGGATTTCGAAAGCACAAATGACACGAGCTTCCCATCCCCAAACGCCCCATGACCATGTTCTTCTGTTTTTTTCCTCGTTGTTGCTGGACTCATCATCAGCTCACAATCTGACCAGCCAACTCGGAAAAACACTCGTAACTTCAGAACACCTGTGCATGTTGGACAGAAAAACAACAGCCCACCCAAACAGAGGCAAGCCGCCGTAAGCAGCAGTTTGCTTTAAAAAAAAAAAAAAGGCCATAAAAAAACAATAGATAACACTGCAGAGGTACAGCAGTGGAGGTTTATGTGTTTAAGCCAGAGGCGGAACATACACAGTCAGCAATGTCCATTTTATAGCCTGACTTTAACTATTTTTTGCCTTGTGTTAACACATACAGCGTCAAATCAATAATGCAGATAGTGTAGATAGCAATTCCATGCACTAATAACCAGATTAGTTATCCTCTTTCAACATTATTTAGAATACATGAGCTCCAGAGCCTCTAGCGCTGCACAGCAGTACTCAGTGTTACGGCTTTTAGAATCAGATTCCTTTACGCCCACATGCCACCCTTTCTCTCATCTTCTTTGTAGTAGTCGTAGTTGCTATTAGTGGTGCGTAGCATGTAGAATCTCTGTCCTTGCTTCGCCAGTTTTTTTCCTCTTATCTTCGCAAGCGCAGGATGTTAAAAATATTGCCTGTTCCAACACGCTATGATTATGCCTGTACACCCATGCAGAAGTTGTGTTTTCGATCATTGTTTCTGTTCATGTGTGAATGTCGTGAGCCTGTTGGAGTTTGTCGTGAGAGGGCTGGTGAGAGGGATTGTGGAGACAGAAAGAGAGAGGGGGGGGTGTTAAGGTGTAACCACCAAGCAACAACTGCCCGCTCACCTGGTGAAGGTGTGGGAACAATGCTATTGTTTCAGGGCAGAGTTGTCAGTGACTGTGACCCCCCCTCACCTCCCTTCCCCTTCTTCTCTCTCTTTCTCCCCCCCACTCCCCCCCTCTCTCTCCCTCTCGTCACTCCCTCCTTGTCTGCTCCCTCCCATTTCATCACCACAGAGGGAAAAGCGATGGAGCATTTCGTCTGCCGGAGGTGAAAAGAACTCGTCGAGTGTAAGTAGAGGGGCTTTCTGGCAGATAGAGAGAAAGAGAGAGGGATGAGATGGGGGGCTCTGGGGCAAGGAGGGGGAACGGAGGCAGGCAGAGATGGCGAAAAGGGAACGGATAGACACGCAGCGGCAGCACAATCGCGTTAGCCTAGTCTCCCAGGGATAAAGTTGGGCTTAACTGCAGCATTACCCACACTCCTGCATTACAAAATGTTCCTTCGCCAGCATTTAGCATGCAAATTGGCTCCCAGATTATGCCTTTTGTATTCATTTTACCAACTGTCAGGCTGTGACGCAGGGAGAATGATAATCAGGCAGATATTGCCCCCTAGCGCTCCGGTGATGATCATCACACTGCAAGAGGGGGAAGGGAGTGCTATGCTACTGCAGATCAATGAGTTGTGTGTGTGTGTGAGTGTGTGTGTGTGTGTGTGTGTGTGTCGGATGAAGAGATAGACAGGGAATGAGGGCGTGAATAGCTCAAAGTGAATTCCATGTGAATTCCACTCTATCAGAGTTGGTGCAGTGAAGGGAGGTGGGATTGTGGCAGAAGAATACAGAGAACAGAGTGATGGCTGAGTTGCAGATACAGTGGTGCTCTAATGGGTTTGATGTAGATGTAGATTCTTACAGGACTATAGGGGGAAGCATGGTATCGTCCAGCAAGACATGTTTTGTGAGTGATCATCCTTTTAATGTTTGTTCAGAGTATAAAATATTCAGCTCTGCCACAGCTGAGTCAACTGTGTCTGTGCAAAAGCCCCACAAGTAGTCCGCCTTGTTATTTATCTATTCATATTTTTTTGTCTATGTGTGTTTTGCTCCACCAGGAGTCATCTGGGATAGCGATCCCTCATGTCTTTCCCAGCTCCTATCTGTGGCAATCATTATCTCTGAGATAATGAGTGCGATTTGAATAATGGCCCTTATCTTATGCATAATGCTACCTCTAATGCCGTTTTTTCAGCTAATCCCCCAACATGTATTTTACATGCTTTGTGGGAACATCTGCGGACCACATGCAGCGATCACAGAACCCCAAGCCTAGAGGGTTTCATGCTTCTGAAAAGTTACTGATTGGGAGAGGTGGGAGATAAAGGACAGGTTTCAGATGTGCAAATAAAAGAACAGTTGTATTTTTAATGGTAGAAAGACAGAAAGGTGCTTTGAACTACAGGTATGTATGGTCCTGCTTTTGAGTATTTGTGAGATCTCAGAAATGGCACTGAGTGGTTGGCCTCTCTGAGTGTATGTGGGTATTTCTAAAGGTTAAAGACAAATTCAAACTACTGTGAGTGCATATTTAAGTGTATCCATCTCCAAATCTGTGGTCAAATGGCTATGATTTACAGGTATTTCATTAAAGGAAAATTGCAGCTTATTACAACTTGGGTCTTAATTCATAAAGTGTTGGCCATCATTTCTATCCATCATGATAACAAGATACTCGCCAGCTTTTGTTGCTCAAATTTGGGAACAGATTGCTGCAAGAAGTGCATACAGTCAGATAATCAGAATTCTTGGAGACAAGCATGACATTTGAGAGATTATCTAATCCACTTTATTTTGAGACAAAACCAGAAATGAGTGCATCCAATCCTCTAGGAAGTAAAGTATGTCAAAATTTAAAGGAGGAATACACAGCCTTATTAATCCCAGTGTACCCCAGGGCGAGCAAGAATCGTCGGCAACCAGCTCCTGGCATCCAAAGTTAATTTGCTCGTAATGTGATTGAAATGAAGTTTACTTAAGAATATGTACTATGTAAGCATAATACCAACTGGAAATATTTAAACAGGATTGAGAGGTAGCAATGCGAAACCTGACAAATTGCCTCATGTGATGCCACTTGAGGCAGCGCCAGTTCAGCCTGACAGCCACAAGTCTGAAAATGAAAGTAATCTGGGGCTGTGGAGGTAAATCTCCAACTTAAATCTGATTTCTTTCTCATGGCCAGCAGGGGGCAACTCCACTGGTTTCAAAAAGGAGTCTGATTGTATGTAAGCTTATGAGAAAATTACCCAACTTCTCACTTGATTCATTACCTCAGTTCCTCTCTAAATTATAGCCCCATTTAGAGTAAACTAGGTGATAAAGCAGGGTATGCCTTGGGGTGTGGCTACGTTGCGAATGACAAGTTGCAACCGGAGCATGTCCTTAGGTTCTCAGTCAGATCCAGTCAGTATCCTCCGCAGCTCCTCTATCTCATCCAAATAAGGTCACTTATGGCTCCAAATCAAGATGGCATTGGCTGTAATGTCAACCTCGAGGCTTAGTCCACAAACCAATGGGTGACGTCACGGTAGGTTTACACTTGGACTGAACTGAACTGAAGGCCGGCAAGTTGTATTGTGGGTAATCTAGGCGCCAGGTTTGGACAAGGAAAAAGATTGTGTAGAATAAATAATACAGTACCTCTGGTTGTGCTGCATCATTCTGATCCCTTTTGTTCACACTGTTGCAAGCCTGACAGTCTTATATAACAATACAATGCTAAATCGGGGGAGTGCACTCTTAAGATGCTAAATATAGCATGGTTTAGGTGCAAATTCAAGCAGAATGCCCTTACCTCTGGGTTTAAATGGTGCATATTAAAAATGGTGTCCAAATCATAAAGATAAGACCCAACTTGTATTAAAACAGAGATTTCCTGTTGTACCTTTTTTATACATCTACACGGTGCCTTTCTTGCAGCGTATTTGTCCTTAGATGGCCTTTTCCTTGTCCTCCTTCTCCATCAGGACAAGTCCACCCCGGAGGACCAGAGCTCCTGGGACAGCTTCAAGACCATGACCCCCGAGCTGTCTATTGTACCTGGGGAGCAGAAGGATCGGATGGAGCTGCACAATAAGAACTGGGACTCCTCCTCTGCGAACACACCTGACTCGTCTGAGGGAGACTTCCAGACTGAAGTGTGAAGACGTACACAACACTCACTTGAATACAAACATTGCTCATGTCGAGACACAGAGGCACACAGAGATACTGAACCTCTGCAAAGTTATACATAAGTGATTTTCCGCAAAGATCTCACACACACTGCTCCCCGTCTCCTGCAATGTGCTCTGTCGGATCCCATACTGTATTTGTTTACTGCTGCAGAGGACAGACATGAAAAGAAGACTGTTCTACTCTATATTTTCGCAAAGACTACTGAAAAAGAACAGGGGCTTGACACGTCTGTGACTGAATTTTTAAATGAACTTAAAAAAACTATGAGAAACTTATTTCTGAGAAAAATGTCTTGATTTTATTCTGGAGAAAAAAAAAGAAAATCTCTTTCAAATGTTTGATGATTTGGGGGGGAAAAGAGAAAAAGAAGAATATTTCTGCACCGTTCCGTTTTTTTTATAGCAAGGGGAAGAAAATCTCACTGAGGTTTCTCACACTGGTAGCCCCCTTAGGCACCCCGCTTTCATTTATTTCCTTTTCCCTTCTAACGGATGACGACAGCATTCTATGTCTCAGTCTTTCCTTTTTTTATTTCATCTGTTTCTTTTTGGATGGAGAGGGGATGAGGGATGGGGGAAGACGCTGCTCATTGATATGTGCCATCCTGTCTGCTTTTTTCAGGTTCCAGTTCAACAGTCCCATCCATCCATTCCTCTCACGTCCTCTGTGTCAACATTGTACCCCCCCTCCCTTTTTCTGTATTTTCTATGGTTTAGTTAAAAAAATGTCCTCCCCTATGGTTTGAAACTTTTAATGAAAAAATAATACGATTGAAACAAATAACCGAGTTGTGTTCTATGGTCTAACTGTTCAAGAAGAATTGATTTATTTTCAGACTGGTTTGGTTTGTGCTTGTGCTGCCTTTTTCTTCTATTATTTTTCTTTTTTTTCCATTTCCTGTGAGAATTAACCCATGTGGAACTTAAAAAAAACAATTTAGGACACACACACGGCACATAAATGTGAGCTTGCTTTCTGAGGTAATGTGCGCCGCGTGTTATCCACCCATGAGGGAAAAGAAGGATAGCGATCGTCATGCAGATTCTCGCATTTCTCCTTCTTCTTCCCCCCCCGCTGCTTGGAGATAAAAGCCTCTAAAGATTGCAGCATCTGAATCCATTTCAGCCATCACCAATCACACTAATGCCAGGAAAAGAGAGTATCTCAAGTCATTTTCAGCCCAAATGGAATCCACGCCGGGTTTGCTTAGCATCTCGCGTTATGCCACTTCGAGTGAAGTATCAATCAGTTTAGTTACTGTGGAATTATTATAAGCTTCATGTGACCTGAAGAGGTTTTCCAAGCCGATAATATGTGAAACTAAACACCACCTGAGCCAGATTTTTCTTATTTTTCCAAGAACCCTATAATAGATTTCAAGATAAACATGCCTCCCTTTGCTTTTGTCTGCCGCCTTCCTCCTTCTCTGTTTCTGCCCACCCAGTGTCATGCTGCCAGGAGGCATGACATCCTCGTGTTAGCAGAGAAGCCAGATGTATAAATCCTCATGGATCCCCATCCGTGTGATTGTATCCTGCACTTGCCAGCACAGCAGCTTCAGAAAGAGAGTAAAATACAAAAGCAGGGATGGCACCATAGAGGTTATAAGGCTACAAATTAGCAGACTGAAGAGGAGACAGCACACCAAAAAAAATAGCCAGTGGTGATTCCTCTGACATTCTACATCCATTCTTCAGTGGCTACAAGAGGACAACCAGTTTCCTGCTGTTGCTACATTAGCACATCAGTCCTCTGCACACCGACAGAAAGAGAGAGAGAGTGTCAGAGTGCAGGATGAATTCAATAGATGGCTTGATAACTTCTATGTCGATGTTCAAAGCAGCTCGCATTAATCTACCAGTCTGAGAAAGAGATGAGAGACAATTTAGGGAGGAAAAAAAAGGTGCCAAAAAAATGGTAACCAAGGAAGAAGAACCAAAAATATATAGCGAGGAAGCTAGAGGCGGGTGGAGATGCAGCTGAAGAAGGGGGGAGTGCTCAAAACAGTAATTATCCGGGGAAGGCGATTTGTCCTGACATTTTCCAATGGAGCCCTCAAACCATCTGTTTAAAGATCCCTAATGTGGTAGTAGTGCAGCACAGCGCAGATGGTGAGACAAGAGTGAGGGCCCTCTAACCTTTCAAGCTAATCAGCTGATAGGCAAACCTACAGCCCGCTCTGCCTCGGAGGAGAGACGAACGTCGCGCCCCGCGTTGCCCGCCTAAGGTCACATTCACCTGACCTTCTGCCAGGCTCAGGATCCAGATCTGCTCCACAGCGAGTCCAAACGGAAGAAAGCGGCGCTCCGTCGGTCCAACAGTCTCAGACAGTGGGTGTCGCTCAATAGCAGAAGAAAACATCAGTCTCAGGGGACACAGATTTGACCTTTACACAGACAAATTAGGTTGTTTTTTTTATGTACAGGTTGTTTTAGAGAGAAAGTTCAAAATGGATTCCCTAAAAAGCCTTGTTCCCATGGTAACCTATAGATGGACGTTGAGAGAAAGAGTTGTAAATGTTTGATGTTTTGTTCCTCACTTTTTTGCTCACTGCACATTAATAACATGACAGGTTCCACCTCAGTGAGGGCTGGATTTTTATATGTTTTCACCAACAAGAACGGTAAGTGAGATGCTGCTTGACTTGACTGAGACTGAGCCGTTTTGACTCATCGTTTGAATGTGCCACCACAACAATGGATCGTCTCGCAACTTTACACTTTTCTTTTCTGGTACGATGCAAATGCTGACACGTGAAGATGATGGTCATGAGTATGTCAGTGTGTCGTCTCGTTTTGCTTTGTGTGTTGAAAGCCTGCCAAAGTCAACAGCCCATAAAGAGAATATGAAACACGGGCAAGCCAATTTGCAACTTAACTTAACTCCAAAACCTACTATGCTCACCTCCACCATCCACCTTCAGCTTTTCAATGCTTGGGTGTTAACCGACTGCTCCAACCATCCAACATTCCAGTTGATTTATTACTGAAAAACCCCCTCCCTTTCCTTTAGTCCCTCATTTTTGTTCTTTTTATACATAAGATTGTACAAAGTAGTCCTCTAATGTTTTCATAGTGTCTTTTTTATATGAAAATAAATTTTCAAATTGATCTCCGTGTCTCATATGTGTATACGCGCCGCTTCAAGGGCATCTGTGGACGACAACAACTGGGCTCGCTCTTGATTTGCAGCGTACTCCCAACTCTCCAGTCCCATGTTTTCATAATATCACTGGGGGTGTTGGGCATGACAAACTCTGTCACCCAGAAGCATTGAAGCTTAACTGTGACCAATCAGAGGCGCCGCTGGTCTGTCTGAAAATGTAAGAGGAACAGTTCTGTGGGTTTGAAGTTGTTGCATTGGAATAACCAGAGGGGGAAATGTCAACTCAAAGTGATTATTTCATTAAAAATGTATCAACTTTGAGCGATATTTATGCTAATAATGATCCTCTTCCAAAGTGGAATTTCCCAAATGGTTTTGTTATGTAACATGGTGAAAATAGTCACAGTGGACGAGCTTTAACAGTCCAGTCAGCAGCGCTGGAATGAAGAAATGCAGAGGGGATGACACAGTGCGCATGCCTCAGTCGCTCCACGTTTGCCTTCCAAGGGGCTTGTGGGTAATTAAGTGTGGATGAGTCTGTCCATGGAGCTGCCATCACCCTCCCTGGAGAAAGGCCACCAACTGGAGCTTTCTCAAGAGAGTGAGAGGGGCCGAGAGAGAGGTCAGAGGGGGGAGGAAATAGAGAATCCAGCCCCAAGGATGAGATGCATGGTGACACAGCAAAAGCAAGGAAGCCGCTTTCACATTACCGCCGGCAGTGGAGTCACAGTGGTTGGACTTCCTCTTGGTTATTTTTCCCAGAGGTTTCTGGGTAATTAAGTTGTGGTGCTGGTGTGTCACGAGTGACCTGAGGAGAGACCCCGCTGACGTTTAATACAGTGAAACAAAGTGAGGAGCGGGCAGACATGAGTTGGAGGAAGAGAGAACAAATTTCATCTTGACGGAAGCTGTGTCCACCAGGAACCTCTTGTCACTGTTGCCTTTTGTATGATATTTACAATAAAGAGGGCGAGGGGGACACGCCATTGGGTGATCCTGACAGCACTGGGAGATGAGCGTGTTTTTGGTGCTCAGAACAGCAAGTCCTGAAAGTTTAATATAGCTGAGTTAAACAAAAGAGCAGAGCAAGGAGTTCCACTGCGGCTCTTCAGAAGCGACACGCCAGCAACAGGAAGCATCTGTGTTTTTCATGCACAGTCAAATCCTTAATCCAGAAGACCTTTTTTTTTTTCTTCAGTGTGTGTTTTAGATAAACCTTGTGTCACAAGCTGTTCTTGCTGGGGTGTTTTGTTTTGATATTCACAGGGATCTCTGCACAAGAAGCTTGCAAACATGGCTGTACTGCAGAGAAAAGAGAGTTCAAAACACGTGAATTGTCGATACAGTATGACTATATAACATACAAAGCTTGATCTGATGCTCTACAGGAAGTTACAGCGACAGGTGACCAACTGAATCGCACCGATATCTCCAATATCGTTGGAAGATTGTTGGAAACATTTCGGATAACGTAAGTAAACAATTCTGCAAAGGTCCAATCCCTTTTAAACATTTTAATACAGAAATTTAGCATATTTGTGTATTTGCATTTATATTTGTAGTTGTGCTTGCCCAATTAACTAGCAAATAGTCTTTCATATCCCTCCATAAAGCTCGAATGGTATGGAACGACAGTAAGGAAAATTACATTTTTTCTCCAAGTTTGTCTTTAAAACAGAGCTTCTCTGGGCATGGTGCCATTTTACCAGGATACATATGTTGCAGGGATGAGGCACCGCTTTAAAGACTAGAGTCAGGGATTAAAGTCAGATTACATAAAAAATTATAACATGATTGGCTTCAGCCTTACTCAAAATGATGCGCACTGGTGTATATATGGGGCTATTTTTAGGTAGGTATGCAGTAGAGGTGGCGGCAGTGATGTGCAAAGGTCTGAACAATAGGTTAAATTAAACAAAATGAGTGACCAGCCTAATAGCAACACATCCTCATACCTAACAACAAAAAAATGTGTGTTACCTAACTTCACTACATTAGTCATTCAAAATAACTCTCCACTGACTTTTGGTTTCACACTGGACAAGAAAAGCGGAAAGTCCAGTGCTTGCTTGATCCGACCATCCATCCCGACCTCCTCCCTGTGTGGACTTTATCGCTTTTATATTACTTCACTTGACTTCCTTCTTTGCTGCCATAATAATAACCACAGCCACTAGAGGTCGCCACCTGACCAGAAACGCAAGTATGAGTTATAAGCTGCTTTACATTGATGCAAAAAAATCAAAATCAGCTCAGCAAATTTCTTCTTCTCAGCACAAAATGCTTTCAACATGTTTGTCAAGAATTCACACCAAACATTTTGTACGTAGACAATAATTTGCTTGGGTATAATCAAACTTTACAGGGCACCTTTCACTAAGTATAGTTAAAGGTGTTGTTGGCTAAGGCAGAGATTTAGTAATATATGGTTTCTGTTCTGTTCTGGAAGAGCACTATAAGCTACTTTTTTTATTTTAATATCGCTCTTTATACGTACAAAATCTGTCGAAAAAACAAAACAAAAAAAAACATTTATCAGGTGAGAGCATGGGGAGACGGAGTGAGAAGTACCAAGATTGACAAGCAAAGTCAAAAAACAAGCAAAACAAATACTAGAGGGACAATAAACAAAATCACTTCAGGAACATTGAGGAATCTGGGTAAAGTGACAGCGTGACGCACCACGGGGAATATACGACAACTTGTGAGTGGAATGACATGTCTCACTTTGACACCGCAATAAAGTGGAAGCGTTCAGGACATGCAAGGAGGAAGTTTTCAGTCCTGAGAAGGGGAAATGTAAAAATCCATTGCTCTAATGGTTGGAGCATGTCTAGCTGTCCCTCCTCGGTGGCCGGCAGATGGTTCTGTCCCATAGGCTCCGGTGCCACGCTGCTCGAAGAGGACACTGAGAATGGAGCAGACTTACGGATTTAAAGGGAGGATGGAGAGGACGAGGCCATAGTGGAAGGAAGTGCTGAGGAAAAGCAAAAACTGGACGCCTAGACTGGTTTTGAGAAGTTTTTCTTGAGGATGTAATGCAGAGTAAACGATCAAAATTCAATCTAAAGCTTCTTTTCTCTAAAAAGTCTTTTGGACGGTGCCATGGACATCTCCTTTTCTGATGTTTTTGCGAAGCTTCCTGTCATCTGTGCTGTTATGGATCAGATCCCTGAATGCTCTGCAAAGCCAACATTCCAGTTTTGGCCCAGTTCTTTGGTGCTGATGGCACAGCCAGACTGCTCCTTTGAGAATGCCTTTCCACAATGGCATTAGAAGCCTGTCCATATGAAATGCCCTTGCTGTTCCTCATCCAAATTCAGTCCCTGCTTATCCATTGAGTGTCTAAGTCCCCATCATACAGACCGGGATGAAACACAAGTGGTCTTTGACACTTTGAGGGTGATTTATTCAGCACTGAGGTAAAGGACTCATTGAAGCTTCTTTTGGCTCCACCGAGCTCTCTCCACAAAGCACTCTACACATATCATGGCAACCTACATTTAGTAAGAATGAATTGCCTCTCCACACTGCCAAGGGCTTCTCGAAACACTGGCATAATTTAGAGGTAGGCTTAGGCTAATGCAATCTTCCACAGCCTCTCTGGCGTGCCGAGAAATGCAGCGCCTGGGACTTGCTAGATGTTTAACAGCTATTTAGCCTCATCACATCCTAAGGGACAGCGAGAAAACCAAGAAAATACAAGGATGAGGCGATGCAGGCGGCTTTCAACCTCTAGGCTGTTCATCAGAGGACAGAGGTGGAGGAGATGAAGCTGACAGGGACAGGGAGGTGAGGAGTCGCCATGTGCCTCCACACGCGTCTGGTTGCAGGGTAATGAGACAGCCAAGGCGGCCTCTCGAACTCCAAGTGTCCAACAGCGGTCAGTAGTGAGGAGTCCAAATGAGGGCGACCACCCTCCATGCCTCCCATGTGCGCTTTAGTCATACTTTTCAGGCTGTGTGTGAGGCTGTGTGTGTGTGTGTGTGTGTGTGAGGTCGATGCTCTGCTGGCTACATATCCTGACATCTATTTTAGCTGGATTGAGAGAGCCAAGTGGGAGTTTCTTAAAGGAGAAGTTGAACATTTTAGCTTAAGATTCTTTCTAAGAGGGAGATGAAAATATCGATGTATTGATTCGTGTTCTAAAAACAAAGACACAATAAGGACATGTTAGCACTGTTTAAAGTTGCAAACTGTGTCGACTGACAACTTGAGCTGTCTGATTTAGATGGTGTGGAGTTACTTTTTGGTGCTATTTTCCTTCGCACTTGAGAGTCCTAGCCATGTTTTTTCCTCTTACTGGTGTCCCTGATGTACTATTTGGACAAAATCAGTACTGTATTATGCTTTTTCTTTTTTTCCCCTGTTCTTCAGTGTTTAATATATGTTCATGCATATAAAAGATCTTGAAAGTTAATCAGATCAAAGTCTGAACCAACAGAAGCTCCTCTCTCCCACAGAAAGCGCTGCTCCTGAAACGCCTCGTCGGTAGTCCCGCCTTTAATTCCCTGACTTTGTTACATTACAAATGACACATTTACATCATTTAGGTAAGAATTAATTAAGCACAGCTGCTCTGTTGTTGTGAGCAGCGCTTGGTCAGGCGTGTGAGAGCTGACCAATCAGAGGAGGCTAGGTACTTTGGAGGAGGGCCTTAAAGAGACAGGAGCTAAAACAGAGAGTCACAGACAGAGGGGGAATACAGTGTTGCAGCAATGGAGCGTACGGGAAAACTGATGTGTTTTTTAAACATTAAAACATGTAAACCTATTCTAGTAGTATCCTAAAATGAAAATATACCTAAACAAACAAATTAAATAAATTGTCTTTGTTTTCATGACTGAATAAACAAACTGACCTTAAAGGACAACACGATTTCATACCGTTTTACTTTGTTTATATTTGGCGGACCCTGCCACCTTTCTACCTTCAAACAGTGTTCTGGGGACCTTATTTTCTCTTATTTCTCTGTGTATAATCACCTCATTAATATTGTGAATATTAAAATTCTGAGTTTGAATTTCTTCCCCAGAACTACATAGTGCCCCTTCATCATTTTAATTAGTAGAATTTGGGCTACTTGATATGTGTGCTGCAATGATTTCACATGACATCACTTATGGTGAGCGCAAGTGCAGATAGACAAAAAAATGAATGAATTTTTCCAAAATGTTATTCATTTTACAAACAAACACCGGCACACACACCAAAAATAACTGCAAGTGTCCTGTGGCTTCTCAGTTTATCTTCAGGCCTCAGATAATACTCAAAAACACAATGAAGTCTCTGTTGCACAGCAAAGTTAAACTATATGAACCATTTCTGTGCGAGTGTCCATCCCTGTTCTGGGGAGATTTCGTGTGTAATACACCATAATTGGTGTTATCCGTGTACTTGCATGTGTACAGACAAAATTTGGTATCACTCATCAAAAATTTGCACCGTACTGCTGTTAGAGGTCAAAAACAGCACGGGATATTGAGCAAGAGGACTAACACTGGAGATTAAGCCTTTCAACAATTTGTCGTGCCTGAGGCTTTCAAATGAAAGAAATTGAAAACAAATTATATGTTTTTTGTTAACATTCTGTATTGGAAGCACTCCCTCTGGGACTTGGAAAGGTATTTCCGAGAATGATTTGACTGCAGCAAGTGAATAGCTTCTTTTTATATTACAATGTGCGTATGTGGTGAGGTTATGCATGCAATTTCACACAACAATCATGCACGCTCAAGATATCTACCAGCATATCCTATTAGGGTATCTCTTTCCCTCTCTCTATGCATTCATGTTTACATAACTGAGCACATACGGCCCTCTTCTCAACCTGTAAACAAAACTGTTGGGAAGCAGATTCCCCACATAAATACTATCAACAACATACAGACAACATACGTTGGATGCCTCAATTCTAGCCTCACCTCCTTTTCATCCCTCTATTCTCTCAGATAAGGCGAAGAGTGGCCTGAGATAAAAGCAGGATGCGTTCAGGGACCCGGTCTTACCCCTGAGGGAGTGGAAATATTATTTGATCCCACTCAAAGAGCCTCTCTGTGCCAAGTCAAGCCTACCCACAGAACACAGGAATAGATTCCTCCATCTCTTTCCCTGCCTGCCTATCTGCCATTCCTCTCAGTGAACCATCCTGACTGGGAAAATTGGTTTGATTAAGCGCGGTGTCAGTATGACGTCACAGTCCATATGCCACGGACATGAACACATGTGAATACACTGATCTGTTTCTGTATCTGTGTGTCTCTGGAGTATGATGTTGTTATTTCTATCAGGACCTACATGTAGCACTCTTTGAAAAACTACACCTGACTAATATTTCTTTGTGATTAGATCTTACTTTTTGACATTATGTGTTAATCAGACTTTGAATGTTTTCATTCACAGGGCATTTACAGTTGCTTTGCTATACTGCTACAACTGGACAGTTGTTTGAATGAATGCTCTGTATTTTTTGCTAACATTTATTGTATTTAGATGGACATTTGGAATCAAAACAATGACAACAACTGTGTGTTGTTGTGTGTGAAGGTAAGGTAGATATAGGCCTCGCTAACATAATCTGTTGCAAGCTAGCCAACGTTGCTAAAATAGATAGACAGATAGATAGATAGATAGACAGACAGACAGACAGACAGACAGACAGACAGACAGACAGACAGATAGATGATAAGTAATAAGTTTTGTCAACACTGCTTGCAGGTAATAAAAGCTTGTTTAGATATGCTTTAATAACCTAGCTTTACTTACTTAATTTACTCATTCTACACCATTAAAGTGTGCATTAGTACATTAGTGCAAAGTACTGATTATTTACAATTGCCACTTTCAAAGAGTTTGTGTTAATTTAGGTTACCTGTTATTATTATTCTGGTGTTTTAATGTTTTTTATTATTATTACACAAGCTGATCATTTGTTATGTATCAAATCATGATCTGGGATGTAACTAGGAATTTAAATTTAATAAAAGTAACTCAAAATTGTATTTAACTATATGATAGGTGTTTAGTGACAGGACAAAATGACATGGCCCCTCTGGCATGTTTGTGTTTGTCTGTGGTCAGAAATGAAACTTGTGGTTACCCATGGCAAGCAGTGCTCAAGGTCTTCAGCACAACAGTTCAGCAAAGGGTTTGTGGGATTTTAAAACTCAAAACTACTCCTCTTTGCTATTGGATCTAACATATATTTTAAAGACTGAAAGAGATTTCTTTGATACATTTTGACAAGAATTACCAATAAAACTGTTATTTCTTATTCAGAATCTGACTTGATAATGGATTCTTGGAAAATCATGTTAAGGCACTGCACCACAAATAGCTTGTTGAAAATGCCCAAGAAAACATATTGCCTGTTTCAGCGTCATACTCTGCATGTTCCACCTCGTGTTTTCTGTTATTATTATTATTTATTCATTATTAAAATAACACCAAGTATCATGGTCAATGGATATTGCCTCCTCAACCCCTGAGTGTAACTGGAACATCCAGCTCAAAGTAAAGTGTTCATGGTTTCTCATGAGTTAGTAATACAGAGTGAGCCAACTTTCTAGCGATCATGTTTTTTATGTTTTCATGTTAAGACCTGCCATCTTGACGCTGGGCAACCAATGACCAGCACGAATGACGACTAGTGATCGTGTTGTGGTACCAACAGACAACTAATCTAACTACTGCAAGATACAAGCATGGAGGAACCAATTTTACGTTTGAATGTTTTATTGATTTTCATTTTATCTTTTTCATTTATCCAATGGATTGTGGGGGAAACTGAAGCACTCGGAGGAAACCCACATGGTCACAGGGGGGAAAACTCCACACAGAGAGAACTCAGCCATGTGGTCGAGTTCTCTCTGTGAGGCTGCAGTGCTTACCACTGAGCCACCATGCCGTCCCACGATGGTGATGTCATGACCTGTCCTACTCTGCCTGTGACTGGCTAATCCTGATTTTCTTACTCTAAGCCTACCCAATCTCACTCCCCATGCCTGAACCTAACCAAACCAACCAATGAAGGCAACAAAGCAGAGGCAGAGTAGGACAGGTCATGACATCACCATCCTGGAAAGTAAAGTTTGGATTGTCTATATGCACTAAATGGTGTCACACAGCAGGTGTCCGGCTTTGTGCACCATGTGTAGTCAGTGCAAGAGTAAGATGATGTTGTTTTCAGTTTTCAGTTGCCCTCTGGTTAGGTTTAGGAAAGGGTCATGGTTGTGGGTCTACATAGCGTTTTCGGCTATGTATACCTGGGTGCTAAGAGTATCGCTGAAAAAAAAGGGTCCTGTGGTCTGTTACAGCCACTCAGAATGAAGTCTAGTCAGGTGTCACTGATGGACTTTGACTCCTGCTGCTTCTTTTTTCTTCCTCAACGCCTCTTTCTTTTCTCGACAGCCTGCTCCTCAGGGACTTCAGCCTCTTTCACACATTCTGGCTCCTGTACAACATAGAATATCCCCTCCATATGTTCGGGATCATGGGCAGCACAGAGGGTCCCATCCACAAGTTCTGGATCATGTGCAACACAGAGGAAGTCCACTGCCACAGGTTCTGGTCCTGGAAGACACGGAGGGAATTCTCTTCCACAAGTTCTGGTTCCTGTAAGACACGGAGGGACTCCTCTTCCACAAGTTCTGGGTCCTGTAAGACATGGAGGGACTCCTCTTCCACAAGTTCTGGTTCCTGTAAGACACGGAGGGACTCCTCTTCCACAAGTTCTGGTTCCTGTAAGACACGGAGGGACTCCTCTTCCACAAGTTCTGGGTCCTGTGGAACAGCAGAGGACACCTCCTCCTGCTGGCACACCTGGTCCTTCAGCTCTTGCATGAGTCGGACATTTTCTGTTCTGAGGACCTGATTGGCCTCTTCCTCAGCCTTGAGCTTCACATCAAGCTCAGCGTTTTTTAAGGTTTGATCCTGAAGTTGGATTTTCAGATAAATGTTATCAGACTTCAGGTTGATGTCAAGAGACAGTTTGTAGTGCTCAACTCTGACAGTAAGCATTCTGCTCCAAAATCATATCCTGGACCTGCTTCTTGTGCTCTGACACCGTCCTGGCATGAGACTTCAGATGCATCTTGACCTTCTCCTGAAGGGTTGCATTCATCTGTTTGCCTGCCTTTATGTCAGTGTCATACCTTTGCTGGAGATTGTTGTGTGCATGATAGATATCATTGTATTCCTGGCTGAGATCGTTGTGTGAAGCAGTGAGCTTCTGGAGCTCTCTCCGAGTTTCCAACAACTCATCCAGTTTCTTCTGTGCAGCCAACTGTTGTTCCTGGATCTTGTGTGACTCACAGATAACATTGTATGCCGTGTGAAGCTCACTGTATGATTTGTTGTATGAAGTACTGAGATTGTTAGTCTCTATCTCAGTTTTCCACACCTTCTTCATCTGTTCATCCAACTGACTTTGCATTTCCTCCAGCTGTTGGCTAAGCCCGACACTCTTAGTGTCCTGCGCCTGAGACTTGAGTCTTTCTTTCTGTAAAAGATCTGTATTAGTCTTTCTGCACTTTTTCTCATGATGGAGTTCATCAGTCAAATACTCAATCTGGTCCCAGACAGTCCTGTTTTCATTTGTTTCTAATTCCAGGTTGGCAGAGAGCTCGGTGATCCTCTGCTCCTGAGAGGAACTGTGTTGTTTTTTGGAGCGGAGTTTTCAAAATCTACTGTTGATCATTTTAGTTGACTGTTGACAAGTTTTGTTTTTCAATTAAAATTCTTACATATTGCCCCTTTAATAGTTAGTTGTGTTGACATGTAGTTGTAGATCTAGATGTTTGACTAGTGTATTACTAAACCCACCCATCACATGCCGCGCCACCCACCACAAGTAAATTGTCAACATGTGGAAACACTGATTTTGTGTGGGTTCTTGGGATTTGAGTGCACAGGAAGGTGATGAAAAATTGTAACATGTAAAGTAATAGTAACTAAAGCTGTAAGACAAATGTAGTGGAGTAAAAAGTGAAATAGTTGCCTCTGAGATATACTATATATAAAATGGTTTTATTGAAGTGAAGTGAGTACATTTAATTAGATACATTCACAACACTACATCTACAGTATATCTAGCCAACAGTTGAATTTGACATAATTCTATGAATTGCACAATATCAGGTCCAGTGCCACTATTCTTTATTTTGCTCCAATAAATGGTTGCCTTTACATCCAAATGTGTCTTTAGTGTGAACTCATGTGCACGTGGTACAATGCGATATGACAACATCAGCTGATTTAGCTTATTTTACCCCAGCCACCTGAGCCATCATCAAAACGGTTGCCAGTTTCTTCCCCAAAACTTCTGTAAAAGTGAGGAGTCTGAGTGAGGTGCCTGCCATTTTCAGCAGCATCACAGTATTCCCATGTGCCTCACTGGAGAGCAGTTCCATGTTCAGCCATGCTATTAAGATTCAAAATACACGCTTCTTTCCTCACCCTTTGCGTGGTATAACAGATGACTCACTGCAAGCTGTCAAAGAAAAACATGCATTAGCAGTGTATTAAAAGTCTCTTCTTTTAAAAGTGACCCTGAACGTCATGTTAAAACAGATGCAGTCTGCCGTCTTTAGTCAAGTAATTGCATGACACGTCGTCAAAATGAACATGAAAAGGAAAAATATCTTTTTATTCCGACTCAAAGAGATGTGGTAATTTCAGCAAATGTAAAACAGCACCTGTACTGACATTCATTTGTACAGAAGTGATTAATGTTGTGATTAATGCACAGGATCTGTTCTTATTAGATTCTGCTCCCTCACCAAAAGAAACTTGTTCCAAGGACCTCATTAATCTTTAAAGAGTTGAGAAAAGCACAGCCTGTTGAAGTTTTAATAATTGTGCTGAAAAGAGGAGAAAGGAAGCTTTCCTCGCAGAGTCTTGTGTACTAATAATTACCAAACATCACAGCCAAATTACCTCGAACATCATTTGTTTGTTCAAGCAGTTGCATTGATCAATTTTGCAGGTTTAGAATTCGCTGTAATGTCTCGAGTTCATTACCGTAATGCAGCTTGTTTCAAAACACATAAATCGAGAAGCCTTCTTGTTGTCGCTGAGGTAAGACTATAATTGAGCAATCTGAACACTTCACTACAGTCCAATAAAAGCAGATTTTGCATTGTCCTCTCAGACTGTACTAAAATGCACAGAAAAAAAAGCTAGATTTCCTTCTAAATAGTAAACTGAAGCTGCTGGCAGCAACGTCTACCAAGGATTGAGGGGAAATCTTAAAGCTGTGTTAATGGATTTTTGGTCACAAGGGGGCAAAAGCCTCCAAAAACAGACAACAACAGACAGTTGATTTGGCAAACAATTAGCAAATAATGGCCCACTTACACATCCAGCAGTCACAGAGCAACATTATCATCCTGTGTTGTTACGGCTGATTTGTTTTTATGCACAGTTGCCATGCTTACACTGACAGGAAGGTTGGTAAGTTCCTAGTTTGTCACCATATCATAATAAAAACTAAAATAGCAGGTGTTAACAGTAATCTTCACACATTTCTCACATGTCTCCTATATTATAGGGGAGCCCATATATTAATGCACAAGACTTCCATAAATTAACGCACAAGACTCCTCAATTATGCATTCCCCTAAATGTCAGCATTTCACATATGTGGCACCTCATAAAGCAATTAGCTGATATGCATTTAAACTACCTTTTAATTAGTTTCCTAGAATAACCTGTCAGAAACGATTTTTTTTTCTTTACTGACCTCCAGATGCTAGGGAAACTGGAAGCAGCTTTTACTTCTTGCCCCGATGTGTTCATGAAGACAGGGATATTTTAATGGAAAAGCTGGTCACTGGATCAATAAGCAAGCTAAAAGAGGTGAGAGGTACATACCAGATACGCTGCTGCATGAATGCATCTCCCCGACTGAAGTCCGGACCCTATGAGGAATGTGTAGACGGCAAAGTTTGACTCACAAACATCTACCACAGATATCAGGTCCACTTTTATTTCCATTAACCTAAGCAACAGTGCTGAGGCTCAGAGTTCATTACTGATCTTCGACCTCAAGATCCAGTAAGTAAGCTGTTAACCACATCACACAGTCCTCATCATCAGATTTGGGTTTGCTCAGTTGCCATGGAATTACAGCGTACAATCTCAAGAGAAGGATCTCTCATTTACGTCTACTTCAAGGTTAAAGGGAGACAGTTGAAAGCTCCACAACAGCTACTAATGGATCTCAAGTGAGAATATATTATCAACCAAGCAACAAGAGGCTTTATCATTGTGGAATACATTTATATTTTGGTTAAAAGGAACACAATTTAAAGTACTTTGTGTTAACCTTGATATACATGTTGCCAATAATACAAAGTATGCAATTTATCATTTGAAATATTCATAAGTTTTATCAGGGAGAGGCCCAGTGACAAGCCTCTAATGCCAAAGTGGTTCAGGGGTATGAATACACAATCGTAACTTTTTCGTCTGACGTCACATTCAGGATGGGAAGCTCGAATGCTGGGATAATGTAAGCACTCAACCATTTCCTAGCTAACATTTGATTACATCCAGTGCGTCTGACTTCCAAGCTCAAAAAGAGTGCTGCAGGGATGACGTATTTTTGTCGGCTAACCCTGAAGTTAGCACCGCCCTGGTTCTCCCACGGCAAAAAGCCTATACGATTTTTGAATTTGATTTTTGGCTCTGTTGCAAATATAAATTAATGCTAACTAACAAAGCTACACGACTTCAATGTCACCAACATTTTGCATCTTACAACGCAATATTATACACACTTCTGTCCCCGACAACTTCTGTTGTCTCATTTAGCAACTGCCTTTTTTGAGACACGTAAACACTTTATATTTAAATTGTAGGCTATTTACTGGCATATTTTATGTCGTAGAACAAAACCTGGAAAAATCTCTGAAGCTTGTGTTAACTACAGACCCTATTTCAGTCATTTTACCATAAACCCATTCAAAGAACCCACTGACTTCAAGACGAGGGAACCAGTAGTCCAAAAATGCTAACTTATTTCCTGGTTTTTGGCCTCATTCCTTTTGGGACTCTATAAATGTATCTAATATTTTAGAATAATGCACACCTTTCTTATCAGATTGTGTAAGACCAAAAAATGAATATGTTAGCTAGGCGGTGCTTAAATGCTAACATTAGGCTAATGAGTTATTAAATGTATTGTTTTACCTAAGAATATGACCAGATGTCCCTCCAGCTTTTCACTATCCATAGTCTTTTCGGTTGCAGATCAATGAGGAACTGGCAAAATGACAACTATTTGTCAGATTACCTACGTTTATTGGACTTTTTGAGCATTTGAGCTTCTCACCTTGAGCAAAATGGCCAGAGATTGAATATAGTATATAGAAGGGGAGCGCTAACCCTGCAACGCAAATTGTGGACAACTTCGAAGTATTTTTAACATTCACAGATTTTCAAGTTCAATTCATCATCAGTCAGTCCGTGTCTTCTATAGCTAAGATGCCGCTCAGCCAACGTCCCACCCCTGCTCTTGGCTCTGTCCTGCAGCAGCTGGTGGTGGTCCTGCTTCATCAGCAGCTTTGCTGGAATAGAAATTGGTGCTTGAAATTAGTTTATTAAGGGAACGCAATAGACTCCTCAACTTTCAATAAAAACATCCTCCTATTCTACAACTAGAATAGAAGATAGTAAAAATAATTCTATTACAGCTTGTGCTTTGGCGTGTTCCTGTAGATACAAACTATGGCTAAACTTATTGCTCGCAAGGCCAAGTTCCATTTAAATGAAATAGTGCGTGTTGGTGAAGTCATTCTGTAAAGGGCGAAGGATTAATGTGAACCCTGTTGGAGACAGCAACCATTTTCTTTCATGCGCTATCAGAACTGCAATACTTGTCACACTGGAATGTGCACAGCTATACGTGCAGGGCTGAAAGTCTATAATGCATTCTGGTGGTGTTCGGTATGAAAGAATGCAGGTTTAAGAGTCATGACTTTATTTTTCTTCCGATATCTGGAGTATAAAGTGGCATTAATGTACAATTCACAAATAGGAGGTTTACTTTGTACACTATACAAAACGTACACCCTGAAATGTAATCCAGCACCTGTCGAACTGTATAAGCTCAGGGGCCTGCAGTATGTTCTCCTGCTATAGCAAAGAGACAATATCAACCTTGATCAATTTCAATTAATGTGGTCTCCTCTGTAGGCTTAATGCTGCTGCTGCTGCTGCTGCTGCACCTGCCTCTCAGTCTGCCTGAGCCTCAGGGGTATCATGAGCACCACAGCCATCTAGTGTCACTATTATTTTGCTGAAGGGCTTTGGTTAGTGTTACCAATGTGTGCTCCAGAGTTTGCATACATTATAATGGAGACCTTCGTTATTGGTGGATGGTAACCTTATTGAAAGGGGCATTCATACTGTCTGCCACATGGGACGGAGTATCATACATGATGGTGTTACACCTACTTTTTCAATATTTCTACAATTCGTGTCACATCATGTTCACAGTACATGTAGTGCTTCACAAGCCCCACAGGAACCGCGCCAGCCTTGAAGCTAAGTAGCCAAAATGTGTAATATCAACGTCACGCGATACACTGGGGCCCAAAAACACTTTCTCCCATACGCTTACATTGTGAAAGAAGCAGTGGATGCATTTTTTTTTTAGCATCAAAACCCCCGCAAAACGACTCACGTTCTATGGGCCCTAGGGTTGGGCCGATGAACAATGCCATCATCCATCGCCATTGGCTGACAGCCATGGATGACTAATCCCTGAGCATCCTAACATCATGATTTGAAAGGCCCACCAGAGAGCACAATTAAGTGTCCCCTCAGAGTTGCCGTAGGGCAAGAGTTATTGTTGTTTGTGATATTTGGGGAGAGGAAATGAAAAGAAGTATGTTGCTGCTCAGTGCACTAACATTACGTCTCCTTGTCCCATTTATTATTTTCTTATTAAACCAGCTCAGTTAGGTGACCCCAAGACACTCGGTTTCATTTGTGGCAGCAGTGTTTCTTTTCCCGCGGGCGGCTGTTTCTCACAGTCATGCTGTTTTTATACACAGTTTTCTTAGCTTAGCTTCCTTGGCTAGTCGACCAATGTTGTTTTATGCATATGAGGCTGAACAAAGCTACGTTACAGAGATGTGGTGCAGAGACGAGGACACTTTTAAACCTGGCACAGGGATGTACTGTATGTCGGTGGTAACGGGAGATAGTTTCCTCTGCATGGTGAGACAGTTCGAGATTCATATCAGAACAACGGTGGGAAACAGCAGCGGCTACAGTGGTGAGCTAATACGCAACTGCTGCCTTATGACAGCACTGAGGGGACATGCTGCCTCAAATTCATAAACAACGATGTCATCATCCATCACGATGTTTCACTGTAGACATCGTCATATGCCAGTTAGACAGACATCGCCCAACCCTAATGGACCCCACAACGCAGAATATCCCAGTACTTTTACAGCTGGGAAGTGGAGTTTTCTTGGCTTTATGCGCCACTGAGCAGCTTTCTGAATGGGGCTTCGCCTCCGAAGTTGTATCTAGATTTTCATTGTTAAATCCATGGCCTTTTATGTATATTAGCTAACACGGAAGTTAGCAACACCCTGGTTCCCTCAACAAAAAGGCTGGGATTTTGGCATTGGATTTTGGATTATTGCAGAAAATCAAACTTAAATAAGCTCTCAGCAAGCTAACCTTTACAAGTGAACAGCACTTTCAAGATTTGTGAAGCTTAAATGCAATCGCCAGAAATGAAAAGCTAATTTTAGACCGTAAACAAACTACATAGCAGTCGCATGACTTCGACATCTCCACCACCGACTACACTATACCATACACACTTATTATGAATTGATCAATCTAAAAGTTGGCAAGTTGGAGTAAGAATAGTTTGAGACTGAGGTCTGCATTATAGCTAGGCGAGAAAGCTGTGAAGCCAGAGACCACTGTTCAAGATAGCGTTTTCACATTTGTAAGTGTGAAACCACTGGACGTCGGGACATTTTCCAGCTGTGATATTGCCGACAGAACCAGGGAGACCAAATCATGATCTTTCCCTAACCTTGACCTAGTGGATTGGTGCCTAAACCCAAATGAGACCATAAGCACAGCGTTGTCACAACATAAAATTGAATCTAAAGAAATATAAAGTTTCAACATATCTGTGGTTGGCGGAAACGTACATTGCCAACATTATTCTGATGATTGAGCTGAGATTGGCATTGATGAGTTCCTTCAAATACGTTGCCATTACAATGCCTGGAATGTTTGTGCATGAACATTAGTAGTTATTGTATCATGGCAACTAGCCACTTTATAATTACTTAAAGAAGATTGGCAAGCAGTAAGGAACATGAAGTAGCCAACAAATGTGACATTAATACATGACTTTTTTGAGGATTGCACCATTAGGATGACACATTCAGTGTTCAGGCACTTAATAATATTTTATCTGGCCTAGCACTGCACACCAGCCAGCTGTTCATGCTTTCCCTGCCAAAATCAGCAGGGACGTCATCCTTCCTCTGCAACACAAGGGTGATCATTAGGTTCTTTTGAAAGACAAAACCAGAGAGGAGTGTCCCACTCTTCACGCACAGAAATTGCACTAGAGGTACCAATTAAGCACTTCTCTATGAGATCGAGCCCAGCGGGGTGATGTAACATTTGGGCTCCCAGCAGGTCTGTAGAGTTTTCATGTACAATAGGCTGTTACAGAACTCCCGCGAATCAGATTAGCTCATTTAGCAGGCCACTTATAACACCACAGTTTGCTTAGCTCGCCAAACCCCTGATGTCACGTCAGGAAATGAATTGCTACAAATGAAAAGATATATAAAAGAGAAGCTGCCCTGTTCCATAACTGATTCTGCCATTGTCCTTGAGCCATATTTGATGAAAACCATTATTTTATAAAGTGCTCATGTTCAGCAGGAAGTTCCAAAATAACACTGTCTACTTAAATTTTTATGTGGAACTCTTAGTCAGCATAATTGGTGCCTCGTGGACTAGAAATTCAACAGCACTCAACATCCTGATCTGGTGATGTAACTCTAAGACAGGCCCATTGCTGTAACAATTTTTCAAATAACTGTTCGAATTATACCCACGTGCTGTTTTATATAAGACCAAATAGTACATCTTTTAAAACTGCTTAACATCCCTTTTGTTTTCAAATTGTGTCCCTGAAAATACGAGGGACACTCCTACACACATTTGTTCAGCCCGAAAAAACAAAGTGCTGTGTGCTTCTTTTGCAATGCTATGTGGAGAAGAACTGGATGTGTTTCTCAAAGCAGCCATTATGATGTGTATTAAAGTTTATTCAAATAGACAGCACATTTCAGTATTCTTTTTATTTTGTCCTTCTCTTCAATTAACTCAATTGGGGTTGTGCATTTCCAAACAGAAAAGGCCAAAGTAATATCGCACCACCGCTTTCTCTTCAATATTTCATACAAATTACAATTCATCGTCAGATTGTGTTTGCATGACATCAAAAGTAACCTGCTGCAAAGCAGAAAAACATATTTGTTAGGTAGGTAGGAGGAATTTAATCAAATTCACACAGCAACACCAATTTTGTGTTTATTGTACAGTTTTCTTTAAAGCTTTTTTTTCAGCTCATGTTCATGTTGTGAAAATCTTCACTGTCATTTATTTTAACGAGCAGATTTGTAAGAGATAATCCTCTTAAATTAGTGCACCCATAAATATGAATATCCAAACTGCAAAGTTATATTACTTGCACTGCCTGATTAGAAAAAGCGATTGCTTCTAAAGAGGATTGTTCAAAATGTGGTTTGCATGAAAGGCAAATCAACACTGATACCAAATCACAGATCATACAATGCCAGAGAATAAAAGTGTAATATTAAGGTGTCACAAACTATTCCACAGAATGCCACTCACTGAATCAAGTTAAGCGCCATCACCAGTTATTTTTCTTTGACATCGTCAATAATGCCCAGTGGATATCTGAAATCACCTATTTACTTTTCACAGTGAGAAGCTCCGACTGTCAGCTATTGCACCTGCTGGAGATTTGCTCCATCTCCCTGATGTCATAAGCACCCATTGTTTTTAAAATGGCACCTTAAACAGCATGCAGAGAAAACTGCTATCCTGACAATCCAGATCTATAATTTGAAACTACATGTCGCCACATGTAAAGGGACTGCAAAAATATCATCTTTTGAGAAGTAATTCCATTTTTCTGCAATGCAATGTGAAGAGCTCAATCTGTCAGGGAACAGTTAACAAAACCTGTACCCCGCCATCGATGCAATGTGTGAAACTAGGACAAAACAGTCAATGTATACTCTAAATAACATTCTAATCCTAATTTAAAGACAAAAAACTGTTAAGGTCAATCTACATATGACTTTTTGCTTTGTATCTTGCACACCTTATATCCCACAGGTCTAAGTTAATATTTCTGGCTATGCTACTGTTATGTACATTGGGCCTGCATACCCTGGTCTTAACAGGAAGCAGATTGTCTACTTTCTGGTTGGCTGCTAAGTTATAGAAAATACTTTAAATCATTTTAATTTTACCCTCTCTAACATTACCTACTTGCTTAATTTTACTTTTAGTAAAATACTAACCCTAACTCTACCAGGGCGATTTTTCCTGAAAACAGAAACATGCTCTTCACATAATCCGCCTGGATAATATTAGCCCTATTTTTATTAAAGGAGACGTATAATGTTATTTTTTTAGGTTCATAATTTTATTTTGGGTTACTACTATAATAGGTTTACATTCTTTAACGCTCAAAAAAAGCATCCGTTTTCTCGTACTGTCCAGTGCAGCAGCATTCCCATTCTGGCTGAGACGCTCTGTTTTAGCTCCTGTCTCTTTAAGGCCCCCCCTCCTGAATACCCAGTCTACTCTGATTGGTCAGCTCACACACGCCTGAACCAGCAACATGTCTTCAGTCGGTTCTATGAATGAATATGGGCGCGAATTATGCAAATGTGTGACATGGTGACGTGGCGTGATGTCATGAAGTCATGGAACGGGCGAGGAGCCTCAGAGACAGTGTTTTCTGTGGGAGACAGGAGCTCCTGTTAGTGCAGACTTTGGGATTTTTAACTTTTAAGACCTTTCACATGCACAAGAACCTATAAAAAAACACTGAAGGAAAGGAAAAAACGGAAAAAGCATTATAGGTCTCCTGTTTTAAACATTGTCAACAGCCAATTTGGTCTTTCTTTTCCAACACTGTATTGTCAATGTCTGATTGTTTATAGTTCACACTCACAAATAATGCTTTGCTAAGACCCAATAAGAGAGGGAGAAACAGACTGATATGGGATACAAAAATAATACAATAATATAAATGTATCCCATTCTGTTCACTTGCAATGTCGTCACGTTAATTGCAAATAGAAATTCTCATTTTGCCCTTTACTGTTATGTTTACGATAGCGACAGGCACATGCAACCTGGCTGTCCTCCGGACCCTCATGGTGTGTGATATATGTGAGGGTTCTGTGGGGCCAGATGTAGGTCATAAGAAGTAATGAAATGCTTCAGAGACCACCGTTAAATGGTGCTTCTTTTTATAACATGTTCAATGACAGGTGAATGACACAGTGATTTGTCCGAGTGGGAAACCAGTGGACAACATAATGACGGCACGTTCTGTACCACGGACTCCACAATGCTGTGAAATTGAATATCACATTTAATTCCTCTGTCTTTCTGGCTTCTGTGTCACTGTCTGTTAATTGGTCTGGGTTTGTGTTCGTTACCTTGACAACCCATTCTCTCCTCTCCTTCCCCATTAAACTCTCCCCTGACGCTGGCATGGTGCACTAGGTGGTTTAGTGGATGGTCTTGTTGCGAGCAGAGCAGGGAATATGTTGCAGATATATCTCGCGCCTCTCCGGTGGCATATTAATGCTTAAGTTGTCCCTCAGGTCAGAGAGCTGTAAACACTCATGCATGTTATGAGGCGCTTCAGCCATAAACCCTAGAAAGGCCAATGGATTTGGATTTGATCTGTGGGGAGACTCGTTTTTTTTTAAGTTATTCACCATGCATTTCAAATATATCTTTTTGTATCCTCTTTTCAACCCTGTTTTTTCTTTTATCACCTTGTCAGCAACCTCCTCCTCTCTGTATTCCATCTCACAATATGCCTCTCCTCACCACTTTCCCTGCTAGAAAGCTCTCCCCCTCCCTGTCTTTGTGGTGTCTGCCAATGCGCTCTGTGGTTGGGGGGCTGATGTTTTCACAAGTAGGGGAAGGGCACGTCTCGCAAATGGACATGTCATGTGGAGCAATGCCCAGCCAGTTGCACTGGAGAGAGCCCTGGGGTCTAGAGCAGAGCAAGCCAGGCAGACACTGAGAAAGAAGAGAACTATCTTTGGCCAGGCGAGCCAGCCCCGCTCCCCGGGCCAAGCTGGAGTCACGAAAGAGACGGACCCGGAGACAAAGACATGGAGAGAGGGCAAAAAACGGTGGCAGAGTTGATGTTGCTGGCAAACAAATATGCTCTACTGCATTAAAAAAAAAGAGAGAGAGAGAGAAGCTGTGCACAATGAACTGTAGGAAGCCAGATGGGTTGTGAACAAAAGCCCATTTCAGGCTTCAAAATTATATTTGACACTCAGGTGCTTATGTACAGGATGTCATTCCCTTCATACTGACTCTGTGGACTGTTGTGGCTTTTCAGGAATGTTACATACTGCGTAGAAACATGTAATAATATAATGCATGATATCTTTTCTGGACAATTAGCTCAAGAAAAATACAAAATGACAAAATAGGTTATTTTTATTTTTGTGCTATTCAAAACCACTATACTTTTTTTTTCTTATCTGTTACCACTATGGTTTAGCTTTGATTATGTTTGAGAACAAAACTATATAGTTAAAATTGTAATCCTTGATAGTCTGATCATAGTCACCCAACTTTTAATATTATGTATGACATTTATTCTGGTATGTGTTTGTGTGTTTACACTCAGTTATCCCTCCACCATGGAGAAAGACAGCATGCGCACAAACACTGTATGTAGTTTGTGCACATATGTTACGTAGAGATTTTGAAGAGGAAACCACTATTATATGGGTATGTATAATTATGAACGACATTCTGGCATTCAGCACCTTATTTTTCTAGTTCAGACCAATAACTATCTTTGCTTGCAACAGTGTTGGAGGTCATGCGTTACAGTAATGTGTTACTTGAAGCAGTAACAGAGTAATGTAACATGTTTCTTTCTAATAGGATCTGTGGTAATATTATTACAGTTACTACGTCTAGTAAGGTGTTACCACTGAAATTAAGTGTTTACACATGTTTTTCAATCTGATCAAACCTACGAAAAGCTCATTCAAAGTGGCTCGTAATGATATTATAACAATATGGACTTGCAATGCATGGATAGATCAGTTAGATTCTCCACAGTTCAGTTGCTCAGTTCTTTTAACAGAAACCGTGAGAACTGAAGAATAATTAATTTAGATATATTCAGACGGAAAAATGTAGTGACTTAATTTCTGAATTGTCTCCATTCCTCAATAATTTAGTATTCCTTATGTCGGATGGCATTAGAAAAAGGTGATTGGTAAGTTGCAGTGACCCAACGCTAATTATTGTGTTCCGGGAACAACACCAATGTCAGACCATAATTAAGATAATTATTATTATTTCAAGTCGGTCTGAGCTTGGTTAAGGTTAAGTTAACATCATGGTCATGGTCAGAGGACATCAACACTGACTGACTGTAGTAAACACGATACAAACATCAGCCTCTGCTGTGTAAAGTCTCCTGTAATTTGTAGCCAGTAGAAATAAAAATGTCCAAGGCTGTCTTTTTCTTGTGATGGCATTCTCATTTTGACATATTCTAAGTAAAGATGTCCCGCTTCATATAACATATAATATAACAAAGTGGACAGAGTACATGGAGAGAAGAAAAGAGGACAGCGGGGGATAAAAGGAAGGATTAAGTGAGGGAAGACACATCAAGATGAGAAGCAAAGGGTAACTGAGGTGAAGAAATTCGAGAGAGGTCCAGGGAAGGGAGAGAGAAATCAGCCGAGTGTATCACTTTAATGAAGTATCATGACTCCCTCACTGTTCGTCTGTCCTCCTCCTTCCGACTCTCCCTAGACGCCGCGGTGTCATCCCGACAGGGAAGGTGCTGCCGTGACTGCCGCTGAGCCCAGCCTGTCATGGCGGAAAGTCCGAACTAATTTGAAAACATGACCCCAGTTCTGGAGGGCCTGAAATGGATTATTGGGGCCGGGTAATGTGATTCTCAAGCGTTTCTCCCGAAATTAAACAGTGTCTTGATGTTATTAATTCACATGAGGTAGAATCAATATCCCACATTTATTGCTCAGTGCTCACATTGTGCCATGACTGATGTGATATTTATTTTCTTTACCCAGCCCCCATTCTGCCCCTCTATATGTCCAGCTATTTAAATAATAATGATAATGATAATAACCACACGGTTCCATAATCATGATTAAAAAAGAAACAGAATGAAAAGGAATTAAATTAATACAATTTTTCTCACATGAATGTCCTGTCGTCCTTTTTTCGAGCAGCA
The DNA here is from genome assembly GCF_040436345.1 of Pagrus major. Taxonomy (NCBI): domain Eukaryota; kingdom Metazoa; phylum Chordata; class Actinopteri; order Spariformes; family Sparidae; genus Pagrus; species Pagrus major. The sequence goes on from NC_133217.1 coordinate 13,202,002, forward strand.
ACAGGCAGATGAATCCCCCAAAACGGCCTCTATAATTAGAGCGGTCCAATATAAATAGCAGGCAGCTCCCTCTTCTCCCTCTCCTATACGTTGTGAGTGTGTCTGTGTGTGCGTGGCTCAGCTGTGCATGACCGTGCAAGGCCATGATTGGATGCTCTTAAGGAAACGAAGCGTTACACAGAGAGATAGAGAATTAAACAGAAAAAAAAAATGAATGAGAATGAGCGGGAGAAAAATGCAAAATGAGGAGAGGGAGAGCCACTTTAAATCAAGCACCTTTTTAATCAGCGCTTTCACAATGGGGGACATAAAGATAACAAGGCAGAGAGAGGCTCCTGTTGGCTCTCTCGGAAGGCTAAAGTCATAGATTTATGGCCAGCTGGGGAGAGTCTTCTCAACCATGTTTAAGCCACAGCGCCAAGCTGCCGGCGATAGGGATTACGCTGGCGAGGCCATCTCCAGACAAGTTATGAATTTATCTGGGATTTAGACTCCCAACCTGCTGTACAGGCAGGTGGCTGTGTGACTCTGTCCTTCACCAAACCCTTCCAGGCAAGATCCACCTTCAGATGCTTTTACACTGCATGCCAAGGGTCACTGTGAGTACCGTCAGATCTCCTTTTGTACCCCGTTCTATAATCCTGTCAAATCCAGTCGTACTTCAAATAATGGTTTTTTGGGTATTTCTTACTTTCAGCAAACTCAAGTGAACATATTGAAACTCGTTACATCCTCGTGTGAGCATAGTAAGAGCAAGAAAACTTAAGATTCTCTCTGTTGCATTGCATTATCCATATTGTACCTTTTTATCTCCAGATATTCTGACAGGTTGATATAAAAACCTCTGGAACTTTTTCATCAAGCAACTCAGAACTCCTGTAAAACTGTGAAGAATTTTAGTTATTCACAACACTTTCAGCAAGGAAGGAAGGAATGACTGCATAATGAGGAGCCGCTGACAAAGCCAGGGGAAGTATGAAATACTGTAAGAAAAAATCTGTATTATTAACAAGAGTAGGAGTCTCCAGCCATGTTAGCAGCTCTGTGAGGGTGCACTGAGGTGCAGCTTACATCAACATGCTAACATGCTCATGTAACAGACCGCAGGCAAGAGCCTTGTAGCGTAACTCTAACTTTGTTCTGTAAAGAACAGGTAAATGATAAAACAGGCGACCGACTTCATTTACAGTGCATACGTTACACTCTCCACCAAAGAATTCTCTTCACAAAACCAGCTCACATAATCATAACCTAACATAACAAAGCTTAGAATAAGATGAGAAATACATTTTTCCTCAAATGGCTTCAGTTTTCGATAACTGCACCACCAGTTGCAAATAGGTTTGCAGATAAACTGGCCCTTTATGACACTAGCATCATGCTAACAACATATAAAAAGGGAAATCCAATAGGAAAAATGACATAGCTTGCAAGAATTAGCATAAAATTACCAAACTTAAAAGAAATACTAGGTCTAGCTTTTTTCAGTTATAACATGAGCCTCAAAATATGCAAGATGAAAAGTCAGAGGACAACCACACTTTTTATTTCTGCATGGAAAATGAATGTTTTATTTAAAAACAAATATGTCAAACTCATGGTGAGGATAGAGGAAAAGTCAGGGATCACCGAGGTCAATTGGATTCATCGTCTGGGAACCATGTCTGTAGAAATTTGAGCAAAAGAAGTGAAAAGTTTGACACAGTGGCACAAGATGAAACGACACAGTGTGACAGAGCTCATTAGGATTCATTTCTGGGCAGGATAGAAGATATCTGTACCTAATTTCAAGGCACTCCATTTACAAGTTCACTATCTCATTTCACTATAAAACAAAAAAAAGGGAAAGGTCTTCAGATAACTCAACTCGTTTGGCTTCACCTTCTGCTGACAACACTTCCACCACATTTAATTACCATCCGCATCGTTCTTGTCGAGGCTAATAAAAGTGTGTGATATTATGGTCAACAAGAGTACAGATCATAATTGAAATCACACCTTGTACAGCTGCATTTCCCTGTTGCCATAAGTAACTTTTTTCCAGCACAGTTTCTTCTAATGGACACAGTGGGTCAGATTCAGTCCAGAAAGGGATGCGCTGCTTTTATCTTGTGGCAGGAAGGATGGCAAAACTTGGTTGACGACATTACAATATAATACTCTGATTCTTATGCCTGAAGAAGGACAAAGTATGCGTCACTCTGATTATGTTGGCCTGGGAAGGACACATTTTTTGCTGTGAGATGCCTAATTTTGATGTTTTGTGTCAAACTGCACTACCTTGATGTGGCCTTGCATCATCAGAACAAGAGAAGAAAGACTTCAAACGACATAATGGGCACAGTTTGAAAGGTGCTGCCTCTGCACACAGTTGGGCAAATGACTTGTCTACTTAGAATTTCCTTGAACTAGAAGATGATGTGAACAAAATTCCTAGTGTACTGTAATCTTTTACAGAAGTGAGCATGGCAATAACACACTTTAGTACACATAGCTCTGTAGGTTAACCCAGATTGTACGACTTCCTTTTAACCTAACAGGAAGAAATTGTATGAAATTGGCTGTTTCATGCATTTGAGTAACGACTTCCCTCGGAGTCTGATCAAAAATATGAGTCATTGTATATTGCTCTATTCGTTCAGCGCTAGATTTGGAGATGCAGATTCTTTGTCTTCTTTTCCTCTCCCTCTCCTCTACACTGCTCTAGGTGGTCCGCTCTACTGCAGACAAACACATCCATGCCTATGGGCGAAGCAGCAGGCGCAACATTTCCTCTGCAATAATTCTGCATTGCGTCCGAGCAAGCACTTTTGTCTCTTCCAAATGGAGCGCGTGGCCTTTAAGCAACTAACCCGGACATAATGACGGCTTGGAGGGGGGGATGTGGCTCGGGGTTGGGTGGTGGTGGCTGTTGGAGGAGTGCTCGCATCCCGCAGCCCCCGTTTGTGACGACTTGTTTGCTAGCCGTAGGGGCACTGCTGTGCTCTGGATGCTGTGTCCTGTGGTGGTACATCTTGCAGGGAGACGGCTCCGGTTCCACACTGTACCATTCCCATTTTGAGTCGCTGACGGACAGCGTGATGTGTTTCTTGACATTTCTAGATAGCCAGAGGGCAAATATATGTGTGTGTGTGTGTGTGTGTGTGTGTGTGTGTCTGCCTTACTGTGAATTTGTGTGCATCTGACTGCTATCTAGCACCCACTGCTTTTCCATCTTTTTCCACTTCTTCTTCTCCCCAGACAGCAATGTTTTTACAGAAGTACTAGTGACTCTTTAAGGGCTCTTAAATGGGTTTTATATGTTTCACAAGGGAACTCCATCCACCAAATGCACTGGCAAAGAAGGAGATAACAAAGTGCGTGCCAGCAGATCCCACCTTTGTAAGGCTGACTTTTATTTGAGAAATGATTCAAAAACCAAAAAACGGTGTGCAAATACAGTGTATGTCAATTTACGCAGGTGAGGGTGTTTAAAGAGTGAGAGGAAAGGAAATGGTAGTTGTGGAGTGAGCCAGACTCAAAGGGTGATGTAATGAGGTGATCATTCTTTTCCTGTCCACTGTTAGGAAACTCTTCCTGACTTTGATAGATGTGTCTGGCCGAATAATTTGACATTTTCGGAACTGTAGCATGAACTCAACTTGAAATGTCAGACTGCCCAGCACCCCCTCCTAAGCCCTCCTTTTCCACTTGTGGTGCACTTTCTCTTATGCGACTGGGCGAGCATGTATGTTGGCACACATCTGTATGTCTGTGCGATCCTATGTCCTGTCTCCAAGGTAACGGCAGAGTGGAAAGTCAGGTACCACCATTGTAGAGATCCAGTATTTTCTCTTGGCTCTGTTCTCTTTTGGTTTTGTCTCTCTTCTTGCTGTTTTTTTTCATCCTCATGACAGCTTGTCAAAGCCTGTGTTTGATATGTCTTTTCAACACAGTGTAGAGCATCAGTTTAGGTGTTGTCAGTGTCCATCAACCAAGGTTTAATACAAGAAAGCATTTAGCAAAGTTTCTCATTTGATTCTGAGTGTTTGCTGGAGATTGCATCTATTCTAAAGGAAAATGTTTTGACATTTACAGCCTCATTTACAATTGCTATGCTAGACGTTGACCTGCCTCAGTTTGGTGTTGATTTTGAATTTCTTTACAGTTGTCCTCCATCAGATTTCCTTGATTTATTTGTATGTACACATGTTTTTTGCTGTGCTGGCTGCAGCACTGATCTGTGCTCCCAGCTGTGACGTTCGCTCTGCATACAGTGTAGGCTAGACTTTGATCTTTAAGACCGATTCTCCACATCATGCTAGCAGCAGGGGCCATCTTCGATTCAAAATCAATCGCTCAACCAGAAAATGTGGCTCCTCAACTAAACATGTGATATGGAAGTACACCCATAAAAACCATGTGAGCATCTGTGTGTGGCAAGGATTCGGCTAACGCGATCAGCCACAAATTCCCATGCTAACGTCTTAGCCGTGAAGCTGATTTGGATTTCCTGACAAACTGACTATCACAGTGGCCTGTGGGTGATCTTGCATTATCACTCCCACATGATTCAAATGTCTTTATCAGTTTAATTCTAGCGGAGAGGCTAATTTTGATTAAAGGAGACATATTATGCTCATGTTCAGGTTCATTATTTTATTTTGGATGATTACTAGAATAGGTTTACATGCTGAAATGTGCCAAAAAAATGCTTCTCATACTGTCTAATGCAGCAGCACTGCATTCCCCTCTGTCTGAAAAGCCTAACAGGTCTCCTTTAACAGAGCTGAACAGATTGCGTTATCCAAAAGAGAAGTACGACATTCATCTTAGCCCTAACGTTGCCACTTCAGCTGACAAGACGTCTGGACATTCAAGCCAGGACAAGAACTCTGAATATTACAACCGGGGAAATGACGCCGACGTATGCATCACAAATCATAGATGATGACTCAAACCATCAGAGATTGCAGCCGAAGACGCAGTACAGAATGACAATGCTGGCTAAAAGCTGTATGCTGTTCCTCAAAAATTGTGAACAGCAATTTACAGAAATACAAGCTAATCATGAGAAAATCAAGAAGTCAATACTGAGATGATCTGCCTTTACAAATGTTCAGATGAGACTTCCTTCAGACTAGATCATTTGAAGAGTAATATGTATCTGATCTCATTAAAATTAACAATTTGTAATTCATCATCTTTTCATACTAATCAGACTTTCTTAAATTGTTGTTGGTACATTTTTTTCGGTGCTGATTGAAATAAGACAGTTTCTTTAGTTATTTGGCATCTAAATAAGAATTCAGTGATATTCCAGACGGAGCAAAGAACATTTTAGACTACAGATGACTCTGTTTGGAGGAATTTAGCATATCATTTTTTGGGTTGTTTTTTTTTATATTGTAGCATATTTCAAGGGCAGAATGTCTGGCACTGTAGCTCCTGACATTTTGCTAACTGTCTCCTTGTTCTTTAAAGATTGTGCCATTTGTGTCACAAATGGTGGCTGCAGGGAGGAGGCGAAGTATCTCTGCAAACCTACAAAGAAACAGGGAAGAACCAGCATCTTTTAAAGTCTGCTTTTCCTTTTCAGTTCTTCTCAGACATTTTATTCAAGAGTTTCAAAAGAGTTACAATAAAGAACAGGTATTGTAGCTCATAATAACACCATCATGCACTTTGTCTTATTTGCGTTTACATGCTGTGATGATTGCGTTCTTTTAAACTCTGTAAACTGTTTCATTCTCTCATGAACATTATCATCTATTGTTTTTGGCACAACTGACAAGTGCAAAGCATCTTTCTTAGTCATAACAATGCTGGATATGTCTTTCTGTATGTCTCTCCCTCCTTATATGCTGCCTACACTCTTCTATTCTTCTGTCATAAATGGAGGAGCCCTATGAGGCATTGTGTGACACAGATCCAAGCTGATAGCTTGAAATAACAGTTAACAGTTCTTCTGCCTGGTTCCCTCTGACAAATTCACAGTGCTGTAATGTTAAATGGAGTGTACCGTAGACCAGGGAGCAGCGCAGGTGCTCTTTGACACCACACTGACTTCACCTCAAAGCCCCTATCCTACAGGCATGAAGGCTGCAGTACGTCGCGCCAACCCTCCGCTTTTCACTCTGTCAGGTTCCACCATGTTAATTTCCAGCCGATGGCACCTGTCGCCTTCTTCACTGTCACCTCTCTGCTCTGACTTGGATGACTCATGTTTTTTGCTCATGTTTCCTGGTCAACTTGATTGGTATCTCTCAGAAACTTTCTGGTGGTGGGTGAAAGGGTTTGCCAGGATGAGTTCTGCATCCACATTTGTGACAATGGACATTTTTATTTAACTAATGTTAAATTACAAGGGGTTTTTTTGTTTTGTTTTTTTGCTTTATACATGGAAAGCTGCAAAACATGTAGTGTAATGTAATTACTGTGATCTCCCTTCAATGTCCCTCTTCCAGAACTGTATAGGCTTGTAGGAACTGAGGCATGATTCAACTTTTTTGGGGTTATGTTAAATTATTGAAAAAGCTGAAGTAACCTGGAAGACAAACATGACCTGTTGACTTAATCAAGATACAAACAAAAGCTTGATTCATCTTTTTGTTAGATAAAAATCTAACCACATGTGGGACTCGGAATGCGAACCTTGGTCTATGGTGGTCTAACGCTTCCTTATTATATCCCTTAAGATAAATAACTGCTGAACTTTCATCACTCAAAAAAACATTGCCTCATCAAGAGCAATAACCATTCATACGCACTACATCCACACGCATCCACCGGAAGTAATTTGGAGTTCAGTGTCTTGCCCAATGACACTTCAATATATAGACTGCAGAACTACGAACCACGACCATTTGATTGGTGGATGACCACTCTACCTCTGTGGAATGTTCCAAACAGGTATATATTTCCAAATATTTCTCTGTTCACTGTTTTCAATTGAATATAGGTCTAAAAGCATGAGCAAATTATCTAATTCTGTTTCATTTATTGTATGCACTGTCTCCTCTTTTTTTGGAATAGGTGTTGTAGTGTAATATGGAGCCAGGGTTGCATTTTATGCTTTACCTTGGCTTGTTTTACCTTGTAATGCTAAAGTTAGCATGCTAACTTGTCCTGACCCATCCTGTCTCATAACAACACCTGGACCATTAGCTGAGCAGCTCACTGTGCTAACTGGCTACAGCTACACTTAGCAACAGTTAGTGGTTACTCTGGTGATATGCCGCCCCCTATTTGTTTGGACTATGAATTTGACAGGTGGCTAATTCTTACACATTGCACCTTTTAAACTTCCCTTAAATGTGAACAACAGTCAGTTTTGGTGCCAGATGGTGTGGTCATTCTCCAATACCACTGTCTGCGTCATGATTTGGACTTTTGGAACGGCCTTTGTGTGATTTTGTGCTTGTGTTATGCTTGTGTGTTTTGCAGAGGTGCTCTGGAGAGGCTGGGCGTGGTTTCTGTTTTGCCGGAGCTGCTACCGTTCACAGACCTACAGAATGTTTGATCATTAGCGGCAGCTTAAATACTCTGGTCTTCACTCAGCTTGCTGCCAGATTCTTTCGTATACATGATCTCACAGATAGCGCACTTTTCTACTAGAGCTACTTGTGTTATTGCAATTGCTTTTTGTTTAACCTTGCTTCTCTTGCACCTCTCCAGTGTTCGAGCAACCTCCAGATCCAGCTCCTTAACTGCACTACAACGCAGTCTGCTGCACTTCTGCCACCAGCCTTCACTACTGTGGATCCTCTGTGTTTCACTAACCCAAGCCCTCGGCCTACGCCATTGTGAGTCTCCCCCTCTACACCTGCGGAGCCATCTGCCGGAGCATGAGCATCCTTCCACTACCAGCCGCCTGAGCATTTATAATAAATTCCTTTATACTATCATCTGCATCCGCTTTTGGCTCCTACAAATTACCTACTACGAACCATAACAGTCTGTCCTTAACTTGTACAGCTACAGTTTCCTAGAGCATTTTGTTTTGCTTTAACTAATGAGAATATTAACATATTTTTTTTAGTAAATGATGTGAGTTTGGTTGGAGAACAAAAGTGAACTGAATCGTTCACAATAGTCTCCTCTATTAAATAAACTGTTCTAATTTTTCTGTATTTCCTGAATACAAATGTGTCTCTCAAACAAAAAAAACAAACCCCTCCAACCTTTTGTGTCACGTCATGCATACATCTGTTAAAAACCCAATAATACATGACCCGTGTGTACGCCACATTTCTCATCAACAGAGCCATTGTGGTGGAACCCACCTCTCTGATTGCTTCCCCTTCTTTCTGTGCACATTTCTTTCATTTTCTCCAAAGCGCTCCCCTATTCAGCCCTTTGTTTCAAAGCAGCCACTTTAATTACTTTAGCCCCGCCATGTGAGCTTTGCGTGACGGCTTTCGCTCAAGCCTGCCATCGGGGAATATGGCAAGAGATGATTTGTATTAATGATGGGTGGCAACGGAGGGGAGATGACGAAAGGGAGGAAAATGATATGAGACAGAAGGAGAGGAGGAGCTGTCAGGAGAAATGTGGCTGATGAGCCCCAGATCATGGCTCAAATGAAGCTCGTCCAACCTTTTACCTCGCAGCCCATTATCAATTGTTTATCTGTCCATCAGGATGAGTTTTGCACGCTTGAGCCACATCCTCGAAGCTGCTCTGCCACGTCTTTGCACATATGCTGGGAGTTAACCTGAAATATTGAGTGGAGAATAATGTGGGTTTTTGGAAAGCTAGATAAAATATGCGTGCCATTTGACTTTGAATGTGTTGGCCTACGGCATGTCAGTGCTGGAGCAGCTCTCACCCATCAGTCCATTTGCATTTCACCACACTCCAACGCTAACATGCTTTAGCTGTAGGCATCTCAGACTGCGAGGGCACCTCATCGATTGCTGCTGATGCGAATCCAGAGCGTGTTAACAGACAAGAGGTGAGCTCACTTGTTCTCTAAGGCCCTCTAAGATGGTGAGGGCCTCCACGGAGCTTTGTCCAACGGGAGCTAAGTGTTGATCAATGCAGCGAGCGAGCGAGCGAGGGAGGACAGAGGGAGGGGAGTACAAACAGAGGAGAGAAAGGCCACTGCCATCGCTCTTCCATGACGCTGAGGATCTGGATCCGCTGGGCTCCCAGGCTAAATTAAAACAACCGGCGTCCCATTGATTCCAGCGCTGACAGGGACCATACATCACCCTACAGCCAGGGAGAGAGGAGGAGAGGGTAAAGAGAGAAAGAAGCAGAGGGAGGGGAGGTAATAGAGAAGCAAAGAACACGTTCGGGAAGGAAATGATAACCAAAATGATAGGAGAGGAAAATAAATAAGTAGAGAGGAGCAATGAGAAAAGAAAAGTTCTTTCTTTAGGAAAGGAAGAAGAGTGGTAAGACGAGAGGGAAGGAAGGGGATGGCAAACCAGACAAGCAATGGTCCACTGACAAGTCAATTTATTTCCTATGCATGGCCGAGGATTACTAAGAAGCAGAGAGAACTTTTTGGTGGAGATTTGGAGGTGGAGTAAAAGCAGAAAGAGAGCAGTTGTGATTTAGTAAATACAGAGCTGTTGAGATGGAGAGTAGAAAAGCAAGAAATAATTGGGGGTTAGAATAAATTTCACCCTCTTCAATCTATTCAGTTGAGCCTTTTTTTCTTATCCCTTCAAAGTTAATGGCCTCTTATATCTCCCAACAATATCTTAAGGACCTCAATCTATCTTACTTTCTTATTTTAAATCCCCTCCATCCTGAGCACTGTATTACAAGAGGTATTTCACTGATTGACTTGGAAACGGCAGGGTTATTCAGCTATTGTTCGTCAGCATCGAGCTCTTTGATGAGGTATTGGCATCCAGATAAGGTCTTGCAACAAGAATGGGAGTTTGACATGTGAGGTGAGCTCTGCTGTGACTATGGTAATGGTGAATTAAATAGGGCTTCAGTAGCACCAGTACAGAAGAGAATCCTCAGTGTGGATGGTTTGACTTGGACTGTTGTAATTATCCTGTCATCCCTGATGTACTGCATGTACTTCACAGAGTTGCATCATGGCACACCATAAATATGCAAATCTGCAGTGTTGAGCAGTGAAGTGTAACTTGTAACAAATCACAGTAATGTGATTACTTTTTTTCAGCAACAAATAGTGCAAGGGAGTAGAATTTGGAATTCAGTTATTAAATCAAAGTTACTAATCCCACTACTGCTCTGTTACTTTGATAATTTCAAAGTCAGCTTGTTCACAGTGTTGCATTTGAGGCATAGCAGACCGTCAGCTTTAGTGCTCTGTCTGTGTCTCCATATGTGCATGTACAGGCACAGTGTTGAGTTGTAGTTCAGTGTTTTGTTCGCAAATATGAATAGGCTACAGCAAAACATTTTGGCCTGCTTGTTTCTAGGAAGGCTCTCTTCCATTGGTGGCACTGTCGCAAATGGTCTGCAATTTAAGTTTTGTATTGTATTTTTTTTTTATGCTTTGACATAACAAAGTTCACTGAATTAGCTTCCAAAAATCTGAAATATAATTAAAATGTAGCGGAGACACCCAGAGCTAATGCTGGTGCCTCTACGGCTACTACCACATGCACAGGCAACCTAATGGCTACTCTTAATAGAAGCAGGTGGGCGAAGGGAAAGACCACAATACCTGGCTTGACGTTAAGGCTGGAAAGTTATGGTGTTTAGTGTGTAAGAAAGCAAAGGGCTTGCTGCTCTCAGAAAAGGGACTGGGTAGACACCTGGATCAATGGTGAAGTTAGTGGTCCTGACGCAAAGAGGCTGCTAAGAAAAAGATCTACAAGCACAGGAACAGCCAAGCACACACACACACACACACACACACACACACACACAGTGTCAATGGAAATACAGGTGAAAGAGAAAAATAAACCCTTCCAAACAGCTTCACTGATTTACAGGCTGACTTACTCCAGAAAACAATAATCTCATTCAGAAAGAAATACAACATGGCAAAGGAAAGGCTATCATATAAAGCTCAACCCCCTCGTCCCATTGCAGGAACTTACAGTAATGGCATTGAAGTTGGCAATAGCCACAAATCTGGCCTTGCCTGCACAGAAATGGAATCGAGGGTTAGCATCACAATTGATTACATTACCCTTGTGAGAAGTCCTGATCAAGCGCCACAAAATGGTCAGATTATCATACATTATGGTACATTTGGCCTTATAAATCGTACATTGTGGGTGCAAAATTATCTCATAAATAGGCAAATTATAATACATCTGGCAACACTGAGCACCTAACTAATAAAGAACTACTGCTACTCCTGGATTCTCGAGTCCTATTGGGCTGTATGTGTGTTGTTAGCCTGTTTGCTAACTTTACCCTCCAGTAGGCCTATATTAGGGATCCTCCTCCAGAGGTGGAGGGTGTGTGAATCCCAGAGCTTCACTTTAGAGGTGGAAATCACAATGCTGATTTGAATCACTTTGTTCAGTTCGGTTTAAAGAGTCATAGTAACTATGTTGTCCATTCACTTTTGTCCCCAAGCTAAGCAGTACCACATCCTTCAAAGGCACTTCAATATAAACACCAGCAAGAGAAAGCGTCACTGTTCATAGCGCCAGGCTGTTGAGTCCTTTCATGGTCAAAGCTGACACGTTCAGTTCAGTACAACAGTACCCTATAAGAGCACTGGACGTCAGCAGCTTGGCAGCCTATATGTTTACAGTTACCAAACCGTGACTGTTTAAGTGGCTTGAGCTAAACTTTTAATGAACTTGTTGTAAGTGATGTACTGTAGCCTACATTTTCAGTTGCTGACGATGCCGCTCTCAGTTATCACTCAGGGGAGCTCCACTGCGAAAAGCTACTGAGTCCGTCAGTGTTAATGATGATTTAGTGTAGGCAGCCCTTTTTCAAGGTTATTTGATGAAGATTTGTTTTTACATGTGCTGAACACCTCTACTTCACTGTTAAGTGCATGCATTTACCAGCGCTAGCGTTAAGGTGACGGTTAAATACATCCATTCATTTCTATTCACGTTGAATATGTTACTTGTGGCTGTAGGGGTTACATACTCATTCACAGGGACCTTTTACACAGTTGTGCCTCGTAATAAACGCGAACAAGTAAACAATTACTTTTGTTGTTGACAGTAATTAGTAAAGTAATGTGATTACCTTTTCTAATTGGTACAAGCCGTCATCCCAAAACACAGAGGCTAAAATGCTGGAACACACTGCATTCACACGGCCATGCAGGCACGAGCATCAGACATCAAAAAGAAGGATTTTCTAAGACTTAACCTTCAGTTAAAGGGTAATTCTGCTTATTTTCAGTCTGGCTTTATTTCCTTCCCCTCCAGAGTTGGTTGGGTCATGTTTTTTGCTTTTTTTCCTCCAGTTTGTTTGTTTGCAGGCTGGCAGAATATCTCGAAAAACTTGATTTGCTCAAAAAAAGTTTGATCACAGGACAGGAAAAACAAATTAATTACAACTAGGCCAAGAAGCAATGATCTTGTATGTGACAGCGTGTTGTCTTTGATGAAATCTTTGAGCTCTGTACGCATCTATGAGACGTCCCCCACACCAGAATCTGCTGCCAACAGCCTACCAATCTAAAAGCACAGAAGGCCACGACAGCTTTTGCCCGAGTTCAATGCTATTTCAAATGATGTAGTGTAATACAATTATACACACTTGTTTTAAAGTTTGCTTAATCGAGCAGCATTTTAGGAATGTGCAGCACATCCCTCACATTACAGATTGCAGATGGAACACACACATCAGGGCTGCTGCTGTATAATGTCTACAGAGATTTAATCAGCTGAAACGACCTCATGTATCACTGGATGCAGTTGTGGAAGAAACACCCATTGATTAGATCCAGCACAGATTCTGCCATTAATGCAAGCAATTTTGAATTTTGTGCCTTAAAAACCATCTAGATGAAATAGGTATATCACAGTGAGAGACAAAACACTTTCCATAAATAGAAGTATTATGTGTGAATTTGGTCTATGTGTGTTTTCTCGCCTATAGAGCCTGTAGAGCCTAAGATATGAATGTTCATCATGCCTTTAAATTGCTGTTTAAGTTGTTGGCCACTGTAATCATTCCTGCTCTCCATACTGATTTTCAATCCTATGTTGTGACAACGCTGCACTTGTGCTCTGGTTTGGTTCAGACACAAAAAACACTTGGTAAGGGTTAGGAAATCATATTTTTTGGCTAAAAAACGCTGGTTTTGGTAGCCACAAACATGGCTGGTGATATCCAGAGGTTTCATTAAAAAAACAAGTGACGATTTGTCACCATAAAAAACGGCTTGAGAAAACTCCACTTCCTATCAAACAAATATCTTTTTTTTTTTGTCAACACAAACACAGTGTCACACTTACAAAAGTTGAAACGCTGTGGTTGAACAGTGGTCACTGGCTAGTCACCTGTAACTCCGCCACTGTCCCCTCCATCTCCAGAAATGAAAGTCAGGTCATAAACATATAATGTGAATTTGATACGACAGGTTTTATTGAAAAATCAATATCGTACATAGTCTATGACATGCAAATATGAACATATCAATGGTTATCACAACTGTTAAGTGCCAACAATGTATCCTAGCGACACACAGACACCTATTCTTTCAAGCGTGTCATTGCTTGGAATGAATAGCTTGCTGATTGGTGTATACTGAATAGATAACCAACCCTTCGGCAGAAATGCGCATGTCTTTGTGCCACTTCTGTATCACATTGTTTGACTGTAACCCTGGAGGTACTGGATGTATCAAAATTGGATTCCGAAATGAATATAAATCTTCAGACTTGTATCCAAAGGTTATGATTTACCCACCACTGCATCACCTTTTTGTTGTCTTTCACGGCAAACTGCTGCTGGTGAAGTCTGCCCTCATTTGCATAGTTTAATGTTTCAGCTGTTTTAACTTCCGCCCCCTCACTTCATCATTTCCACAACTCTTGGAATCTCACAATGCCTGAAAAGAAGATGAATAGGAGCAAACTTTGCTTCGTCATCTGTGGGTCTTCACTCTTATGGTGTAGTTGCACTATATGCAGGAATCGCTTTATTGTCAGTACGGAGGGGAAGAGTGATTACAGCGACCTGTCACTGCACATGTGGCATGTGAGTATTGCAATAAAATAGACCTGAAGAAATTGGATTTTGGTAGACAGAAGCAGTGTCTGCAAAGTGAGTTTTACAGTGAAGGGAAAAGTAGAATAATCCCTCAGTGAGAGTCAGTGTGAGTGACAGTTGCTCTCTGGGTAAGACTGTTAGAGAGAGAGATAAATAACATAAATTGATTTAATAATCAGTTATTACTCAATTAATCCACTGTGTCTTCAAACAAAAAAACAGTCAGTAGTCCCACCTTTAATTCCCTGACTTTGTGACATCACACTACCTCACTGTGTCACACATTTGCATAATTTATGCCTAGCAGCTAGTTTGGAACATAACAATTGATTTAGCACAACTGCTCTGTTGTCATTAGCGGTGCTGGGTCAGGCCTTTGTGAGCGGACCAATCAGAGAAGACTGTGTATTCGGGAGGAGGGGCCTTAAAGAGACAGGCGCTAAAACAGAACATTGGGTGAATACAGTGCTGCAGAAATGGACAGTCTGAGGAAACTGTTGTGCTTTTTGAGCACTAAAGCATGTAAACCTATTCTAGCAGTAACCCAAAATAAAATCATGAACCTGAAAATGAGCATGATATGTCTCCTTTAATACTCTCTGCTCATCACATGAGCTCAATTAATGCATCAGCATGCGTTTTCTTACTTTTGTCTTGTTTTACTGTATATATTTCTTGTCTTCTTTACAGTTTTTAAAAAGTTAATGCCTTTTACTTTTCCCTCTGTCTCTCATATTTTTTCCCACCTTTTGATTTTTACTCTTCCTTTGAAACTCTGCTGAACCTCGTAGCTATGGCTGCAAATGAGGCTTCTCAAATGCTCATATCTATGCATGTGGGTGTGTGAGTGTGTGTGTGTGTGTGTCTATAAAACTTTCAATATAAAATCTGATCTTGATCCAGGGTTCATAAATCATTCACCAAGTCAGATGTTTTTGATGTTTGTTAAAACAAAGTTGTTTTATGTCTTATCTGTTTCTCTCTCTCTGTTTGGTGCTGACTAAGACATTGACAGGGCCATCAGTTAAGACTGAAATGGATAAAAAGATTTTTACACAATAAATAAATGATTACAGGTATGTGCAAAATACAAGGATGCTATGCTATGGATGTATAAAACACACAAGCCTAAATCAAATCTGATATTTTCACATATAGGGCGAATATAGATGGTAGAAATGAAGCGTCTGTATCTTTACCCCTAGGGGTCTGACAAGCAAGCGTAAACCTCAGTGGATTGAGTGCGACAGACTGACACCTGTCAATCAAATAAATTAGCGCAATTTTTCTAGTGAGACTTCTTTTTCACCTTGGATTTCAGGAGGGAAGTTGGAGTCAGCTGTGCTGGCGGTGCAGTTAATCAGGCGAGTGGGAGAACCAAAACACAAAAAAAACATGTGTATCCATCAGTAAAACCCATGCAGGCCAGCACCACAGATGTGAGTATCAGGGCCAAGCAGCTTAGCGCTAATAATCAGCAGGC
Source organism: Pagrus major (assembly GCF_040436345.1). NCBI lineage: Eukaryota > Metazoa > Chordata > Actinopteri > Spariformes > Sparidae > Pagrus > Pagrus major. The sequence goes on from NC_133217.1 coordinate 13,217,600, forward strand.
TGAAGTTTCCGTAACAGAATTCTAAACGACGGGGCACTCGCACAACTACATTGTATTGAGAAAATCAGATTGAGATTGTAGAGGATGAAGTCGAGTGATAGAAAAATGGGAAAAGCTCTTATGGTAAGCTGTGTGGAGCTGTTCTGTTAAGCTAGCAGTGCAGTCACTGTTTTGATAGGTTTTCACTTTAAAATAATGCCAACCTGTAATCCTCCCACCTCCCCCCAAGTGGAATCTAGTCTGTCCTCTGAATGAAAAGCTCTCGCCTTTCCCTCTGACTGCACCTGCCTGGAAAAGCAGGCTAAATATCTTTCACTGGGCTTCGAATTATCACTCAAATAAGCAAGATCGCGTGGTTGGGAAATATTGAAGTTACAGAAAGATAGAGTAGGACTGACATTGATAGATACAAGCTGTCCAGGCACAATCGGTACACAGACTAGAATATGAAATGATCCTTGACAAATCTGTGGCTGCTTTGATGTGGAACAAAGTCTGTGTCGGTGCGGACGGGAGCGCTTGAAAAACAAAGGACTTTACCCGACATGAACCTGCAGCAAACGTTACAGTCCACATGCACTTTGTTAAAATACTTAGTCTATGGCTAATTTTGATTGAACCTAACAGGACCAATAAAACCCAAACAACATCCTGAACAAATTACTGGATTTAATGTGGCTTTATTGTAGAGAGTTGTGGATTTCTACTTACCCAGCAGGTGTCTTTCTCCTTATCCTGTTAGTTGTATGAGCACATGTTTTGCGTAGGAAAACTGGGTTGAGATAATTCAATTTATGCGAGTGCAAGTATTATCCAAGTAAAATATGTTCATATCCATACTGGGGATGGAGGAAAATCCTCATTGGGTAGCTGACTGAAGTTTATTCATTTAAGTTCATAAAAAAAACTTCTTCTGTAAATAGGTCTCTTATTCATGTGATCAAAAACATCCACCTGAAGCTCAACTCAGAGGCTGATCAGTAAATAGTTTTCCAAAAAATCGAATTAGAGTGACTAAACAAAAAATTCTGGGCTTAAATAAACAACTTTCTGCTTGTCCAAGCCACTTCTGGGCCTAACCCTGCCGATTCCAGGTACAGTTACAGATCATTTAGTTGGCTTAACTCCAGATCTCGCAGACGTAAATATGTTTTATTTGATATTGGTGCTATAGTGCCCATTCTAGTTTCTACATTAAGTTCACCCATTGTTTTCCGTGTCTTTACAATTTTCAAACAAACAAAACTCATGATGTCATAACAATGTTCTGTATGTTGAAGAAAACATGTATGTAACACTGATCCTATCCTCACACAGAAGTTACAGTGAGAAACAGGTGATAGGGAGGCGGAGTGGCTGAGAGAGAGACACCATTTGCCCTATAACAAAACACTGAACCATTTAAATGATTTTGAAACTGTTATTTTAAAGTAAAAAAGCTACATAATGTTGCTTTGAAGTGATTGATCATTTTCAATGATGGTCCTTGAGCAACATCAAATATGATGTTCCAGGAACAACACCAACACCTCGATATCACATTGTGCTTGGTTGAACAGACAGAGATAGAGGTAACGGTGTAAACTGTGATGTTGGATTACACCAAATGGTCGCTTTTCTTTCCCAGTCTGACCCACAGATTCGATAAGAGGCTGAGATGGACCCAGCTGTTGCTGCATGAAATCTCAATCTGTGTAGGCATGGATGCCTACATAGTGTGTAAAACCCCAATGAAATGGGACTTAAAATGCTGCCTTCCACAACATTAGCTAAATGGTACCATTACTGTTTCGCTGTACTGCCATACCAGAACACCCACGACTCTGGAAAGGGAGGAAATGGAGCCAGAGGAGAGCCTAAAAACTGTAGGGTTTCAGAATCACTGGAGTCAGATTTATGATGCAATTTAGGTGTAAGAAATCTTAAAATATGAAACTGTATAAACACCACAGAAGAGCTGGAATTTCTATGTTTATCCATTGGCCTACACGCTGAAATGTGTACGGCTTCGCTAAAAGGCTTTCCTTTCAGCATCCCTCGACCTGACTGACATGAGATAGCCTGTACTGAGTGGTTATCAGCTTGTGAAAAGAAAGAGAAAGAACTGGGACACATGTAACTGAGATGGATTTGTTTACAGAGCTCTTGTGATTGGCACTGCTTTGTTAGAATTGTCAGTTTAGGCCTCAATCCAGCAATTGTAAGTTCAGGCTTAAACCTGTAGTCCCGTGGCATTTTCTGGTTTGATGGAAATGGAAACGTGCCACTGGTCATCACAGTGAAAGCTATTCCAAGGTGCTTGGATGGCGCTCCAGGGTGAAACAACAGCACATAACCCCCCCACCCACCCCCACCTGGCCCTGTTCTCTCTGAGAGACAGGCAATATGGTAATGAGAGGAATGAATAGTGAGTCTCTGGGAAGACTTTCCTCTTGTCTCTCTGTGTGTGTATGTCTGAGCATGTGTGTGTGTGTCCAGCTGCTCTCTTGGCCACTGCGGCCATTACTGAGCAGTACCAAGCAGCAGAGCATGACACACACCAGCTGGATGTGCACACACCTCCACTGAGAGACGCGGCCTGTGCCAATGAGACAAGGGGGGAAGAGAGAAAGTGAGAGAGGAGGGAGGAAGGCAAGAGACAATGAGAGACAGAGGTGCCACAGCCAAGGAGACATGAGGAGGCGAGGAGAGATCCATCCTCAAGGTAAGATGAAATGGATTTAACACCGTGAGAATGACACCGACAAAGTCACCAATGCCAGCGAGCCCCCCCTCACGCGCCCTGCAAGGGAACACACATGTAATTGCGCTCGCAAATATATTATCCTGACCTCAATGTCAGATCGGGTGTGTTTGCGTGTATGTGTGACAAATTGTATGGGTTTGTGCGTATGTGTGTGTAGGTGGCCAGTTCCGAGGGTGAAAAATCTTCACCGTGTGTCATATTGTCATGGTGACCATCAGAAGAGCCATAAATACAACTCTGATCTGCCGCATTAGGGGCTGACCAGATGTGTGTGTGTGTGTGCTGTATCTCCTAGACATATTGAGGCTGCCACCTACATCTGCAAGGCATTTTCTCTTACCCCTTCTCCCTTTTACTTTCTTTGCATCTTGCACAGATTTTCACAGGCACCTTTGCAAGTCATGAAGAAAAACATTATGCATGGTGGGATTGGAGGGTAGGGATGGTAAAAAAGATTATTCATATGCCAGAAGATAAATGTATTTTCTCTACTTGCCTCATTCCCTGCCCTCACTCTCAGCCCCTCTTCCATCTCTCCCTCTTACCTCATTTCGTATTCCTCAGTCCAGCCACATTATTCCTGCTCCCTCTCTCCTCCTCGCCACTGTCTGGCCGGCTGACACGAAACGATAGAGCATTCTGTCATGGTGTTTGGAACACACCGAACATCACTTGTCAGCTGAGGGACGACAATGGCTGGCAAGGAGCGGAGTGTACGCAGGCAATGCAAGACGTTCTCTCCTCAACCCACTTCCGTCTTTGTTTAAATCCCATTATAGGCAGACTGGAGTCTTCTTTTCTTGGCTGGGAGTCAATGAGTGCCTCACTCTGTGTTCAAAATGTTTTTGTGCAAGAGGCCAGAGATGCTAATTCACTAAAGTCTCTGCTATTAAAAAGCATCAAATGCATCCAATATTGTTTGGCAATAAAAACTTCCAAAAGCCTCTTAGAAAAGCTACTTACATCAATTAATTTTACGTGCAAGGAAAACAGCAACATATGAATTTTTTTTTGCAGGGAAAGAAGAAGTATCAAGGCAGTTAAAAAACTAATAATGAAGCTTACACTGATCCTGAATGCCTCCCTCATATGAACTGTTTAACATTCTGTCTAATACATTTCTAGGAATTTTGCGAGATTGTTCCCAATGTTCCTAAAGATGGTCACGTATTAGTTTGACAGCTTATATGGTTCCTACACTGTCAGAAAAGAAGATTTATATTTGTACCTTTGGGGGTACATTGGCTTGTTACCGGGGCAGTACCTTCGAAGGTACATCTGTTGTACCCATAACACTGGGTACTTATTTGTACCCTTGTGGTTTATAGCTTTAAGAGCCCAGACTTGGACCTCTGGTGGCAAGTTTGTACCTTCATTAACGGGGACATTTAAAAAAGGGTACATTTAGAAAAATTGGTACATACATGTACCTTTTACTGCTTTGGCACTCAAAAGTGGTTACCCTGAGGTCCAATGTTTAGCCCTAGGGGGTACATTAGTGTAGATTGTACCTTAATGGAACGGAAATGAACTCCTACTGCACACCTATTTCTGATCTACAGAATTTGATCAGCTGTTTTCTGTTGAGTTCGCAGTTGCACTGTGACGTGTCCATGTGTTCCTTGGATATGTCCCCCAAAAGCCAATCGTGTTCTTTATCACAGCCGAACCGGGAAAGATATCAGCCAGTCGCGTTGTTGCATTGATGGGAGCACACAGTTTGGATTCACAGCAGTTCCCACCAATTTGGTGCTGCTGCAGAGGGACTTCTAATGAGCATGGAAGAGGTGCATATCACGGGAACACACAGGATTACCAAGAAAGGTGAGGTTATTTAAAGATTAGACACTGAACTCACAGTCGTTTAAGTTCTCTGGTGGGCTGAGCTGTCGCATCGCGGCACTGTGTATCAAGCTGTAAAAGAAGTTGGTGTCATGAAACCGGGCGCATGTGCAGTAGAAGTACAAACAGTGGAGAAAAGGCGTTTTAAACCTTATTTTGTTAAGTTATGGCTCTCGCCCCATTCATTAACTGTAGATAGGAGCCTGTTCTTGTTAGCCTAAGATAACTACCCAGCGGCATTGCCAAGATGCCTAAAAGGACTTTGGTTTTTCCCACTGCAACATGCCAAATTGTCTTTCATGGAATAATTTTCCATTGGCATGTTGTAGCATTAGAAAGCTGACATGGCTAACGCGGTAGCAAACTGTTGCCTGTTTACATAGGAGACACGAGCAACATCGGCAATCATTTTGGAGTTGTGTTTTTGGCAGCCTGACTAATGTAAGTCCAACATTCACCCTCCTTTTAGCTCTGCTGTTGTCTTCACTGAGCCTTGCAAAGATATCTCAGTTTGTAGCTGCTTAACGTTAGCCAACTAGCTACTAATTTACCTGTTTGGTTCTCTAGGCACATACTCAGACTCAACCCAAATCTCTGAAATATTCTGTAGGGCTGTAGCAATACCTTCAGACTCTAAATTTATCCCATGTGAAGAGAATTTCAGGCTGTAACTCCAGGAATGTGTGGGTACTAGCCACATTTGAACCACATCTGCCTCTCTACTCACTGTATTCCCATTTTCAATTTATTTTCTCATCTCCCTTTTACCTATTTACCTGTTCCGATATGTTGCAGCCAGTCTAGTGTTGGCTGGTGCTGGTGCCAACATCTGTGTCAGTCAGGACTGGCCTATTTAGGGCAGCTAATTCATCATGGCCTGAGAGCTTACATACGGTACATATAATTACCCCCCAACGCAAACAAGACCCTCTCGGTCCGTGTGATTTATAGTCGTGTCAAGGGAGAGGAGACATGGAAACAAGGAAGAGATAGGCATGAGGCGGGGGATAAGAGAGGAAGAAAGGAGGGAGGCACAGAGGTGAGTCTTGTGCAATAGGTGGAAATGAAGAAGAGGATTTTCTAAGGGGACAGGTGAAGCACAAGGGGCACAGAGAAGTATGAGACATCCGAGTCGGGATGTGGCTCAAAAAATCCTCGGGTTAGACAATATTAATACTAGCTCTGCATGTCAAAGTCAAGGATTTCTCCCCTTACTTCCTTTTTCATTTTTATCCCTCTCAAACTATTTGTGAAGAATCCTCAAGGCTTCACACTTCTCATTTCAGAGTCATATCCACTTTGACTCTCGGAGACAAGTGGGGCTTTGCCATCGCTGCCAGGAAGACGAAGGTTCACCCTTTGTTTTCACAGATGCCCCCCAGGGGGCTTATTTTAAAATGCATCACTGGCCTGTTTCAACCGTGGCGGTTGTATTGTACGGCTGAAGGCCGATGAGGTGGCTATACGACTGAAATGAAAAAAGAGGGGAGATGGAGGATACGAGCGTAACAATGAAAGATTTATGACAGGCATTGAGAGCAGGCGGTGGTTTTATCAGCCTATTATCAACCAAATCGCCCCCACTGAGATGTAGCACGCATCTACTCTGTTCTGCACTCTCTCTGTTCTGTATCCTCACTCACTCTCTTTCCAGATCAATGCTCACCCCTGCTGCCATCACCATACATAACCTGACTTCCCCAACCTTACCTTTTACCTCTGCTTTAGTATTTACTCGCCTCCCATCTTCCCCCTCGTCTTCCTCCTCGTCTCTTTGACTTTGTGTCTCTTGCTCAGTCGACCCCTCTTGCCTCTCTTTTTCTCTAGCTCATTCTTGTTTCTCTGCTTTATTGCTCTCACTACCCCCCTCCTCCTCCACTCCATCCCTCCTGTCCCCCTAGCCACTGGAGTATTTTCTGTCTACTTTGCTTACGCCGTCTGTTTTCCCCCTACAGCCTGCCTGTATATCTGCCTGCTCTTCGTAATCCATGAGGGTTCTTAATAAAAAGGCAGTTCACTCTCACTCTCTTACCCTACCTCCTTTTCGCCACGTCCCCCTCCCATTTTAACCCACCCCCCCACCCTGCTCTGAGCAAAGCAAGGCACCTAAGGGTGAACAGGTTAATGTTCTGGCAGTTTGAGATACACTTGTGACATTTCAATCCGGCATCTGTTTTTATCGCAGCTGATTTAAGAAGTGCGAGGGAGTGTGAGGGGGTAATGGAGGGATGAAAGGAGGGATGGAGAGAAGGAGAAGGAGGAGGAGGAGGAGGGAGCCCATGGGATGGTGCAGCTACCCAGAGACTGTGGACTGTGTATAAAGCGCAGCAGGGGCTGTGGACCTGCAGTTGCAGATCAGTTAATAAATGGAAGCATATGGCCATGTCGCCCCCAAGTGGCAGGTAGCAGAACTCTTTGAGCAGGCACAAACTGCGGCAGTGCAACAGACAAAATAACAGCATGTATTCTTGAGGTGCTGGAGATAGAGTGAGCAAAAATGCAAGCATGCCTGAAATAACTTCCTATTATGTTGGCAGAGCACTACGGTGTAATCTGTATTCTCCCTGGCGTCGATCATGACCTTTGAAAGGAATACAAATATCTGCGAAGAGTTGATAAAGGCTGTTGGATGCAGACAGATGATTACAGAAGGAGGTAGAAAACATCATGTGAGCAAAATAGCCAGTGGCAGAGCGAGAGGCCAGGTGAGGACAAAAGCAGAGCGGTGGTGGAAACGCAGACCCCAGCTTTCAGGAGAGTAAAGCAGCCAGAGAATCCGATAAAGAAATTGAAACAGAACTCCAGAGGTTTGACCAAGTGAAAAGAAAAGGATGAAGGGAAACTGTGTGTGAGAGAGAGAGAGAGAGAGCAGCCAGACTTCCAATGAGCAGAAAGTGAGGGTGGTAGAAAAGAGTCGGCAAGTAAGAGAGAGGGAGCAGATATGACAAAATAAGTGAATTAGCAGAAACCGGGCTGTAGATGAGAGAGGGAGGGAGGAAGGACAGACGGGTTATGGCGCGGAGGGTGGTTGGATGGTTGGATTGCCACACCGCGCCGTCAGCCAGCGCTTTCTCCGAAGTTTTATTTGATATGAATTCAATAAGCAGCAGCCCATCTCCGTGCCCCGGGTGTAATTACCGGCAGAACAGCGGAGGCATTGTGGGCTTCGCCATTGCCTAAACGCCTCCCTGCTCGCTCCCAGGTCAGCACTGATCTTGTCTGAGAATGTCAATTATCGTCTTAAACGCCGTCTGAGGAGCAAGAGGAGGAGGAGGTGGGTGGGGGGGTTAGAACGATGGAGAATGGCGAGTTAGGGTGGAAATATTTGCCCAACGTCACAGCTTAAGAAAAAGGGGAGGAAGTGTACAAAAGATAAGGCTACAGGCTAGAATACTAATGGGTTCCTCTTCATTGTTTGATATGAGATAGAAGGCAAGAGGGGAAGGCATGCTGTATTCCCTGTACCACTTCACTTAATGTCCCATCATCTTGTTCCCTTTGCACAATTCATGGCACAGTGGAGGTGAAATGAGGTGGAGGGGGTAACGTGTGGTCTGTTTGCAACCCAGCAGGAATTATATCCATTCTGGATGATTCACCACAATGCAAGTCTAATCCTGTGCCTACATTAAGTGCCAATGCAGGAAGTGTTATGTACTTTATGTAGCAGGAGTGAAGGTAAGAGTGTGAAGGTCAGGGTGGTCGATAGGCATGTGGCGCATCTGATTTTCACAAACTTGATTGGAGTCTGGGTCTCATCACAGTCAACACTTCATAGTGTTTTGATCTGCAGTGCGGGACTTGACAAAAATGGTTAAATATTGACATCCTTGTCTGGAATTAGCGTTAATGTATGTTGTACTTTGCTTTTAGCAACTAACCATGTCAGTATGCTACCAAACTGCTTGTCAGATGGTTGGACACTGTCTCAAACTCCCTTGCAGCACATCTTTTTAACAGTGGAATTGAGGAAACCGTGTCTGACAGTATTGGAAACTTTCCGAGACTGACAATTCAAATTCACACCCACCTTTCGCAGCAAGTTCCTCCCATATAGTCAGATTCGTTTACCCTCCTTCTCCAGCAGTAGGCAGTTTTCGTATGTATACCTGAATCCTTCCAACCATGCATTCATCTTTCATCTATAAACTATCCATCAAAGATTACTATTCATGGCCTCTGACAGAGCACTTTCACCCAGCAGTGCCTGTCAGCCTTGATGTTTTCTTCAAATGATTTGTGTTTACTCTGATTGCACTGTTTAAATTCACCGCTGTGTGTTCTGATAATTCTTAGCATATGCACTGATAATGCATGCACATACTGAATATTGTTTGGCCCTGTATGAGGCCACCTGTCGGTAAGGCTTTTCATAATGAAAACGTGATCGATAACCACATCTAATGAATGTTATTTCATTTCGCTCAAGCAACACGATCTCGGAGTAGCTTTCTGCCCGTACCCTAAACGGCAGCAACACATATGCATTACAGATTAGGTGTGATCCTGGGGTAATGCATGTCTGTATCCATCCCTCTGAGCATCCATCACTGAATCCATCCATCCATTCCAACATCAGTCCAGCTTTATAGAAACTCATTCATCCACCTCTGTTTCCTTCCCTTGCCTCCTTTGCCCCCACCATCGCCCAACCCCTTTGGTGGGTGCCAGTGGGAGTGGTCCGTCCTTGATCTGCTCTCAGAACAAACAGCCTGGTAAACATCATGAAACATTTAAAGGAGGCAGAGCAGCCTTCTCTCTAATTCACACAGGCAACCCGGAGATGCACAAAAACAGCTGCTCCCATAGCTCGCCCCTGCAGAGAGGTTTCACTCTGTGTGTGCACGCATGTACTGTATATGCCTTTACATATGTGGAAGTTTAGATGTGTGCACGAGGATTAAGCATCCATGTTTGTGCATATGTGACAGTGATATGTATGTGTGTTTATATAGGAAGGCGCTTTTCTTTTCATACCACAAGTATCTAGGAGTAAGTCGGCGGTCTTAACTTGAGAAAATCACACCCAAGCACTGTAGAATAAGTTGGCATATGTGGGCAGATTAACATATTTGGCAAGTGCTTCATTGGGCGGGTGAGAAAACAAATAAACGGATTAGAATCACAACTCACTCAGCTGGAGGTCTGCGTCAAAGCCTTGTACAAGACAAAACCCTTTTCGCTGATTCCTTCTAACTCTGGCACAGGAGACTGTCTTGTGTTCAACATTTATAGTTATTTGTGAAGCTGGATTGCCTCGGTGGCTGGGCAAAATGGAGCGAAGCTGCTATGAGATCTCACCTGTAAACATCTCGCAATTTTGTACCTCCCTTAAGCCCATAGACGTTTACATCTTGTCAAAGTGTGATGTCCCGATAACACCATCTCTAGCCTTTTGCTGTACAGTATAGTTCCAAATGTGCTCTTGCCGGTCTCCCAAAACATCAGATTTTGTTGTTGTTTTTCCTGAAAATCAATAAGTTGATTACCAGGAAATACAGGTTTTCTGAAGGCCACATTTTGAGCCAGTGGACAGGTTCTCTGCTCTTTCCTCTCCTGTCTTTTCACTGTGAAATATCCATTAAAATCAATGAATAATGAATTAAGGCGTGCAGCCTCTTACTCCCTTTAATAAAATGTAGCAAGCGGAACAGCTTATTCAGTAATGTCACGCATAATTAGCCGTGCTGCCTAGACCACCTTCATGCAGTAATCTTTCGAGGCCTGACCTGCATTCTGTTTCCCCTCTTTTTTTCCCCGCTCTCATCCTTTGCTCATCTCCATCTCCTCTGTCACAGATCTCCCTATGTATTTCTCCATCCCTCTCTCTCTCTCTCTCTCTCTCTCTCTCTCTCTCTCTCTCTCTCTCAGTCTTTCCTTCTGTTTAGCTCGTTTGGATTTTGTGCTGAGATCATAAACCAAGAAAATCCCTTCAAGTGTGCGGCTCAGACGACATTCACGCGAGCACACTGCTCAGATGAAAACAACAAACAAGCGTGAGTGGGTGAGCGCTTGCAATGATAATAGGCCCCCCGTGTTGTGCAGACTCCCATGTGGTGTGGCAAACTATTTACTCAGTAAATATGTGAAAGTGTACATATGAGGGCATACGTTCCATATCAAGGCTGTGAAATCTCTTTTCAGACTGAACATATGAACATTTCACAAAGCCAGAATGAAACAGTAGGTATTAAAACACCATCTCTATTGTGTATCAGTAGACCATTGCAGCAGTGCTGTGTGGGCTTCAGTGTAAGCCACAGCGCGGCAGCTACTTACACTACGATCAATACTACTAGGCCCTGTTAGGAGGGGATCGATCAGCTTAGGACTTGATGTGGAACAGTCTCTTTCTCTCTATATCTCTCTGTTTCTCTGTCTGTCTTTCTCTATTTTCCCTGACTCTGTTCTCTGTCTCACACCGTCATTGATCTCGGGGTGATGATAGCGAGCATATCTTCTCTGTAGGGGTGAAGAGGTCAATGCTTAACTGGCCGAGACTCCTAATGATCAGGACACCGCGAGGAAAGAAGGATGGCAGAGAGGAACCTCTAACCTGAACGAATCTGCATGAGCAAGAAAGCACGCCATCTCTTTGTTGAGACGAGGTCCTGTTCACCGCTGACACTGCGGAGACTTCAAGTTGAGAATATCACCTGCTGCAAAGGGTTGGGCTGAGGCCGGCTTTCCTCACAGCGGGGTCTGGTTAGTCTAAACTAATTGCAAGGACCACTGATGCATATGAAAGAGAGAGAGAGGGTACACACAGACAGATGCCAAATGAAAGGCACCATCTCCTGCTGCTGCTGCTGCTGGCCGGCACCTGGATAAGAGAATTTAAATCACATTCTCTGACATTCATGGGTTTGGAGAATGATGTGGAGTGTTTACAACTGAACAAAAGCTGAAAGTACAACATGGCATCAGTTGCGTTTTTTAACTGAAAACCCTTCTCAAAACCGACACACTTTACATGTGTTCGAAAGTGTCCGACTGGCAAAACACACACCTCAGGACTGGTGCAGCATGAATAGCATTCACTCAAGAAAGCAATGCAATTTTGCTCAACGTTATTTTGATGTTTCAAGCCAGACAGCCAACACCACCACCACTACTGAAATAAAGTGTTCAATTTCTTTTCCTACCTCTCTGCTTCTACTTTCTGACATCCATTCAAAAACCACAGTAAAAAAAAAAGAAGAAGAAATACAAGTAGAAAGGTCTTTGTCTGTCTGTCTCTATGAAGGAATGTAGCCCCGGTATTAACATCCATCCTGAGTGATCCAGTCACAAATGGACAGCTTTAGGCCCGACAGTTCACACATGGCTCTATAGGCAAATAAACATAACTATTAATGGGACAAACAGATGTTTTTACATAAATAAAGAACTGTCCTCATGTATAATGTTTGCCGAATTAACAAGAAGGCCCGACTGCTAAGAATTTATTGCAGACGGCGTTTCACAAAGTATAAAGCTTCTTCTAACTCCATAACTCGCAAAATTAAGCGATTTTTAAAGGAAGTCTGGGGACTTTCTCCACGGGCATCAAAGTAGTTGCCTATATTGGTTACAGTTAACTGTATTTGTAAAATTTGACATGTTAACTTCATGTTTACAGTCAGTGAAATGTTGTCTCCCTTCATTAATTAAGTGTAAATGATGAATTTAGTTTAAACAGCTTGTTCAAAAAGCAGCTAAATGTGGGCAGGCAAGACACACTTCTACACAACTCTCAAAATCACACAATTTGTAAGGGAGTCTGGGGATATTGTGTTTACAAGTTCAATGCCTAGTTGAAGCAGTGTGGAATCGATTCTGCCTGTTGTTGTGGTTTCTTCCTCGTTTCACAGAGGCCTTCAGTTGAGTAAGTGGTCATTCAGTGTGGCGTGCACACACTTAAAAGAATGTGGTCATGTGGCCCAGACTATCTCCGAATGAGGTCTGAGTGATGGGATCTCAAATGTGTCTTCAATGCGCCACATCTGTACAGTACTTGCAGCCTCTATCTAAACATTAGTTCCAAAGATACAGGCAGAAAAGGGTCCATCCACTCGCACTGGTCGCAACTAGCAGCTGTAACGTATACCTTATACCTTACAGTATATTTTATCTTAAAAGATCCATGATGCACTGCTGCTATTGACGTAGCTCAACCTTCCTCTATGAATCAGATGTATTGTTAAGCATATTACAAGGTAACGCAAAAGTAGTGTAGAGTAAAAAGGAAACTCCACCATGACCTTCTGGGGGTGGCGTATTGTGTCATCTCACTATATAGAATCACTGAATACCCTGTATATAGAGGATCCAATACAGCAAGATTTCCTTGACTGTGCTTTACTAGCATATCTACAACCCAAGGTATTATTATGGCTTCTGGTCTGTTTTGTCCTAACTTGTAGGTGGGTGTAACTTGATATTTCTATTGGACTGTGAGCTCAGTCAAACTCCTGCTGAGCACACAGAGGTACTATGAATTAACCCATCGAGTGTCGACACTGCCAGAAGACAGGCTGCTCCCGTTGTTCTGCTTAAGTGTGTGCAGATGTAGTGTGTCACATTTTCTATTTCATTTTCTTCACCTTCAAGGTTCTTGAGACAAGCTAACAAAGACCATGCTGACAAAGTTATGAATTTGTTGAGTTTATTGCATGCCATGGATGGAGGAGAGCTAAGGTAATGTAGGAGGGATGGATTGAGGAGGGAGGGTAGTGGGATAAAAGGATGAAGGTTGAGGGATGGGGGGGATGGATAAGGATGGATGTCACGTCTATCACTGGCTAACTTCAAACTATCAGCTCAACGAACCATAAGACATAGCCGAAGGTACAGTTCCATCCACAAAAGCCTACTTTGCTCTACCTTCAGAAAGAACAAATACACTCTGATATAACTGATGTTATAGCAGGGTCCGTGTTCACCTCTTTTGGAGCCGCCATTGTTGTTTTCAAACAAACAGTCGCTTCTATCGCCGTCGCACACCTAAACCCAAGCCCGTAGCTTCCTGTAGTTCCTCATACGATGCTGGTTGGTCAGACCCACTGTGTTTCAGACACAAATGCACAACTTGAAGCCCTGCAAGATTGTTTCTTTAAGGGATCTCGACCTTGCATGATCTCGTGCATCCAGTTGCCTCGAAATGTAACCGTTGTTTAGGATAGTTTAGATTGTTTGTTTAGAACGACCAATATGGTCACCACTAAGTAGACACTGGCTATAGGATGATGGGTTCAACAATGGTGAGGTCACCAGATCTAAGGGCAGGTTATGGGATGAGGTACCTTATTGTGGCACTGTCCCGAAAATGCCCTCAAACAAACAACAGTCAGCGCTTTTCATCCAACATTCTGTAGATGCAGTGAGTGTATCCACAATCTGTTGAGGGACATAACTAATTTACATTGAAAAACATTAAGAGTGCTTATGTAACTAATCCTGACAGTTTGAATCATTACTGCCATGTCTTCTTAGCAGCACAAGTGCAACTGTCCAATAATCAGAGGCGAAGAAAGATGAATTAGAAGATCAGAGAGAGACGGTGGCTTACCAGATGTATAAATAAACTCTCGCCACACAGGCATGTTATTTTGGGGGTTATATAAAGGGGCTAATCACGGGTATGTCTGTGTTTTGGCTGACCACTGACAAAAAAATATAAAAGCCTGAGGCTGAGGCAGAATGATACCTTAGCTTCCTTGGTCTGCAGGCTCCCCTCGACTGCTGGTGCAGATTTAGTCAACAGTTTGTCAGTCAGAAAAATAGCTGCAGCTCTTTCTCTTGTTTTCGTTTTGGCCATTATTTACTTGTAAAATGAAAGGAAAGGAGAGGAAATATAGCGTGCTCCTCTGTCGAACCCATTTTCAAATCCTGTCTGTTATGCTCTGACACTCACAGCAGTCTTAACAGAAATGAAAAGACACGGCAACATGAGTTTTGCTTTCCTGACAACAGCGAGCAGCTAAATAAATGTCTGACAAGTAGCTTACTTTGATGCAATTTTAGTCTACTTCTGAACACGTATTTACTAAGACACATGTTTCCTGAACATGAAATAGTGTTTACATTGCATTACCAATTTTGAGTCGACTTACAGCAAGGTAGGACTTTTTCTTTTCACGTTTGCAGGTATTAATACAGACGCAGAAAAGTGCCTGTGAAAGCCTAGGCAACATGGTGACAAGAGAGACGCTGCTGTATTGTAACCTCAGCACAGTGCATTGTGTTTAGCTCTATTAATACTGCAGTCAAAGAATTTCATGAACATAATGTACAGTTTCTGAGGCAGACGGCCGTACTCCCTCCTGTTTGTGTTCCCATCACTATCCAACTCAAACTTTCGCCCTTGCGCGAGCTTCATCATTAGGGTGGAGAAATTAGGTGAACCTGCGGCCATCTGATGCTTTGTATCGGCAGACCTGCTGATAACATGGTAGCAAGCTCCAAAAACAAACCCGCTCTAATGATCTCTCAAAATGTTAGAAGTGTTATTGCGCACTGAAGCCAATTAACCATGGATGTGGTGGATTGCTGTTGAGATAACGAGCCTGGAAGGGACAGCACAGGGCCACCGTCTGAGCCCTATGTTAATGAGCCAACACTTTCATTAAACCTGCCACCATCGGCTGTCAGAAGTATCCTGAACTCCTGGTGTGCTTCGTTTACCTGGCGGACAGTTCGATTAGCCTAAAAGCCTCCGACTCAGGGCTGATTTACATTTCCACTGTCTGGATTTTGGAAATGCAGCCCAAGATTAAACCTCTCAGAGATGTACAGTTGCTGAGTGTGGTCGTAAATCTACCCACCTTGACTTACACTGACGTGCATTAGCCCGTTCCATGCGTACACACTTCTCTACCAAACTTTTTTGTAGCCATTCAAGAGGAGTTTTGGGTCCCTATGGGGGTTAAAAGAGTCGATATAACAGACAAGCGTATGGCAGACGGAGCACTGCGGTTACAGCTGAGATACACAGTGCTGATATTGCTCATATTGATTAGATTATAAACACCCGTGAGTGTGTGGGTGCAATCATGTGTGTGTGAGCATGCTCATATTGATTGAGTCAGACACTTGCTGTGGTGTGTGTGTCGTATGTGCTTTATGACCCGCTGTAATTAGCTACAGAGCCACTGGAGGACATGCAGATGCCTCTATTTCCTCTTTATATTGGCCTGTAAAACTCCTCTTCATGGTAATGTTGTTTTGCCTCTGCTGGTGCATTCCAAGGTGTTTACCTGCACGCTCTGTTATTACAGTATGTGTGTGTGTTTGTTTGGGACGTGTGTGCACACATTTTCCAGGATGAGCTATCTGAGCTGATAAACGGAGGGAAAAGTCATGGGTGATGCTAACTGGTAATATGTATTCCAGGTGTGTCTCTGTAATCTCTTAAAGTGCAGTTTTGCATTTGAAAGCAGATTGCATGCCCGTGCAGCCCCTGGGCAATTACAAGGCAAGTGTCAACAGTCGACCTTGGCCAAGTCTTAATGCTCCTTTGGCCGTCTCCAGCCCTTGAACTAACGACATCACTTCCTGAGTCTTAAGAGACAGCAAAGTGAAGAGTTTTTAGTTTGTTTTTCTTCCTTAAGCTGCTCCCAATAATAAATTGATTAGCTAAATTAAGCAATATTCCTCACAGGAAGAAGTTTGCTTGCTCCTGTGACAATGAGCCAGTATTAATGATAATGATCCTGGAACTAACTTGTGTTTCTGTTGAAACACAACAGGCCCTCACACGCTGTCCAATTGAAGTTGGATGTGGAAACAGACGCATAACAAAGGTTCAGTTCCAACAGACATATTAACAGATTCTGACAAAAAAGCAATTTCATATGAGCTCCTTTTTATAAGAGTTAAGTTGTAGCAGCTGAAAGCCATAATTATTCACACTCCCTGATTCCTCTCGCTCAGAATTATTTAATATTCTCTTACAGAACGAAAAAGAAGTAGAAAGAAAAATAGAAAAAGACACCATTAATTCTGAGTATTACATGGGAATGCCAATGTCAGTCTGTTGGATTGAAGGTGTGCTACTTTGGCTCCCAGACAATAGATCCTAATGACTCTGTAGATCCCCTGACGTTTTATCAAGCCTAGTCAAGAGGTTTACATTTGTTGTTGTGAGTGAAATGTCCCAATAACAAATGGATGGATTACCATGAATTGTGAAAATGCATTGTTTCATCCAACGGCATCATCAGGTCATCACTTTAAAGCTCCCAAATACCTGAATTTATGAAATGAATTTATGAAGACGATTTTTGACCCACTTGCCTGACCAGGCAAATGAAAAGAAACACTAACGTTTAAACCTGATTTTAATTTTCACTGTGAGCATTTTGCCATGCTGGCATTAGCATTTAGCTCACAGCACTGCTGTGACCACGTTCACGCTCAACGAGCGTGTGTATGTGATTACACATTCCACGTATGTGATTCCTTGTGAATGTAGCTGTAACTCAATTGAAAATGAATGCTAGCATGGAAATATTTAATATATTTAATATTAAAGAATTCACAATTTCTGTTGTGTCAGGAAGAGTAATGCTGTGTATTCTTTCAACTGTGGTGGTTACCTCCGGAATATGAATGAGCCGCTAAGCTGCCTCACTCTTCCATAATTGTGTGTTTTGGACGGCACAATGTTGACACAGTGTTGTAGAGACTCAGGTAGAGGCTTGTTGGCTTCGCGGCTGCACAGGTGTGATCAGATACAAATTTGGATGGGTGCCTTAATGTGAGCATCAGAACATCAAGAATGAAACATATTACTCAGACATATGTGCACTCACATCCTGTGCATGTAAAAACGGGTCGTCGGAAATTAGACATCTAATTATAAAGCAAGGAATCTCTGTCTGTCTGTATCAAGAACTGTTCAGTCCACATCACACTTGGCAGGTTTGTTGCTGAGCACTCATGGAAGTGCAGTGTCAAATTTGATGCAATTCAATAAATCTTGAATAAACAACTAACAGCAACAACAGGAACAGCACTGGTACTCTATAATTATACAAGTTTGCCACACTGTCTTATAACACCAATGATCTGACTGAAAAAACACCTCTGATGATCTAGCCGACTTTATAATGACGGTTAAATCAACGAAAGTGACTAATTAATTACTAACTTTGCTAACTGTATGCAGTTCACTTTGACAACGTTACAGATGTTCTAAAGGTTAAAGGTCATGTTGATAATAGTTTTATGGAGACATATTTTTTTTAAGATAATATATCTATAAAAATATCTATTTTCCTTGAACTATTATTATTCTTGTGGATTCATAATTAAAAATGTTTTTGTCCAAAATTAGTGTTTGGTTGGCTTCAGCTTCTAACAAGGTTTGTCAGCCAATAGTATAACGCTGTTGGTACCATGCAGTATCTTTGTTTGTCAGCATCAAGAGTCTTGGTAGTTGCCAGTTTGTGGGGGAAAAAAACTTAAAAATGTGTGAGTTCTATAGAATGCAGTAGCTAGTCCGTGTTAGGGACATTAACGTTAGCAACATTAGCATTAGGTAGTGCAACAAACTGGAAACCACTTCAGGGGGCAGGTGATTGGAACAACAGCTGTGTTCGAACAGCTGTGGATGCAATGGTAGGGGAGAGATGGAGTGCCACATAACACCTTTAAATATACGACATTCACCCCCGCTAGCTCAAAGGAAGCAGCATCTGAACACACACTGCTCACCAGACTCAGACACTGTCAAATTAAGGATTCTGATCAAATATGAATCAAGGCTTTGTTACTACATGGCCTCGCTGTACTGCATTTGTTGCTTGAATCATAGTGTTATTGAATCATATTTCATATATCAAATGTTTATATGACGAGTCGATCGCTTTTGGTTCTTTGTATGTCTTGGGTGAGTTGTTCAGGGGCGGATTGTTGAAGTCAAATGTCTGTTCAAGGTGGAGTTTTAGTCTTAATGTAATTCTGAATAGTTTTAATGAATAATAATGCATCATATTTCATATTTCTGACAGGCAGCGCACTAATGTAAAATAAATAGAGGAAATGTTCTAGGGCAAGCAGGACCACCACTATTTCTGATTCAGGAAATAAGCTGAACAAGACAGTCATCTGTGTTACATTTGATGTGGAAAATACATTTGGCATGCTGCGAGACTCATGTTAACTTTAAGCAGCATGTTTGAAAAAAAGGACTTTCTTCTCTTCCCTCCAGTTTTTCCAAAGTCCTGGAAGCAGCGAGCTCCCATAAACTTCTGAATAACGTGGCCTGCTGATCATGTGACCGCGCAGGCTCCAAGTGAGAGGAGCACACCAACTCTTTCCAGACTCCAATGGAAAACTACTGCCGCATAGAGCTACTGTATTACCTCCACAACTTTTCTTGGACTCTCTCCTTCTTTGTGTCGCTTTGTATGTCTCCCCCCTCTTTCCCTCTTTCTAATTAGCCTGTGTCAGCATATTCCACAGAAAACCATCCCCCGTGTCTGCCTTTTGAACCTTTCTTCTGGATGGAAAGACTGAAAAGAGAGAGAAGGCTGTTGTTGGAATATGTGTCAGTTGGCCAACCAAATAGGCTCCACATGCTTGTAGTCATGGTGGAGGATGTGGCAGACATAATCTACTCCCTCATCATCTCGTTTTTTTGCCTTCTCAAACCTCCTCTCCCATCTCCCTCAGTAACTATCCTTCGCTCTTTTCTTTATGGATCCCATTTCTTCTCTTTATTGTGCTCTATTTTGTGCTCCACCCCCCCATGTCACGGCAGGCAAATTAGACTTTCATGACGTATTGCAGCGTCTCGCTCGGGCTTTAAATCCGAAGTGCGCTCGGTGTGTGGTGATGTTGTAACTTAAGTTGCCGGTTTGCTGCAGCGGTGGGAGCGTTTCAGCTCAATGCCTGGCAGTTTGACTTTATTCCATAGCTTATTGAAGCAATAACGCAGACCAGCAAACTGAGGAGCACACACACACAAACTGTTTTATTCATGCTGAAGCTGAAGCCGCGGTTACATTATCAGTCAACAAGAGTCAGTGCTGGATATTAAGCCAATTTACTAGTACACACCAGTGTACCAAGGCCTTTAATGACTATCAAAACAGGAGTCCCTCACACTAATTCACCGCTGTGTGCTGGAATCTGCTGTTTTGTGCTACTGCCCCTCTATAAGCATTTGTGGCTACCTCTTTCCTCATTGATTGACTGATTTATATCGGCACTCATGCCTGAAATAGAATCCACTCCTCTGTCTGCAGCAGGGACGCAGGGACTCGCCGAGTGCAGCGACTGTATCCTCTCCACCGCCGCGTGTGTGTGTGTGTGCCAGGTTTTCACCATGCATGTGCAAAGGTTCACCGATTGCAACTCTTAAGGTGAACGCAAAAAAACAAAAAAAACAAAAACAATGAGAAGATGAAATACGCTTCTTGTTTCCCGTCCTCCCTCCTCATTCCCTCGTCTGCTCCCCTCTTTCAGAGCTCCCTCGCTCCCCCATCCCTCATCCTCTTAGGGGAGCACGGGAGCATGCAGTGGAAAAAACTGAGCCAATAAAGACACTGCCAGAATCCATCCACTCCCCGCGCCTCACATAGTTACTGAGGGAGAGAAAGAGTGGTGGTGGGGCTGTTGGAGAATAAGGCTGGAAGAGAGAAGTCCACCTCTAATGTGACTACAGTTACGGATGGTGGTGGAGGATAGGACCAGGAGGGGTTGGCTCGGGAGAAGATGGATGAGGGAGGGTGGAGTGGAAGGGCAGCATAGAATGAAGATGGAGAGACTTGGATTGTGGGGAGGATGGTTCTAGGAAGGAACATGTGGACACACATATGGACGCCCCTTTCCCTCGATGCCTCTTTCTTACAGAGGGGTACCTGTGATGGAGAGTCTGGCCGGTCCTGGAGTACCCCCTAGAGGGCATTGCAACAGGTGCAATCCTTTCAGCAAACATGTGAGACTTTTATGTTTGCGAGCAACAGAAAGCTCAAGAGTCCTCTGCTGCAATCAGACTGAATTGCCTTCCTGCTCGTTTTTAATTAGAGGGACTTGAGAGAGCTTAAATTGCGGAGACCTACTTAATTTTAAAAGTGGCGTCCTATGAGCAAATATGGAACAGGTGCGTTTAAAAAAAGAAGGGCAGAGAATAGTTAAAGTTGAACAGAAGGTGGGCGAAACTTCCACTGCTGACAGAATAAAGCTAGTTAGAGCGAGGCCTCGCATCTCGTAAATCATGGAACGTTTTTGGACCACCATACGATGCCGGTTGACTAGCTCATTGATCCTCCTTTTCAGAGATGCTCCCCTGCTGAGAGCTGGAAGTGAGCCAAACCCACCCACCACGCACAGTATGTCTGATTGTAATGGTTCACACCATCACGTACGTGCGCACACAGCAAGCCTGTGAAACTTGGACCAGTCTAACCAGGCCACATTCAGAAGCCTTGTGTTCCCTGTCAATTTGTTTAACAACAGCACAGACTGATTTGAGAAGAGGCCAATTTCGCTGCAACCCGTACCTCCCCCAAGGCTCTGACTTTGATGAAAATGATATTTCAGCCGCCGATCCTTCACGGCAATCTATTATTTTGTTTTACTGTTTTTTGTTTCCCCTTTTTTATGATGAAGCATTTATGATCCCGTCTCTTAGGGTTGTCATCACAATTTAGTCCCACCAGGCGAGCATATGAATGGCTCATATGCATGTGAACTGGAGCATTTACATCAATTCTCATTGAAACTGTAGTCGCATGCTGCTGCGTGGCCTGATTTTCTTGTACGCGTAGAGGAGCTGTGAAGAATTGGAAGAGAAGACAAATCTGTTACCCGTATGTAGCTCTCACGAGGCCTCTGAAACAGCAGCCTTTCATGTATAATACAGAGACCTTCAAAATAATTGCATCTTTCTTGTCAATCCTGTCTCTCTTTCTCCCTCTCACGCACACAATCACTCACGGAAGCTTTGAAAGAAAGGTCGAGTAATTATTATGTGCTATTTTCCTCTGCATTGCACGGCTTTGAACTGAGCGCTATGTGGAGGAAAACCTTGGCAGAGAAGTTTATTCTTGCTTCTTAATCAATGACATTTATGACGACGAGTGGATCAGGCAAATAGCTTCAAGTCGATTATGATGAAAGAGTGTTTTCTGCAGCAGCAAAGAGGAAATTTACCTGAGAAAATGTTTGTGTGTGAGAAGGGAGACACATTATCGTACAATAGGTGCCTGTAATAACTTTACCCATGGCAGCTATGAAGTGTCTCTTACATTAGCATGTCGTCTTGGAGATGCATTCAAGGGGCTTTTTTTCATGAGATGGAAAGATGAGGCACCTTATCCTTTCATTCTATCTTTTCGCAGTAACAAGTAATATAAGGCGTTACAAATAAGCTTTTGTCTTTTTCAGGTTTATTACATTTGAATGTCAACAAATGCATTACCGCCCAACCTCGTTGGTCATATGTCATATAGCCTTCTATGTCAAAATATGCTGTATACGACAACCTATATATCTCTGGAAAGCCACATATTAGTGACTTACCCCTAAATTCCACCAGATCTGTGTACACTGGACAGCCAAAATCATTAGGCTACATCCTCTGAGGACCATGAATCTTGGAAAATTGCACTTAAGTTCTATTTAATTCAATTTTCCATTTAGCAGACACTGTTGTCCAAAGGGACTTACAGTAATTCATACATTCATACACTGATGGCGGTGGCTGCCATGCAAGGTGCCAACCAGCACATCAGGAGCAGTTTTTGGGTTCAGTATCTTGCCCAAGGACACTTCGACATGCAGAGCAGGGGAATCAAACCAGCGACCTTCCAATAACAAGACACTGGGTTTACCCCTGAGCCACAGCTGCCTCCAAACTGTATGCAAAATCCAAAAGTTGGATCCAAAAGTTTTGCTCAAGTTAAAGTGAAGAGATGAGTTTTTAACTGTATTGTTTAACTATATCATAGTTATATTATTTCATTTTCATTGTATATTATATGTTTTGTTGTAATGTTAAGCACCTCGTATTGCAATTTTGCGCGTGAGGTGCTACATAAACAAATAAACCTGAAAGTTGACGTTGAAGGTACACTGAAATTGTCATAATTTCATATGGAGTCGGTAACATACTTTGAGTATTGCTTTGCCCAAACAAGTAATGAAAGCAGAGCTTGGTGGTGCAGGGTGGGATGAGGAGTAGACGACACATCTGGTGTAAAAAAAAAAAAAATGAAGAAGAAAGAAGGCCATTGCCAGTTTAAAGGAAATAAATAATAAATCAAGGTTGTCAAATTAGTTTGGTGAAATTCAGACGCATTAGGAATTCATTTTTTCTCAACCTGGCTGCCAAGGATAAGCAACGACCTCTGAATTTTCGATCAGAATTGGTGAACGGAAAAGTGAGATCCAATTTTTGAATTTGCATTTGACGCAACCCGCTGCACTGGAACTTTCAGAGAGGAGATTTCAAACCACATGAATTCAAATTGATTGTTTTTAAAGCAAACTATTTTGCTGCTATAAATGTAGCGGTATTTAAATTTCAACACTAAGTATTCAGTCGTTGGAATATTTTAAAACAAGGCGTCCAGGTGCTCATAAAATTCAAATGATCTTTCTTTGCTTCCGTATTTGTGCAACCGGCATAGCACACGCTCTTTTCCAGATGTCCTGCAGACTGTGATCAAATGTCTTGGTGTCCACCAATGGTGTTAGGTCAAAAAGTTCACATCCGGGTGAACGTGTAGTTCAAAGGTCGCAGCTGTAAAATCCATTGATGGGGCAAGTCAAGAGAGGCTTTGCTGGGGTTCACCAAGTTGTTGTCGTGCCTTCTCTTATTATACTGTTTGCACTTAGCTAGAGGTTAAAGATAATGAGAAAGGGAAAGATAATGACGTGGCAGAGGAGTTGACCTCTGAGCAGAGGACGGAAATAAATATCTTGAAGATGGGAGCCCTCCTCAGTACCTATCCGGCCGCAGCAGCGGGGGAGGCGCACATAAATCAAACGCCAAAGTGATATTTATTTGCCTCCTGAACTATTTGCTTACTGACAATAAAGGTGGAATTTATGTGGCTATTACGACGAGTGTTTCTGAATGGTCAGGGGCTGCAACCGAGGGCCACTTTATGGATTGGATGCAATAAAACCCAAGTGATAAAACAATATGGAAGCTGTGCGCCCGGGCCGTCAATCAAAGGTAAGTATGATGAGTAAGTTCATTAATTTTAATGGAGTAAATTCCTCTCAATAACGCACCAGGCCTCGCTGCCATTATCCCCATTTCTTGTCTTAATACAGCGCTTTAACCCAGACGGAGTGGAGGAGAAACTCACCTCGCCCTCCAGTTAGCCATGAATCAAACAGCGAGGGGGAAGTGATGGAGGGAGGATGAGGAGGCGATGGTGATGGTGATGGTGGGGGGTAGAGGGCAAACGGAGAGTGTGGAGGCCCTGGAAGAGAGATTGGAGAGATGGCCCCGGGACCTCCTTCTCCAGCACTGTGTGGACAAGGTGATGTCACTGCACGTTTCACTGGGGAGGTAGGAGGGGGGGATCTCCCATAGAGAGGGAGAGGAGGAAGAGACAGGAAGAGAGGCAGACAGAGAGAGAGAGAGGTAGAGAGAAAGGGGAGAGAGAGAAAGGGGAAAAGGAGAGAGAGACATAGAGGGGAAAAGGGGAGAGAGAGAAAGAAGGGGAAGGGGGAGAGAGAGGGGAAAGGGGAGAGAGAGAGAAAGAGAAAGAGAGAAAGGGGGAAAGGGGAGACAGACAGAGAGAGAAAGAGAGAGAGAGAAACTGGGGATTTCAATTGTGCAGCTGCAGGAGAGAGAGAGAGACAGAGAGAGAGAGAGAGAGGGGAGGGGAAAAGTTGGACACGAACAATCCTGCAGTAACTTTTTTTTTTTCTTCTTCTTCTTTCCTTTCTCTCCGTGGAAGAAGCCTCCAGAAGTCAAGGGGGACCAAAAAAAAAGCAGACAGACTCACACTGGATTAACATTTGCATCGCAACACAAGATTCCCCAGCCCGGTCCCTGGATACAAACACGCATTTACTGACGGACTAATGTGGTCGCATATTTGTGGATTCACCAGTAGTTGAAGGTATGTCTTTTATGGGCTTTGTTAGCGATGGTTGAACACGTTGCAGTGAATGCAGATCGTGTGGGAGTGAAACTTTGTGGCGAAACTTTTTGCAGTGGGTTTAATCTTGCAACAGGCTCAGACTGCATGGGGTTATCAGAGGCGTTTTGCACAGCAGATGATGAAATAAACACCACAAAGTCACTGTAAAGTCACCACTGGGCATCATGCAGTAGACAGAGTGCAGCTCCCTATGGGGTGATCATAGTGATGCTAAAGAAAAGTGTAATGATTTTAAGTGAGCATGACAAACACACTTTCTCCCACTGGAGAGCATTAAAGCTGAATCTGCTGAGTTAGCAGTGCTGCATGTCTTTATTGGGTTTTGTGAGTAACTTTAAAAACCACAAATACCCTATTTGGTATAGCTGCTGGGCTAAAGTGATGCTTATTTTCCCCTCACATCTAAGCCAGGCCTCTCTATACGACACATTATGGGGCTGAGTTGTCACTGTAAACCTCTGTGGCTTGCATCCAACATCCAACCCCCTGTGGCATGGAAAAGCCTCCCCTGACCAGCCATGTGTTTGGATCTCCTACACGTCATTCTGGTGGAGTAATGTCTGAGCGTGGGATTGCGCTGATTCGATCAGAAAAATTGACCAACTTTGATCCTCTACCTGGGAATAAGAGGAAAAAAGCTGGGGAAGGAAGCTCTAGTGCCACGGTCACATCTGTTTTCCTCATGACTCAGCCATCCCATGTTTGAGAAAGCCACAAGGGGTTCTTGAAAGTTCTCTGTGAGCCACCCCCCACTCCCCCCTCCAAATGTGGAACAGCTCAGTGATGCATCTGTTTAAAGGGGCCACTATGTAGTTTTTGGGGAAAAAGCTCAAACTCAGAACTTTAATATTAAGAGGAAAATAAGGTCCCCAGAACACTGTTTGAAAGTCAAACAGTATGAAATTGTGTTGTCCTCTGAGGTCAGTTTGTTTATTCAGTTTATTCATGAAAACAAAGGCAGTTTGTTTATTTAGTTTG
The DNA here is from genome assembly GCF_040436345.1 of Pagrus major. NCBI lineage: Eukaryota > Metazoa > Chordata > Actinopteri > Spariformes > Sparidae > Pagrus > Pagrus major. Next base: position 13,243,280 of record NC_133217.1, read on the forward strand.
TTAAGGCATAATAAAAATCAGTCAATGAAGATCTTTCTCTTCTGAGGAAAATTTCTTAGTGCACCTTTAATTCATGGCAGAGGTGCTGCCTCTTTATTTCTCTGATTACAGGTGTCATTCTCTCTTCAGTACACAACATCTTTTCTTACGGGGTTATATTAAGGCAAACATAACGTAAGGACCCCGGTCATTAATAAGTGTGGAAGCCCTTGTACGGTGCAGTATCTCCAGGGATGCTTCGCTCCCCTGCAGTAACAGGTTCCACTCCCTCTCCGGACTCTGGGGGATAACCCTGTAAATGTTACAGATCGGTCTCCTTGAATTTTAACTGCACATAAAGCAACACTTAACCTGTAGCAGAGAACACATGCAGTGTTTAGCTGTGGGCTTAGTAGTATCTGTTTCACCCGCTGTTTCCAAGCCTGTGCTATGGGCCCGCAGCAAAGTGCATCACCCACTTGACTCTTTGCCATATTCAGGTCAGCAGTGACCTGAACATGTAGCTCATCAGAAATCCGGAGCTAAAGAAAGGAAGCAGGTCATCTCCCTGCTGAAGGATGAGTCAGCCATGCACAGCATGGGCTTGAGGCCAGCCTGTTCATGTCATCAGAGTAGGCTTCACTTTATATCATAAATGACCAAAAGCTCCCATGTCAGTGAAGCTGGCCCTGAGCAGAGATAAGTTTGTATCTATTCAACACTCTCTCCTGTTGTTCACAGTCTGCAACTGTTTTGACCTGTTTCTCATTCACAAACGTTCGAGCAAAGCACTCCACAGAATGTAAGACTAGTAAAAACTTGCCTCAGTCTGCAATGAGTGTCGTGCAGTTTCCAAGTTTCCATTACTCTCGGTCAGTGGATATCTGGAGTGTCTATCAAAGCCTGAGGGCATCTTTAGATACTTTTATCCACTCCTAGTTCCCCGTTGCAACAGGCCTGCAGTGCACTCACAAGGTTTGGCCTGAAGCGCACCCCAAGTTCCAGGAGCCAAGAGTGTATGTGTACATATTGTTGTGTTCATGATGACATAACAGTAGTGCAGTGAAGGGAAGTATCTGACTGTCAGAAACATGCAACAGAAAGGTTTGATACTTCCCACTCAATCTGGCAAAAGGAAGTCCATCTTTTTATTCCATTTTGGCAGCACAGCTCTGTCTGTCTGTGCACTCTATGACTGTCAGAGCTCTCAGAGAACAAATCCTAATAACTTTTGTGATTGCGTAACTTTTCCAGTGCCACTAGCAGGCCAAAATGTTCACTTGTTATCTGCAATATCTCCGGAACTATTAGATGGATTGGCACAGGATTTGGCACCACCATTCATGGTTCCCATAGTCCCACTGACTTGATCCTCTGACTTTGCCTCTAGCGCCATCATGAAGGTTCACATTTGTGGAATTCAACAACTATTGGATGGTTTGCTATGAAATTTGGATCCAACACTCATGTTCGCTTCTGGATTCATTGCAATTATACATTTGTTGTGATCCCCTGACATTTCTTCCAGTGACACCATCAGGTCAGAATTTTAACTTCCAGCAATCAAACATAACATTACCCTCTGTATCAAATGTACTGTGGTACTGAGGTAAGTGCTTATTAGTACATACTGAACATGCTAACATGCTAAACTACATTATACCTGCTAAACATCATTATATTCATGTCATTTTGACCATGATAGCATGCTGGTGTGAGCACTTAGCTCCCATTGGGGATCCGTCCAGATGCTCAGACACTTGGGCAGATGACAACATTTACGCCACAGACCCTCGCGACCAATGCCTATGCAGAAAATGTTACCCCGTTCACACTGGACACAAAACCCACTAACACCCACTAACATCTGGCTTTGTCTTTAACGCAAATGGGTGTAATCGACATTCACCCCGGCAACAGATGATCTGCTCAAGCTCCAATCGGCTGTGATGAAACCACAACACCAGGGTGGACACGCTATTTTTGGCCCATTGCCAGGTGCGATGCCATGACATGCATTGAACCTATGGACTCTGGCTTGTCAATACTTTTCCATCTGTCTCTGTTCAGGCAGCGCTTAATCACTGCTCAATCGCAGAGTTTGAGTTCCCTACTTAACACAAACTTTAAAAAGTAGACTTTTAATCATCTTGTAAACAACAAGAATTGGCTTTGTGATTCTGACTTCAATGGTGCATGTTGCAAGGAGGGCTTGTGTCACTGTGTATGTGTTTGTCTGGCAGACTTAATGTTGTGTCTTGGAATCTCTGCCCTTTTCCTTCTGTGGCACACAACCTGTCCTGTAAATGAATGCGTCAGTGTATGTATGCCTGCATGTCCATTTACTAATGATGCAGGTCTGTCCTAGTGCTGCATCTTAGTCAACTTTTAGTGCACTTCTCTGCTGAGAAAGTACTTTCTCTGGAGGCTTCAGTCAGGGTCACAACCTCACAGACAGATCAGGAGATTGTTTTCACAGCCCAGCACTGAAACTACTCTTGACTGTGTGTGTTTGTATGTGTGAGATAGAACGGGGTAGATTGGAAGCGGGATAGCCTGTGAGCGAGCTGTCCATCAATCTTGTTGCTGCAGTGTGTTGAGAGCGACAGCTGGAAGGGCATGACTGACACATTTACGCTGGGTACTCCCATTTAAACAGATGCAAAGTAGACTAAACAGTGGGCTTCTGGTTCGCTGTTATTTAATCATCCGTGTCCGGGTGGCTAATAAGCAATTCTCTTGTCAGGCCATAGAGAGGACATGTTTCATTTAACTCTGTCAGAGTGTGTTCCTCTAAACATGCCTGTGCCGGGGCTGCTGTTCCATCTGTAAGCGGCGGCAATGATGATGAAATGCGTGACAACAAAAATTGCTCAGCACTGAACACAAATTACCTCCATTGTTGTGTACCACAGTATCAGTGCAGCTTTTGTTTGTCTATTCGAGCCATAAAAAGGACTGGAACTGATAGCTGTACTAGAAATAGAAAGCAGGCAATAGGTCTGGACCCAGAACCGAAGCATCTTCAAGAGAGACAAATAAACATAGATGTCGGTCAACACTTTTGTTCTGCTCCGGTCTTCAGGCTTGTTGTGCTGGAAGACGTTCAAATATGTCATTGTTTTCCTTCCTGTATTGACTTCATACTCAGTGACCCGGTGAATCGCAGGCCTGCTTACCGGGCTCATGGCCAGCCCAACAGCCAAACCCAATGGCCTAACCCCGTACTTCCTTTATCTGCTATAGCCAGCCGGGTGGCCGCGAAGCTGCAGATTGAGTGCAAAAAGAGAAGGAGGAAGAGAGACATCCATGGCAACACATATTAGGAAGCCTATTAAATTGTTTTGGATTATGGCCAGACAATAATAGCAATGAGCTGTAACTTTTCCCTCAGCCTGTGTTTTCTGGACTGTGATGCATTATGTATTATGTACTGTGTGAACTTTCTTATTATTGTGATCATGTGGCATGAAGCCTATAATAATGGCTGCAGCTTCAGAGTGCTCAAACCCAGCCGTCTAAGGCTTTGATTAACCTTCCACCCATCCAACTGCAGGGGGAAACTTTTTTCCTTGATGTTTAGCTCGCAGCTACTTTCAAATGAGAAGTGTCCATGTTGTCAAGATTTGTGAACACAGATAAATTGGACCCTGGCGTGATTATACGGTATCTTACAAAGTCCTTTTCCTAGAATGACCCAGCCTTCTCAGAATGTAAGAAAACAAGGGAAGCGACTAAGCCCCCAAAATTGAATGCATAATTCACTATGTGGGTCATGTCAAGCCGTCCCGGTTATTTCAGAACATAATGTGAAACATTGTCCTCCACCACATTGCCTGTTAGCAACCCAGTCAGGTCAGGCTAGATGGTATTCATGCCGTGTCCTCGGCCGGGCAGGAGCACCACATTGTGTACCCCTCTGGGGAGCGTGGGGGTCATTTCTCCTGGCAGACAGGACAGGTGTGTGCACGGAGACACAGTCTGCTCGCTGCCTGCCTTCAGGGCCCTGCTGTACCTGTAAACACTGCAGAGTTATCGGGTCCTCACACATGCTGAGGGCAGGTCCAGGTCAGCTGGGATGTGTTTATGCAAGTCAGAGTGGGAGGGTGTGTTTATGTGCGTGCATTCTTGCGTGCGTTCATGAATAGGAGCTGTAGTAAGAGAGAGGAACTGAATATAATGATTATTTAGACGTGGCACACATTTTAATCTCTGCATGATTGTGAGTGTATATGTGTGTGTGTGTGTGTGCTTGTTGTTGGGCCACGTGGAAGCATCTGGTGCAGCACAACTATGGCTCCATCGGAATAGTCTCCAGATGTGTTTGTGTGTTTTGGCCCCACAGTCTGTTTGACTCCGGACCAACCAGCCTGCGTGTAAATCATCTGCATTGTGCATTTTGCTTTGCTGTCTTGCACGTGTGTGCATTAGGTATTTGTTTGAAGCCGTATGCGTTCTTTCTTTTTGACTCCAAGAATGGTTTCCTAAATAAAGTCATCATGAGTGTGTGATCACTTAAGTGTACTTTCTCAGATATATTTACATGCGTGCGTGTGTGTGTGTGTGTGTGTGTGTGTGTGTGTGTGTGTGTAGCAGCTGCCCAGTCAAAGGCCAACCAGATGGACAGGATAATGACTATGATCAGACTTTATAGAGTTACACTTCTTAATGAGGGACATTCTGGTTAATTCATATGCCACTAACAAAGCCCGCATCATACCACATAATTAACACATCAACTGCGACTGACTCATAAATATACATCAACGTCTATTTAGGAGTCAAGCATAATGCGCAGCTGTCGGCAGAGTGAGCAGACTGGGTGGCACGCTGACAGAATGTGGGGAGGATTTGACTTTTTTGACTTTCCCTTTTTCTGTTTGTTCATCCATCAGTTGGTGGCTGTGGCGAGGTGAGGCGAGGTGAGGTGTTTTCGGAGGAGTGAAACCATGTGGCTTCTCTGCTCCTCTCTGACTCTGTTGGCCCTCAGCTTGGGATCATGTGACGAGCTGACATCAGAGCAAGGTGAGTTTTCCGATAAATGTGTTATTTAGACGTACTCACCCTCGTTTCCAGTTTTGCCAGAAAAGCATGTTCCCCATGTAGCACCATTATAAAAGAAACATCTGTGAAGGACACCACGTGCTGCAAACAAAGTCAATTATGACTCATTTTATTATGAACTTTTGAGCCATGTGGATTTTATAGTTGATTAAAAATCTGTGAAGTCATCGTGATGATGTTAAGTCTATGGGCTCTTGGAGTTGTGTGCCAGTGGGAGAAACACTACTGCACATATTGGTGGGCCACATTTCCAGGAAGTAAACCTGGCAGCCTGAGACGTTTTTGGCGTAATGTATAGCATATGTGCATGGCGAGAAAATCTAAACAGGCACTATCCTCATACCTGGTACCTAGTTCTATTATAAATCTATGGAGTTTCCTCTGTCATGCCAGTTTTTATAAATGTCAATTCCATTAGTGGTAATGCATGATATAAAAAAAAGTCATGTTCAGAACAAACAAAATGTTTTTTGCAAAGAGAAAGATGAGTTGATGCACTCTCATAGCTCTCCTTTCAGTTAACTCCAACAACTTTATCCAGTAAAGCCATTTTTATCCAAAAAAGTTACCGTTTTATCTGTAATGTTAATGCACAACTCAACTCAAACAAATTTGCTAAATATGTCTGCTTGGCTGATTAGACAGTGACCAGTGAGCTGACGTCAGAAAAACAGAATTACCTCTTTGATTTGTATTATTTCAGTTAATTCACCCGTCAGTCCACAATTGCCACATTAAGCTAGGACTGTCGGAATAACAGAATGGTATAGGGCTCTGAGTTTACGAAAGGTCCACTTTAAGAGCGACTCTTTAAGAACACACCTCAAGCCTCATGCTAATGTACCTAGCTATCTACCTCCCCGACGCTAGGGTCAAAGATGTCAAACTTTATGTCAAAGCTTTATCAACTAAGATTTAAAATAAATTAGGTTGAACATTTATTCCAAATTGGATTCAAGAAAAGAAACTCACTTTCTTACAACCAAAGCGGCTCTAGAGCTCTGTTGAACTCGTTTATTCATCCAATATCACTTCTGCACACCACTAAGGCTGTGGATACAAAATCCTAATGGTAAAGGCCACAAATGACTAATTGCTTCTCAGAACAGAACACCTTCATTTAAATGCTAACACAGTCACAAAGCCATTAAAACCGTTAAGAGACTTCGGTTCAATGTGGAGTTGTATGCTTGACCAACTCGTTGAGCTTTGGAACCCGTCTGAGTTTGATGAAACTGTGTCCATTTGTGTCTCTTTGTGTGTGTGTGTGTGCCCTGTATGTGTGATGGGGCCAAAGGCTGGAATGAAAATGAACTGTAATTACAGCGTCTGTCTGTTTGATGCTGGTGGCTGTTGGTGGCATTGTGGTGAGACTGTGGCAAGGAGGCATAGTGTGTTTACCATGTGTGGTTGCGTTCCTCGTCACGAGCCATCAATCATTCATTTTTTTTCTTTTGAGATTCTGTGTATTCATATAGACGAACCATGACTTTTATGTCAACGTCTGTACGCACTTATATGAGATAGTGAGCTTGTTCAAATGCCACTGTATTTATCTGTTGGTAGAGAATGTGCATGTGTTTCTATTTGCGCTCAGGTGTGTGTGTGTGTGTGTGTGTGTGTGTGTTTGAGTGCGACAGAGACAGAAACAGACAACCAAGAAATCAAGAGGCAGAGAGGTGAAGAGAAATCTCTCTTTTGTTGTCTTGTTTTATTTATTTATTTCGCTCTGAACTGTCATACTCCCTCATCGCACTGTCAGTGTGTTCTCGGGGGCCGGCTCTGTGATATTACTCGGGGGGCCGAGCAAACCTCCATAGCTCATGGAGCTCTAAAGGGAGCTTTGTGGAGGAGGGGGGGGGGTCCCTCTTGGGAGACCCTAGTCAGAGCTTTTCAGATGAGACTGAGTCAGCTCGCAGCTCCCCTGAGTCCTTTCCCCCAGTGTTTGGAAGAAAGTGCTTTTTCAAGTGCAGCTACAACACTTTGTCACAGCGAGCACCACACACACACTCGCATGGGCTCACACACACACACGCGATCACCATTCCTCTGACTCATCCAAATGTCGACTCGCTGGTAATTTGCTGACATTACAGCAGGGAAGCAAGTTTAAGTAAAACTGGTGTTGAGGAGTCGAGCCGGATGATTGCACTGCAGTTCTGCACTGTATCAGCCAGAGAGACTAGTCCCCATAGTTAAAATAAATTGCTAACATCCCCTCTTACTTGTAAAATGCTGCTGATATGTTTTGGGGGTTTTTTTGTGCACCACAGACCCTTTGCTGTGCGGAGTAATGGATTTATGTATTGATTTTTTTTTGTACTCTGTTTCCTTCTGTCTGGGTTTGAGCTGAGTTGTATGTTTTGTGGTGGTAATGAAGTGACGTAGTAATAAACATATTTGCACAGAAACAGAAGTTTCAGAAGAAGACGAGTAAGTTCTTTATTGTGGTTAGAACATGAATAATTTTACTGAATAACACTTGCGTGGCTTGTATTCGGATTATGATACTGATTGCGTTCTTTAGCCCCTCACTTACTCTCATAACAAGTAAGTAAGTTTGACTTTCTATGGAAGTGGAATGAAAAGTGATCCTAAAACAACACTAAAGGGCTTCTTTACTTTCTTAATGCGATGGCATATGACTGCAAACAGGATGTTGGGATGGAACATCACAAGGTAGGACATACATAGGTGTACACCAATACAATATCAGTCAACAGAGTTGCTTGTTTCATAGAAAGAATTGTAAAATTACAGTTTTCCACTGGGTTATTTTTCTGGCCAGATTTGGTCGCCAGAACTAGCTGCCAACACAATGGTGACTCATACTTGTAAGACTGATGACCATGTTAACAAACATCTGCCTACGTACCAACTTTGGAACCCACTGGCTATTCACTGATGACGATTTGTCCTCTGGAGCCAATGTTTCAGGGGTAGACAGTGGATATCCGGATAACAGATCCGGGCCAAGACTTCCTCTACCAAGTGCCAGTCATTGTTAACAGACCAACAGGCAAATTTAGATAAGTGAAACAACATTTCGGCTCGGGCTTGGCAGTATGGCCTAGTATTAGAACAGGTAGAACAGTCTGGTAAGTGTAGAAAAATTACATTTTACTGTAATGCAGCTTTTAAAACCAAGGAAAGATAACACTTATGCCATATGACAGTCCAAAGTATCACAGTCCAAAGTCGACGAGGACGATATTTAGTCTCATATCAAGATAACTATATAAATCATATATATTGCTTAGCTCTAATTTCGGTTCATCTCTTTACATAAGTATATATCTGCATATGAATGCAGAGCAATTTAAAAAAGCTAATTAAAAGCTTAAAAAAAGCTGAAATTGAATTTCGGCCAATCCATTTGGCCTTTCGACCTTTTGCTCTCTACACAGACTGTTTACCTGCATGCAACCAAAGCGCTTCAGATACCAAAATCTTGTCATATGCACATTTATAGAGATTACTTATTTACTAATCCAACACACATGGTGCAACAACATTGGTATTCATTTAAAAATCATGTGTCTGGCCACCCCACAAAGGCAAGTCCAATATTAAGCCTCCTTTTAGTCCTGTTTTGGTCTCCGACAATTCATCCTGTGAAAAATCTCTTCTTCTGCTAAATGCTCCACTTTCTTCCTCTGTCTGCAGTTTGATGCTGGGCTGTAGTGAGCAGTGGGTTTATCAGAGCTTTATAACTTAAGGCAGCACCCTGCTGCTGGAAACAACGTTGATTAGAGCAGTGAAACTGAACCAAAACATTGAAGTTGCAGGTCAGAAAACCAAAACAATGAGCCAAAAGGTGTTTAAACCTTACATAGAGCTGACGGGAACTGCAGAGTCACTTGATAGTTATGTTATCACCATTGATGACCCCTATAACATTACATGAAGAGTAATCATTTTAACCATTGTTAACCATTGCAGATGGAAAGATGGAATGGAAGTTGGAGAATTTGCCACATTTTAGTGCTGATTGTTGTCAATTGCAGCAATACATTGGTTGAGAAAGCTGAGTTTTCTGCAGCTTTCTTCCTTCACCAGCTAAGCAAGTGGTGTTAGAGAAGAAGTACAGGCTATTTCAGTTTGGAATTAGCTTCTTGAGCCAGGGAGTGTGCTGCCAAACAAAACTTTCTCTTGCCTGTAAACTAGCTTCATTTCTTGCAGCAAAAATGGCATCCCAAGTGCAGAGGATGTTATGGATGAAGATGCACAGTCGTGTGCCGTGCATCCTGGTATATGTAGTGACTCAGCTTTTACAACATTTTCCATCAACACTGATTGGACATCGACATAAAAATGTCTCCTGTAAGTGTTCATTTCATGGTGTCTTTAAAGCAATGTCATTAACCATTAGTTTTGTCAAGACTGTGAGTTTGCCATTTTATTTGAGGGAATCTGAGAGAGACCCTTCGCCATAAAACTTAAGAAGCCTTAATTACCCTATTTCCACTGCTGATGGGCAATGTTTAGGGCTGATAAGTAACCTTCAGGGTGTGACTAGGCTGGTGTATAGGCTACAGCAGGCTGTGTCCTGAACATTACTGGCAAATGAGCTTGAGCAAAACACTTAAACTTGTAACTGCTTTAGTGTTGCTGCCTCATGAATGAACCTGTCCTGTGTTGACTCTGCTCAACAAAAGGAAAAAATGTGCATTTGGAACTTCATCAGAATCCTGCTTGCAAAAAGCATAATGAGCAACCTTGGCAGACAGTTGACTCAATCAAGTTCAGTACTGTGCAGTGCATAAGAGTTACAGACAAGTGACCACTTTTCTCTGATGGTCCAATCCAGCCTCAATCCAGCCTCAATTCCCACTATGTATACGGTCAGGAAGTTTACTGTTGTGAAAATCTTGTAAATGTGTGTGTCATGAGTCCGGTCTGTGTGTGAGAGCTTGGGAGAGCGTTGAATGTGGGCCAGAGGCCTACAAGGGGAAAATGAGTGAGCTCATCCCTCTGAAGTGCAGCGTTTTAAGTCTTTCCACTCCTCTGTGCTGCAATTTTATCTCTGGAAAACCACCAGGAATGTTCTCTCTTGTCTGCCTCATTTGGCCGAGAGGGCAAGTGAGACGCACACTCTGCCTCTGTCTCGGTCCCCTCCTTTTCTCTTTATCTCTCTCTCAGTTCATCATCCCCCCCCCCATATGCGCCGCACATCGGCTGCATTGAGTCCCCACTTGCACTGTGTAGTGTGACGTATGTCTGCTTTACAGACTGCACGTTCTTTTGCTTCAGGTGCCAACATTTACACCTCTGTAGTTATCTCTGTGCTTAACTTAGTTTGCTGTGTATATATTAATAGTTAACTGTTCATTTTCATATGTAATGTTTTTCGCATTTTTGATCATTTTGTAGGTGTTTCCAACTGGCGAGGTTAGCCTGTCAGCTAGCCTAGCTGGCTTCCTAAAAAGCTCTGCATATAGACATATTAATAGAACCGTTCGCCCTTCTCTCTGATTTGTGATTTAAATCCCTTATCTAGCAATGAGTTTGGAGCTTTACTGCTCACTTTCACTTTCCGTTTTGGCAGCTCTTCCAAGCATGTAAAAACGAGCCATGGCGACCTAACATTAGCATGTGGCTAGCTAAATTTGCTAACAGTTGTCTATCCACAATATAGTTATCTCTGTGCTTTTCTATCCGTAACTAAGTTAAAATACTTAATTTTTCACAGTTTGCTTTGCATATGTTGTATATAGTTTACTGTTTGTTTTTATACATAGTGTTTTAAAAACAAACCATGGCGCGCCAACGTTAGCGTGTGGCTAGCCAACATCGCAAACATATGTCCATCTACAGTTTACTACTGTAATTATCTCAGTGCTTCATGAATCATCAATGACATCACCCAGCATGCCCCTCTCCTCCCTATATGTTGCATGAGTTTAATAGCTCTGGGAGATGGAGGACTCCGCCTCTGAGTCTGACTTTTCTGCTGATCAGCAGCACAGTCCAATTATCTTGGAATGCCACATTGTAAAGCACATTCAATAACCACCATACCCTCTTATTGCTATCCACACACCACACACTCTGACACTGTGAGCACACTTCTGACCTCTCCTCCCTAATGAAAGCATGCTGCCAAGTGTTTGCTGCTACGAAAACAGAATTAAAACTCAGTTGGTTTCAGTAGACCCCGGCCAAAACGAGGCGCTGGTAGATAAGGCCAGTGAGTCCTTAACACTCCGAGGGCTGTTAAATAACAGTCACGATGCAAGAAAGGTCACACATTACTTATTTTAGCTAGGATATTGCAGAGGGTCAGCTAGAGTCAGCTAGTTTTTCATAATATAACTTCCTGTGTGGTAGAGCTTTGTCAAGTCATTATTACATTCCAGTTCTCTAACTTTCTGTTCTGTTCACTGCATTTCATAATCAGATCACCCAGGTTTGTCCTGGGCCCGAACACTTTTTACTCGTACACCCTCCAATTTAAGTGTAATAACTGTCTGTATACATCAAAAAGTAGTGCCTCACTTCTCTAAAGACCTAAAAATGTACTGATTTTTTATCTTTGGCAAGGTGGAAACTTGGGGGAACACTCACAGCGGCGTGCTGCATGAGTGCCAGTATGGTATCATTACCTGCTTTGGCAAGACTCAAATGCAACCCATCAAAGAGGAAGTGAACCCAGCCAAGACCATCCAATCTCTTTAAGGCTACATGCAGCTACTAGCGGGATCCTGGAGTGGCACTCGTACTATGTGCTAATTAGCTTGTCAACAAGCAAATGCTTTCCTTTGATCACAGCTTGAGAGGAAGTGGGGTTCAAGTTCCGCAGTGTGTCCTCCGTCTTACTGCCAAAGTGCCTGAGTATGCAACAGTCCACTAAAATATCATCCGTCCTCTCTGATCTATGTGGAAATGGGTAGTTTCACCCACAAGTGCGAGTAAAAAGTCTGATGGCAGCATTTAGCATGATTCACAGCTTTCTGGGTTGTAATAAGTGTTTGAAAGTTGTTTACCAAAGTGATTTACTCATGCAAATCATACAGTACACAACCTGTTCTTTACTGTCAGACAGAACCTGAACTTGCCGGCAATCATTATGCAATAGGTTTTGAATACAGGGACCACTGCAGGACATCTCAGCCTCAGCTTTTCCAGCTTACCCTTACATCATCAGGCTTTATACTCAATATATATCAATTGATATGTGGCTTAACACACTCTCATTTGGTTGTTGTCATCTCTGTTAGCCTTAGGTCCCTGACACACCGATGTCCGGGCCATCTGTGAGCGTCTGAGACTTGTTGCAGTGCGTCTGCTCCATTGGCACTGGTCGGCCCTTGTCAGCGGCTTAAGTGAATAAAGTTTAAAGTTAATCGTATGCATTGTTTTCTCCTCGGTTTTGTTTAAAGTTCCTTTACGAAGTGGAGTGGAGGAGAGGTTATACAATAGTTTGTCACTCTTGCACATCATCATTTGCATGAAATCAAAGTTGTCTCATCTCCCCCATGTCGTGCTGCTTAATGTTCGAATCTCAGCAGCTGACGTCAGCGTGCGATGTAACACACCGTGGCCTACATCCCTCTCCAGTCTTCAGTACTGCATGTGTGTGTGTGTGTTTGTTAGCTTTTAGTATACTAACTTCTAGCTAAATTACTGAAGGATGTTGAGCTATTTAAGCGTGCTAAAATACAGCTCAGACCGATCACAGTCGAGCCAAGCCGTGCGGTGTGCTAAAATGACACCAAATATAACAGAAGTCTGAAGTCAGCCAGTCTTAGCATCACCTCAGAAAGGAGGGGGAAAAAAATAGCCTCAAGAGCGTTTGTCCAGGTGTTAAGGGCACGCTGCTTTTCGTCAAGCAACACCTCTCTCACCTCCCATCCCTGTCTGGTCGCTTCCCCCAGTTTCTGCCCTCCTATGTTCCTTCTGACTCGTCTCCCCTCCTTCATCTCCTAACTTTTCATTCTGCTTCCCTCCAGCCACGATTCCTCCTGACAAAGCCTTTATCTCGATTGTGTCTGATGGAAATGGGGCAGTGGTGAACAACAAGAAAAAAAGTAAATGCCGTTGAAAAGGTAGATCTCACCATCTCCTGACTTCAAAAACCTGCGATTGGGAGATGTGAAGATAAGCTCTCGGCGTATGTGAATATGTATGTGTCTTTAAAAAGGCGGCGGTGTCTTTGTGGGGCTGCAGAGGGTGTACTTTGTGCTGAGTTAGCAGATAAAGGTTTCAGGATGGACCAGTCAAGTTATAAATACAGTATATGTGATTGTGTGTGTGTGTGTGAGAGAGAGAAAAAGAGTTTCCGAGGTCTCAGAAGACTCTTACTCATGTGTGATACTTGTTACTTTGTTCAGGCGCCACATTCAATCCGTGCTATTTCTTTTGACTTTTCATCTCCAGTTTTTCTCTCAGCTTCCCGCAACACTGCTGTTTGACAACTCTTTTCCACACCTTGATTTGTACATGTAGACAACAATCAAGAGAACAACACACTGTGCAGGCAGACAGACTGAAACGTGCAGCTGTGTTTTGAAACGGGCTCCATGTTTGAAAGCCAACGCGCACAGAAGCTGCAGGGTGTCGAGTGATGAACTTGATTATAGGTGATGAAGCGCTAAATGTGATTTAATTCTTTCTTGAGCCGCATTGCGTGAAATTAAATTTCTTACTCTTAATTAAAGTCAGTTGGATGTTATTATTTGAGTAATTATATTATGCTCTTTCCCCCTCGTTTTGATGTGACTCCCAGCCTGGATGAAGCTAAATTGTGGTTGGGAAGACTGTGCAGCCGTTGCATGCTCCGAGGCACCACGCAGTGCGCTCACTCTTTCATCAAACAGACAACTTTATCACTCTGAATCCACAAAACTAGGAGACACAAAAACATTTCTCTATTCTGTTGAAAGTGCATTCAATGTCTAAGAAAGAACTCTTTTCCTTCAGCTTTTTGTCTCCTCTTCAACAGCAACAGTCAATAGCGACCTTCAAATCAATCCCACGTCTGAATCAGCACCTCGGTTTTCTCCCTGCATACACAATTGATTGTCAGCTGAGCCTCATCCTTCTTAGTCACGGTTGCCATCCCTGTCAATCTTTCTGTCCTTGCACAGTACATATGCAATTTAGAGTAATGATGTTACAGGTCATAAGTCTGGCAGATTTGCCCCCTCACAAATTTGCAGTTATTTCTTAACTAACAGGATTTTGAGTGCGTACGCTTCTCATTTCTAGCCGATGATCAAAGATTATGTCGGCTTAAATGAACCGAATTGAACAGATTTGACCACCTGTAGCTACCTAGCATCAGGAAATTCTAACACTTAAACTACCTAAACCCTTTTTTCAGCTGACTTTTTAATGTTTCTGGGTAATTTGTTTTAACACAAGATGAATCCCTGATTCCCGTTAGCATCCCAATCAGCTGATGATCCATGTGGTTAGAAGAAAAGGAGCATTGTTCCTGAATTAGATTAAAAAAAACATTTTTAAATACTTTTTAAATGAGAAAAGGCTGATGAGGAGCGAGGACTCAGCAATCAGAGCTGCTATTGTTACTCTACACAATGATATATTAGTACATTGGATCTCAATATGTGTGTTCCAGTCGTAAAAAAGGTATTTTTTTCTGAGTAATAATAAAAACAATTAGCCAATCATGACTCTTGCCTCTGGAAATAACACTACGTTACTACATTAGGTTGCTGGTTCGCCAGGAATGCAAATGTTTGCAGCTTGTGCTAGAGCAGATAAACAAGTGTTGTGGGCCAAATACGGATGAAAGGGTGGAGCTGGGGAGGATATCCTGATTGGATCTGAGTGAGAACCCAATGACACGCCGTGGTAGCAGACTTCTTGTTATAATTTTTTACTGTAAATGGAACCTTAAATAACAAAATGAACATCAGGCTGTGTTAAAGAAGACTTAAAACTATAAACTCATTAGGAAACTGTTATCTATGGTAATAAATATGGTAATTTTCTCATAAACTTACATACAATCCGACTTCTTTTTGAAACCAGTGGAGAGGAACGCAGGTTTAAGGCACTTCTGCACTGGCTTCTCCAGAATCTCCGTACTTTTTTTTGTCCAGTCGGTGAGTTCAGCCTACTTCTCTTTGAGCTCTTTGATTTTGGTTTTGGAAAGAGGTTAAATTAGACCATCAACCGTCAAACCCTTTGGATACAGAGATTCGTTCTTATCTGGTCCACGCGGACATCTCTTCAGCACGAGGTGTAAAAGAGGGGCACTGAATGAGGTTAAATTAAAATATCTGACCTTCTGCTCGCACATTAATGATTTAGAATATTACTGACAGCAACGCGGCTCGGAGGAAAATGATTAGGTTTTATTTTCGGTTAACGCGGAGCACCTCCTGCCTCCAGATATTCTGCAGTTATTGTCAAAAAACCACATTTTTTTGAGAAACCATGCCCCGTAGAACGTCTGGCACGGGGCCTTGGTCCTTGGCCCCAAAGAGATCAATTAACTGTGGATCACAGTGATTCACAGGGTCCATGTCTACCTGTACTAGCCCGTTTTTCTTCTACACTTCTCACATCTCCCCCCTCGCTCTGACAGGCAACACTTTTCTCTGTAACCTCCCCTGACAGGGTGAGAACATATCCATCAAACAGAGGCTACCCCGACAGACAAGCTTGGTGCTAGACAACCTGTCAGACCGGGCTGTGTGCCTCTCTGCACAGCTTTGCCCTCATGTTATCTTGCTCTCTGTGTTTTACACTCTTTTTGACTCTCTTTCACCCCCGCCAACTTCCTCTGTCTGTCCTCCAGATCGATATATCTGTTACTCTCAAATGCACGTATGTTTGATGTTGCTTGCTCTCTCTCACGCTAACTCCGTCCACTCCGCCCAGCAGTAAGTGCGGACTTCTCCAGAGACCGATGTGCTTTTCTTGACATCTCATGAATGCTTGAATTATAGTACATTTCACTTTTTTTGCTCTTTAGACACTCACTTTTTGACCTTTTATTTTATTTTTGTCTTCTTTTTTGTTTCCACAGATGTACAGTGCCCATCCTTGCAAGTGGATGAGTGGAAGTTTCCTCAGACCGCCAGGCACAATATCACTGGTGAAAAGAAAACCTTGACTAAACAGACACATATGCCTCTCTGAGTTTTATTCATGTGGGTGCTGATGGATGCCATTTGTTGTCAGGTTTTAATCTGGTGAGGCGATTCTCTCTGCTCAAGAGCGCAGATGTCAAGAAGATCCGCAACCCTCGAGGACCCGTCATCCTCCGCCTGGGCAAGACCGCACTCCTACGCCCCACCGAGTAAGTTTACAGCACATGTCCCTCACTTGCTCTTTTTTCCCAGCACCTACAGACAAAACACGTCTCGTACAAAGACATTTATGTACAGCTTTAGGTGGTTGAGAATGCATTACAGGAAGTGAAATAAAGTGTATTTTCTGCTGGATTTTCCGCTGGATTCTGCTGGGTCTATGTTGGCAGGCTCTTGCTTTTCATGCCATGTCTGAGCAAAGAGAAAGGCAGAGAGACTGAACGCCCTACGGCTACTCAGCCTCTGAACCCTCACTCAACATGTCAGCGCTGTCCAATGGCTGTTGTGTAAAAAGCAGACGCTTGGCAAACGATGCACCACGGGTCATTCTCTGATTGCATTTCCAGATACACCACTTCATTTCTCTCACCACGGACACTGGCTTGTAAATCTCAGCTGTGACAGCCTTTTTGGTTTTCCGGTTGTGACCGCATGTACTTATTGTAAGTAGTTTTCATATGAAATGCCTCTCTAATTTGCTTGAGCGCGAGCTATGTGAGTGATGCCTTAATTAGTTGACATGATGCTGCCGCCAGTAAAAAAGATTTTTTTAAAGTTACAAGCATATGAATTTAATAGCAGTGTTTGGGAGCCTGAGCTTGTTCTCAACTTGTTTCTGGGCGAAGAGACCTGCAGCCATAAAATCCAACAGAGCAAAGCTTCCTTGCACAACACGGTTTCGCAGCCTGACATGTTTTAATTATGCTTTACCGGGTATTCATGTCGTTATTACACAGTCGGCGGGTGTAGATTGTGTTTGGAATTGCGTGACAAGTGCTTATTAGGCTCGTGTGCTGGCTGTTTTTCACTCCTCTGTTTTGTTTTTTTCCGTTTGTGTGAATTATAGCCGGTTTTCAGGCGGCTGAGCTTCTTTCTACCCAGCGATAAAGCAGTTTTTCAGAACTTGCCAATTGGGTCAGCCTAGAGTATTTTATCACTCTGTCCAGCACTGTGAGCTCCACTTGCTTGAAGGCCCGATAAATCTGTCTACAAAACAGTCTTTTTTCGGTAGAGACATTTTGTTCTAAAAGTGTCACATATATTGTTTGTCACAGGCTTAGAGAGTAGTTGTCCTTATGAAAAGGGAGGGGGGGGAGACAAAAAAAACAAACTGTCACTTCTCAGGAAATCAGAATCTTTGGAGCCAAAGTGGAAAATCCATGATGTTTTTGTTTTGCCTCTAACCATACAAAAAGAGAAGGGGTGCACCATTCTCCCTCTCTTCTCTGCCGCTGGTTTGGGAGTTTGTTATGGCGCAGCGTTTATTGAAATTGTGATGCCATCGAGAGCTCTGCTGTCGGTTTTGTCAGTGAAGAACGCTACCTGGGTGACTTCTTTTCAACTCAGACAGAGAATAATCAATGTTTGCACATCAGCCTTGCCCGGCGGCTGCCTTTCATTCTGCTTCCCTCTATACATAGAACGCACTTGTCTTCTTGTACGCGTTTCCCAAAATGACTAAACAGAATCAGAGGAGAAGTTTGCTTGTTTTTCCCTCTCTCTGTTGCCTTCCCGCCTCACCGAAAAAGGCGGATAGAATCAGAGACGACTGCCTATCTTTTAGTCATAACGCTCCCTTTCGT
Source organism: Pagrus major (assembly GCF_040436345.1). Classification (NCBI taxonomy): domain Eukaryota; kingdom Metazoa; phylum Chordata; class Actinopteri; order Spariformes; family Sparidae; genus Pagrus; species Pagrus major. The sequence continues at coordinate 13,261,191 of NC_133217.1, forward strand.
TAATTGTTTCGCTTTTATATTTCTGGGTTGTTTTTTTTTTGCCTTCTGAAATTAGGTTGTAGTGAAGGGTTTCAGGCATTTAGAAAAAGAAGAGCGGAGGCGGAGAACAGATGGGCGATTAAGGGATGTAGTGGCGAGGGAACAAGAGGGTTAAAGGTTTAAATCCAGGCAATAAGTGAATGCATCAGAACAAACCCTCAGGCTTGTTCTATGGCTTCTTCTCTCAGTGCGCTCAGCACTTATACGTGTATGCTGGCGGGTCTGCGTCTGCAATTGCAGCATCTTTTTCAGTCACGGAGTACAAACTGTTGTTGCTGAAACTGTACTATACGAGGCGTCCACCCGGCCCAGGCCTCCTGTCACTCAGGCAGCTTTTTAATTCATCGCCAGTGAGGTTGACTCAAGTGTGAGACGTGTGTACAGTGATTGGAAAGCAGCGTTTTGCTTTGTATCAGGGGCTAATCCATTCCGTTAATCCAGGCTAACGCAGATGAGTGGCAGCCAGATGAAGCTACTTGTCTCTTGCCTCTCTCAGTTGTTTGCTGACAGTGAAACGGGCACCAGTCACAGCTGGTCACATGCATTTTAATTTCAGCAGAATTTGATTTGATTGCTTTGGGCCTGTTTTTCTCTAACGCAGCTCCACCGTGTAGGGAAAGGAAGCAATTCGGTGATACTATGACACGAGGCCAAGATCACAACAACTGTTTATGGCAGAACTGAAAAGCATTGAATACATTAAGCACTCGTTATCACACAGCAAGAGTGGTTTGTAGATTTAGTTTCTATTAAAAGATCAGAAAAGCTGAAAGCAAGCAAAGACACAGAGTGCAAAGGTGGAGACACTGATGCGATCGTGTAGGAGGTGAAAAAGAGGAGAGCTTGAGAGAAGAATAGCAATTTCATTTTTAGAGGGTAAATACAGAAGGCAGACAGGGGATGTGAGTCAATAGGGAGAGGTTTTTACAAAGATTTTTCATCTTACATCTGTGGGAGGGTGACTGACTAATGCTGACATGGCTGGAGGGATGGCGACCACAGTTGGTCAGTTGCGCTGTTATTCAGCCGCTTTGGTCTGAACCAAACCATCTTAACAACTATTTGACAGATTGTCATGAAATTTTGTCATGAAATCCTGATTACTTTTGTGATCCCCTGAATGTTCTTCTACTGCTACCAGCAGGAAGACATTTTTGACTTTTAATGAAGTGCCTGACAACTACCAAATGGACTGACATGAAATTTGTATACAGAAATTCATGATTCTTGTTATTACTTTTGAAATAATTGAAAATCGAATGACAAATGTTATGTGCAGTTTCATCAGGAACATGTTAGCATGCTGATGTTAGCATTTAGGGTGATAATGTATAATGTACAAATTGTCCACAGGCTTGCATAGGCAACCGAGGGAGACGGGGAAGGACTCATTTTTCATGTCACGTTACAATCCGCTCACATGTGACTAATAAAAAAGTGATTAATACATGGAAATTGCTGCAAATTGTTACAAAGAGCTCCTTTAACGAACAACAGAATGCTTAATAAACAATTCATTAGGCAAATGGTTACTGTGAAGTTGCAACTGATGTTCATGATACTTTGTAAGTGGTTAATACATAATACATACTGTGTAGTTCATCTATAAACATTATCTGGATGGCCATTATAAAGTTCTAAATAATGTATATAAACTTTAACAATTGTTGAATAATAATAAAAAGCATTTCATTGTTTGTTAACCTTAAAGTAACTATTCACTAAAGTTTCATTAACTGTAAATGCCACCCTTTACTTATGATGGTTATTATAAAGTGTTTCTGCATACTGCCCAGGTATACTCTTGTCTGTCATGTTTTTGACAAGCGAATACAATTCTGCTTGAGGCTTGGGCCATTGCTGACAATGGTGATCTGAGCCAAAGCAGGACTTCATCAGCAGCACATAAATCCCCATATCCAAAGTATACTTTTAACAATAGTGGTCCAGGTTTGTGCTGTTGTCTGAACTGTTCAGTTTTTTCCTAAAGCTGTTTACATACTGTTTAAAATAGATAATAGCCATTGGATAACAAGCTGCAATGTGCAGCAACATTTGACCACTCCAGCATTTCTTTCTTTTAAGTCTCAGCTACGAGCTGTTTAACATTCCTATCAGTCAGGTGTGTATAATACATTCAGGGTTAGAAACCCTCTCCACTGAAAGCAATTGATTTCCAGCGTAGCCAGAGCCCGGTATAAGGGTGCCTATATGCCTCTCCAGGTGATATTCCCATCTTAAACCAGAGATCTGTTTTTTCAACATTAGATTTCCTCTTCCTCTTCATCCCCCTGTGCCTCTCTGGCTTGCACTGACTTTCTTAAAAAAAAACAGAGAGAAACAGAAGTAACTTTCAGAGTTTGGAGAGGCTAGATCTGAATCTGTCTGGCCCATACTGAGTGATTTATCTCCCCATTGCCTCTGTGTGTGTGTGTGTGTGTGTGTGTGTGTGTGTGTCGGTAGATGTGTGTCTGTGGGTTTTATGTGTTGTTTTTTTTTGTCCCAGGACTCCAAATGTTATCGGCCAAGGTGAGGTACTTCCCACTTAAAACTCAATAGTTTGTGAGTGGTTTTGTGCCCCGCAGCTCATGTCACTAATCGACAGCAAAACAATTCTATTTTCAACATCGGTACCTCTCTTTCTTTCTACGTCGGCCCGTCTGTCTTTACACACACTCTCTTTCGTATTGCCTACCTACTTACTTTATTTGTGGATTTCAAACTTTAATCGATTTTCACAGTATATCCAGAGTGTTTTGATCCTTCACCATAGTTTTCTCTCTCTCTTAGTCCCCACGTTCAACCTTTTCCCTTCCTCACCTTTTCTCCTACTCATCCTCCCTTTGTTTTGACGTCCTGTAGTTGGCTGTTTTCCCTTGGATCTTCCCTCAGTCATAAATCACTGTCACCCCACTTCTAGGAGTGGGAAACCAGCTGCCAGCATCAACATTTCTCTCTGTGTGTGTATGTGTGTGTGTGTGTGTGTGTCCAAAAGAGAGGGAGAAGGAAAAAAGGGCGAGAGAGAATATTTCAAAGTGTTCACCATCTCAGTGAGCATGCATTTCACTGGGCTTGTTTGTGAACCCTTCATCTCTCAATACATCTACACACAGCCATGCGCTGAATATTTGTGAGTGTGTCTGTGTGTATATATTTGTGCGCTTAGATGCCCTTGACCAAAACTGAAGGATGAGGCTTACCGGACTGTATCTGCTATGAAAATTAATGCCAGGGGGTTACACACAGTGGGCTTTGCATTGTACTGCTGGCTGCAGTCACACAATGTGGGGAGACAAGCAAGAAGGGAAGAATAGGGGGAAGAAAAACCATGCGCAGAATACAAACAAGCTCACACAGGCAACACACATAAGATTACTTTGTCACTGCACCCATGCAGACATCAAAGGAAGACTGTAAAAACCAAGAGTCGTTTTCATTTGTCAAAGGCTTAATTGAATTGATGTAAGCTGTCTGGCTGGCAACCAAATTTATGTTAAGATAGTTAGCCTTTATTGTCCCGGAGTGAAATTAGTTTTTGCAGCTTGCACATGCTGAAAAAACACTTAACAGTAGAAATGCACACAATAAGCACCTGTGCACATGTACAGCACATACATATATCGTACAAATAGCCCACAGTAGTGTTGTAACACTTAAGGAAGAGGCTAAACACTCTTCCGCACCTCCAGCTGTCAAGCTAACACATCCCAGACCAGTCTGTCCCTGCAAGAGCAAACAAGGCAATTGAAAACATGTCTAAGAGATCAAGCGTTACTGAGATTAGGAGATGAATTTCAAATTAAATCCCTTACAGCGTTTGTTACTAAATAAAACAAATCACGCTGAGACAAGAAATGTGCCTCCCGGGCTAGGTAGCCACTTGTAAGCTTAAATTTGTCTGGCAAGCCTATAAATGGTATTTGTTCAGAATTGGAGGGTGTGAATGCCGCAACTTCACAGTAAGTCACTTTGAAATGTGTCAGGGAGCAGTTTTATACAGTTTGTAGGAGAAATGGAACAAGAAGGAGATGGTGGATGAAGAGTAACAGGCAACAGGCTGCACACCTCCAACTTCTCAGCGAGGTGACAAACCCCTTCTCCCTCATTAACATTATCAGGCTCCCTATTCCAATCCTCTGCCATCATCTTGCGGGTCAGCTGTCCTTGCTCTCATCAGGCTAGAAGCAAAATAACACTCCTGCTACTGATTTTTTAAAAAAGCAAAACAACGGTGAAGGCAGTGGGCAAGTAATGAAATCGGTGTATGCCCGACCATACATACAAAACACTCGTAGCACCAGCTACCGCGGCAAGCCTACTTTCCATTCCTGCTCCAAAGTCCCAAAAATCGTAGTGGGGATTCATTTCTTGCTCTTTATTAGTCTCCTTCTTCTTCAATGAATAATCTCAAAAAACAACTTTACATTCGAATGCTGATTTGGACATCGGTTGGCGTAGTCGAAGCTTTTAGAAGCATTCAGGTCAGCTCTAGTAAATACTTGGAGACTGTAGGCAGTCTGCATTTCAAACCAAAATCTCCGCACTTTAAACACAGAAGCTGTCACGTTTGTGTGTAGGACGCTTTGGAGTTTTCAACTAACTTGCCCGACATTATTCACCTCTACTAACAACGATCAGTAAGGTATTAAAGTAAGGGCTGCTGCAACAAAAGCAGTTCCCTCTATCTGTAACCAGAAGAAAGAAATATGAAGAGTGGAGTGAAGAGGTGTCATCTGTAGCATCCACTTAAAATAAAACTCTATACTCAAGTTTCTAACAAAGGGCTTGATGTTATAATTTGCAGTCTCCAAAGCCAAGATAACATTATTTTCTCAGACTTGACAAACGTCCTCCATCGCAGAAGATGATATCAGACTGTTTTCACAGTGACTGGATGACATTTCTGCACAAAGTTGGTGGAGTTCCACTGTAAACTTCCCCGCACTTAGTTTCCTCAGCTGCCACGTATCGAGGAGTGACGTGTCCCTGACCTCTTCCAAACTTCTGTTTTCCAGTCAGGTGTTTCCTCATGGCTTACCTGAAGAGTTCACCCTGATCTTCACCCTGGCATTAAAGAAAGCTGCCCTGAGAGACACCATCTACCTTTTCCAGATTTCTGACCAGCAGGGATACCCACAGGTGCAGCTCACACTCCTTCCCTGTCTCCATCCCTCCTTCTTTCTCAATCTCTATCCCTTTTGTTCATCACGCCTTTTGTCTACTCATTCATCCCGTCTCCCATCTCTCTTTTGCATAGTCATCCACTTTCCCCTTCGATTTATTTCCCTCCCGTGACACCTTTTCAATTCTCTCTCCCGCTTTCATTCCACGCGCCTTTTGTCCCCTCTTATTCTCCATCCCTCTCTTTATCCGACGCTCTTCCCTCGATCATCTCCCGCTCTCCTCTTTCATTCACCTTCATTGTTATTCATGTGTGTTCCATGATGAAGCGCTAGAGTCCCTCAGAGTCCCCATAATCACTAAGAGTCTGAGGCCAGATTTAAATACTCAATGTGTATGATGGATGGAGGCCAAGGCGCCTCATTAGGAGTGATTGATTGGCTGTACTGCTGGCGTGTGTAATTAATATGTCTTCTCCTTTACCTCATCTCTGCGTCTGTGTTCTACAGCTTTGTTAGGTGGAGATATTACTCAGACAGCCACATTTTTCCGAGGCGTTGGCATGTTGAACACATTGTTTGGTGTTTAATTAGCACTTGTGCGTATTCATATATCACTTTTCTCTCATCTTCGTACCCTCCGCTCCAAAAAAAACAGCTCTCTGTAGACTTCAGCGGCCCCGATGGCGCCTTATCTCTGCGTGCCAGGGCGGAAGACCCCGCGGCTGACCCGGTGAGCTGCGTTTTCACCGGCGAAGGCGTGGAGGCTCTGATGGACTTGCGCTGGCACAAGGTGGCCCTCAGTGTGCAACACGGAGCCGCCTCCCTCCACGTGGACTGCAGCTCCATTGAGACCAAACCCCTGGAGCCCAGAGGAGTTCTGCCCAGTGACGGCCACACTCTGCTGGCCATTCGGGCTGCAGATGCTGGGCCTGTGCAGGTATGGATACAGAGAAATGAGAGTGAATTTCAGCGTGTTATTGCCCTTTGTAATGGCTATAGAAGAGCTTTTGATCAAGGCTAAGCTTTGCAATGTAAATGTCATCTAAGCTCACTATTTGAAAGTGTGGTGACCTTCAGTGTCTCTCTGTGTGAAGACAGAGTGAAATATTTCTAGTGGACAAACCTCTGATAAAAGCCTTTTTACTGAAATCCTTTATTCTCTCCAATGTGTGCAAGTGCATATTCATATTTGTGTGAATGCATGTGCGTTTTAGACCATAGGCTGCGCCCCTGAGGTGCTGTTTTTCTTTGAGGCAATCTCATTCAGTCCTGATTAAAAAAGCGAGAGCACTACCTGGGAGAATGGGCCTGTAGTGAGCCGGGACTATTAACGCTGAATAGATCCAGTAATCCGGGCACTTAGTTTGACGATCAATTAACTGGCCTACTTAGAAAGCAGGCAGGGTCTTTTGTTAGCGCAGGGAGGAAATGTCCATACATGCACACGCACACACAAACACGTACTACACACACACATGCAAACCTCCTGACAAAGCGCTTTCCTAATACTTTGTATAAATGAGAAATTAATTGGCTCTCAACCTTGTTTACTGCCTCATTCAAACTCTATTTACATTATTAAACAAACAACCCAGAGGACTTACGGAGACCTGCATGTTAAATCACAATCTTTTTCTCTCCCATCGCTTTCTTAGATGGACATTCAGCAGGTGATGCTGTACTGCGACCCCTCCCTCGCCATTCAGGAGGCCTGCTGTGAGATACCCGGGGCACGGGTAAGGCTAACCGCTAACAATGATTAACAGTAAAGATGATAACGAATTTGTGTGGTGCACGGATGATTCACAGCTGCACTACGGTGATTATGTCCTACAACATCCTGTATAATGCAAAGAATGGTAAATCTGAAATTTAAAGGGGCGCTACGTAACAATTTGTAGCATTTTACATGTTTTAATAACTAAATTACTGGCCATGATGTGAGTGGATTTGAAAAATTAGACCTTCACCGTCTCTCTTGGTTCCCTTTACAAGCCAGTGGATGATGTCACCGTAAGTTCACTGTGCGGGGAAGATACTCTTATTTGCTTTCTGGCAGAGAGGTGAATGACAAGATGCACACACTGCTCCTTTTTGTAAGGTGTATATATATATATATATGAAGCTACAGCCAGCAGCTGGTTAGCGTAGCTCAGCATAAAGACTGGAAACAGATGAAACAACTAGCCTGGCTATGTATGAAGGTAACAAATCCACCGAAACAGTTCTATTTAACACTTAACATCTTGTTAGTTTAATATAGGTCAAAAGACAGTTTGCTGTTTATGTATTGGATTATTTCTTGGCTCAAGGCAGTAACTTCTTGGAGCCTCTGCTGGCATATGTATTTATGATATTATTATATCTATTAATATATTTTTATATACGTTAAACATTTGAGATAATGTGTTATTTGTTGAACTTTAGAGGTGACAGTTGGCTAATTTATTTACCTCTGGATAGGGCCGGGCTCGCTGTTTGGTTTTGTTTCCAGTTTTTGTGCTACGCCGAGCTGAATGTTTGCCGGCTGTAGCTGTATTTTTAACAGATCTAATCCAACACTCACACCCTAGAGAGCGAATAAGCATATCTCCCAAAAGGTCAAACTATTGCTTCAACAAGATCAGTGTGGATTTTCACCTGCAACTGTCCTGGAACTGGTGCAGATTCGCTGACTTTCACAAGGATTCTTCAGTAGTGCTGATGTTTCTCAGCAAGGGGCATGAACCTCTTATGCTAGCACCCACCAGGTGGCCCCCTTGCAATCCCAAGTTATTGGTCCAATCCCACTCCTGACATGGGGCAAAGGTGGGGGTATGAGTGTGGAACATCATCACAGGAGAAGGCTTTCCTGTGGATATATATAAAGGTTTCAGGCTCACACAAATCCTTACTTTTCGTCAGTCGACGCCTACCCCACCTCAACTGATGCGCTGAAAATATTTCCAGAGTAATTTGAAGCAGCTTCTTACCTCAGTTCAACCTAATCTAAACAGTCCCCCGGGAATATAACTCAACACTTGTTGCAGCTGCTTCACAATAAAAATCGTAGTTATGTGCTAGAAGGTTACCGTGCAACAGCTGCAAGAAGAGCTGAGTTTGCTTTATCAGAATTAAACAGCCTAAACAGTCTCTGCATTTGCTGTGGAGGCAGAATTTTTCCTTATAACTAAATTTAGGGGGTCAGAAAGAACTTAACTGCCCACCTTCGATGTCGATATGCAGGGGAAGCCCTTACCACAAAGCACTTTGTCTATTACTTGACTTGTGCTTCCACAAATATGAAGAAGCCTGTCTTATGTAGGTTAACAAAACATTCTTCAAAGACTCTTCACTAGAGCCTAGGGTAATTCCATTGTGTGCAATTATGTCACATCAACTGTGGTTTGCTCATATTGTTTGTCCTCCAAAAGTGTGACTAAAAGCCTAATTAAAGGTATCACTTGTTCTCTCTTGCAGCTTCAGAAATAGAATTTTCAACACCATTTCCTCTGCTTCATATTCCTCTCTCTTCCTCTTGTCTGTCTACCTTCTTCTCCTCAGCCGAACTTGTGTGCAGATGCCTGATCAAAATAGAAAACAGATTCATTGGAACTAAATGCAACAATATGTTTCTGTCAGACAGGGAAAACAGAGCAGGTGATTGTTCAGTTCCGAGAAGAGCTGCAAGCAGCCAGTTCTCTGGCTTATTTTTGTGCTGAAGGTATTTTTGTACTCAGCCAACTTTTTGTCAGAATTCTCCAGCGTGTCGGTGCTTACGTGTCTGCGTGTGCACGCATATCTTTCTGTCTCATTACCGAATTAATTTATTAGAGAGACACACAATAGTTTGACAAGTTGTCTCGCACTTTTAAAACTGCTACGTCCTCTGGAAAAAGAACTGAATGTTATAAATTGATCAGAGGGGTCGAAGAAGGACAGATCTTCCTCCTTTGCTCAGGAACTGTGTGTTGCATTGCTCCCTACAAGCTGTGTTTCAATTTGAATTATGAAGTGGGGGAGCATGTGTGATCATATTTAGACACTCCCCTGCTGCACCTTCTTGAATCACAAAAGGAAAATACAGAACTGATCGCTGTCAAGAGCTCTGACATTGTGATCTGATCGCTGCATTACATATTACATTAAATTGTACAGGAACGTGTGTTGCCTCGTTGGAGATGTGACATTTTAGCTAAATTCCACAGCGCTACATATTTGCTGCTTCTCTTTAACATGCCATTAATGTAGATGTGATTTTAATGAATTTTACATGTGCCTAAATTAGAAAAGATAATTTCAAATAAGCTCAGGTCTAACCCAGCACGGTCATTAGCTGTGCTGGCAGCACGGCTCCAGGGATGGCAGTGTTAATCGGTTGGTCCACAATTTTTGTTCCGTCAGCCTCAGATGTACTTTGTCTTTAATGCTCGACAAATGTTAGAATGCTGACATGTTAAACTAAAATCATAGTGTGCTAAATACAGCCATGATCCTCCAAAATTACAAATACTACATAATATGTTATCACTTTATTAATCCTGCTTGGGGTACGTCCATTTTTAAACTCTCTTGTAAGTATATGCACAAATGTGCAAATAAACAGGGGCAGGGGTCCCCAACACGGTGACTGGCACCTGGTCACCCGCAGTGAAGCATATGCATCTCCCACAGAGCACCTTAAACCTGCACTGTCTCCTAATACCTGTAACCTATTAAATGTAAAACAGTGTTTCCCACACATATGCTTTACTTTGGCAGGCCAAGAATATTTGGGAACCCGTGTACGCATTTTATACTTCTATTGTTTTTAATTCCGTCTGGAGAACAACGCCATCCGTGATTGATTAACTAGTGGATCATCTGCCCTTTAAAACAAGTTGCCACCCACATTACTCTCTCTCTCCTTGAGGTAGCTCTCAGTCTCAAAAATGTTGGTGACCCCTGGTCTATAGCCATGCGTTAGTGGAGAGCATGTATGTATTAAGGATAATGTGGATACAGCATCAGAAGCGGAGCTCCATTCATTCATTCCATGCTTCTGCACTGTGGGGCAAATGCTAACTTCCAGTTTAACTTGAATAAGTTTAATCGTGCAGCTCATCTAGACCATCCAAAAGTTATTGTACCAAATGGATCGAATTCTGAAGCCACTCCACAGGGGTCAAGACACTAAAAACATGTATCCACCTCTTGCAGCCACATCCTTCATAATGTAAGATTATGGGCTGAAGTCTTTTTGGGACCAGTGTGCATCGTCTGATGTTGTAATTACATTATAGCCACTCTGTCAGGTTGGCTTCAAAGCTCGGCGCACATCATGGGGACTTGGGGAGAGATGTCTGACATAGAAACAGGGCTGCTACATTTGGACTCTAAGCAGTTAGGAGTTCAGAGCACTGCTCAAGGGCACCTAGGCAGTGCCCAGTCCACACTCTGTAACATGGTCCGAACCAGCCATCCACTTGGGTCCCAGGCCAAGTTCCTACAGACAGAGCTGCTGCCTCCCCCACAGAGCTGCTGCAACACAAAAAATGCACAGCACATACAGAAAATCAGGAAATATTTAACTTATGTATTTTAGAGCAGATCTCTGCTGTCTGTAAGATGAGGAGTCCAATTTAGCTCAACTAGCAATGAGAGGCACAAAATGCAGGGGAATTTTTGTTTCACCTCCCGTCGAGGGAAGAATTATAGGATTCCGTTTGGAAATCATCAAAGCGTTCTTTCACGTTGTCTTAAATGATGTGTTTTCTGTATGTTTGCAGTGCCCACCAGACGCTCCCAAGAGCCGCCGTGCTGCTGAAAATGACCTGTTGGAAAACACTTTTAATGAGGTAAATCAAAGCCTGCACCCACACACACATAAACGTACACAAAGGGAGACATTATAACAAAAAGCAATGCCACCACATCCCACTGAGCAGGCAACTTCTGTGGACGTCCAAAACAGGTTGATATCATGTCCGTCGGGCCAGGCCATGATCTGGACGTCCATTGACAGCCAGAATTAGTCGATAAATGACGTTGAGAAAAGACGTCCAGTCAGGCCATAATCTAGACATCCACTGACAGCCAGAATTAGTCGATAAACAACATATAAACGTCTATACAACGTCCAGAAAAGACGTATAAAAAATGTTCATTCTGGCTCCCCAGAGGACGTCTTTAAGACGTCTTTGGATGTCCATAAATGACGTCTAAAAGACGTGATCTAGACCACTTTTTGCTCACTGGGATGTGATTACACACAAACCACATATACCAGATACCATACACTGAAAATACACGTACAATAGTCGTTTTAAAATCAATGACAAGCCAGTAAATCCAGTAATGAATTGAAGGGCAGTGTTATTGACTGTTCCACAAACACTGACACTTCCATCATGACTTCATCATCACTACACATGGTTCCTGTAAGACACAGACTCAACATGTACCGACACAGACAAGCACTTGGCCTACACGGCTTTGTTTTTGAGACAGTTTGAGTTGTCTTAGATGCTCCTGCTGGCAAGCAAACACAGGCCTGTAGGACTTAGACCAAATGCCGTGGTTGTTTTCCCTTGAAACTCTGGAAAACACGTTTTCTACTCTGCTGCAGCCTGAGTTTTATGCGACTTCAGTTCAGTTAAGTCTGCCGGTAGCAATCGTTCAAAGTGTTGGCGGGCAGTGTCGAATGCATGACAAATAGAGCCTTATGCAACACATGGGAGCAGTTTTTCCACAAATTTCCATGGTGTTTTTTATGGTTGCTTCAATGCCGCCTGATACATGAAGTTTGCCCGGTATAACGTAAAGGCAATTTATTTTTGTTTCCACACCCGCTTGTTTCATCATTCATATTAATGGGATCTATATCCAATTATCTATTCATTAGGGCCTGGTGTTTGTCTTGTGGAGTGCTGGTGTTAACTTAGAGCTCTGGCAGACTTCAGGGCACAGTAATCAATCCCAGAGATGGCTTCAGCCAGACACAGTTACAATAACTCAGCCATCTCACTCTGTCTCCTTCTCTCCCTCACCTGTCATCCTGTCTCCCCTTCTCCTTTGCTATCAGGTGCTGCAGACTGCCTGTTAGCTGACTGTTATATATGTATTATGATGTTTAGCCTTCCATTTTCCTCTGCCGTGAATGCAGCCCAGACACATTTCTGTCCCCATTTGCCTTTTTTATATCTCTTCTGGCTCTTTTTTCTTAAGCTCTTTCACACCCATGTAGAGACATGCACACACATGCAGAGACTTAACTTGGGAGGCTTCGATTTTTATTTGTGTATTAGCTTTGTACACAGTAAATGAACAATGTAATCCGAGATTCCAGTGTGCAGGCCAGATGTTGGTGAGCCATTGCGCTGCTTCCATTAAACTAAGCCTCACTGAGTGGCAGCTTGTTAAACTCAGCATTCGTGGAATGTCATGTGTTCTGTATGTGGAGCTGTACATTATGGCTATGAAGTTAGGACAGGGTAAACTGAGGTCAGCTATCGGTGAAATAACATCTCTGTGGATCTTTGCTCCTTTACAGTTTCCTCCACTTTTTTTCTCCTGAAGTGAAATTCTGGTTTTACACAAGAAAGGTTCACAGGTCAGGAAGTACAACTGGACATGTGAAAAGGGTTTTATTAAGCCTTTTGCAGCTGCAGAGGGCACTGCACAAAGTCTGATACATTGCCTCAAGTGATGCCACTTGGGTCAGAGCCATTTGGGGCTAAATATTTAAAGGTACAGTATGTAAGAATTAGCTCCCTGTTAAATTCATACTCAAAACAAACAGGGGGCAGCATACCACCAGAATAATTGCTAACCGCTGCCAACTGAAGCTGCCGTTAGCTACTTAGCTCAGTTACTCGTGCAGCTAGCAGTCCAGGCTAGGATTTCGAAGCACTAGGGCAGCGTTGGTGTACGAGCCAGGGCTAGCTGGTTAGCACGCTAACTTCAGTGCATATCTCTGCACCAAATACATAAACATCATGACGTCAAAACTGTTATTCCTTCACTTCTTTTGACATTTTAATTATTTTTAAAATCTTTTTCAACTAATTTTCTTAGATATTGCACCTTTAAAGTTTGATGATGAAAAAAAAACCCATCTAGGATTTGGAGTTAGAAGGAAGTAGACCTCTCTAGTCTGCTCTTCATCTCTTCTCGAGGCTAGCTGCTACTAGCTTAACGGACCCAAATCTCTGACCAACAGTCGGTGGTTGAATTGAATTGTTATGTCAGGTTTTGACAAGTGAGAGGAATTCGTGGAATAAATAGGAAATATCTCTGGTTCTCTCTGATGTATATATTTTGTTTATAGTAATGCTAAATGGTATAAAGCCTGTCATCGGGCGCCTATTCCGCCCCTTCTTTCAGCTATCTACGTGTGCTGTTTTCAAAATTCCTATTGCTGGATGAAACAACAACCTCCGCTGACACAGTGCTGTGGAAGTCTGGCTATGCACGACTACTCTGAATGTCACACCACCTACCAGCACCTTTAAATCTAATTTTCTCTGAACACAGCCTTATATGTATTGATCCTCTTATGTAATGCCCAGCAAGAAAGCAAATAAGCATCTTTCCCAAAATGTTGAGCTCCTGTTTAAGGGCTGGAAAAGCCATCTCATTCCGCACTATCAGATATTACTAGGCTACATATAAATTCTGTCACAGCTTGTTCCAACTCTTCATCAAAGCTAAATGATGCTTATGCTAATGAAATATTCAACTCAAGACTCCAACCAATACATGTGTTTGATGTTTATTCCAAACACGCCTCAAAATTAAGCCTGATATGGTGTTTTTTTGAAGAATTCCTCTAGAATTTATATCTAAGCCGTTTTTTTTTTAGCAAGGTTTAGCTGTACAGTACTAGTTTGTAATGAAGCTGGTCAGTGAGGATTACAGGAATTACTTAAACGATCTCTGCATCAGCTACACCAAATCCGTTTGGTGCAGAGGTGTGTGTGAATCATTGCTTGTGTCTGTGTGTGGAGTTACTGCCTTCCTGAGGTATTACGAATCTCAACCACTGTTTGGTATCTTACCAACACTGTAAACATATTTTTTCTCGCTTTCAACCCAACTCCGCACTGAAAGGTCATCTAGTTCTCAGAAGACCCAAAGGCTTACTTGTGTCTTGTTTTCCTGGTCGCAGTGTGTTTCTGCTTTCAGTATGCTGTCCAAGTATAAAAACCAGCTGTTAAATGTCTTCTCCCTTCCTCCCTTTGCTGAAACTCATCCTTATTTCTCTCCTTGCCACCTTAAACAAATTGTTTCCGTTCAGTTTTCCAGTCCTTCCCATATGTTTCATGTTGTTGACTTTCTTTGTCTGATTGCAACTCTGCACAGCGGGGTCCATCTCTGCATTTCCCTCTGGGCTCAGGAGGTGCAGTGCTTTTCTTTGCCCTCCTCTCATCTTCCTCTTTCATCTCTCTTTTTTTTTTTACTCAGAATACAGAATGGCTGTTAATGACCCTTGTGTGAAACCAAGATGGCCCTTATTCCTCCGTTCTTTGTTTTGTATCTGATGCAACGAATTGTAATGGCAACAAGGTTTAGAGGGATGCACTGCACATGCAACATGAAAACAACAGCTTTCCTATGCCAGAGATGTCACACGATGTTGATATTATAAAGACTTTCAAATGTAATTGTTGCCATTCCAGGGAATGTCTTCAAGAGATTCAGTCACTGTGAAGTGCAGCAGAGCTGCCGGTGACTGGGGAATATAAACTATGTGCTCAAAGGTTTGAGAAGAATGTCGAAAATGTCTTGATACGATATGAGCAAAAAGTAGGGCTGAGACAAGAAGTAGGTTACAGTGCTGCCACAATGGAGAAAAAACAGCCTAAATAATATTTCTGCATGGGGCCTTCAAAGCTATTGGATTCAGCATGCATGAATGTTATTGGAGACAGTTTTGGCCATGAAACTGTCAGCAGTAATGTCCAACATAGACAGAAACCAATTCAGAGCCAGAAATGGTCATAATATTGAGTTCATCTTCGGATGTGATGTGTCCTGACATTTATTTTCTTTCTTTCTTCCTTCCTTCCTTCCTTCTTTCCTTCAGGACATTTTCGCATCCAAGGATCTGGCACAGAAAGTAAGCCTCTCACCTCACACTCACACCCACACACACACACACACACACAGTACAATATTGAATTTCAAGGACACTTGTGGGGCGTCAATGTGGCTCGGACCAAGATGGTCGTCCTCAAAGCGAGCCTCAAGCTCCCACTCTCCATAGACGTGCAGGTTGGCCTGGCTGGCCACTGGTCCGGTGCGTCCCCTTCCATTATCCCAGTACATTCGATATGGTTCAGCATTAGCAAGCACATGGGTGGAAAAAGACATTTCCAACGTGTGCTGCTGAAATTCAAATAGGAAAACAATATGCAGGCCATATGTGTGTCTGTGTGTGTGTGTGTGTGGATGTTAGAGAAAGAAACAGTATACGTCTATTTCCCTCTCCCTCCCTCCTCTCAGCTTGCTGACTGACCGCGGACTGATTTACACCTCATTATGCACCGAGTCTCAGTCGGGAGTTGCTGCTGCCTATTAATTTTGTCATTCACCTACAATAGGAATGTTCCGTTCACAAATAGAAAACGGAGCTCCAGACGCTTCATTATGTTGCTCCTGTGTGTGCTTACTAATGCAGCTGGTTGCCTCCCTTGACTTCCTCAATGTAGGTTATTACCTGGGTTGGAGCACACAGCTTGCCCTGCCGCTGGGGGCACACACGAAGAAAGAAAAGTGACTTTTCTTCTGTTCTGTGGATTTAATTTGCTTAGATTAAACAGGCAACAATTCATTCAAGGTTAAGATTGGCATAGAGGGAATCAGTTGATGATATTACCTGACATTATGCACTGCAACACGAATACCAGCAAGCAGGCCTATGTATTAATGTGATTATGGTTATACATTTTCTGAATAAGGGATATATCCGGCTTCCGCTGCACAATCTTAAAGCTCAGTCAGGATCCAATTTTCATCGCAGTGTTCGTGTCATGCCGCTTCAGCTATTCCCCTAGAGTTTGTTCCCGCAACACCAGTGGCATCATGGTTGTGTGAGTCTAAAGGCTCAGCTCCACCAATCAGCAGAAATATATTAACATAAAGGGCTATTTCTGAGCTGAAATCCCAGCATCAACATCCTTTATTTGCCATTAGCTCACGCATCAGAATAAGTTATCAGGAATTTGAGACACTTCAACTGAAGCCCCAGATATAATTGGCTTTGCATACTTTGAAACATTGTGTTTATACTGATATTAGATTTTCATTAGTGTGTGCTGGGTCTTGCCCTTGTTCTGTCAGTGCCTGGCAGCTAGACAGACAATGCCAAAAACTGATCCCATTGGGATGTTTAATACCAAAGAACAAGGCTCGCTGACAGGATGTTGGTGCCAAAAATCCAGGCTGTCTTTTCAGATGTTTAAGCTAATAAATGAGCATAGGTGTTGGCATGCCTAATGTTGAATGAGTGCCTATGTATTGGGATGCTGGATGTCAAAAAGGGAACCTATTTGTTTGAATGTACTTTAAAATGACAGTGCTAATTAGGATATGTCTGCCAAAACTTTAAAAAGTTGTAGTGGAAGGCCAAAAGAAACTAATCAATATTTATATAATACGAATGTATAAAATGACTGTGTAACATGAAAGGCATTGCTTATACTGACAAACACACAGAAAGGCATCACTGGCAAGTTGCCCTCAGCTCTAGACGGGTAATGGGTAGACGGTTAGCGACCAGCTGGTGATCATAATGCAGCATTTAGCAGCTAAAGAACTAGGAGTCAGTAGAGACCAAAACAAAGCTAAAAGGACAGTGTTGGACTTAAATTCATGCTAGTCCAAATGCATGCTAATGTAGCTCTGTGTCTGCTGGCAAGTGCTTCTAACAGGTTCTAGGTATCAAATGATTAAGGTGGTAATATAAATGTTGGGGGCAGCAGAACAAACTGCAAACACAAGTGGCCAAAAGAAACCGAAGCTATTTCCACACATCTGATTTAAATTGGGAAATTGGGATGCCGACTACCACCTGTGGCATTTCAAAATAAATTAGGAAATCAATACAGGACTGTATGTTCTCAAGTGATCAGATCGGATTTTTGGGTCCAGACATCATCATTGTCTGCATGTGTTGCTATGGTAACAACAAACATGTCAGTAACTTTCCTACAAGGAAGCATCAATCATCTCCAAATGATCATGTGACTCCACAGACAGTTGTTCTCTGTGATGTCTTCATGCCATGGATTCTGCTCAGCCGCTTGGATGCTCTTCCGTCTCTCTGGATTTGACATCGCCGCTATGTGTCGGACTGTGAGTGACACAAAAGTCACTTCGAAATGCCATATGAGCGGATATTGATACTGAGATGCATCTGTAGAAATCCGATTTGAATCGCATTTCAAACCGCCTCCAAATGTGGTTTGGATCTGATTCGCAAAAATAGCATTTCATGTTTTCATGTTTCAAGCCAGTTTCATGGTTTTTTTTTTGTGGCTGTCCAGACTTCCTAAAATCAATCTAATATGCTAAAGACCAGATTTGGGCTGGTGGTCTGAAAATAGCCTTAAGTGTTTCCATTCCATTCCAAATGAATTGGTCGTTATCAGGCTCAGCAGAGTTTGATGAGGAGCTGGTTATTTGACTCGTGTGTTGGAACAGGGAAACATCTGAAACACGCATGGCAGCCCCTAAGGACCAGAATTTAAGAACACTGCACACTAGAGTCTATAAATTGGACTACCAAATCACACACACACATAACTTCGCCTATAAGGGCTTTATAGTATGTCTAGCATACACCCTCTGTTTGGACCCATTCAGATAAGGAGAAACTACTCTTTAAAAAACATTTCAGGGGATCAAAATGGAAGAAACCTCAGAAGGAACAATAGAGGAATGAATATGCATCAAGCTACTTCCAGGTGCCACCAAACAAATAGGACCTGAGCCACACGACCTGCTATCCACCACGCAGACCTGGAAAGGCGACAGACTACACAATCACATGAGCGCAGGCACACCGTTCACACTGATAGGAGAGAGGAAACAAACACACTCGCAGAGAGAGAGTGAGAGAGAGAGGGGGAGACAAAGGAGAGGCCGAAGCTACTGGAGGATGAAGAGCTATATCCAAAACATCTGGACTGAGGCGCTGACAGCCAGGAGACAGACGGAGAAAGGTCCCGGGATGGTCAACGGTCAAGCAACAGAGGCAACAAAGAGGGCAAACTGGGAACAGAGAGAGGGGGTGGGATAGACACTCATCACAGCTGAATCTCATACAGTAGAGACAGAGATAACTACGTGTTATACTTTACAGTGAGCATAGTGTTCTGACTGTCAGAGATCTTCAATCCTGCCCTCAGGTAATTAATCTAACTTAATTAAGAATAGCAATGACCGCAAAGTGGGCTCAATTACAAGGTTAGATTGACTCCAGCAATCTGCCTTTTTCCATTTCAAAGTTAAACGCAGAGAACAAACAGAAACGTCAAAGCCACTGAGGTATTAAGTGCAACTTTACAAAGACTCGACTAAGCCCACAGTCAGACGGGAGCTCGGAAAGAGTGACTCGTCATTGCAGCCGGCCGAGCCAGCCATTGATAGATTTGTAGCTCGTATGAGGGGAAGGGGGCGTGTGTGGGGAGAGGGGAGGGGAGAATTACACATTGTCTCTGTGCTCGCCGTCACTCGCCCGCTTTCCTAGTCTCAGCAAGCTCATAGGCACTGCTGCAATATATGCAAACTTCCTGGTGTGACTCCCAGAAACACCGGGTGAGCGATTCGGCTTTAATTACTCGCTTCCGCTAAAAATGCTTCAGTTATTTATAATGGTTATCCCTATTTGGTATGTGTGTGAGTGTGTGTGCCCTCCTGTGAGGAGCAGCTGGTCTGCTCACTCCTGTGCTGTGGGAATCAGACATTCCTATTGATCTCCGTCTCCCATGGGATGTGTGTGTGTGCGTGCGTGTGTGTGTGTGTGTGAATATGTTTGTGTGTGTGTGTGTGTGTACCCACTTGCCCACCTCCCATCCGTTTTAACTGCATACTGTAGCAGCACAGCGGCTCAAGCCCTCAGTTTAGTTTTGTGTAACAGTGCCACCACATGGCGACTACGGGAACTACACGTCATTTACACAAGCCCCTCCACAAACTCCTCCAGTGGATATTAAATACAGTCTGATAATGATTCTCTCTCTCTGTGTCTGTCCGTCTGTAGTGTGCTGGTTGTTTACTGCTGAATAGGGAAGAAAATGTAAGGATCACTGATCTTTACTTTCACCTCTTTCCATCAGAACATGTTCATAGTAAAACAGCGCCGCAGAGTGTGTGACTCTGTGTTTGTGTGTTGCAGGTAGTAAATCCTGGTGGAGTTTCTGGGATGAAAGGAGAAAAAGGTGACCGGGTGAGTGCGACAAGACAAAACATATACAGACACACACATCTGCACGTGTGTAGTCAGAGTTAGAACAGTGGAATGTGTGATGCCATCACATCGTCCAGGCATGCCTAGCACTGAACAATCATTAGACCCTCACACACACACACACACACACTTTGATGTCGCTATAGTCTGATATGATGCTGGCTGTGGACCAATCCACACACTCAAAATCCTCACACACAAGCGATCAGTCATCTTTTCTTCTTCTCTCCATCGCAGGGTGACGGCTGCTCTGGCTCCCATTCAGGTCCAGTAAGTAACTTTTCCACTGCGTCTCTTTCCCTCTCTCTCTCGCAGCGTGCCTCGTTTTGCCAAAAAAGCATTGTCTCGTTATTTGGCACGCAGCGCAGTATGAACCTGAAATTTGGCCAAATAAGTGGTCTGTGATAACACATGCCAACCAAGTGTCTCTGACCTCAGTGCACAGAGGGACCCAAAGGCCAGAAGGGAGACAAAGGCGAGCCGGTGAGTGCCAATCTCCTCCTCCAGGTTACAGTATCGCATCCCACTGCCCCTCAACCCTGTAGACCCTTCAGCTATTCAGCTTGATCCGTATCCAAAGCCTCATTTGCAAGCATCCAGTCCCAGTATTAATTATGCAGAGGGAATGAGTGTGTGCTTACTGGTGAGTCATTGTGTGTGCATGGATTTATGTGAGCAGGTGTCTAAGTCTGATGTATCTGATTCATATATACACATCTGTAGATACCGCAGATTATTGCATCCCTAATATTGATTGTTGCTCAGACTGTGTGTGTGTGTGTGTGTGTGTGTGTGTGTGTGTGTGTGTGTGTTTGTGTGTGTGTGTGAGAGAGAGAGAGAGAGTGGAGCATATGGGTCCAGCTGGTAGTCCACACGGGTTGCTGACTGGTCACTGTGTTGTTTGCTATGCTCCAGTGGTGTGTGTGTGATGTCTCTTTAGAGCCAGGTCATTGATCTGGGACTTGTCTCCATCCCCTCTCTCCACAGGCGCTGCCTGCCAACTGGGGCGAAGCAGTTGGGTACAAGGTGAAAGGTTTAGGAAACTTTCTGTGATGAATAATGAAGATATGACCTTTTAATGGTCCTCTAATTAATTTCTGACCGCGTGTTAGTTTCACTTGTCTCTCTCTCTGCATGTTTCTCACCTTTTTATTGTTCCGGCTCTGTCTTTAGGGAGAGAAAGGTCAGAAGGGAGAGCTCGGTCCACAGGGTCTCACAGGCACTCCAGGGAAGGACGTAGGTGTTTTTTGTCATTTTGTCATTTTTGTCTCACTGAGTTTCTGTATGAAGAATCAGCAGCTATGTTAACTGCAGAAAACGTACAGGTGTGACTAACGTCGACAGCGGCTCCATTCTATTAAGTGTCCCACTAAGCCATATCAGTGAGCGAGCATGCACAATACCACAGCGCTGGAGCTGGCTCACCTAAATGGAATGCAGCCGTTTTTAATGTTAGTCCACCTGTGATTTTCCTGCTTTGACAAGTCAGAATGTTTTCAAGCATGTTTAGATTAAACCTTTGATTATCAGAATGGAAATGGAAAATATGAGCATGTATTAACCATGTAAATACTTAATCTGATTTCTGCCTTCTGTGCATGTGTGTTCCACGTAGGGGGAGCGTTAAGTGATGTGAACAATGGAAAGACACATGGCGAACATGTAATGTGATGATAGTATAAAGACATTCCTCTGAGGGTCTCGAACGCATGAAGGATGTTAATACTTCATTCAATTAATTGTTTCAGTGATATTGTGTTTCATATTATTAGATTATTAGATTAGACGCTTCATAAGATTAACTCCATAACCCCTTTGCGCATCTCAAAAAAAGATCTAACTTGATTAAATTCTTTGGAGCACGTAAACACACATCTTTCAGATCCCTTTATTTAGCGTCTGTATAAACAGTTAAGTTGGTATTTCTAATCAGGGTGATTTTATTTTGGTTAAAGTAGATTAAACCCCAACCGATATTTGATTTTTGGGGACAATGCCGATGCTGAAAAATTCCGATACTGATATATTGGCCGAGATACACAAGTCTTTTGCAATGATACCAGGAATGTGGTTATCAAACCTACTGCAAATTTAATAGAAATGATCCCGAGCATCTTTTTCTGCATTATGTGATAGGCCAATATTGGCCGATAACACTGGCCAACCAATATATCGGTCGGGCTCTATTGTCCGTGTAACGGCAGCAAGTGAAAGTGTCTTTCGGGGATGAATTGGCTCGGAGGTTAAGTCAAACATTTAGCTCGATTTATATATTTCCAATACAACAAATGCTAACGTGAGCGTGAACTCTCAAAACACACACACATGCACTCACACAGCCAGTTTTATCGGGCTAAGAGGGGATATTCAGTAAACTTATACGGCATTACTCTTTAAGCTCAGACTCCCATTGATATGTGTTCTCCCCCCTCCTCTCTCCCATGGCGTTAAGTCAGCCTGTTAATGCCTGTTAGATTAGGCTAGAGCAACAAAGCTTGCACAATCAATGCTGCCTCATTGACTGTTGTGTTCGTCTCTCACACAGGCAGGCGCCTATTCAGGAAGACTTAAACCTTATAATCTTCCCTGTTCAGCGCTGTGATCCTGTAGACGCATGAAAAGTTTTGAGGAACAAATTACAACGTGTGTGTGCTCCGAGATATTCCCCTGGTCTTTTCGGCAGCAGACACTCTCACATTTAGCCGTTCACCAGGCCAAGTGCTTGTCCTGGACAGATGGATTTGGTGGAGGATAGATTTTCTTAAGCCTCCCATCCATCTGACATTGTGAATATGAATGTGCTTGTTGATGTGACTAGAATCAGGCAGGCAGAAAATATTGCATATGCACTGCTGAAGATAATACGTCTCACAGGCTCTTCTATTCTCCGTCTTTCTTTTACCAGTGTTAAACAAATGAGGGAAATCAACAAGTGTCTTCAGTGATTTATGAAGACATTTCGGAGGGATAATTAGAGATTATTCTCGGCTGATACTGATGCTGTCACTCCCCTCTCTGTCTGTCACCGTTTCTCAGGGTCGAGCAGGGTCCATCTGTGTCGTCGGCCCCAAGGGACAGAAGGTCTGTCTGCATTAAGTCTGGCCGCTTAGATCGTCAACCTGTCTGTCACCTACATTTAGTTCAGTTTGGATTTAATAGAGCTGTTTTGAACCTGTCTTCCCAGGGTAAACCAGGTTTGGTGGGTCCCGAAGGGTTGGCTGGGGAGCCAGGGAAGCCAGGTTTTCCAGGCCTGCCAGGAATTGGAAAGCCAGGCCTGCCAGTAAGTGTGATTTTTAATTTAAGAACTCTGGAAGAACAAAAAGGGAAGCCTATATTGGATGGTGTAATTTCACTGATTATTTTAATGCCCTTACATAGCCCAAAAAGTACTTTTAATAGATGCTGCTCTCAGATCTGAGGGCAGGACTTGGCAGGATATGGTACAGCATGCATTGCCCTTGACAGAAGCCCAAGAGTGTCTAAAGAAAGGAATTTGAAAATATTTTTTTCCCTGCCAGGGCCTTCCTGGTGAACCGGGTGGTGCAAAAGGAGACAAGGTAGGTTTACTCTTACTGTGATACTATTCTTTAAGTGATCTACAATAACCAGTTAGCTGAGCTGTAAGCTGCCTGTCAACCCGAGCCAGTTGTAGCACATTAACACGACATGTTGTATTTGAGGGTGCACAAAAAAAATTGTTTGCAAGTGAGCACACAAGTAAGCTAAAAGGTAATGGTTGCGTAGTTCAAAGGTAATGCAAATGAAAACGTAGCAAATTAGCTATCTGTTGAAATAGTCAAACTAGTTAGCTAAAAGTAAGAGATAAATGGTTGAAATAGCTAGCAAAAAGTAATGTAATTAGTAAGTAAGTAATATGAGCTAAAAAATAATGGACAAACAGTGAAAACAGATAGCTTAGGCTAGCAAACCTGAAAGTGACCAGCACTGAATAGTACTCAACAAGTTAAAAAATGATGGTTTTCATGGTAACTGTAACAATATTCTTGAGACAAATGCAGTGACATGTGTTAACAGGGAGATGCAGGACCTGCAGGAGAAGATGGATTGCCAGGGGATCCCGTAAGAGACTCTTTTAGATATTGATTTACATTCAGTAATGTATGCATGAGATTCCACTGTACGAACTGTGAGCTGATCCGATCAGTGTTCAACTGGGATTCTGCTGTTTTCATAGGGACCAAGAGGACCAGGAGGGTATAAAGGAGAGAAGGTACCCACACTGTCTATAATCTCTTTATCTGCATGCCTGCGTCTTCTCTCTCATCCACATATGACTTTGTCTGACTTGCGTTCAACTTTCAGGGTGACCCCTGCGAAGTGTGCCCCGTGCTGCCTGGAGATATGGGTAACACAGTAGCTCTTCCAGGGAAGCCAGGCCCTAAAGGAGAGCCTGGATTACCAGGAATCGGAGAGCTAGGTCTTCCTGTAAGTAACAACAGTTTGACCGTAATGTCATACTGTAATGTATTCTGAGCGTGCCCCGAGTGTTCGGTTTAACATTTTTACGATCTTGCTGCCTGTTTTATTAGAGAGTCGTAGAAACAGTCTGAGCTGTAGCCGTCGATTGAACCTTGAGCACATGTTTGATAGTGGATGTATTTTATTTTTCTTATCATTCCGAGGGAAGGTATGGCGTTTACTCTTACCTTGGGGTTGTATTTGGCCTTGTAATTCTCACAGTTTTGCAGCAGCTCGAGGAGAGAAAGCCTGATAGGCTGTCAAAAGTTTATTCTCCAAGGCAAAGGTCATTTTGTGAATATAATCTTAGCGCCTCTTTCTTTCTCTCTGGTGAGCCAGGAATCGACATGCTTTGCATTGTATTTCTCTTTCTGTTCATTCTGCATCTTCCCACTTATCCCAGCAGGTGAAATGGGGAATGATTTGTGGGGGGGAAAAGAATATAAATCTAGAGCCTTATGAGATTCTCTGTGCAACGATTTCCAATAATGTCAGCATCCATCTGTCATACCTGGTTAGGGCATAAGGAGAAGCAGGGAAAGGGAGATATCACCTCACTCTAACAAAGTTGAACTAACAACACGCTTACTTTAGCTCATCCCTGCTTCTCCCTTCCCCTCTTCTTCCTCTATCTACTAGGGGCCTGAAGGTGCTGAAGGCAAGGCGGGACCAAAGGTAAGAAGTTCTCCTCTCATTCATATACAGCTATTTGTGTATTGTGTATTTATATTCTGTGGAAGCATGACCTATACACGCTCATCTGCATTCCTACACATTTAGATATGCTAACATCAGCAGTGCAGAAGGCTCTCTCCTAAAGCAGATGCACTAAACTCCACAAAACAAAAAGAGACCAAATTCAGCACTTCTACACACGAACACCTCAGTAGGCGCTCAGGTCTACTCACCCACAACTACCCACTCACACAGTGATGGTATATGCTGCATGTCTAGCGCCATATGACGTCAGCTTAGCAACTTGTGTACCAAAAGTTGTTGCTCCGACTCGAGGGGGGCGTTTATGTGAATTTTCCCGGTTGGAGATACGTTTTTCCGATTATTCCGACAGCACATGAACGCACTAATACTCCAACATATGCCTATGTATGCCTCCAATGCCATGTTGAGCGATCCCAAAGCAAACACGCTCACTAGGGTGAGCTGGAACTAATTTGCCTTCTCTGATGCTGTTTGTATTCTTCAGGGAGAACAAGGATCAGATGGCGCCAAAGGAGAAAAGGTCAGCCCTGTGTCTTTATTAGGCTCGAGGTTAAACAATTACTTGTTAGGACTACTTTATTTTGCTGTCAGCTTGATGGAATACCCTAATTAGCGGACTAAACAGTGTTTTTATTGCTAACGCTATTCACATAATCTTTTATGTAGCATTAGCTGCACCTGTGTTGGAGCACCAGAACGTTTCTGTGTTGATTTACATCATTTGAATGAATCTTTGTGTGGATAATTCTTTGGAGACTCTCTCTGACCTACCTCTGATCTGCCTTCGACTTTGCTTTAGGGGGAGCCATGTTCTGTGTGCCCCACTCTGGGAGAGCTGCCCGCTAACCTGCTCCCCGGTGTCATGACCCAAACCCTGCAGCTGAAGGGCGAGAAGGGAGAGCCTGGGATCGGAAAGAGAGGGGAGAAGGTTAGCATGTTCTAGTAAGAATTAATGTGATTGTTGTGCTGAATGAAAAGCAGAAACACAACCAAGGTGAAAACAACAACAGTCTAAACATTATATAACACTCATGGCAGAAGAAAACTGCTTTTTTTGACTGTACGTCTATTCTCTGATTTTGTTAACGTGTGTTTGCTTGCATGTGCGAGCAGTGATAAGCACCTTCATTAAAATGATGTATCGTTGGCTTTTTTCTGCTCCACAGGGGGAGCCAGGAAAAGTAGGATCACCTGGCCTTAGAGGAGAGAAAGTAAGTAACATAAAAAGAAACAGGGCTGAGAGTAGGTGACCTCAATAGCAGACTGCGCTTACATAAGGGGAACTCACTCAGTTGGCTGCTGAATGGGGCTCTTAATAGACTTCATGAGGAAGATAATCACAGCAGCATGCTAATTTTAGGGCCCAAAACTGTCTGCCGTGGGGATTTTACTCAGCAGGGAACTTATTAGTGCAAAGCTTAGGTAGTGAAAAACCTCAATCATTTGACGTGGCTACCCGTAGGGTGCTCCTTGCTATGAAAAGCGAATTACCAATTTAAAAGAACCATCCATTTTTATCAATTTGTGAAATTCAGACTGTAGTAATTTTTTTTTTTTTTTCCAACAAAATTTGTCTTCAGGGTAACGCAGGCAACAAAGGAGCTGACGGTAAGCCGGTAAGTTCAGATTTAGTTCTTTGGGACAGAATGTCTCGTTTCACATCCTAATTCAGTGATGCTGTTAAATGGACTGTGTCCACATGACAGGCAAAACCTGGACCGAGGGGACCCGCTGGCAAGGATGGACAGAGAGGCATGAAGGCAAGAGAATACAGTGATGAACTTTACTTTGCTTTGTGGATTTTTACTCTCAATGGTTTTAGAGAAAGGAATGGTCTAGTGTTGTCTAGTCAGGATATTTCTATTTTGTCAGTAATGTAGGGTTTTAGAAAATGATCTACATGATCGGGACAAGTCACGATTTACAAACAGTCGCGATGGACATGGACATTTTCAGTGTCTAGAAATAAAGCAATTCGCTAGAAACCATTTAAATTAAGGTTGCGTGATATACTTGTACATGGCACCCATCCTCTTATTTTGAAATATTTTCTACTACACTTTTACACATCTGTCAGGCTCCAGCTAGCTAACATGACCCATGGAGTTCCAGTGAGAAACAGTGGCTAGTAGCAGTAATAATGTTAATCCAGGCAGTGCAAAATTAGCTCTTGCAGGTGTGTTTAGTGAGAATTGACGTGTGTGTCCCAAATAATCGATGTGCAGTATGTGGTTAAAAGCACAGAAGTACAAGTAACATTTGTCCCTTCATTCTCAATATATATTAGTACATATCAGCATTTATAAACCTGCTGATTGCCATCAAAATATACCAAACACTGTTTACGCTGGATCTATGACATTAGTGCAAAACAACATATTATACTGTATGACTGCAGTATATACAGGCAAAGCTTCACCCATAAGAAACCATCTCAAATATAGGAAGTTTTATTTTTAGCTAAAGGGGATCATGAAATGAGACTTTGCAAACCTGACTGAGTTTCAATCCTACTGAGTTTCTTCATTGGGATATTTAACATTTTCTACGTGTTGTATGTGCAAGCATCCCACAGTGTTGTTGCTTAGAAACGCATCTACATGCGCATATTTTCTGATAACGCCATTTCATTGCACTTTAATATTATATTTATCTTTTGGCAGGGAGAGCAAGGGCTGCCTGGTCTCGGTCTTCCTGGCCTGAAGGGGGAAAAGGTAATCATATGACGTATGCTTTGCTCATTGCATCCTTCACCTTCATTCTCATGCATACTAAACCTCCTGACTCCACTGCCCCTACCTAGGGCGAGTGTGGTATCTGCCAGTCGGCAGAGGTTGGTAGCAGCCCTGCCGGCATCAAAATGCCTGAGGGAACACAAGGCAAGCCAGGAGAACAAGGCCCTCCAGGTCCACCCGGACCTCCAGGTCTTGGAGCTGATGGTAAACAGGTGAGATTGTTCTGTAATAAAAAGATGGCCTGTAGAAGAATATCGAGAAGCTAAATCAAATTGAATTTAGGTTCTTTAAATCTGCTTTAAATGTTTGTGTTGTTGTCTTGTTTGCAATGGAAGCAAAACAAGGAGATTGTTCTAGTAGAAAAAGGACTAGAAGCATCACTTATGCTATCCTTGCACTCATGACACTGTATACTACAGTCACAGAGAAACTTGCAGTATGAATTGTTGGATTCATTCAGATTGTTCAGATTTCCTATGATGAAAGGTTAGGCCCTCTTATGACTTTCTTGTTCCCTCCTTTAGAGGGCAGTATGATGCTCTCTGAGCTCCTAAAGAACCAAGGACTGTTTAATTCCTGCTGCTAAATTGATGTGAGATTGTTTCGGGTTTGTACTTCCTATGTCACACTGATAACTCACTTTATGTTAGAGTTATTTAGTTATTGACGTCCCGTATGATCGTACGTAATTATATAAATTGTCACCACCATTTTTTTTTGTGCTGTTAGTTATTGCATATTATGTTGTCGTGCTTTATTGCATCTGATTGTTTACTACACTCATGACTGTGCATTTGTTCTTTAAAACCTGAAGGAAACAATACAACCAAGCCAACATATAACAGTGCTGCAGCTCCCTTTGAAGCAGAAACATTATTTTTTCACGGTTTAGTTAAACGGCAGAGTCTACAGTATACTGCACGCACAACCACTGTCAGAATTATCTGTCTTTATCTTCATGCAAATTCTACATAACCGAAGCAGCCTCTCGCCGTCTCATTTTGTTGCCACACTGAAAAAGATTAAGCAGCATCTGGATGAGTGAAAAGTATGAGATGCTGAAAGATTTCATCCCAAGGGGGAATCAACCATAATGCCTATTGTACAAATAGGATATGCAGGGATTCTCCTCTTACCGCAGAATTGTTACTAAGTAATAAATCTCTACTGGCTTCTGTCACCCCTCCCCAATTACATGCTGTGTGCCTCTGTGGTTAGCTTATGTCAACAGTTATTTTTACCTGAACAGATAGAGAGGCTTGCCTGATACTTGTAGCTGACAGCACATGTTTGAGAGTCCGGGTGTGTGAGAATAAGCTGTGCGTCATGTATCCGAGGTAAATCGCCTTCTGTTTGCTTACACAGGGCCCATCGGGTCTTGCCGGTGCACCTGGAGACAAGGTAAGTTTCCTGTTAAAGTTTTGTGCAGATCTTGTCTATAAAAAACAAAGTCACACCACATTAAACAGCCTTGATGTTTGCTTGGAAAATTAAAACCGATTAATGAGTGTCTGTTGGGCAGTTTGCAGTTTTTTAAATACCCAAAACAGCCCTAACCTATTTGGAGTCACTGCTGGCATTTTGAGACTGACTCAGACTTTCTTAACTGATCTGACATCTACTGGGACCAAGGATGTCTGCAGGAAAATCACCCCACATACTGCTGAATAATATTTCAGGAGATCACAGGCACTCCGCTTTATTTCAGGTCACAGAGTCTTTTGGAACGTTCGGATCACTTTACCTACAAACTGGGAAATAAATCTGCCATCAACAGAGCCAGGCTGCCTTAGATTACATTGAAGCTCTCCCACAATCACTTTGCTGGGACTCCAAAGCACAGGCAGAGCAATAGAGGACTTTTGAGGTTGATGCCATTATCAGCATTTGGGAGTTCAATAAATCTCCCAATAAAACACAGAAACTCAAATTAGCCAATAAATATAAAAGTATTTGACTTTCACATAAACAATGCAGCTACAGAGGAGATTGCCGAGGGAACAAAACGGTACCCTGTGGAGTTTTCTATACAAACAAAAGAAGTGTTTACATTTAGTGTTTCTCACCAAAACTTATTGTTTGTATCCTTGAGGTCTAACAAATGTGTTCAGTTCATTCCTTCCTAATTAAAAAATTGCATAGCCACTTTTTTATACTTACCTTTACCTGCTAGGAGTCTTCTTTTTAACTGCCTTTGTTGTTGTACAGCTTTATTTTTTGGGTCAAACGGGGGAGTGATTAATTATAACTAGTGATGCATGACTGATAAATGATTTGTCCAATATTGGTAATTTTATATTATCGGCTGTATATTGGTCGACTAAAGTGCCAAACATCTTGGTGTGCAGAAAAACTACATGTTATGGACTCATTTTTAAACACAAAAAATGTAAAATCATCTGTTATCTTATTAGTATTGGCTTAAAAAAATCCATATTGTGCACCTCTGCTAAAAACAGTGCTCCATAGCACTCCAAGTGGTCAAACACTCCAATGTTTACCTTTAATGTAAGCATTGTGAGAGCTACAGTACAGAAGAATTCACTGTCAGGGCCCCTCATCATCATGTTGCAATGTTAACAGGGTGAACAAGGAGATCGAGGGGATAAGGGAGATGACGGTGCTCCTGGAGCCCCAGGACTGCCCGGAGAGCCTGGTCGGGACGGACTAATGGGTTTCAAGGGAGAGAAGGTACAGAGAACCTGACTTGTTGAGTCAGATCAACTTTGCTGTTCCTTATTTTGCATCTGACTGGTTTGATACTGACATTTACTGCATCAGTTGTAAAGGGTCTAGAGTAAAAAAGTAGCAGCCAAGTTTTCTGCACAGTCCCTTTTTCTTTCTGCAGACTGTAAGGTCTCTGGGTCATGGTTTACATTTGCTGTGTTTTCCCAGGGTGATGCTTGTACCAGCTGCTCTTCTGTGGGCACTGCGGTGGGTGATGGTGTAGTCGTGCCAGGCCCCAAAGGGGAGAGAGGAGAACCCGGTCCCCAAGGAGAAGGCAAACCTGGCAAAAATGTGAGGGGATTGTGTTTCTATTTATTTATCTCCTCGCCTCTGCCTCTCTGTACTATGAGAATTACTGATGATCATCGTACATGTTTTCTTTCCAGGGAAAACCGGGCTTACCAGGTGTTCAGGGGCCTGTGGGTCCCAAGGGAAGCAAGGTATGAATGCCCATTTATTGTGTTATCAGATTTATAAATACATGCAGAGGATTGTGTCTCTGTCACTAACAGCTTCTCATCTGTGTTGTCCTCTGCCCCCTCTAGGGGGATGCTGGAGTCGCAGGCATTGGCCTTCCAGGACCACAAGTAAGGCTGATGTGTCTTTATAAAAAAACATCTGCATCGATAAAAAGTTTTATGTTGACAGCTGATGCAGCTCCGACATACACAACATAGAAACAGTTCCTTAATGGATGCGGTCCTGCTGTGATCTCAGTAATGAACACCATATCTCTCCATGATATCACTGTTTTCCTGCCTCTTAGATCTAACAGTAAAGTCATGAGGTTGTAAATAACGATATATAATCCTCTCAAATCCTTTGATTTGTTTTGGAATCTTCATTGCTTTGTTGACACAAGGAAACCAGTCCTTCCCCACTTATCCACTGTGAGACATCATCTTTAAGACAGGCTCCCTCGCCCGAATCTCCACTCTTTGTTTCCTCGCCAGACTCCCGAAACCTCCTGTATTTCATATCATTTGTCTCTTTGATTCGTGTCATAGGGTGAAGAGGGACCAAGAGGACTACCGGGACTTGCAGTAAGCTGCACTTCATATTTCTCAAGTCTTTTTTTTCTGCATACAAAATGAGATTTTGGTCTAATCTGTGTGTTTTATGCAGGGACCTCCTGGAGGCAGAGGACCTCCTGGACCTGTTGGCCCTGCAGGGGATAAGGTAGCATTAAATAGAGCTGTGTAAGCTCATCTTATTGTTGCAAGTAAATGTAGCTCGTTTTGTCTGATACAAAGTGTTTATTGTTCATAGGGCTCCAGAGGAGATGGCGGGCCTCCAGGACCACAGGGGCCTGAGGGCGTTGGAGTAGCAGGACCCCCAGTAGGACATGAATGCATCTTTTTATATGTGCACATGGGCAAACACTGTTATGCTGTTATATTGTCAAACGCTGTTTCGTATTCACTTATTAGGGCAGAGATGGATCCCCTGGCTCTCAAGGATTGCCAGGAGCTGATGGCAGACCTGTGAGTTGTCTTGTTAATTTATTTACTTAAGTGTGTGTTTCATTTGCATGCTATTGTAACTACATATGCATCAACAATGTGACAAATTGTTAAAGAAATTTCTGCTGCAGACTTGAGTTGTTGGCCTCTGTGTTAGTGTCTGTTGCGAGTTTTAATTTTCTTTGAGCTTCTTTGGGAATTGTCCTTGATTTAGGCATCATTTGTAACCAAGGATGTCTGCCTCGATCCATAACAGAGGCAATGTCTGCTCCCATCTCATCCTCTGTCCCCTGATCTACGTTCAGCTCACTGCCCCGTGAGCTTTCTTCTGGAACAACAAAGCAAGAGTAACTAAGTGTTTGTGTGTGTGTCTGTGTGTGTGCATTTGTGCTGTCTCCTCCTTTTGCAGGGATTTGACGGAGCTAAGGGGGACAAGGTAAGTCTACCGTTTTGTTTGGATGAAGGGATCTGGAGGGGTTTGAATATAAGGGGGTGGAACAGATGGTAATCGCAAGAGATGGTTCAACAGGCCCCCCCTCTCGCGCATACGCACACACATACATGCGCTGACACACACATGCACACGCCTGCCTCGGGGCACAGATAGAGTAGCAGCAGAGGTGACGAGTAGTACTGTTGCTGGCAGACAAGAGGAGTTTCAGGAGCCTGAAGAGAGAGTGTGTGCGACTATTAATTACCGCATTCATCAGAGCCACCGGTCCAGACTGTCACTGAGAGGGTGGGAAAGATGAAGAAGCGGTGGAGGCAGCGCTTAAGGGTCGGGAGGGGTGTGCGATGTGGGACAGGAGCCCACGGTTAGAGAGGAAAACGTAGAGAAAACAAAGCTAGGGAACAAGTAAAAATAGGTAACATTTTGCAGAGGATTCAGAATCTGTATTCATACAGAGTCTGGAGCTATCCTGGAGAGCTCATATATAATGTGAAAATCTGATTTGGATGTTAGTGGAAAGTAGTGAGAACATGTGTGTGATAATCCTATTATAGATGTTAGGAGAATTGTACCTTCTATCTCATCGTAGTACCATACGTTCATTGTGTCTTCGCACCACATTAAGGTTTAAGAGACAAATCCATGTAATGCAACGCTTCAAAGTTGATGAAAAAAGAAATCCCCTGTGGTTCTGAGTGTCTTTGTAATGCATAAGATTGCGGGATTTAGCAAATCTGCACAAAAAGTGTCCTGAAAGCTCAAAGAGTTCTGACTTCCTTACAGTAACAAGAGCAGTGTTAATGTTGAATGAGGACTCGTTTTTCTTGCAGAATGTGCTTAAAAAATGTGCAAAGAGTTTCACTTTAGCTTTTTTTGATGTATATTTTAGGGGGAACCTGGAGAGTGCAACTGCATAGCCCCCGTACACACGGGTGTTGGCGGACCTGTGAGTACATAATATGTGTAGGCATGCAATTATTGGAATCTAGAGAATTGTTGCCCCACAACAGGAGTCTGAATACACATTGAGTTTTTAAACACAACTCTCAGAGGGTTTATTGTGACTCCACAGGGGACATACTGATAAAAACATAAATTTTCCACATTTGTTGTGATTATTCTTAACTTCCCACCATGAGCTTTCAGTATATCCTGTTTGTGCTGCTCTGATTTTGACTACTTGCCTTCCAGGGAGCTCCAGGAACTTCAGTGCACCCATGGCAGCCCGGGCCTCAGGTCTGATCTGTCAGCCAGCAGTCCTCACTGATAACTTGCGCTTTGTTTGCAAGCTTTCTGTTGTTAACTTGCACAAGTTTCTTTGGAAAATCACTGAAATATTCAATTGTGTTTGACTAAACATTAGACTTTTGTGGCCATGTCTTTCTATGTGGTAGGGCCCACCAGGACCTCCTGGCCCCCCTGGCCCACCTGGGCCTCATGGTGTTATGGGCGTCCAGGGACCACAGGTAAGATAAAGGGGCAGTTGGATGGTGAAGGGGGTCACTCTTCAGTTCAACTCAGTCGCTGCTCAATCAGCCTGGATTGAACTATAAGCTGCCTATGATGTAGACTTTCAGCTTAAGCGTTTGGGATACTTCAGAAAGGCAATGCTTTGATGTGCTTTGCAACTTGATGGTTGTTCAAAATATGCATGTAGAAAATGGAATGACATACTGAATGTGTGCATTGGTTTGGTTTAAAATAGGTTTGGAGAACCAGGAACAAATGATGAACGCACTAACCACCTGGTGCTTCAAGCTTTAACCATGTGGGAAGCAACTGAGCAAGCTTTGGGAATGTCTGTCAAGACATGAACAGTTATTTGAAGGTCCTGTTTAAAATATGAATTCAAAACAATATTGCAAAGCCTATTGAAAGAACCAGTTTCACGATTTTATAAAATTTGTAACTCAAGCAGACCTTCAAATAATGTGATCTGTGTTGCAAGAGTCAAAGGTGTAACAAAGACATCAGGAGTGGTGATGGTGACTAGATGGAGGAGGTCATGTCGTTGATTAGGTAATAATTACTGAATGAAAAATCAGATTTTGAGATTTCTGAAGTTTTATAAGATGTGGAAGAAGGAGGAAGAGGTGTTTACCATTTTGACTCTGACCCTTTGACTCTGGTGGAGATGGGAGTGGTTACCCCTTGATTGGCAACATATCAGTTCAACCTCAGTTCCTTCTTTCAGGGTATCCCTGGAAACGACGGGATACCGGGGAAACCGGGTTTGCCTGGATACAGCGTAAGTAAAATTAGAGAGAAAAGGAGGAGAGGCGGCTTGTATCTTCTGATCGTGATCTGGGGCCTTATTATAAATGATGCAATATATAAATGATTTGTCAGGAACTGGTATTTACTGTACTTACTTAGTTTACTTAGTAACCTAGGTCAGAGATTGTTATTTAAGGGATCAAATTTAGTCACAAAAGATTATGGTTTGCTTCAAAATTTGGCACTGACTTGACAAAAAAATCAAACGAAATTGTACTATTCAAAGGATGCTGCTGATGATAGACCAAGCACAGAACAAGTTGGTTTTATGTCAGACAATATTACAAAGAGGTTGATAAAATGTTGATATCTATTTATGGATTATTCTGTGGGTGTACATAAGGCATATGCAAGTGTTGTAAGGACAACATCAAAGTGGAGAAATGAGGCGGAGTTTTGTGAAGTTATCTTTGGATTCCTTTCTGTCAGTGTTGTTTCTCTCAAGTC
Source organism: Pagrus major (assembly GCF_040436345.1). Classification (NCBI taxonomy): domain Eukaryota; kingdom Metazoa; phylum Chordata; class Actinopteri; order Spariformes; family Sparidae; genus Pagrus; species Pagrus major. Next base: position 13,296,083 of record NC_133217.1, read on the forward strand.
TGCTGGCTTAATTTCATTAAGGGAACATCAATGCTGATCTCCAGCCAGTACTCAAGGGGAACTTGACCTCCAAGACAGGAATTAAAGTAGTAGTTCAATGGAGGAAATGGAGGTCCTGGAAAATCACTTGAGAAATCTGGAAAGGATCTGAGACTGATCTTATAGAAGCTCTCTGCAGAATGGTGTTAATTGATTGCATATTAAGCACAACACCTCAGTAGTTTAAATGACCACAGAGTATATAATTGAGTGCATCTATGCATCATGGATGAAAAGAAGAGATGCACAGAAATGAGCAGTTGGTAATGTGAGCTCTAACCTATTGCAGAATAATTACTTTCCCCCTATCAGAAGTGTGACTGCAGTGGGAAGGTTGACACCCGCTCCACTCCATGCACTCAGGTTCACGTTCATGTCCAGACTTAGTTTGGCCTTAATATTGGAAGAAGGCACTTTTTTTTCTTCCATATTGTTCTGTATTATGTCACTCAAAGCAATATAGCTCTCAGTACCCTCAGGAACAGCTTTGTCTTTGAAACATAACAGCATGTTGCTCAGAGAAATCACAAAGTCAACAACTGGCAGATCCCTTTAGAGTGTAGCAGAAGTGAACATTGTGCGCGGTGACATATAATTATAGAGAGAACCTTCTTTTGAGCAAGGCCATTAACAGCCAATAGCGCACAGCATAAAATAGCCTTTCTAGCTAATGGCTCCAGTTTGAACAATGTCAAATGGGATAGTAATGACTTTGAAACCAGGCCAGGTGCTATTGACAGACTCTCTCAGTGGAAAGGGTCCCACTGCTTTGACAGGGAGCAGATCGCCTTTCACAGTAAATGTGATTAGGCTTGCGGACTTAGCAGTTTTATCTCAGAACTTGCTATAAATAGACGGCAAAACTCCATGGTGGCATTTGTCTCTTGTTTTTGTGTTTTATTTATGTGTACTTGCACTTATCCAGTCTGTTTGTATGTGTGTGTGGGCAGAGCCAGTTATGTGTCTGCTCTTTAAATTGTGAACTTTTGTGGTGCAGGCTGGAACTGTCGACAGCAGTTTTTAAACCATTAGTTGAAATGGGTGCTGAGGTTATCCTAGCTTCATGTTGATAATCTACTGTATGTACTGTAGAGCCTAATGGCAGTAAACATTGTATTTGGTGCAGTGAGGGTATAATAAGCCTTGGATACTGTATTTTAATGTGTGAATTAAGTTGGATTTTAAAAGAAAATGTGTTATAAAATTATAATTTTAGTAGGATTAGTAGACATGGGTTTATGTAAGTCCCTATTAGATGTTCTGTCACTGTAGAATATTGAATCTTAAATTGAGACGAAATGAAGCAGTACAATGGTGCAAACAAAATTTCAGCTCTAAACTGAGGAGGCCTGTTGGGTGAGGGCTGAAATGTCCTCAATTCTGCCACCTCAGTAATTCATTTTGTCCTGACAGTGTACAGAATGAGATGGTCCTGCACAGACATATTGCTTGGAAAGGTTGTGGCAGTTTGTACCACGTTTTTTGCTGTTGATAAAGTGAAGTGTCTGATTTTCAAGAACACTCTGACAGACTCAGCAAAGTGCAATGCAAATATTGAATGCCATTGTATAGAAGGACAAATACAGCAGATTTAAATGTTTGTTTGTTTTTTTTGCTATTTGGTATTTGTGATTTGTGTTAGTATTGGAAAGTGTTTGTGTCTTAAAGGTCCCATATTGTACAAAGTAAGTATTGTATAATTGCTTAGAGAGACAGGCACTGAAATGGAGTGTTCAGGCACAGGGTGAACAGAAGTTTTGCAGGAAATGGGCAGCATGAGAAAAATAATGTGTTTTTTAACATTAAAGCATTTGAACATTTTCTAGTAGACACCCATGTAAGAAATTAAAAATAACTCAATTGGCATCAGTCAAACTGCAACCCTCGAAAACTCCTTTTTTAATTTTTTAGATGACCTGATTAGTTTTCCATTCATCCAGCTATGAGTACTACTAATCGAGTAGGTCCCCTATTCATCCACAGTGCAACTGGACATTGCATGGAGGAACAGTGTCCATCACCCATGTGAATGAACAAACATACCCTGGTGAGAATTAATATGTAGCACTCAGCTGGTCTTCATCATGTTGAGTCATGTGTGGGACTCAAAATCCCCCACAGGATTAGTGACAGATTTATTTTTTATAAGTTGCATAAAATTTTGAGGAAACCTTTGATTTAGTCTCATGTTTGATTGAAGATCAAGAAGAAACCTTAACACTGTCAACCATAAGAAGAAAGAAGACACCATAACACTGCATTTGAAAGAAATAATTGTGAAACTTTGTTTTGGTTTGTCGAATGTGGAAGAGAAGAGCTGGTTTTGACAGTTGAAGTTTCCCTTATCAATAGTCATTGATGCAAAAAAGTTATTAAAGGAATATTAACTTTTCCATCTCCCTGCCCCTTCTGCAGAACCCCATTGGACAAGACCGGCCGCATCAAGACACCACTTCTACAGTGGATTTAGATGTAAGTTCATGAGTAAAAATGTGTTTTGGGGAATGGGGGTTTATTGGTCTTTCCTTTCTTTTTGACATGCCGGTTTTGAAAACTGCATGAAAACTGCTGTGTGCGTATTTCTTCAGGAGGGCTGTGGTGAGGGCTGTTCCCAAGGGTCACCGGGGGTGCCAGGCATGGCTGGTGCCAAGGGAGAAAAAGGAGACGATGGCAAGCCTGGTGTAACTCCCTTGGACAGCTGTGACAGGGTGAGAGTGGATGTTTCTTGTTGAAACATTTTCAGCTTCACTTGATGATTCTCCGTATCCAGAATCATACATATTGTCACTAATGGTACAGTTGACTTGTTTGTTGTTGTGCTTTGACAAATGCAAGATGGCAACCCCTCATTTTGCATTGCATTCGAGTTTGCATGGCATGATGTGAGGAGCTATCAGTCTGACATGATGCCAGCAGTGAGGCATTACTCTGATAACTTATTCTCTTGTCTGCTTCCAGTGTTTGGAGAGACTTCAGAGAGAGCAGGCGACACAAGCAGTGGTCAGTTGAGATCATTTTCAGATTCCAAGGACATGCACACATTCACACAGACGTATGTACACAATTCCTGGTGTTTTTATGTCTTTGCCTCGTAGGGTGACCGATCCTGCACAGGAACACCCGGAATTCCAGGATCACCTGGATCACCAGGAGTAAGAGGAGAGACGGTGAGTCTGTGACTGTGTTTCTAATGAGCACACTAATGCTGGGAAATTAACCAAAGTTTATTTTCAGTACTGATTTTGGCTTCCAGGGATTATGAAATTAAGATAATTGAGATAAAATTGTTGTTGTGCCATGTTGTTTTGCAATGCCTTTTTTTGTTTTGTCTTGTGTTATAAATTCAGAGCACCTTTTTCCTATACAGCTGTGCTCTTATATCTCATTTCCAAATGACTTAACAGAGTTTAGGATCAACTTTATTTTTCTTATCTTTATCACAGGGTCAACAAGGAGAGAGAGGCCCAGCTGGATTACCAGGAAACATGGTGAGGCTTCTTCAGACCTCAGGATTCAGCAACATATCTGCCTTTTGTTGATTCATTCCAGGCTCAAGCTAAACTCCCATCAAGATTATTTATAGTAGAGAAACCTGAATGTTTTGCCACAGTTTGATTTAGGACACATTTTGTACTGTTAATGGCGAGACTAGAAAGCTCTGAAGGTGGTCTTACTGTGTGGATGTGCCTACAGTGCTCAAGTTTTCCAAAACTTTTTCCAACTAAAAATGCTAAAATGTTTGAAGAGAGAATTCTACTCACAGCCACACAATAGTTTGTCAGTACATCTGTGAAGGAATAAAATGACATTTTATTTCTATTATGATTGTTTTAGAGCAGCACCTTTGGGTTTTTGTCTCAAGATTTTAGATTTGAAGAGACTTGAGAGGGCCTTGTAATTGAAGCTTTCCATGACTTCACAGCGCCCCTTACTGGTCTCAGTGAAAATGTCGCACACTGGGACTTCACACAAACCCTCTTAAATACTGATGACAGAAACACACACTAGCTCCCCTGCAGTGCTTGCAGTGTTTACTTAATTGGCAGGAACAAGTCGAAGCCTGTTTTAACTGTAGGTGTGAATTGATTTTAAATTAATTAAGTCTCACAAGTTTTCCCTTCACTGTTTTCTTTCCACAGGGGCCACCTGGTTTCCCAGGTCCTCAGGGCTCACCTGGTTTAGCTGTAAGTTTTATTCACACTTCCAACTACATGTTCATTTTTTCTTGTCTTACTCTATTTAAATCTGTGATGGAAGAAGGACTTGGATTGTTTAATAAGGCACTAATACAACAATGTAAAAATGATAATACAATAATAATAATAATAATTATATATGTACAGATGGTACAGATATATTCAGATTTATTTAAGTATCAAAGTAGAAAAACTTGTTCTGCAAATAAAAGCCCTCTCAGACTAATACATTATTATATATGACATTATCTAATTGTTAGTAATGCATCAGTGCGCACTCTGCATTTCACTGTTGTAGCTGTTTGAGTTGGAGCTAGTTTTATCTAATTTATATGCAGTTTAGTGCAGTGATGCTAAACATAGATGTCAGGCCAAAGGTCCAAAGGGCACAGAAACAAATCTGGGGGTTGTAAGGTGACTAATTGAGCATGAAAAAGGGAAAATAAAGCTCTGCTACACAAGTTTATATTCATTTTTTTGCTTTCATCTTTGCTTGCCTCTGAAATATTGGATAATTTAAAGCTTTTCGGGCTTCAGATTGTTAGTTAAATGTAACCGTCTGAGACGTTTAGAGGGGAAATTACTCTTTGGTAACTGAAAACAACTCCTACAAAAAGGAAGGAAACCGCTATGATATTTAACAAATTAGATTATAATTTGAAAAGCAACCAGTAACTGTAGATGTCAAATAATGTGGTAAAGTAAAAGTACATTTTTTGTAAATACATGTAATGAAGTAAATAGAAAAAGTAAAGTAACAAAAACTTTGTAACAAGAATTTTGCTCAAGCACAAAACTTATACTTACTTATTTTACAGCTCTGATTTTAATATCTTCATCTAATCTACTTTTCCTCCTTTCTTCTTTTCTTTTTGGCTTTTTGAAAGACACATCATCTCACTTTTCAATCAAGCCCCCCTTGATTATACTGTCTGTGCCATCTCTGCGTCCTCCCTGCCGCTCTCTGCAGCTCTTTAATAAAAGTTATTTCAGATGAGGAAACGGTTTGCTTGTCTCTTTCTCGGGTTGTTCAATTATTCCCCCGTCTAAGTGATGGAGAGTGGGACTGCTGTGCAGACAGAGCCGCCCTCCACCTCTTCCTCCTCCTCATACAGATTTATTGTTTTCGGAGAATAGAGATGCTAAATGGATGAGCCATGTGAGCGCTGCGTGGAATCCATTTGCGGCGTAGCAGCACTTTATGGCAGGTGTTAGCTTCTGCTGTGTGTGTCCATTTGGACTGTTTGTGAGGGAGAGGACCCTGCCGCTGAATATATTACTCATATTCAGTGGTGAGGAAGTTACTCACAATGATCAGCTACTAATTAGTTTCTCCTCAGTATGATGAATTTGTAATTACTTTCTCTAAATTACAACCCTCAGTAATCATTCTAATAACCAATCATACCGCTAAATCTAATCTCACAGTGATATTCTTAGCATTTTTTGAAGTTCGTTTTTATTTATTTAAAAAAAGACAATTCAAGTGAAATGATTGCTCTCAGATGCCAACGTTATAAAATAATAGTCCCCCACTTTTAAAAGCTTCCAATGACATTCTCATTTTTAAAAAAAAACTTCTTTCTTTTCTTCCAGCACTCATCTGTCTTCCGCTTACAGCAGCTGTTGCCCGGCAACAGAGCACACTTGCACATGCATATTAATATTTATGCCAAAACACCATTCAATATTCAATTTACAGAGTGAGAAATAAAGGTTTTCGATACATCAGGGAATCAGTGTGTAATGTGATCCCAATACATTTTTTTTTCTTTGTCTTTTGTGTGGTCTGAAAGAGAAACATAACTAAGTCAAGATGTCTGCAGCTTTGGTCAAATGTGCATCTGAATCTGCAACACAATACCCCCATTCAAGAAGGATGCAACATTTGGACATCTGTATCATTGGAGGGAAAAAAAATAAATAAAATGAATTCACCAACCCAATGGACTGAGCGGGGAATGTTCAGCCTCTGGATATCACCATCACAGACCTAAATCCCCATCCTGAAGTCATCCTCGTAGAGGTGTAGAGCAGAGGACAAAATCAAATGTAGACAGTCCCTGAGGGGGAGATGGAACAAGCCAGTTAGCTGTTTCCTCTCTTTGATATTGAGTTGCCTTGTCCTTGGCTCATTTCCACCAGGGGAGACTCTCTCTCCCTGACATACCTATCACATCCTCCCCTTCATTTTCTAATCATCCCTCGCTTCCATCATCCGCAGGGTCAGCAGGGTGAGCGAGGGTCACCCGGCCTCCAAGGAATGAAGGGCGAGCAGGTACATTTCTGCCAATCAAATTCCCTGGAATTACATCCTGTAGGAAAAATAACCGCCCTCCGTGTTTGATTGATTGTATGATCTTACCTCAGGGCCCTTCGGGGACGAGCGGGTATCCAGGTTCCATGGGAGCGCCCGGACTGCCTGTAAGTGACTCTCACCGCCTCATTATAAAGGAACTATGGGTCTGACAACAATCTGACAGCTTTAATGGATGGATGGACAGGTGGTCACACTGGTATGTGAGCTGACATTGATTAACTGTTTATATGTATTTGACAGGGACTGAAGGGCGAGCGTGGGAGCTCAGGAAGCAGTGGTCAGAAAGGAGAATCAGTAAGTCATCACACCATCACTGTTACGTAACACACATAAATGAATCTCCAGCTAGTGTTATATATCACTGGCTAACATTTCCTGCCCTTCTGCAGGGTCCTCCTGGTAGCCCTGGGTACCAAGGACAGGCTGGCTCACCGGTCAGTGTTTCATCATAAATTTAGTTCTATAAGCAATATTTAGAGCCTCGCTTCTTCATTTATCATCACAGACTTCATAACTGAGAATAATGTGAGCTGTTCTGTGTCTGCAGGGCATTAAAGGAGACACAGGACCGGCAGGGCCTGCTGGTCCCAAAGGGGATCAGGTATGTATAACGCTTAATAGAAAAATATGACCATTATAAACAAATGAAACACTGATCATATGCTACTCTTTTATATTTCAAGGGTTTCCAAGGACAGCCAGGTTTCCCAGGACCACCAGTATGTCAATGCTTCGTTTTTGTTTCACATACATGAATACAAAACACATGAAGGAAATATAAATGCACATGTCTCATTACATCATAACAATGTTATGTGTTGAAAACTTGTATGTTGAAGTAAACGTGTGTAACGCTGTGATCCTACCCTCTCACTGAAGTTACATAGTGCATAAACAAGTGATGGTGGGGGAGTGGCTGTGACTCCATTCTCCCTATTGCAAGACACTGTACCATCAAAATGATTATGAAGCTGTTATTTTAAGGTAAAAAAGTTACATAATGTTGCTTTAAATGTACATTTTCATTCCACAAGATAACCCCACAATATACGTGATATAAGTCAGACCACGGGATGGTCAATACAAAGAAAGATGAAGATTCTTAGCCTCTCTAGTTGGATATTATGGGATTATCAATAACACAATATTGAAAACTATAAGATTAATCTGTATTCATATATCTCACTTAAGAGAAAAAGTTGCAGACCTGAAGAATGTTGATGTCAAAAAAAAGTCAACAACTGCAACTTAAAAAAGGACGTGGGGTGCATTTGGTACAACAGCTTTGAAAAAAGTTGCTAATCTAATAAACTGTTTCTGCAGCAGCAATATTTTGTACAGATAAGTCTGAAACCTATTTTCCCATACAATATTACACTATATACAATATGGATAATATAAGCTATAATATAAAGTTAAGAAAGACATACTGTGTTGTGTATAAATCCCCTTATTTTTCTCAGAATCTCGAGACAGTGACCTTGTTGCAGACAAAACAACCTGTTCTCTCTGAGAGAGCGTATCATCGATCAGAATAGCTGATGCCTACCTTTAATTTCTTTATGACGAATTCCTGTCTTTGGAAGAGTTTGAGCGATCGTTGTTTGTTTCTGTGCGAATTTGTAGGGTCCACCAGGTGTTGCTGGCAAAACTGGAAGAGAGGGGCTCGCTGGGCTCAAGGGTGAAAAAGTGAGTACAAATCAAAACTTTACCTGTTTCTAATTAGCATCCAAAGTTCTCATTTGCTGTACTGACAATCGCTACTTTCAAAGGGTAACGATGGCACTCAAGGCTCTCAGGGATCAACTGGACCTCCAGGCTCACCAGGCTCCCCAGGGCTGATGGTATTTGCATGTTATATTTCTGCATATTATGTGTCACCCATTCCAATATAAACTGTATGCTGTATCACACTGTGTATTTGCAATTAAAGGGCCCCCCCGGTATCGAGGGATTGGATGGAAAAGATGGGAAACCAGGGTTGCGGGTAAGTTACACACATGCATCACATGGTTGGCATGCACACACACAAGCTGAATATCCGAACACATACTGAAGAGATGTTATATAGTATAGTTTAAGACATCCATCTAATAGTTGACCTTTGGCGCTGGCTGTTTTTTCGTTATCAGGGTGAAGCAGGCCCTCCAGGCCCAGCAGGACCACGAGGAATCCCAGTGAGTATAACCTCTGACATCTACATGACCTCATTTGATTCTCTATATATCCATTGTGGAAAACAACATGAGAAGTACAGCCTACTGTGTATATCCCAAATAGTTAATGCAATCCAAAAATGTAATAATATGTAATAAAGTGTATGTTAACCATTTGCACTTACATCTGTTTCGTTAAGTTACACATACAGAGATTTTTTTCAGCATGGCTATCGTTAGGTTGTTCAGTTCATCACCCACTTTTGACTAGACTGAAATATCTCGATAACTATTGGTTGGATTGCCATGAAAATTTGTACCCATGTTCTTGGTCCCCATATGATGTGTTGTACTAACCTTACTGATTAATATTCCCCCACTTTCTCTATACTTTGCCATAATCCGATTGAGATTTTTGACTTTCACTAAAAGGTCTTAAACTTTTGAATGGATTGACATGAAATTTGATTCGGACATTCATGGTCCCCATAGGGTGTATTGTACTGACCTTACTGATCCCCTGAATGTCCTTGACCAACAGGTTTTAACTTTACCAGTTAAGTATCTCAGCTTCTACCAGATAGATTGGCTCAAAATGTTGTACATACATTCATTGTCCCTGGAGGTTAAATACTGATCACTTTAATGTTCCCCCACTCTTCCTATGGTACCATATTTAGATGTTTGACTTACACTGAAATGTGTATTGTTTGGATTGCCATTAAATTTGCTACAGATTTTCATGGTCCCCAGAGGATGTTTCGTACTGACCTTCCCTGACTTTTCCTCAACCAGCAGGTTTTCACTTAACCAGTGAAATATCTCATCATCTACCGGATGGATTGGCGCGAAATGTTGTACCTACACTAATTTTCCCCTGAGGATGAATATTGATCACTTTAATATCCCCCACTTTTCCCATGGCACCATAATCATATTTCACTAAAATATCTAGAACTGTTAAATGGGTTGCCATGAAATCTGGTACAGATAACCATGGTCACTAGAGGATGTATCATAAGCACTTTGGTGATCCCCTGACATTTATTATAATGCCACCAGCAGGTCAAAGTTTTCAGTTATCCAGTCTAAATGATCTCACCGTAACTGAGGGACTGGCACAGATTCTTGCACAGACATTAATGTCGGCCGGATGATGTACTGTAATGAATTTGGTGATCCCCTGACTTTCCCTCTAGCACCACCATGAGGTTCACATTTGTGGCTTTGAGTAAATTGTCTCAGCAACTATTGGATGGATTGCCGTTTGGTGCAGACATTCATGTCCCCCTCAGGATTAATTGTAACAACTTACTGAACCCTGAACTTTTCCTCTGGTGCCATCATCAGATTTTTAATTTGTCTGGTACGTTGGTTTATGACCAAACACCTGCAAAATTAATGACATTCCATCGTCCTCAGAAGTACTTTGTGTTCAGTGCTAATTAACAGATGCTAGCATGCTAAAATTTTACACAGTGATGTGTTAGCAATAAGCACAAAGTCTAAGTGCTGTGTCATGGAGCATCTACTGTGGCATGGCTTTGAAACATGGAATCATTTCAGATAAACGTACTTCTGTGTTCCTCCAAACATTCACATCAGCAATGCCCTCATCATTTTTCACCAACAGTAGCTTGTTTTGGTAGTTCAAATCTGGAAGGCACTCTTTTTATACAGTGCATTAGAATTGCATCACCATGGCTCACCTTCAGTTTCACAAACAGCAAACTAGTATGCAAATCAGCCTGCATGACTAAACCTTTCTCACTGAAAGCCTATCTCATGCTCTTTATGGAGAGATGGATGAATATTTTGTGCTCTTGGGATTCTGACCTGCATTTTGAATTTAAAATTAATGCATATGTGTAGAATTTGTATATATATATATGTGTGTGTGTGCATTGTTATGTGCAGTCATTGTTAAGTCTTGTTAATGTTGCAGATATCGCTGGTGATGTGACCCCGTTTGGAACCTCCAAGCCTTCTATCATCTTCTAAGATCTCTCTAACTCTCTGTCTTGTATATCAACACAGCAGAGATAGTGATTTTCACACACTGTTGTCAGCTTCGGCAAGGCAACGAGTAGCTGCCTCTCTTTCCTTTTTATTTCCCTCACTCATACTCTGTATCTCAGTTTGTGTTCTACCCGAGAGCAGGTGTTCAGGATTTCAAAGACACGTCTGCCCGTTCTTTGGCAGCCTCGACTTTGTGAATTTTGATACTGTACCAATCTCATTCTCTTTGATGTCTCTCCTCAGGGATTCAAAGGGAAAACTGGCCATGTTGGCTTCCCTGGACAGAAGGTTAGCCAACAACTCATTGCTGTACCATCACACCATCTCTGTCTGTTTGTCAACGTACAGTTGCTGTCTGTTGCTTGTGCATTAAACCAAGTTGTTTTATCAAACTGATAATTATGAAAAGTGTCATGACTCAAGTGTGGGTTTTAGTACTGTGCTGTCTTGTTGTTTTCAGTCTCCACTAGCAAAAGAGTGATGCATTATACTCATGTTTCCTCATTTTACCTTCAGGGTGAAGCTGGACCTTCAGGTCCGCCTGGATCATCAGGCAGACCAGGTCACGATGTGAGTATTCTGCTTTCCATAGTTACCCCAAGTTGATTTGGATAAAGATTAGAAAGCACATTTGTCATCTGCATTCAAGCCCAAAGCAAGTGTACATATATATATCATAGTCAGTGTAACCCTGGAGCTCTCTAAAGGTCAATCTGTGACCTTTCCAGGGTGATCCCGGCATCCCAGGACCTCAGGGACGACCTGGACCCTCCGGCCACGTTGTAAGTTCACTACACTTTTCACCTCATGCGTGTATAATCTGTTGACATTGTAGTATGTTAGTGTGTAAAATCTGAATAATGTGAGTGTTTACTTTCCGCTTTAGGGTTCTACAGGTCCAGCTGGACCACCAGGACCTGCTGGTCCATCAGGAGTGGTAAGAGAAATGCTCTGAGCACCATCATACTTTTTAATCAACAGGAAAGGGACCTGGTAATATTAAATCTGGAAAGCTGATTAGTTAACATTCACCAGGGAGAAATAGTTTGTTTTTGTAGCCAAATGCTTGTTGGAGATAAGAATGAAAAACAGTAAATACTGAGCACTGAGCATGACAAACAATACTTGCATGAATTATGATTAGAGTAAATTATTACATGGTGAAAAAAGAAAATATATGATCAGAGACAAGATATGGTGTCTTGATTTTATGGATCAACCAATATGTTTTTTTCATTGCGGATACCGATACCAATTATTAGAAATTAAGGGGACCAATACCAGATATTTGTTGTGCTGTAGTACTTTTTTAAGCACAAAGGTAGGTATTTCCATGTCCTGCTACTTTATACTTCCACTATGCTGCATTTTGGAGGCAAACATTGTTTAATTTACTCTACAATATTTACTCAATAGCTCAAGTCACTCGTTTCTTTGCAGATTCAGATTATTAATTCATTTTATCTGCAAAAACACACCGACAGCAGGAGAAATATGAATATCAGATCTATTAATAACCAATGAGTGCAAACAATAGAAGATAATCTGATTTCTCCATCTTCCCTCTGTAGGGTATAAAAGGAGATAAGGGCCAAAGCGGTGAGAGAGGTCTCCCAGGGATGGGAGGAGCCCCTGGACCACCCGGGCACCCAGGTCCCATGGTTAGTACCTCTCAACCTTTGTTGACTTCCAAATTTGTCCTCCGAAACCACGTAAATTAAATGAAACATCATTCAAGCTGCGTCCACACCGATATATCTCACTTAACCTTTTTTCTCCTGCTTTGACTTTGTCTTTAAGGGCGAGCCAGGCAATGACGGTGCTGCTGGTAAAGATGTGAGTAATGTCTGGGTGTGGTGTTTGTCCCCATTAAAGTGTAATGGAGAGCGATGGATGTGGCGATGTGTATAATTCATTCCTCTGATGAATATTTCTCTCTTTGTTTTGACAGGGAGCCGCAGGTCTACAAGGGGACAGCGGGGCGGCAGGTCAAAAAGTAAGAGTTGACTCAGGGTGGTACAGTATATTATGTGAGTGTGTGTCGCCGGGCAGAGCATCAATCATCCATTACCTCAGCAGACCATCTGATTTCGGCGCGATGCACCCTTTTTCTGTTCCCTTTAGCTCAGGGAGACTGAGGCTAGTGGTGCTGAACACACTTGCACTCTCCATTTCTGCCCTCTCAGCACCCGCACTTAACACAGTCATCAGTTCACTAACTCTCCGACCCACCCACCGACGCCCTTCTTCCTCCTCACCTCGCTTCACCCCTCTCAAGCCAACTGTCTGCTAGCCCTCTGTAGCTGCAGAGCCTGTTGGATCTCTCCTTAGACACAGGCTTACAGTACTGTAGGTGGATACAGTGATAAAGTTATTCCCTGCCTCTGGGATAATGCTATTAAGCATGAGGGGAGATGCTAGATGAGGCTATTTGTCACGCTGACAGGATGGCATTGTCAGGGTTTTAGCTGCACAGAAGAGGAGAACAGAGGAGAAAGACAAGAACGGACTCCTCTATTCTTCTCCCTCCTCTCTATTTCAAGAGCCGCTTGTCTGTCGGTGACGTGTAAACATTAGACGTCCATTATGGGCTGCTTTGTCCTCGATAAATCACTGTCGCTAATGCAGTAAGGCTGTTTTTTTGAGTGTATTTAAACAACCCGAATGGTGGGTTGTGTGGAAATAGATATAGATGCAGCCAAAAGCTGTCTATGAGGCTACTGCGGCTGCTTCTTCGTCTGAAATGGGGATGATAATAATCTTGACATGCGTCTCAAAATCTGCAACAGATGAAAACAGAAAAGGAAGAGCGTGATAGTGAACAGCTTGCTTTGTGTCTGAGAGTTAAATGAAAAGATTGATACCACTATCATTCCTCTGGAGGAGAAGAAAGCTAGGAGATGTTTAGTTTAGCATAAAGAGTAGCAGCAGTAAAAGATAGTCACAACTTGTTGTTTTCACACTAAGAATTTGTATGGATTAAACAGATGAGATAAACTGTGTGAAGTAGTGAGTTTTAGAGGTCGAGATAGGTGGATTTTTTTTTTACATTTCTACCTCTGTTTCAATGTTTTAGCCTTTAGCTAAGCTAACATCCTCTAGCTTTAGCTTCATATTTAAAGATTATATGCAACATTTTTGCAATAAAGTGTCCAAAACCTTTTAGTATATTTTGTTGTGTTGGGTACTTACATTATCCAAAATGTTTCCAATCCAGAGAAATCTGGAATTTTATTCAAGTTAACGTTGCGTTTCATTGGGTCACCTGTTGCTATAACTTCTGGGGAAACATCAGATGAGCAAGTATAATAGTGAGTTAAAGAAGCGATAAACGCGGATAATGCCAAAGATTCAAGTAAAACTTTTTATCCGCTCTCTAAGCAACAAGTAACGTGACTGACATTGTCTTTTATCTCCTAATATTACCTGTGTGTGTCTATTTCCCAGGGTGAGCCAGGGGCCCCAGGCCAGAGGGGTCCTCCAGGAGAGAGAGGTAGACCAGGGCCCCCTGGTGGGGGAGGTTACCATTCCAAGGACGCACAGCCCATGATTGGCCCAGTCGGACCCAGAGGAGAGAGGGGAAGCCCCGGCCCTGAGGGCGCCGCAGGGCTCCCAGGAACTCCAGGGTCACCAGGAAATGATGTGAGATTCAGTTTCATTGCACTTACCTCACCGCAGCTATAGCTTTAACTTTTAATCCGCTCCATCCAATGCAGTATCCAGGAGGCGATGACACACGGTATAGTGGCCAAAGGCGCTCACTGGCTCCATCTGCTCTTCTAAATAATGAATATTTTCATTATCTACTTTAATTAATGTTTGCCCTTTTGTGTTTCCTCTTTGTTTCTCTGTTCTTAAACAGGCTGTAGTCAATTATGATGAAATCAAGAACTTCATCCGCCAGCAGGTCATCAAGATCTTTGATGGTGAGGGCATGTGCTAATCTCTGGAAATGCATATTGTTATGTGAGATTGAGACTTTGTAGACTAGAGCAACATTTTCTCTTCAGATGCACATCTCTGTTCCATTTCTGGATTTCTGTTATCGCATGTTTCCCCTCCCCAGAGAGAATGGCCTACTACATGTCTCGCATGCAGATGCCAGTAGAGATGGTGGCATCCCCAGGTAGACCTGGGCCCCCAGGGAAAGACGGAACGGCAGGTGTACCCGGGAACCCAGGTGCACCTGGACTCCCAGGACAGATAGGTAGACAAGGCCGGCCAGGAGGCCAAGGACCCCCAGGTGAGCCTTGTCAGCGATAATCTTTCAAGCATCATGAAAGTGACGCAAGTGTTGTCACTATCTAACTGTGAACTGTTGAACTGTCAAGTGGTTAACGTGTGTGTCTCTCTGCCTGTAGGACCACGAGGACCACATGGAGAAAAAGGAGATAAGGGTATCGGAGAGATGGGAGATATAGGACCTCCTGGAGCACCAGGTAAAGTACCACACTGGTCCATGCAAAATGCTTTATGTACAATTGCAAGCCACACTAAATGCTAAACCCCTCTGGCAGAGATTTTCAGAAATAATGCTAATTACTAAAAAGTTTGCATTTGCTTTTGATTACTAAATTGCCAACATTATGAAAGTAATGTTTCATCATTCCTAAACTGCCTTGATTATAATTATCTGTCTAATTCACAACACCCAAATCAACATCTGATAATCTTAAATCATCACAGAGTTCAGATAGCTTTGGCTAAATTAGCGAAGTAGCATCTGCAGTTTATTTTATTTGTTTTTTTTCTTTTGGGATGGCAGGCAGTTTTGGTTTAAAAAGCAACCGTGCTCACATCCAATGATTAAACTAGGATTTTAATGTTTGTTAAATGTTTCCCCCATGTCCAAGATAATATTCATGGTAATGACATCCCCTATTAGAGATTCTCCCCTGGTGACTGGTTTACTCTTCTACTGGTGTGCAATCTCTTGACATATTTTCTTATGCAGTGTGTAAATCACCTTACTATACTACCTAAGTCCTTCATCTACATTGTATTGGTGCTGCAGTACATCAATGGCAACTTTATTCTACGGTTTTATGTTTTATGACAGAAATGAAATTGAAAAATACTATTATTGCCTTTTCTTTCCCAAGAATTAGATGAGAAGATTAATACCACTGTAATGTAAAGTAAATGTGAAGCTCCAGCCAGCAGCTGGTTAGCTTAGCTTGACCCAAAGACCAAGCAGAAGAAAAAGATCTAGCATGGCTATGCCCAACTATAAAAAAAATCATTCACTAAACATTATACCATGTTTGTTTAATCCATTCAGAAACTAAAGGTTGTAAATCACAATGTGCGATCTTTTTCAATATGGCCTACTGAGGGATAGAGGTGCAGTATGTAAGAATTTTAGTTTAAAACATTCAAAAATGAACTAAAATGATCAACAAAATATGAAAAAATAACAATTTTGACGTTATATCAAAGACACGTCTGTATTGTGTTGACGAGATATCTACTGAAGTTAGCATGCTAACTAGCTATCACTGAGCCTAAAAAAACTCATTCTCCCAGTGGTCCAAAGCTCCTGTGCTAGCGGTGTAAATACCAACACTCCCCTGGCAGTCTGGCTAGCTGCACGGCTAACTGAGCTAACACGCTAACAGTATCTACATTGATGGATAAAAATAATATAGTTAGAAGCTGTTAGTAGTTCCTCTGGTGACATGTTGCCCCTATTTGTTGGGATGAATTCAAGGTGGCCAATTTTCATGTGTTGCACCTTTAAGTACCAGTTCAATGACAATGCCACAATCATTGCATTCCTTCTACTTCTATTCTTCCTTCAGGTGTCCCAGGCCCCCCAGGCTACGGTAAGATGGGACCCCCGGGTCCTGTTGGCCAGCAGGGTGTTCCTGGGATCCCAGGATCTCCTGGACAGCCTGGTTCAAAGGGACATGATGGCCGATGTAATCCTGGAGACTGTATGAGCCATCAAGTAGAATACAGCCCCAAGGGACCACCTATCAAAGGCCCCTGGTAGAGGGACAGAGGAGAGGGACAGAGGGGACTGAAGCAAAGAAACTACAGAAAACATGAAGCCAAAGACCGTGACCCAAAGTTATTAAATCTGATCACAGGATGAAAACAAGGAGCGCCTTTGTTGTTCGGTTGTATAGATTTATTCTCACTTATTTCTACTGTAGTTGTGAGCAAAAATCCACAATTTCTTTCTAAGGGCCCCGCTGGAATGAGGCTTGTAGAGACGCACCGGCAGCAGCACATTTTATTGCATCATTCTTTTTCCCTGTGAATGCCAATTCATTGCTATATTACTGCCTCTATATTTTGGTCTTGTCTCTTTTTTTCAGTTTCACTCCTTTTGTACATTTTCAAACAACCCAGGGGGAGGTGACAAGAATCACAACCTGTATTTTCTTCTCCTTGATTAATACTGGCCTCTTCTGTTTCTTTTATTTTTCATTTCCTTTGCCTAAATCTCTAGGAAGAGCATACACACAATTATTGTAGCACTTTGCGTCCACCTCTCATATCTTTTTTTCCTTTCACACAGAATCACACTCAGAGAGCATCCCATGCATTTCTAATCGTCTGACAGTGCTTATGGTGTGATACATATTTGAATTTGACTTGTAAGAGAATACCCAGAGAAATGTATTTCAGTTCTGTAGGAACAGATGTCAGAAACTTGCATTCATACCCTCTTTGATGGATTGACTGTTATGTATATATTTATATTTATATATAGTGGCTTTTTATACTTTTTCAAAAGATTTGATAAAAAGGCACATGCATGGTTAGCCACTTATTTTTCATGCATACAAAGCAACAACAAATGTCAAAGGGATATTTTTCTAAGGTGTATAAGCTTTCAAAATGGAATAATGTGTTTGGTAAAAGACAAATTATTTAAGAAAAATGTGTTTACACAAGAAAGCATATTGGTTGTTATAACCATTTTGTGTCATTTTAACTCCAGTCTTCTTGGAAACGCAACCTTTTTAAAGCATCTCATTTCATTTCGTATTCCAAAGTAAATGTAATATCTGCCATCTGTCTGCTTCACCGGGCACTTGTTTGAGAAAATATGAGCAATATTTGAGCCCATTCACTGAAGGTACTGTAATGCAGCACGCTGGGCATGGCCACCGAGCCCACACAATCACGTAGAGATAAAGAAAATATTCTGAAAAGCATCACTAACGGCTCTTGTAATGTTACATGTTACTGTATTTTGGGTTTTTTATATTTTATTTTTATATCTGGAAGTCTATGGAGTTTTAAATCACCACCATCTCTTACCATCTCTGTCGTTTAATTAACATTTGTTAAACTATGAGTCGTGGTCAGACTAATGTTTCTCACAAGCTAACCCAAGGGAAATGTTCAACTTAAGACTGAATTAAATTGCTTTTCAAAGAAGTTGTATCCCGTGGTTATCATTGTGTTGTATCAAAAATGATTTAAATACTGTCGTCCACCCAGGGACGGATTATGAGACAATGGGCCCCTGGGTACAGACGTGTAAAAGATACTTCTCCTCCAGAGGAGCAGAGCCAGATTGAAGTTTAACTTGTTTTGTGTCTCGTAGCAGTTGTTCTGCATCTCTTATAGTTTAATTGCCTCTCTTTGTAGTTTTTTTGCTTCTATTTGTAGTTCTCTTTTAGTTGTTGTTCCTTTGTGTAGTTTTGTGCCTCTCCGTAGTGGTTTTATGTACCTTTGAAGTTGTTTTGTGCCTTTATTCAATTTGTGTCTCTTTGTTGACGTTATGCACTTTTTGTGGTTGCTCTATGTCTCTCTGTGGTTGTTCTGTGTCGCTTAATCGTTTGTTTGATTGATTTTCACAAAAGAAAAGAGAAACAGTCACTTAAAACAGAAGCTCTGGCCCAGGGGCCCCTGACCCTTTTGCCTAGTTGGCCCGTTCAGTAATCCCATCTGTGTCCACCAACTCACCAGCCTGTATATACTGTATGTTTCTTTACTGTAACACGTGCCTTACATGTTCTATTATGAAGCATTTGAGAAAAAAAAAAACACGTTTTAAAGCAAAATTGATGAAGTGTGGTTGTTTTTCATTGCAAGAGACGTGCACCGATGTGCATTTGAACAACTTTATTGTGGAGTCTAGTGAAGTATGGTGGGGACATTTGGCCTTGGTGCTGGAAGAATGTTTAAAAAAAGCTGAGCATCTGCTGCCATAGACGCATAGGAGTTTATTTACATGCATGAACTGTTGCTATTAAAGACTTGGAAGAATAGCAGAAATGAAAGGAAAAGGAGCTGAAAGAGTAAAGAGACTCATTTCCAATCCCCACATGATAAAGAAGAACATTACATTTTAGAAAAGGTTCCTCTTTATTGGTTTGGGTTGACCTGAACAGCCAGGGAAAAAAAAACCTTCTTTACAGATGATTATATAAAGAACAATAAATAATTTCTGTTGATGAGAATAAATCAGTCATTAAATCGCTGACACCCTGTGGAAAGTTGACAGTGGCATAGGAGGCACATTCGGACTGATTCGTTTCGAGGAAAAGTCGTTATATCTGTAGGAACTTTTTATTACTCACTGAATTCATTAACACAGGATTTTTGCTGGTGCATATCGTAACCCATTTCTTTTTCTCTACATAATAATCAACACACATTTACAAAGATTTACAGCACTGCATTGTGGGAGATGGGAGTGCCCATCGGGATATGCTGTTGCCAGGCAACAAGAGGAAGAGATAAAGCTAGTCGTTAGTTTTCTAAAATGAGACTTGGGTAGAAAGCGTGGATGGGTAGGGGTAGCGGAGGGAGGGGGGGCAATGTACACATGAGGTAAGTCGGGGGGTTTCAGTCAGGCTTACATATGCAAAACTACATTTTACAATACATTACAGTACTGAGTGTAAATTTAGGCTTCAATCATTTATTGCTCCTTTTCGTACACTTTTCAGGCATCAGGTGTGATGTTGCAAGAGAGGCAGGGCATTAAAATCTTCAAAACACATCTCAGACAAAAATATTGTTTGTGTTATTAAAGTGACCACGATGTAAAAGAAAAGCACCTTTCACCACACTTGGGTTTCAGCTCCTCTCAGCTCATAGATACTGTGGTGATGGTGGTGGGAGACGAGGAGATGCAATATAAATCTGTTCCTCTCTCGCTGCTGGAACGGGGCTGGGATATTTGGATGGGACTGACACTGACATCATCCAAAAAAAAAACACTAGAGAATTCAGAGGGATGTGGGTGGCTGTGAGCTGCTGTTGTCATGGTGATGTGGGGGATTAAGATCAAGAGTGTGTCCCACCCGTCAAAACTTCAGGTTGTCAGTTTCAGGAGGGGGCGCGCTTATACACCCAGTCGCTATTATTGTCCCCCACCCCTCGTTCTCGATGTTGGCCTACAGAGAAGAGTGGTCTCTCGCCTTCTCTCTTCCTCTCTTTCTCTCTCTTTCTCTCTCTCTCTCTCTCTCTCTCTCTCTCTCTCCCAGGTGTTGTGAGCTGCTAATGGAGAGACGGGGCTCTAAACATTGGGTCCTTTAATTCTTCCCGCCTCCTGTAGTCTCGGGGAGGTGTACGCTGACGCAGCCAGACACATCGCCGCCTCGCAATAGCCTGGGAGACCTGCCGGACCCGCCTTACCGGGGTAACCGGCCTCTCCGGCTGCTCCTTCAGGTCCTCTCTCGCCGGGCCTGCCGTCCCGAGCCACTCCATCAACACCAGGAGGACCTGTGGGCAGGAGAAGGTTCAACATCAAGTGGGGATTTTTTACTGATTTCCTGGGGTCAAGATCAGTCCATGTTGAGAAGATCTCTCTGAGCTCTTCTCTGCAGTTGGATTACACATGAATGCTCTATCTATGCATTCAAATTGAGTGTATGTGTGCACAGAGGTGTCTGTTTCCCCCAGTTTGAATTAGTGTGTACTGTTGCAATCCTATTACATTCTCATTCAAGAGCATCTGTTAAATGACTGGAGTTAATGATGCTTTTAAAATGCCTTTGAGCAGCCTCTCCCGTGGCAAGAGCTGTAATGCCAAGTCCTTCAGTTTCTTATTGTCCCCTTCCTCTTCTTAACCTTTGGTGAGTATTTCGTACTGTTTTATATTCCGTGTGTGTGCATGAAGCTTGGGAGGCTTCAGCTCTTACCTGGTATTCCTGGGGGTCCTGGTAGTCCTGGATGGGGTTTACCTGGATCTCCTCTGTCTCCCTTTGGCCCTCTCTTTCCTATTGGAAGACAAAGTACGGTGGGCTCAGATGTACCCTAAAAAGCTACTTATTTCGATAATCTTTTAATCTTTTCATTCATTTTTCAATGAGTTTATTGTTTTGGACTGGTGGTTGAATGAAAGAAGGGGGGGTACCCCGATTCTCAAAAAAATGCTGTGAAAGTGCCCTCTAGGGTGCTCATCCAGTGGACAAAATCTGGTGCCCTCTTCTATGAATATGTCACACCTTTCTGCGCACTGGTGCTCCACCGCATACAGCTGCAGCTGCTGCATACAGAATTTCAGCCAAAAATACACTGGTTCAGAACCCGCAAAGTTGGTTCCCATCTTGAACCAAAAAATAGCAGGTTTTCCTTGACCTGAAGTGGGGCTGTCATATTCTGCAGGTCATCGTGCATTGTGCAACGCCTTCTGTTGATAACACATCCTTGATTACAATGATTCCACTCAAGACTGATGGAAACGTGGGCTGTTTCACTGGATTGCACTAAGAATCTTGAGTGGAACCAGTTCAAGAACCAGAGCTAATTTGGTAGAAAAGGCTTGTTTGGGCCCAAGAAATTGTGGTGAGCATTTTTCATTGTTTTGGTTTTTTTGACATTTTATAGACTAAATGACAATCAATTAATCTTGAAAATAATCTGCAGATTAATCGATAATGAATATAATCTTTAGTTGCAGATGTATTGATAGATACTCTACTGCCTATGTCTACCTTTAAGTCCTGTGTTTCCAATCTGTCCAGGTCCTCCAATCATGCCAGGAATGCCACGGGCACCAGGTAAGCCATGTGGCCCCTGAGGTCCAGGTGACCCCGGAGGCCCAGGAGGCCCAGGAGGACCCATTACACCAGCTCCGCCAAGCACAGCCCTCTTGGCACTCACTGCCACCGCTGCTAGCCGCTCTGTAACAGTAGAGACAGACATCATCATTTTGATTAAATTACCTTTGATGATGGGCGACTGATGGCTCAGGAGATGAAAGTAGGGAAATGAGCTAATCTAATCTCCCCTATGGACATCAGAGGTGAATATTCAGGTCAAGACGCTCACCCTGCAACATCTTCAATACCACTTCAATAATATGCTGGTCGGATGCATCACGTCCCTGGAGAGGAGAAGAAGAGGAAGCTGAGCACTGCAGAGAGTCGGCGACCGACCAAGTGCATCGATCAATATGTCCCATGCATCATAAATGTGAGATGGACTCACCGGCGATCCCTGAATGCCTGGCATACCAGGAACTCCTCGCTCTCCATTGAGTCCTCTAGGACCAGGCAGTCCTGATGGTCCGGGGTCTCCGGGTTTACCTGGGTCTCCCGTGGGTCCATTGTGTCCTAAGTCGCCCCTAATTCCTTGCTGCCAAGAGAGAAGCATTAAGGAAGAGTACATTTATGAAGAGATAATAAAAAGGCTGATTAAAACTGATGATATTAAAAGAAAGAAGGGAACAATTGAAGGAAGGAAGCACAATCTCACCTGTCCTTTGGGCCCAGGTTCACCAGACAAACCCTGTCAATGCAAACACAGAGACTCTATTGTTTTCACATTCATCACTTCCATCTATCATTTATGCCTCAGAGACACTCATTGAGCAATAATTCAAGAATGAATCTTGTAAATGAATGTCTAAGAACGCTGCTTCAAAGAGCCAACGTGCATCATTGCTTCACTGTCATGTAAATAGCTCATTTGCCATCTGGATTATTATGGGGATTTGTATGCAAATTCAAAAACAGACTTCCTCTTCTTCTTAACTTCAGCATGTTATGATATTTTCCGCTATAAATCACTTTGCTTTGATGCCTCAAAGAGCCAAATGTTTAAACCGTCTCATCCAAATCCTGCAAGTTTTAGTAAATATATATATATAGACTCAGAGACTTGTGTGGTTCCTTATAAGAAAAAGTTTGAAACAGCTTTAGGTTGTGCAGTAAAAGATGTTTTACCTTTTCACCTTTCTCACCAGCCAATCCCTCAACGCCGGGGTCACCCTAGGCGAAAAAGATCAAGAGGTTGAGAGAGACTGAGAGGATTTTTGTAGAAAATATGTGTCAGCATAGAGCCAAGGTACAACACACAGCAATATGAGATACGCTTGTGACAATCCAGTTCAAAGGAGTAAAACTTCTACTCACAATGTCTCCCTTTGACCCAACTTTTCCTTGGAATCCCTGGAAAGAAAGATGGGTTGAGTGCATGTAAATGTGGTCAAATTTAACTTATAATATCCTCCAAAGTAAAAGAAAAAAAAACAGAACTAAATGTTGATTCAAGTCGGTGACACCGCAGATCACAAAGTAAGAGAGATGTCGTCTCATCTCTGAAACATGGGAGATGAGGATGCTTACATTATCATTTATATTGCTTATTTATATTGCTTGCCTCACTCAGTGATTTACTGTGGATTCATGGCTTTTATTCATGGGTAAACACTGCCCCCAACGGACACGTCTGGGTAACTATAGTGTGTTGGAATACAAGCAGTTCAGCACATGTTTGACAGAGCATTAGAAGTATTATTTCATGTAAACCTTGTCTCCCTTGGTTCCACTTAGACCCTGGGCACCAGGAACACCGATTGGTCCTCTTTCTCCTTTGCCTCCCTGTTAAAAGACATTAAAATAATTATATACATACATATATATATATATATATATATATATATATATATATATATATATACATATATATACATATATATACATATATATATATATATATACATATATATATATATATATATATATATATATATATATATATATATGTGTGTGTGTAAAAGCTAAAACATGTTTTTAGAGAAAAAATATCTAAATAGAAGCAACTTACAGGCTTGCCAACTACTCCCTGTGGCCCAACTTCTCCACGCTGGCCTCGGTCGCCCTGTAGAAGTCAGGCGAGGTGAGTATTTATTGTTCACAGATGCAGTTTTCAGTGCTTTCATGTCACAATCGAGGATTTTACCTTAGGTCCAGGAACTCCTTCCATACCAGCCTCACCAGGGACACCAGGCTCACCCTAGGAGGTCGCAGGTAAAGTACAATTATTCACCCTACTCTGTAATTGCAAATAAACTGAAAAAGAAATCCATATTTTGGTATAAATCTCTGTGTGTTACCAGAGGTCCAGGTTCACCAGACTGGCCAACGTGACCCCTAGATCCAGGCTCGCCCTAACAAGGGAAAAGAGATGGTAAGACGAGGTAAACACTTACATGTAATGCTAAGACCGTTTCAAGATCATTTGAAATCAAATTTAAGATTTTTTTTAGAATGAGTTGTCTACATTCTGTCAACAGGAAAGTACAAGTTTAAAGTAAAAAGACTCCACCAATTTCACACATTAAAGTGTGTTTACAGGTCTTGCGGAGTACGACTGCACATGTCAAAAATGTAGCATAAGGCCTTTGGTGGCTCCAGAGGAAGCGCCATGTATCTGATAATTGCCTCCTGTGATGTCACTCAATGGCTAAACTGCACTGTGGTTAATGTAGGGACCAAATTAGCAGATCTGCATATCACTCCTGTTGGACTAATTATGGTCAGTTTAAAAACAAATGATCAAAATCAACACAAGAGGGCTTGAGATCACCTTCCTTATCCCACACATTATTTTTCCTTTTCAAAACCTAGCGCCTACATTACCCATAATGCAACATTGACTCCAGTCAATTTAGCAGATTTTTCTGGCATCACAAAAGGCTTGATACTACTTTTTCCACATATGCTGTAGTACTTCCTGAGACGTGTAAACACTATTTAATGTGGTAAACCCTCATGTGTTACCCTTTAAGTTCATTGGTAGGTTTAAAGATTTGTATGATCAGAAATGTGGACTTTTACTAAAAGAAAAAAATGAAATTTGATCAAATGTTTGTGGCAATTAAAACCTCACAAAGGCTATTCAATGACTTTAAGATCTAATGTTTATGAAACTGAATTTAGATTTTATTTCAAGAAACTGCAGCCATCCTGCTATATGGTAAAAATGTAATCTTCTAATATGATGTAATATGAGTTTTTAAAAGGCTTACCTTAGCTCCAGCTCCTCCCTTTGACCCTGGACTGCCAGGCAATCCCTACAGACAGAATTATAGAATGAAATTAGTGCAAAGCAAAGTCTGTATCTCGGGTGGGCTCGTGGTAAAGATGCAAACCACATAGTCTCAATATCCTTGGTTTGTCTACAGCTGGACTACTTTGTTTTAGGTCTGATTTCCCCCTATGTTTCTCTCTGTTTCTATACTGTACACTATGCAATAAAGCCGAAAATGCCAAAGAAAAATCTTAACAAGACAAAAAGTTACACCTGTACGCTGTACAGTCTACTTCACATGGTGGAAATACAGAGAGTGACCCTGAAAATGGAAGTGGTAATGAATGTGGATATAAGTACAGTATGTGCTGCTCGTGGGAAGTTATAGTGCTGATCCCTTCTATAATAGTAATAATAATGAAAATAAGCTGCAGTGCCAACTACCAGCAAATACTTTGCAGCAGGTTTCCTTGCAGTGATTTGTGTGTGTGTACGTGTGCTTGCGCGCGTGTGCTATGCTATATCACAGTAGGGTATAAAGCAGACGAAGTTATGGTGTTTGAGTTTGCAGCAGTGTTAGTGTCACCGCAATGACCACACAGCATAGTGTGCATCTCATGCTCCATTACCCTTTAGTCAGAATGACGGGCACACAAACATCACACGCACGCACACACACACACACACACACACACACACACACACACACACACACACACACACACACACACACACACACACGTATGAGTATACCCACTGGTCTGATTGTGATAAATCACTCGCAGTGGGAGGGAAAAACGCTTTTTCAAGGTGGTTGAAATTCTAAAACAGCGTAGGTCACAGGGTCACTGTTAACCTGGATGAGTGCCCAGAAAACAAAACATACCAAGCTTTACAGGTGGCTTCACATTGCTTCGCCACCGTCGCTGTTTCAGGCTTTGTTAAAATGAGGAGGAGAACAGATTGACCCCCCTACGTGGTCTGAGTGACAATAAGTGTTTACAGGCAGGCTTATTTGCATGTGGCGTCAATCCTTGAACAAACACATTTCCTCCCCCTACTACACTGAAGGATCACTCACCGCTGCTCCCTGAGGACCAGGAGGACCAGGCATCCCAGCCTGGCCGGGGCCGCCCTGCAGCACAGAGAACAGAAGAAGAATAAATTGCCATCTTTTTTACTGAGATCGAACGTTCTCATCATTACCATGGCTGGCGGCCCTTTACCTTTATTCCAGGAATACCAGGTGTGCCATCTTTTCCATCAATACCCGGCAGACCCTGAAAAAGCAGGCAGATGAGTCAGTGAACTTCATTTGGCACGCTCTCTGAACGCCACCTCGACTGTGTAGTGCACAAACAAAAGTGCGTCACTCACATTCTCTCCCTTTTTGCCAACCGCGCCCTGTGGGCCCTGGATACCTCGGCTGCCCTGCAGAAGATAACCAAACCGGCGTCAGTGTATTTGCAGCGCACATCAGGATCACTGTGCCCACTCAACTTCTGAGACACGATTCATCTTTTTTCTTTTTTTTTTGTCTTGTGCCACTGCTTTGACACAAAACTTCAAGGGAAAAACACCAGAAGAGTCACCTACTTTGTCTCCCTTGTCTCCTGCCTCTCCGGGGGGTCCCTGGGGTCCCTCCTCACCCTACGAACAACAGAGAGAGGCTTAGTGAACCTTAATGTGGGTACCTATTTTTCTATGAGGAGTCTACACTCTTTGTGTGTGCGGGTGTGTCTGTATGCGTGTGTGTGTGTGTGTGTGTGTGTGTTCTTACAGGAGGCCCAGGAATTCCTACAGGTCCGTTGATGCCCTTGTAACCACGAGGACCCTGTGGGAAAACAAAAAATGTGCCATCAATCACTTCAGATCAGGGAGGATGCTAAGTCACAGTAGCCTACTATTCATTGTGATAAAGGGGTAATTAGCGCTTAACTCACTTCGCTAATGGGAGCTACACAGAGAGCCAGCCACTCTTGCTTTGGCACTAAGCCGGGGCGCTAACTTGGCTAACGCGGCTAATGTTAACAGTAAGACGGATGGCTACAGCGGATCATTAACTACAGATGGAGGCACCGCGGACCCAGACAACCCCAACTCATTAGAGGAGGGGAGAGATTTGTGTTAGCATCATTTCCATATGTCCCCATTGCTGGTAATGGATGATGTTTGTATAGTGGGGGCAGGTCTGGCTGTGCCTCCTTGGTGCTCATCTAAGAATGAGAGCAGACTCCTACCCAAAGAGAAAGAGGGCGAAGAAAGTAAGATGAGACAAAAGTAAAGAAACGGTGGTACTCACTGCTTCCCCTTTAGGACCCATCATCCCTGGATAACCCCTCAGACCCATCGGACCCTTAGAGAAAAGCGGGGAAACACAGGGTGAGACAGAGAATGACTCAGGTCTAGTCATAACAGCATGTCCTGTCAAATCAAGATAATACCATGTGAAAAAATACAATATTATTCTATGTGTCTAACTTTGTCAAGTGACCTAAAAAGTTCACAGCATACCGGAGGTCCTGGGATGCCCTGTTCCCCGGAGATGCCCACTTCTCCCTTGGTACCCTGGTGGAGGAGAGGAAACAGAACAGGCTGATTAGTTTTCTCATTCTGTGCTGCTATCTAATGCACAGCTGCCTGCTACGAATCATGGCACATTCAAACATTTTCACAGAGCTGCAAGCTGCAGGTCTAGGTTTTGTGTGCCTAACCGTAGAGTTGAATCCAGTCTGTGATGCTTGCTGGTTTCTTTCGATGTCTGAACTGGTCTTTCATGGTTGTACAGTATACAGGTATGTTTCTGGCTGAGCTTATTAAAAATCTAGCGCAAGGCAGTCAGCCAGCTAAAGCTAGCTGTAGAAAACCCTACCAATGTAATGGAAAGGGTTGGGTAGTAATGGATTACATGTAATTTGGATCATGCAGTCAGAATACCAAAATAAGTAACTATAATCAAACTATAATACATTTGTTTTTTTAAAATGTGTAATTAGATAGTCGTTGCATTGTCAAGGTTTACTTGATTACATTTTGGTTGTGTCTTTAAAATATGTCAGTTTTAAAATCATGACACGTTTTCCCGCCTCTTCCGGGACCTTATTCCTGAAAAAAATTTGTACAGCAGTCAAATTTTTGATCCCTTTTGAATTGTGCCATGAATCACACACACAATGTTTTTTAATTTAAAAGATACTTCTGCAAGTCAAGAAATTCCCAGTTTGTTGTAAAGATAGTAAAATATCATCTAGTTTTGTGTAAAACCACTCTGTGAAATACATCACTTCACTTAATATACCACAAACACCAACATGACGATCGCCTTAGCAAAGGAAAAGTATTAAAAACAATAAATCTGGCCATATTGACAACTGCAGTTATCTGAAAGGAGAGGTTAGTCAGTTTTGGGAGATAACTAATATACAGGACCAACTCTATGAGGGGTCAGTTATGGGTTAGTTTCGCTGAGCGTCAAACGAGATGTCACTTAGACGTCTGCTGCGTGTGAGGTCTTTCTAATTATCTAATTTCACAGTCTTATACTTGATTAGTTTTATGACAAACTGCGACTTTGGCAAGTTTAAAAATTGTCTTTGAAATTGACAAACTAACTCCTGGCACAATTCAAACAGCATAAAAAAAATATGTGTCTCTCGTCCTTCACTACCATATATATCTTTGTCTGAAATAAGGTCCCATGGTGGGACTCTCTGTACCACATGATGAAGAATACAAGCAGTACAAGAGTGCAACCAAATTCGCTAACTGCATTTTATTTGCATTTAAAATATTTTGCGATGTTTGAAGAGAAAAATAATGTTTGTGGAACTCAATTTTTTGTGGCTGTGTCCATTTTTAGTGTATGGTGCTGCTGTATATTAATATGGGGCAGCAGTGGTTCAGGAGTTAGAGCAGTGGTTCGATCCACGGATCCCCCAGCTGCATGTTGAAGTACCCTTGGGCAAGATAATGAACCCCAAATTTCCCCTGACGAGCAGGTCAGCACCTTTCATGGAAGCCTCTGTAGACTGGAAAAGTGCCATGACCATATTTTCAAGGTTTTATTTTGAAGTAATCCTAAAGTATTCAGGTTAGGTCGTGTTATCGATTTATAACATGTCATGTAAAAATGTATTCAGTAACTGACTACATTTCAAAGTAACCTGACCCGACCCTGCTGTTGGGAGCTCAACCAGTTCATCTTGGTGTGGTTTATCCATGTTATTACAGGCACAGCTTGACCTGTTGGAAAACACACTTTCTGCTTCTTTCTGAGAGCTGGATGAGGAGATCAATAGCAGCCTCACATCTGTTTGCTAGGTATGGAGCGGTAACTTGGTGTGTTGGGTGTTTTGAGCGTCTGAGGCTGCTTGTGCGGGAAGATCAGAGGCTAATTCCTGAGGCCTGGCTAGCCGCTCCCTTGGAGCCCACTGTGTGCTCATTAGCTCTGCTTAATACAGCAAGGTGAGAGGGCTGCGCGAACCCTGACTCTCTCATCCTTCCCTTCATGTACCTGGCTCTTCAGCACCCCTTTCATCTGGCTCGCTGCACGCTGACTGCAGGGCCAAGGCCAGGCCTGACTAATCGCAGCCAGATTAGTGCCAGTCATGTGCCTCGGGGGGCTTCATTAGAGCTAATCCTTGCCTCTGCTGGTCCAGAATGGTGGGTGAGTGTGCAACACTGTACAACATGTACATGTATGGATGTTTAAGTGCATGTGCGGAGCAGAGATAGTGCAGCTCACCGTTTTTCCTATGCTGCCAGGATCTCCAAGAACACCAGCACGTCCTTTGTGTCCCTGGAGGGCAACAATCCGTCAGAGGGGATGTCAGAACTACTTTGTGATGCAACATAATCGCAGATGCTGAAAGAGGCAGGCTTCTACCTTCAGGGCAACTTGAAACAAACTCGACTACTCACCTTGACTCCCAGCAGTCCCTGGGGGCCTTTCGGTCCTGCTGGACAGTTAAGAGGACACTGTTGTCGAGAGAAGGAAATACACGGATTATGAAAAGTGAAGTCAAAACAGATTTGTAACACGGGGGCATGTCGTTAGATCTTACCTGGAACTCTGCGCTGCCTTCTTCTCCACCAATGAACTTCCCTGGAGGACCCTGGACAGACAGATAGATGGCTGAAGGGGCAGATAGATGAAGAAAGGCACCTGGCCACTACTCCCATGAGCTGAGCCAGCACTATCTCTCCCTCTCTCTATCTATATCTCCCCCCATCTTTCCTTCTCTCTGTTTATAGATTGAGTTAGAAAGTAAAGTATCTCTACAGGGGATGATGTATTCCTGCAACAGTCAGATGAGACAACCCACTGATCTAATGGGGGGTTTATTTACCCTAGGACAGCACTAAAGCTAAACAAATACACTCCCCTGGGCTGGGAGCATCACTCTCAATGAGGACACCTCCCCCTTCTTGGAACCACTCTGAGATGCACACAGGAGAGTACATGTACCACTGAAAACAGAACTTGAAAGTGCACCGCTCAGAACTGTTTGTGATGTCTGTTGGGACCCGTACGAGCCGCAGTGCGCTAGGTGCTTTTGTTATCATGCAGCACATTTTAAAAAACACATTAATTGCTGCTGGTTTTGCAGAACGGAGCAAGATAGCATGAGAAGATGTTGATTTTTACACTGTGATCCCGTTCAATAATATATAACTTCACTGCAATTATACTGGTGTAACTATATGCTTGATTAAGCTCAATAAACTTTGTGTAGCTCATTTATGTCTCCCTCTGTTCACAGCTGTTCTCGGCAGTCTCACTGAGAAGATGTGAAAAGATTTGCTGTGACATCAATTAGAGCTCGACTGATACATTTGCTCAGCCTATATTAGCTTTTTGCAGATCGTGTCAACGTCTGCCGATACAACAAGAAATTACAGCACATATTTGGCAAAGATTGTGTTTAAAGCAGTTGAAGGAAAGTGTCAGAATTTCATAGAGATAGACCAGAGAGGTTTTTTTCTCAACAGCAAAATATTTTGAGCGGTACCTGATCGACAGCGGGAACAATTATTTGTTAGGATTATCAAATTAGTTATTATGCACTTATCACCAACAGCCTTCTGCTCTGCTAATAACAAATGAAAGTATTCCTAATAAAAATATGTTATGTAGTTGCGTAGTCAACCTCTATTTGAGGCATAATAAAGTATGTATTAATCTTAGTGATGGAATGTAACCAAGTACATATATTCAAGTACTGTACTTAGTACAATTTTCTGCAACTTTACTTTCACTACAATCCACCTTGGAGGCAAACATTGTACTTTTTACTCCACAACATTTATTGCATACATTTATATATATAATTTACTTTTACTTGTACATAACTTGTGTTGGTTTATTGTCAAAAAACTGCTTTCGATACTCAAGTACATTTACTATCAGATACTACAGAAACTTTTACTCAAGTACTGTTCGTACTTTTTACTCAAGTATGAATCTTTGGCACTTTTTATACCACTGATGGATCTTAATAAAGCAACAAAATATCAGTAAAAGTTACAATAGCATTAGTATAGTATAGGTAAGTTAAACTCAATAAGTGTCAATACTGACGTAATTAGCTTATTGGATATCACAGTGACGTCACTGATCTAAGTCCTGTTCGAGATTCCATAGACTGATTGATTGTCAGTTTCAAACTTATGTGTAGAGAACTGCTTACTAGTAGTAGATAGAGCATAGCTGCTGATTTGATGTGTTCAAGTAATTCTTTTTCTGTCCTACACCTGTTTATATGTGAAGCCTACTTAACCTACACTTCAAATAAATTGCTGTGGAATATTGAAATGTAATATTTCTTTATTTATTGTTTTCCTTTCATAATAAGCACTGTGTGGTTTGCTACAGCCTCATGTAACCGACAACCAAAGAAAAAGAGTTCTGGTATTTTGAACAGTATCCAAATTCAGGTATCGGATCGGAACTAAAAAAGAATTGGATCTATGCAGCTGTACTCCTGTTGCTTATGCTTACTACCCTTATCTTTTTCTACTGTAACAAAAGTGGGGAACTGTGTCTAGTTTCAAAACATGAACAGCGAGCTGTCAGGAAATTATGGATGGATTTTCGCAGCATGTACAATATCTCTCCAGTGTACCCTGAAAAGATCCTGAGCTTAGATTAATGGAAGGTGGACAAAATAACATGGATACCTGCAATACAAGGGGTCCTATGAATTGTTAGTACCGATATACAACACAATCTACAGTGATGTATTGTGTGTTCCTGTTATCCCATCGTTCAATAGCAGTCCTACCTCTAAATCTCAAGTTTGGCATTTGTTTCATTAGAAATCAGAGAGAAAGGTGATTATGATTGGATATTTGAATTGAACAAAATCAATAATTGCTGATATTTCCTAGACAACTAATCCTGGGTGGACACTTACAGGTTTGCCAGGAGGTCCAGGAAGTCCTGGAGGTCCAGGTGCTCCCAAGATACCCTAAATGATGAAAAGGAAGGAAAGAAACTGTGAATAAGGAGCTGAAAATGTTATAGTCTGGTAGCTTATAGACGTTTATAAGTCAAGGCAGTTATTAAAAAAAGTGCAGCTTTGCTACCTTTGGTCCATTTGGTCCAATTTCACCTGGGAAACCGATTGGTCCTGGAGTGCCCTAGACAGAGAGACACGGAGAGCAAGAGAGAACAATGTGTACACATCCCAGCAGCCTCCAAATTATTTCCACACCTCAAAGCGAAGCCATTAAGTGATAAGAGCATAATTGTATTACACCATACAAGCTACTTACAGCCAGTCCTGGAAGGCCGGGTCCCTGTGTGGACAGAAGGGACGAGGGGTTAAATTACTGTATAACAAGTGGAACCAATCCGTCAAAGTATCAATTAACGTTTGCGAAAGCCAATTAATAACGGCAGCAGTAATTCAGTAATATGTGTGTACAGTGTCAAAGTGCAGGGCAAACAGTGCTCGAGAAGAACAAAGCGACAGGACGCAATCACTTTGTGTTTGCTGTGTGTTTTGCTTGGAATTAATTATAAACACAGTAATTGAGTAAGTAAGCCTTGTTGCAGGAAGAGCAGCCCACAGGGCAGGATCTCCTGTCTGTGCAGCAGGAGGCAGCTGGATGTACAAGCACAGCCTCCAGACAGGACGCCTGCTAATGCTAAACAAAGGATTTAACTAATAGTGTTGCGTTCAAGCGTGACATTGGATGACTCTGAACTTAATGTTTGAATATATTGGATGATGTCTGATAGATGGAGACTGAGCACCACCTAGTGGCGTCAGACTGTGCTACAGACGACGTGCAGGTGTGTCTACATGACACTGCTGAATTGATTTAGGTGCATGAATTGCATGTAATGATAACATGTATATAAAATGTGAATCATGGAGAGCATGTTTCCTCTTTATTAAGGGGGTGTGTGTGGGAATAAGGCTCGTGTCGGCTGTAGAAGGCATATGCCACATCTGGATAGACCAAACCCAAAAGGGGGGCACAGCTGGTCAGGCATTCAGGCATGAAGTTAAAGAGACTCTGGAGGTTATCTTATGAGAGCAGCTGGGTTACAATATGTTTGTTATGAAAATGAGTTATGATGGGCTGAATCAGGCATCGTTTGAAGCCTATTCTGTTCAGAGTATCATGACAGCCTTGTTACGTACAATGTCATCTAATTAGTCAAAGTGCACCTTGTGCAAGATTATTATGGTAAGTATATTAGTTTTTACAGTTGCAGATTTAAACTTAAACAAATGCAATACATAAAAGATTAGGCCAATGGTCTGTAACCTTTTTGGCTTGAACGGACCTTTGGTCTTCTTTAAAGTGGCAATAGACAACTTTTTACTCTAACTTATCATTCTGAAGAGAATACTGAGAATACTTTCAATTTGCTATTCAATCTACTACCAGGCTCCATTTTCCCCAGACAAACAAACATCGAAAGGGTTTAAAAAGTTATCTACTTCCACATTAAATGATGAATAAAGGCTAAATTCTTCAACATTTCATAGAAGATTAAAGATAAAATACGAATAGAGTTTTGTATTGCAGAATTTTGTTTCCTCTGTCATACAAACAGATCATCTAATGAGCACTCAGATTTATCTTGTGAGCCACTCGTGGAACCACTGCACTAAACTAGCTGTATATAAAGAAGCTAAAGCTAGCCTCAACAGTAAAATGCTACTTACATATTGATACATCAGCAGCAATGTAATAACGTGATATATAACAATGCATCACTCAAAGATTAATTTTACTTTTGGCACTTCTTGATGATTTGGCTGGGTAACATCTTATAATAACCATCATTAATAAAGTAAATTTATGGTTAATTAAACTTTAGTTACTAGTTATTTCATTGTTTAAAAACATGCAATGCTTTAAGTTGCAACTGATGTTTATAAACCTTCACAATTACTCAATAAATTATTTATAAAGCATTTCATTGTTAATAGTCAACTAGCTATTGACTTTATTATTTTAGTTATTTTAACAACTTTATTATTTTAGTTATTTTAACAATGGTTATTTTTGTACCTATACCTACCTGGAGTATTTTTACATTCTTACATTGTTATATGGTCATTTTTTTAATTAAGTAAAGACTCTAATAAACTTCTTCCACCATTGTATCGTATAAGAAAATAAATTATATACATTAACACATCATGCCTACTTTGTAGACACTGAAGGGTGATAGATAATCGTTGACTTACAGGAGCTCCAGGTTCACCACTCGGTCCAGGCTGACCCTGCAGACAAAACAACAATGTAACTAAATTAGCGACATGCTAGAATCTTAAACAGATAAATGAGGACAATATCATCAGGTAAAGTTCAATGCTATACTAAAGGTAAAATGCAGTTTTATCCTTCTGTTTTTCTCCTAGCTCAGCTTCATGCTCAACACAACAGTGACAAGAAACATGACCCTGAGACCTTCTTGTCATCAACTGGACCTCATGAAATATGAAATCTGTTCTCATGTGGAGGTTCAGACACTTGCCTTAGGGCCGGGACTCCCAACAGGACCTCGATCACCCTTTGCTCCAATCAAACCCTGGAGACAGACACAAAGAGATGTTGGCAGGCAGATATGCTTGACATGTATATCGGGGTCAAAATATCGCAGGAGGTTAGATAGGAAATTGTGGGTTACCACTGTGCTTTGCACGGGCGATATATGGGGCATGAATCCTACCAACAATAGGGCTAATCACACATTTGATCGAAACTGACACTGTTCTTGTTAGTAATTAGGAAACAAACCTGAGATTTGAGATTCCAGGCCGGATTACTGGCTAAATCTCTGAGGAATGCATGTGAGTGTGTGTTTGTGTGCCTCTGTTAGCATGTGACACTCAATTCCCCTCCAACCAAGCCTGAAGCAGCAACTTGTGTTAGCATAACTGAAACCAGAAAAGCTGCACCACAATTAGTATCAGGTGAATCTATAACTGAAGTGCCTCAAAGCTATGAAATCATTTTAAATTCATCTGCTCGTCTTTATCTCAAACTCCTCGCTACCTGTGATTACCAGAGGCTGAATAGATATAATCAGCAAGGGATTATGGGTTCGATGTAATGTATATTAACCTCATTGAATACGCTTTAAATACATAATCACTTTGCTGACAATAAACCAACAGTTTTGAGGTCAAGGGTCAGCGAGGCAGTGTCATGGCTGTCAATGTAGAATACAGAGCCAGCCCATAGAGGGAAGCTCTGAAGGCTTTACTGTGAAATGTACAGTAGCTTAATGTAGCTTATCAAGCTTGTTTTTTTATTTAAAATTCTAAAGTGGAAAAAGGAGCTATGAGACATTACAACCAAAATGATCACAGCGAAATGGGAAGCACTAAAACACTCTAAATATTACATTAAAGCTACAAACAAAGGCTGAACACTAATGACTTTATAATGACTTAAAGGTACTCTGTGGAATTTTTACTATAAACAGCTTTGTTAACATTTAACATTTATCAGCTAAAGTCACTGTGCACATCCTTGCAGCAACATTGTAAAACATTTTCTCATCTGCCAGGCTGTGTCAAGGAGACAGTGGATATCTTCTGAAAAACCTAGTAGGTGGACCTTGAGTTTTCATTGTTTGGAGAAACTACTTTCATGCCTTCAGGTGTGAAATGTGCAATGCTTGAAATCATAACAGCAAGCAAGCTGACATGTAAACAGTTATATCGTTATGACAACTGAGCAAGCTGAATTGCTGCAGAGGACAAGGTGACAAAAAACAAACACACAAAAGTTTTCCGGAAAATGTTAATTCTGTAAGTGGACATTGAGTCGAGATTGTTCTGTCAGACTCCCAATGTGTTCGGTTTCTTTTTAATAGCCCTTTCCAATCAGCGCAGCAGGTTGCAGCGATATATCAGTTTCAAGGTACACTGTGGTATGAAACTTGATGGTTACCGTACCGTGTTCATTTGCTAATCTGAATTATTGACTTCTACCATATCAGTGTTATGAAATATATATGTATATATATATATATATATATATATATATATATATATATATATATACATACTTCAATCACTTCAAGTTTCATGTCTGTGGGAACATAATATTTTTTATTTAAGCTGAGGATAAGAATAATAACTGTGTAATACCGTATACTGAGCTAGCATGATATTTTCTCAGATGGTTATCATGCTGTGAAAATCTAATACCGTTGTTGAACCCTCGTCACAACATTTCACACTCATGGTGTATATGTACATTGTCGTACAGGTACAGGTGCGACAACTGATACAAACAACACAGAGGCCCACTCATCAAAACACTGCACTATAGCACCACCAGTGGCCAAAAGTACAACAGAGTACCTTTAAAGTTTTTATCTCATTATGCTTTTTGACTTTTTATTCATCATCATATTATTTATGATAACCTTCACCAACCCTGTCTTTGCTTTTACTATTGTAATAACTTCGGGCTTCAAACATCCCCATAAATATATTTTATTTAAATTAAATAAAATATAGGTCCTTTAAGGTATTTGTCTGTTCTTTTCACAATATTCATTAGAAAATTAGTTATATTAATTTTTGTTTCTTTCATTTATATCAAAAATACTTTTCCTTTATATTTGTAAGGCCCTATCTTGCTATTCCCAGTTTCTTTCACATTTGTTACCTGAAAGTTTTTTTTCTTTGCCTTAGTAAGCTGTTTTCACATTAAGCCTCTCAGAATGTTTCTTGTGGGAGGCAGTGACTGTTATCGTTTCATTCACATTTACAAAGCCCTTTCTCTGTCTTATTTCTCTCTGTGTGTCTCATTCTTTCTCTCAAACACACACCAAATACCGACATCACTCAGTTTACTTACGTCAATACCATTCTCTCCTGGTGCTCCATCAGGACCTGGCTCTCCCGGCTCTCCCTTTAGTCCCTACAAAAAAACACACTATTGTCACGGACTAAACCAAATCTGGATGAATCGAACATGAAAGTTTTTGTAATCTAAATTCTAACAAGCAGTAGAGTACAAACTTACTGGTGGACCAGGGGTCCCAGGAGGTCCTTTATCTCCCTGCAGGGAGACAGAGTGGAGAGGTTAGCTCTTTTATCTGGTGTTTGTTAATTTAACTTTGGACATTTGTCATGTAAGCAACATGACCAATCAAACTCATTCATAAAACTCATTATATCTGTGTCTATCTATCACCACCTTGTCCTTCATCACTTTCAGACTTGTTTCCGACCCCTTGGCCTTGCAAACAGGGTTCCGGACCTTATGTGAATTAACTGATTAATTAAAGGTTTACATAAAAATAATAAATATGAATTAAAATAAAGAAATTAACAAAAGCCTGTGTATTCAACCAGTTCTAATACATCATTAAAATGGGACAAGTTGAGAAAGTTATACTGCTACTGAGATGGTCATCGTAGCTCTGCATGAATAATGCAGAGACTGAATGCGACATTCATGAAAGGCTGGAACATTAATATCATGTTCTACCAGCCTGGACACATGTTCAAAGACTTCAGTGATTAAACAATCTTGAGATGAAGCCCAGAGTTTTTCTACAAAGGCTGAATTCTCCATCATGTTGACATCCCACCTTTCCTGTGGCAGAGACCCAAAAGGGAAAAAACCACAGCGTTCGAACTGAAGGGCAGACTACACCTTCAAGTGTGGACCAAGACACATTGCTCTTTTTTCTTAATGCAGTAACTTGTCTTTGCTGTATTCTGGTGACAAACTAATACTGAGAACTCAGCAATGGATCAGTCACAAGTCAGAATGCACAAAGAGCATATCTGGGAGATGCATATAAAAAAGTTGGTACAATAAAGTTTTTAAGATCATAAACTTTTGCAAATAGTTTAAACATATTAGCAGATCTGAACAAGTCTAAAATCTAATCACATTTCATTCTGGATCATGGATCAGACACCACAAAGTCTCTACAGGCAGCCTGTTTCCTGCTCCAGTAGCCCAGCAGCCTCCATTTACAACATATTTATCCAACCTGTGTGTAGTTAACCCCGAGAATATCTCAAATGTATCACATTACTGTGACACAAACTCTGGATTGAGGCAAGGGTCCCGTCTCAAAGACCCCTCTCTCTGCTGGGAACAGAGCTCTTTTGTGCCGGTGTGTTTTCATTTTGCAGTGACCTCCGCTGGTAAGACTGCGGTACTGCAGAGCAGCACAGGGTTGGTATTTCTCCAGCACAATGATGGTCTTTGTGACAAACCTGCTGGGCAAACCTGCGTGGATACTCACATCAATGCCGTCTGATCCAGGGATGCCAGAGGGGCCTGGTGGGCCGGGCTGGCCCTGAGGTCCAGGTGGACCCCTCTGAAACACAGACAGAGAGACATTTTAAAACTGTTGAATAATGACAAATAACAGTGAACCCTGAGCAATTCTTATAGAACTGTACAAATATCAGAACAATATTGAAAACATTAACATGACTATGATGCTGATATTGTAGGCAAACAAATTATATTTAAATGAGCAAAAAGTTATTTTCTTTATTTTCTTTATGGTGTAATTGTGCAGTTTAGATTTAATATTTGGGAATTTAGTTTTATTAAAGCATATTTTTATATAGTGGATCATTTAATGTAATACGATGTAGATTCAATTACTGAATATGCATGTCACAACTATACCAATGGACCCATTAGCCTGGTGTTGGGAAAACAATGTTGTCAAAGCATTGAAAATCACATTAGATAGGCTAGACGTGCTGTACAGATCACGCGATTGGGCCATAAAAAAAAATGCAAAACTGTAAATAACACGTATATAAATAGAAAAACAATAATTGTTAACTTGTCATATAATGTTAGGTTGACCAACATCCAATTATGGTTGGTTAAATGCATTGTGTCCACTGACATCAGCTCGAATGAAAGCATCATAATAAAAAAATACACACAAAAATTAACCAAAATAAGGAAAAAAGGACAATGCTGTATTAAATTGCTTACGAAGAGGGGTAAAAACAAAGGACTGAGGAGGAATGTGGAAGGAGGGGTCACGAGACTGGCACTGTTTACCCCCAGCACCCCTGGCTCGCCCCCACCTCTCCATCCAAATTCTCACTAAGAGTCTTTAATATCATCTCAGTGGGTCGCTCAGTCCAACAGATGAAAAAAGAAAATTGGATCCAACTTTAAAAACTTCCAGGTTTTTCAGAAAAAATGTGTAAAAACAAGAATAATCCTGAAGAGACACAACTGTTTGACATCCAGTAAATAACGTGGAGGTGTCTTGTTTGAATAGGGGCTTTCACGCTCAGGGGACAAAGCTTGTCTGTTTCTGTGTGTGTCAGTGCCCACTGACTTCCATCTCTGTCATGGCTGCCCATGAAAAACTAAAAGAAAATCCTCCATTCTTCGATTGATAAAATCTTCTCAGCCACAAAAAGGTTACCCAGGTAATGGCGAATCCTCGCCTTGAGAGAAGAGATAAGTGTCCATGCACGATAAGGATGATAATCCACAGAAGATAGTCCAGTTTCATTTGTCTCCACAGCAGAAAGAGAAAAAAAAACACTTTCTTTTACATGCTATAAAGCCAAGTAGTCACCACAAACAGATCTGTGTTGGCTTTTTGATCACTTTAACCAGAACCATGACAGCACAACCTATAACATCACCTCAAGACATCAAGAGCCCTTTCCAGGGGCCCTTATCCCCACTGAACCCCAGATAAAGCAGGTTTCAACCTCCCCTGTCCACTCACCACTTGAGCCAGAGCCAGGCACAAGGTCTGCAGTAACACCCAGGTCTTCAGCAAGGCAGAGATCGCAGCCATGGTCCCTCTCCCCTGTCTGTCTCTCCTCGGTTCACCAAATCCTCTCTTCTCGCTCCTCTTTCCGCTCCCTTACTCCTCTCCAGGCCGGCACAGTGCAGAACTGGTGGAGCAAAGCTGTCCGAGGGGAAGGAGGAGGGGGGTGTTGTGGTGGGGTGGGGTGAGGGGGTCTATGTGCACTGCCCCGAAAAAAATCCACTCAGGAGGGAAGGTAGGGAGCTGAGAGTGGAGAGGGGGATGGATGGAGGGATGGGGAGGGGTGGAGAGGACAGAGAGAGAGGTGTAATAATCCTGACCTGAAAGCAGAAGAAAAATACACTATCAGCGACGTGGAAAACACACACGAACACACAAACCACGTGTAACTATATATAGTTACACACACACACACA
Source organism: Pagrus major (assembly GCF_040436345.1). Classification (NCBI taxonomy): domain Eukaryota; kingdom Metazoa; phylum Chordata; class Actinopteri; order Spariformes; family Sparidae; genus Pagrus; species Pagrus major. Next base: position 13,336,729 of record NC_133217.1, read on the forward strand.
CACACAGTATCTCAAAACGCCTCAGGTTTTCACCTTAGATTTGGGGCAGGAGAGAACTTACTGAATAAGCGCTCAACAGGCAGCTGCAGACACTGTGATTGGATGCTTTAGGAGTAATTCACATATTTCCTGCCAAGTTGTGAAGCCAGTTGGTCTGAGCAGCAATCAGACTCCTCCCAAAGCTGTGGGAGTGGACCAATGAATGACACCTGGGTGTAAAGAAAACTCTGTAAGACACCCAGACACAGGCCTTTGAATAACTCTCTGTCTTTGCTTCTGTCTCTCTCAGTAACACTGTTGTTTTTTTTTTGTATGGCGGTGTTAACATCTGCAAACATCTGCCATGTGAGTGCTGAAGTGCACAGAATGGAGGATCGTGAAAGCTCCTTGGAGGATAAAATGCTTAAATGAAAGAGATTTGAACAGAAAGGGGATCATATATTAACTTCAGACATGAAGGGACAAGTAAAAGAGAGCTTTAATATACCTGATCAACACAGCAAACTGAGCCCTTTACTGACATCTAGTGGTCGTTTCACTAAGAGCAGGTTGGTTCCCACAGTAATCAAAATGGGCTGAATAAACAAAACTCATGGCAATGTGAAAGGGGACCTTATAGTGACCCCTATTGTACAGTCATTACATTACAGCTAACGCAGCCATTACACCTGTGTCCACTAGATGGCAGCAAATACATATGAACAGATGCCAGTGTGCAGAGCAGCTTGATTGCTGTGGAGGCCTCCACTGCTACAACTGGGGATTATACATTTGTTCTCCTTAGGGATGATAAAGACAGCGGTGAGGAAGCTGAGCAGAGATGCCTTTATTAGTAAATTGAGATTTATTGCACACTACAGGGAATCTCAGCAGACCACATTACATAAATTAGAAGGCCAGCTCAGTGGTGTATCTGCTTCACTTACATTGATCACACTACATTAACAAACTCAAATTTCTTATTGCCTTTTTCATACTTTGCACACAATGATTAAATATGAACTATTGCCTTCTTTTCCTTTGTTATATTTATTAAAAAACAGGTTATAGTCATTAAATGATATAATTGGAGTGAATTATGCAGGAGCACAGTGTAGTTCTGAGCCTTTTTGTATCAGTTTTCTTAGCCAAGAGTCTCTGGGGTTGAATCTTGTAACGTAAGCAGTCTTTGTATTCCCTTTGTGTTAAAGAGTCTTTGGTTTAACTATTTCTGAAGCCACAGTTTTCATGCTTTATGTCCATCGACTGTATTTTCTCTGCATCCATAAAATCAGGTTGATCTTGTATGGCGAGATTCGTGCTGTTGGTAGTCGTTTCCGCAAAGATTTTGTCAAATTTGCATTTTGTGGAGACCGCGAGCAGACACAGTTAATGGTCTTCCAATTCATTTTGCTCTGTTGAGCTGTGAAGTGTTTGCCTCACTGCCACTTCTCCAACAAGTGTGTTTCAAAAGTGACAATGTCAGCAGAGTTCCGAAAAACCAAATGACAGAACTGTGCTTTTCTGTAATCCTTATGAGTCACTTCCTTGAGCAGTTGGAAATTGCAACATCAAGGAAGAGTGTGGTTTGGATCCCACGAACCCTTTGATGCAGTTTAACTGATCAAAGAAACAGAACAAGCTTAAATAGCTTTATATTGAAGAGACAAGATTGGTATCAGTCTTCTCATCTAACTCTTGGCAAGGAAGCAAATGGTTTTCCGAAATGTTGAACGATGCTACCACACAAAGCCAAAACACATCTGAATTTCAATTAAGAACAGCTAATCAAAGCTAGCCGCTGACATTACTACACCAGACAACCACTGAAAATACAATTAGGAAATAGAATGCTGGCCAGCTAATTCTTGTCTCTTTTGTGGTCTGATTAAACAGAAATTTGATGATGGCCCACAGACCCCCTTATTGTCCAGCAGACTACAGGATACCCGGGGATGTGTGGACAATGGAGGATTTTTAATCGTCCTTCTTCTTGTTTTCCAGTGGACTACCAGGGCCATAAAAATCTCTGTCAGATTTAGTTTTTTCGTCAGGAAGAAGGCGTCTATCGCTTAAAACAAACAACAAACAACTTAAAAAAACGCAGGCAGCTGTCTGATACACATCCACTGAGCCTGTCTTATTACTGCTGCTATGTTGTTCAAATCTGCCACAGAGCACCGATTCGATTTCATTTTGCATTTTTACACACCACAATCTCACACACAAAACTGTCTAAAACACTGAGAGCACAGGCGCATCGGATTTCAGAAAATTGAAAGATCAAATGCATGGAAATGCATCCATAGCCAAAATCCTGCTGTGCTGATCTTCTCACGGGGTGAAAACTGAAAAGAATCATCATGCAGTTGTTGTCTTTCTCATTATAAACGAATCCCCAGCCTCCTCAAACTTCGAAAACAGACAAGGAAAACATTGGCCTCTCCCCACCGCCTCAGAACCGCTCTCTTTCTCTCTTCCTCCCTGCTCATGTTTAAGTTCTCGGGGGAATATGACTTAACTGTTATTTTTCTAAATGAAAGCAATCACATCTTGTTTCACGACTGGATAGCATACTTATCATAGCGTACTGACAGACGCATGAGGCAACATGCCACCCAAATTCAACCAATATGTGATCATCACACATCCTCACCTCACATACCCGCTCAGTCATTATCTGGCCACCACACAAATGCACAAAACAGAACAAAGCGAGCACACACACACACGCACACACACACACACATGCTCATGCATTTAAGCAGCGCCTAATTGAAATATTATGAGTGGCCAGGGAGGTTTTGGTTCTGCGCTGGTATTCAGCTCTCAGCTCCTACTTTTCCTGAGAAAGATCCGTTTCACACAGACAGGCCGTGTCCATCGAGAGAAGGGCTGAATGGAAGTCATCATTACAGTCTGACGCAAAGACAGGAAGACGCATACAAACACACACACCCAGCGCACGATGATGACAGACAGGGTAAATATTATTCTTGAGTGCAGGTGTGAGGAGTAGCAGCGGAGTGATAACAGAGGAGGTCATTAACAACCCAGCGGGATTCGAGGCCAACCCCGAGGCTCGCACTGTCAGGCCTTCCATTGAGAAGGCGTAGTTTACAGTCGGAGCAGAGGGAGGAGAGGTACACACTGACAGGATGATGATATACAGGCAGAGGATATGAGGCTGTCTGGTATGAAACATATTCATTAGGGTGTTTCACGGTTATTCTTTCAGTGTGAAAATCTCTCTAGTCTAGTCAAGCGTCCTTGACATGTGAAATTATTACGGAATTCAGCGGATGAAGACATTTGGTGGTGTGATTTGGTTGTCGATCACGAAGCGCACAGCACGGTGCGTCACGTGCCTTCAGACTTTCTTTCCTCTCTGTTCACCGGCTTCGATCCGAGAAGACTCAAGTGAAGATCTTCACCTATCCGTGCTCTGCCCGCCGCAGAACCACTTTCGAGGCACCGATCTTGTGAAGTGAAGTCACTGAGAGTCAGATCCGGCTTTCTCGGCGAGCCTGCCACCTGAGTTGAACCTGATGAAGTGGCGAGACACAGCCGTACAGTGAGAAGCGACCCTGAGTCACAGGCTGACAAAGCGATGACTGCTGTGGAGAAGAAAAAAAAAAATACCGTTTAGCAGCCGTTGACCCCAGCCTGAGCTCGGTGAGGTGTTTCTAGGGCGACAAAGCATGGCACACATTCACATAACGGACCAAGGCCAAATGAGGGATGAGGGGGAAGGGGCAACAGATTGTTACTATTACTTTAATATGTTTGCATTGGCTAATGTATAAGAATATTTCATGTTCTGACACTATTATGGTAGCTAGATACACTATTAAAGCTGTATCCCCGCAGGTTTTCCCAGCACTCCCCTGAATTTGATTTAACTTTTAGGGCGATGAAAGGCTTTTTTCAGCGAACGCAACTGGTGAGATATATAGGCCCTTGAAGGTGGTCTGGCATGAAGCTATGTAGTCTTTAAATCCTATCTGAACTCCGTAGTGTGAGATTTCCAAACCTCAAACATCATAAATAACAAACAGCAAATCCAAGTTATCACAATAGATGTGCTGCAGATGTAAACTAGAAACAGGCAGATCATGTCTACACTTTTTCTTTTTTCAGGGATTTTGCTTTCACGTGTTGCACATGTTAAGCTGGTGCATTCTTATGTGGCACTTAAAGGAATATTTCAACGTTTTGTGTCTTTGTTGCCAAGAGTTAGATGCAAGTCAGAAGATTGTTAGCTTAGCTCAAAGATTGAAGGCAGGGGGCAACAGCGAGCCCACCTCAGACCAAAGTTAGCTCAAATAATCCACCTACCATTAGGGGTGTAATGATCCATCGATTCGGATTGATATATCGGTTTGATGATTAACGATCCAATATCATCGATGCGAAAATGAAAACATCACCTGTAAGACACCCCTTTATTTTGAAGCTCCCATGCCCCGCCTGTGACGCCTTTTCCCTCCAAGTGCACCTCCTTCCTTAACATTCAAACAGCGCTAGCTCCAGGCAGGTAATGGCAAGCAGCCAAGAAAAAGGACAATGAGGATAATGACTCCCCTCTCAGGAATACAGAAGGAGATGGGTAAACAGACAAAGAGGACATTTCACTCAGAAGTTGGCTACCTTATTGCTCTCGCTACAGCAGTGTTAGCGGATGTGTTTCAGCAATGTCATGCTGAAATCTAACTGTGGTATTCTGTCGGGGGACGCAGTGACTTAAACCAATGGTGATAAAGAAAAAACGTATAAATAATAAATGTAACGTGTTAAGCTATGATTAGAGAAAACGTTTGCTAACCGCTAGGCTAATTTATACGGTGTAAAACGCCATAAGCTTTTGCTAATAATGGTGACTAGCATGGTGTCTTAACCATTATGATGAGCTGTATGTTTTACTTTTGTTCTTGTTGTTAAGCCAGGTTGATGTGTGTTAGGCTTGACTAAACAAGGCTATGCTAGCTATGTCCTCCTCCTCCTTCTCTTTTTGCTGAGCTAAGCTAACTGACTGTTGGCTTCATATTTGGCACGTAGATATGAGAGGGGTATTAACTTTTAACCCAACTTCATGCAAAAAGTATGGTTGTTTTCCCGCACTTCCACGAAAAGAATTATTCAAGAGTTAGTCATATCATAGTCATATGTTTTGATGAGAAAAGGTCTGAGTAATGTCACTTAATCTGTTCTGTTTTTTTGTTTTTTTAAATGTTCCTATCCCTCCATATTTAACATCTACTACCACACAATAATGCCTCATATTCTTTCATGGCTCTGGATTTACAGCGTGGAATCAAATATAAGGCATTTTCTGTTCACTATACTATATATAATGCTGTATAGAAGCCAAACTCACAAGCTCAATAAGCTAACCTTTACTCCCCTCTGTCCTGCTCAAGCATAATGGAGCACTAACACCCTGCTGTTAGCTGTCCCTACTGTTTTCTACACCAAGCCAAGAACTAGTCCCAGTATATAAGCTGGGGCTGTTTTGGACCTGCGGTGCCCTCTTACTGAAAAATGAATGAGAAATGTGGTGTTATTCTGACAAGCGAGCAGCACACAGACTGTCAGCTCGCAGTGATGGAATGCAAAATAAATCATAATAAATCCACAACGGAGTGCTGGCCAATACTGTCTCAAAAAGCCCTGCACCCAAAATGAGCCAAGACAACCGAACAATGGTCCTTAGCAGTCCAGCTCTGTGCCCCTTGGATGATCCAAAAAATGACTTAAAGGGATATACCCAGGTTCATCTGTTTGTGCTCAGTTTTAAATGTGTGTCTGTGGGAGAGAAAGGGGACATTGTCCATGTTCCCAACACAGCGGTTTGTCTACTTTAAAGTTAAGATGACATTTTTTTCATTAGCTTAAATGTCAGCAATATCCCTTAAAGCTATTTATAGTATGTATTTAATTAATCACTGAAAGTATGAAGATGAATGTGATGTTACTGTGGTGAAGCGGTGCCGTGACATAACAAGAGGCAGGACAATTTCATGCAGTTTTTCTGTAATCAACTTCATTTCCTGCATGTAGGCTTGGAGGAGGTCTTCGTACAGTAGGCTGACATGTTTTTACAAGGGCACATTACACTTGTCATTCCATTTCTTTTTCTCTTTCTCATAAACAGATAGACAAATAGATAGACATCAGAAATGCAGCAAACGACGAGACGTCTTTCACACAGTAAAAGGGAAATAGCACAAAGATTGAAAAGCAGGAATGAGCACAAGAAGCAAATAGAAGTGAAGAGCAAAAATGTGTTCCTACTCCGACTGCTTTAAAAATCAATTTAGAATGCCTTTGCTTCTAAAATGTAACATGCCAGACTTCTCTAATATATTGCTTAAAGCTGCATTTAATCAATATTCTTATATAAAACAATGCCCCCATTATCATTATTAAAACATAAGACTCTGCAGTTCCCCTCATCTCTACGGAGCGTTTTAACATCATTGTTTTGGTTTTACCGTCTGAAATTTTGACATTTCGGTTCACTTTCATCTTCCTCATTAATGTCATTTTCAGTTGTGATAAACCAACTTTACTACCTGCCCAGCACCAACCAGCAACAGAATAAATTAGTGACAAGCTGGTGAACATAGTGAAAAATTTGGTTGCGGCAGGGCCATAAATATTTCTCCGGGACTGAAATATTTTACTGACAGTCATTAGGTGGTCAGAAACATGACTCCAAATGAATGCTAATGTTGCACAATGTCTGTCAGATGTCTAAATAAGCATCTGTTTGCGAACATGTTTGCCATATTCACTTCATGGGGTCTGAAGTTTAGTTTGTTATGGAGCCCTGCCCCAAGTGCGAAAGGAAGCTTTAAAAAGAACAATCATGCTAGCAGAACTGCTCAATAGCAACCAATGACACTGTTATACCACTTTTACACCCCTTTCACAAAGTCAGTAAGAAACAAAGTGTTCTTCCGGAGCTGATAGCAGAAGTTGCAAAAGAGTGAGACATCTCGCTTTTTTTTATCATCTGTGAGATATACCTGTGAATACTGCAGAGTCAATTGACGAGTGAGCACATGCTGATTATACACATTTACAATGAAGACAAAAGCCAGATGTTAGCGGGTGTTCGTGGATTTTTGTCCATTGTGAAAGGAGTATTAGTGGGTCAGTGAGCTCAGTTTCATGTTGAGATTTTGAGATAAAAAATGTTTGCCTATTCTGTCAGAGAAAAAAGAGAAAGAGAAATAAAAAGAGGACTCAAACATGTCTGAGAGACATTTCCTCTAAAACAGCTGTTCTCTGTCCACTCCTCTCCACAGGGATCAGATATGGGCTGCTGTGACTATGTTTGTATAGGTGTTTGTATTTAGAGACCGTCAATTTCTGCATTACAGTTATATAATATACGTTTGTTAAATGGGGAAGATGAAGCATAATTACTGTATTACATCTGGATGGCATGCACAAATGGATTGTTAACAATGCCACAGTTAAACCGTTAAAGAGAACTGTAATTAAATCTATCGCCTGCTGTGATGTTCCAACATCAGCTCTGTATTGGATTAAGCAGAAAATAAAGCAGAGCATGATTCATCTTTACAAGCAGTAAACACAAGCTCTTGTTTATCTTCTAGCATTTATCCTTTTTCATACACATACTTAGGGACAAAGTAGTCCAAGATGGCTCAGGTAATCGCACAATTGTACTAATAAAGGTTTACACAACAGAAGAAATGTACAGCTGGCTGCTTGAGCCTGCAGTAACATATATGCTGACATACCATGAGGTAAATTAGAGGACACAGAAAATATCTTATTGCTTGCATGTATCAAGGGCTCTGTCAAACTCAGAGCCCCGTTAACCCCCCAACAGCATCTCTGACAAGCAGACACACTGTAAACTCAATTGTATTTGCTGTAACAGGGGATGACTCTCAACTGTATTTCAAATATACATTTAAGTGCACTCATTTAAATGACTGTGACACGGTCGCCCATAGTGACCAACCTGCAGATAATTGCCATCAGACTTAAGTTCCTTTCAGCTTGACAAAGCATTTTTAAGGTATCTTTCAGCTCATTGTTTTTGGTTTTATGCCCTGAAACTTTTTGAAACTGTTTCGGTTTGGTCTGATTGCTCTGATAAACCTCATTCACAGCTGTTTTCAGTAAAAAAAAAAAAAAGATCTGAAAAATACAACTGTGTATTTGCAGCCCAGCTCCAAACAGCAAACGGAGAATGTTAGCAGCTAGCTTTTAAACATAGCCGAAAAGTTGTGTTTGGATGGAGGATGGGTCTCAGAGTAGACCCTGTTAACTTTTGGTGCGGATCCAGATGAAAGGACAGATTCTCACTTTCTTTAACACTTTATTTTGTTAATTTCTCAGGGAATAATGCACGGATCTTGATTTCATATCAGCTGTATACCGGCTGGTATCTATGTGTAAAGACAATTTCCCTCAAATCCAAAACAAAATCTGGATCTAGTGGGTTTAAGTATCTGTAATTTGATATTGGATTAGGCTTGATTGAATTACAGGGGACTGTTAGGCCTTGGCGGGGGTATGCATTCTACTGAGTACCATTCTGTTTCTTCATGAGCTGTTGAGACAGCACTGTTTTTCCTACTTGTGGTGCTCCCAAGTGGCCAAAAAATAAAATAATGCAGGCTAATATTGATGATACACATTTGGAAACTATATGGTACACCATTTATATCATAAAATAAAGGGACAACTCTGCGTATAGTTATCTGTGGCATTGATGGATGCAGCGCTGTACACGGGAGTCCTTATAAAGGCAGAAAACAAAGTTGATACAACTCTTATTCGTCTCATGAAGTGAATGTGCATTTGGCACTTTGCTATATTTGGATCAATTGGCACTGAAAATGTCAGCATTGTTTCTTGCCATGTGCAGATTATACTGGGTTCTGTTTTTGTTATTTGTCTAAAACCAATAGGAAAAGATCATACAAACTGCCAATAGTCTCCAGTATGGCTCTGTTTTAGTCATCTGTACCTACAACTGGCGTGTTCGGTCCAACTTATGAAAGAGAAGTGATTACATTGTAACGTATGATATAAAGCACTACTGACAAATAGGGCACAGTTGGAAACCATCATGCTCAAATACTAAACACTGTGTATCTAACTTCACTAAGCACCCACTCATACAGACTTACAGACACACGCTCACCTTCAGATTTTCAATAAGTTGCCCCACACCCCATGCTGACATAGTCTGACATTTCATTTCTACGTAAAAGCATTAAAACAGGCTAATAATCAACATTCCACACACAGCACACACACACACACACACACACACACACACACACACACACACACACACAAGCACATTCAGCCTTCTTGAGTAACACCAGATGCTACACGACCAGCTTAATATCAAGCAGCATTTAGGTTTTGATGCTGACTTTTCCTGCGTTGCATGGTAATAAAAGCAAGAACATGCACTCCTCTGTTTGAGCAACGGGTTCATTCAGGCAAGACATGAACACACCTTTCTTCTACCTCAAACAGCCACGCCATATTGTAAAGTAATAACAACAAGAGTTCATTTTCTTTTGGATGTTTTTCTTTTTAATTTTTTTCTTAGATGTTTCTCTTTAGGTGCTCGGGGAGGAACATAGTGAGCCAGGACGAGCATATGGCTCGCTGCATCTCCTCTGTTTTCCATCTCTCTCCTCGCAGGTTTCTATGAAACAGACCAGCTGTAACATTCCCATCATTTCCTCCTCCTGTCCTCGTCCGGACTCCACTGTGGAGGGCTCCCATCCCTCAGGCTGATCTTCTAAGATAAGACTCCAGCTTTAACCCCAACCTGTGGCTTTGTGTCCTCTTCAACCATCTTCTCCTTTCTTTGGACTCTGTGAACTCTTTCTCTCTCCACTCCTACTTGTCTTCATTTGCGTTATCTCCGACCATTCCCCTTTTCTGTCTCCTGTCCGGCTCCATCCATCTCTTTATCTTCCACTCTTTCATTCCATGTCATTCCTCCCTCTTCTCCCAATAACACTCAACCTTCAGAGCTCTCGGACTGCACATTTGTCACTGACATTTTGGGGAGAGTTGCCATACCTTTTCCGCTCGTACTGCATGGTTGATTGAAACCCTCTGTGGCCGGTGATCCATATTGTTGACAGCATTTTACTTTAACACCTCCATCAGACTTGATACTTCCTCCACATAAAGACCTGTGTGGCCCGGCATTGCAGCACAGCGAATGGTTTCTGGGTCAGAACACTTTTGCGTTTAACATTTTCCAGCTAACATCATGCAGAGCTGCGTAACACACGTAACATTTATCAAAATTGGTACCAAAGTAAAACGCCGTTCTAAGTTTAAAAAAGGGTGAAAAGCAGCTAGGGAAAGGGTAAAATTGAGAAGCAGCTTCCCTGAAAACACAATTTCCTTCTGCTCCTGATTGCCAATCAAACAACACAATTGTTTGAGGTGCGCTCTTCTTTCAGCAAGAAGCTTTCAAGGTCTACTATCAAGGCTGTTTGGAAGTAATCACCGGCTGCAGAAATGGAGAATTCCACGTGCCTGTGATCTACAAAGGGAGAATTGGTCATGGAACGAAAATAGTTTTACATGATGGAGGCATGTAGTTAAAAAAGACCCAATATTCCATCAGCACTGTTAAGCTACCAGAAGGTTAATTACATGTTTGATAGAGGGACCAGGGACAATTTCATGGCACAAGTCATCATAATGAGCTTCCATTATAGGACACATTTGTGTGTGTAATTGTGTGTTTCCTGATTACCTGCATTTCTAGGACATTTTGTCCTCGCAAACAGTCCTCTGTTTCCTCTCCCTGCCACCTATAATGCGAAATGACTCAGAAACACCCCAGGGACCTAGAATTGAATTCCGAGACAGTGCTGAAATTGGTGTTTTCATTCATGCAAGTCTAAGTAGACCAGCGTTTGTGTTTTAATATTGTTTGGATTCCACCTGATGTCAAGGCCACTTTTCCAGAGCTGCTATTGCAGCAAGGGACCGTGCGATGAGTAAATGAGAAAAAACAAACACACACAGAGCCGCACACAGCCCATTTTCTGAGTCGTGAGTAGTTATCAGTATTGGAGGGATCTCAAGCTCTGCCTCATCACCATCAATCTGTCTAAATGACTCCTCTCCCCTGCCCGCTCTCTCCGCTGCTGCTCGCCCATTTTATCCACACATTTTATCTCCCTCCAGGTCACAGCAACATCTTTCTCCCCAGCTATCTCCCTCTCTTTAATTCCTTCGTTTACAACCACTTATCTGCATGCTTTTCTTTTTTCTTTTTTTTTCTTTTTCCCCGCCCTCGTTGCCATTCCTTTCCACTCCTCTCTCAACTCTTTGCTCTGTCTCTCTCAATCATCCGATTTCTCCAGCTTGATCAAACTGCTCCATGACTAAGCGAGCCCCGGTGTGATGGATAGCCTAATGGGAACCGATGAAGCATTAAAACCATAATTCACAGGGACATACTGTTCCGAGGGCTTCGGTGAGATCCACTCAAGATGGTCCTGTGCGTGTGTTTGTGTCAGATTGTAAGATTATGTTTGTGCACACGTTTGTGACTGGAGTTGAGTTTGTACTATGTGTGCGGATACACATCTTGACGCTGTGTTCAAATCTTACTCAGGTGTTTTTTGTGCAGTTTTAGTTCGGCATCCAAAAAAATCACGTGGAGGATCGCCGTTATTTCACTGTGAACTACAAGCTGTTAGCTGTAGCACAGCTGTAAATCAGGGATGAGCAGGGTATCTGTATCTGTGAAACCCGAGCCCCCAGGACAAGTGCCAGGCTTTGAAGCTAATTTACACCATGTAATTACATACATAAGTAATTCCCATAAGCTTAAAGAAGTGGCTGTAAAACAGTGAATATATATTTTCGAGCATCCCTGCAAACTGACTCGTTTCACTTTCGTAACTTGATCCATTCGGTCCTAAACACTTGGAAAGTCTAGAAGAGCTGCACGATTAAATTATTTTATTCTCATTCAAGTTAGCTAGCTTGGCCAATGGAACTCTGTGCACACTGCGCACACTCTATGGGCCTCACAATGCAGAAGATCTGGGTAATTTCACACCCGGGAAGCCAAGCTTTTTTGGCTTCATGCGTCATTGAGCAGCTTTCCGAGGAGTGAACGCAGCTCTGCCTCTGAAGCTGTATCCACTTGCTATCATACTACATCCACGGTTAAACCAACTAATTTATCTGTGTCCATATCCGTACTGGGAATGGGCAGAGCTTAGAGCAGATGTGGGTGGTGCTTGAACCGGAAGTGGGCAGGGCCAATCAGAAGTTGCTAAATTAAGCATGAATTTGAAAACTATTTGAAGAACAACCTTCGAACTGAGCTTCAGATTACTGTTTTTGATCGCAAGAGTAAGAGAGCTATTGACAGAACACGTTTTTTATATACTTGAATGAATAAACCTTTGTCAGCAACCCAATGATGACACATATTACATATATGATACTTATACTCGAGTACAAAATTTTGTTTCAGCTGAGTGCCTGCTCAACCCTCCTGTAAATGCTCAGTCTCGACAAGGCATCCTCCACTTCCTGAAGCTCGTCTAGAGGCCCAGTACTCTATCTGTGTTCCAACATTTGAGTCAGTTATGCAGTTTGCCAGCCAGCGTAAAAACTTTAAACCTTTTTGTCTCAACTGGAGTGTTTCTGGACTAAGAGCTCTTTGCCATTTTTGGCCAAGCTTTTTATAATGGAAAACCTGCAAATAAAACAAGGGCAATAACATAAATTCACATTGACACACACTCTCAAAGAAAGCATTCACACAAACAACTCTATCGTGGAACTGACGTCCTCCGAAACGCTGAACACTAATGAGCTCTAATCAGTGACCATGTTACCACCTCCATAACTGGACGTTAGGGGCCTGAAATGTACATGCACACACCTACACAAACACATGTACACTACACACACACACACACACACACACAAACACAAAGGATACCCCCTGGGGTGAAAATGTGCAAAGTGGAAAAGTGCACCCAGGTGCTGGTGTCAGGAAAAGGAAACTGACTACTGAGTGTGTGAGGGGTCAGAGGTCATGTTGAATATGTTCCACATGAAACCTAATGTAAGTACACACATGCAAAGCCATGTGCAGTGTGTGCCTAGTATCCAGTATCTGGAGTATCTGCAGCCATCCCAAAAGAACTCACAGAGTACTTCAAGCCTGCACACCCATAACTATATATATTTTCATTAGCGTGGATGGTAGCAATGGTTGGGCTGTTTGGGTGGACTTCCTGATCCTCAACACAAATCAAGGGCGATGCAATCACAGCTGGTGAAAAGCAGCTGCTTCCAATATGCATTTATCCATAAAATGCTTTGTATTACCTAATCTCACTGCACAACAAGAGGGGTGCCTCCTAACCACGCACACACACTCGCACCCTCACACACTGCAGTTTGAAATCACATATGAAGCACATTATGGGTCTTTATAGTTAGATCACGTGTGTGGAGCCACTGGAAGCCCTTCTAACCAGAGGGGGGATAAGAATGGAAACAGACACGTCGAAGGCGCAAAGGTGCCATGAACCGTGATTGCATGAAGCAGATGATTTTCCTGACGGCTTACAGTTAACGTTTCCACACAGCTTCGTGTCTGTAATTACGGACGCATGCCTTTAGTTTTCAACACAAGGAAACATATTTCTTTACCGATGGATAGAAAAGCCTTCTCCGTCAAAGAAAAGCTATTCTCTGTTTTTAAAGCATTATCAAGAAAATAACATGGTGAAGTGCCCTCTAATCATGACTTTCTGCGCGCTGGTGCCTCGCAGCACACAACTGGTGCCCTTTTTATTTTTTTCCCCCTGCCCCTCAAACAACCTGAGTCCGCCACTGATGCATAGCAACAAAAAAGTGATGAGGTTGGCCAGCCAGAAGTGTATTGTGTATTGAAATATTTTGTTGAAAGACATATGATCAACTTACATTATGACTTCACTCTATACGCTACACAGCTAGCATGCTTCACTGTGTTTACAGTCTGCTCGAAATCTGCAGAAAACTATTTTCAACATACTCGAGGAGTTTCGTTATCACAGAGGTTCCCGTAAGGGATGATTGGCACACGCACACAGAGTTATGTGGAAACGAGGCGTTGGAATCAATGTGCATTAGATCATTCATTGCCATCATCACACCCTTACCAAGCCTTTCTGTTAAAACTCTACATAAGTCATTGGGCAGGAAGCAACAGCGGTAAAATAACACCACATTATACAGTGTTCATCTGCCTATTTCTCTAATTAATTGCGCCCAGGCTTCGAACAGGTTCTTGGTGGTGTTTTACAAGAGACAGCTTGCTATGAATAATGGTCTCTGGGCTGTGTAACAGGCAGCTCTCACATAGCAGAATGTATGTGTCACGGAGCGATAGGAAGAGGGTTAAATTTATAAAGGGGAAAGCGAAGTCGGGACGTTTTTCATTCAAGAGAAGTGGATCAAATGGGGAACGAATGAGGAAGGTCGATGAGAGGCAGACGTGGATCTGGACCTGCTTTGCTTAATGTTCTTGTTTTTATGAGGGCTGTTAAATTGTCTATGTAGAGTGGTTGGCAGGCCCGAACATACACTGAGAGCTACATGCTCACAACTCTTTACCTGTCTGCCATTACATTCAACTGAATGCTGGAGTTGGAATCTGTTAATTCCCAAGTGCCTATTTGTCAACGCCAATATTTCTTCTGTCTGCATCAGCCTGGATCAATTACAGTCAACTTGCATTTTATTTCTTAATCGCAGAGAGGTTGGGTTTTATGGCCAATAATAGATTTTTCTTGCCAGGGCAGGAATTTCCTCTTTGGGCTGGCTGCGTTACTTTGATCGGTGGGTCAGGAGAGGTAAAACTTCCCTGTAACGTGGAACGAAGAACACCAACTGCTCTATTTGTTTAGTCTCCATGGAAATGAATGTGTACATGATTGTGTACACAATCAAAAGGGTCCACGGGTGAATCACTCTCCATGGCATTTGTGGTACAATTCAGTCTGGAGCTTTGTTTGTTCTGGACCAGTCAGTTTGTGATTATGTCATCTTCAAGCATCTTTGCCCAAGTGATCTGTACCACAAGAGAGTGAACACATCAGGAGTTTGATTTAGTTGCCCTGCATGTCTTTAATGAACACTGACTATAGCAGCTCATGTCTCGGTCTTGTGGTTCGTCAGATGTGGTTCATCCGAGTTCATCTCATTTCCAGTTCAAATTAGCGTAGCTAAACTTTGTTTTCTCTTCTGAACAGCTCCCCGGGGCTCCCTGTTGCCTAGATGCCTTGTTCTCCCAGAAACAGCATGAGGGAAAGCAGTAAAGCTATGCTAACACCTTCATCGTTGTTATCATAATCATTATCAACCCACTGCAGACAGCGACAGGGCAGCTTGAGCTGGGCAGCTTGAGCTGGGCACTTTGTGCGTCTCTCCTAGTCTGAACAAACAAATCTTAAACAGATGGTTGCTTGTGAGTGACAGCCTGAGTGGATGAGGGTGTTAAGTGTTTCAGGCGGGCCTTTAAAGGAGGAACTTTTAAGGGGAATCTGGGGCAGTTCTGTTCTCTCTCTATGGTCTTTCCACCCTGCCCAGGAGGAAGGCTTAGATTGCTGTGAGGAGTGATGGATCCCACTGCATTTGGGCTAGGGATGGGTTCTGCATAGTGAAAACTTTTGGCAAGCTTGGCTTCTAAAAATAAAATAAAAACCTTGTGTTTTCTTTCCCCTTTCTAGATCCTGTTTAACACAAAAACATGCTCTCTCTTTCTTTTTCTTACACTTTTGCTGTTGTCACTTTCACAGCACTTTACCCAGGGGACAGGGTTGGGTGACAAGTGGTGCAGACGAGGAAGAAACCCAGTCACTCTACCCAGACCAGAGGGAGGGGAGGCTGAATGTCACCTTCGAATCCAGCAGGCGGATTGATTCAGGGCCTTCGGGGAGCAGCGGGAAATACCTCGGCCTGACAGGAGACACTAAACTAAACAACCAGCATCCCCCCGGGAAAGCGTTAAACTGCAGCACACTGAGTTATGGGCCCTCGGCAATTTCTTTTAACATCATACTTTGTTTTATATGGCAGAAAATGTGTTTATCTTTGAAATGTATACTTCAATAAACAAGGCACTTAACCTTATATATGAGATGTTTCCTTCCAGTTTCTGTGGAAAATCTAAAAATAGTGCAGGTGACTGACGTGAAAATATGTCGCCACAGGTTTTATTGTAACACATAATTCGTCAATGAACAAATCAGTGTTTCATAATGTAGTTGTTTTATTTTGATGATCATATGGCTAAGAATGTAACAGCCACAATAGTTTTTATTCAACTCCTCCACTATCTCTGTTTTTTAAGACTTGACAGCCCCGGCCATGTGGCAACAAACAAGACTAAGAGCGTGCTAATGGCTCTGTCAGGCTGTAACATAGGCGTGCTCATATGTTCACAAGGACTATGTTCGTTATCTTCGTTTAGAATGTTCTTCAAAGTTAGCACATAACATAAACTCCAGCTGAGCCTATTCGGTCATAAACCATCAATCAAACAAAGAGACATTTTGACCTGATTCAAAGTTAAAGGATCAAATACGTTATGTGAATTCATCCTGAGGGGGACATGAATGTCGGTATCAAATTTCATGGCAAATCCGTCTCGTGTCTGTGGAGACATTTCACATAAAAACCTCACGGTGCCACAGGAGGAAAAAGGGTATGAATGTGCACTCAAGATTTGGTGCCAATCTATCAGGCATGAGTTAAAATATTTCAGTCTGCACTGGCTGAACAACATTTCTATCCTTCGGCCTGTTGGTGAAGCATAACCAAAGTCTTCAGAATTCACCTTTGGCCACAATATTACAACAATCCATCCAGTATTCGTCAAGATGTCAGTTAAAACTAAAAAAGTGAACCTTTTTGGGATCATCCAGATCAGACTGCTGCATCATTTAGGGACCATGAATGTCTGTCCAAAATTACATGGCAATCCGTTAGATACTGTATTTTGGCCTGGACCAAAGCGGGCCTACCGACATTGCCATCCCTAGAGCCATGCTGCTAGCACGGCTAAAAATATGCATGTCCTGTATGAAATATGTGAGAAAGAGAAGAGAACATGTTTTAGTGTTAGTTCCACACGTATCCAGCTGAGCTTACCTGCATGATCTGATATATATCATGTGAGATAATATACGTAGTGTTTTAGAATGGGATGTAGGCTTGGTTTATGAGCAGATATTTGTTTCATGAAAGAATACTGGACCGCAGTCAAACTCCTCTCAGCACACAGCTACGACCACTTTTCACTTTCGCTCATATTCAGTTGCGTAACTGAAAGCAGACTCCCTTTAATATTTACCCTCATGTTGTGAGTGAACACTGGAAACAGTCCGATGATACATAGTGTTTGACTGGACACACAACAGACCTTGGGCAGTGTGATTGTTCAAGCCATCCCCATAAATAATCACACCGATACATCGCTCTCCAGCGTGACTCGCTTTGTTTGCCACTTGGTTTTATTTCTGCCAAAAAGATATAATCCCATCTTCCTCTTCAGTCTGTCTTTTTATGAAAAACTAAGTGCAATAAAACGGTAATGTGCTTTTTTATTCCCCAGAAAGAGGCCACAAGGGGAACAATGTTGGGAGTTCTCCCTCTGGATATTACAGTGTGAGTGAGTTTGCACGAGATCATTACTTGTGTCCTGTTACCCAACACACTTGCTATGTCCATCCTTCATTACATCCCACACAAGTCTCACGTGTAAATTTCTTTTACACATAAAAACAGCAGCATGCTCGTGTTTGTGCATAAATCAATTCAGTGGGAAAACTTATTTTGTTTTCAATTATTCTATGTTTCTCACGTCCAAGTTTCCAGATTTTCGCAACTGTGATAGAGTGCTGAACATAAAGTGACATCTGATTATTATCTGTGGCAAGAACAGACTCTACAGAGAGTTCTTCCTGCCGTGAACAGTAGTTGGAAGTACTTTAATTTAATTAACATACAAGTCAATTTGTCTGACCGATGTCTACCGAGAGATGTGTGCATAATAAAACAAAACCGCACCGTAATTCGAGGTTGAAGCAAAACATTCCTTTATTATTCTAGTTTTCCACAGGAGAACATCACACACCGACAGCTCTGCTTGTGAAATCAGCACCGTCATCTATGCGCTGATGTTAATTTGCTCTTTAAAATCAATCAAACGTGCCGTGTTCATAAGGTGGGTACTGTGTATCAGTGCAAGCATGACCGCCATGGATATAAGTTGATGCGTGTCGCTATATATCCGAGTCGTTGCTATGCTGAGTGATGGGGCCACACACTGGGGTTCAAAGCTGCTGGCTCATTAAGCGTCCACACAACAGTGGCAGCGTGGAATGCTCATCATGCTTGGAAGATAAGGGCTAAGATTCTCCGGTGCATGAAAAGTATACGCAAGATTAAGACGTCCATACTGTACACTCGTCCCCTTACGTGGGAAAAAGCAAAAAAAACAAAGACGAAACTGAGGAAGAGAGAAAATGTTGAATTTGAAAGTCTAATATTGGTTTCTTCCTCTTTGGGAGTATTGATCACAGGAAGCAAACAAACAGCCTTCATGTCGGATGTGTGACGGGGCAACTTCCTCTCTCGCTCTCCTTGGAGGGTTTTTATTTTGCTTTTGTGACTCAGTGGTACTTGATCACTGTCACAGGAGAGTATTGGAAAGAAGCAGGATGTATTGAAAGTGAGTTTGGTGCCCCTGCTATGACTATGTCCATTCAGACTATGATTAAGTGGACAATCTGTGCTGCCTAGTGTGGACTGAATGTTTTATAGCACAGTGGGAGATAAGGTCGGTAAAAATAGTCGCAATATGAATAAAACAATGATTGTGTAGATGGAGGAAATTGAAATTGATGTAGAGGAGGTTTGGCTGTCAGTGTTAGTGAGAGAGCAAGAGAACATCCTCTGAAACATAAATGGATGCCAAGCTGAATGAGGCCAATTTCTACTTTTAATTAGTATCTAAACAAGAGCATTACAGTTCTCTTAACTCTTAAATGGCACCAAATTCAACCACTACCATTTGTAGAGCTCTGTGTTACCATTGAGAGAAGACAGAGAGAAGACCTGCCATCAGCTGGTCTTGTGAATGCTATTCAGCACTGAACAGACAACACATAGTGACGGAGTAACTGCCGAAGAACTTGAAGTTACAATGAAATTAAAATGTATTTTTGCCTGGAGTACTTTGTCATTGGTGGTTTCAACCTGTGTAATCAATTGGTCACAAGTAATTAGTGTCCTCCAAGGGCTGTGAAATCTTGGCTCTCATCTTGACAATGTGGGTAGTGATATTTTAATTGGTACAATATATTTGTGTTGGCACTCAGATATTGTATATAATATGGCTTCTCTTTCACAACGTGATATGCCAGATGGTTTGTTGCACAGAGTGCAGTGAAGAAATACTCTCCAGTTCCGATGCTACCGATGTTAGCAGCATCTAAGCTCACCTTTTAAGGAGCAGCCATTGTTGTTTTCAAATGAACAGTCTTTTGCTGGTCGTCACACCTAAACCACGCCTCCTACTGCCAGTAGTTCGTCGACGGATGCTGATAGGACTGAACAACTGTGATTCGGCCACAAGCGTATAACTTAAAGCATGACAAGATGGATTGAATCCAGTTGCCTTCCAAGCTAATCAATTCCAATGGCTACACAGATGATTAACTGGCAAAGCAGTGATGTTGCTAGCAGTTGCTTAGTCCCATTTTTGATTTAAGCACCTAGTACATTTTTCCGAGTTGTGATTTGAGACATAAAGTGTTGCAGGACCATCTGTTGCGGAGAGTTTTGACAGTCTGAATATCTGTCATCATACACACAACCGGACCCATAAAACAAAGAAAGCTAAGAGTAGGTAGATCCCTCTCTTTTGTATAATGTGGGGAAAATATAACAGTGCAGGAGCTGGACAGTGATTCAGCAAGCTTTGAAATAAGGAAAGGTCGAATGGATATTGGTGCTAATGTTAGCGAGCTTTGCAAGTGACTTTTCAACTGGAATACAAACCAACCTTAAAATGGTTCCTTCTAATTGCTGAAATTTGCAAAGAGACAACTTAAATTGCTAACACTTGACAGCCAATGCTATTTGGGCACTCAGATGTCAAAACACTGCCATTAGAATTCAAAGTCATGAAGACTACAGTAGATGCTAAGATGACAAATATTTTCAGAAATGTTTTGTCCTTTCAATAGCTATCAGTATCTCTGATATATTCCTCAATATCAAGACAGGGACATTCAAAATTCAGTTTCACTTTAACTAAACACAATAATCAAATACAGACCACAGTGACAACAGCTTGGCGAGAGACAGTCAAACAGACAGAGTCAGTTCAGCCAACAACAAGAGGTAGAGACACATGATGCCACACTGCAGCCTGTTTAAAAACAAAAGAGCCAGTTCTTCGCCAATATAAAACTCCAATAAAGATACGGAAGGACTGACATTTCCATGGAGGCAGCAAAATATCTCAGGGCATGTGACAGCCTGGGGGAAAACCAGCAGAACACCTCCTCCAAAATCCACCTCCTGATGGTTGTTTTTTAATCTCTCTCCTTCTACTTTTCTCACCATTACCACTTTATTACACTGCTAAATTACTTGTTTAACTATTTGTTTTAATTATTTTACTCCTGGTGATTTCTTTGTAACATTTGCTTTTTTTTTTAGAATACTGCATAGTGAAACGATATGGTTGAAAGCTCAGCGAGATCTGGGCCTTGAGTTTAAAATATTTGATCACAAGCCTTTTGTTTTCTTTCTGACTCATGCTGTGAACGATTATACTTTTATTATTTGACCTTTTTTTAAATGCATTCTAACGCTTGTATAACATGTTTTTGCAGTGCTGCACTTAATTAACTGGTAATGCCAATAAAGCACATTTGGATTTCAGAGAGAGAGAGAGAGAAAAGAGAACAGAAATGGGAGGGAGCAAAGAGTTGTCAGAGAAAGTGCCTAGTTTTTGCTCTTGCGGTGAGCCCTGTGTATTTGTGTAGCTTCCTCTTCTAACCCCCGCAAACAGGAGTACCGTAAGAGGGAGGGAAAAAGTGAAAGAGGGAAGGGTGGTTGAGTGATTATGTGCTAAGGAGGTGCATGTGTGTGTATGTGTGTGTGTGTGTGTGTGTGTGGAGAGGTGCGCCACTCTCTCTCTCTCTACTTTAAGAGCTTTACCACTTCAGCCAACATCCTGAAGCGGGCCACTCTCCTCTCCACCCCTCCTCTCCTCCGGACCTACATATGGACTCCAGCAGCTTGAAAAGACGGCAGTGAGGAAAGCAACTTTTCAGTTAGAGAGATAAATGGTGGGAGGGAAGTCTGCTGTTGGTTTCCTGGACCGAGCTGCATGCGCTGGCTGGAGTGCTGAAGCTACAATAGGAGTCAATCTCCCTTTTCCTGTGTGTGTTTTCTGTCTGCCCTCACGAGGAACAGCGGGAGCAGGAACTGGGCTAAAGAAGACTTCTGGATGCATCAGCAAAGTGGAGGACGTGCCAAAAGAGGAGAGGGGAAAGTGATAAAACAGAGACGGGAGCAGCAGGGGTTGGACTGAGAAGACAGTAGGAAGACAGAGTTAGAGTCTTGAGGGACAATTTAACAAGAAAAAGATAAAGGAGAGATAGTGGACCGAAAGAGGAAACTCACCTGACTCCCCTCTCTGCTCTGCCAGGTGGAGCATCCTCCTCCCTCCCTCCCCTTTCCCTCTCTTCCCCCTGACATGGGCCGCCTGTTGGCCCTGACCCTCGCCTACCTGGCCTACCTGCTGGCTGCCGCGATCGGCTCGGAGCGCCAACAGCACCGCGTGCAGCACGGCCCCTGCAGTTACACCTTCATCCTCCCCGAGGTGGAGCACTGCCAACCCTTAAAGGACTTCCAGGTCACCAACACCCTCCAGAGGGACGCCCCGCCCGAGGCCGAGCCTGGAACGAGCCAATCCAAGACGGTCAAGGCCCAAAAGGAGAGGTCTTCCTCGCAGGAGACGAAGCTGGAGAGTCTGGAGAGTGCCATGGAGAACAACACCCAGTGGCTTCAGAAGGTACGGACGCTCTTACTCTTTGTGGTCTTCTTCTTGTCCTTTTCACATGTCACACGTTAGCCTGCAGAGCTTCAAACCGAATGCTGGAAAAACAAGCATGGGATGTCCACGATACACTAGCCGATAACAGCTGTTGACAAGCCTTCATTATTGATAAGTTCAGTGCTCAGCTGGGATTTCCTGGATGCTTGCTGTATGCATATCTGGCTCCATGACAACGCTCGCTGTATGAGTGTGTGTCTGTATTTAAGACCACTGGGAGGCCAGAACTCCCTGTTGCATGCGAGAGCAGAAAGACAAGATGAAATAAGTTTGCTAATATCACACGGTGCCAAACACATCCCACACAGTTAAACCTGCTAAATTAGCATTCCTCAGAAACTTCGCTCTTGACTCATGTTTCAGCATCCCCCCTCTACTAAACCCAGCTGACTTAAAAATATAACATGCTCCTCATTCAGAAAGTCGTGTTTATCTGCTGGAGACACATTTCAGCACGTCTCTTCTCCGGGCTGTTGGCCTTTGCGATTCCATTTAGCTCGGATTATGACTGACTAAAATGAAATGATGCGATTAAAAGTGGCTTCACAATAGTGTTTTCATTGCTAAGGTCATCGGGGCACAGAATCAGTGTTGGGCCATTGTCTGGGAGAGACTGACTGACACGCCACCCCTCTCCACCCGTCTCCCTATTCTTGTCTGCATCACTCAGAGAATATTTATGGTATACACTAATCCTCGGCCCGATTATAAGGGTTTGTGTTGAGTGTTTAGATTGGCCGGCTGAGAGCAAACATGTTGATTATGTTTCGGGATTTGAAAATGGGGCATTATGAATGCCAAAGCTCTTCCTGTGCTCCTGTCACTTCCCACTCTGGCTCTCACTCACCACAAAATTGTCTGCGCTTTTTTCCTTCCTTCCCTTTCCCCAGCCTCCTTTTTCTTTTGACACTGTTCCTCTTTAGCCGTCGCCTTCGCTTCTATCTGGACCGTTCTGCACCTCTGGGATGATGAATGTGTCTCATCTCACACCTTGACTTGTCGGCCATCACATCTCGTACTCTTTGTCTATCTTGCTCATGCTCTCTCGACATGCACATAGAAAGAAAAAAAACAGACACACGCACACTCAAGTCCCCTGTGTGCACTCTGTCTGATGCTCAGTCTATGAACTGGAGACCTAGCTTCTATGGGAAGCATCCCAGGAGGCCACACTGTATGTGTGTGAGAGACAGAGCGAGGAAGATATAGTGAGAGTGCACACACTTTTCCTCATGTGTGCAGTATATTATTCATGGGTACAGTCCGAAAAGCACAGGCTAAATTGGTGAATACAAAAGCATCACGTATTGCACATATTTTGGGAATATTCTGAGCCGCATGTTTCACTCTCTCCACCACAGCTGTGATATGAGCGGTCGTGAAGGAGATACATTTTAAATCAGAAAAAGCCCTGCTGACACAAATCTTGCTCCGTTGCCAAACTTCCTCCACAGAACGTCTGGAGCGAACACAAAGTTTCGACCTTTCAACAAGTTACCCCCAGCAGGCCAGTGATGCATAACTGATCGCACTGTAGGTGGGATTTCCACATAAACATAGCCTGACTCTAGAGAGCTCTTTAAGACATGCACGAGGGTATACTGACCTCTGACCCCAGATGGCAAAGCCTTTTCAGCACCTCGTGGAGCTCATTAAGCCTATCTGCATAGGCTCGAGGAGAAATTGGTAATATGCATGTGGAAGAGCTCCAGGCCAGTGTGTGTCAGTGTGTCTGTGAAACTTTATACCATCTTACCAGAGCTCCCCAGGGACGGTATGACTCTTACTGTGAGCCTTCCACCCAAACCCCTTAAAAGAAAACACACACCCACACACTAACTTGGGAACACACACACACACTAATCCAGCATGTTCCGCACGGGGGATCTCCAAGTAGAAGAGAGCAACAGGACTGTATTAATGTTCCAGAGTCCTTCTTCTGTGTTTCCAAGAAGAAACTAGTATTTGCTTTCTTTTGGTCCTAACCCCCTATGTAACCCCCCATCTAGTCCCTTGTGCCTGAGGGGTTGGCAAAAGGGATGTGAGCGTGCTTTTGTTAGTGCTTTTAAGAGCCTGTGCGGATTATGCTAATGCAGAAATATTGCATAGAGATCAAGGTGGCTAGGCTACCCCTGGCGACCCGACTTCCTCGCCCAGTAACATTTCATTAAGCCAATGCTGAAGTATGTCACCCACATTATTCAGTTGGTCTGGCTCAAACGTACACCCCTTTTCTCCATCCTGAACAATCTTTGAGAACAAATAAACAAAAAATTATTTTGAAAAGTCAGTTCATCCAAAGTACAAAAACATATCTCTGGGGGTATCGAGGCAAGAGACAGTTTTTGTTTTAACTGGCCAAGGTTTTGCAATGGCTGCATCTAATATGGCACGGGTGAATGGGATTTTGTTTATGGCACTCAGCTTTGAAAAGTTACATTTAAACAAGCTTCTACAGCCATGCACACAGCTCTGCATGACTGTAGTTTGGCACAGCAATGCTTTGAGCTAAATGCTAATGTCCATATGCTAACAAACTGATGTTTAGCAGGTATACTTTAACCATGTTCACCATCGTAGTTCTGCTTGTTAGCTTGCTTACAATTGTTTTCATCTGGGGACCATGAATATCTACACCAAATTTTGAGGCAATCCATCCACTATTGTTTTATCCTCTATGTTTCCGTAGAGACTAAATTAATGGATGGAAACGGAAACTGCCAATCCTTGATGGAAAACAATTCCACTACAACATCTCTTTCCAGAAACATGTCCTGGTTCTGAATAATCCCCAGAAAAATGCTGTCAACCATTTCTGTTGGGAAAAATTCTTCAACAGAAAGCAGTTGCCATCTGTCCACAATAAGATCTATCGATTCTGCGAAACAACATGAAGATTGTTTCTGGAAAGTGATTTTACTGCTGATTTCTCTAAATGTCATTTTTAAATGCTATTTGCACCACAAGCAAAATGACATTCTCATCCGTTGTTGTGTGACGGAGGTAGAAATCCAAATAAAACCAAAGCTAACTGACTCTAGACACCATGAGAGGTATACTGCAAAAATGTTCTTCGTCATTTTGGTGAACTGACCCTTAAGACCTGGAATGCAGTTAATTGTGCTGAAGGGTGGATTTACATGCCGTTGCACTGACACATCAATCAGGTTGTGTTTTTCATGAAAACATATATGGTATAATCAAGCTATTGTGATGATGTGTCTCAGTCATTATTATTTGCCAGAACACCCAGCGGACATGTCCCCCCTCTCTGTAATTGTAATCGAGAACAAATGCGTCCATTGGCTCAACAATTAAGATATAAAGTGATACAAATCCTATGATTTCCTCAGCACTGATCCCTACTGTCCCTCTCAGACACAATAAAAGAGAATTATACTACATCCCAAATGTGATTTATCTGGCTGCATGGAGCAGCATGTGACAGCGCTGCAATTAACGCAATTGGAAGAGGGAGATGGAGTGAATCAAGACCTTTGGATTGAGCTCTGTCACAGAAGGCTGTAATGGGAACACTTTGGACAGGCGGCTGATAGCAGCTTCAATACATGGGGCTGATTATGATGCAGGGATCTTTGGTTCTTCCTTTGGAGTTTGCTCTAATCCGCTTGGTAATCTCTTCATAACCTTCGTTATGAGGGGATTTTTTCGGCCGTCTCACTTGTCCTAAAGTAGCGAGATGGAGGAGTGAGAGATGGATTTGTAGAGCGAGCGAGAGGAAGAGGGATGAGTTGGAATGGATGAGGGAGTTAGTGAGAGGGATCAAGAGGAAGAAGGGGACAAAGGGAGAAAGATTACAAGGAGACAAACAATTTAATTGCAGATTCATCTCTATTTGCCCGTTCGGATCAGTATTTTTTTGTTGCATAACAAACAGAAAAAGCCCTCTCCTGTGGTAATGCATTATCATAATCCCATTCCTCTCTGAAACGGCCATTTGCATTGAAAAAACAAACAATCATAGCCTCATTTGAATTCTCTTCGATTTTTGCGAATGCTCGCTCATTAGCTGGATCATTCTGCATGCCTTCTCCTTGGAGACTTCATTTTCCAGTCATGCGGTTTAACGAGTGAAGTCTGATCTCTAACCAGAAACGTCATAAATATTATTGTTCGATATTCTACTTTGCTTTATTGCCAGGCACAGGCCATCGCCCGTTAAACGTCAAACAAAATTCCATTGTACCCGGCAGGAGAGGACAAATTTGTCTTCCACATGCCGTTTGCTCAAACCGGCCACATTAATAAGAAAATCTATTTATTGGGGGAAGATGGATGTCATCCTATTTATACTCCTGCAGCAACACGTGACGGGTTTTGCCAATGCTTCTTTCTCTGGGCTTGATTGATTACAGAGTGTAGGTGACTATCCCTGAAGTCCTGCACATGAATATCACAAAGTCAGCCTGTATATCATTGCTGTTTTTGAAATCGCAGTGAAACTCCTAAACACTATATATAATCTTATTAATCTAAGGGTTGCCTGAGGTTGAGCTGCCGATGGATAGATGGGTGGCGAGACACCGCAGGTAGCCTTGGGATACTAAATTCCATGAGTCCATCACTGTACCTGAAAAGATTAAGCTGAAAAAGACTCCAAGGTTGCTGCTTTCACACTGCATCAAGCTGTCAGCGAAAAGGGACATTTCCTCCTAAAATATGATTAGCACCACAATGAAACTAGGGAATCTGACATCCTGGATAATATTCTCAACGTCTGCTTGTTCTCCTTACAGCTGGAGAACTTCATCCAGGAAAATGTGCGCTCTGGGATGGAGGAAATGAAGAGAACTGCGGTACACACCCAGACAGCTGCCATGCTGGAGATGGGAACCAACCTCCTAAGCCAATCAGCCGAGCAGACCCGCAAACTGACAGACGTTGAGACCCAGGTGAGCCCGTCAGGAAGCGTCTGAGTGAGCCTGAGATAACTGGTTTGCAGCCAATCCAAATGAACAACTGTGCGGGTCACACCCATGCAAAAACAAATGATGTCACTTGCGAAGCACCTAATTAAATGTAAATCAGATGGAACCCACCGAGAAGTCGTGCCCAAAGGTGGCGGCAACTGCTTTTAAACAGCTGGTATTTGGATCCGCCAGCTCTGATTGACACAATAAGTTGAGCTGGGCGCCTGACAACAAGCCAATTAAAACATAAAACTCAGTAGCACAACACAGATGTGTCTTCAATCATGCTACAGCGCTGTTATTACAGATTGGCTTGTTTTTGTCATGCTTTCTTTTTCTCTTATCAAAGTCGATATGAAACCACAACCTGTGCAAATATCTGAGTCGCTTTGTGTTTTTGTAGCATCTGCGACTTCAAAACATGTCACAGGTGCACATGAGCTCAAGTTCACGTTCTCAGATCAAAGAATGAGCCTTATGAGCCCTTTTGATGTCTTGTGCGACATTGTTTAGCCCCAAGGGTGCTTTTCATGAAATCAGCAGGAAGGCAACCTTTTGTTATTCCCTCCCATCAATACCCCTCATCGCTCCTATCTATTCTCCAACCTGCACATACTGTGATGGAGTTATTCTTCTGTTTTTTTAAATCAATCTATAGGTGCTAAACCAGACGAGTCGCCTGGAGATCCAGCTGCTCGAGTACTCGCTCTTCACCAACCGGCTGGAGAAACATATTCTCCTGCAGACGCAGGAGATCTCAAGGCTCAGTGATAAAAACAGGTGAGCACACACACACACAAAAACACACTTCACAATGGTTGGTTTGCTGCTAGTCTTGCACTGTGTATAGGCACTGCATTTTCAGAGCCATAATTGTGAATTTAAGTGGTAATTTTAGAGCCCCCTTTCTTCCCCTAATTTTTTGACACCATATTCATGTTAACGGAGCAAAAAAAGAACTGACATTATCAACAGAGTGTGAAGAAACAGCAGTGTTGATGCTGTGTGAAAGACGTCCATGTATTGTGTTGCTGAGACATCTCCTGAAGTTAGCATGCTAACCAGCTAGCCCCAGCCCGTCTTGTCTCAAAACACCGCTTTGTATTGGCAAGAGTCTGCATAGTTTCAGTTGGCAGATATATGCCAGGTGTTAGTGTAATAAATTAACACGATAAACTCACAAAATGTCAAGAAAAGCAATACTTTTACTACTATTTTCCTCACTAAACAGAAAAATACAACCAGGTCTCTAGATCTCTAAACTCTAGGGCCACTGGCTCCATGGCTAACTGAGCCATGAGCTAATTGGCTAACGGTAGCTAACTACAGCCAAGGATAGCTAGCAAAGAGCAGCAGTTGTCATATGCTCTGGTGATATGCTGCCCCCTACTGTATGTTTTTGGAGCTACCTTCAAATTCCAGCCATATATATATATAACAAATTATACCTTTGAGCAGTCCTGCTTTACACGTCCAGAGATTACCTATCAGTCAAAAACTCTGCTTACCACAGTGTTGTCTTTTTTCTTGGATTTTCTGAAAGTAAGGTTTTAGTTGCTATAGGTGGCGCTATTTTTCTCTTTGCTGCTTCATTGTCTTCACTGACTCCCAATGAGCTGGCGGGGCTGCTGTAGGAAACATGAAAGGCATCTCTTCCTGTGCACCAAAGAATGTTTTCACAGGAAAAAGCTACTTGAGACTGGGTGGCAAAATATCGAGGTCTTCAAAAATGTAACATACTGCATATGTACACGCACATGTGTGAAACTTGTCCTTTTCAAAACAGCTGGAAAATGACTAAATGACTCCAGCAGATCTGAAAAACAGGGCACTTAACAACAACATAATGCGTATTGTGTCAGCGTGTGTGTGCGTTTGCCAGTGAATAGGCAGTGCATGTTAGGAGTGGTTTCCCATTCTTCTCTCTAGGAACACGAGGTCAAATTAAGGCCAGCAGGGGTTAAGGACAGGGTGCTGGGCGGCATGAAAGGGAGCGGGTGTTTTCTCTCTTTAAATCTGATTGTTTATCGCTCCATCCATCTGTACCAAGTGTGACTGGGAGAACACTGTGCCCCAGCTCCGACACCTGTTACACATCTGGCCCTGCTTGGCCCAGCTCTGCCCTTTGGCCCTCGTCCTTCAAGTCGGTGTCACGGCTCTGACATGTAAATAAATGAATACATCTTCACAAGGGTAAGCGCCATGACGGGGATGCATGAAATTGGAAAGGTCAGAGTAGGTTTGCAGCCAGGCAGCTGTGGTATAAAAGGGAAATAAGGACTGCAGTGCTTGTAGGGGGCTACTGCTGCTGATCCTTGAGGGCATGGAGCCAGTTTTTGAACTGCAGCCAACCACAAAGAGCACAGAGACATGTTTGTTTTCACAGGCATTACATGTAAAATACTATTGGCAGGAAGCGGAACATTTTGTGGACAGAGTTTGAGAGCAGTCAAATAGTAATATATATATTACAATAATAATAAATAGCACATGATCACAAGCATAACAGTTTAATTGCCCAGGATGCAATGTGATCCAGAATGGTTTCTTCTGTCAAACCTCCTAACTGTTTAAACATTGCTGGGCTGCTTCATACTGGCTGTCTACACTTTGACTGTTCCTGAAAGTAAAATACACATAATGGAGAACAATTTGTTAGCTTGCTTTGCCGCTAGTATTGAGCGTTCCCCCCCACAAAGCAAAAATGAAATGGAAGCAATGTTAAAAATGATTTGAATTGATCCATCTTGCCTTCCAGGCCCCATACTGAGTCGCTGCCTAAAGTGGGAGATTATGGATACACGTTTAGTGCAGCGGCCGCGTGTGCACAGGGCTGAAAAGTAGCTTGTTCAATCTGGGTGGCTGGATTGTTTCAATAAATAACTGCTGCCGAGTCGTTAGTCAAAGCCATAAAGATCAGGCTGAGGGGATTTATGATCTTCATTTGGAGGCGGGGGTGTGGCACTTGTGCAGACACACACACACACACACACACACACACACTGTCAGACGGTTGCCTCATGGCTGTGATCGAGAGGCTTAGCATGCAGGCCCATCTGTGCATGCTGCTGCAGTACAGGTGTTTATATGATGTTAGCCCAATGAGACTGTCACGCTGATGTCTATTAGTCATCCTTATGTAAATGTGCAAGTTTGTGCAACCTCTGCTGCGCAAGGTAAATCCTAAATGAATGGATTTTTCTTCCTGCTTCCTTGCCACCCCTTCAATATGCATCTAAATGCTTGATATAATGCTATGTTTTGGATTGGCTGATTTTTACTTTTCTCCAGTGCACTGTCTTCAAACAAAATCATATTTTTGTTTTTTGTCTATGGTAGTTTTCTGGAACAGAGGCTCTTAGCGTTGGAGGCTCGGTATGGGAAGGAGCTGCAAGGGCTGGAGAGTGAAAAGCAGCAGCTTCAAGAGCTTCTGGAGAGGCAGAGTCGACTGGTCAGTCAGCTCCAGGGTGAGCTAGGCAGCTCCACGCTCAACAGCACCTCACTGCAGAAACAGCAGGCCGTGCTCACGGACACTGTTCAGCAGCTGCTGGGTATGGTCAACCACTGCAATGGTAAGGCTGAGGGGTTAAATGTCTTTGAAAGAGCAAATTGTACTATTAGAACAAAAGATGCATTTATTGTAAGACAAATGTTCTCTGGGTATAAAAGAGATCAGGGCTCGAGACTCATCCTCTAGGACAAAAGGGATTTTTGTATGTATGTATATATGTACAGCTATTACTTAGCAAATGACAAAATGAACCAAGTGCTTACTACAACAGAGCTCCTCTATTCATGCTGTTGCTATAGTTACTATCACTGGCTGGCAACTTAGTGTGAGACCTAAGAAGAATATGACAAAAATATCAAAATCCAAAGGGATGCACCAATCTGACTATCAACCCCCTGTTGATAGTCAGTTTGGTGCATCCTTTTGGATTTTGATATTTTTGCACAGTATTTTTTCCCTGTTAATGCTACATTGTGAACAACAATCCGTGTTGAAATCAGCAGGGGGGAGCACCAGACAGCTGTTAGCAGGAGGTGAGCAGCATAATCCTGCAGTTTGTTGGCTAACAGTTTACAGATAACAGATGAGATTTTCTGTTCAGAGGAACATCAAGAGTTAAACACTGAACCGCAGATTACTTCTTTTAATTTAACCAATGGCGGTTAACAAACTGGATTAAACATGTGATGTTTTTCAATTCAAAAGATATTTTTTGCAAGTTAAGTCGCAGTTAGAGATAGTCCACCGGAAGGGGAAGGACTTTGCATCTCT
Organism: Pagrus major; assembly: GCF_040436345.1. Classification (NCBI taxonomy): domain Eukaryota; kingdom Metazoa; phylum Chordata; class Actinopteri; order Spariformes; family Sparidae; genus Pagrus; species Pagrus major. The sequence goes on from NC_133217.1 coordinate 13,368,113, forward strand.
ATAGACACATTACCGTCACCTGCTAGTCTGGAGTTTACAAGTTAATTGGCAGAAAAAACAAAACTACATTTTTTATTATTCCAGTTACTCTGAAGTAATTTATTAATTAGTAGATCATGTTTTCCATTATGTCTTTCCTAGCCAATTCCCATATTTGAAATTGTGTTTTACATCAGTACTAGATTAGTGCAATAACAACTCCCTTCTTCATCATTACCCATCGCAATCTATCAATGCATGTTAAACAGTTTCAGCTTTGTTACAGGGTGCGATAGTCCAGTAGGATGCTTGACTACTCTATGGAGTGTCTGATTTAACAACAAGTTCACTGTAAATAACTATATTTAAGTACTTCAACTGATTTAGAGGTAAAAGTGTCTTGAATGCTAATACTTGTGAATAATAACTATTGATTATAATGACAATGTAAAGAAACAATTACATGATTTAGAGGACGGTTTACATTCACGGTTACAATAGCTTTTTATGACAGTTCTGCAAAGGTGGAACAATAAGTTAGTCTGCAGCCTTGAAAGAGATCAACAAATATTGGTCAATATTAAATAAAAGACGGAGCACCCACTCATTAGTATGTAGCGCACAGTTATTTATTTAATTCCTATGGATCATTACTGCCTCAGTGCAAAAAAAAAAAGAATAATTGCACCAATAAAGCAGCTTGTAATTCAAATCTTAGACTACATTCATGCATGCACCGCAGAAATTGCATAATTAAGCCAGAGCTTAACATTACAAGAGAACTCACATATGGAGTTAGGATTTGTGTGCAGATCCCATAAGGTTGCCATCTGTAAATAAATGCCTGCATGTTTTTTTTGCAGAAATCTCCAACGTGCCCAAGGAGGAGCAGCTTAGTGTCAGGGACTGCGCTGAGATCCTGCGATCTGGAGTGACAGAGAGTGGAATATATAGCATACGCCTCCCCAACTCGACTCAGACTGTCAAGGTAGTAAGGCTTTAAAGGTCACTGGCCTTTTCTTGCAAATATCACCTAACTGACTGTGACATGAAACTTTTTTTTGTGAGACATTTTATCCCATTTGTCTTACACATTCAGCGCTGTAATCATTTCACTTTGCCCAGCCTGCATAATCTAATGCTCACACTCACTGCACAATGACATTCAGGCAGCTTATCAGTATTTTTTGTGGGAGACTCTGTGAGGACAAACTGCTCTGAAGTAATGGTAATTTGCAGGGGTTTTTGGTATAGAGGTTGATGGAAATGCCATGCTGGGTTACTGAGAGCTAAAATAATAAGCAACAGGAGCATTATGCCCTGCAGGCTTCATGGTGAGTGAGTGTGTGCTGCTGAATGCAAAGTCAGAAAAGCTTAGGCGGTACCTCCGCTGACCTGAAGTAGCTAGTCTTGCTAAGTCAACCATGGCATCCACCAGCAGGCTATCCTTTCTTTGAATCACAGCTAGCATTCATGGCTCAGATCTTCACACTCAGAGCTTTCCACAGAAAAGGAAAGAAAACAGTGAAACGTTTTTTTTGTTATTCATTACTTTCAGTCTAGTTTGCTGGTTGGCACCATCTCCCATCGCCTCTGTTTCTCTCCTGTGCTTCCTCTTCATTTCCTGTGGGCAAAGCAGCCAGGTGTTAGGCATTGGTGCCATGTGTTTCCTGCCAACTGGGGCCAACGCGCGTTTCCACTGATGCAAGTTAGCTCTCCCCAGATCATTGCTGCTTTCAATCTATGCCATCTTATTCCAATGTGGCTGGCAATCTGGGTGGCTGTGTAAAAGTGGGGCAGATACAAATTGCCCTATTTTCAGAGCAGCGAGTGGGCTTTCTCAGTTGGACAAGAGACAAAAAGCACATACATGTGTTTAATGCAGATTTGCCTATATGAGATCTATCAAACTTTTAATCACCAAGGTGGTGAATAATGATGATGTTTATAAGCCAAATAATTTATATTCTGGATCAGCGTCTTTTTTAATCTTTCATAACTCTGTTGTGCATGCTTTTGAGAGTCACCAATGCACAGAACTCATAAAATTAAACACATTAGGGCTTTCTCTCCAAGCACATATTGTGTAGTATTTATGTTATCCCCTGAAAGCCCTACAAAAATAATAACTGCAGCATTATCTTTAAAAAAAAAATCATAATAATGCTTAAGTCGTCTGGATTTTTGCTTTTATTGTAATGGGGTTGGCTCTAACTGAAATTCTTGCTGGCTAATAGTAGTAATGAGTAAATTTGGAGGATTAAATATGGATCTGGTCTAAATCAAAGTAACGACCACATTTGGCAAATGACTTAAATTAAGAAATTCTATTTCAAGACCTTGTATGTGTATTTAGCGTGAAGAATTTAAGGCCAGAGCGTTGGCTTAATGTGCAGGAGGATAATCACAGCACATTGCCAGTCTGTGCTCTGTTTTTCAAGGTAAAAAATCTGAGTGCCTTTTGACCTTGATTTAGTTTTCCTATTCTGGGAAAGAGCTGGAAATGCTCATTTCATTTCTAGCAGAAAATAGCCAGTTGAGATGTAGAAATAGAGAGACCCCTTGGGATGCTGTCCACATACCAGCATCTATACTGCATTATTCTTGAGACAGGTCGGGGCGGTTGTTTGGTGGACAACATTCAAGCACCCGGCCAAGCGAATCAATTTTGTTTCAGTAATTATCCACATTGCAGGTTGTTGAGGTTGTTATCGAGTCAGAAATGTCATTGACAATGCCTATAATTTAAGGTGACAAGATTGAAATTCAAACATAGTGCCTGAGCAAACTGACAAAGTACCACCCTGAGCCTCAAGGTGTGCAGACTGAATACTCTTGTTCGATTGAGAAGCGTCTCAGTGACAGAAAATCCAATCTCACCAACCAGGGAAGGAATTCACACAGTCATTAAAAAGGGAAGCTGGAATGTGTCCAGGTTAACACCTTGATTATGTAAAACAAGTCCCTTAACAGGTCTAAATTTCAAATTCTGTCACTACATGACATTCCCATTCCTGCTTATTCCTACTTGTTCGTCCAAACATATCTACATATGACAAAATGTGCAGCCAAGTAAGACAGAAAACAGTGTGTGTAACCAAAAACACAGATGCCTCCTCCTCAACCCCCCACACAAGGGGAAGAGAGAACATGCTGATATGTTCGTTTTTCCTTCCCACCTGGGTCATATCATTTCGTGACACCTTGAAATGTTTGCCCCCCCACACACCCCTATTGACAATTTTCTCTCAATTTTCCACTTGTAGACAAACTCCGATGCTGTTAGATCATCTTGACATCTTGAGCTAATCCCTGTTTATTGACACACAAGCTCTGGATGGATCTGTTTAATGTGCAGCAGGAAATAACAGGAAAAGGCTTGATATTGTTTCAAAATATGGTGCTGAGATTAAAACAATATTATTCTTTCTTTGTATATAAAGAAAAAAATGTATAAATTTACTATTTATCATAGATTTTTTTCAATAGCTAAAGTATCACTTTAAAATTGATAGTTTAAAGCTGCACAAATCAATATTTCTATATAAACAGTGAACAACTATATGTAATGTGGTAAGGGTCCCTTGTATTGATGGACCCAAATAAAAGAGAATTATCAACCAATCCCCCCCGAGAAGTCTCAGATTTTAGGAGCATTTTAGCATCTTTCAGCTGATTGTTTTGATTTTACAGCCTGCAACTTTAATATTTTGTATTGAGTCTCACAGTTTTCACCGTCCTTGTTTTCCAACCACAGCAGAAAGCTGTTTTTCACTTTAAAACAGATATACCCACTGCACATCACCGACCCAGCGTCAAACCACTGTTAGCGACTAGTTGGGTAACACAGTGGGGCATTTAGGTGCTAAACAGCCAGCTATTTCCCTCAGCAGCTGGTTGAGACCAACGGAGAGTAAATATTGGACTTACATTTGCCAGGTGGCTCGAAACGCAACTCCAAAGTAATGCTCAGCATCTGGTGCAAAATTATTGTGGCAAATGTTTCCTATTAGATGATAATATGTCAGTGTTGTGTTTATCCGTTGTTATGCTGCATCAAGGTGGCAAAAACAATCAATTACTGTTTCTTTAAAGGTACACTATGCAACTTTTTTTTACACGATGTTGCTTTAATTTCCACAGGTGTTCTGTGACATGAAGACCAGAGGTGGCGGCTGGACAGTGTTGCAGCATCGGACAAACGGCTCCGTTGACTTCCATCGTGGCTGGAGGGACTACAAAATGGTGAGTTGTGCACAGGTCAGGGTACATGATCATCAGTATAGGTAGTATGGATCAGCATTGCGAGACTGGACAGGAGGTTCCAATAACGATCCACGGGTGGTTTGGCAAGGAGAGGCGTGGGATACCGGCTCGCCTGTGATCCCAGGTGACCTGCGGTTGTTGTATTTGGCCGCCCTCGTGTTCTCTACCACCCCCCATGTTATTGCACCTGCTCTCGCTCCCTCTCGCTGTCATACTCCCACACACACACACACACTTCACTGATCCGCAGAGTACTACTGTTTGTTTTTATCTTTAAGATCCCAATAGCTTTCCTGTGTAGGGAAATGAGTGCACTGATGAAAGTAACATCATTTCCAAATGGATATAATTCAATCGTACACAAGAGACTATGAAGTTGATCCATGTCTCTGGCTGAATCAAGCATGTTTTAACACCATTGGCTTTTGTTTTGCTTGGATGTACATTTAGGTAATGCTTTCTTTTTTTTTTATCTCATCACAAAGTTTTCTCAATAAAATCAATATTCCGTTTGCACAATAGAGAAAAACACACGCTTGCGAGCCCTTTCGACTGTGTTAAATTACACACAGAACAAATGAGTGAGGCTAGTTTAGGGATTGAGCAGAGTAGCAATTTGTCTCTCACCCACGCCAACAAATCAATTGCCACAGCTTGGGTTGGAAATGACAAAGCAGAGAGGACTGCAAACAGAAATGAGTGAGACTGAGAGCAACCCCCCCCCCCCAAAAAAAAAACTGAAAAGAAGAAAAACTTAAAAACCCCTTTGAAGAACAATATTTTTACAAGTGGATGATAAATATTTGGTTCCAGCTGGGGCGTGGGAGAACAGGGGGCCCTGTAGATGGCAGATAACGAATGTACTAAAATGCTTCACTGCCTCTGTCCACACTCTATATTCTCAGAAACCGCGGCCAGTGTTGATCAAATGTTGCACCCAGACGTGCTGGTCAAATGATGAATGCTCCAAGGCCCTCGCTATATATTCACTCTCACTTAAGACCAATAACAAACAGAGAGTCTGACAGCGAGACAGAGTGACTTAGATTTCACAGGTAAACAAGGAGAAAAGGGCCTTCTGTTTGAACAAAGGACTCTTAATATCTGCAGAGGTAGAGTTCAGTTGCTCACTATTTTGCCTTGAAAATGCACTTATACAAGTCATAACTCTTAATGGTTTTGACTGTCAGTAAACATATGTATCCTTTCACACTGTGAATCCAGTCAGTCAGCCGAGCAATAACTCTAAGCCCTCTGGAAAAATGAATTAACCAATGTTGTTCTTCGTCCTTCCTCTTAAAGCATGTCTTTGAATAGAACTCTGCGTGTTATTGTGATTTCCCTGGAGCAACCTGTTTCTGTCAAAGCCATCATTGCCCATATGGCATGCTCTATCTGTTTACAATCAACACTGCGGGTATATCCTTGACATCTCTGTTTTTTTCTTTTTTTAACACCTGTTTCTTTATATTCAGCCTCTTTTTAACTTACAAATGGTTGGTAAAAAGGAAAAACTAACATTATCTAAAACATAAAATGTCTCAGTAATGGGTGCCAGAATGGATGCCAGAACAGCTTGAATGGCAGTTCTATATGTCGAATGAACAGCATTCCTCTGAAAGATTTTCACTTAATTGATTTTTTCATGATGCCGCTGGAGAGTACTGTTCACCATTTAAGTCCTAAGGCTCTCATACAGTGTTGGGGTCATAACTATGTGGGAGAGGGTCATGGCTCTGTCCAAAGGGGGCAACAAAGTAAACCGTGAAAACTGTACACTTGTGTAAAAAATAACATTAATATATCAATAATACAAGAAATTATATTAGACATAGAGTATAACTAATTAAAAAATATGTCTGTGTCTAAAAAACCCCAGATAAATTTACAGCAGTTCAAACTTTGTGATTATACTGTACCTACATTACAGAATTTATTAAAATGACAACTACTGGTTGTAATGACAAACTGCTGTAAATTAAAATAAAGATATTGCATATCATCTTAATTGATTCTGACAGTCCCAGTCACCGTTTGGATGTGTGCTAATGTGACATAAGCTATAGTTAGCTAACATTATAATTTCACAGGCTCAGATAAAAAGTATAGTATAGCTATGAGGGATTATGACCACATACATATATATACAGTATATATACCACAGTGGCTGCTGCTATATGGAGGCAGGAGATCAACTATATGGTCCACAGTCACAGGCATCACAACTTGCTAAATTTTCAACTGATTTTCAAGCAGCAACAAAAAATAGTTTATAAAAATGGAGGTGATGAAAACACATGTGACTACATAAATAGAAGGGTGAAATGAAAACATGGAATACTGAATTATCAAGTGATTTGAGTAATGTAAAGAAGATTTGATTGAAACAGCTGTTATGATATGATGAAAACAGAGCCATGCTTTAACATTGCCTTGTCTCACATTCATCAGTCAACATTCACAACACAAAATTGTGATTTATCATTTAAGGAAAGTGTCCTCAAGGGAGGAAGTAACAAAAATAACTGACAAAAATGGAAGTGATTAAAATCCTCACAAATCAATAATGAAAGTGATTAAATGAATATGAACTGACATTTATTGTTTACGGCAAGCAATTCTTGTAACTTCTGACCTATATAAAAAAAAAAAAAAAAATCATGCTCTCTCAGCAAACTGCTCGGTGCTCGACTGTCTACAAAGCCAGTCATAGCGCAGAGAAATTATCTGTCACCATGACCACAAGCTCCAGAGCAAGAGCCAAAAACTCCATCAATTAGTCAGTGGGTGTGGTGTTTGATTGACACTTTGGACAGAAGTAACAAAAATTTAATTTCAACATTTTTTGTTTCTTCCAGCCTTGAAGCCACTTTCCTTGGATGATATTACATCTTTGTGTTGTGATTGATGGATGTAAAAAGGGGAAATGGGGAAAACGATAAAACGCGGCTCGGTTTCCATCATATCACAACTTTTTTTTTTTATTTATCAAATCGGCTTCAGATTCATAAATCACTTGATAATTTATCAATCCATTTTTCCATTCACATGAATTTTTATCACTTCCATTTTTATCAATTAATGTCTGTTGCATCCACCCCCCATAGTATTAATGAAACAAGACACTGGATACATTTCCATAGTACACAAAATATTTTGTCTAATGTGAATAATAAGTGTAATATTTCTATAATGTAATAATTAAGATGAACTTCCCCTACGTAATTCATTTCTAGGTATACTCTTTTTACTGGAAGCATCTTTTTTTTCACTTGCATGCCATTTAAATTCCTCCTTACACTATATTTCTGCTATATTACAGTTTATTCTGCATGAGTGATCTGTGTTTTCTTTCCACCTTGTTAATAATGAGATAGAAAACTTAAATTCATGTCCAGCTCTTAAGTTCAAACAATGGGTTAGCCAAGAAGCCAGTTTTTATTTTACAAACAGATGGATCATTGGTAGGATATTAAAGCAAATTAAGTCTCAATTGACCGACCCCCTTGCTTTGGGAGTGGAGTATTTCACTCCATAAACTCAGTGGACTGTCTTAAGCCATCACAATGATGAATGTGACTTCTTAAATTGAGGTCTATTTTCATATTACCTTGAGAAACCCTTGGCAGGCCCGTGGTAATGTCTTCCCTTGTTAGAATGTTTTCTTATTCTATTGTTTCTCTTTCTTTGTGTCTAATCCAGGGCTTTGGAGAGCTGTCTGGGGAACACTGGCTGGGGAATGATATCATCCACAAGCTGACCAGCTCCCAGGAATACAGTCTGCACGTCCAGCTAAAAGACAGAGAGGGGAACGAAGCCTTCTCACAATACGAACATTTCTACATAGACGGAGAGGAGAGTAACTACAGGTAACCTGACAGCATGAAATGCGACTCTCATTTATAACTGAAGAGGCCTGCTTTACTCTGGATTCTAATGATGCAATGCTCAGATCAAAAGCCACTGTTTGAATTATTAAATCATCCATGCACTAATTACAAAACACTTTTGGTAAAGTGTTTTTGTAATCAGTGAATGATAGCACAAAATATGACAAACTAAAACACTTCTTATACACTTAAATCTTCAATTATAAGAAATCAGACATGAATAGGACTATAATGAAGGTAAGGGTTAGTTAGATAATTTCAGTAAAGTGTAATATTATGAGCCTATCTATTGTGAAAGGCATAATTGCGATGCAGTAACACCTGTTCACTGGTTGCGTTCCCTCTGGCTGTTAATAACACTACAGATTAGAAGCTGTTATCAACAGTTCAAATTCCTTCACATTTTCTCATTCTCTAAGCTTTTTTTTTTTATTTTATTTTTTTTATCCTCGAACCCTGAAGTTAAGGAACCACTTGGACCACTTTTAAGAATGTCATTCAAAATGATGAGCTCAGTGGAGGGCGCGCAGCCACTTTCGCCTGCCTCCATTTTTCTTTTCCCATCAACGCGGCTACCGCTGCCCCTGAAAATCCCCGAAGGGGAGCCACATCCACTGGAGTATAACAGGAACGCTCGGCAATACCTGCCCCTGCCATCACCCTGCAATCACTAACAAGATTATGTGTGGGTGTGCTGAAGCTGTGCTTCCTCCAAAACAGACAAAAATAGTTCAGTTTAGATTTCATTTAAATTCACAGGAATTTACCCTTGTTTTGTATAAGTTTATGGAGATTGATGCTTTGAGAGATGACAAACCATAATCACATGTGGGTGTATGCCTTCCAAGATCCCTAATAGTGCAGCAAATTGCATTTGCCTGAGTTTGTTCCACATAATTAGCGCGATGAAACGGAATGTTTCACAACTTTGCTGGAGGCTACACCGTGTGAGGTGAAGCACCTGAATGGATATAATCACCTCTGTAGCTTGCTACCTCTGAGATCATGTTCTGCGTAACTAGTTCAATATGCACCAGCTTTACTAGCATGCTGGCTCCGTCTGTTGGTTTATATTATAACTCCCAAGCCGGAGCTGTGGTGCTGTGCAACCAGTCAGCCAGAGCAATCCTCCTCCTCAGCTGCATCCAGCGCGCTCCCCAGAGCAACGAGGTCTTAACCTAAAACTCAGAAACATTATTCATACATTAATCATCAGTATGACAGACCACTTTCCCCTTTGAGGGAGCCAAGAATAGCCATTTGTTATACCAAAACCAATGGTAGGCATTCCTTTTAATGTAACAGTATATTTGTCATTAAAGGGTACGATAACAATGAAAAGACAGTCGCCTTGAAAAGGATTAGCCTGTGGTCTGCAGTATTAGGCGAACAGATGAACTGACACATCTGGAAGTTATGGTTAATGCAAATGTTTGGGAGAGCGGCTCTTTCTAAAAGTATATCCTGTATCCTGTGGTTGCCATCCTGTCTAATTTAATAGCTTTTAATTTTCTCTGCATCACCAATCCATCACGAAGAGAAAAGTTAAGTTGTTAAACAGAACACCCCCCTCATTTATTATTCCGGCCTCTCTGCTGTGCCATCATTATTCCCGTCCCTCGCACTGTCATTTCAAACTCTCCTCTCGCTGCCCCTCGTGATGTGTTGCCCTGCCCTGTGAACTTACAAATTCAAGGGGAGGATTCTTCATTTAGTCATCACAGACAGCGTGCCCTGGGCTACAGAGGGGGGTCACATAACTCAGGGGAGAGTCCGGTACTAACTAGACAGAATGACAGGGCAGAGGAGAGGTTAGACAGCAGGGCTGACCTCCTCGTCCACTCTCTTTAAACCAGAGCTGACACACACACACACAAATGAACAAACTGACACAGAGACACACACAGACTCTGCTGGGCCGCTGTATGAAAATAATTGAGCGAATCAATTTTAAGTTGGGCAGAGATTTCTTTCAGACTGTTTGGGCTGTTGCACAAAGCACAGCATGGAGGGAAAATAATGAGAAGTTCTTTAGGTTAGTTTTTGTATTGCTGCTTGGCAACAATAAGGACCTAGGGGAGATGGTACCTTGTGTTGAAAAGTATTGCACATCAGATAAAACAGTTCTGATCTCCTCCAGTGGTTTACAAGTGTTTATAACTATATGCTCTTTGATAACTTTTGACTTATTGTTATATTCTTTGATTGAGAGGTAAATTATACAGGTCTTTTTTGTTAATATCACACTCTTATGCACTTGGCAGGAGTTTTATCGAAAAGGTACACCCTTTTACAAAAACTTCATAATGACAACAGAGATGAGCATTGGATCTTGCCCAGCTTAAGATGCTGTCTATTTGCTCTGTTCGCCAAAGTTATTCTAGCATCAGGTATGTCCAGATGCCAGTGTTGTGAGTGAACATGCTAGAAGTTCCCTAAACGTGTCATATTTTTGGAAAACGATGAACTGAGTATTAAGAGAGTTAACAATAGAAAAAAGGAGGTTGTGCTTCAACAATGAGATTTTTAAGTGCACTAGACAAAAGATCATGAAAGGGCAGCGCATCTCAAATTTCCAGTCAGGGAGGACATTTCACTTGTTTGTTTGGCTCACATCGCAATAGATAAACGCTAATGCATTTCAGCACAAAGCCATCTTCAGAGCGCTCTACGTTCATTCTAATTCATTACAAATCCAGTAGTGGGTGATGTCCTTTTTGATTGGTCGACAGATGCAGCCTAAGGCATCATGGGAAAGCCAGTGAACATCTAATAATCATGCTAACAACAGCAACTGTTTTAATCACAGAAAATGGATAATTAATCACAGTGCTGGATTTATCATTATGGATTTAACACGGTTTGGTCGAAAAAATAGCTAAGTCCCTAACATGCAGCTTTACAGAGACATTGGTATGTCGTATATGACATATTAAAGTGTAAACGGGATTGTCGACGACAAGGTCGGGTGGTAAGGTTTTTCCTGGCATAGTAAATGTAATAATTTCATCGAAATCCTTTTAATACTGTAATACTTTGTTCAAAATTGTTAATTATGAATGTGAACATGATCGTTTTAAATTGTGTGAACTGAACTTTGAACTGATTTTTGTGAAGTCTGAAGGACATGAAGCTCAACACTGCCAGAGGCAAGTCAGAGAGAGAAAAATGTTTAAACAGCAGCTCCAACCAAAGACACTTGGACTAACCAAGTTAAACATTTCCTCCTATCTCATCCCCGGTATCTTGAGGTATTAAGGAATCACAGACTGGCTGATTGGTAAACATGATTGTGCTGTGATCAGTTTACAGTTACACATAACATTAGATGGTTTCAGAGAAATTCAAGTTCAAAGAGTTTTCGGGCAGTCGCCACTCATTGCCAGTCGGAGCTGCCAGCAAGTGAAGTTGCCCAACACAGTTTAAATTATGAATAAAAGTGCCTGCAGCTGAGTTTTTTTACTGAAATTCTTCTTCTGCTGTCCCGAATCCAGCCTCCATGCCGAGCACTTCAGTGGCACAGCTGGACGGACCAGCAGCCTCACCCACACCGGCACCCAGTTCAGCACCAAGGACAGAGACAACGACCGCTGCACCTGCAAGTGCTCCCAGCTCGCATCTGGAGGTACGCGACTTCCCCCAACTGCTGCTTCTCGTCCACCTCAGTCTCAATCTGTCTCTCCTTATAACCCATCTTGTTAAATATTTCTACCCACCCCCTTGTAAATGTCCCAGAGTGCATTTCATTTTCGCTCTGCGCCAATATAAAGTTACTGCTGACTTACAGCTGTACGTGTGTGTGAGGGTGTGCATTTCATGAGTTTGAATTCAATGAATTTAGAGTTTCGCCTTGAACTCACTGACATATTTCCTCTGCAGGTTGGTGGTTTGAGGCTTGCGGTCCATCCAACCTGAATGGCATTTATTACCCCGCCTCGTCCAGCGTTGTTCGCTACAATGGCATTAAGTGGTACTACTGGAAGGGTCCAAATCTGATGGCTACCAAGACTACCATGATGGTGCGCCCGGCAAACTTCTGACCGCCTGATGTCACATGGAGTGAATGTCACTTCTGATGAATTTAATGAACAATATCCAGAAAATTTAATATTTTCCAGGTGGTTTCAGTTTTCGAACGTCTTGGAGGAGTGCCGAGCAGTTGCCTGGGGACATGTGCAGACTCTTAGCAAAAGACTGTGGTTTCCGGGTTTCCAAAGTGAGACATTTCACCTGAAATATCTACTCACAAAAGTGCCCAGGCTATATTTTAATAAGCATTGTTCAGCGAGAGAGGAAGGAGATAGAGGGTTTGAGCTTTGCTAGAGATAAAAACACACCTTATCAAATCAAATTATGCACTTACATATGACCCAAAATTAAATTAAAACATAAAGGGATAAACCCTTAAAGACACTTTATATCAATACCTATTTTTATATTAAAGTATGAGAACTTATGTTGTGTGTGTGTCTGTTAATAAATTTTTTAGGACGTCTTCAAGTCAACTAATTAAACTCTTTACTATAAAGTTCACAATAAAGGCCTGAAGAACGAGATACATGTTATGTCTAAGGTGTAAATATCCTATGCAATGCCCCTGATTGTAACTTTATTCCAGTAGCATCACCGGATTGTAAAACATCAGTACTTGTTTAATACTGTAGTTCAACCCATACACAATATAAGATAACCTGCAGTGACTTCAATGGTTTCCCACTGTTGTTAAAACAACACCATAAAGCGCAGCAACAATAACAGGCTTTGCCCTCTGCTGCATCTTCCAAAGGGCTTCTCAGAATGAAATATCCCTGATTCTTTCCAGGCACACCTCTCATAAAACTTTATTTGTGAGAGATTTTGCTCATAAAAGTACATCATACACTTTCACTGGTGTGATTTACCTTCAAAAATGAAACATTTTGTAATAGCATCTGGGAAACAATGTTGTAAATTCAGTTTTTACTTTGTTAAAACAATAAAATTGTACATGGTCTTTGGTGCCTATAATCCACAGCGCCAGGTGCTTGTTACTATGTAAGCTACATAAACTCCAACAAGCTGCACATGCTGGATGAGGACTCCTAGCCATTGATCTGATGAATCATCCAATAACACTGGTCCCTGTGGTGCCCATTAGAAAGCGGATGGGTTTCACCTCGGCTAACAATGACCTGAATGTCCCGGAGTACGCTGGGGACGGCAGCCGTTACTATCTGGAAGACAAAACACAAGGACGTGGGCTGGGCATGTCTACACTGTCTGCTAATTGTTGCACTTCATTCACTGAAGGACGGACGGACAGAACACTTAAAGATCTCATCTCCTTCGCGAAGGCAACTCCTGACTGTGATTCATTCGTGACTGCTGCAAATGTAAGACAGCCGCAGAAATGAAACACTGGGCTAACGAACTGAGCCAGGCCTTGGTGTTTTGACAGCTCCTGCTCATTCAAGTCAGTCTCGGAGATACTTGGAAATACAAAAATACTTGCTTTCTGATTACGGACAAAAACATATATACTAAACATAACAGGAAATTGTTCATTTACAAATAAATAGCTTTTCTGTGTATGGCTTCACTGAATCTCTGAGGGTCTTTTCCAGACACAACTGCCTTTGATTTACTACTCTATTAAGAAATAAGCAGGAGCTGCTCATCACAGATAAACTACTCAAAGGGATAACAATGCCTCTACTGAGCCTGACCATTTCTTAAATGTTTGTGTATAAATATATGATGCAATCATGGTAAAACTTGTGAGAAAACTACAAATATGATCATAAGTGTATCCAGCACCAGCAGCTTTATGGATGTACACCGCACAGGTCGTGACTACCACATAACACACTCTACAAGCAGAAAAGCACTCACACACGCACATGCTCTGCTGGCATGCAGTGACCCCGTTGCTAAACAAGTTTATTACGACCTCCAAGGGCCGGACAGGCGATAGATCACAGCGGGGGAGGCCAGGGGTGAATCCATCAAAGCGACTTTAATAAAGACCACTTGATTTGGCCTGCTGGCTCAACAGATGAAATGGTTGTGTTCAGGTCCAGTGAAGCAGACCAGAGTCTGTACGGCAGTGCTTCTCTACTTGTCCCAGTCCCTGTTTATTGGATGGGTTATATGTAGACACAGAGGCACAGATGGTAGCTTTAGATTAGCTGTGTTGTGATACGATCAATATTTGTGACAGACTGTTATTGTATATAATAGTTCTCACAGTGGTGGCCATAAGGGGAATCGTATATTGCATTGTTTTTACAAATAAGGAATGTCTAAAATAGAGCTAGAGCTTTGACTTTCATCCATATGTGCTCCTCACGCACACTCTAACCAGTTTTACAATCTAATACTGAAGCTCTTCTTTGGCAGGTCCATCATGACAACTCTCTGTTGTTACAAGCATTGCTCAATCCCACCAGACTTAATTTAGAATTCTAGGAAGATCCAAAGGTTTTTCAAACATACCAAATATGCTGTACACCCACAGAAACCGCTTTAAAAATGATGCGAAACACATGTAAAATCTTCCATTTGCTTTGAAGGCGTTCAGGGTTTCATTTTTTTACTCAATGACTTGAAAGGACGAATGGAACAAGCAGATACAGTGTATGTAATAGTGATAAATGTTAGGGAAACTGTAGTGACTAACTTTGAAGCTTAAATGAATCTTTTAACGTTTTGGGAAATGTACTTTTTTAGAGTTAAATGAGAAGAGCAATACCACATGATAAACTAGAGCCAATGGGCAATTAACTTAGCTTAGCATAAAGACTGGAAACAGGGGAAAACAGCTAGCGTGACTTCATTTGAGGGTAATGAAATAGACCTAACTCTAAAGCTCAACACACATTATATCTCAATTGTATAATCCATACATCCATCTGTAGTGTGACTGTGTGCTCAGACAGTTATTTGACAGCCGGACCGTTTATTAGCCCTGAACACCAACGTACAACTGTACAGATCTTAGTTGTAAGCTAGCTGCTAATCGCCCAACACATCCTCATACCGAGACCGTTGGAGAGTACCAGCAACAGGTGAATCCGATCAGACTTTTGTCTTCAAGTGGTTAATGTTGAGAGGTGGGTTTAGCAACAAAAACTACTTGGTTAGGTTTAAGGAAAAGATCATGGTGGTAACACTTTATAATAACCATCATTACTAAATGGTAAAATTATAGTTAATTAAACTTGAGTTAATTGTTATTTCACTTTTGACAAACAATGAAATGGTTTACAAATTATTAATTAAGCAACTGTTTATTGTAAAGTTGCAACCGATGTTCGGTATACTTGTGATTGGTCATTAAAAAAATATATGAATTAAATATATTAATAATGAAAAATAAAATATAACAAAATAAAATATATCAATGATTAATTACAGTGCCTTAAATTTACTCATTAATGATTTTTTATTTCGTACGGGAGACAAACAGCGGTCTCCCGAGTCACAGTCCTGTGCTACTTTGGAATTTGTTGCTCTTATTGTGTCCTTTGCTCTCCTCATAATTACTATAGCTAGTAGAGGTCTCCACCTAACAATAGATACCTATCTAATAGATGGTTCTCTACTAAGTTGTTTGCCTATACAGCGGTTTTCCTTCAGAGGATGGGCTGAATCAACTTTGTGTGTGGTTGTACTGAAAAGCAACAGGAAGTCCTTGCCACATAATCGCCCTTATGTGGCAGTGTTTGTACTGATTAAAGAAATAGGATATAACATGTTTTGTAGTTAGCTTTAGAGCTACTGGTAGGTGTATTTTGTTATCTTTGACAAGGCCAGACTAGCTGTTTCACACTCTTTTAAGTCTTTAAAAAGCAACTGAACTCAAGTTTAAAGAGTCATAAATAAAAGAGGAATCTGTTTGTGGTTGGGTGGAAGGGCAGAGGACAGGGGGTGGCTATGCATGCATGTTCATAAACGTTGACCTGCTGTGTGCAGTATAACTGACGTGAATGGAGTGTAACCTGCGCAGTTTCTGATCCGCTGGTGCTTTAAACCTCGGCTGAGGACTGACCATCCAACCCGCTCGACAGATAAATACAGGAGAGGGGAGAGAAAAATGTACAGACTGCAGGAGGGAGGGAGAGAGAGTAAAAGGAGAAAATGGGGAGGCAGTGCCAAGTGCTCATAAGTCCTTGTCTCTCCCTACTTCTGCTCCAGTGTCTTTGATTCATAAGGGGTATGATGGCTGGCCAGGGCAGGGGCCAGGTATGGCGTTTTGGCAGGAGGAGGAAAAGAGGGAGGGCCGGGGACTGATTTGTAATCGTCGTCCTTGCTCTGTGGTTTACTGTGTCAGCATGCAGCCCATTTAACAGTGGTCATCGAAAAAGCAATACCATCCATATATCAGGCTGTCACGTGCGATTCATCAGCTCCTATGTCTCCTGAGTTTTTCTTTATAGAAAGAGAAAAGGCAAAGCAGCAGTTGTCATGTCATGTTTGAAAAGGTGAAGAAAGGAGGGGGGGTGGGGAGGGGGTGGATGCTACCTCAGGCCACTTGGGGGCACTGGTGGCACAAAGAATCCCTTTACCTTTCTCTCTTATGCTTTGTCAAGAGATGTGGATCTGGTTGCCGCTCGCTGCTCGCTGCTCTCTCCGTCGTTCCCCTCCACCACAGGTTTGGATTATATAACTATGCATTCATTAACACATCTTCTGCCATGTGCTTCTTTCCCAGCAGATGGTTAACTGAAGGCCACAGAGGACATTAGGCGGGGGGGGGGGGGCAGAATCTCTCATAGGTGTTTGTAAGGGAACTTGGTGAAGTCGTGAGAATCAAAGTCATAGCTGACTGCCACATAATGAGATATACGGTAACTCTAGTTGAGGTGGGATCCAATTATCAGTAAAAAAGAAACCTGACACCAGTGGAACTGTCACACATTTCTGTTGTCATATCAGCTTATAGGCTGTCCCTCCCTCTGTTTTCATCTCTATCTTCCTCAAAAAAAAAATACTCTCACGTCCTTCCTCCCTTTTTTATGCAAACAGCATGCCTTCCCAGACTGAGTGATGTGTAAATAAGACATAAGGCAGGCAGACAGAGTTGAGAGGCTCAGTCGCTGTTCAGCTAAATGTTGGAACGGGCAAGACGTGAGATTTAAGTCGCTTTGAATATGGTATGATCATTACAGACGCGTCGGCTCCAGCATCTGACAAGCAGCCGCCACACTGGGGTATTAACGCGTTACAGAGTTTGCTGAGGATAGCAGCGCAAACAAAACAAAACAAGACAAAAACATCCCGACAGCAGAGGCAATTCTGGGGACAAAAACGCATCATAAGACGAAGGAGGTCAGAGGAGAGTTGAAAGATGTTTTCATGCTGGCTGACAGGCCGCAAATGTAGACTGGCAACAGTGATGTGCAGAGGGACGTCTCAGAACACCTTACTTGCATAAAGCAAATAGACTAAAACTGCAAGATAACGCTACTTATTATGTGATCTGAAAACTGAAATAAGAAAAAAAATGTCACCTTGTTCACCAACTCCCATCACATAGGACCAACAGCGCCTCATTTCAACTCCGCAGTGTACTCGCATATTGTTGCTGACCAAAGTTCAGCCATTTATCACCACAATACAGTCTTTTTCGGATGGATGCTTCCAGCAGGATAATGTGCCATCAGATGCATTAATGTGCCCCCCGAAATATTTGCTGGAACTGTGCGATGCTATCAAGTCAGCATGGGCCAAGAGCCCTGTGGAAAGTTTCCAGAATCTAGTTGAGTCAGTGCTTCAAGGAATTCAAGGTTGTTTAGGAGGCAAGAAGCAGCCTTGCCTTTTAAAAAAGGAAAAGTATGGTGTACTAAACTCAAGTAAAGGTAATAAATGACAATTAATTTATTTTGTTAACAAGTATTATCTGTTTAGCCAAAGCTTGAATTAGTTTATTCCTAATATTTAGTAATATTCATCATTAAAAAATACTGTTTCATGTAAAATTATGCATTCAAATCTTAATAGAGTAAAATTACAATGTTTTGGCATCAGAATATACATGGTTTCAGAACATTTTTATATTGCTGGATTAGCATTATAGATGCATTAAAGATGAAGGGAGATGATGATTTTTGAGTCTCATTTCCAGGTCATCTGTATTTGACGACCTGTGAATGAGACTTGCTCACTCCACTTGCCAATGGAAAGTCAGGTGAAGTTTTGTAGTCCACAAAACACTTGTGGAGCTTCACGGAAAAACAGTGTTGCAGCATTCCGCTAAACAACTGAAGTAGATGGGGACTGTTATAAATAAATAAAACGAATAAATATAAAATGACTCCATACAGCTTGTCTGGCGTAATCCAAGTGTCCGGAAGACCTGAGATCCCAAACTGATATGAAAAAACGTCGTTTACACCCTTTTAGCCGTAATCTTTACTGTAGCCACTAAGCTAAAAGTGTTAGCGTGCATCCTGTCTGAAGTGGGTGCACGTGCTTGACTGTTATATTCCACCATTGATGCCATAGATTCTATCGTAGTCCAAAAAAAAAGTCAAACCACTGTTGCTCTGGCTGACATGTTTATTCATTACAATGAACTTTGGGCATTGTGGTCTATGTTGAACAAATCCCACATACACCATCAGCCACAGTAGCTACATAAAAAAATGCAAGGATGTATGTCTCCAATGTGAATCAGTGACCTTGTGGCTGAGAGCTACAAACACGGCAGATGCATTAAGTCAGACAGTATGGAGACATGGACTAATGTATATTGCCTGTGTCCTTGTAGCGGAGAATCTATTCAAGTAAGTTTTCATTCAGTCCTCAGATATTCCAACCCCGAAAAATATCCAGAAAAGTTGTCAGTGCTCTCTTGACCATTGAGTGCACTTGTGATTTATTATTAAGAAAGGGACAAACGCTAACTTAAAACAATAACTGAATAATTTATATTGACTGTCTCCATCTTAGTGCTAAATATGCACTACTTACAGAACCATACCGAGGGCAGAGCTGGATATTTAACCCTAGGATGTTTCCAGTCATTGGCAGTATAAACTCCTGTATGTCTCTATTAACCTGTGTTTGCATAGGTGTACAGTAAAACCATGCACAGGTGTATCTGTATATGTAGAGAATTCTGTGTGGGTGCGTTTGCGTGCACCTCGGTGCTCAAGTCTGTGGAAATGGCAGCTTGTCTCCCGGGCAGTGTGTCTGGCCAGGTCCTCTTGTATGTGGGCAGAAAACAGAGAAGCTGCTTTCTGGAGCCATCACAGCCCTGACAGTGAGAGGAGTCACCGTGGAAAACTTGGCACTGTGCTAGAAATGTTTGCTGAAGGATATAAGCCTACCTGTAGCAGAAGTTCACAAGCATCACATACCAAAGGCAGGAAAAGCTCTTTTGTGCACTACACTGCCGTTTAATTTAGATTTGTGTGTCTGGCAATCATTTCATTAGGTGCAGAGTTTTTATGTAATTAAGGCAGACTTGAATATGATAATTGTTCCTTTTGTTCTTGAGTAAAGGCTGCTCAAATGTGACTTTTGAGAGCGAGCCAGTCCCTCAAACACAAGTGGATATCTGCCAAACTGGTCTATTTCTGTCCCTCTCTGTTCGCTACCCGACCGGGCCAGTCAGAACAGGTTTCTCTCCTCATGAGCCCAAATGCCAAGAGCTCTGCAATTACTGCTGTAATTTGCTTGAATTGGCCATTAGTACTCAGCTTGAATCAGAGTCCGAAACACACATCAACAGGCAGATGTGAATTCAATCAAACAACCTCAGTCCCTCAGTAATGCACCGGTACAGACCTTTTTTCTTTTTGCATCATATAGATTAAATGGTTTGTTCCTGCCCTTTTGATAAGTGGAAGTTTTAAAACTTCCACTTATCAAAAAAAAAAATATATTACTTGTTACTTCAGTTCTTGGAAATGTTTTCATATCCAGACAGCAATACATGCTACATTTCTGAAAATTCAATTAACAAAATGACCACATGAAAAGGCAAATCTATATTATATGTTACTTTAAGTTAGTCAGAGCTTACTCATATTTTTCTCCTGCAATTGTTCAAGCATGTAACAAATATGCAGTATGAATGTATAAAACATAAATAGGTAAATAGAAAACTGATAACTGATACTGAAGAAGAAGAAAAGAATAACTGAAATATCTTAAAGTAATTTGGCCCTCCATTACGCAGTGATCACTAATTAAATCATACAAATTTATAAAACCTTTCATATAACCCTCTTCCACGAAAAAGACTCCTTTTGACAAATAACTGCTTCAAAATCCTTTTTAGCCATTTATACAGCTACCTCCTTCTTAATGAAGAGAGTTTTCTCAGTACTTAGCCCAACAAAACATTCTTTTTGTGAAACAATGAAATTAAACATAAATGTAAGAGCAATTAGTAAGGCAAATTTAGTATAGAAGAAACTTTTAAGTTGCTGTAATGACCTCCTACTTTGCCTTTCTGGTCCGTTTTCCTCCAGAATCCCCCAAACATGTAATGGAGGGTGGCCTGTGCCGTCTCCCTCCACTCACTTGCTCTAGCTCTCTCTACAATGTGCGTCACATCTCTGTCCCATGTCCGGCTCCGGCTAATCTATCAGTTACGTGTAAAAGTTCTGCTGGTGTGTGTTGTTTAACATCCACTTCAATGTAGCGGTCCTTATATCTTGGACCCAGTGATGATGCGATGCAGAAAATGGGATTCCATGAGAGCGAAGCGTTGTTTTACCACCATGGTCCATGTCAGCCTCCACTTAAAAGACGTCTCGGGGCTCTCACCAAGGAGATCACGTCAGCAAATGTGACTGGAATGTCCTTCTTTTACTTTTACTTGGAAACAAAACATTGATATCAGTGAATGCCATCTTATTCTCCCATATTGGCCAATGTCAGTCAACGAGGCGAATATGGGCCAATACCGATGTTACAATATTATGAACTATTATTTGGCTCCATTATCTTTGCTAGGTTAATTGTTTTCTTCGATTCTACGCATGCACACTGCCAATTGTCATTATGAGTCCCTGGCACTCTTCATAACATCTAATCTTTGTAATCAGTGTCGTTGGGCATGTTGGGTGTCAGTTTGTTGATGATAGTCCGACATCACAGGTGTCTGAGTTTACAACTGCCAATCATAATAGAAAAGGCTAGGAGCTGATAATCACTCGCTGCTATTAACAGCTGAGTGCTTTGATTTCATTAACAAACCGACTGCTCTGCTTTAGTTTTCCATGACCAGAGGCTTAAGCACCATGCTGCACTTAAAAACCATGTTCAAGGGCTGTTGACATGTTTCGATGCTCAGTTCTTGGAATCTTATTTTTCCCATACAGGTTCCAAGAAAATTCAAGTGGAGCTGGCTGAATGGTGGTCTGTCATTAGCAAAGGTAATGCATCATCAAACTTGTGAATAAGAGATATTCTTAGCAAGCTACAACCAGCCCTCTGCTATAACTACAATATATTGGAAAGCTGAACCTCACACAGTAATGGAAAACACAAGATGGTATAAACAGTACAATCCTTTAGTCTTCTTAAGCAACTCATAGCTTTCAGGTGAACCTTGCTTCATTCAGTCAATTCTCAAAACTCACATAATGCTCCCTTTCTTTCCAAGGTTATAGATCTTTGTAGAATGGCACAGAAATGAGGCAGGACACTGAAGAACTATTTCTGTGCAGCTGTTTTTAAAAATAGTGCTTGCCCTTTCTTTTAATGTTGTTCACAAGGTGTAAAAAACAAACCACTTGCAGCATACTGTATATGGCTACAGTTTCAAAGAGATCATACTGGATAGTTTGCAGCACTTTTAGTCCAACAACAACAAGAAACAGGGACACAATTCCTCTGACGGAACGCACTCAAAGCCAATACGAGCTAATGTCATTCAACTGCTGAACTACAGCCACACCAGTTTGAAGCCTCACCTCATGATATCACCTGGTTTCAGACAGCCATGTGTCCTGATGGTCTGAAGTAGCTAATGTGTGAAGTGTACACATTCTCACTTAACATTTTCCTTCATGATTTTTTGCGCTGAGACATTTAGACGAAGCCCCTGTACTTTGAATCCAACCGTTGCTGCCAAGTGTAGACATGCTGATGAGCACCACCTACAGGTGAGGAGAGTAACAGTTTTGGGTGCCGCCTGCAGTCAATATATGATATTGCAACTTGTCTCTTTCTGTATGTATGCTGTGCTATTAATTAACCCTTTCATGCAGGAAATATGACTTCCAAAAACCAGTTAACTGGTTTAAATCATGAATTCATTAATTAATCATGCCAATATCTTTTCCCGTCCCAATACGTATCAATTTGAAGGAGTTACGTAAATGTCCACTGTGGTTGACAACCTACATTACAGTATAAAGTGATTCTGAACTGTTAAATCCTTTTATCCCTAGAAAACCAGACAAATAACGAACCAATTAAGATGCAAGGAATGCTTTTATTCAGATTTTCAATGATATCTTTTCTTTTTTCTGTGACTGAAAATGCATCTGTCCAAAGGGTAAATTCTACCCATTAGACCCAATTTAAAAAAAATGTGCCTATATTCATATAAAACCCAAAGACTATTTATTAGTGCTCTTTAATAAAACTGTTCCAAGTGTCATTTTAATCATAATTTTGAATAAAACACACAAAATTAGGCTTAATCTAAATAGGAAGGAAATACCCTTTGGTGCATAATGTCCACGAGAGGAAACAAGAAATAATGTTACTGAATCATGGATAAAAGTATTTCTAACACCTTATTTGGTTGGTCGTTTCTTCTTACTGTTTGGTTTCCTGAGAATACAAGGATTCAACAGTTATTCCAGAGCTACTTGGTGCATCTCCTCTCCCCTTCACCATAAGATATTTATGAGCTGGAACAGTGACAGGGCTTTTGGGGTCCGCCATTTGGTTGTTGTGACATGGTACTTCATCTCAATGGTTAAAATGTCTTCCAAATATCAGTCCACTGTAGTGAACACCATGTATGAAACCGGATAATACATGTTAACATGTTCAGAAATTGATCAGGCCTTTTAAACCTAATTTACTCACATGTTAGCTATTGTCACAACCCTGCTCACATTATCACTGCAACTCTTAACATAACATCCCCTTACATGTTGGCTCTACATCAACAACTTGCATATCAAAAGGCATTTATGTTGTAAGTCAAACTCCATATCGAAAGTAAAATACTGTAAATCTGACCATGCTCATGGGGTCAATTCTACTGAAGAACAAAAATATCCTTAATAAAAAAAATAGATCCCGAGGAGACAATAGAAGAGAAGTACAGATATATTCTTATTTATTAAACACAACACAAAAAGCATGTGCTCTCTCTACCCAACCCACACACAACTGCTCTGTTTAACCTTTTGTCCCAGCACTGATCGTTCTGTTACTTCTGTGTTTGACTGTTAGGTTTGCTCCACCGCAAAAGAAACTATCTGTTCTTCCCTCGACCTACATATTGTGAGTTTTCTTGTAAATGTAAAAAGAAAAACCCATCCATAATATTACCATTATTCTAAGCTGTTCATTTCACATTTTTGACCATGTTTCTGCTTCAGCTGGCCCGCAGAAAGACAAGACTGCAGTATATGATTTACAGGTCTTGGAGCCGCTCCATAGTCAGTTAATAATAGAACAAATCCTACGACAGTACGACAGCAGCCATTGTGATTTACTAGGATATAGAAACATGTTCTGATTCAGCCCCACGTTCAAATAAAACTAATTTGGATGGCATATATCTTGAAATTCAATAAGGGCAAGGAGTCGGTCACAAATTCTGGACTGAAAAAGTGTCAAGTGTGAAGTGTCACCTGACGATATTATTAGTCTCGTTGTTGCTGTGATTTCTAGTTTAGGAACGCAGTAATCTGTGCTTGTAGAACTCAAAATCAAAATCCATTTTAGAGAGGATTTCCCTGTTGATACTGACTTCTGTTATTAAAACTCCATTCATAAATAAATGTTGCAGCACAGAAATAAAGGATGGGAAAGCTAGAGAAGTTGCATGTCCCCAAAAGAACCAATGCAATCCCTTCACGCATATCTGAAAATAGCTCAAATATATCTGATTTTTATTGGTGGAGCCAATTGAGGATAAGCATCACATCTTCGTTTCCTTTATTTCTACCTTGGTTTCTTCATCTTTTTTCCCTCCCTCTCTGTATGCCCCTCACTCTCGACTCTCACAAAAACAGAAATACACTCCCATACACATGGACGCCACAAAACCACCACCCACTTGTGACTTTTTTTCGCAGAGCTTTGTAATGGCTTTGATCAATAATTGATCAAGGGGAATCTTCTGACTGTTCAAAGAGCGTAAGAAGTGTGCGGAGGCAACCATTTTCACTTTCTCACAGGATCCACGCAAAGAGGAGCCCCCCGTCACACAGAGGCTCTGCTGCCACCGCAGACGACACGAAACCCCATCCACAATAACATAACACTACATATCTGCACACGTCTGACATTACCTGGAGCTTTTGGACCTGCCAAGTCATATACATCCGAGCGCCAGACAGCAGACCAAGGTAACATGTCACCTACTGAGATCTTAAATGTCTCTGGAGCTGAGATCTAAAATGTCATGGCCTCGGGGCTCGAGTGCTTTCTGATAGGCAATTCTGCTTGAGAGATCTGTCCGGGTTCAATGGCTGGGCTGTGCCACTGCCACTTGACAGCTCTATTTTCTAGCCCATGAAAAGGACATGTCAGGTTGTCTTATGCAGTCTTATTTTATTCTGTTGTGTGTGCATGGATGCAGAAGTGATGTAGATGACAGAAGTGAAAACCTTTCTGATTCTTCCTTTCTTGTTCACTCTTTCATCTGCCCATCTTATCTGAGATTAGATAGGATTTAATGCTAGCGTCTTCCTTTTAAAAATCTGTCAACTCCTCCGCGTGACCACAAAGTGAACACTAAGTACGACAAGTAACAGATTTGTGAGGATTGCCTCGGCTAGGTTGCGTGCTAGCTGATGCAGTGGTGCTGAGTGTTCGCCCTACTCTGTCGTGCCTTGTGTATATAAATGTGTGCAATTCCAGTGTGTATTCGCTCCTCCTGCAGAAAGGATTCCTCAGCATTCCTCTGCCCTCTCTCCACATGCCCGGCCTCAGGGATCCCGAGAAGAAGAGGGCGGTGGAAGAGAAAAAGAAAAAAAAAACAGAACAATGGAACGTAGAATACCAAGCGCTGTTGTCTGGGAGCTGTTTACTCTGTCTGCAGGCTACATGCTGTGTTTGAGCAAGTGTGTGTGTGTGTGTGTGTGTGTGTGTGTGTGTGTGTGTGTGTGTGTAGGTGCACGCTTTTGTG
The DNA here is from genome assembly GCF_040436345.1 of Pagrus major. Classification (NCBI taxonomy): domain Eukaryota; kingdom Metazoa; phylum Chordata; class Actinopteri; order Spariformes; family Sparidae; genus Pagrus; species Pagrus major. Next base: position 13,393,565 of record NC_133217.1, read on the forward strand.
TTTACTGCCCCTGCTTGTACGGGTACCAGGTGTGCTATCGCAGACCGAGCGAGAGACAATAGTTGTCAGAGAGAGAGGGAGAGGAGGAGTGAGAGCGAGAGAGGGGGCGAGAGTTGGCGGAGGGAAGTGAATGAAAAATTCATACGGCTGCAGGTCCCAAAAGCCCTTCTGTCTTTGCCAGGAGTCCTCAGCTTCAAACTGCTGGGCAGGGGCGGTGGGACTGTGCCAGAGAGATGGGAGGCACACACAAACACACTTGTATAAGAAGCAAATGGAAGAACAGGGCCAGAGGAGGTGTTATCTAGGAATCAGGAATAGGCTGAAAAGAGAGTCAACAGCACAACAACAACATCGCTTAACATCAACAGGGTGCACAGGACAGCATCCTAATAGGATCCTGTTCTGGTGGCAGCCATTACGACTAACCCCCCAGTCACTCCTGTAAGTGAGGAGCGTGACGCAATGTGTTTGCCTCCTAAAACTGTTTTTGTGTGCTGAAGTAAAGTTAATATGATCTTACCATTGGCTTTTATAACACCCAGCCCACTGGAAGAGTGTAGAAAAGAAATTTGATCCAAATTAGGCTAAATGAGAAGGTTGCTGCTGAGAGGAATCCCAATGAAGACATGCTAAACAGATCAGATGACAGGGATCTGTGTCATTATAAAGACAACATCTAGATGAATACCTGTGACACAGCCCAGAGCTGACAAAAAGAAATAAATAAAAAAACGAGAGATACAGAGGAAAGGGGGAAAAGGAGCGAGTGAGAAGAAGAAGAAGCCTCCTCTTCTTTACTCACTACTGCAGCGTTGCCATAGCCACCGCTGCATCCTTAGGATGCCAGGGCAGAGCGACTTAGAGGAGGTAGACCAGAGGAAGGAAGGAGGGGGGGAAACTTTTTTACAGCTCTACCTCTCTCTCACTGTGTGAAAGTGGGTCAACAAACACTCTGACTCTCTCTCTTACACACACACAGTACCCGTCACTTTGCAAACTGCTCAGTTCTACTTGTGTGTGTGTGTGTGTGTGTGTGTATGTGTGTGTGCTGGAATCGAGCAATGAGTGAGGTGGGGTCTTGAGGAAACCTGGCTTTTCTCCAAGGGCACATGAAGACAGGCACAGAAGCGAAGAAAAACATCGTGTGTTTGACATGGATTGCCTGAGATGTGCATCCACAGTAAATCCAATCAGGCCTGTCAGCACACTCTGCATGAGAATTTCTGATGAATTTGATTTGGCCTCACTGTACTCAACTGCCATTTTTGGAAAGAATCAATAACAACAATCAATAATAAAACAGAGCCTTAGTCACAGCCTTGATTTCAAGTTAAAGAAACACTTTTACAGACAGTTGGATCCAGATTTATTAATTTTCAATCTGATAAGGGCGAGGGAGCCGCACTGTTTCCAATATATGATCATTTTCGACTGTCTTGGTTCGGTTTGGATGAAGGGTTCTTTGAGTAGACACTGACAAGAACTGCATTGTGGATTTGGTTTTATTTACTTTACATTACATTCATGCAAAAACACTATCTCGATTAATTAAAACCCATTATTTTGCCAGGTTGAAGGTAGTTCCTTCACACCCCTGGAAGTATTTACTGTGTCTCTCTTGTTTGGAAAGTAGAAAATAACGTGAACAGAAAACTGTGGGTGTCCTGTCATGCTGGAGCAGGATGATAAAGAGTTACACCAGTCCAAATGCAAATAATATAGGGATTTATGAGGCACACACACACACACACACACACACACACACACACACATGGTTTGGGGATAGGTATTGTTAGGATTTCATCAATACTACTACTCTTATTATACCTTACCGGTTTCTGATAGGCAATAAATATATGTATGTATGTATTAAATATATGTAAAAAAGAATACATTCAGAACAGGAATATGATTCAATGTTTTAAACACAACTATATTGTTTCAAGAGCAGCAACAAGTAAAATCGTGTTCACAACAACACCTGGTATCTTGTTTACACAAGGGAAATCACTATAAACTCAATAATGTCTCACTGGAAACAAACCTGAAATGTCAGTAAAATAAATAATATGCCTGACATCAAACTAACCCTAACCCTGAGTGAAGTTTAAGAAGAAGGAAGAACACAGACATCAGACAGTCAGGGATGATTCACTGCCTGCAGGCACCTCTGGTAGAGGGATGATGGGCTGGTTTGTCTCAGCCAACCGCTAAGTTTCCAAGAATCTGCCAAATCTTAAGATACCGTCTCGTGGCACTCTAAGCTACAACAGTTAGATCACATAGAGATAGCTTTTGTTTTAGCTTGTCTGTAAGAATTAGCTATTGGCCGAACTAGCGTGCTGTGCTTGTGTGTATTTGTAACATGATAATCAATTCAACTTTAAAAAATACAGATAACAGAACCACCAACGTTGAAGCCTATCAAGAAAATAATTTTGCCCCAGGGACCCTTTTAATACCGGGTTTCAGTAGCCACCCCTATGGACATAACACCCCAGTATCCAACTCATTTAAAACCAAGTATAAAACAGCACACCTCCACTTGTAATTTAGGAATATCTATAGTTACATCATCTTTCCAGTTAACTAGAAAAACAACAAAACATATCTAGTTACTTTTGAAAATGACTGAATGGCATAAATCTGCTCAAAACAAAGGTGCTCTTAAGATGATGATCACTTTGCAAATATTTGTCATTTTGGTTTTGATTAAGCACAGATCATCACACCTGGGGCGTCTTAAGGTTCAAGGTGTTTTTGTGAGGGTATCATGGCTATGTGAAGGGAACAAAACCCTCTTAACATAGTGTTGACTCCCCAGCCCCCAAGTTCACTGTTGGTTTAGATGTAGGTCATGAAGTCCTTTCATCACCATGAGTGCGGACATCCATCTGTAAGGACCATTGGTTTATCCTCACGGTCAGTATGGTCGTTTCTCTGTCGGAGCTGAATCAGGCCCCGGAGAGCCAGAGGGCCCATTTACCAACATTGTAAGACATATGGCACATAAACACATAAAGTGCTCACATGTGCACACACATACACAAACACCCGAGCCATTTACCAACATGACGTGAACATAAGAGTGATGGGAACAGACCCAGATGTCAAGGAAAATCACATACGAGCAGAGGAACTGTGGGTCCTAGTGTGTGTTCTCATGTGTGTGCTCCTCCCCGGCGTCCACATCTCTCTCAGTGACATGATGAGCATGTGACGGGAGCAGGGGAGCACTCAACTGAGTCATAGTCCCCAGGGGGCAAGTGTGATGATCAAGAGGACCTTTGGGAGAGCAACTGAAGCTTTACCTAAACAGCCCTCCACTCATTCCCAGAGTCATCTCCCTTACCACTCACTAACCTGGCCCCATAAATTCACCAGTCGGGTCCCAGTGGACCCATACTGATGTCGGATCCTGAAGAGTAAAAGTTATCATAGACTATTATTCTGGTGGGGCTGGTGGAAGAGATGTGTGATCTCAGAATGTGAGACAAAGCCTGTGTAGGAACGGGATTTCTGTTTTGTGCAGCACTAACATTTTTCCATCACTCTGCAGCCTTATTATGCTCTTATGGCCTCCCTATTCTATTCCACACCACAGAATCTTTATCTTCCTTCCTTCCCGCTCTGACCCCCTTTGGATTGCACTGTCCAGAGTCAAGACCTAAAGCCTGAAGCATCGCCGGCAGGCTCCAAGACAGCAGCTGTGCATGACACATGTTCACCAAAAAACTCCTTTATTTGCTTCATTTCACTCCTCCTCACACTTAATTTCACTCCTCCTCTGGCCCCCCACCACTCGGTTCTGAACAGGTGATCCCTCCAGAGGGCCGGTATTAAACCCTTCACTTACTTCTCGTGCTACTCCCTCCTCCAGCTCTCTCAAGGCCCTCTGAAACCCCGTCATGAGTGACAACCAGAAACATCTGTCCCAAGAGCTGGCAGCACAAGCCGAGATGGACGTCTCAAAGAAACATCCAAACCAGGGAGAAGACAGTGAAAAGAAGCCACGGGGCAGCTGCCGAGGAAGACTTTTCAAATCTTATCCATCAAATAAGTTTGACAGCACTGGCTGTAGCCTGCTGCCAAGTATAAAAACTATGCATTGAAAATAACTCTTGATTTGTAGATCCATACTCACCTCAATCTACCTCATTTTCCAAACAGAGAACTCTATACAAAACACATTAGTAGCCTAAAGCTAGATTTACAGTCGAGACAAGGGAGTCCCGCTGTAGATAAGGTGTACGTTTTGATTTAAAGCTCAGCGGTGGATTTCACCCATTGATGGAGCGATCAGTGGCTACGTCCATAGCCAGGCCGTAACCCCGCAATGCAATACTACAGTATAAATCAAGCTTAAACCTCCAACCTCCTTGGTATGCCTGAAACAAACCCCTCTGGTGTCAGAGTCTTCTGCTCTCCTGAACCCCTCACTATGAATTCTGTGCAGTATAACAATGTCACCCTTGTGGGATTGTAAAAAAAACATTGCAGAGGCAATAAAATTTACTCAAAAACATATTTTACAAATCAGATAGTAGTATATAAATTGTTCTTATTTAAAGTTGGGGATGTCATGGCTGTAGTTAAACACTGGAAATTTTGCTGTCAGAGGGAGACTTTGCAGCAAGGGCCATAGGTTTCTTGTTTGATTTCTACGTTCAATGTGAAAAATTATTTGTGATATATAAAAAAAGTTGAGTCAAGTTTCCTACAAAACCTATTTGCTGATGCAAACAAGTAAGAACTTTATATGAATGTGACTTTTTTTCAGAGACTGGGTTGTAAAAGAATGCTTTATAGCAAAAATGATACTTTTATGCCATTACAGATAATCAACAACGAACAAAGGAGCATCCGTTATGTGTACAGCTCGGTATGGTACAAAATCCCATTAGCAGTCTATATTATACAGTGTGACTGATACCGAGCAACATAACACTTGAGCTGCACAGGAGTATGAGGAAAGCTGGCCATAATGCAGTATCAGAGAGCTTCATCACCCTAAGGTGCACAGAAATGAAATCCATCAGGTCTAAATCTAGCATCGACATCTCTCAACACTGGGCCCTGACTCCAGCAGTTTGTTCCATTACCATTCCAGCGGGTTTATCTAGAATATGCCTTTTCCAGCTCATTATGCCCACTTTAGGCTCCCATAAGGTCATTAATCCCAATCACTGTGTTCATTTTCACACATGCCAAACCATTATTCCACACTTGGCATATCTTTTTACCCTTCTGTAATGCACTCTCGCACGCACACGTGCACACACAGACACACGCAAATCGCCACAGTCTCCTTCTACTTAGTCATTCTGTTTGTGTCACACTGTCTGTGATTGCATAATAACAAAAAAAATACTGCGCGGGGGGATCATGAGATGATAATGATCAGTGAAAATCTTGCCAAATATAGGCTTATGAACTTGAAATGTATCTGTGATGACACATTTCAGCACTCTTCAGTACTGCGAGTTAGATTTGTGAAGCAGCTTGCTCGCGTATAGATGATTTGCCCTCATCCAGAATATTTGTCATGCTGGAGAGCTTTTCGGATTCAGCGCTCAATGCCTTGTAGAGATTACAGCTGTTTCGGGAATATATTTAAAAATCTGCTGAGGTGCTCCTTGGCTCTGAAAACGTAGGAAGGAAACAAAGAAGAGAGAGCAATGCAAACACAGATCACTGTTTCTCTTTTATTTGTTATTCATTCGATTGTGTGGTTATTGATCCTGAAACAATGGGAAGTCAAGCTAACAGAGGGAGAGGAAAGGAGTACTGGGTTCATTTGTATCCCTCAACACCAGCAAAGAACATACTCAAGGTAACAGTACACGCATGAAGGAATGTGCATGCTTGCGGGCCTGAGATATGAGTCTATATGTGCATATGATAATGCCTTAGAGTCTCTGTATTTATAAATGTAGACCTATGATCAATGCCGGGGTGCTGAGCTCAGTTATGCGCAGCGTTGGGTAATCAGTTGCTGGGTTGCAGAGATGCTAATGAGCAGAGCAACAGGACGGGGATCAGAACACACAATCAGAGAAAGGAGATAAAGAGGGAAAATGATCAATGAGTGTGATTTGTGCCGAAGTTCTGTGCTAGGGGGGGATTCATCTTTCTTATTCAGGGGGGCGTTTCAGACCTTATGCTTGGTTGTTAGATAGAAGAAGTAGTAACAAGCACAGTAAAAGATGTATATATAGTCCCGGAGAACAAACGAACCTAACAAATCATTTGTTTTACAGTAGCATGCAAGCCTGTAGCAAACCCCATTTCTCTCTTTCTCTCGCACGCACACACACACACACACGCACACACACACACACACACACACACACTGATGTCGATACTTTTGGCAGCTCTTAGTATTCACACACGACCACATGGCTGTGAGGGAGTAGCCCTGCAGTGGATGGAGAGGAGAAGCATAATAGAAAAACTCATTTGAAGGGAACCTAGGAGCCCAGGACCACATTAAGCCCAGCCGCCGGCCTGAATGAAAGATCATGTTGAACTCGTCACACAGCGAGCGTGTGTGTTTTTGTGTGTGGCAGAGAGAATGAGGGGCAGAGAGAGAATAAAAACAGTATAAATATGATAAGAAGAGATGAAAAAGATGCGGAAATCGAATAAAGAAGGCTGAGTGTGCAAAAAAAACAAAAAAGAGTCCCCTGACTCTCCAGGCTATGAAGTTTTTTCTGGGTCGGTTTCCATCCTTCATTCAGTGCTTTTCACAGTCTGCAATTTCAACAGACAAACTGTTTTCCTGCAGTTTACTCCACAGTTTTAACGGTTATTGATTCTTCTGGACTAAAACATTGTGTTTGACCTGAATATAAAACATACCTGGTAGGAGCAACCAGCTCACAATACTTTTACTTTGCCCACAACAGAACTTCTGTAACTGCTTGTGTACATTGAAATGACAGCGCCCAGCAGCAGATGAAATCTTTAATGCATCGCAGTACCTCAGATCATGATCCCAGTTTTTTGCCAGACAATCCCCTGCGTGAACGTCTGTTTCTTCCAAAGCCTTCAGTCAGGGGAACACTGTCTCTGATTCCACCGAGGGCGCTAACCTCCTTTTTCCCCTTTTGCTCTCTCTGTCTCCGACTCGAATTTCCTACAGGCGCCAAGATGAGTTTAGCCCATTTTCTTTCATTTGGTCGAGGTCAGACAAGAGGAACACCTGTGGGATTCACCCTTTGAGGAAAAAAAAATCACTTTTTTACTTTCTTATTCTTCACTTCTTTTGTCCCTCCTTTCCACCCCTATTTAGCCAAGGTCAAGGAGATTTTACCGGCACTCCCATTTTCCCATTTGCTACCGCCGGCTGTGGTCTCTTGTCTCTAGACGAATTGTCATGCAGAAATTAAAAGCACGGACATTCTGGGAAGATCCATGGCTGAATTTATGCTGCTTTGTGCATCCACACTTTGTACTGTTTCTAAAATGTCAGAGCAGGGGTCTCTGAATAAAACATCATCTATCTTTAACTCTGCAAGGATTTACCTTAGAGTGAACTCTACAAAGTGAAATTCTCATAACACATCTGCTTTAAGAGTGATTGACCCTTCCAGCAACTTTGGAAATATATTCAGTCACAGGGATGCCCATGGTGGACAGCAACAATGCAGTTAGGAGATCACACACCTCAAGCTGCTTTTGGTCTTCTCAGCCGTTCGGTAGAGCAGAACTTCAACTGTTATATCTTTATGAAGAGTTTGTAGACTCAACCAGGCTTGAGTCATCCTGAGCAAGTTGAGGGATGTTAGGCAAAAAATACTTTCCAAGTTAAGGTCAGAAAAATCATTCTTACCCCCAGATTCCACCAAGATCTGCCCGCCAGAGCAGATCAAGGCCGCTCTAGACAATGCTCATGTTTCCACCGGCTGCGCCAAAGCACATTTCAACAAGTCTATTTTTGGTGAAAGCGGATGGCAGCCACGTCAATCTGCACAGAGTAGATCGAGCCAGACAGAAAGTCAGACAACGAAACGGCATAGTGCATCCGGTCAATTTTCAAAATAACTGACTCGGATTATACAGTTGGAAATATTAACATTAAACACACTTAAAACATACAAATAATGAAATGATCTAACTGTGTTGCCTACTCAACCACAGTAGAAGCACAAAAATCAAGCTAAAATGATGAAGTAAACACGATACGACCAACTCATCAACATCAGGCAGGGATGACGCTCCGCTTCTGAAACGCTCACAGTGGGATATGAATTTGCGTGGAGGATGGAAGAAAACAGCGTTGCACACACCAGGTAGCAGGGAGCCTGCCCAGTGGAATCAAGAGGTTAGCATGAGTCCTATTTGTAAATTACATTGCATTTGTGGAAAAAAAAGTAGTATAAAGCCTTTTGTTGCTCCAGAGGAAGTTGCATGTAATCTGATACATTTCAGCAATGTCCCTTAAACTGCTCTCCGCTCTGCGGACAATAAGCACTGAGTCTATTTTTCTTCCTTTTCAAATCCTGCCGTTAGCGCAAATGTTAAATAATGGTAAGAGTAGTACTGATAACAATGTTTAACAAAAAACACATTTTCCAATTCAATATTTTCTTATGATAACTGTTGACAGATGATTTAGTTGATTCTTTGTTGAGATTATGTTTTCTTTGTGATTTTGAATGAAAACACAGTCACTGATCATGCAAATATCATTGTGATAACATTGGCAATAACAAAGTCAAATTTAACAGTTGTGCACTTTAACAACTTTGTCTGATCACTGGGTGCAGTTTAACTCATGGGCAAAGGCCATGTCTACATTGAAGTGTATAGCAAACACAAATAAAAAAAATTAAAAAATCATCATCCCCCAAAATAACTATTGTTCTGGTGGTACACCACACAAACGTCTGATCTGATTAAACTAAGACTAGATAATTTGTTTGTAGTTTTTGTATTACACTATAGCAGGGTTGGCAAAAGTACATAGACATTACTTTTTGTGAGATACATTTTTTTTCAATATGTAGGATCCCTAATTATTTATCATCTTTTATGATGTATATATGTATAATGTATAATGTATGTAGCTGTCTGCCACAGCTGACAGTTAGCAACAATGTGGATGAAGTCAGTCAATTGAGGGAAAACCATTTGCATCTTAACAATACAAAACAGTATAAACAGTGCAAACAGTTTTGGCCCTCCAAGGGAAAAAAACTATTGGCACCCCTTAACTATAGGGTACGGTTTCTGCATGATTTAAAAGTTTCATTTTTTATATTTTTTAAAAATGTAAACATTAGTTGTATTTACTTATTGAAAAATGTAATATTTCTTAAGATTTACAGGTTACTCTTGTCCAAAAAAGAGATGTGTAACAAATATACCTTACAATTTACTTTCATAAAAAAATAATAATAATGCAGATATTAAATATAATAATACATAATACAAAAAACTATGTGGTCAGTTGAAAGAATAAATCCCCTAATTCCCTTGATGGGACAATTAAAGGGTTAATCTGCAGATCTTAAATCAAACATAATTTCCTGTAATCCAAACTTGTCTGTTCCTCTCATATTGATTAATCAGTTAGACGGAGCTCACAGACGCAACATGTGTTTTTGGTCTGTGCCTCTCTCAACAGCTGCTGCTCAGACTACAGTTAGGTCTCACGTATGTCCAACCCCCATGACTTGGAATGTGCTTAAACAATCAATTCCAGTAGTGAGTTCCTATTGAGTTTTAATCAAGATTTCTCTCCTTTGTTCTGTCTTCTCTCACGGTTGCCTGGCCTGCAGATTTCACAGGTCAAGGAACCATTCAGAAAGCTTTAATTAGCTTTCTCAAGCTAATGAGTTCTCAGGCATCATACAAATTGTTCTGTCAAACCCTGACTTTGAGCAAGTTCTTGCCAGCACCGATTGTTTGGGTGTGAGCTCAACAGAATAAAGGACTTTTAATCATGTTCAAATTCATTACCCCCCAAATGAGTAATGTTTCATTCTCTCTCAGTCGTTTTGCCCCTTATTCGTAGTTAAAGCTGCCCCGCTATCCGTGACAGACACCGCCGACATGTTTAGTGTGACTTCCATCATCATTACACTGGATAGATCCATCCCTAGCACATTGTGGGGGGAAATTGTAATAACAAGTCGAGGCTGATGGACTGAGAGCAGGAGAAGGAGGTGACACTGAAGGAAGGTAATTTCGGTCTTGGAGTAAATTTGAGCATCCGATGCCTTCATGAAGACAGCAGGGCAGTGAGGAAGCTCAGACAAAAATATGAGCTTTGGTTTAAAGATGAAATATTGCAGCCTGACCCCATTCCCTTTTCCCCAGATCTCATTCAGCTTGGCCTAAATGGGGATGGGTATTGCCTAAACCGATAACTCGCCGGACCTGAAGTGTCTTTTTGGAACCCGTTTCCGGGGAATTGAATTTCAATCGTGTGAACAGTAAATGAGGAGGAGATTTATGTGGCTGTGCGTGGGAAAAGGGTATAACAAGGCAGCAGCGGCAGTCGCTTTACACTTTGTCACATTCACAAAGAAAGCATTAGGGCTTTGACCCACTTCAAGCGGGACAGGAATAATGCTGCTGGTCTCTAATGCTGCCATAATGGTCGTTTTCATCATCCTTGTCAACTTTATTCTCACCGTCTTTGTCATCACATTCATGAGCAAAATTCCACCCTGAGATTATTAAGCTCCTATTAATCTTCTGACTGTTTGTGCACGTTGTTGATTCACATGCCGCATCACGCTGTTTGATCGCTTAGGGAGTGGCGCGCTAAAGAAGAGGAGATATACAGTAAAAGGACCAGCTGTTATTTACCTCTCTCCGTCTCTTTCTCCCTATTTCTCCATCTCTCTTTCTCCCACTAGCTTCTGATGTGAGACTGATAGAGCTTGGAGCACAGCCGCTCGCTGTCAGGTCCCAGCTAATGGAATCAACATGGTTGACGGATAAACCCACCGAAAATAAGTTGTCAGAGAACTGCGGGCTCTTCATCAACCTCCCTGCCGTGGTTGGCACTGCCTTGACCCCTTGCAATGCCATATCAGGAGGGTGTTTTATCTTCGGCACGCTGAAATTACGTTTCAAGTTTTTATTTATTAATGTATACTTTTTGTTCTCTGTGACATAAAGAATAGGGCTACACTTGTTCCTGGGGTCTGAAAGATGCCGTGAGGGATGGGTTTACCCTTTAGAACCATACAGCTGTGCAAACAACGTGTGATTCATTAAGGGAAACACAAGGGCTTACTAGCAATCTCAATATTCTCAAAATCCATTTTTCCAAATTTGATTTGTCTTTCAATTATAAGGTCACGATTTGATCAAACTTTCGATTTAAAAAAAAAAAATTCAGAACTGATTGCTATGCCATTGTTGGAATTACATTTACTTTGTTATATTCTCCTTTGAAAAGATAAGCTACATGGTATCAGTGTGATATAACTGCCACAACAATTACACACAACAGCAAAGATAAGGGTCGCTACATGGCGGAGAGGTAACGCAAACAGATTGGCCTGTGTTAAGTAGATGTGTTTCTGTATTTGAGGCGGTGTGTCTTCTCGGAGTTGCTGTAAGGCTGACGTAAGGCAGGAGCTGTTGCCGGAGTTCTGCTTTGACAGGTGTGAGGGAAAATGCTGGAGTGCATCTCTTTGTCTGCTCATGTTTTTGATGATCACAACTGAAAGCTCATCTGATCAAATTTCGATTTAAAATCCACATTCAAATTGCAACACCTCTAGGCTTACACAAAGGCTTCAGAGCTTTTAATGTTACCATGGTAATCAACGTCCAAAAGAGAGGCAAAACACTGATAAAAAAGCGAGAGATGGAGCACCTCAAGGACATGTGTCCTTTCATGCTGAATACATATGAAGCTACAACCTGCGGCTGATTCACATACAGACAAAAGCTCCCAAACATGATTCGTTGTTAGTTTCATCCATTCAACCAAGAAATGAAATAACAGATTGAGGTTTTACAAGGGGTTAATGAGCAGACTCTTCCATGGCCGGGTAGAGTAACTTCCCAGACTCTCTCTGATGACAAGACTCCAGAGAGTTACTTCACCCAGTCATTTAAACAATCTGCTTTTATTTGTTTGCTTTGATACAAATTGAATGAGATACAATGTGATAATTAGTTTAGCTTCTGAGGTTCTTGGAGTTGGATTTTCTTACCTTTGGAAAGAGCCAGGCTAGCTGTGTTTCCATGTTTTGAGTCTTTATGCTAAGCTAAGCTAACCTGCTGCAGGCCCAAGGGGTGGAAATGGCCACATGCTGCTGGGGGAACCACACTATGTGGGTCCATTCAAGCTTTCAAATATGAACACTTCCATTTAAGCTTTTGCATTTCAAATTTCACTTTTTTCATTTTCTCACTTTACATTTTCAAATAATCATTTTAAAAATGCTTTTTTAAATTTCATTTTGTTTATTCCTCATAGTGTCATAAAATAATATTTGAATTTGATCTTTTGTGAATTTTGTATGTTTGAACTTTTAATTTTTTATCATGACCAAAAATATCCTCCTTACAGAGGACGCTCTGAGTGCTCTGCTCAGAAATGCACAGTTCCAGTTTCAACCATTTATGAACGCACCCATATTCAAGTTAATGGTTATACTTTTCATGCTCATGAACCATGTTTGCACACTTTAACTGTGTGTGGGCTCTAGGCAGCTAGCATATATAACATACTTGGTGGATGGGAAAACGAAAGATGACCTACAAGCTAGGCAGTCCGTCCATTCCGATGTACGTGATGCACTCTCGCTAGATGTTTGGAAAGAGTGCCTGTGGTTCTGTCCGTACATGTAAAAGACTTGTTGCACTTGTAGCAACGTGCATCATCCGCATCGACTCTAGTGAAGTTTAACCAGACTTTAGAGTGTGCTGTCATCAGAACAGGGACTCCGGGACAGATTCATGAGAAAGAGAGATCTCTCTTCTGGATTGGGAGTAGCGAAAATAGATGAACAGCTTACTGTCTCCAATACCAACAGCAGCATGGGGAATAGATTTTTTGTAAATGTTTCTTATTTACAGTACAGATACAAGAGTGGTATTGATTTTCTAATCTAAATCTCGGCACAAAAGCAAATAAGCTTATTGCCCAAAATGTCAAACTATTCCTTTAACTAATAAGCAGCAGGAAGCATTAAGCTGGCAAGTTTCTAAGCCCTTACTGTATGTACACAGTCTGACTCTGGAGGAAGAGATACTGTATGAATTAAAAAAAAAAGGGAGTGAAGAAGCTATTGTTGCAGATTCAAAGTAATTCACATGAGGACACATTCATATGGAGTTCCAGCAGAAACACTGAGGTAAGATAAGACAAGTACAGCCAAGGTAACCCTGAGTGCTAACACCAAGAGCATAAACAATGACCATATGTTTGTCCTGTTAAATAATTCTCAGACTGTGTGATGTGTACCTTTCCACGGGGCTGTGAAAGGTTCGCTAGACCCCCTCTGGTCAGCAGAGATAGAGTGAAAAGGGAAAAAAATGAAGGGTGGACTGCTTCTGAACTTGAGAAACATGATGGCTTGCTGCGCCCGCACTCCCTACAGTGTACCAAAGCTTTACTTTATACGCACCTTAAAGGACCTAATGTTCTGTGCAGGAATTTTTACCCGTACACTGACTTAATCAATACTGCATGTGAGAAAAAGAAATCTCTCACCAGGACTGCATTCACCATGGGCTTATTATACGAACAACATATCTCCCGCAGTCGTCCCAAGAGATGGAATTGAACAGAAGAAAACCTGGTGTGCAGTATTTGTTTCATGTAGGCTTCCCTACATGGAAAAAACCCTTCTGGATAGATTTTTTCAAATTCTCTCTTTTTTTTTCTCCACCTCTACAGCACAGAATGTTAGAGTTTTTCTCTTATGACGTAACGCTCGCCCAGTTGCCAGAATCCATGAAAGCGGTTGTGCTCAGTGCCAGATTTCTGCTATATTCCCTTACTCAGAATCAATGGATCTGGGATAATCTATCAAACTGAGAAAAAAGGCTTCTCCAGACTCCTTCATCCGCTATTCTTTTTCAGAAAGGTCTACTAGTTCTCCAAACATTGATTTCATTACCAAGAGACTTGCGATGCAGACAAGTAAGAGGAACTAGGTCAAGGATTTCACACATCCACTGCATCCCTGATCCTTCTGCACAGTACCTCAGAGCTCCACCAGGAGCCACTGTAGATCCATCTGGGCTACAGAGACAGGCAGACGTGGGGAAAAAGAGTGGGGGGCATGCAGGGAGGTAAAAAGAGCCCAATGTATTAGATCAGCCACCCCACTGGTTTTGTATACCGACAGCTGTGCTCTATAACCCACTTGACAAGATTAAAAGTCCAAACATATAAACAAATAGACAATCTGCATCCTGGCTCGCAGAGGCTCAGTCATCGAGCCCAGCTCCCTCCCTCCGTCATCTCCTGCACCTTGTGAACTGCAGATGAGACGAGGGAAGAGTGTTTGGAGCATAATTTCGGGCTGCTCATAAGACCACAAAATGTGACCTACTTCAATGTTGCGCTGACTAAAAGACGCAAGAATCTAATAACATTTCAGGAGACGCTTCCTCATAAATCTTGAATTATATCCCAGGCATGCAGATGGATAGAATTCCTAACCTCTCTGTGGTTCGGGCTTTGCGGGTGCTGGTGCATGGCTGTGCCATTGTTTGCAGACAGAAAGAGAAAAAGAAAAGCGAGACAGAGAGAAATGACAGATGACAGATCCACAATGCTCAGCAGTACATCTCTCACTACACAGCCACACAGCCAGTCCTCCTCCAAGCGAAGCCATCCATCCATCCGTCCTCTTGCTCGCTGGCGCTTTGTGTTTTTTGGTTTAGTTTGTTTGTTCTGACATGTTAATGGGACGGCTGATGGACTGGCAGTCTGATCCAGCTAGAGGGGCAGGGGCTGCTGGGTTTATTTTATTCTGACAGCGAGGGGGAAGGTCAGCATGCTCATAGCTCACCTGCCTTCTCTTCTCCGTCTCCCTCTCTGCTCTCTCCCTCTCTCATCCTTCCAAGCTGATTTCTGCCTTTGTCTCGTTTGCTTCCATCTCCCACGGTGTGTTTTTCGGCGTATCCGTCTCGGCTCATTTCCTCTCTCATGTTTAGAGCTCTCCTGAAACATTTCCCCAATGATTGACTGACGGCTGCAAGGGAAATTGGGACAACAAATTAGATGAACTTTGATGCAATATCGAAAGTAATACCCTGCAACAAAAGTGAGAAAAGCTCAAATAATACCTTCTGCAAAAGGAAAAAAAAAAAAAGGCAGCGAAAGCATTATGAAACTCACAGGACTAATCTCTAGAAGAGTTTCTACAGCCTGAAGACTGCCAGGAGGAAAAATATTTTCAAAGTAAGTACACCGACAGAAAATACAAACTAAACAAAGGCAGAAGTAGACAGACATGCATTTGCATGTGCATACACCTGTACTGTTGACTTTAAAGCAGAAATCTCAGCATTGTCCTCAAAAAACACACATGGAAATGTAACTCTGTGCAACTTTGATTTTGTTCAAAACAAATTGAAAATCATCTTGAAAAGAATCCTCCACATGCTTTTCCATCTCTTAATTCCAGAGTGCTGCCTGGAAACAGGTCAGTATTAATGGCTGACCAGGCAGGACGGTGTGCTGCATGCCACAATGAGCCCAGACCATATTAGGCTGCTGAGACAGAGGGTGATGGAGGAGGTGGATAACTCACTGTGAGCAGGGTAGAGCCACAGCACAGCCACGCACCACTAATGGCACTGAGTAGCGCTGCGACACTCCACAAGTCCCCTTTTCCAGCGCTTTCATATGCTCCAGGCCTGACAGCAAACTGGAACAGGGAATGTTGACCCGTAACACAGACAGGTCAGAAGTGTGTCAGATTTGTGTTTTTGTTTGCTTTACTGCGAGCAAATCTGACTGTAGAACACCTCTGACCTCGACTACGCATGTAATTGCAGCAATTTGCAAGTTTAATGAATGAATACTTAAAATGTTGGTGTCTTTTGCTGAGGTCAACTTTGCAGAAAGTCGGCTGAGCTTGCACTGAGATGTTGGCTCCTGTAGTGATGGCCAACAGATGATTTTCACTTGATTTCAAACTTTTCAATGCTTTTCCTTGTTAAATGATTGTTTATTTGTCAGTGGCATTTTCGTTCTTAATCAAGTGAACAAAGCAGACGTAGTAATTTTAATCAGACCCAGTAATACTTAATTGTCAGATGATTATAGTAGCTGAAGTAAAAAATGCTTGGTTTTGTGATGTACAGAAAAGCTTTGTATTTTGTTGAGTTAACGCCTTCTAGACAACCTCTTTAGTAGAAAAGATACAGTATATAAGAGATACTTTGTGCTGTGTGCAACCAATATAATGACCAAACGGCAAAGAGATCTCTTTAAGCTGAATCTACTTTTGCACACATACAGCATTGCTGCATTGCTGATCATTCATGATGCATGCTGTACTCTTATTTTTATTACCTCTGCCAAGGAGGTTATTTGTTCATTTGTTGGCTGGCTGGTTGGTCGGCAGGATTACAATAAAAACTACTGAATGGATGTCTACAAAACTTGGCTGGAGGATGGGTCTCGGCCCAGAATTGACCCAGTTAAGTTATTTTCTCACTTTTTGCAAGAGAGGGTGCTTTCTGACAGATATGTCAATTTCTCAGGGAATAATGCATGGCTCTTGATGATAAAAATCTGGTGTATTTAGGCGGCTGGTATCTATGGGTGAGATCTAGATCTGGTGAGCTTTAATTATGGTTAAGCTGTTTTGAGTGGTTGAGAATTTACAGTGATACAGGGCTACTGAGTTTGATATTGGGGTAGGCCTGATTTAAGTTACCACGTTTTTGTGTATGTAAATTCCTTAAAATCTGGGTCTTGATCCATTTCCAAGCTAACTCTGCTGCAGTTGGTTTGTGGTAAAAAAAAATAAATAAAAAAAAATTTAAATTAAACAGACCAACCAGAAGATTTTTTGATAGTAAGTATATCATTTTGGGATGAATTCAATAGCTAAACAACTTAATTAATTTGCTGATTGTGAACTGTAAAGAAAGAAAACTCCAATTCAGTATAAGCAAAGTCCAGCCTATATAGTTTAAGTCAAGTTTAGTAAATGGTGGGAACATTTCCTCACTGTGCCATCCATGCTGAGAAATAAGATGTTTAATTGACGGTGTTGAATTGTAAATGACAGAAGTCAGCCCCAGTGAATATCATGGGGCTTTTTTCACTGGTACTTTTGACCACACTGAGTCAAACTCTGCCACGCTGATTTGATTTCCACAGTTTAACCAAGCAGAGTTGAACCTAAGAGACTAGCAACTGGGCTGACTGGCCAAGCCCAAACAAATAAAGCTGAGCCAGGACATATGTATGAAAAAGCCTCATTATACAGGGAATCATGAGATACAGAGTTTCTGAAATTGTCCATAACAACACTAAGAAGACAAATGGGGCTCTAATGTAGCCATCAGCTAGACCATTAGCAATAGCCGGAAAACCCCAAACAGATGAAGATTTCTAGCGCTCAATCATTAGGAAGAAACAAAAACTAGTCCAATGAATAAAATAGCACAGACTCTCCAGATATTGCCAGATAAAAATAAACAATCATAACAGAGGGGGAGAGAAAGAGTGAAATCAAGAGGAAAATAAAAAATGGAAAGATTGAGAGACAGAGAGGAAGAAAAGGGAGAGAGAGAAAATAAAGCTTGTTGTTTTCTGCCAAATCTTTAATTATCTCTCTGCGTTTATTTACTCTCCATCCATCCCTTTAAAGCTGCAGGGCCTTTAACACCCTTAATCAACCTCTCTCCCCAGCAGGGCCTGTAGCAGGCATCTTCACTCGCCTACGTAATTGACTCTTCGTGTTTGAGAGGCAATAAAAGTTTATGACTATTAAACATAACATCAAGCGGGCTGTCTTTTTACCAAACTATTAGCGGGGCGAAGGCACGTTGTGAACTGATAATTAATTGCTTACTCTGGGGATGCCTAATTACCAATTGTTGGTGTTATTAGCTGATTAGCGGGTGGATTTGACAGCCCTGAAAGGCTGTCAGTTGACAGAAGAGAGGATTGGGCATCCATTGGCGCCTAGAGGTGCTGACATAATTGGTCTTTATTTTTTGAAGTATGCAGCTCGCACATTTGCATGGCGAGCAGGAAGTGACAGAGCCCTTGTGTGAATCCCAAGGCGCCTGGTTGATTTAATAGTAGTAGACTGGAAATAAAAAAAAAGCTGAGGGATAATTGTCTGCTGGTTTAAGCTCTGACGGCATGGCTCAAGTGTTGGATTCATATGTGAATCATACAATGTGTTAGATGTACAGTGTAGCGAGTGACATTTCATCAAGTGTTTCCCCCCGTGTTCCAGCCAGCCACGACTTTCTATATTCGACACAATCTCATCTAGGTGACACCGTCGGGTCAGAACATACAGAAAGCGACAATCGCCGCTTTCTTCTCCTCTGTATAACTTGGAGTATTTTAGGGTTCGGTTTGAAATTGATATGGGAGACAGGGGTGCTGCTCAGTGATCCATCCTTTGATGCCAACCTTGGTGGCCGCAGTGACAAATTTAGACATAGAGTGTTCTCTTCCACCAAATTAGATCAGACCAATGGCCCATGAAAAACTTGTCTCTGTGTCCCTGGAAACAAGTGAAAGCCAAACTACGACAGAAATTAACTTCCCGAGTCAGAAATTCTATCAAAACTTCGACACTCAGCCACATTTTGCCTTTCTGTATTCAGCTGTTAGAGCATGGTTGTCGAGCTGACCAAACATGGATAAAAGATATAACCAGGGCTGAATCAAAATATTATCTTAATCACATCATTGTCAAGTGCAATATCCAAATCACAGGAGCTGCAATTCATTGATAAAGTTAAAATGTGTCATAACATTTGAAATGAAACATTGTGGTGCAGCAGAGATGCTTAAGCCTATAAATCATAGTCTTCAGATAAAAGGGAACATGCTTGTTTGGTACACATCATCATATCATCTTCCTTTTATCTTTTTTCAATAAAATACAAATATGACTTTTCACTGAAAATCATGACACCATTGTCATTTCATAATAATTGCAATATGATTTTTTTGGCACATCGTTCAGCCCTCGATATTACATAAATTATTCATGGAATTTAATGCTGGCGTTAGTAACATTGATTGAAGTATTCAACAAAAACTCCCACCCATGTCATTCAGGCCTCTGTCCAAAGCCCACTTTTCCATACGAAGAAACATGCACTGCCTGACTACACTGACTACCCTGTAGCTCCAGCTGGCCAGCAGGGAGACGTGTGAGCGCCAAGCTTGCTACATTCCACCGGATCTCTTAGCTTTTTTAGTCTTATAATTGCATAAATACACAAATGCCACAATCATATAAACACAAGCAAAATAGCCGTCACGACCGTACCTCAGTCCGAAAAGGCGGCCCGGCCCGGCAGTTACTGCTCACTGCTGCAGGTGTTTCCTCTGACCTAGCTAAACTCCACTGGCTTAGCTGGGTCAGCTCACTCAGTCTTTGGCTCAAGGGCTGTGTACAGAAAGCGCAGCTGATGATAAAATCCATTCTGTTGCTCTTACTCCTTTAAGACTACTTTTATCCTAAAATTCTGAAAGCTTAAATAAAAAATGCAACAAGGCAGTGGGGTGTGTTGGTTAAACGACTAAAGGGCCACAGCGTGTGTGAGGACACAAAGGCACAGACTGGGACTATGGTCAGCTAGTGGTCTGATACTTATATATAGTACCGCTTCACTGATTTTTCAAATCTGAAGCAGAAAAAGCATTTGTGTGTAATGCTGGGAAAAAAAATCACCTGTATTAATATGCATTGAGTTAATACAACCTTTGACCAACTATGTCTCTGTCTGCTATTATGTCCATTTGAAGCGACTTCATAGCAAAGCCAACTGAACATCAGTTGGTCAGATCGTCCATACAACCTGCAATTCTTTGTCGTCTTTTTTTCGTCTCCGTAAAACCCTGTGAGACATTTTGAGAAATAGATCTCTGGAACTCAAAAATAACTCTACTTCTGATCTCCTTATACCATATATTACAAGTATGGTACATGGCTGAGGAGGCATGATGACATGTGGCGTTTTTCCACCAGCACTGTCCGTCACGCAGAATCAAAGTGAGCCGTGCCGATTGGCTTTTCCATCACCAGTTTTGCTGCGTGATGGATCTGCTCTGGAGCAGGGTCAAGACGCACCGGCCCCGCGTCCAGGCTGGCTGCGGTGATATTTTGCAGCTGCCGCCAACCCGTAACAAGCACCTGTCTCCCCCTCAAACAAGTGTGTATTGCAAATGGATCCCATGTCTGTGCAGGAAACCTGAGAGAAAGAAAAGTGTTCAGCTCTGAGTTCGTTTGGAGCTTCTAACTGAATCTCTTTAGTTTCTCTTGTTATATTTGTGCTTTCAAACATCTGCTGTGTTTCATCGTGTTTCAGGAGTCGTGTTTGGTTACTGCTGGTGAAAACGCAACATTTTCTGTAATATTGCTTCATAATAAAAGCTTTAAAATTACTAGACAATGAGGGCCTTTTAACGTGATTGTAACTGTTATTACACTTACAGATCTTAACTGTAACTAAATTAGCGGAGCCACTTTGTTAGCAGTGATTCTTCGATAGTACTGCAGGGATCAAGACAAGCGCATCATTAGTTAAAGACACACCTTCAAGCAGGTAGCTCAGTTGTGACAGAAATACAAATCCTTGCCGCGCCGAGTTAAACCGGGTAGAACCAGGCTGTCACTTGTGCTGTATATGGAAAAATACCAATGGGCAACGAAAAACAAGCCCACAAGAGATACTCAAGGCAAGGCTGGAAACACAACAGTAACAGAGATTGAGAATGAAAACAGAAAATAATAATAGAGACATTATTCTTTCCTTTTCTCTGCACAAGCTGCAATCCAAAAGAACTTTATTTCTCTAAATGCTACATAAGAGGTAGTGTAGAGGCTCAAGAGGACCTTTTGCATTACTGAAAGGAAGAATGCGAAGTCCTGT
The DNA here is from genome assembly GCF_040436345.1 of Pagrus major. NCBI lineage: Eukaryota > Metazoa > Chordata > Actinopteri > Spariformes > Sparidae > Pagrus > Pagrus major. Next base: position 13,414,640 of record NC_133217.1, read on the forward strand.
TCCTGCTGGTCTGATACGTCAAAATGCAGAGGGAGTCAACGGATACAAGTTGTCCCTGTCTGTCTGTGTGTATGCTTATAGAGTGAACAGATTTGAGTTGGCAGAAAGAAGATGATGAGTCATCCTATTTCTAAATTCAGGGTTGGAGTGAGAGCAGGAATTACTTTAAACGGAGGGATTGGGATCCGTATGAAGTTGCCTTTTTATCAGATAGTTAAATGAGGCCAAATCCTATCATTTTACAGTTGCTAATTTGACTCAGTGGCAAGCGAGCTTGATCAAAGTTTGGCATAACGCAGAGAATAGTTTGATCGTCTATGTCAAGACCAGGGCTAGATGGAGGAAAAGTGAAGGCCTGAATACTTTAGACATGAGGAAATTCAGATTATTAACATGGCCGAATTATATTAAAAGTCAAGTTGTGGAAGTTATATCCCTAATGTCAGTCTTTTATTGTTAATTACCCAGTATGTGCCATAGCATGCCTGCTAGGCCAAAAACCAGACAACAGTTTCAGAGTCCCTGTTGACCGTCTCCATCTTTAAACTTATCTACTGGAAGACTAATTCTTTTAAACTGGAAGGAGCATCAAGCAAACTGCTTCTCTACGGATTTGTGGCTGAAGGAATACCTGGACTTGTTGAACATGTGACAGGCAGCCGGCTTGTGAAAATAATTTGATAAGGGCCTGAAGGAGCACTGGGACGCTGTCCACAGTTTCCTTGTTTGATCCAAGTGTAAACCCACTGTGATATCGTCTATTGTTTCATGGACTACTGCTTTGAGGCTTCCAGATTTATTGGAGCTAGAAGTTACCATTTTGGATGAGAGGGTGGAGCTGAGGAGGATATCCTAAATCAGGGGTCTCAAACTCAGATGAGCTGGGGGCCACTGCTGGTATTGTTATCTCTTAGGAGGGCCACTTCAGCGTTCCGGTAATACAAGAAAGCACAATATTTCTGAAAATGTAGTGTTACTTCTATCATTAACAGAATAATACTAAAATGCAAACCCCCTTTCGTATACATTTTTTAAAAAATCTTAACAGTTATTGCAAAACATTTGTCCACATAAATAACTTCTTTAAAGTGAACCTTGCATTGTACTAACAAATGCAATCCTTGAATACATCCGTTCTTTATTACATTTGCATGTCTTCTCATATTTGCTCATACATAACAAACAAAAAAAATGCAAACAGCAGTTTCCATCCATTTCTTTTTTTTATTGTTTTTATTTACTTATATCGTAAATAACTTATTTAAACCTTGCACTGAACTAACAAATGAAATCCCTGAATAGATTGCTACTTTATTTCTTGCCAGACACTCAGCAGCGCCTCTTCTCACACAGCTGAGCCACGTTTGCCCTGATGGAGGTCACAGTTGAAACCCTAAGTACACCTTCAAGATGGGCATCAGTAGGCCTGGACACATGCTTGCATTTATTCAAGTTCGAAAAAATATTGTTATATCCACCTTTCTTGAAACTGTCTGTGTTCATCATCCACTCTTCTTTTCGGTTTGGAAAGAGACATCTTTGGTTTTCACAGCCAAACAAGAACAACTCCGAGCCACTGAGACCCCTGTCCTAAATGGATCTGACTGAGAATCCAGGGACACATTGTGGAAGCAAATGGTCAATCACAAGGTAGCTACAGCACGCTATAAAGCATGCACAGCTTTATGATATATTTTACTCTAAATGGAACTGTATTTACCAAATGAACATCATGCTGTATTCAAGAAGACTTGACACTAAGGATTGAGACCATGAGCTCATTAAGAAACTGCTTACCAAGGTCATAAATCAAGCTAGAATGAGGGTCATTTTCTCATAAACGTACATACAATTGATTTATTTTTAATTTTTTTAAACCAGCGCAGTTTAAATGCTTGCCATTTGAAAGAATGCCAGTTCAAGGCATATCAGCATGGCCTTCACTTTTCAAATTCGTCAAAGTCTATATTCTCTCCAGTCACTGGTCTGATCATGTAGTATATAAGAACTGATTACGTTAGCCCTAGCAAGGAAGTCTTATTATCAACACTTGACCTGAAGTAATACCCTTTCTTATTATCCAACTTCTTCTTATTCTCTGACCAGTTATAGAACTCCCCCCCACCCTTTAGAGTAATGACATGACAAACGCCTATATTATTCATAGCTGTGAGCACAGGCACCATCTGAAACATTGCCTGTATGAAGTTTAAGGAAGTGAGGGAGGTAATAATCATCAGGACAAATTGGACAATGGTCTACAGCATGATACAACGCCCTACTGTGGTGTCCTCTGTGGCTGTGTACATGTCACAGGTTGTAGGTTTTGATCCCCCAGACAACATTGTCTTCTCATGTTCATCACCTTAGCACCACAGCAGAGTGAGCATCACACATTAGTCAGGTTTCCATTTAAATGTAGGAAGGATTGGAACAGAGTTTCCAGAAAATTACCAAAAGAAAATGCCAGTTAGTGCATGTTTCCGTCCAATACCATTAGGCAAATATTGAGCGTTCATTCATCAAGATAAACACGGGTGGTGCTAATTCTCCAGTCGGATGTCCTTAAACCACTGCAGAAGAAGATGACATAGATACAAGGCCACAAGTCATCCACTGCCGTTTTATATCTCTTTAGTGGAGTAAAAACTTTTAGATTTCTGAGGTCACATGCTTTATGCGCATCATGATTTGTTCACCATGTCGGTTTACTGACCAATACACCAAATCTGTAACCTTAGCCAAGCATAAACCTTTTAGAGATATTTAGTTTTTTGCTTTATTCTAACCATTAAAAAGCTACAGTCAGAATCATTAGCTCTTTTTCTGCCTGACAACAGTGGAGACAGAGAAAGGATAAGAAGATGATGTTGAACACAGGAGATTGTGGCTGTCTGCGACACTTGTTTTGGTGTATGGTAATTAGGGTAAGTGCTTCAGAAGATGGAAAACTGAGGATTTGCATTTGCTCAGTGTCTTTTGAAGGTTATGGTATCTTACAGATGCAAACGCATGCAAATTATTTGAGATAAAAGAATTTTGGTGGAAAGTTCAGTGGCTGCCTGAATCCTCGTAGATTTTTTTTCTTCACAACACGTGGTCACATAATTAGTGCATTTAAGTATTGCAGGTTGAAAGTGTTCTTGATGATCAAGGCTTATCTGACTGGAAAACTTGTTTTTATGAAAGCTGCACAGCTTGCCCTCAGGCAGGGTTAAAGACTTCAAATAGGGGTTGCTGGTGATCAGTTTGCTAAATATTGTCTGCTTCTTGAAAAGGAAAATGAGGACCCAAGGTTAAAATATAAATCAGCGGAGAGCACACAGAGAGGGAGAGGTGATTAGGGCCAGCATTGGATAGAAACAACTTCAGATTTTCTTGCTTTGATGGCCATAAACCAGCAGAGCAGGACTACCTGCGGGACGAGCGAGCCAGAGCCTAAGGGCCATGTCTCTTCTTAACAACAGAGCCCAGTCTCGTTCAATTACTGTTAACTTACAATCAATAAGATGACCTACACCACATGAGTGGAACTTGGCTGCCTTCACTGATGCCTCCATTTTGGAGAAAAAGAAAATCTTCTTCCACTATAGATTTTTACCTTGTCCTTAGGCTGGTCAATTACATCAATAACTCCCAACAACAACACCAACAGAAGAGAATAAGGTGAAGTAGCTCCTCTGCGAGTTCAGTCCCCCTTCTTTCTTGACGTCTTGCCAGGCAGGTTGTAATTTTTTTTATTTTTTTGTTCCCCTTTTTCCCTTTCACTGCCTTCCTGCAATTTTGTAGCCGTCAGAACCTGGCAGCATGGCAGTTTTACTGCACTCCCTCACTGCGTATCACGACAAGATGGAATCACTGCCTAAAGGTTGGCAGTCAGTGAGACATGGCCTGTATGCTAATGACAGCACAGGGAGGGGGGCACTATACCCAGGCAGAGCCGGTGCCAAGCCTCCATGCCAGTGTGAGTTACAGAAGCTGCAGTTTGCTGAGAGCAGTGGGAGGTCTCCGTGTAATCACTTCACTTTGTATTCAGCAGACAGCAAAGTCACAAAAAATAACTTTTTAGGGAGTTGTGAGTTGATGCATCTGAAGGGAACGGGGAGTGGGTGGGGTAGTGTTGGAGGTTAGAGATGGTGTAAGTCTAAGCATACACATTTATGAGTGTACATCTACAGCACCCATCAATCACAGGGAGCACTATTGCGGCATATCTGACATTCCTATTTTTATGAAAACACATGCTGTGACAGTGTGATATGTATCTGGTTTAATACCTGGAAGTTATGCTAAAGAGCAGGATTAATAAAATCGCGCCCATAATCGAGTTCTGCAGAGGTCACAAATCACTACATAGGGGCTTCCCTGCCGTGCATCATTAGTATCCCTTGTTACTAATCCCTCTATCCTTGCCTTAGCGAAGTTTAAAGGGAAACTCCTAAAACAGCCAACTTTAATTCATCTTCAATAATATCCCCTTTGTGGCGCTTTCAAGATGATTTGTAATTGTTAAGCCTCTAAAGTAAAAGAGTGCAGGGTGCAGACTTGGACAAAAGGGTTGTTGGAGCAGTTCAGGCAGACAAAAGACTAAAGAACGCAAAGAGCAGCAGGGAGGATGAGGTTTGCTGCAAACGAGTGGAAGGGCACAGAGGTAAGATCTGAAATGCAAAACGGAGGGTCTGTTCCGTCAGTTCTGGAGCTGGGACCGGAGCCCGTTCCCCAAGCAGGAATATCAGAGAAGAAGAGGACTTTATTCTTTTAGGGATTTTTGATGATGCAAGTCATGTGGAGAGATACTGACGGGCTATGTGCACACTCAAAACAATGAAACTTGTTATTTCATCCACCTTTGTGTTTCTGCCTGCCAAGCAATGAAATGTCGGATAGCTATTGATCAGGACTGTGTCTGTCCGTGTGTATCCTATACCTCAGACAGCACTAGTCTGGGCAATGGGTAATGAAGCAAGTTCAGCACAGTCACAGTATTTTTCTGATGGGCGGCTTACAAACACTTTTCTAAGACTAGATATTCAGTCTCTCTATAAAAAGTGTTTATATATGAAAAGAGGGGTTTGTGAAAAATAATGGTTGCATTGGACTGCTGTGTGGAATTGATTTAACAGTTATTATTATTCTTTCAGAATTTGATTTGCGGATATTAACTTGGTCTAAGAGTCTCCGGTCTATTGGTTATCCCTCCATAGCTCAACTGCCAGCTTGTCAAACATGTTTTTTCACTTGCATGTCTCACGCTACAGACACGCTCTCACTTTAATCCATCCACCTTTCAACAAAAGGTTGATGCCAAATAAAATGGGCACTGAATAAATATTTATTTATCTACATTTTGCAACCTAGGCAGAGCAGAGTGTGCTGCTGTTTGTAATCCTAAAGACTCTTCCTTCACAAGCAGCTGTGAAGCAAGACATGGGAAGTGTTTATTCATGGGCAAACTGTAACCTACACTGTAAATTTAGTGCCACAAGACAACTTCATTACCTTCCTCTTCTTGAGATCCGATCACAAAAACTGTCTGCTCTGAGCACAGCTACTGTCCCACCCCCTGTCTCTCTCGCTTAACCACACTTTCGCTATGAGCCACACTAGATATCAGAGGAAAACTGCACACTGAACAGAAGGTTTGACTGATCTGTGATGCTTTGAAACTTGCAGACAATCAGTGTCCCGTGAATTCTGACATGATGGCTGCAGTCTCGACGTGGGTTTAGGATTTATCCCTTTGACTATCCGAACCAGGTTTCACTGTTTTCAATTCAAGTTTGCTTTGCATGGAAAGGGTCAGGAGCTCAGAAATCTGGAAGGAGGTAGCAACTGCTGCACCTCAAGATTAAAAAAAAAGCCAATTAAGGTGCTTCAGGCATGTGATCAGGATGCCTATATTGGCTCCTTGCTGCGAACATAATTCCAAGCACGTCACACTAGACCCTGGGGCAGGTCCAGAAGCACTAGAGGGAATACATATCCTATTTAACCAGGTACCGCCATGGGAGGATACAGCTGGGGAGAAGGACAGTTGGCCTGCTGCCTCTGCAACCCAGAACCATTTATGATGGAAAATGGAGAGATGATTACACACAGCCATCATGGTCGCAGTGGTGTCTGGACTATATATTTCAACAATGAGATGCACCCCCCCCCCCCCCCCCCCCCCCCAGACAAATCACATTTGTTGAGCATATAGCACCTGGACAGCAACCAACCCTTTAATATAACCTGATTTCATTTGAATGTGCATGATCTAGCTTTTGCAGTTAGGGCTGTCTGTGCACAACAAATGGATTCCACACTGGGCAATGTGTCCACTCCCACAATCAGCTTTAAAATGAATTGTGGAACGCTCTTTAAATGTAAATTATCCACCTGTATTGGGTGTTCTGGCGCCTAACCAGTGAAATATATAAACAAAATGAAAATGTGTTTTCAAAAGCAGGCATTGATGCAAGGAAAAACACCTCTTCACCTCTTACCAAGGATGTCAGATGTGATGAAATGAAACAAGGGACATTAGCAGAGCAAATAGATGCAGGCAGACTTGCATGTGACACACAGTGGAATTATGTGGATGGCTGGCACTGGCAAGGAAATGGAGACAGATCTGCATGCCAAACGATTGATTGTTATCCCCTGGCTCAGTTGAACACGACCCTTCATTTATATGATAAACAGCTAAATTTAATCCGAGCACTTGTCTTTTTGCTTTCTTTCCATCCCCTCTCATTTAACTGGTGCTGTGGCATTATCCGTCATCCCTCCATCCGTGTGTTTCCCCACTCTTTCTCTCCTAGCTTATGTGTCGCCATACCATCCCCTCTGTCTGTTTCGAGCGGCGGTCAGATGGAGAGGGAGGGACCATATGCAAAACTCACCATCTAAGTGGCTTCCTGTAGCGTTAGTAAACACCTCAGATGTGTGTTTCTTGGTGTTTTACTCATGTTAACATGTGGCATGGCCTGTGGGAACGAGAAAGGTGTCTGGTCATATGTGCACATCGCAGCACGATTTTGGTACTGGGGCTGTAATTTATATCACTATGTGGCTGCCCCATGCTAGATACCCCGCATGCACACACAGCCGTACACCATCTCGAGCCATGTCCCACTGAGTGCAATGCGACCAGTATAGCCCCCAGCACTGTTATGAATAAGATTACATTAACTAGCATGGAGTCAATTAGACACAATGGTTAAACTAGAGACCTCTGTGAAGGTGAAAATACTGATAGCATGCCAGCTGTAATTGCTCTGCCAAAAGATTGTTGAATAATGTGTTTGCCCATGTCCATGTTCATCTGTGTGTGTTGTGCCTGCGCAGTAATGATTTTTTTGTGTGTGGGATATTGTGGTAATCATAAATAAAATATTCTATTTACTGCAAGATGCAGCCACATTTTTCTTTTTGTTCATCTATGGGACCTTTAATAGGCCATTGTTTGTCTAACGAATTAGACAGTTTTCCTCATCTTTCTAAAGTGCAGGAAAAATTCATCCCAAAGCTTTTACCAAGAAGAGCTAATGAATCACCACACACACACACACACACACACACACAAACACACACTACACAAAGGCGCAGAGAGGCTGGGAGGAAAAAGTCACAAGAAAAACACAGAAAGTTCAAGCGGCCTTTCAAGCCAGTGCAAGATGTGGGCGAAAAGAGAGAGGCACAGAAAGTGAACAAGAAAAGGACAAAGTCACGAATGTGCGAATATCAAGGTTGTTCCAAAACTGAAGTCTTGAAGAGTCCATGTGCCTCATGTGTGCCCTGAAAAAGATATATTTAAAAACTGTGAGTTGGGCTTCTGACGCACCATGATCAAAAGAGATTAGTCATATTTTCAAAACCTGTTACTTAACTTTAGTGTGTTGACTCAATCCCCACCGACGCCCCGGCCACCCCCCACCCCTTGTGGTTTACAAATGCACAGTTGCTTGATGTTGGCCGTCGAAATAATGAGGAGCTTTCTTCCTGCACAGCACCTTTGATATGTTAAAGCAGCCACACTCACCAACTGGCATCAGCATCTGAACTGCGCACGCTTTACCTTCTGGAAAACTAAAGGGGGAAAGAGAGGGAGAGAGATGAAGAGAGGGCGTGGGAGGGAAGGAGGGAGGGCAAAATGGAGGAGTGAAACAGGTGAAAGAGTACGAGTCTATCTGACCCCCACGGAGGCAAACGGATGAGGTTGGGAAAGTACAGAGGGGAGCAAAATGAGTTACATACTTATTCAGACCCACTCATGGATGATTGACAGTGCTACTGGCATTTCCATGGAAATGGCTTTAAAGGGCTACAAAACTCCTATGGGCAGCATTGCCATGGAACTCCCTCTGGGTGAGTGTTTGGAGAGGTTAAGTTAAGATCAAGCTCACTGCCTCACCCACTAAAATATCACTTGGGTTCACATCATACAAGAGGATCTCCCTGCGGTAAAGCTTAACCCCTGTCTGAGCAATCCCATATTTTACATCCATTCTGAATAAGACAAGAGTAGGCTACATTTACATTAATTGAAATAATATCCAATTCGGATAGCCATATATTGTCTGACTGTACTATATCAGGTCAGAAATTGAAGCCAGAGGGGCTGCTGCTGGGGGCATGTGTTGAGAATTCCATCTCAAACTTGTAGCCAATCAGCATTTTGCCCGTGGCTCTGCAATGTCTCGTTACTCCAGGTTTTCTGACAAGAATTTCCTCCGTTTGAAGAGGAGCGATTAAGTGTGAGTCTTTCAGCCTTCAAATTGTCAATGTTCTGCAGAGGCTTTGTGTTTCCAAAATGCCACCTTCTGAGGAATGGAGAAAAAGACTGACCGATTTCAATGTAGCCACAGATTTATTTTGGACATTTCTCATCATAATGCTGGGGACTATTCCATCCTTTGTTGAACATTTTCACAGCAGCACTCTGTGGTCACACAATTGGTCATCAAAGACTGCCAAAGAAAAGAGAAAAAAAAGAAAGCAAAGAAAAATTTTAAGAAAAGAATAATCTGAACAAATAGATGACAAAATGTGCCTGCGTATTGAGCTATATCAACAAATAAAAAGGAAAATCATTTCAAAATTGATGCTTTCATCAACATCCTCAGATTTGAGCTCTCTGGTTACATTTAAACATTTCATGAAATATGAAGATGTTGATTACCAATTAGTGCATCAAGTGGTAAGATCTTATTTTTGCTTCACTTCCCATTTTTAACTCAGCTAGTAAGGTTTTGCATGTGTAGCTGTGATGCCAATCATATCTGATTACAGTCATTCTGACTGAGAGGGGGAAACTGAATTTATGTGCTACAGCTCAAGGCTCAATTTGTTACTTTTACAATCCCAACTCTAATGTAATTGGCTTTATAGTAAAACTGTCCATGTTTCACAACTTAAAGGGGCTCTACGCTGATTTTACACATGAACTTCACTTTACCGATTGGGTTTTAATCACTCAATCTTTAAAGATAGTTGGATACATCTTCTGTGGCGTGTTCTTCTTGTTAATCCTTTTGTATGTATTCATTCTATTTTAAGTGTATTCTCGACAACATTGAAATAATTTAAATAAAGGTTGAATGAATGAATATCAACGAAAAAGTAGTTATAGAGGGTACGTACGAAGTAAGAAGGTAGTTGTTCAAATAGAAAACCTTTCTGACACCTGACAACAATATATAAGTGCCATGTGCTTACAAAATAAGCTCTGCAGCCTTTATGTACCCCCAGATGAACTGAGATTGATTCACTAGTAAATAGCACAAGGGAGGCCCGCAGAGCCAGAGGAGCAACACAGCACATTAACTCATTTCATCAGTTGCACCTTCACCTATGGGGGATGTAACAGTGACCAACAGCATTTGGTCACCTCATTGTCCAGTCACAACTTTTGAGACTCACAATGGGACAGAAAACTTACAAATTGTCTTCTATATTTAAGACTAATGCATGTAGAGACATCTTACGCTATTCTTATAATGGACATTATGGAGAGCTAATAAATAAGACAAAGAGTTTCCTCTGGCTGAAATTACCCTTGAGCTCGATGCCTACCTGTACATGCCTGTATTTTCTGTCTATTTTATTGCAAAGGGCTACACATATGGCAGCTGGGGTATGTGAGATGGGATGTTTGAAGATGTACCATGATTTCCTGAGGGACGACCAGCGGTCGACATAGTGGATGGGTGGAAGTATGAAGACCATTGATGTACTGGGTAGACTTTATGATCCTCAAGAGAGACCTGCTCTTACCCAGGAAAGTGCTTTCCCACACTTTTCCACGGTGTTAGATCCTTCTTAAATGTCTCCAGATTTATAGTTTAGTGAATTCCCTCTTAACTTGTATTGCAATTTTGAGCTGTCCTTGTAAACCTGTCAGTTTTATCTTTACACTCACCATGAATATCTTTTGAACATCGCTTTTAAAAAAAAAGCAAGTGATGGCTCTGCTCACGTAATTCTCAGCAAAATAGTTAGGGGGCGCGCTGTCCAATCAGACATATGTGAAGCAGAAATAAGACCTTCAAAGGCATTTTCAAACTGCTCAGAGAGTCATCCAACTCTCCTCTCACAAATACCACAATACAGGCACACATTTTGATCCAAAAATAAAAAGTAAAACTTTTCCATTTCTGTTAGAGTCTTTGAAGAAGTAACCCTTGGAGAACTACTGCAGTGCTCATCCACTCTCTCTGCCTCTTTATTTCTCTCCTCTGTCATCCTGTCTGTGTCTGACTCCGTATCCCTCTTTCACCTTTGTTTTCTAATACTTTGGCTGGGGAAATGATGAGGAGAGGCAACAAATGATAGGAGGGACAGTCACCCATCTGTTGGCTGATGCATTATTGATCCCAGACTCCCATCAGGGTGAAAAGTGAAGGTTTCTGTGGGTGGAGTCACGCAGACCATACACACACACCGACAGGAAAACACACAAACACACATCCACATGAGTCTGTTCGTTGCTGTGCATGAGCTCGCGCGCAAACAAGCTCACAAGGTTTGTCTGCCTCCTGTTCAATTATTCCAGTATACGTGTGACACATTCAGATGGTTATTCTCCACTACAAGTCCTCTACATAATTCTGCTTAATAAGGCTCCATTTCAGTCAATTTTGAAACAAACACCATCTGACACTTCGGTGTCTAGGTGCTTTGAAAAACCTCACAACAAAGAACCTCCTGAGAACTTCAAAAGGTTACAAATGAAGCAGATGATGGCTGTGAACAGCAGACAGTTTTATGATATGTTATCAAATGGCTGTACAAGATGACAAGATGCGTCAGGAGTGCTGAGGGCAAATTAGACAGCAGATTAATTATGTCGAATACGTGGCCATACCGCAACGCACTATAAATGTCCTCATCTCCTGCCTGTCTGCGGCAAACAGATGAGTTCATAAACAGACAGTGGAGGACGGTGTGTTTCCTGAGGCAAACAAGTGTGTGTGTGAGCGAATGTGGGAGTGAGTTGTAGCCACATGCATGCATGTGTGTGTGATGTGTGCAGTCTGAATGTGTTCCAGTGATGAAACAGATGAGGAGTGATAAGTCATTTCCACATCATAAGTCCGCTAGGTGTATATATTTGTCCGTATGTGTGCTTGCGTGCATGCCTGTGAATTCCTATACAATACACAACACTCTCTTGCCTTCCTTCTCACATGGTTTAGTGGTTTTGTCAGCATACTATGGTGTAACCAGCCTGTTGTGACACTTTAATTATGTCTTCCTGTCCTCCCATGCTCAGGGTCAGTGCACTGACAGCATAATTCTTGAATTACATCATTTTTAAACCATCCAATTTTATACTTTGAAACTGATAGGCAGAAGTTTCAACTACATGTTTTATACTTCTGCCTTTAGGGGTTTTTGACATACCAAAGGAGCCCCTTGCACTTGAGGCCTCTGTGGTGGGACCACTGTATGAAGTCTTTCCGTGTCTGTGGCCGTGATTTATAACAGTTATGACAGCATTAAGCTCACGACCTGTGCGGACAATAAGGTAATATTATTGACATTAGTGGCACACTCACCTTCAATCCCAGCAACTTGTAAGATCTGGCAAGAATTTTAGCTTAAAACATTAAAAAAAACCTACAACAGAGTGTGAAGAAACAACAATGTTGACCTTATGTCAGGTACTGTGCTCCCTATACCACTTTGTGCTGCAAGAAGCAAAAGGTCTAATAGCCCCTGTAGGTTCAGCTGGGAGATGTAAAAGAGTAAGTTTGCTACGTTGTCTCATAAATCAGCAAAATACTCACAAAATGTCAAGAAAGGAAATATTTTTACATCTGTTTTCCTTACTAAACAGAAAAGTACACACAACCACACAAAGTCTGAATTCTACTTTCTCTCTTTTACTGAACTAAGAAGAGTTTAATGCAAAACACACTTCATTCTAACTCTAAAATAAAGGTCGCCGAAACAGACTTGGTTTGACTTTTAACAATCACCTCTGGTTTGATCGAAATAAATCCTCAATCCACTGAGTAAATTGCGAAAATATTCCAGCTGCACACGCTGTTTTCACCCACAAATGATGCCCGACTCGCTCCTCTGCTGCTTCACGCATTTCATTTTCTTGAGAAATGTCTTTGCAGTATATTGTGATTATTCATTGTCCTAATTCAAACCATCTGACCAACACCAGAGTTGCAAATCAACTAGTCCCAGTAACTTAGTGTTTGCCCTTCCTGTTACAACCTGAAGAACTGTGTGACCTCCAACATCGAACAAACCACCTTCCTTCCCATTCAGCCTCCTCTATTCCTCTCCTGCACGACCTTCAGCTCCAGCCACAAAAGGGTGGTCGAAAATACATCAACCTGCCAGATGTGCCTCTAACGAGACTGGTCACCGTGTGATAACTGTGACCCTTGAGGCATAGGCTGACAAGGGATATTGTATAAGAGCCTCCATGTAGGGTAGTAAGCATACCTTTAACAACACCAAAATGCCTATTTTGCCATTTAGGTATGAAAACTTGCTGAAGGTAGTAGAGGTGTGTGTGTGTGTGTGTGTGTGTGTGTGTGTGTGTGTGTGTGTGTGTGTGTGTGTGTGTGTGTGTGTGTGTGTGACTTAAAGCAACAAAATCTTGTATGTCGGCATCTGATGGGATACTGAGCTGCCTCTCCAGTAAGAGTGGAGAAATATCATTATTTTGCATCCGTCCATCCATCCATCAGCCTCGGGGGTCCATGTAATATTCTTCCCCCGTCTCTACCTCTCTGCCCTCGGTTCAGGTGGAATAATGGAGGATGGAGGAGGACGCCATTCCAGTCATTCAATTACACACCCTGGACATGATTCCCCACAAATCGCAGACACACGCACACATCGGCATGCAATCTCTCTCTCTCTCTTTCTCTCTCTCTTTTTCCTCTTATTGTTGTAATAGAACTCTGTAAATAAGGCCATTTCGAGTTGAACAAGCTTCAGGATGAATTACACTATATAGCCTCCGTGAGTCAAGGCAGCTCTATAATGGATTTTTCCTCTTTACATTTTTTTCCCCTTGACTCACTACAACATTATGTATTCTGCCACCCAATGCATGTTGTGTATGAAATGGCAGTGTGATGTGCAGGAACCAAGGATTAGATAAAAAAAAAAAAAAAATAGGGCTATTGCTTGGAAGGCTAATAAACTCAGTGTTTCTGTTGGGCAGGGGAGAGATAACTTTGTCCTTGGCTCGCTCATAACCTCATCAGAATCGCTCAATGAATCACGGCGCGCCATAACTCATGGCAGGGGCAGCTGTGATACAGTTAAGAAATACCCTTGGTGGAGAGAGGTATGCTGCATCGTGGGTGGAACTGAATGGAGAAAACATGTCGGAAGGCACATAAAAAACCACAAGCATGCACCTGCATTTGTTTCTTTTATAAATAGTTTTTCCGAATCAATTTGTGGCACAGAAACACACACACAGACACACAGACACACAGACACAGAGAACATGATTTGTTATAATTTAACAAGAATTTAAAGTGAACAGATAAAAAGTTGAGACTCCTACTATAATTGCCCCAACTTACTTTAGAGGGAACGTGAACAATTGAAGCCGAAACCAGACATCGTGCTGTGTCTTGTATTATTACCACCTAATTTCTTGATAAGAAAAACACCAAAGACAAAACCAAATACTGACAGTTTTTTCCCCTTTGCTAACTTTCAACTTAATCTTGTGTATAAATGTGCCACTATGAAAATGAAAGCAATGAAGAATAGCTGTAGTATTTTTAATTATTAATCACACACGACTTAAAAGACTCATAACAGAGCTGACAGTTCACACTTTGACCTCAGTCACTGTGCCACTCCACATTGCTAATTAAAAAACCACATCCAAAAATATGCCTGTCCGAAAACAATCTTTGAGGTCCCTTCGTTGTCGTGCACACAAACACACTCACACGGATACACACAGGTAATGTTCCCTGTGAAGACTTTCCAGCTTAACTCGTCTCAGACAAACTCAGTAGGGGCTGAGCTGCTAGTTGTGGATGAGAACTGTGCAGCAAACAGACTTACATTGTGAATTAACAGGATTATGTGTTTTAAGAGGCTTGTCAGGTAAACCTGAACCTGGCTGCCTAAAGACTGAGGCTGACTCTGAGCTACTTTGAGCTACTTTGAAGTCTCTAACTATCTCATCCATGACTGGCATATCAGAGAGCCTGTACAACTCGGCTACACCGGTACAACGCTGTGATTTGGCATGCACCAATATCAAGCGCATGAAAGTGTGCACAAGAAAAACCTGTGCACCTGCACTCTCAGAGATACACATAGATGAAAAACATGCAAACCTGGGCTTCCAATGTTTGACATATTCCCAGCTTTTGGCTTTGCAAAGCCTCACCCAAAAAAACTCTCCCTTGCTTTCAGTTACTTATTTCGCAGCTGCAGACAAGACTCGAACAACTGCCAAAGCATCCATTCACACAATAAACAAAAAAATGAGAAAGATAGTTTTAATAACCCTCGACTACACAGGCATAAAAATTAAATAACACTTCCAAGAAAGTATGAAACAAAAACAGTCTATCGAAGGAAAAGAGACATTTGCCTCCTGTCTTGGCTCAAAGTAACACTGCTGTGAATACAGTTTATTCTCTCTGAGAAAACATAAAAATGCTTTGTTATGCCCAGCTTCTCATTTCTCTGCAGTGGGGAAAAATCTGCCTTCCCATTCTGACTAACAAGACATTAGAATCTTCAGTCACCTCCCTGTCAGACTCAAAATTATGATCAAACACATCACATCTTCTAAAGTATTAGCCAACTTACTTCAGGTTGGCTGATCACACACAATTAAAAAATGGAATGGAAAAATGGAATAAGGTAACCTAGAAACCTCTTGTGTGTGCCTTTGATTTCAGAGGCATGAACTGTGGGATGTAGCAGGCTGGGTTTCTGGAGGCAAAGGGGACCACATGCTGCTAAATGAAATCTAAACTTCAGGGGTCCAACGTCACATTTCTTAGAAAAGTGGCCCATATTCCTGAGTTTTATTGAAAGTAGTTTAGATCTCTCACAGCAGTGATGCGTACACAAACTTTTGTCTCACAGCATCAGCCTGATTAAATTGACTTTTCCCACTTGCACCCTATTACAAACACAATTTACGACATGTGAATAATAGCTAGACCAAGTGGTTTTGATGTACAAACATAATTATTATTATGTCAATGTCACCGGGTATTTGGCAAATAATTATGATTTGACCGTTCAAATCCCTTGTATGACCCTGTTTACCAATTCAGATCACTGCTAAAGTAAATATTGCATTATTAAAATAACACTGAATGATAGGTGCAAATATCAGTATTTGGAATACATTTTACCCAATGCTGGTTTGAGGTGTGGACTCACAGTCTGGCTTTCAAATATTTGCAAATCTTGCCTCTTGGGGAGGTGAGCAAACAACAAAGTGTCTCTTAGATCCTACAATGAAAGCTGAGATGGATGGGGAGCAACAGAGATAAACCACAGTTCTCTCCAACATTACTGAAGCAAATTAGAATTTTCCAACTAAAATGTCTGAAAAGACAACACAGATTCAAACTCCCGGCTACTCTGAGAAGAGAGCGAGAGAGACAGACAACTGGACTGCAGCTGCTTGGTGACAGGGGTACTATAAGTTTGCCTTGCAGTGGGTGATATCACTACAGATCTCCTCAAAGCTTAAAAAGTGACACACTTCACAACGCTCCCTCTCCACTTGGATCTTCCTCTATATTATTAATGCCTCACCCAGGAGAGGGAGTTGCCTTCAGCTATTATCAAAGGCCCGTGCAGACACAGCACTTCCTCCTTTATTAACAAAACGGTTCTCAGATGGAGACTGCGCATCACGTACGGAGTGCAAAGAACCAGGATCAAACAATGTGAGAGGGAGGGAAAGTCAGGATTTCTCGACTAAATCCGCATGGGTTTGAATCGTCTTTTTTTTTTTTTTTTTTTTTTTTGTTACTTTCCCCCCCAAATCCTCCCTGTGGACTGATACTTCTATGATGCCCTCATTTCCTTATTGTTTTCATCAAATGATGCTGATAATGATGATGATGATGTTGTGTGCATGTGTGTTTTGGAGGAAGAGGCAGGATATGTGTCATTCAACCGCCATCTCCGGCATTACAGACTTTTCTATTCAAAATTCTATGTAGTTTTGGAGAGGAAATTCAAACTCAGAATTGGAATATTTGCAATATTAATGAGGTAATAATACAAACTTTTTTTCCATAAGTGAATAAACAAGCTGTTCTCAGAGGAAAATATGGTCTTCAGCACACTGTTAGAAGCTAGGAAGGTGGCAGGGTCCGCCACATATAAACAAAGTAAAACAGCATGAAACTGTGTCAGTTTCTTTATTCAGTTTATCTAGTCATGAAAACAAAGAGAGTTTGTTTATTTTGTTTGTTTAGGCATACAAAAATCAGTCAAAGATCTTCAGATCTTTCTCTTCTGATTAAAATGTATTTCCCAAAACTACATAGTGCACCGTTAAGTGGTGTGCTGTCTCTTAAAACATCTCTGACATTACATATAATGTGCATATCGATTCGTGGAGAAAAGGTGGTCTGAGTTTGTACAGTCAAAAGGCCACAGGGACATTTTGTTTTATGTGGAAATGTACTTTATCCTGAAATAACCACAGCCAGAGCAGGGCAGTCATCAGGTCAGTGCATTAACGGTGTTTTGCCATAATCTTGGGTCATTCACACAGAGCAAAAATTGTTCACTAAATTACAGCAGGCCCTTGTTTCAAGTCTAAATGTTGTATCCAAAAGTATCTCGAGTGCCAGTGCCCATGAAGCTTTGAAACCAGCAGTGGTATTCTAGTAGTAGTTGCTAGGGAAGCATATTCTGCATGTAAATTAAACTTGCCCTGCAAAACTTCACCTCATCATATATCACATTTAAGTCACTAATGTTTAATTTCCATCATGTAGAGAACCTCACCACTTCACTTGTGACTGAATGTTGTTATTGCCCAATTTCCTCTTGTTTTCAAACTGATCTGCCAACAAACAACATGCTAAAATGTAAAAAGATGTCGTCAAATTATATGGCACAGTTTAAAGTCAGTCACTTACCTAAGTAACAAAGTCAACAGGTGTTTTTGCTGCTTCGCGATAAAAGCTCTGCTACGCTTTACAGTTCCAGGACAATTTAAACAGCATTTGACTTGACTTTTACATGCAAACGAAGTGCAGAGCATTCCGAAAACAGTCAAGCTCATCTCTGTTAGACGATAGTGACAGGAGCTTTCAACAGGAGCTGCAAAACTACTTTCAGTTGAACACGGGGGACATTTAAAATGTCTGAATGGTCGCATGAATTCAGTTAATTAATTTTTGTGATGCTGAAACTGCTCAGATGAGCTCACAGTTACCTGTTCATAGTTAAACTCTTATTCTGAGGAGATATTAGTGATGGCCTCATACGAATAACAGAGCATTTAAATTTCATATTTAATTTTTGTGACGGTAGCTTTTTAAATCCAAAGGAAGTGAACATGTTAAATTGGGTGATCTAACCTAATCTAATCTGTGTAATGTGGCTTTCAATGACTCTGGGAATGTTCCTGTTTCAACTGCAGACTTTTAATGCAGCAGTTAGACACTATAAAGTACTGTATATCAGACAGCATGAGGCAGTATATTACAGTATATCAGCTTGTTTTTAGCTAAAAACAGTGCAAAGAGGATCTCCCTCTGTGCTTCCATATGGTGCATCCCTAACCCAAAAATATTTTCAGCCAATACATGATCTTTACCTAACCCTAACCAAGTGTTTTTGTGCATAAACCCCTCCAGACCAGAAGCACTGCGTTGTCACAACATAAAACTAAAAATTGAACCTAAAGAACTTTAAGTAGCAACATAAAGAAAATGAAGTTTTTCATGAAGTTATTGCGAACATATATTCTGGCGATTGGGTTGCTGTTTTCTCTAGGCTTAACTTTCAAGTATGTTTCACTTCTGGCCCCATCCCTGTGAATAATGTCCCGTCAGAAGTTCCTATCAGCAGGCAAAGCTGAAATTCCTCCTTTGATAACATCCAGTGTGCTCAAGAGAGTATCTAACACACAGGAAGCTGCACAGCAACATTTTCTGCCCACTGTGAGTCGGTGCTGCTTTACCCTTTAAGGGTATTATGACATTAAAATATGAATATGAAAGCTCTCTGAAGGTGACATAAACAGTTTGAAGTGGGAGATAAACCTAGCCCCATGCTCACATGACAGCTGAGAGGTGCTCGAGGAAGGCAAGCCATTCAACAACATTAGAGCTCATTAAGGCCCTGTAGTTACCCAATTAAAATGAATGATTGCTTGAGGAAATACTGGTAAGAACTATGTACACGCTCAGAGCTCGGTAAATGCAGTTTATATTCTCAGTTTCCCACACTCCCTTACATTTCCCAAATTTAATTTGGATGCAATAAGTGAGCTAAATGCAAGAATATCATTACCGGAGGTTCTCACGGAGCAAGGAGTTCCCAGGTGGTGCTACAGTCGATCTACAGGGCACAAAGTTTAACAGCTCTATGGAGAGGATGTGGCAGCTCTGCTGAGAATGTTAAAAGATTCAATATAGAATAAGGCTCATTGTATAGTAGATGTATTGCTCGGATTCTTTAAAAAGACAAAAACAGCTCTGCTTTGAACACACAAAGCTGTTGATCTGTGGATTGTGGTCAATGTTGGAAATCATGTTTCGGTTTGGCCTGATCAGACATCGCAAATACTGGTTAGAGGTGCTGTCTCTGTCCAATCCCATAAGTTCAACTAGGGATGAGCAGTTTATCAATATTCAATCTTTATCGCCATATGAGACGATATATCGTCTTCGGTTTTACATTGCGTTAATTGCTGATGCTTTTGATTGTTCTTCAGCCTGAGAAGTTTTTCTGAGCTTCATTCGAAGTTAAAAGTTGGGACCGCTATAAGGAACATTATAAATTGTCAGAGGTGTGACTTAATGCCTCTAGGCATTTGTGACTTTGACCCTGAGTTTCCCAGTAACCCTCCAAAGCTTAAGAGTGGCACTAAAGGTTGGCCAATGTCGACGAGTGGCTGCATAAACGCAATAAAACTGCCCACCTTGTTTAGTTTTCTTCAGACACTTTTTCATCTAGTGCTACCATCTGGCTGATCTTTGTAAATTTTATTGCCCGAGGAGTGGGGGAGATTTGAAACTAATCTACAGGATGTGATTTCCCTTGGACCAGCTGTCTCAGAGGTGCAGATCATTTTAGAGCAAAGATCTTAACAAGGACAAAAAGAAAACTCTGTTTTCAGGGGCACAGTCCAATGCTTGACCTCCTGAAAACAAGAAGTGTGCAGCTGAGACTCGTACAAAAGTAGTGAGCAGTGCATGTAGAATCTGACTAAAGGTTAAGGAAAAAAGATTAATATTGTTCCAATATTGCCTTATAACTAAGTTTATTCACCCCAAAGGACCAATTGTAGATACCAATTTGCTTCTTAAGTACAGCAGATGCTTGAAAGAAGAGAGTGATGGGACATAATAACCTCAAATCAAAGTTTTACCTTGCCAGCCTCTTGACTGTGTAATCAAAGAGAAGTGTCCTTTATATTATTTCAAAAGTTACAACTTATCTAATCACCCGGCTGTGATCTCATCAGAGGCACAGTGTGAGCATTTACAGTTTGAAACACCTAAAAGTGCTGAATTCCTTCATCTGTTCTTAAGCATGCCCCTTAGCAGCAGCCTGATCTTGTCTAATTCTGAACTGTACTGCCTCAAACTGCTTGTTCCAGCCATACATTAATATTTAAAGCAATAGAATATATCTAAAACCTCCTGTCTCAGCCGTGAGTGGAAAATTACAATTTTTGCCCCTTTTCTGTTCCAGTCTCATGTTAGCAGAGCTCTCATCCAGAGCTCCTTCTTAACAGAAATTATACCTATTAATATGACAAGCCAGAATTCATTCTGTGCCTCTAACAGTTATACTTTCTCTTTTCGCATATATACATGTAATTTTTATTTCTTATACACATTAACTTTCCTTTCGCATACATACATACATCTTTCATATCATTTACATATATATCCATTGTGGTGAGGCATGATGTTCTTTTATTTGTTCTGTCTGAAGCATATTTTCCCAGCAGGACTATAGCTTGTCAACATGCACTTTGGCAAAGTCCAGTCGGGCCTTGAGTGGGGTCTTTAGGGGTCTTCTTCAGTGACGGATTCAGACAGCGATGGATAGCGCAATTTAAAACTGTTTTAAGTTAATAAACTGCCTGGATCTATTTTGAAGTGTTCTTTGATTCTTTCGGGCATTAGAGCAATCCTTCTGTTCAGTCTCCTTAAACTTCTTAGTAAAATTGGCGACAGTAGTCACTGGAACTTCAAGTTCTTTGGGTATGTTTTTGTAATCTTTACGTTGAACATGCTTGTCTTAATGATAATTGCTTCTGCACTAAAATGTTCTAGATTAAACGGCTTCTAAATAAAATGGCCTGCTGGTGATGTATTTTGTGTTTTGAAATACCTTCCCGTTACACTCAAAGAAATTTCAACTTTTATAGACCTGATTCCCTCTTAGCACTTAATCCCACAGTGTTTCCAATACTACAAGAATGACATATGTGCTGACTGCAGCTTTTTAAAATGCCACCAAGAAACTCTCACTTATTCTGGCATTGTACTCATGAACAAACTTTACTTTGCTGAAAGTTTAGTTTTTTAACAATTTTGATAAACATGAGCAACAAGAAATCTATTCAATTAATCTGTTCATAACATTTGCAAAATTGGATTGATTAACAGTGCACTGACAATTTATTCTTCAAATTATAAGAGGGCTGTCAAAATAATGGCAATTTATTTAGAGAGAAATACCCAAATAAAATATATTAATAAACTTAATATTAATTACGTTTTGGGACATGAAACGCATTATATTAAAAAAGGAAACATTGTCAAGAAAAGGTTGATGGTGGTCAGAAAGTAATTGCACTTGACTGTTTAAATGGAGCACTAAAAATAAATTGGCTATAATCATAGATTAAACATAGTCACTTGGTCTGGTAATGTAATGAAAATGTGAAAAAAAAACAACAACTATTTGTTCCACAAACTTTTATTAGTTTGTAATTTCAACACTGATTTGTTTTCCATTACATTGTCAGAATTCCACAAACAAACTACTAGATCAGAAGATCATAAAATACCTCCACACAACGTCTCAATCTGGAAGGACCAATACATTTTTCGTAGAAATAAATTCTAACTTCATGCCGATTCATTGGAAATAAAAGCTTTGTTAACAGCTATGCAAAGCATTACCAAGATAGTTTCTGTTGTTTTTCAGAAATACCATAAGTTACTAACCTGTACACTCAAAGCCTGCAGCACTTGCCAGCAGCCAATTCTCTCTGTACAATAACAACACTGCAGGCAGGTATTGTTAATAATTTATCAGTCTGCGTACTTCAGCAATGTCACTGAATACACATAAACTCTCGTAACATTATCTAAAAGCAATAAGAAGACTGTTCAAGGCTGTTTATTCTATTCACTGCCTGTATTGTACTGCAGAAATAAGTAAGTAAGTAAGTGTGTGTGTGTGTTGGTCTCAGTCAGCCAACATGGTGACATGGTGTCAGATGTTATGGAGGAACTTGTATTACCTTGGTTTAAACTAAGAAAGTTATTTTCTATCTTATTACATGCCTCTTCACTGGGGTTAGCAACCTTTGTTACAAACAGTGAATAACACAAGGCAGAGAAAATAATTTGCTTTAGATCCAATTGTTTCCAACTGGCGACTGCTCAGCAGATGTATCTTACAATCTCAGTATCACTCATGTGGTACTGGGATGTTAAGCGGCTGAACTTGGTTTGACAATGAGCTGCGAACAGTGTGCAAATAAAAATCTTGATATCTTCAATAATAAGAACAACTTTCATGAAGCACATTTCATGAAAGTCTGGACACATCAATGAAACACACATCTGAAGCATGCAGGCCAACTTCATTATCCACTGGTTCAGTTTGGGTAAAAGCTAATTGACTTAGTAAGCAAAGTGATCATTGTGTAAAATTTTGTTTGATTACTCTAGTATTCATCAAAGTAATTTGAATTCCATGTTTTCTCCCAATTTCCAAATTCAATCCATTAGCTATCACCAATCGATTCTCTCTCAGTGCAGAGCAGGTGTGATAAAAACTTACAATTCAACTGCAGAATCTACACAATACTTTCCAAGAAACTCTTGGTCTTGGTTTACATCAGCTGTCAAGTTGTGATGAAACAATTTGAAAGTATTTCAACTCATCTTTCAGACGCTAGATGTAGAACATCTTGAGTGTATTATAGAAGGGGAAGTTTAAGACGTGTAGATAATGGGGTTGCGGTTACAAAAAGAGCACCTCCTTTATGAAGTAAACCTGTCAGTTACGATGTCTACAATATAAATGAATGTATAACATTCAACCAGGAAGTGCAGCCTTAGAAATATAAGGTGCAAGGATGACTGATAAAAAGATGACACCCTTCCGGTAGACACTGTCAGTTGGTCCTAATATCAGGAGTAGGAGGTGGTTTTGTGGTGAGAGTGGAGCCCGTCATCAGTGTGGCCTTCCTTCTTTCATAAGTAGTTTCATGTGTCCGCAGTCTTTTCAGGGGCACCATCAAGACACCTGGGGTCCTATGCAGAGGATTCACACCCAAAGGTTGTGAATGAGCAAAACAAGGACAAGTGCTTACACCCAGAAATGTTATGATGGAAAATCAGTTTGAGACATTCATGCAAACTGTAAATCAGATCAATATTTAGTGCACACAAGCAAGCTTCTGGTCCCATCTTTTTAACACCCATTGTTGCTCCTGATTAATATCAATTCATACTGACTGCATGAAGACAACAGAAAATAATTGAAATAAAAGAAAGAAAGGGATATTGTTTGGTGGACACAGTGTGAGTAATGCCAAAAATGCTTTAGAGTGGCAGCATGTGGCGGACGCAATGAATGCTCCTGGCTCCGAAAGGTCAGACCCTCTCTGAAATAAAAAAAAGAAGCAGTCGGACATAAAAGTAGAAGCCAAAAGGCATGTGTGAGTGTGAGTGTTTGTGCCATTACTGAGGGAGAGTGGACAGTGGAGCTCAACCTCCTTCATTAGTGACTTGCAGGAATAATGGATGAATCCCTCCTGAGTGGAGTGACCATGGTCCATAAATTTTAATCCCTTGTTTAAAAAGAAAGCAAACCAAATGCGGTCAAGTTTTGTTTAAACTAGAGCTTTAGATACTCCATTTTCGGGCTGATTTCAATACCTTGAGTCTCCTTTTCTGCATTATAATGTCTAAAAATAAAAAAAGTGTTAATTATAGGCACATATCAGACAACAAGCATGTCAATACAGATATATCTGTGATAGGCCAATATTGGCCAATAATATTGTCCAGCCAATATCAGGTGGGCTCTAGTTTACACAAACAAATGCTAAATTTTCTATTGTTCTTATTGTTCTTTTAATGAGTATGCTAAGTCCCAGTATCAGCACGTACGCAGTGCAAGGGATACCATCAACTCTATTAACAAGGTTGCCAAGTAGTTAAAAGAAACAATCATATATTTCATGTGATAAAAGATATACACTGAAAGATCAACTTAATAAATGATGTTTTTGCCATACATTATTTCTTTACAAGTGACACATCACATCCACGCACTGGTGCATGGCCAGCTCAAATGCCCGGGGATAGGGCCAGCAAAGCCAGCAGTGTCAGGGGGTAAAGCCATATTCTTTGGCTGCGCCATATTATGAAGAACAGCACATGGCCTCACGACGCAAACCTTTATTAGCTTTTGTAGACTTTTTCCTGCCAGTTTAATCAAGGCAGTGTGTCCACAACAGGTGTCTGATAATGGCACAATGACAGTTTCTCTCCTCTGCGCTCTTTGGGTTACAGAATGGGGTAAGTAGCTGTGGCTCGAAGGGATGTCCACCATCTCATGCAAGGTTAGTGAATGGATTAGTCATCGCAGCACAGACAAATTGCAATTGATTTAAAATTTCCAAATTAATCATCCATACCTAGAAGCCAGCCATTACACACAACAATGCTCAAGGCTTTGCCCAACACTGCTGCTTCTTCAAATGAATGAGTTGACCCAAGCCCCCGTATTAGTAAGTACCCGCCTGCATCAAATATAATTTGGGCAAGAATCCAATTAAAATGGTTTAGATGAATAAAAAACAAATACAATCTCACTCTGTGAAATTATAGCAACTTGAGTGCAGTCAAAAGCATGGATTACATTTGGGAAACTGGACATTATTGCATATTGCACTTATTTAATTGCTGTTTTGCCTACACCGACTGTACAAGGAAACCTTATGTAGAGATTCATCAAGCCAGTTATTCTCTCCAAAGTCTTCCATTGGCCAAATCTTCCAACAGTGCAAAAGCAGCCATCGTGTTTCATTACGCAGTGTAATTGCATGCCTTTTTTTTTACCCTGCCATTTAATTGGATCTTAACAGATAACCAATTGCGTAACAAGTTCAGGTATGGGAATTACTGACTAGACTGTAATTGAAAATGAAAGGGCCATTATCTCATTGACCATTCGGTGCAACCAACATCTTGTTTAATAATTACAGATCCGATATGAGCCCCGAATAATCTCTACAACATAACTGAGGGATTCTTTTGAAAAAAAAAAACAGATATCTCCTTTTGTATTTATTCTCCTAAATCATGTTTTCTTGTGTGCGCTGAAGGGAATATCAATCAAACAGTTGTTGGGTTATTCTGCAAAGATAGCTACTTTTTAAAAAATGTTGCTCAATCCTGTTGCAAATAAACTCTCCATATATAATATCTGAGAAGTAATATTTCAATTCATTTTACACAATGCCATCAATTCCAAACCTTTTCTTAAGTTTCATCCTACTGGCATTGGAGTCGCAGTTTCTCATCTCTCCAGTTTATGTGTGTACCCATCCCAAAGTTTGCTTACATAGTGGGATTTGCCTTCTGTTTTGCCAAAGCAACATTCACAAAAGGGAGACCCCTGGTAAGGTATGAGTGGCGCACACACACATATTCTACTGTCTAACAGCTACTTCAATCTGGCGCCATCATCTAATGGACGGAAAAGGGTGTTTTATGGAAGAGTTCATAGTCTGGTTTACACCCAGCGAGTTTATTAGGTAAGGTTGGGCAATAAATCTTACCCCTACAAACGTTCTAATGTTTTTGAGAGGTGTGGATTCAACTCGATCATTTTGGAGGATGAAGTTTGTGGTGCTGTTGAATTGTATTTGCATTGTATAGAGAGGTGACTCTGTTATTTTGGTTCCCCTTATTTATATTAATGGGGAGGACAACATTAAAGAAATCAAATCAGTAAAATTCAACAGCAACACAAACTACATCCAGTGAAATCCACAAATGTTGGGGGAAAAAAACGCAAAAATTAAACAAAACGGAACATAATATGCTTCGTGAAGGTTGGATTATTGCAGGACTCTGGTGTTAGACTGAATTAGTTTTAGCCAGGTGAACCTAAACAGACAACTGAGTGTACATGTGGATGTTCAAAGTTCAGAATAACAAAGGAACATCTTCCTGCTGTCCAGTGAAATCCACAAATGTTGGGGGAAAAAACGCAAAAATTAAACAAAACGGAACATAATATGCTTCGTGAAGGTTGGATTATTGCAGGACTCTGGTGTTAGACTGAATTAGTTTTAGCCAGGTGAACCTAAACAGACAATTGAGTGTACATGTGGATGTTCAAAGTTCAGAATAACAAAGGAACATCTTCCTGCTGAAATATTATGCAAAGCCGCAGCAACAACTGAAACACACTGCCAGATAACTTAAGCTATGAGCTAAATGTGAGGAAATAAATTGTGTCCTATAGAAGTAATTTCAGCAACAGAATCAGCCCTCTGGTTTGCAGCCTAGCGAGTTCACACAGAAGACCAGCCTGTCTGGTCAAATGTAAAATCTGGTCTATAAACAGAAGCACCAAAAGTCTCCAGAGAGTCCAGAGTGAAAATTAATATGAGAATGAAAATATCTGTTCTGTATGTCTTAGGTCCAGTATGTATTTTGGCTTACCGGGTCAGGGTTCATACAGTATATTATGTCTACAATACTTCCCTGTGTTTTCTGTATCACCGTAGCAAGACTAGTTTATTTCTTCCTCGTATTTTGATGTCAGCTGATGACAGAATAACTACGCATTGAGAGATAAGGTTTATATTCCTCTCTAGGCCTCCAGGGAGCCTCAATCAGAAAAATCACTGCAGCACGGTCAGCTATCAGAGTTACGGATGACACTTCAGACAGACAAGTTGATTTTGCAGTATATACACGCAGATGACAATATTGATTACTTCACATTTAATAACATGTTGTCAGAGTTAAAGCAGACTTTTTATGAGCCACTGCTGAGAAATACAACATAGTGGTTTATTGCTACACTATATGGTTGGCAATGTAATATATCATTTGTGGGGGTTGCGATTGATTGCTAGCCTACCTGTTAAAAAGAGCATTTTCAATCATCTTATATTGTAACTCATGATTTTTATATTTTGATAAAAATACAAGGCTGGTCTGTTGTAAACTCCATGTTCTGCAATCTAAATGTGGGATTTAAAAATCAGAAATATTAGTCCAGATTGGACAAAATATCTGTCTATGACTATCTATCTTGGGTTAACTTCAACCAATAAGATCAACAGCAGAAGAGAGTTATCACCAGTTCGTAAATTAAACTCTCACCAAAGCCAGTGAAGACAAGAGCAAAAACATCTTTTCACTTGTGTTCTTCGCTTTACTTTCAATGAAAGATGCTCTCCAGTTCTGATATAACTGATGCTACGACAGCTTCTGTACGCTACATTTTTTTTCAAACAGTCGCTGGTCATCTCTTCAAAAGCACACCCTTAGCTGCCCTCTCTAGTGGTCAGTAGTTCCTCAAAGGGAGCTGACTAGGTCAACCACTCTGTGTTTGGCCAAATTATAAGCACATGCAAATCCAGCTCCCACCCAAGGTAAACAGATTAACATACCTTGCAAGAGTCGTGATTGTTTTGGCATTGACAACTTCAGGTGCATTGCCTGCTGGTGCATGCGGTCACTAATGGCACCACTGTGGCCAAACAGTTCATTTGATACATTAAAACCAGAGGGCACGAGGGTTGGGCACTTTGATTAATACAGTATATTGGCTACATTGTTTGCCACAATGTTTCGTGAGACCGTGGTGGGCAGACCGCAGACACTCTAGGGGTACATTTTTAAGTAAAATGCATAAATCTGGGGCATATTGCAGGCACAATTTAGAGGCTAGATCATAAATAACAACAACATAAATAAGAAATTCTAGAAATTACATTATGTAGAAAACAAGGAAATATAACTGAAAACATCACTGACTGGGAGTAAAAGACGCTTTGCATAAGGAACATCGCAAAACAATGTCAGACATCATTTATGCTATTATGAGAAGTGAAAAATATTTCAGTTCATTATGAAACTGTGGCAGACTGCCACAATATAGTGAATTAACGGGCTATTGGCCAAGTCAATTGTTGGCTGTAATTTTTTGGGGGTTGATTTTTGTCATTTTATTTTTCTAATTTAATGGTCTGCCTCCAAAGAACGAGTGCGAGCTGCTGAAAAATGTAAGACATTGGCCAACCTTAGAGGGCACATGCATAATTGTAATGTATTTGGTGAAATCTGGCAAAGTATGTGTATTTTAATCTAGATAAATTAATTTAACTCCACCACATATAGACACATGCATGGAGGCACACTACTGAGCACCAGGCAGCTGGGTGTATCCTTGGGTTGAGAGGTAGAAAGGGAGGAAGACAAACTAAAGGAAGAATACCCCTTGCCACCTTAAGGACAACATTATTAGTCAGAGGAAGACTGGGGGAGTCATGCACTGCTGAGTGTTATTTCTCTCCCCCCTATCAGTGGTCTCATCTCTCTGTATCTCACTTCTACCCTGTCTCGCTCGCTCTTCTAGGGGGAACTCGTTATCTCTTAGCAGAGAGGTCTTTGGTCTCGTAGAGGCCAAGGAAAGGATCATTGGTTCTGGTTGTGAGTGTGTGTGTGTGTGTGTGTGTCTGTGTGTGTGTGTGTGTGTGTGTGTGTGTGTGTGTGTGTGTCTGTGTCTGTGTCTGTGTGTCATATAAGTGCTTGAAAGAGAGGGGTGCGCTGCCATAATAAAAGCATTAGTGGAGAGGTACGGGTGGAAGGGCTGAAATAGGATGAAATACAATGTCAAGAGAGCCAGAGATGAACTGGAGAACTTCATATGTGGGAACATTTGTTTTCAACTCCAGCTCCTTGCCTACCTCTGTAATATCCCTGCCTCCTCACATACCCTTTCCCTTTTTCCATCTCATTGTCTTTTCCTTTCTTTCTTCCTTCCTTCCTTGTTTTATTCTGTTGTTCCCATTAATAAGCTGTCTTTCAGTTGATCAAAATGAACTTCCTGTTTTATCCTCTGCCTCTCTCCTTACTGAATCACAGCAGGCAAGCTAAATATACTGAGTGCCAAAGAAAGAACAAATAGGCAGGAGATTAAATTCCCATTAAAATCTTGGCTGCTCATGTTGGTATTGACGTGACGGAGATCCTTGCTTCTGTGAGGGCAAACAGTAGAACTTGTGCGTGAATATTTTGGCATACACGCGCACACACACATATATAGTTTTAAGGACAGTGTGGGCTTCAGCAGTGGCTGTCTGTTTCTATCCAAACAACACATCCACCAGACCAAGAAGGTCCGGTGTTGTCTTTGTAGGGGTCTCATGACAGTCCGCCATCCCCTGGTGTTGCTGGGAAATCAAAGCTCTGAAGCTCTCTTTGGATCACATGGAGCCATGCTGTGTTACAGAAGCAGCTGTGTTTACATATGCACACTGAGACAGTGTGATGTAAGTGAATACACTCAGCAGGCGCACACAGAAACCTGCTGCAAGGACAAAAAACAGAAAATTGTACATAAAGTACTAACAGGCATGAACACATACTGCCTTCAGAGGGAGCCGAATTCACCATGAAAAAAAATAGATGGGTCCCTGTTCCACTCATTGGTCTCACAGTGTGTGTGTGTAGCTTGTTTGTGTGCGTGTGAATGCATGTACATTTAAATGTGAGGGGGGACTTGCTTGTGTGTCAGAAAGACAGAGAGTCAGGAGAGAGGCTGTCATCTTCATTTGTTGGGGACGATACAGTGAAAATGATTTTAGTCACTGCTGATAGGTAAGATGTGACTGAATCATAAAACAAGCATATTTAAACTGCTCCCTGAGCCGCTGCGTCGCTGTCAAAACAACTGAAAATATGAAAGTTCAGCATCAAGTCATGTTAAATAATTATACAAAAAACTGTCACTGAGATACACACAAACCTTTGCAGAATAAATATGAAAGATACAAAAAGGAAAAGAAAGTTGATGCTTCCCACGGTCTTCTGAACCCATTTGTCACCAACTGGGCCTTTTAAATATCTTTAATCTACTCAAAAAAATTAGATTACAGTTCATCTCAGTAACCCTACCAAAGCACATGATGCCGAATTTATGCTGATGTTTTTTTAATGTTAGCTAAATAAAAAGGGTCATCTGCTGCCTCTGTGCCATTGTAACGTTTATAATCACAATTACCAGAGTCAGCATCTGTTGCTCATTATGGATGTCTCAACATCCTCAGTAACTGGTGACATTGGGAGGTTTATGATGCTTATGCTTTTGAGTCTGAAAAACAGCGATGTGTGACTTGAAATTAATGTTTTTATTCATGCTTTTGTCCATAATGTAGAAAAAAAACTGTTTATCCTCATCCTCAGATCAAATGGTTTAGGTTTAATTATCAAGTGCTTTAGCAGAAAATTGCTACCACTCAACAAATCATTAATGTAATGTTGACCTGAATGGAAATTCAGTATAAAAGGAAACAAATTAAGTCATTTTATTTCTTTATGATTTTGTAAAAGGCTGGAAACATACAGTAGGTTGATAATGTTCATCACTGGATCTACAGTGTATCTGATGTTTCAGAGCTTAACTAGCTTAATAAGAAATAACTGGGTACACTGACATAACTTGAATGGGTGGGCAAGCTGTGAGTTTGCTTCATTAGAGATACTTGGCAGTTATTAAAGACATTCATCTTTCTGTTTGCTTTTCTCTTAGATGCACAAGCATTTGTACAGTTGGCAGTGTGTTGTGTATCTGTGTGTCTGCTAATCAGTAATGACTGAGCCTGATAGCATACAATATTGATTGGAGGAGTCCCACACCATGGCACCAGGGGAGTGTCCAGCCAGGCAGCGGGGACTGCCAGACAGGCTTTCAGAGCTAAAAAACAGTGTGCATAACGCATCGTATCCCCGTCTCATTTAGCTGGTCCTCAAGGCCCCATCAGCACTGCTTTTTATCTCTGTCTTATCACACCAGACTGGCCTCAGACTCATTTGTGACAGGGACACCACACGGTCCGACTCGCTCGCTCATTTGTCTACACAGTCTTAGTGTCTGCTGGGAAAAGTTGCACATCTGCAGCCGTTTTACACTTTGAAAGTGCAGATGGGAGAAGTCAAATGACATTTCTGTTACATACAGGATACAGCTTCATTTTGAACAAAAAGTTAAAGGCTAGATGAATCAGTAATTGTCCTTCTTATTAAGTCCAACTTGAATTCCATTCATCTTGCTCTTCCGTTGTTGGCTGAAGTATTTGAACAATTCATTAGTTTTAAGCCATTTCCCACAGACAAGCCTCAAAGTAAAACCTGCTCATCAGATTTTTTTAAACTCTTCATTACTGAACTTTAGAATAAGTTACAAATCATTCAGAACTGACGGGCAGCTACAACTCAAGGATAAGACTTAAAACTACTATTAATTTTTACTTTTTTCTCTTAGTGTTGTATAACCTTAAATTAGAGCACTGGACTGTTCTGTGGTAGTGAAACAAAAATTAGCACTGGAAAGCATAATGCTGTTAGCAGCAATGACTAGTGACTAACGACTAATGACTGTTTGATTAGATGTGACACTGCAGACTCTGTCTCAATTCTTAAAGCTTCACACTTTCTTTCCACTATACTGTATATTTTTCAACAACTATACCTCAAACTCTAACTTTGGCGAGATTGTCTTCACTGTCTAATCAAGCAGCAATCAGCCTTAAGAAGTGAAATTAAGAAGTACTAATCCACCACCATTCATTTTCCTCTCTAAAATCTTTCAGATAAAAATGTTTTGTCATTCATATGGCCATGGCTCGATAGATCAATAGCTTGTTATCCAATCTTTCTCTTAAGAAGACGTGATTTATTAGATTTAGTTAATAGCATACGGAGGAGAACATTAACAAGACCACATTCATAAAAATACCCAAGGGAGGCCGAAAGCCTAGAAGGCGTATCACGGGTTGCCCCAAGTTTTGATCAGTGCTATCAAACAAAAATCAACTACTGATTACAATTTGAGTATGATTTTGACTACAAATATTTTGTAAAAAAAAAGTCATTATCCTATAACATGAAATGTCACAGATAAGAAAAGAAAATATACAAGATCATAAGAAAAAACAGATACGACAAGTATTAAAGTAGGCTTTAAAATATGTTGACAAGACTGTCTTCTCTTGTCAGAGTTGAACTGAACATATTTCCAGAAAAAGATTTAGGCAAGTATTCAATCTTATGAGCAGCTTTATAAAAGAAAAGAAAGTGATGGCAAATAAGGTTAATATTTACTCCCTACAAAACAGGCAAATGGATGCCTTGAGCTTGAAAATGTAGCAAAACTAACACACCATTTCTGAAGAAGAGAAAGTGGCTCTGTAAAAATATCACAAAATACACTGACCTTATATACACTTGAATTGTTTGCGCACAAAAGTGGGGACAAGAAGGCACAGTGAAACTGAGAAAAGCCTGTAAAAGCATTGTAACCATTCGCCCTCCTCGCCTTCTATACTTTGACAGACTTCAAAGCAGAGAAACTGCCCATCTGCCTGGCTGTAACACTGGCTTCTAGCCTTGTGGTCCCCACAGAGAGATAACCAGGCGTAGCTCTAAACACCCCCAGACAGACCCTTATCCCTCTGGCTTAATGTCCTTGCAGCTGAGGGTAATGCAGAGAGATGGATGGCCCCGACCTATCCCTCCACGCCGGGGTCCCTGGCTGTGAGATTGCATGCCTGATACTATCCTCCATCTCCTTGTCTGTGACAACCAAACTCCAACTCCCCCCCCTCACCTCTACCCACCAAACCTCCTCAGATCGATGCGGCTCACTGATGTGCCGTCCGTCAAATCCATGGGCTAAGCAATACACCACCTACCCATAAGGAGTGATGGGTGCGAGACAGTGCATGAAATGGAGGTAACACACGCGCACACATACACACACACACACACACACGTGTTCGCCAGCTCCTGAAACGGATCACTCAATCCGGTGCCAAACGATGAGCATTTTTTCTGGCTGTTGTGCCATCTTTCTCCTCGACTCTCCTTCCCTCGCTCTCCCTCTACTCACATCCTTGA
The DNA here is from genome assembly GCF_040436345.1 of Pagrus major. NCBI lineage: Eukaryota > Metazoa > Chordata > Actinopteri > Spariformes > Sparidae > Pagrus > Pagrus major. Next base: position 13,447,750 of record NC_133217.1, read on the forward strand.
CATGTCATGATCAAATGGGTGCTTTTAGAGTTCAGCAGTTGACCTGGACTCCAGGAGGCCGCCATTCCATCACATCCCCCTTCGTCCGACTTGCATTCTTTTATCACTTCATCCCTCCATCACCCCTCCATCACCTTACATCCTTTTCTCCATCAACAAATCCTACCATTTCTCTTCCACTCGGGACGGATAGTTTCCGTATCATTCACCTTTATGTGAACAACCCCCCCTCCAGCCCTTTCCTTCTCCCCAACTCATCCTCCCTGTGATCCACAAGGTATGATAACTGACTGGTTGAGGGGGTAATGTTAAAATGGAAGCGTGGCCACAAGCATGAAATGAAAACATGGGTGATCCACGAAAAGAAATCTATCTTGAACAGATGCCAAGAGGAAGAGGAGCACCTCGATTTCACCACATAATCCTCAACCGCCTCCACTTCATCAGATAGCATTGTAACAAACTGTATTTCAATGGCTGGCAGACTGGCAAATGTGTTATTATTCTAGAGACAAAAGAGTAATTGGACACAAAGCATGGCTATCATTCATACTTAAAGTAGTACACTAAAAATAATGCACACCTGTATGCCCTTTAACACACATTGCCTATACATATAAACCCGCCTTAATGACTTTCATCAGCTCACTCATGTTTCCCAGTCCTCTGTATCACTTTACCAAATCCACGGCTGAAAGCAGGTTGCATTTAAGTGTGCAAATTGTGTCTAACGTTCACTCCGCCTCTGAATACAGATAACAGGATTTCAAATGCATGCCATTATTGATGGAAGTGGATGCATGCTGGCAAGAACTGAGGCAACGGTTCCCTTTCTTTTCCATAATATGGTGCTTAACAGTTACAATGAAGAATAATCCAACCGTATATTGCTGGATTGTTGCTCCCCTTTGAGCCAAAGTGCAGCCTCAAATCCTCAAGCAGGGCTCTGCTGGCTGTTCCTAAGCCCCGGCTCAAGACTAAAGGGCCATCCAAACTGTCAAACTGTATTCATAATTTCGTATGTCCACATTAATTACTACGAACAAGATGTACTTCAGAGGCCCTATCAGTGCCATAGATGGCGTGTCTCAGTTAAAGTGATGTTTAGTGTAATTTGCAGCCTAATATTAGTTATATTTTATTGTTTAATAAGTTGTGAACATGAAGTACTGTATTATTTTTGTTTTGACTGCTCTGAAAGTGATCCCAACATTATCTTCGCCATTGTCGATGTTGTCGTCGGCGTTATAGTTGTAGTGAGGACCAGCTGTGTTGGAATGATTTTTCAAAAAATCAATTTGTTATAGTTATTGTTATTGTTATAGTTATCATTCTTGGTTTGGATGGGCCTAACAGGTGACCAGGCTTTTCCAGTCAGTGGAGGAGCACCTTGCATCAAGTGGAAAAAGTTAGTCTGGAGCCCTGGTTAAGGACTTTGTTTTGAAAAGTTTTGTACAAATAAAGTTATTATTATTATCATCATCATCATTATTATTATTATTATTATTATTATCATTATTAATTGATCACTTCCATCCTGATTTTTTCCTCAAAGTTTGTTTGCAAGGAACAAAAACTAATAAAAAGGCTTCTGTAGTCACTGCTGGGTACATTTACGATTAACGGGATTTTACGAGTCATTGTGAGATCCTGCAATTAATGATATGACACACACGCAGGAAGCCTCGTGTAAAGTCAGCACTGCATATGGCACAAGATACAAGCTGTGGTTACGGGCGTCGTGTCGACTGTGGGTGGCCAAAGGTATATAGGAGGGGAACTGGTGCATCGGTGTTAATGCAGGGCCCTATGTGAGCAATAAAAGAGATATTTACTGTAAATCTTCGGCAGCTAGGGGAGCGATAAACATCACAAACACAATCAGCTGCTGCTTTAGTGCTGCCTACGCATCTGTTCTTCTCCTGGGGAGAAAGAGGGAGTGAAGAAAGAGAGGAGGGAGAGTTAGGTGGGGCAATCTGTGGCTTCCTCTGCATCGTAGATACACTATAGATAGTGTCAACTGTGAGGGGCTGAATGTTTGTTTAGACAGGAGGGATGATGGGACTTTGGAGCTTTTTCAGTTGTTTTCTTGGTTAAACCTCTATGCATTTTCTCTATCGAATCGATGACAAACCCTAACAAATAGCTCATTTATTGTTGGATTATCATCAATCATAAAGCAGTTAACATGCCCTTTAACTAAAGATGGTGTGCTGTTCTTAAAAAGTGCTTCCTGCACTGTGATTAGACCGGGACATAAACACATGTCCAGAGGTTTAACCTGAATAGCCTAATGCATGCAACACACAAGGTTGTGGCTAATGTGCATTTAAATAGAACACAGCCAATCGTACAAAAAAGGTTCAGAAACATTTGATCATAACAATAAAGGGGGAATAATAATAATAATAGTAATCATATAATAACATTGGAATCCTTGTAAACAGACCCCAGACCTCCTTCAGGGTTTTTGTTTTTAAGTTCCTGGGAATCAACATCACAAAGAACCTGTCATGGTCATCACACTTCTCTAAGAGTGGCCTACTAAATTAAAACCGCCCAGACTACTGTTGGACCATCGGTGATATCAGTGAGATGCCTTGTACACAACCACCCCAAACTTAGCCTCTTCACCCGTCTACTGTCTGGCAAGCGACACAGAAATACTTTCTGCTCTACCACCACCCACCTACAGACTAGCTTCTTTCCTCAGGCTGTAAGACTCCTTAACTTTTCTGTCACATTTCTCAAAAAAAAAACGTCTTGCCTAGCATAAAAGGACTACAACGAGCATTTTGTTGTGCAACCCTGTGTGCTAGAATAAATAGATGAACCGTAAACCTTGAATAATGGACTCCAGATGGAGGGTCTGAAAGATTATATCCCCAAAATGCAGCTAAGAAAGGAGTAAAGAAAACATCAGAACAGTTACATGTTCTTAATCAATGCACAGATAAGCAGTGGCAATACATGGAGAAAAAAAAGTGAGTTCACCGAGTTGAACAGGCTCTCTAAATAGGCACTTCTGTCATGTGTTCTTGCAGGTGCTGTTTGACACGTGTCATATCAATGTTAAATGCAGACATCACATGCACCGATACGTACAAAACATGTCAAAGCATGTCAAACACCTCCTATCTATGAGATACAAGAATAGCACACATGTACGGTGAATTTAATTATGTTACTTATCAAAGCTCATTAAACAGATGGACGATAACTTGTACATCCAAGCCATAGATGAAAAACATCCAACAAGCAACTACCAGACCTCTGCACAAGCTACAACAATCACAAACCACACAAGATGACCTGACATTTAACTTAAGGAACGATAACTTCCACCTGGCATCACTTCAACAGGCTTGACACGACTGCCTCTCGCAGGGCAATACCATGTGTCACCACACAAACTGACTGGGATTTACCATAAATGGCAAGAGGGGCGCTGTTGCACCATTTTAAGGAACCTGAATGAAAGCTATCTAAATACAGCAGATTTCAGATAACAAAAACAGGATTAGTCTGTCAATTAGAATGAGATTTTATTGGGAAGCCTGGATTCTTTTGAAAAAAATGTCTTTAGTTTATTTTGATAATAATAAAAAAAAAACGTGAAAATCAGATAAAAGCAAATACTTTAATTAAATGACATGTTTTTCCACTTGGAATGACTGTAGGACATGATACTATATGTTTTTCCTCCATATTCTGAACTGTCTTTATTAAAACACAACTTTTTTATTTCTGTGGGATGTATTTTTACAACATGAAGCATGTGTGGCAACAACTAGGGCCCCTTATAAACACTTTGCCTTAGCTGTGATGTTTTTTTTTTAAGATTTTCTGTTGAATTCTGACTCTCTATATGTGGTACTGTTATTGTTGCTCATTAAACTCTCCTGACTCCTCAGCAGCTTCCTAGGTTAAATTCCAACCTGTGGCCCTCTGCTGCATGTCGCCCCTTCTCTCTCACAGATTTTTTGTCATCTCTATGAGCTATTCTATCTAAATAATGAAAAAGGCTTAAAGCTAAAAAAATAAATAAAAAATACTCTGTTCTCCCTGTTCCAATCGATACTTCATGTATTTTGTCCAAACATTAAACACCACTTCAGTGCACAGAGGATTTAACCCTAGAGAGTCAGTACATGCAGATGTTTGGAGCAGAAAATGCTGAGGATTAACACGGAGAGATGCTCACATGAAGAGGTCATGTCATGTGGCATTGGTGCCAGGGCAGAGAAGACTGATGGAGGGAGAGCTTGATGAAGGTGATAGCATGCCATCTGTGCAGCTCTTGCAATTTCTCACCTCACTGATGCACGACACATCTACCCAACTCCTTCTCTCTTCCACTTCCCACCTTCTCTCAGTCTTTTCTCAGGCTGGCCACCATCCATCTGTAACCCGCACAGCAGTCTACTTCACACTCCCTTTTGTTGTTGCAAATTAGTCTGTGAGTCATTTCTCTACAAACTTACTTGTAATTCCCACTGACTCAATAATGAGTAAAACATCTGGAGGACACCAGTAATTGTAGAGTTGCCTAATTGATGGGAGGGTCACTGACATCATTTTCCTACTGTCCTTTACTGCTTGTATTTATTTTCTTTAATCTATTTATTGTCCTTTATTCTTTTTACTGCCCATAATATTTTTAGCTGTTCTTAATTGATGTGATGTTTTTTGCATTACTCTTTTTCCCCTCTCTCTTTCTTTTTCTGTGATTTTGCCTGTTTTATTGATTTTATTCCTTTTACTTGTAGTTGGTGCTATCGACTTTTTGTGTTCTTACATTTTCTGTCCTGCCTTCTTGTTTTAAATCGCCTTGGACTAGGCTTCCTTGTATTCGGCTTGACTGTTTCCTGCTTTTGCTTGATTGTCAAAGCCCTTTTAAACTCTGTTTTTAAAGGTGCCATATAAACAATTACACTGCATTCCTTTAAATTTAACGTGGATAGAGAGAAAATGGACATGAGGTAAAGACGATGAGGAAGAGTGGCCTACTAAGAGGATAAGCTATGTGAACTCTGGGTTTGCAATCATCTGCTCTGAACTGCCTTCTGTTTACCACAGTGACCCAAACATTACCCTCGTGAACTAATGACAGAGATGTGTCTCAGTGCCTCTCTCATTAGAATAAGACCACAGACTGTCAAATTGTTACAGAAGATTACCGTACTCAAGACGAGGATTATCACACTGAGAAGTCTCCTGAACTCCAGCACACTCTGCCAAAGTCCTCTGCAAGGTGAGTTAGCTCATCCAAACTAAACTCAACAAGATGTAGATAGACAGCTAACTTTCCCAAGAATCACTGAAACTAAATCTGTGAAGTCATGTGCTATGAATGGGATATCTACCAGCTGTGATAATCTGGTACAAGACTGCACTACCACAGAGGGCAAAATTAATGGATTCCGTTCAGCCAACTACAACCCCGCACATCTGGCGGACAGCCAAACAGACCACAGTCAACCCTGGCGTTGCAAATTGAAAACTGGTTTGATCCATAAATAAAGCTACAGTGGAGAAGTGAAGATGGCTGCTGATTAATTTGGACACCGGAGTATCATGCAGAGTGCCAGAAACTAAAGCGTTACACGATTAAAACATGCTGGATTTCAGGTGCTATGGTCCGGGACATTAAACAGAAAATTACTAAACTGATAAATAAACACTCCTGCAAATTAAATTAAATTAAATCATATCAATCTACATGTGGGCACTGATGACATTGGCAGAGGGCAATCATAAGCACTAAAGCAGGGTTTCATTGAACTGTTTCACTGTCAATTTTTTTGTGGATTGCTGCCAATGATCAACAGAGGGAACACAAGTGCATAAGAAAGGAGGTGGATTTAACATTCTGTTTAATAATTTCTTTTGATTTTTCTTTTCAAGAACTGTGTTGTATTCTGGATTGATTGAGTATGTGACAGAGCCAACGACCAATAAATGACACACTCTGGACTTAATCATCTCCAAGGGTCTTTCTGATAATTTCCTGTGTTTTACTGATATGATTATGTCAGCACACACAAATGTTCAAACAGAGACAATCACAAAAAATATGACTCATATCTCTACCACCAAACACCAGTGAATTATTCAGGCTTTCTCCTCCACCCCGTCACCCTCTGGGTTTCAGTCAGTGATCTAGTAGATAATTTCACTTCTAAAATTACAAATTTTATTGGTGCAATTGCTCCCACTGAGGTAAAGGTAGTCTCTGGTAAGAAAAAAGCACCATGGAGAAATGCCATGCTGGTAAAAAAAAATAAAATCATAAAAGAGTGTTGAAATACTGGATGCAGGTGGCAAACAAATCTCCAGGTTCATTATGACATCTAGAGAGACTTATTCATAATTTAGAACTGAGACACGAAAGGAAGCGCTGCTTCTCAGACATCATTACCAAAAACAATAACAATGCACCTGTCTAATTTTCTACAGCTGTAAAACTGTCCTGTATCAGGAACTCCTGAAGTTCAATTCACCAGAAAATACAATTTGACTCATTGTTTACTGACAAAATTGAGAAAATCTGACAAGCTCTACCTTCCCTGCTATCTAGCATAGGGTCTTGTCCTTGCAGCCACTTAAAACAAATTCAATTAACATGACACGAGTTGATCCTATCAACCATACAGCCTGGGAGAAAATCCTCTTCCTTCAGTCTTGATATTCTGCCTACAGGCTTTTTCTAAAATGTTTTTAACTGCAGGGCATCAGATCTTCTTCAAATAGTCGGCTTCTCTCAGCTTATTTCCCACAGGCCCTTAAAACTGCAGTTATTAAGCCGCTCTTAAAGAAGAACAATCCAGACAGCTCACTAATGAACAATTATGAGCTCATATCAAACTTTCCATTTTTTTAAGTAAAATCACTGAAAAGGATGTTTTTGAACAGTTTAACACCATGGTCAAAAACAATTGTCTTGATTTTTCCAGTCAGGATTTTGACCTCACCGCAGCACAGAAACTGCTCTAGATAAGGTTTTGAAGACTTTACAATGGTATGAGTGTCAGTCTAGTAGATGTGGCATGGTTGACCACATTATACTGCATGACTGGGGTCTTTCTGGTAGAGTGCTCAACTGTTTTGAATGTTATTTGACAGTTATTTTTGGTTATTTGTAGTTACTAACTACATCTGGAGTTCCCCAGGGCTCCATCCTCGTGCTTCTTCTGTTGCCTCATCTGGTCTCATTGGCAAACCTATCTAATCTAATAATAATAGTAATAATTATAACATCTTACCATTTTATGCACCAGATATTTGGAACAAACACCTAGAAAAGTTGAGCACTACTCAAACTCTTATTGTTTTTTTAAAGGGTGTTTACTTCCCTGTTTGCCACTTCACTTTATTGAGTTAAATCTGGGACTCTTTATTCATATCTTGCATTGCACTGTAGCTAAACCGTCATCTCTATTCTACTGTTTTGTCTGTCTTATTCTGTTTTAGCATATTGTAATCTTTTATTATACTGCACTTTTAAGTCTTATGTACACTTTGTATTGCCTTGTGGGTGAAAGGTGCTACACACATAGATTTTCTTCATGGCAAAGAAGAGGTCAGCACCCACGGACAGGCAGTGAGATTTTATCTGGAGAGTAAACCTGCCTTGGAAAGAGCTGAGAATATCCTCTGCACAGGTCCATTTAGCAGCAGTGGAACAGGGAGAGAAATGTGGAAATGGCTGTGAGAGACAGTGAGGTTAGGAGAGAGAAAAGGCAGGAATAAAAGGAAAATAGAATGAAAGACACAGATATTTCACACACCATAAGCAAGAACACAGACAGTCTTTGAAACCATTGGGCCTCTGAGGTGAGTATAAAAGCCTGATAAGGTGACTCACTCCAGAATCTTCTACTGACCCGCAGTTGACTTTGTTGTTAAACCTCACCTTGAGTCATCTGAATCATCTGAATCATCTGAATCAGAATCATCTGCCAGAATTTCAGGAGTGAGCAAACAACATGTGTACTTTAACGGCTACTAGCAGCCTCTCAGCTGAGGTTTAAAGCAACATTTTGAAGAATTTCATGTGATTTTATGTGATTTGGAGAAAAAAAAACAGTTATTTTGGTGCACAGTTTGCATCTTTCTAGTTGTTTTACAGTGTAACTCAAAATGCTCTCTTGTGTTTGAAGCCATTAAAGGTGACTCTTCTGCTTTGGCTCCCTTTACATATTTATTTGCCAGAGGCTGAAACAGCAACTCTTAAAGACACCCTGCAAAGCAAATACTTATGCAAATCTGAATCTATTTAAATATAATATCAAATAAACTAGCACGAATACACAGAGATGGGAAAGCTTTCCTTTGCACTGCAAACTCTCCAGGCAACTAAATATTTATGGCTGGAGTACAATAATTGTGTGGGGGCAACTATTGCTACTTTATCTCTGTTGACTTTATGTGTTTTTTTGTACCAGAGCAGAGAGAAGTTCCTCGGCATGAAGCAACCAATTATTGCCCAAGACTGTCAGTGGACTTTTATAGTAACATACATATGCTGTGAAGTTCAAATGAAACAAATGTTTTGTAAAAGAACAAAGATGATCTCTTTTTCCTGTGACCCTTTTCATATGTTTGCAATTATGAGGATCAGCAAGGCATAGAAAGGGAATATACTCTGTGATATGTCTTGTTTCTCTTCTGGACTTCTCTAACAAGAGATGAGGCTGAATTACAAAAGAAAATGTGTTTGTCTTTGAAGTACAGATCAGCAGTGCAGCGTCTGAGGGTGGCCTCTGATCACTGAATGCCTTCATGTAATGTTAGTCGTTCCTTCACTAAGTCCCTGCTGAGAAAATAAAATACTGGGCCATCATTACAAGAGCAATAGAAATAGCATCCATTTACTCATCAAAACAGACGTAAATTTCTCTCCCAGGGAAATGAATTGCCGGACTCTGATAGGCCATATGAAGTAAAACTTCTTAAAAATACTTTGAACATAAATCCATTCCCAAACAGCTTTTAAATAATGCAGTGTTATGGTCAGTTTTTACAAAACAGACGAGATTCAACAACCCACGAGCCGGCCTCCCTGCGTGTATCCCCAGTCTTCAAGGTTATTGCCGAGCCATTTGTTGCGCGTTAGATAATTGACTCTTAGATGAGGGATAACCATGATTTATGGAGAAAGAGAATACATATTCCTCCATATCTCAGTGGTGATTTATGGCGTGATAGAGCCCGAGTGATGGCCATTTTATCTGATTGTACGTCATGCAAAGTAGTCGATCAAGTCTGCGCAATCAGTCACACACCTCGTCCCGGCTGAGATGACAAGGATGAGAGACAGGGGCTTCTCTCTCTGGATTTCTTTGGTCTACTTAGAGCTCTTTAAGGCAAGTTATTATATGCAGAGCTGGGTAAACCATGGCCAACTAAATCACAGCCACTCCAAACGCATGCTGGATTTATGATGTGTTTGACGGATAAACCCGAGGCCTTGGAGTGGCATTCGTCATATGCAGGAATGGTCTACACCGAGGCCTTTAAACGTATTTGACCTTTTTCACGTGCTTACTTTATTTTCTGCTCTCTATTGTAACTTATTAGCATTTCTTTCAAATATTCTGATACATTTTACATGTGGGTCTTTTTATCATTTACCATCATGCAGGGGGACTTTTTCCTTGCGGGTTATGTCATTTCTTTTAGAGAGGCCGATTCAACCCGCACTGCAGTTAACCGAATATCGAGCCTTCTCCCCCTGAGAAACTCAATATTTAATTTCAACTTAAGTAACTGACGAGGAGAAAACCCTAACTCCCTCTTGACCTTTAGGATGCAGATCCTTGCTAGTTCAGATATCTTATGCAAGTGTGTGAGCATGTGTGTTGGGTGCGTGTGTCTGCGAGCGACTGTGGCACCATCAATTATTCATTCTCCATCTAATTCAGGATCCTGTCCTCTCATACTCTGAACTGCTCTCCTCGTGTTGCGAAAGAAATGGAACTCTCTGTACAAAAGATGCAAGCATCCCTGTTGAAATTATTTGCTCCAGATACCCACTGTCCTCTCATATTTTGGGGGCTGGATATTTGGCAACCAATTTAAAACACCCCATACTACCTTTAATCTAACCCACAGTCTTCACATCCACCGCTGATTCAATTTAATAACACTGCCCGTGGCTGTACTTCTCTCCAATTATTTGTCATATTAACCTCTTTCTTGCCCCTGGCTTTCACTGCCTCTGTCCATGCCCTTATCACATTGTTTGCTACTTTTTTTCTTCTTTCCCAATTGTCTGGCTTTATACGTGTGCCTCCCACACACAGAACTCTACAGCTCTATTTCTTGATGTATCCAGGAGGCATATCTTTGCTCAAAAAAACACATTCTCGCCAGATCTCACATCTCATTTTCATGCTGAACTGCTTCCCTCTTCACTGATGAAAATCATTAGAATAATTATTTTAGGTTACTTTTAAAAAGTGCACACATCTGCTGTACCAAGGGGTGACTACAGTACGAAGTGATTGATCAGAGGAGTCGCAGTGGGGGAGCTTAAAGTGCTTAGCAAGTATTCCCTTCACCACTGCTGAATGTATGAATGAAGGGCTATGTGATGAAAGTGGAACGTTGTATTAATTGGATTTGTTAGAATGGTGGGACATACATTCCTGCTACCCAACATCTCAGACCAGTTTTTTGCCTCTGGCTCTGGTCTGCATCTGAGTGTGTCATATTTCATGAGTAAGGCCTGCACTGCACAGCAGGGAAATAGAAAGGCAGCATGATGTGTTGCATTGAAATGGCAAGCTAATGGTCAATAAAAGATTAAACGTTAAAAAGTTTTTGCTCACTTGTGTTTTGTTTAAACCAGCACAAAACGAGTGGCTTATTATAGCCAGTAAGCCAGACGTATTCAACTGGTGGATTGTGGGCCGAATGCAGCCCTTTAAAACCTCATTGTGGCCCTTTGATCATTCTGTCAGTAGGCTAATTAGCCTTTTCATTTGTTATGTCTGTTGCTAAGCCCAAAAATACTCAAGAGAATCAAACTGACAACCTACTTTGATGATAAGAAAGGTACATTGTTTTTTTACCCTGTACTTCTGTAAATATGATGTTTAATTATTAATGATAATAAACAAAGTAGACTAAAATAAAATAAAAAGTGCACTGTTTTAACACATTGTGTTAAGTGTTACAGGTCAGACATGAAGATGCGAAGTCCCGCCATCCGGTGTGCCCCACTGGACCTTATTTTGGAAAGAAATCGCGGATGGGGATAGAAAAATAAATTGTTGATCCCATTTGAACTGTGCCATGATGCCTTCACATTTGATGGTTTTCAAAAGATTACTCATTCACTACCATACGGTACATATTTTTTCTGAAATAATGTCCCATAATGGTCCACAGGACGGGCGTGACTTTACCTCTCCATAGGAAATGTAAAAGTCTGGCCATTTAGCCCTTTACTTTTTTGCAAATCTGGCCCTTCTAAAAAAGTCGCCGAATAGGCCTGTAATAAGCTGTTCCTCTTTTCTTTATGTGATTTGCGGGAAAAAAAAGAAAAAAACACAAACTGCAGCCAAATACCAACACATGGTACTGCAGCATCTCATAATAATAAACCATCTGCTATACCTGTTTGTCTATATCACCCTCATCTTTGCCTTTTCCCAATATGGCAACTCCGAACTTCACTGCTGTCAATTTCCAGAACATTATGTACAGGCACGATCAAGGTCATACAAGGCAGAATGGATAAAGAGTGATTGGGGATTTTGAGAAGCTACCGGTCAGCAAGTTTTTTCTTGATTTATCCAGCTAGCCTGTCCAAAGGTAACACAATCCACCAGCCAAAGCTCACTGATTGACACCAGAAGCCAGACTACTGGGAGCAGTAACTTCTTGAGGCTCCACTGCCTAGCAGCTGCTCCCTGCAAAGAAATAGTAAATTAGGCTGTGAAAAAGAGATTTTCTTATTGGCAAATGGCCTACCTTCAACACCCCAAATCTAACCCCCAGCACCATATACTTCTACACAGATTAACAGAATAAATACAAGGATGGGAGAATAAAATAGCTTTATATTTGTCTGAGATTCTCATCTCACAGCACAATACATTGAAAAAAACGAAAAACTAATTACAAAAAAGCGATAAAAAGTCAGACAATTCATTGTGTGTGTGTGTCTAGGAACCAGGAAGACCCTTCAATAGGAGGGAGATGAGAGATTAATTGATGCAGGACTACAGTCTGCAGAGTTCAGGCAAGAGGACGAGCAAGTGAGACATGAGGCAAATGTCAAGAAGGGGAAAGTTGAATGAAAATCAGAAGTGTATTCCTTCCTTTTGGAACCTGTTTTATCCTTTTTCAGTGGCAAACTGAGCAAAGCGGAGGGTTTGCACAAGCTCCCCTCTGCCTCTGGGTTGGGTTGCCAGGTACCATGACACACATCCACCAAGGGACACACCCATATGATTTGTATCCAGTGGCAGACTTAGGATGTTTAGGGGACAGGGGTGGAAAAAATAAAAAAGGGCACCAGCGGTATGTGGTCGGGCACCCTTCCGGGCATTATATTTTGTTTCCTGGAAGCTTCTTCTCATGAAACTCTCTGGCAGATAGTGTATAAGCATATTTTACATAATCCATAAGAAGTACAGGTACAGGCCAGGTTCAGGTCTTTCACGCCCATGCAGACCTGTGAAATCCACGCCTCCAACTGGGAGCTTGCGGGCCAGGGGAGTGTTGGTGTTTACACTGCTTGGTTACTATACTTACCTCAGAAGACATCTCTGCACCACAATAGCCTACATATACATCATAATTTCAAAACTGCTGTTTCTTCCCATTCTGTTGATTATTTGAGCTTTTTAACGTTTTTTTGACTCAAATTCTTTGCCCCTTTTAAAGGCAGTAAGTCAGTCATCAGTTAATTGTTTAGTGAGTGAACTATAATGAACGTCTACGTAGGTTTGTCTTTGTTTGCTCTGCCACTTAGAGGGGGCAGAATCCTTTTTTGGGCCACAGGGACTCAATGGAGGCTTGAGTCAGAGACACTGAAGCTACCACTATGTAAGACCAGCCATTAACTCCACATTTAACCATGAAATGAAAGCCCAACAGGAGGCAACAGTTCATTGCAGGTCAGGCTGCGCATGCTCTGCCTCTCCTCTCCTTCTCTCTTGCTTTCCCCTCCTGGCTGCTCAGTGGAAGGCTTCATGTTTAAACTTGACAGATGCATGTATGTATTATGTTTATATTAACATACACAGGCAGAGAGAAGAGGACATGCTCAGACATATGTATACTCTATATATCAATCCAGACAGGGACAGACATGGAGACATGTACTGTACAAACACATACTCACACAGCATCTTATACTCATCTTCTCGCCCGCTCTGATTGACAATATTCCAGTCCAAACCCCTGCAGATATCATTTGCAGGTTCATGCGCCCACGCTGTCAAGTTTCAGTGTTTGCCTGAAGAAATGAGTTGGGAGTCAAAAGCAAAAAACAACACAGAAACAACTCTGTATACTCAGGGCAGCACTCTATCTGCCAACCCAGGCCTTGGCAGCACACTACGATGGCAGCACTAACCCTGCAGTGCAGCAGGGTTCCCGGTGTCAATTCTGATCAGACCCCTTCTCCGTGTTGTGTAGCGTGACAGGACACCCACCACTTCAGCCAGGTTTAGCCAGTTTTTCCACTTAGGCTGGGAAAGCGATTTAGAGAGGGTCAAAGAAAGTATCTCCTGACAGAATACTATTGTGATAATAAGTCAAAATGTCATTGTGAAGTACTTTAAAAGACAATCTAGAAAAATCCTAGAATTCAGTAGCCCAAACTCCGAAGACATGAACACAAGAACTAACAAGGAACAGAGACGGTTGCTAAGTCAGTGTTAAACAAGAGTCTACAACCCTGCTAGCAGCTCTAAACAACAAAATAAGTCGATTGCTATTGATTTACAAAACAAGATATATCACCTTTCCCAAAACAACATGACTGTGCAGCGTACTAGCAACAGGCATACCGGCCCTTTGTCTAGGATTGCAGTTTGGCTAGGTTTAGGCAACAAGACTACTTGGTTAGGTTTAGGAAAACATTGTGGTTTGGGTTAAAACAACAATGTTGCTTGAATCACTTTATGTATAACCCTATTCCTCGTTTTTTTCTAACAAAGTTAAAGTTGTTGACAAAGTTAAAATAACCATTGGCTATTGGTTACACACTGGACACAGACAGCGGCCTCCTGAGTGAAAGTGCTTGTTTAACCAAGCCATCCACCCCCAACCTCGGCCTTATACAGACTGTATCGCTCAATACTTCATCTGACTTCCTCCTTTGCTGCTGTAATAATTCCTACCGCCTCAGGAGGTCGCCTCCTAACAAGAAATATAAATATGGGTCGTAATAAACTGCTTTCACAGTCAACCTACACAGTGGTGCATTGAGGTAAATGCTAACATAAGGATGCTAACAAGCTTGCAGAGACAATTCAAACATTCTGATACTTCCCATGTTCAACATTTTAGTTTTAGCATGTCAGCAGCTAACTTCCGCTAATTAGCATCAAACACAGGCAGCTGAGGCTGAATTTCTTGCCTTGTCATTTTGCACTAATCAGACCCCTGGAAAGCCACAATCAACCATCGTACTAATTGTATGTGATATGACATGTTAGTAATGTTGCTCAAGGGCTATCACTGCACTTGACCAGTCATGTTTTGTAATGTCATAGTTTTGCGAATCAGGAGAAAGAAAGCAAAAATATGCAGATGGGATGAGTTAGCCTTTCAAACACGTGTTTTTCACAGCTTCTTTTTTAACACAGTCATTGTGTAACCTAATCAAACTGCAAGAGAAGACTGAAAACTGCAAATAATAAGTAAAAAAAAAAAAAAAAAAATCAACAATACAACTCAATTGAAAAGGGAGATTACGCTTCAACAATTGTGCTGACCCAAGTGCTGGACCCAAAAAACCTAGTGAGCAAATTCCAAAAACCATTACAGGCAGCACATCTCAAATTTCTGTCAGGGAGGTCATATTACTCATATTTCACTTTACTCACATCACAATAGATAGATACTAATATGTTTCGGCACAGAGCCTTCTTCAGAGAATTGTTTGGCATCTGCTCAGCAATATGAAAATATATAGCAGTAAGTTGCACATGTGACACAAAACCCAGTCTACTGGGTGAACGTCCTGTGATTCAGCCATTCAAACACTATAACCATACCCTGCTTTTTGTTTTGTTCAGTTGTACCGATGGTCCTGATCTGACATTAATAATCATGTTCCAGGAGCAACACCAACATGAGTCACAAAGCTCTGACATCAAAACAACACTATTGGTTAGTTCTGATGATGGTCCTGGAGCAACATTAATTATGATGTGAGCCAGCAGGCTGTTTTTCTGTAGTCCCTGGACAGATGTTACAGTCACCCTAAAAACTGATTTACAAAACTTATTGAGATGATTTAGAATCATGCAGAACAATAAACAATGAAAAGAGAATATTCATGTTGATGACACCATTATACTATATTGTCAGGCACTATCTAAAACATGCAACACAGAGTGGCTATGCATCAGCAGTTCACTGTACCACATACAGACACAGTGACCCATGTGTGTGTTATTTTTTTTTAACTCCACTCCACTGCACAGACAAATCTCAGTTTCAGTGGAATCTCAGTATGACATACTCAACTCAGACCTAGCTGCCATGCCTCAGGGCTCTAAAAACAAACGCAATCCTTGTCCATTTGAAAACGTATCCTCTTGACTGCACGACGACTGTACTGCTTGGTCACCTCTTTCACTTGGCCTTCCACTGGATGTGAGATATGAGGAGAGACGTGACAATATTAATCTCCTCATGCAATAGGAGGGCTAGTGTTGCTTGACACGACACTTGGTGTCCTCTGTAAAATGAAAAGAAAGGCTTCACAGAGCAATTTTAGTGTATTCATCTTTATTTGATTCTATTATAAGCATTTCTTTGATTCAATCATTAAATGACTAAGGTACTGCCCAAAAAGTATTATAATGTCCACACAGTCACAGCTGGCTGCACCATGTGGTCTGTGTGAGCCAGACTACTTATTAGCAATGTTCAGTGGAATCTGAAAGCTTAATGGCTTGTTGTGAATGTCCTTGCTTGGCTCAGCTCGCTTAAGTGCCTGTGTTTAATTTTTCATGCCGCATCCACTTGTTTGAGATGTACAGAGGGGTCCATCACTAACATCAATTTGTTTTAATCACTGCTCAAAAACTTATTTTCCTTCATATTTGTTTTGCTCAGTTGACTGCTGCCTCATTCATGGCATAATCTATAACTGAAAAGGTAACGTGTGGCCATGAAACATTCATGCATAGCGACGCAACTGCCATGACACAGCAATGTGTGTCATCAAGTGTGTTACATATGAGAACAAGATGAGCATGATGTAGCCGTACTTGTCCCTATGTGCTACACCTATGACAGATTGGGTAATGTAGCTAATGTTAGCAGGCTGTTGTATGTAGAATTTTAGCAGTAATGTTACTTGTATGTGTTTTTTCTGTGCCATATAAGATTGTCCATGTGCTAATCAGTCTGCTACCTGTAACTTTAGCACAGCTGCTTTGCCTTGAGTCAATGAGAAATAGAATATACAAATTTAAGGGCCCTTTTTCCAACTTTGCATTGAATCTGTCTGCTGTTTTGTTGTAATTGCAACCTTTTCTTTATGAAGTACAGGTCTGTGAGTGTGTATTCGACTGAGGTTGCTAATATTAAAGGAGACATGTTAGCCTATGCTCATTTTCAGTTTCATAATTTTATTTTTGGTTACTGTTAGAATAGGTTAACATGTTTTAATGCTCAAGAAATGCATCAGTTTTCTCATTCTGTCCAGAGCCTGCACTGCGCAACATGTCGCCGGTTGGCTCTGTCTTGTTTTCATTTTCCAGTTTGCTTCAATTCTACAGTGAATATAGCCATAAATTATGCAAATGTGTAACATGGTGATGTAGTTGGGTGTCACAATGGAATCAGCAGTGTTTTCTGATGGCATGGACTTTGGACTTTTTAACTCAAAGACCTTTTACATGAACAAGATCCTATATGACACACTGAAGAAAAGGAAAAAGCAAGATAGCATAACAGGTCTCCATTAAGTGATCAGGAAATGTGAACAAGTTTATATCTAAAAATCCGTGGATGTACTGGTAGTAGACAAACCACCATTGCTGTGGCGGCATCTCCCTACAAAATCTACACGCTTTGATTGCAACCAGTCCTAAGAATTTAATGATTGTTCTACTTTTACCTTTACTTCCTATGCAAAATTACGTTCTACTGCAATGTCTTGGTAATTTGGAAGAACTAGCAGCACCAAGAGTAGTGGCAAACTCTAACTTTGGAAAATACACAAACCTTTGCTTCATTAAGAGTGCCCCTGTCGGAGACCGTACTGTTGACAGATTCCCTGGACGTGCAGAGGAAAAAGATGTTCACCAGAAGTGGATATTATAATTATTGTTATAATCATTATTGAATAATTAATATATTTTTTATTGTAATTGTTAGTGACCTGTAACGTTGGGCCTAGTTGGCATTTTGTTGTCAGGCGATTCATGAAATAATCTTGAATACGTATTAAAAAACAAACAAACAAAAAAAACACTGACGGCAGCGCAAGATGATGAAACACACAAATGGCTCATTGGATTTGTCTTTATTGTGTCTTTTAGCATAAAAATAGTATACAATGCAAGATTTGAGAGTTGACTACTGAACAGATACCTTTACTAATGGACAATGCTGTCAAATTGCTGTCCTTCCATTACACCCCTCTTTTCATATTCATTAGTTTTTGGAATATGGTTTTCTGATATGTCTATCTGTGAATTCATATAATACTGTCACTCAATTTGGGCCTCCTACTAACACACCACAGAGACTCAGAGCTCTGATTACAGCCTGTACTTACTGACCCGGTACAGTTTTTCACTTCACCACGAGTAGTAAGCTCAACTGACTAGCATTACGGCATCAACAAACCGCAAGCAACATCGTTATTAAAAATAAATGACTGTCTACTCTGCAAGCACTTTTGCAAGATTTCTACGTGTGTGGGTGTGTGCGCGCGCGCGCATCACATTGTTTAATTTTTAAGGTGTTTTCCCAGTTCTGGCACAGGGAAACAATTCTGACTAACTGATTCGAAGGAAGAAGAAAATAATATAGGAGGCCAGTACATGCTAACAGAGTCGGACAAATAGACACGGTGGCACAATTAGAGAGAGCTCAGTCTGGGTTTAAGGTCAGTAGCAGCAAGTACTGCGCATAAAACATCTTTTGTCTGGGTGCTACAGCCCACTGCTGCGACGGGTCTGGGTGGCTGCTCGAAACAGACACTTTTATAAAATGTGTTTGTGCTTTAATTAACATAAGAAGATACTTCAGTTTGAATGAATGCGACACAAATGAGGTACATCACACAATCTGACTCCGGTTTTAATCCACCAGCTTACAAACAAACACTGCAATCTAATTAGAGCGTAATAAAAAGTGTCGAAATCTGACCAGCTGTTTAAATGACAAGTAGAATAGCTTTAAGTGTTTTATTATGTTGTTGCAACAAACATTTATTTCTTTAGTGCAAGGCAGTTATGTAAAATCATTAGATAATAAGGAGATACATTTATTATTGTTGCACCAACTTGTCTACAAATCAATAAGACTAATGCTTTTACTGTATATACATCTGTGTAGTTCTGTATTAATTGTTTAAGCATTTGGCCTCTCCTGCTCATTGTATTATTTAATTTATGTCCATTGTTATCCAATTTAGAGTCACCTCTTGAACTGTAGACCTGCAGCACACTGCCAGAAGCACCTCTGCTGGAGGACTGAACCACTGGGTTTCTTCAGTTTTCACCGTTTTCTGTATTTTCGTTTAAAATCGAATCACAGACAGTGTTGTACATTATTGAACTTTATTCTCAGAGTGTCTAGCTGCCAGATGGTCGGGACTATTAAAGTAATTTCAGACAGACACAAAGGCAGAGTTTTGCACATTGTAGTTCTGCAGCCTGGATGATGCAAGAAAGACAAAGTAAATGAGACAAAACATGGTTAATTATTCTTCAGATTAGATCAGCTACAAAATGAATGACCCTCTCCTCTATCCAGACTGTGAAATATTTAAATCTCTGATGTATAATTGATCCATCTGTCTGTTAAATATATTTTTGCCTTGCAAAATTCCATAACTCCACTGCACTGTTTGAGTTCTGTAAAGTCGATCCATGCCCTAGATCGGAGTCCTCTCCTGTCTGGATGTTTGGCATCTTTGGACTTGACGCAAAGTTGGTGACACATTCTTTGTAACACATCTTTTCAGTCGACTGGCAGGGATTTGATGGCCCACAGCGAAGGCTTTTATCTTGTTTAAGCAGAGGAAAGTATAATTAAAGGAGTGAAAGAGACTAGAATACCTGACTTCAGACTACCTGGAGCTAGGTGTTCTGTTAGGGCATATAACTAAACCTCCACAGTCTCAGCAGTTTGTCCTATGAATGTAATTACTCTACTTCCACACTCATATTGTCTTTAACACATTTAGAAAAAGCATGCTCCTCAAGCAAAATGTCCCTCCCATCACTCTTCATTGTGTTTCCCGACTGCTCCTCGCTCCCCTTGTCAGCAGTGTGCTACTGGAAGCGTATCCCGAGGCTCTCAGCAGAGGCGAGGCTTACTCAGTGTGATGAGACTTGTTTTTCATACTATGTTGCACAGTAAACAACATCAAACATTTATGAGAGTTTTATGCAAGCCATCAGAAGGGCCCCTGTCTGTGGCTGGGCTGGGGATATAATTTGCCTCTCCTTACCCGATCCGACCCCCTCCTGCTGTGGGCACTGGGCTAAAAGTGATGCTGGCTTGTTAGCTCGCTGCAAGAGAAGTCGGCAGGTCACCATGGCTGACAACATATATCTTTGAACTCGTATGCCATCTCTCTCTCTGTCGCTCTGTTCTTTAATTTTCTATCCCTGCATCTACTGCCTCGTTCCCATCATGTCATTTCTCTATTTATCTGTCCTCTGTGGCTCCTAATCAAAAGGTTTTGTGACCGTGCTATTCAAGTCCATATTCCAACATCTATCATGTTAAAAACAAAAAATAATGTTCCAGTAAAATGATCTGCCCAGTCGTCCTAAACCACATAATTTAGCTACTTGACTACAATATCATCAAAGTGGCTGAGGAGACTTTCTGTTTTTTGGCACAGCTCCTCTGAGTCCAACCAGCTCCCATCCACCTCCCCTCTGTTGGGCCAAAGTTGATACAGAGCCATCAATTCCATTAAGCACTGGCCTGATACACGAAACTAAAGCTCCCCTTTAGAGCAGGTCTCTGAACCCGATAAGAGCTGGCAAGGAAATAGACTGAGTTGTAATTCATGATATGTCACCGTCTCAAAGTTTCCCTGCCCACCTTCTCCCCATAGATAACTCCAGACAGTTCTACTTTGTGACTTAATTACAGACTGTCTGAGATAAAGTCGTCTTGTACAGGGGGGATTTAGTTTGTCCTAGACTTAAAGCACAAAAATAGGCGACGTGAGCAAATATTGAATGTACCTATTGATTTCTTCAATTGTCTTCATAACAAACACACTTTCCCTGTTACTTCCTTTGTCATTTTCTTGTTTTCTCATCCACTGGCCTGATAAAGAGTGTGACTTATTATCTGACAGTGCCACACTGAGCCAAGCCTGTGTCTTAATTAGAGTCTGTTTTTGTGAAAAGGATCAAATCCGATGCATTCAGACATTGCCGATACACTCCTGCCAGCACACTGGTGTATAATCATACATGACCTTGTTCTGTGTGCGAGCTCAAAAGATGTTTTACACTGCAGCAGATGTGGAACACCCTATAATACTGGCAGATTAGGACCCGCTCGAGGTTGGCTTATTCAATTTTTAATGTTACATGTCTTATTGGAAAATAGAATATTTAAAAAGAGATTCAGGAAAGATACAGATACATCGCTGTGTGTAGAATGCTGACAGCCATCCCAGTCACCAGAATTAAATGTTGGCATTGTACGTTTCTGTAAACCAGGAATACATCAAATTTGTACATTTTAAAAATATGTGAAATATCATTTTTACTTTCAGATTCCATGCTGACCCCAATGTCTGCAGGGGGATTGGATTGTGATGGTGGAACAGCTAGACAAGATGGCTGCCAAATGAGAGACCACTGACCACTCCTACTGTTAACAAGATATCGGGACAATTTCCAGACAGGAACAGGTGTGCCAAAACATGATCTTTTCCTTGTCACAACATAAAATTGAAAACTGAACATAAAGAAACAGAAAATTTCAACGTGTCTGTGGTTTGCGGAAATGTACGTTGCCAACATTTAGTCTGGCGATTGGATTGCGTAAGCCATGCTAAGAAGTAAATATTATTGAAATGTGTGCTACATGACCAGAGAAAACAAAAAAAAAGAGCTGTGGTGTACCCTTTTGCTTAAAAGGTAGAAAACCTACAACAACCAGAATGCACTACATTGCACTGGACCAATAAACAGTTTGGCGGTGCTTGGTTTTCGCTCAACATCCATTTCGAAACAGGAAACAGTAAGGCATCCAGCTGGTAACCAACAATATCATAACAAATCTAAACAGTACACTAAAATATGATTTCAAATATCATATTTTCACAATACCAGAGACAATATGGTGGCCACTTTCTGTTCACAATCTTTCTGTGTTGCAGCTTACAGCACACGAGAGATATAGGCAGTGCTGTAACAGACTCTTGGTTTGTACTATAAACTTTATAGTTTATCAGTACTGCCCAGTTTTGATCGGAATCTGGTGAGATGCTCCTCACTCGATCCAAGATAGATCTCTCGATCCAATTATTTTATGTGCATGAATGCGCACCTACAAAATCCTCCAGATGATACACTTTGCCTGCAAAAGAGTGAAGGGCTCTGGATGCAGGCAAAATAGAGAGAAATTTACCATAATTCAGTTGCATATGCTTTCAACATTGTAGTGACACAAAGCTGGTTGAAAATTGGCTTTGGTTGAAAAGTTCCTGTTTAAGCCCAGCAGTGCTTTCAGCTAAATCTAAGTGAGTGTTCCTGAAAAATATAAAGAGTTTATGATTGCTACTCAAGGACCCATGAATGAATACCTGCACAAAAATTGTTGGCATCGTTCAATAGTTGACATCTCGACAAATGTGATGAAAAAACCAAGGCCAGCGACGAGTGCAGCTTAAAGTCAGTCCACGGCACCAAAGCACAGAAGAGACATGCTGAAAAGAGAGAAAACTCAGGTGAAGCAAAAAGTAAAACTCAGATCAACAGCAAATCCAATGGCTGCCTTTGGAAATAAAATCTGTTTCTGAGCTGATCCTCGTTTTATGAAGATGGATAAAACAATCAATTGAATCAGGGTAGACTTCAGACTAGACTTTTTCTGCTAAATCAAGAAGGTTCTCCAGGTAGAAGAAAGAAAATATAAGTCCCAAATCCCCACATTGTTCTCACTTAAATCCCACTGCTGCTTACTTTAAGTATGAATAACTTCACTCTTCAATCTCTTCACTTATTTTATCCTCTGAAGGGCTCCTCAGCATTCATACGGCAACAATGAATGCCAAAGGATCATTAGGAATAACATTACGTCTCGAGTATATACCAACTCAAATGATTTTCTCTGTGTTGTCAAGTACGCTTAGCCAACAGAACAATTTCCTCTTAAATGTTATTAGTGAGAAAGATCAGAAAGAAAGATTCAATAACACCAGCAAATGCACACTCCGGGAGGTTGATTTATTGAAACAAGTCGTATGAGATTTCAAGAGTCTGAATAACAGAGCTGCTTTTTTCTTCCCCGACTCCACAAGTTAAAGGGAGGCTACATTCCAAAGAAATGGTAATTGTCTGCATGGAGAGCTAAAAAGTTACAACTGGAAATGGTGTGTTTGTGCGATATTATGTTTCAAGGTTTGACGTTGGTATCGAGATGCATCTGAAAGAAAAAAAACAGACTTGGAGCTGGATGTGGAACACACTGTTCCCAGCGCACACTACTGAAGCCCATTTGATATTCTATTTGTTTGAGCTTGTGTGCAGATTGGTCTGTTGGACAGACAAAATGTGCTGCTGCAGAATGTAAATTTAGAATGATTTCAGGCTTTTTAAACTCATAACAGAGAGTTATCACTGAATGGATATGTTAATAACCTCAGGTTTAAGGTGTTATTTTAATAAAATATCTGCTTGTATTTTCCAGGACAGTTTACAAAAGCTTTGATGTGGTTCTTACATCCTGGCAAGTAACCAAATATGAAATACAAAAAGCAAATACTGCCACAAGTGTCTGCTTCCAGTGGCTCATTATATCGGTAATTATGTCAGTAAACAAATTCATGGTTGGATGAGGATGGACGGCAAATAAACAGTGTCCAAGTTCTCCAAATGCTGTCCCTCAGCAGCATCATCTTGCATTCTGAGTTTTGGGTCAGACATACTTTCCCAGCCCCCTTTTTTGCAGATGGTGATTAAATCTTTAATTGTCAAGGGGAGGCGGGACGGCGGAGCAGGGAGAGGGAAAAACTGGCAAACAGATTTTTAATTATGGCCCACTAAATTAAGATACCCAGATTCAGTCCCATATCTCCGGCTGATCTATTCCTCCCTCCATCCCTCGCTCTCTCTCTCTCTCTCCATCTCTCCCCACTCCGGTGCCCCATGGCTCTGATTGTATTACTCATTCAGAGAGATCATCCGTCATTTCCAGTCACCGTACAAGATGTCACAGCAGCCCAGGAATGAGGGAGGGACAGGGAGATAAAGAGTGAGGGAAATTGGTAGTGGCCGTGAAAGAGCAAAAATTAAATTCATATCCGAGGATTCCTCCACCACTGCATCTTTCAAAATCAGCCAAATAATTAACACCTTTTCTTCGGAAAGATGATTTAAAGCCTGTCAGAGTTCACATAATGAGACACGTGCATGTAAAAAAAAAAAAAACAGGAACAGTTGTTGAGATCTTTCTAATCAAATGTTGAGCAAATCACTTATTATGGCAAAACAGGAGCCTTTCTGATACTCTAGACACTGTGGTCGTAGACACTCCATGAGCACAAATTATTTTTGAAGGTAGAATTCCATGTTGGATATTTTCTGTTAAACAGGCGAACGTCCTTTGTGTCTCACTCAGCCCCACAGGCTGGATATAATTACTGGATGTCATACTGCTCCCAACATGTCTACAATCCAATCGACTGTGCAGACAGGAAAACTGTGTGGACAGAATATCGCTCTCCATGTCCATCTGTCTGTGCGTATGGATGCCAAATCTGGATATGCACATACATGTTTCAACATACAATGAAAGTATCCAGGCGTGCATTGCATTTGTGTGCGCCTCCATCTATTTGCTGCTTTGACAGTGTGAAGCCACGTCTGTCAAGAGATCAGAGAGTTCACTGTAATCCGGCGTACACACACACACAGCGAGCAGGATGACGCTGATGTCTCTGGGACATCATAACAGTGTAGCAGCTTTGGAAGTGACAGTGTGTATGTGGTTGTGAAAATGGCTGTCTGTTTGTAGACCGAGGAGACTGTCTGCCCAAAAATAACGATAGCGTCAGTCCAGAAGGAAGCAGCCTGAAAATGAGAGACGTTATTTGCCATTAAAAATTGTATTTGTAGAACAATGTTTGGGCCAGTGGTTTGTGTTGCTGATACAGAGTGAATTAGTAAAAAACCACGTTTTCATTCAGTCAGAGCTCTCTCATTTTACACGACACCTTTCCCAAAAGTAGATCAAAGCGTGGCTCATGATGACATGTTATTCAATGTACTTCATTTCTCAATTTCTGCAAGGATATATTTAAGTTGTTTTAACAGTGAGTGATATTTATTTCATACATGGCAGTAACACATAAATGTGTCCAAGTAAAATACAGGGTATAGGGTTACAGCAGATGTTGACTCAACATTATGACATCATACAGAAACCTTTCATTTTTGTTGAATTGGAGAGATTTTTGCTCGTATTTGTCTAATTTTTAAAGGTGCAATATGTAAGAATTATCCACCTGTTGAACTCCCAACAAATAGCGGCAGCATATCACCAGTAGCTAACTGCTGCTAACTGTATTCTTTTAATGACTGTAGCAACTGTTAGCTTAATTAGCTGTGCAGCTAGCCAGAGTGCCGCTTTTCAACCTTTGGACTGCTGAAAGAAAGAGGATTTGAGACTCAGGGCTAGCTGGTTAGCATGCTCACTTCAACAGATATCTCGGCAACACAATACAGAGATGTATTTGACATATTGTGAAAACTGTTATTTCTTCACATAATGTTGATAATTTCAGTCAATTTGATTGTTTTAAACCAAAATGTTTACATATTGCACCATTAAGACGTATTCTGTTAACAGAATAAAAACTGTGTGGCTGGCTGCTAATGAACTTCCTACATAATATCATAGGTAGTTGTAGTCAATTGTATATTAACATTGAACTGAATTGGTTATTGAAGTATTTAGCAACACAAACTTCTGGTTAGTGGGATGTAAGGATTCTTAAAAAAAACATCTGTAGCCTACAGATGTGATGCCCTGACAATAATGAAAGCTTCTGTCTTTTATTAATGTCTTTAATGTATTCATGTAGTTTGAGAGAGACATGCCTGCCTGGCTGATTTATATACAGCAGCAGACTGATTTACAGGAGAAGTCATGTTAAATGGAGGTTAAATGAAGGTCGGTCCACGAACAGAAATAACAGATTGCCTGTGTAGCATTTTATTAGGCTGCCCTGTCATGATTAAAACAATTGAAGACTGCGTACAAACTGATATATGGGTCTGGTGATAACATTTAAATAAATCAGAATAAGATCTAACAGGATGTGAGTGTTAATGTGACTTCCTGTTCAGACTGTAGGCTGCTGGAAAAACTGTCCGACCTTAACAAAGCTTTTTGTGTCTGCCCGCTTCTCCAGCCGAGGCGCAGTTCATCTGGAATGAGTCTCATGACAACGAAGCACGTAGTTTGATGACATTGTGAAGTAGCGTGGGATCATGGGAGTGGTTGTCTTTATTGTTAAACAACCGGCATTGCTGATGAAAATCTATCTGATGTGCTCAGGCGAGGTTACGTGTGAAAGTTTTATTCATGTTACGTTTAGTCACGTTCACCGACTTCCCTCCTCACTCTCTGACGTATCATCTGATGTTTCCTGTGTTTCACCAGAAGTTATAGACACAGGTGACCAGTGAAATGCACCTTTACCTTAAGTAAGATTAAATCTTTTTCTATGTTTTAACATTGTTGAAAACATTTGAGATAATGTAAGTACACAACTCAACAAAATATAGAACAAATGTTGAGTAGTTTACAAACATTTTGGAGTGAAAATGTTACATATTATATCTTTAACTCCCACAGGCACAACTTGTACTCACATTTGTAACGAAGAAAGCACTGATTGACTTCGAAAGTGCCTTCTTGGATGCCCCTATATGATAGATAAAACATGATAAAGTGCCCTCTTGAATGCCCTCTCTGCGAGTTGGTGCCCCACTGCATACAGCTGGTGCCCTTTCTATTTCTTCACCCCTGCCCCTCAAAGATGCTGAGTCCGCCACTGGAAGAAAGTATTAATACATATAAATGAATTATTCTGATTTGTTTTATTTTTTTCAAGTATGTGACTGAAGATTTTTACTTGCATTATAAGTAATACTGAATTTGTGAAACCATTAAGAAAATTCTCATAAAAGTAAGCTGTATGGCATCTTATTGCCTATTACATTATATTGTGCTTATACTTAAATATTATGATGCTTTATTTTAGTAATTTTACATAAATAAGGACAATATCAGTACAACATATCCATTTAGGAGCTTTCATGCACCGAGGTCAACACAATATTTATGCAAAGGGTACAGGACATTTCCTGCACCCTTTTCCTCAATTAAGAAGTGAAAAAAAAGGGATATGCAGCAGTTATAAAAGTATTTCTTGAAAACTAAAAGCCGTTTTTTTAATGAGGGCAGAGCAACAATGAACAAAGTATGCTGCGACACTTTCATTTTCTAATTGGAAAACGAAAATTCGTGCCAACACCACAAAGACAGAAAACCTAAATCCACCATTTTGTAGCTGCCAGTGAGAGTGAACCTTGGTGAGGAGAGTGAAATGTTATTTTAAACAGGCAGAGTGAGGACAGCCTGCCCCAAAGTTTGGGTCATCAGTGTGGTCATTAAGCAGCCTGTAATGGGCCTTGGGAGAGGCTGTTCTGCTCTGGCGCCAAGCCGGCCGACCTGAGGATCACACCAACATTATCAGTCGGCGGATCGCACCATTATGCCCTTGATGGAGGGGAACTCTGGATGTACCTGGAGGAGATCGAAAGTGTTTGCAGTATGTTGCACTACAAGCAGGTGTGGTACATATATAAAAAAAAAAAAAAAAACACATTCAAATGAGTTATTCAGACATCCTTATTATGGAGTTCTGGATGCTTATTTTTATTCATCGGTCTACATTTAGTCAAATTTATCTGGATTTGTATGATTTTACAATCTGCATCTGGCATCAGCCCGACTCTCCTCTCCAGTCCTTCAGTTTGTTCAATGAATTCACATCTCTTTTTTCCCATTATTATATTTTTCTACAGGAAAGCTAAAGGTCACGGACATCTGTATGCAGCAGGGGAAAGTTGAGGGCGAGGGATCGCAGAGGAGGACGAGACAAAGATGGTGAATCAGAGGATGACAGGAATGCATTCTGCACTACAAACGCTAATCACAGTAAATGTCAACCCAGCCACTCACTCCTGCCACTCCTTCCATATTTATTTCATTTCCTGCCACAGACTTGTCTGTCCGGGCGCCTTCCTGACAAAATGAAATGTGTTTCTATGTGCCTAATGAGGCAGTTTTCATAAGAAACCTAGGAATTTAAAACAACAACAACATTGTCTTGGGAGAGGAAATAAATCAGCAAGCCTGATCTGTGGTAGTCTTGTATTGCTGCACTCTTCTTCCTGCTCATTATTTCTTTACCATATCCACCCTCTGTTCGCTTTCTGCTGAAATACTGTGACCTTCGACACAGCATACATAGGTTTTCAAATCAAATGAATACAAATATTTGATGATATACAGATAGGACAAACAAAAAGTGATGTTTTATGTAGACACAGCTTAAAAAAACTAGATCCAAACTCCCCCCCTGCATTCCTTGAAGTTGCCTATTGGTCCAAGTTTTTGATGGCCAAACATGAAGCTAGCAAACATTGCAACACTCATTAATCTTAGAGTGACTTTCCTGGTGGGAGTTGGGGAATTGCAGTCTGTTATGTCTCTCTCCAGATCTACTGAGTGCTCAGTCCCGTTGCCAGCAGTGGTCCGAAGAAGCAAAGAGGGGGCCGGTCTCAGTGGAGAGGGATGTGGGCAGCGTAAAAACCCACAGCAGCTCTAGGACAACACTCACACAGCACGGCAGTTTGCCAGACAAACTGTGCTGAGAGTCAAACTCGCTCGGCTTGCTGGTGATGTTCCCTGATTTTCAAGAGGCTCCACATTTGGTGTGGAGATGGTGTCTCTTTTCAAAATTCACAGCATCAAAAGACGGTTGATTTCACAGTTAGGGCTCATTTCTTCTCATTTCAACCTGTGCTCCAATCCCAATGCAATCTGCTTCATCTGTTGTCCTCTTTGTCTCTTATTAGGCTTTCATACAGCGCACACAAAATGTTTTATTTGCCAGCCAACCAATCAGAGCGGGAGGTCTGGACATGCTACTAATTGCGGTCAATTGGCCAACTCTTCAGCTGGTCGCCAACAGCAATTGAGTTAGAATGGTGCAATTCTCAACACCACAAGAAACAACTCCAACTAGGACCTTCAAACACAGAAAAAATCTAATAAATATGCAGGATCCACCCAATAAACCAGAAGATTAAAAACTGTGTAAGTGTTCTGCTTAGTGGAGCCCATATTCAAAGCTTCCCATTGATGTAAAATTGATTATATTTTACATACTCTGGTCATAATGGACTCAACATTTGATTTATTTTGACAAGCCTGCTTCTTAAATTAAATTAACTTAAAATATAATAAACCATCCACATTAATGTTAAATGGGAGACCAAAATTCATCATGCATTCTTTTTTAGTATTCAGTCACAGTGATTGATTTGAGACATTCAGAGGTGAAACGGTCTTTTTCCAGTGCAGTCTCACCATGCCCTTGTAGTCTGACCTTTTGTCCAATCCATCAATTACCTCCCTGTTTTTAAACTCATTTATACTGACTGCAGGAAAAAAAAAACAAGGAAGCACATGCACACACAAACACACATTGTTGCAGGCAGGTGCTGTATATGCACGCACCTATACACAGTCCTACACACAATGATTAATGATCAGGCTTGAGTGGGTTCACTCCTCTAAAAGCTGCTGTTGGAGCCAGGACTGATTTCCGCCACGTGACTGGAATGGTGTTTATGCACGTGTGCAAACGCACTCACACATTCACCAGGACGCTTGTAAGGATGCAAAAAACGGTCCTCTTGTACTCAAAATGTTCCGCTTACTCTAGCGTTCAACATGGTGGAATAACTTGATCTCTGATTTTGACATTGTTTGACAATGTTGGAGCTTCATCATGTTATATTCTTAAACTTTGAGTATGAGTAATGCATCATTACACAGAAAACTGGTTTGTCTCATGCAAAGATTTCACACGCATGCTAACTTTTTACCCTGCTACAGTAAATGTCTAAATAATCAGGCAAAAACAGTCATTACAAAAATGTATTTGACTGAGTAAATCATTATCTACTAAGAAAATGTTACCTAGTACATTAAATATAGTTCATTCTGTGAATTTGCTTGAGTTAGCCTGACAATGAGCAAGTTAACATGCACACCAATAAACTGATAGTTATCTGATTTATCGAGTTACCTGATTATTCAAGTGGTCATTTAAACAGCATAACGCGTAATGCTTTATCGGATAAAAGCCGTTATTGGATTATGAGAAATCCGATAAACACACCTAGTTTTTGCCCAATATTCTGTGTTATTCAGTGCATGTATACTGTTAATCCGGTTTCGTTCCTTCTTTTACATCTGCGCATATGTAAAAATGTAAAGAAACCCAATGTTGTTTAAACTCTGCTCATAAGCATATCGCGAAGGAGAGCATTGTTTTGCAGGTTTTGCAAACCTAACAAATCCCACATAAGGGCAGCCCTTACCAGCAGAGACGTCATGATAAGCGACGTCATGTTGACAAGTTTTACATCATGTACTTCAACTTATTGACTGAATATTTTTTTTTTTTGTATTTTTGTGTATTTAAATGTACACACAAATCGTTCTATTGATTTAGAACAAAAGTGAAGGACGTCTATGTTCTCCCGGTTGTTCAGGGTCGACCAGCTGTAGAAGTGGGTGGAAGCGAATGTTCCTTTTAAATGCCAATAATACAGTTTGAGAGAAAAGAACACTGTTGTTATGGTATAAAAACGATGAATAATAACTTAAGTTTTACATCTCACTGAACTCCCAACTAGTTACTGATGGCTGTCGTATAATTACCACACTCCTGGCACGAAATCTGTCAGAGTCCTGTTAATGTCTTTGTCCCTCACTTTCCAGAGTGCTGACATGGCTCCCAAAGCATAGACAACACCTCATCATTTATGTAAAGAAAATTGCATTGCAATCATGTCAGATTGCTGAAAAGTGTGTTGAATGTGAATGTGAAGATGATGTAAATTACATATGGAGCATGGACCCTTAAATGCAAGAAACCAAGGTCAGCTGTGTAACACTGAAATGATATTTCATACCTCCTGTTACAGAAGAGCGTCTCTTTTGAATAATCACACCATTCAGGTCCACCATAAGCTCGCTATATTGACTAAACTGTTTTCTCAGGAGGGACATTTAACTATGGAATTAACTTTCCTGTTGATGCATGGCTTTGATTTGAGGCTGAGTGTGATTTGTGTACAATGCGTGAGGTCATTGCTCATGTACTGTGATACAAACATTACAATGAATAGCTGAATTATGGCCATTTACTGTACATGTAAACGCAGATATAGAGGAATCCATGGCAGCCTGCCATGACATACCCTCAGTCTATACGTGAACCTTTGGAAAGTCTCGTTGAGAAAGCCATTAACTGAGCTATGATGCTTGTCACCCTGCATTTGATCAATGCTCGGATTTTAAAGCCTCTTTTAAAATGTCACATCTACTTAATATCACATTATTCACCAGACAGAGTCCGGGCCTTTAAGGGGTTTCAAGCCTTCCAAAGCGGAGGAAATTCTCTCTTTCATGAAAATCTGCGGGCAAATGTCACCTGAATGGTAATTTGAACATTGAACATCAAGGACTTCATGCCATTTTAAATGTCTTTTTTTCACATGCCACATGAATGGATGAAGAATGAAGTAAATATGTTTTTTTGCCTTGAGGTTTTGATTCAGGAAAATTGCATTTGGTCCGAGATAATGAAAAAAATCTGTTTTCATATTGTGTGTAACATTATTGAAAACATAGAAGAACCTTCAGTCATTCAGCTGAAGTGTGTGGGCTATGCGTCACAACCTACAGGGTGCAGTATTATGAAGAAAGGACACAAACATGCAT
The DNA here is from genome assembly GCF_040436345.1 of Pagrus major. NCBI lineage: Eukaryota > Metazoa > Chordata > Actinopteri > Spariformes > Sparidae > Pagrus > Pagrus major. The sequence goes on from NC_133217.1 coordinate 13,479,475, forward strand.
TAAACCTTTATTTGCTGCTGTTATTTCATCCTCCTTCATGTACATGAAACTAGATGGCTTAACACTAGAGGGCTCACATGCATTGCCATACAGTAAAGCTGCTCTTTGTTCAAGCACTGGGGCGGTTGTTAGAAATCTCCCGGTATAACACAGATGACTGTCCAATGTATTATTGATTATGCCTTATTGTGCTGAAACATCCCTTTTACAGCGGCGGACAAAAATTCAACTGAGTAGACGGGATGTAACGTCTGAATTCATAAGCAACCCTTCATCATGTCTCATGGTGCCGGAGTGCAAATTGAGGACAGCGCGAACTCAGACGAAGGATTTTCCAGAAATTTAGATGAATTTAGAAGGAAGGAGGGGGAGAGGAGGCTGAAAAGGAGTGAGGGGAGGATTTTTTAGAGAGGCTTTTGTGCGTGTGTGCACAAGGGAGAAAGAAGAGTATTCATATGTGGCTGTGTCTGCGCGTGTGCATTCCTGTGTTTCCACATGTCAAAGTCTTGTAAAGTTTGTGTATTTTGTGTGCACGCTCCACCACACCAATGAGTTGATCCTGCATGGTAGCAGTGCATGTGTAAAGCCTTTGCAAACTGAGCATCTGGTCTCCCCTGTGGGAGTCATTAGCAGTGAAGCTCATCCTTTTGTCACACACTCCAGTGTCTGTCCCTCACCTCTCAGCCCAACCTCGGGGCCCATCATGTCCCTGCTGCACACCTGGCTTTGCTTCCTTCTTCTCTCCGACTTCAAGGCTCCTCTGGCTGGCTGCTCCCATAGAAACTGAGCTAGATAAATAGAAAGAACCGGGAGAGAGTGTGAATGAGAAAGAAAGAAACAGAGTGGAAGAAAAGGAACACAGATAGGGAGTGGGCGGAGGGAGAGGATGAGGTCTGTCAGCGCTCCGCAACCTATTATCACCGTCCTGGAGGACGCTCTTTCTCCCCTCATGCATACCTCTCCTCGTACAGTTAGAAACAAAAAGAGAGCTCATTCTCACTTTCTTCCTCTGCACCAGCTCCCATGTTATTTCCCTTAAAATCCCTCGCCTCTCTCATCCATCCAGCCAGCCAGCCAGCGCTACCGCCCGCCTGCCTGCCCTCGCTTGCAGCCTCTCCCAAGTCCCGCCACAGGGAGAGTCGGTTATATGAAAGCCTCCTCTTCTTCCCCCTAATCTCAGTGTGGCAGATATGCTGGAGCTGGCTTCGCTTCAGATACACAGACCCCCACTCGTTTTCCTCTGCCCAGAAAAATAAAAAAATCTCTACTCATAGTTGCCACTGACGGTATGCCGACACACGCTCCTTTATGGCTCAGCTCTGACCTTACTCAGCCTCGCATGTACTTAAAATGAGAAGTCCAATTTTTTGTCTGGCTTTTGAAATTTGAGAATGCATCCGGATGGTAAGAGGTGGATCGAAGGGACGATGGGGAAGGAGCAGGTGGCTGAATTTAGGGATGAGCGCTGTTCCAGGAACTCAACAGTTCTCCGATGGACATGTCCCCCGCCTCATCTACAACTGATAGAAAAGTACGATTGATCCCTGGGGTGGATAGTTTGAGAGAAAAAAATACATCTTTCCTGTCAAATGGAAATGCAGTTGTCATGGCCCTGAATTGCAGAAAATTAACTTGATTTCCAGGCTTGCCTCCCTGTCATAAACTGTATCCACTGTACTCACATGGGATGGTTTAGGAGCCTTCCCATGAGGACCGAGGCGATCCCTCACTGGGTCCGAACGGAGACAGCGCAGATTGGGAATGAACTCCCTTTATGGATTTTTGCTCCAAATAAAGTGGCTCATTCCCTCCGAACGGCCCTGACCCCAACACAATTAACCTGGCAATTTGTCACTTTCAAGGGCATCCACTGGGAGTTTGGGGGAAATTGGCCAACTCGTCATCATCCTTCACTCCCTGATCGGTAATGGAAGAGAGGAGAGATGATAGATGGTGATCTCTCTCTCTCTCTCTCTCACTCCCTCTTCATCCCTTCTTCTTGCACCAATTCTTCATCTTTTTACATCTTCATTTTGCCTCTACATGGATGTTTGTGTGGTCTCAAGTTGTTCAGCTTTTACTTAAGAATCACTGTATATCCTCCTTTACCAGCCGGTTAATCACTGCTGCATGTGGAGGCAGAGCGACGTACTGTAGGCCCTCCCTACTGGATGAAGGAAAATACCATTGATTTCCTATGAAGGCACAGTGCCAGGCCTGATGCGCAGGCACACAGGGTAGATCAGGTGTTAATGAATATCAATGTTAATCTAATGAAGGAGCAGAAAAAAGACGGGAAGAAAGGCAAGCTAGAAGCAGAGAAAGATGAGCTTTAGAAGTTACTTGAAGAGTGTAAACACTGTAAATCTTCTTCAACTCATTGGTTGATAGATTAGAATTTAAAAAGACAACATTATTAACAAGAAATTAGCAAGATTTTCCTTTCAGATTTGGAGGTTTTCAATGTTATTTAACTCTCCCAGTCCTAAATATAACCCGTAGCTTTCCTTGGCAACTGTTTCTTTCTTCAGACACAGGGGAGCTTTTACTTTATCACAGCCGTTCTCGTTTAGCCTTATCCCCCTCCACTGGAGCGATTATCAGGGCGTCAGGGTGAAGCTTGTCGTCTCGACACACACCAGGTCAAAGCAGACTGTCCTCCCCTTGCTCTGCAACCATTGTTAATTCTCTCCTATTTTACACCATTGATCTTCTGCCTCCCAGCCCAAACATCCAGGTCTTTGTGGAGCTGTTAAGCTGCTCCACTACTGGACTTTCTGCCCTCTTGTTACGAGCGCAATGTCGATCCCAAACTGCCCATGAACTGCCACCTGTGTAATAGAAAGCATTAGGCAAAGGTGAGGTAGTCTGTACGAAGGATGGAACAACCTTAATGAAGAATTTTGTGTCATTTACAGTTATTGGACATTGATTTCTGTTCTAAATCTAGGTCTCCTTATTATCTTGGAAAGCATGCTCTGTTTATTGTTTAGTTTCTTGTAAAATACAAACTTACATCCTCAGATAACTGTCAAACAAAAAAGAACATATTTATTGTGAGATACAGTAAGATGTTTTACAGCAATGTATCTCTTCCAGATATCGGAAGGGAAAGACATGGATGGCAAGCAACAAATGCCACTTTCTGGATTTGAGCAGCACAGTCAGACTTTACAATGTCATATGCACCTTTGACCTTAGTCCGCTAACTACATGACAAAATAAGTAATTCGTCACTGCCTTCCTAAACAATCCAGCGTCTCCATAGCGTGGTATTATTGTTGCCGCAGCTTTAGCAAATTCCAGCAAAAAAAGAGTCAATTCCTGTGTTACTTTTCACCTCTGCATTGATAGATTTATTAAAAAGATTGATGTTTTGACCTTTCTCAAGATCATCATCAAGAGTTTTCCTCAGAGTAGCAACTACCAACAACAGAGGACAAAACATGAGTTTTTTTTCATTTAGTCTATAACATGAAAACAGATAGATATGATGCCAGGCTGCCTCGCAAATCAGCCTTCATTTTCTCAGGGGGATTTTGTGTCTGGTGTCAGACAATAGTGTTAATTTAAAGCAAGGTCTATAGAGAACCAATCTAAATGCTGATGGATTCATTATTTTATAGCCATTACATTTTGCATTAAACATTTAAATGTTTAAAGGTTAAAGGTTCATTTAATTGTCATTTAACAACGAAACTGAGTTTAAGTCCCTTTATGCAATATAAGAGAAAAAAAAAACAATTTTATGGAGTGGAGTGTGAAGGCCCGAGAAAAGAAGCTGCTCCGTAGACTGGAGGCACAGCAGTGGATACTTCTGTATCTTTTGCCAGATGGCAGCAGGGTGAACAACGTTTGGTTGGGGTGGTGATGTTGATTCCAGGGAACCTTAAACTGTTCACCTGCTCCACCTCACCCCCACTGATGTAGACATGGATGTGTGTCGTTGCCTCCTTCATTCTAAAATCAGCTCCTTGGTTTTGCTGACGCTGAGCAGTAGATTGTTCTCTGTGCACCACTCTGTAAGATTGTTGATTTCCTCCCAATATGAATTCTCATCATTGTTTGTTATGCTGATGATGGTGGTTGCGAGTGTGAACAGGAGGGGGTTGAGCACACAGCCCTGTGGGGCTCCGGTGTTTAAACCTTACTTCAGAATTAGTTAAAGCAAAACACTATATTGCCAGTTTAAGTTAGGCACAAAACTAAGTTGATTAAGATAATGAAAAGATTGTGTTTTAGTTCAAACAAACCCTCCGTTGTCAAGGTAGGGAAATACTTGGCTGTCAAGGTGAAAAGAAAAGACTCTCAAAATGCAATGAGAACTTCATTTTGTGTTCAGGTTGCATACTTCGTTGACCCATCCATCCACCCAAACCTCATCCCTGCAAAGTTTTGCAATCCTCAGAACAGATATGTCACACCACTTCTATCTTTGTTCCTGAGAGACAATTAAGTCACTTTACAACTACAATCATGTTAACATAAAGAGATGTTTTAGCTAGCCAAACAAATGTGAAAATTACATGTATATCATCTAGACAATTGGTCTGATGAATGAATAAACAACAAACACAACTCATTTCGGACTCAGCAACCCCAGAGAGTCCTTCATCTCCCCACCCGTCCCTTGTCTACCTGCTTATTTAGCACAGAGCTGCAGTGGCAACAAGGCGTGCAGAGAAACACTGACACGCTTCTGCACAGCGGTGTCCTCCAGCTCCTCCTGGGGGAAAGCTAAGCACTTCCAGGTCAGCTGATTGTCCTCTCTCCAGCGTGTCCTGGTATGCCCTGGGGTCCTCTCCTTCTCAGTCGCCTCCACAGTACCTCTAGGGAGACAGCAGGGAGCCATAGTTGCTGCCTTATTTGCTGTCTCGCAGTGCAAAGGTGCAGTGTCTCATCTAAAATAAGCGCCACTACTAGTACATTTGAACAGGGTTTTTTTTTTTTTTCATGATGGCTGAAAAAACTGCTGCTGACAGAAGGTAGCTGTGACTTTTTTGCTACATGTACACCTTAATTTAAATGTTAAATAGCATCATGGATGAGTTCACTTTATATTTACTGTAAATTCACTCATTTTGGCAGGCAGTTTAATAGCTGCAGCACCATTTTAGTTGTAAATTTGAAAGAGTTTATACAACATTAAACATAGCTGGAACCTCTTCCATCATGCAAACACTTCCACTTTGGGAGGAAGCTATATTTCCGAGATCATGTGATCGCACAAACCATCTTTCCAGGCTTCAAGACATGTGTTTGAGGTTGAAATCACAGAGGCATCAAACAAATCAGCTGGAAGCTATGCGTAATTTAGGTGTGGTGACCAGTGAGAGAATTGACTGGCAGTTTGAAAACAATAATGGCGGCTCCTCAAGAGGTTAGCGTAGCGGATAGCATCAGTTTTATCACAACTACAGATTATATTTAATTGAACAGAGAGCAAAGAACGAAATCAAAGGCTTTTCTTGATGGAAAAACATTTTTCACTCTTCTCTCAAAGGGCTTCCACAAGAGTTTGATCTCTAACTATTGATCTGATCGGGTGAAGTTAGCCCATGGACGATGATAGATAGATGGTACGTCCAGTCACACAAGTATTTTTTGATGGTTCCGTCTAACAAACCATCTGGCGTGTCAGGTTAGATATTGCTCAGATGTTGAAATGTTTTATAACCATATACCATAACATAAACTGTTTTTACACTGTAAAATCTGACAAAGTGATCTTACTTTAAAAAAATGGGGACACTGATTACCTCAGTATTACCAAGTAAAGTAGACTATTAAATTTAAGTTGTACGAGCTAGAACATTTTAACAACTTAAAATTATGAGTCTACTTTACTTGGTAATTTTGAAGTAATGACTTTTTTAAAGAGAAGTCAATTTTTAAAATGTACAGTGCACCAGGGACAGAAGGAATAGCATATCCAAATCTTTATACATATATAATTGTGGGAAACATTTAGGATAATGTAGGCACACAACTAAACACAATAGATAACAAAGGTCTTGTAGTTTTTAGACATTTTAATGCAGAAATGTTTTGTTTTGTAATACTGATTTATGGGACTAGAATTATCCTAATTTCTGCATATGTTTTGCTCCTCTACAGCTAACAGCTGTCTTCCCTTGCATAGCTCACTGACTAACTTCACTTTGCTCAGGCTGCAAAGCCATTAAGCACAAATCGGCCTTCTCTCGGTCCCCAAAGGCATAATTTATCCAATCATACAAAACCAACTCACCTCTCAGCCAAGGGACATTACTGAATTTGTATTAATTGGTGTAAACTAATAAAAAAAAAAATCCAAGTGTGAATTAACTTATTTTCATTATGAATTAGAAAAAGGTCAGTGGGCCACCCAGCCCACAGGCTATAAGTTTAGTATTACTGGTCTACAGCCGTGCTAGCAGCTCTGTGAGGGTATAATTTACTCTACCACAGCAGTATTAAAGCTAAATGCTCAAATGTCAGCGTGCTCACAATAGCAATGCTAACAGTATAATATTTAGCAGATATAATTCTTATTATGTGGTGCTGGAAGAAAACTCAGGGGTGAGTCACAGTCATCAAAATTCATCCGCTTGAAAAAAGAGATTATCTGTCCAAATTTTTTTTCATAACAGTCCATCAAACTTTCATTTCCAAGGGCTGAGGGGTGGACTGGCCAACAAGCCAGCCTTGCCTTAACTAGTGAAACCTGCTATCAATCAGACAAACCCCACACCTCATACATAAAAGATCAAGGTGAGTAAACTATCATGGTACAAAATGTTCAGTCGGGAAACATCTGCAGTTTATCCACGAGACCAATCAAACAAAATGGAATCACAGCACCGCACTGACATCGAGCATAATCAAAATGCAACACACACACACACATCTGCTGCTAAAAGAAAGGTTGTTGGTCACTCTGTGGAGGGCAGACTCTGTGCTACCAAGTGCTTTAATCCCCGATAAAAATTCCTCAAAGATATTACTGATGAACAACAGACTGTAATTAAGTTGATACATCTTCCTCTAAAATCTCGGTCAGTTTAGAGATCAGCGTGGACTGTGCGGGAGACGAGAGGTCAGGCCTCGCTGCGCTGATTAAGAGATGGGGTTCGCTAGTTGAATCTGTTATTTATAAAAGGCTCCGCAGGATTGTTGGTTCATGGAGATGAGAGCTGGGAAAACTAAGCGGCTCTTGCATTCTTACATGCTGCTTTCTGATACATCAGCCTTAAACCCTTCATAGTACTGTGGGACATTTAGCAGCTTCTCATTTATGGAGAGATTTCCTGCACTTTATCTTCGCAGCCCGAGTGTTGGCATTCAGCCACTGCAGGGATATTTCTTGTTTACTGTGTTATAAAAGGGTTGTAACAACAGGACACGCACATATATACTGTATATGTATATATGTGTGTATATGTGACAGTATAAGTTTGTGCTGCACATCTCAGTTTGCTGTGAAGCCACAGTTCTCATCAAAGCAGGAAAAAGTTGAAGCTAAGCTATGAGCTCCAGCTTGGCAGACGACAGGTGACAGTTGAGTCTGCCCTCAGAGCTTTCTCTTGCAAAGATTCCACCCATCCATCCATCTGTCCGTCTTCCCCTCCCTCTCAACATGCTCTCCCCCCTCTCGCCGTTACCCCTGCCACATTCCCAATCCACCCTTCACCCATCTTTCACAGCTTGTGGGGGGGAAAAAAACGCTGGATTTGACTCAGCCAAAAGCTCTCCGACTCTCTGAGGGAGTCAATAATTCTATTTCTCCACTCTCAGACCCCCCTCCCACACACACTCCTCCACCCCCCCTGGTCCACACGCCTGCATTATCCTAAGCCAAAGCATCCGAGGTGTGTAACGTAAGCCTCTGCAGTGCGCCTCATGTTTCATAAAGAGATAACGGCCACTAAAAATACCCATCGTGTGTGGAGAGATAGCCAAAGCATTAGGAGAGGTATCTACGGCGGGCAGCCAGCAAAGCACAGTCTCCTTTAATTCCAACCACAGACATCTAAGAAAAGGAAATCAGGATCCCATAGACCCAGCCACAGATACTACTTTATACAGAAACAGATTGAAAATATTCACATAAAAGAGCTCTGTGTGGATGCATTATTAATATTAATCTGCTCCGAAAACCAAGAATAGAAGAGAAGAGTAATATTTCCACAGAAAGACGCCCTTACAATGTATCATGCAGAGGAAAACACACAGAAAATGTGTGTAAAAGTGGATACATGAGCACATGCTGAACGTTTCTGAGTAAATCCAGGGAGATGTAATACCAGGTCTATCATTTAGACTTGATAAGACAGGTTTCCTGCTGTAATCTGAAAATGGAAATTGAGTTTGATCTCTTTTTTTCTTTTTACCTACAGAGCTTTAGATGCTATCTTAACTAAAGACCAATCCATGTCTAAGATTGATCCTTGACTACTACAGCTGTTAATACTATAATCACCTCTCATTACGAGTAAAACCAGCCCTAATGTAACTCTATCCAGGTATATAATACCTTACATTGATTTTACAGCCATGTGTAGGATATTTAAAAGCCAAAGAAGAGCTGTCATCATATTTCCTGCCGCTTCAACGCGTCTTAGATCCACTGAGGGAGGTCTGTCCCCCTCTATCCACAAAAGCCCGGGGCACAGCATGGTGAGTCTGTTTGCACTGCTTACAGAGTACCAGAGGTACAGCTGTGAGCACACACACACTTCCACACTAATTGGGGTGTCAGTAGTCATCCTAACTCTCGGAGCTACAGCTATTGTGCACACATAACCATAAGTTACTGTACATGTGGCTTGTTAGAGAGAAACTGTGAGTAAAAAGGGAGAGAGATCAGGAATGTTTTGGCTTCAAGCAAGTGTTTGTCTCTCTACCCATCTGTGTCCCCTCGTGCTATCCAGTGCTCGGTCTGTTGTCCTCAGAGATTACGTGTTTTTTTTTACATGCTGAGAGATAGATAGATAGATGGAATAAGACAAGAGACAGAGAAAGGGAGCTAAATGAAGAAAACAACCTGGCTTTACTTTGGGGAGTATCAGGAGAGCTTAAAATTATGATGGAGATTCATTTGTACGAGGTGAATTACGACACAAGTTTATCCTCCAACTATTCTTTGGCATCTTAGCCCTTATGTGGGAGAGTTCAACCGACTATGTTAAAAACTCATCAGTTTTTAAAGTGGCTTGGCCCTCAGAATAATTGATCAGCGGTGATCAATTATGCTGATTTTACTGAAGATCTTTGACTTCATAAAATCTGTCCGCCTCTCGGCACAAAGTTTCTGATTTCTAGTTTGTACGATGTCCGTCGTGTCAGATGTCAGACTTCTTTCTCCACTTCAACGTCTTCTTCTGCCATTGCCTTTTATTTTCACTTCCTCTTCTTCATCATTCCACTCCCACATTTTTTCTTCATCGTCCTCCTTCACTTGCGCTTCTCTCCTTTTCCAGCTTCAGCTTGTTTTTCTGCTATTTCCTATTCCACTTCCTCTTCTTCCCCTGCCACTTTGACTTCCACTCTTACTTTCTCTATTAACTTTCCACATCCAATTATTCTTTCTTATCCTCTTTTCCTGTCACTCCCCTTTCCTTTTCTCTTCTTTAACTTCTGTCACTTTTTCTAAGTCCCTATCTTCCTCTTTTCTTATTTTTCTTTTATTTCCTCCACCTCTACCTACATTTATTTTTCTTAATTTTAACTTCCCTTTCTCCTTCCGCTATAGCGTCTTCTTTCACTTCCTCTTCCACTAGCTTATCTTCTTCTTTCCTTTTACATATTCCATTTCTACCTTTTCATTTTCCTCTATCTTCCTCCGCCACTTGCTCTTCTCTCTCCTTATCCACTTCAGCTTATTTCCTTCCAACTTTCACTTCCTCTTCTTTCCCTGCCACTGACTTTTAAATCTTGATTATCTTCCACTTTTTCTTCCTCTTCCTATCCTTTGACATCCTCCTCTATTTCCTTGTCCACCTCTGTTTCTACTTCTTCATCTTCTCTTCCTTTTCCTGCTTGTTCCCTTTCCTTTTCCTCTTCTTCTCCTTTCATCACTTGCTGCCTTTCATCACAAGTCCCTATCTTCTTCTTCAACCTATTATTTTCCTTTTAAACCTTTGTCCACCTCTTCGTCCATCTTTTTTCTAAATTTTAACTTCCGGTTCATCTTCCAATACCACCCCTTCTTTCACTTCCTCTTTCACTACCTTTTCCATTTCTTTTTACATACAGTATCCCATTTCCACCTTTTATTTTTTTCTTTATCTTCCTCTTCCTCTTCCACTTCTTGCTCCTGTTCAACTTCCATTTTATCTTCCTTGTCCCATTTTACTTTCACCCCTACTTTCCTCCCTCTAATTCTACCCCTTTTTCTATTTGCCTGTCATAGTTTCCCTCTTCCAACACTTATTTTTTCCCTCCTTCCATTTCTTTCTTAAACTCCCTCTTCTACTTCCTTTTTCAACCTCCACTTGTTCTGCACTGCCCCTTGCATTTCAGCTTCTTTACTCATGTACTCCCACTTCATCATCTTCCACTTCCTTTTCGCCTTTTCTTTCATGTTACACTATTTTTCCCATCTTCCTTAAACTTCAACTCTTCCTCCATTTCCTTCACAACTTTTTCTTCTTTTGCTTCCCTTCACACTTTGCTTTCGCAAGTTGCAGACTGATTACAAATTACACAGTTCCGGTTGGCACAAACAAGGCACAGACTTCAGTTTGACAGCAAACAGATTACAACTGCCGTGGCAAATGCTCGAACCATTTCCACTTCCTTTAGATCTTCTCCAGACCAGACCAGACTCTCACCATTTGGATTTCTATCAAGCCAAAGTGGGTGTCGAGTCATCGCTTGTGCCTCATCTCAGCTGGGATATGGATGGTAAAAGATTACTGTGGATACACTCACCCAGCCTGCCTCACCAGTCCAGCATTTCATCTCTCAGTGTGATTAAATGGAAGACATTCACCCCCGATTTGTTAATTCATCAAAACGGTACCTTGTGGGACACAGAGGCTGTATTAATCACATTTTGGGCAAATTCATGTTGGCTTGCATAAAGCTCAAACAGGCATGCATTACAGATTAGTCTTCTGGAGAAGGTGCCTCACCAGAGACTCATCGCATTAATATATTACTCCAGTCACAAGGTCTGAAGTGAGAAAGAATTAGAGTGAGAGACAGAAAGAGGCTGTGGATGCCGAAAGACAAGTAATACAGTGAATACTGATGATGAACTTATATCACCCAAAGATCTATGAATGCTTTTTTGAGAAGCAAAACCAATTTAAGATACAATAAATGGAGTCAAAGATATAAAACCTGCTGATTTGTGAACTTTTCTCACAGCTTATCGGCTGCTGGGAGTGAAATGCAATCAACTGCAGAAAAGCAGCACCTTGCTTGTAAGGAATATGTTTTAAGGCTTATGAAATTCCCACAGGAGAGGTGGAAGTGGGGGCTTGTTGGCCATCTTGTTTTCCCCTCCTTTGTCGTCTAATTTGTCTCATAATGACAAGGTTTTATAACAGTCATTAGAAGGTAAATCCCCTTGGCTCAACTTGCCACTGTAAAGCACTGGCATTCAGGGCTTGATAAATGAACACTCAACACTGGTTATTATGATGAATGGGAATTTCACACTGGTAACAGTGCCAGGTATGAGGAGGGGAAAAAAGTCTTAAAGAAATTCCTCCCAAAAGTGCTGCCAATGGCAAATTGGAAACGGATAGAGTCAGTTGAAAATTCACTGTATTGGCTTTTATTTGATTGTTGGACTTGCTTAAAGTAAAGCCAGGGTGTAGTGAGGTGTTTTCATGAAATATGATCCATTTCCAAAAAAAGTTGGAAAAAGAAGTCCAATACTTCTGTGGCCTTTTGGGAAAAGGGAGTCAATAAACAGATCAACCATGGTGAGTGTAGAGTGGTGAAAGGGTCCGTGGCCATGTAGTCATGGATGCAGTCCACCAATGCATTACAGCAGCCGCATTATCACATGGAAGAGCGAGGAGAGAGAGAGGGGTGACGTTGAAAACTATTGGGTGTCTGATCAAGGGGGATATCAAGCAAGGGGAGAGAAAGAGAGCGAGAGGATGAGCCAAAGGGAGAGGGGAGATGCAGAGGCGAGAGTGGTACAGTATAGGGCAATTTAATCACAACCATCTCGGCTGGATAATAAGAGGAGCGAGAGAATATAAATAGTGAGCGAGAGACTAATGGAACTCATTTTAGGAGAGTATTTAACCTATTTCAGAGAGAATCCAGGGTAATCAATTAAAAGTGCTTTAAGCCCAGGCCTCGACTTTAATTACTCTTCAAATGTGATTATTCTCTGACATGCTACCTTAGCCCTAGAAATAGATATAATACTAGCTACATGAAAGTGTTGGCACTGATGGTAATGATGGCAGTATTTAACAAACTTTAGGTATACAAGTATTTATGTATGTTCCTGCTGTGCATATTGTGTAATACTTGCTAAGGTGAATGTATATCATTTGTGAAGCTGCCTTACAAAAGAGTCTTTCTTTTTTTAATGTTTAGGACTGTCACTGTTGTCGTGTTTTTTCCACTGTCAGGAGATTCGGTAGCGATCAAAAGGTTGCAAGACTTGCAGCAATCTTGAAGACATGAGCTCCATCTGTCAGCAACAACAGCTACAAGGACTTCTAGGGTTCTGTATCACAAAGTAAATACAACAGAGTCAGGCTTTCTTTGGACTTCGTAGTCCTGGAAAATGCGTCATTCTACTCATCAAATGTCATCTTGACACAAAAATTCCACACTTAGGTCAATTAATGACAGGTGAACAATCTCCATCACAGGTTTGAACACTCCATCCACTGTTGAACATCATACGATACAGGTGAAAGCTGCAAAAACTCAGTAAGTCAATCTTGTTTCTTCAGGCTCATTCTTTGTCATTATTACCTGTCACTTAAATACAGTAAATGCAGTATTTTTGTTCAAGTCTTTCTTTCTGTTAGTTAAAAAAAAAAGTCAGTTAAAACCTCAGCTGAAACTAATGATAGTTATCTAGCTTGCTAATCTTGATCTGTGATACAGGCCTCAGGGGACTACTCTATGTGTTCACTGCATGATAGGTAATTTCTGCTGCTATGGGTCTCTCTATCAAAACAAAACAAAAGACATTTGCCGAGTGCTGTGTTGATAGGGCCGGGTGGATGGGGGCATAGCCAGACCTTCTGGAGGATTAAACATTGAGTCACATCAGATTTTGCTCAGATCAGGAGCCAGTTACAAATGTAAGGAGAGGTCAGAGATTACTTTTCAACTTTTAAGAGGAAATGTCCAATTTGTGAGATACTTGATTGTTGAGTCTCATTCCCATCATCAAAAACTGATGTTTTGGGTTTCCCAGGTCTTTGGGTTGAGTTGGGAATGAGACTCAACAATCAACTGTTGTACAAAATGGGCCTTTAAAAAGTGGGTTTATCTTTGGTTTTACCTGGTGTTTATCAGCCTGACTGCAGCAGAGATTGTTGTAAGTAAACACAAATTATACTGCGGTCAAACTCACTTCGCTGGTGGTGAACATACCATTAAACAACTGCCATTGCTGATAAAAATCTATCTGACGTGACTCAGGCACAAATGCTCATGGATGAGGTAATGTTTTAAAGTTTTATTTATACTAAGTTTAGTCTCGTTCGCTGACTTCTTTATCCTGGAAGAAGCAACAGGCGACCGAATGCAACACACTGTTACCTTGAGTAAACTTGTGGATTCTTGCATATCGTATCTTTAACTTTTAGGGAAGACTCTAAGCCTCTCAGTGTTTGAGATGATTTCCTTACTCTCCTACTTTTTACCCATGCTTCAGCTCTATGGATGTTAATATTGGCCTGTCGGCTGGTCAGCCACTCCACCATCTCGGTCACGACTGCATTATTTCAAATAGTATTTGATGGATTGCTGGAAATTTTGTACAGATAATTGCTTTACTGAAAGGCCAAATGAGAATGGCTGTGATTAAGTATAAGCTCAACTCTGTCTCCCTTCTGTATCTCCGCATAAAGGATCAGGAGTAGGAAAAAGCTATGAGTTATTATTAGGAGTGTGAAAGTTAACAAGTTAAATTACATTAAAAAACCCTCCTACATTGAGAGGTGAATATTGTTGAACTTTTGATCCAATAACCAATGACTTACACTTTGAGATAAAAAGAATAAACTAATTAAGTGAATATTTAGCCATGCTAGCATCATGAGTCATGGGTTGGCATGTCTGTCGTGTGGTTGCTCAGTCCACAACTTTGGTCCAGACTCCGAAAAACTATTGACATTTTGTAAAGATGCTCAAAGCCCCCAGAAGATGAAAGTTATTGACTCTTGTTGTTGGCATTTTGTGAAATGTCTCAACAACTATTGGATGGATAACCCTGAACTTTGGTGCACACATTTATGTTCCGCTCAAAATTATTTCTCATAACTTTGTGAAACTTAATTGTTGGATAAAGTGAGCAGGGATATCAGAAATACCAACGACATTGGTTACTGACCAAACACTATATTACAGTGATTACTGTTGAAATATAGAGCTATTTAACACTTATTTTGATAAAATAATATCTCACATTAGTAGCTAAGTAATGGTGTTCTATAGCCCTGGACCTTGATTTGTGACTTACACGTGTAGTAATTGAACTGAAATGCTTTGCAGACCAATACAAAACCCAATAAATGTCTTAATTTTTGTTGAGTGGCAGGCCTCAACAGCTGAACATCCTCTCCCCTCCGACAGTGTCAGAAACCAGTTAAAATCTAAGCCTTCAGGTGTTCGGTCAATATGTGCTCATAGTCCCTAGGACTCTAAGGAGGGTCTGTTACAGCCACAGCACCAGTCTGGAGTAAGGGCTGTTTGTTTGACAGTCAACCCAACACTAATCCACTGCTCTGAATGACTCTCAGAAGGGCAGAGGGCTAGAAATGGCTGGAGGGGATACTTCTGAAAATATGCAACTCTGCACTCAAATATAGTCCCTGTAAGACTGTGTGTAATGTTTCTGTAATGTGTACCAATGAGGAAATGTGCACACTCAAAACACACAGACCCACACACACAAACATGGTGATGATACACAATGCGTAAATATTAGGAAAACATCATGTCCTGATGCCCGTTTGCATGGATAAAAAAAAGAAACAGAACAGGAGCTTTGATTTTGAGCTGTTAGCTTTGTAAAGCTCCCTGTCATCTGTCACATCTGATAATCGCGAGCACAGAAATGATGCTTTGGGCCACATTTGCCTCTATTTTTACATCTTTCATACAATCCCAGCAGGGAGAATTTACAATTCTGACATGAATGGACAATGACAATGACAAGAAGTGATGCTCAGTGGCACACAAGCATTTTCTTGAGTGCCAATTCAAGGGGTCAAACAAATTGAAGTGATGATAATGGGAATGTATCTGTGCTGATGTTCACATGCTACCGTTAAAGGGGTTGTCAAACAGCTCTCAAAGCATTTATTAATAATAGTCAATAGGCATACCTTGCACCCTTACAATTCTCCTTATAGCAGCTAATGTTACAACAAAAACAAAAACATTACCAAGTATATATTTGGGCTTTTCCATTGGCACTGAATCTCTGTAGTTTATCTGCTGTATCCCTGTTTGTACTCCAAGACATCTGCTTTATTTTACTGTTTCATTCTGTTTCTTTTTCACTGTTTTTGGAGTTTTGTTAAAGCAGAAATATTAAGCTTATTTTCAGATTCATAATTTTATTTTGGGTTACTACTAGAATAGGTTTAGATGCTTTAGTGCTAAACAAAACAGCAGTTTTCTCATACTGTCCAGTGCAGCAGCACTGTACTCCCCCTGTTGGACTTGTAAGAACTCCTTTTGTTTCAAAGTTTCAAAGTGAAAAAAAAATATATTATGTAGAACCTCATGGACCTGAGAGAAAAAAGTGAAACTCCAAGATAAATAGGTGGTTCAATGTGATTCTAGCTAGAACAACTGAGGGTCCTGTAAGGAACCCTGACAGCAGGCAAGGACCTCATGAACTTGCTGAGTCTTTTCAGGCTAACTGAGTAATAACTACTCACTTTAAATTTGTTATTTTGAATATAGTGATTAAAAATAGATTCAATCTGTGAGTATGAGTCATAGCACCACAGATGGTTCCACTGAGCTCTTCTTCTTTTCTGAGTGTTGCATGTCCTTTTTTTAACCTCCTTTTTTTTTTTACTTTCAATCCCTCCAGCTTTGGGTCAACTAACTTCTCACTATTTCCCCTCCTAAAACTGATTTGAGAGAACAACCATAGCTGTGCACTCACA
Organism: Pagrus major; assembly: GCF_040436345.1. Lineage (NCBI taxonomy): Eukaryota > Metazoa > Chordata > Actinopteri > Spariformes > Sparidae > Pagrus > Pagrus major. The sequence continues at coordinate 13,495,794 of NC_133217.1, forward strand.
GCTCTCCACACCCATCCCACTGGATGAGCAGTGTGTGACTCAAAGATGGCTCGACAGATGGATTATATCCCTGTTGTCGGTGCCTCGCTGGCGGCCGTCAGGCAGACGTGTTTGATAAAGGCATGTCAAAACAGTTGTCGAGTTCTCGGACTAAGAAGACCACACTGGGGGAGGGACGAGATCACGTCAGCCTCAGCGCTGTCTCATGTGTGGTAAAGAATTGTGCGTGAATGCGAGGTGTTGAGAGAAAAGAGGTGGGAAGAACCTCACTACTGCATGCACTGGATGTTTGGCTTTAATTCTTAGAAAGCACAGTTCTGTTGGTTTGTTTGGAGCCCTGGAAAAAAAACATGCTGACTAACTGCTCTCAGGCGACCTTGCATCCAGTTTGAGTGTGTTTGTGTGTGTTGGGGGTTGGTAATAAAGAAAAAGGTGGGGGCTTCTATAGACGCAGAGCAGCTTAAGTTTAATTGCTTGTGGTGGCAGTCAAAGTCAATATGCTGGTCAATGGCCCGTGCATCCCGCAGGTTCATTTCCCCATAATTACTCTACATGCACCCGGCCAATGCATAAGTCTGTCATCATTAAAATAATAAGAATGGGTTGGGCAAGGAGGAGTGCAGGAAGAATGGAGGAACAAATGCAAAAGAAATGAATGAATCAATACTGCAGACAAGAGGAAGAGATGGCCTGGCAAAGCAGAGACACGGAATTAAGTGTTTGTGGTTTCTCATATACATGCATAATCATATGCAAACAATCAAATGCATGCACACGTGCGATTACGCATACATGACTTAATGTGGCCAGAGCCTAACTTTTAGCAAACTTTTTAAAGCCCCCATGAAACAGCTAGTAGAATGCTAGTTGTCACCAACACCGACTCTGACTCCCGTAGGACTGGCAGCTCCCAGAGGTCGGACCAGGACAGAAAAACACCGCCTCCAAGAAGACAGAGGTTAGTTTGCTGAAGGGAATACAGTTCCAGTTGTTCTCTTGCCAGGTTCCAAACCTGGCAACCTGGGGCTGAGTTAGCAAGGACAGAGCTAACGGCGGCTTACTACATAGAGCAGCAGTTAGCACTTACTTTAGCAACAAAGCTACCCGTATCTGTCTACCAGGAAGCTCTTGTTGTCGTTCTCGGAGGCTACGGCTTCGGTGTGGATGTGTTCATTGAGAAGTTCCTGGTTATCAGTATGTTTGTTAGCAGTTACTTTAGCAACAAGTAAAGCCATCTGTCCAGAGTTTCTCAAGGCAGAGCAGCCGGGAGAACAAGAGGAAAAGCAAGAAAATATTTTCTCCATAAAACATGACCCAGTGTCACCCAAATCACTGAATAAAGTTGTTATTTTGTACAGTAATCACTGAGGTCACTCTTCTGCAGGAGTCTTCTTTCTATACGTCCATGGCAACTCTAAAATATCATTAAAAATACAATCAAAACAGCTTTTCTTTTGCCACTGTTGGCCCTGATACTGCTGTATAGGTGAGATACGGAACAATACATATGTGATAAAAACACTTTTTGACCTCATTGGAACTTTAAGTGAGTCTTTGAAATGTAGAAAATAAAATAGCAATAAAGGCAGAAAATGTATCACAAAGAAAACGGTTTGCATGGAGGAGATGTTTTTGTTCAACAACTGGTGGCTAATTTGATTGCTTTTCAATGGCAGTTACAATGGCTGTATTTCTTTTTTTTTTAAAATACACACGGATAAATTCAAATACGAAGGCTCACGGCGAACACAGTTATGATGTCTGGTACATCTGACTGCACATAGTGAATGACAAGGTCACGATGAACATTGCAATATGAATAACAATTCAGCAAATGTATTTTAATGCAACTGCCAAATTCATTTCTACCTCAAGCAAACTGAAAACTTGTTTTTGGTGATAACGAAGACGTGCGATCAGATTTGCCTTTTCCATTCATCCCTCTTAATTCATATTTTGGATCAAAAATACTTGGACGGAAAGCCAGTTATTGACAAAACGTAATAAGCATTCCCAAAGCACCAGCTCGTCTCATTACAGTTCCCCTGAACCTGCTGGATTGCAGTGTAATGCGGAACAAATATAAAGTGTGTGTGTGTGTGTCTGCTCTTGTGCACATCTGTGCGTGCGAGGCGGTGTGCGTTCGCCCAGGCGAAGCCATGTGTTCTACAGTTGCTGAGTGTAATCCTCGGCCTTTACCAGCTGCCCACAGGTCTTTCAAATAACGTCTCACTCGAATTAAAAACAGGTGGACACAGTTTGATTAGCTTGTTAAAACACACCTGCTACTGAAGGGCGAGGCATTACACACACATATTACACACACACGCTAACACAGACTCTACACACTTTCACACAGGCACAAAAAACTTATTGGGGCCTGTGGAGCCAAGATAGGAGTAAAAACTGGCAGTTTTAAAGGGTTTTTACAGTAAAAACCGCAATACTAAGCCCCCCAATGCTCATGGGGGACAATTATACATAAAAATAGACGGTATACAGTGGACTCCAAAAGCTCACAGTCATTTTTCTTTACTGTAGTATAAAATTGTTGGTACCCATTTAACCCGAGGTAGGTTTTGTTTTGAAATGTGCTGTTCGTGTGCTTTTTATAGTTTAGTTGTATTACTTTTATTTCCTGAAACAAGAGAATTTTACTCCCTAAATATGAGCTGTTATACTGGTGGCATAACTCCACTAAGGATTAAAGTGGAGATATAAAACAAGTTACACTGACAGTCAGGACACATTTTCTATTTAGCAACATAATAAATGTAAAAGTTTATGTGAGAACTGCACTGGTACACAGAGCAAAGCAACACACATCAGCGCAACATACAGATTCTGAATTTCAAGCCTCTAATTTTTGGAAATGTTTTACACTGTTGTTGTGTCTCTATTGTACATGACTCATTTATAATGGAAATCAGCCCTCAAGCTTTATTTTTGTTCTCCTCAATATCCCCTTTATTGCTGGAGGCAGTTTTTGTATATACACTTATTGGCTTGTAAAATTGAACTCACTTATTCACTTCTATTTATTTCAGAGTTTCCCTACATATAGAGGACTAAAGCTGCTGAAATAAAAAAGAAAACAAGTAAAATAAAATGACTCAATAGATACATTAATATGCCGTTAAATACACCAAAAATAACACTAGAAGTAAATGCAGACATAAATGAATATATGAAATGTGATTGATTTGCTCCTGTATTTGTTTCCGTTTGTATTATCTCCCATATTTATTTACTTTCCCATTTAATTTATCATTTAATTTATGAATGTATCAGTTTTTATGTTTATTTATGTATGCATTTACTTCTGCATTTATGTTTGTATTATTTTCCGTTTGCATTTTGCAAGGTTATAGATTGATAAATAAATAAATAAATAAATAAATAAATAAAATGGTCAAATAAATTAAATAGATAGGGGAATCAATACATAAGCAAATTAAAACAGAAATATCCATTCATGTCACATTTTATAAAATTATTTGTTCTTTTTTTGTTTGTTTGACGGGGCAGTGCACAGCCTCTTAGCTGTACCAGACTTAGCTGTAAGCTAGTTTACATCTGTCGTACCTGGGCAGGAGACAGAGACAATGTCTCTGTTAAGAAAGTATCACAGTATAAAAAATAGCTACTACAGCACAGTTATTAATGCCTACATTTATTTTAAGTATTATTTTGGTGCATTCAATGGCATAGTTACCTATTTATGAAGCCATTTATGTACTTTTGATTTTGGCAGTTTCTGTCCTCCATACCCCCACATAGTCTAGTGTTCTATACTGTTACTATTAGGAGGTGTAAATTCAGAAATTGGGCAGACTCTTCTTATCTAATGGCTGTTAATCTGAACTGCAGACACCAATCCTCACAATGGCGGTATTACAATACATTAATTAAGCGAATAGATGGTGTAATGATTCAGCAAGTATCTCACAGTTTTATGGTGTGCTGTGATGTTCCCACTGGCTGCATTTAAACGCACCCGAGACATTCTCTGCAAAAGCCTTTTATGGTATGCCAGCAGGTTAACAGCCATTTGAAAGCCCATTGAGTCATTGTTACATTTAAACGTTCTCAAACATGAAGCGTTTTATTCCAGTGGCAGCCTTTACTTCAGTGACCAGCATGTAAAAATGTATGAGAGTGTGTGTGTGTGTGTGTGTGTGTGTATGGGGAAAGCTGAGCTTATACAGTATTGCAGAGTAATTCCCGACTATCACCAATGGGACAAGGGCAATTGAACCCTGGCACTTCATGTTTTAAATGCTCATTTATGCATCAAATGTACCTCTGGAAGGTAATAAGACACCATAATAGATTTTTATGAAAATGCATTACATGGGAGGAAGGCTTGTGCATGTGAACCCTCTTCCCTTCCCCTCACCTCACCCTTTAACAAATCCCTTTCAAGCAGCTGTGCTCTGGGTCCATAAAACTTCTCCATATGAATATTTAATGTACGACTCATGTAATGCAAATTCTACTTTGTTTTATTTTTCCCTCTGCCCAGTCCAATATTTTGCCCAAGTGCTGCGACAGATCGCGGGGACTCACTGGTGGGTGTCCGAAGGCTTTGCACACACACTGTCACATCCACAGAGACATGACTTAAGTGTTCAAACACACAAGGGAGCGGATATAGATTTTATGCATGGTTTAGCACTGTTTGAATTGGTTGGATGTTAATGCAGTCCACATGTATTAATTATCAAGGAAATGTAGTTTGGCCAGTGGGAAATGAGATAAAGACTTTTACTATCAGTATGAAAATTCTCAGTCATCCAGATTTCTACAGGTAGTTATTCTTGATGACATTTCAACGAATTCAGGGAATTCATCAAAATCAAGCGTCTTGGTGAATGGTAGCCAGGTGCAGTGAGGTCCCGGTAACTGAGCAACTTCGGGATGACAACAAGCCAATGTGCCCAGCCATGAAATAGTTACATTACATCACATATTTGCCCATAAAGCCAAGTTGCTGGTGTGTCAATGGAACATATGTCTATATTCTTTAGGACAACAACATAGTTAGCAGGAACAAGGATGGAATTGGGCGTAACAACTTCAAGGTGCGATATGTAAGACCACCTGTAACTCGTTCTTAAATTCAAGTTCTACTTTGTCACACATGATATGTGAAAACCATCGCCTTTTAATGACTTTCTTTTTGATAACTGCTCTCTCTACATTACACAACCAAAGAACCTTCCTAAAATGATTTCCATTTAATCACATTAGACATGCACATCAAACTATTTCTTGCACTGCCACATACCTCCATTATAATATTTTTTAAACAGTGCTTGACAAGACAAGACAAGATGTGCAAAATATCTTTTAAGTATTTTCTACATTTTCAGCTGCAGTAATGAGGTAACTCAGTGACTCTGACTAATCAATATCAACTGTTTAATGAAGGCCAATGTTGTTCTCATATTGACAAAACTGCAGTCTAGTCTGCCATTTCATTATCTCTGACTCAGAATTTGTACACTGCGAACAGGTGAACACAAGCCACAGAGGACTCACATTTATATGCTACTCTGCTATTACGGGCTTTTAAACAGCAGATGGGCAAAATGGTGGACCCAGGTCTGTCCAGGCCTCCAACCCTCCCCTTTCCCTTTGTGCCAGCGCAGGCTTGCCAGGCAGAGAGAGCCAGAGAGCCAGCCCTTCTCTCCCCCTTGAGGGCTGTCTCTGTGTGGGGTGGCGAGGGCTTGGCACTGCGATCTGTGAAGCATGGGTTGCAGAGGTCAGCGTGTGCGGTTAGCGCCCCAAGGCAAGTCAGTGCTTTATCCAAACCTCTGGCTGCTTTGGCAGAAGAAATAGAAATGTGAATGGAGGAGGGGGAAGTGATAAGGATGGATGGAGACTAATGAAAAAAGCCAGAACAAAGGTAGATTTTTAAGATATTTAAAAAAGATTTGATCATAGCGTTTGATCACGCTAACATTTACTAACTGTAATACTAAATGTAATGTGTTATGTGTTATACTAAACCTATATAAAGGAAACACTGATAACTACTATCAATTTTTACTGGATAATTGAAAGGTTAGTAACTTCAGGGTTGTACTGGCATGTCCAGCTTTGATTGTGGGGGCCAAAAGAGGCACTTATATAAGGAAACTTTTCTGTGGTTTTGCAGAAACTTAGGCTACTTTGCCAACATTTATTCTGACGATTGAGTTGCATCTTTTGTTTTTAGTTAACTATGCGAAGACACAACTTACTAGAGGTCAGCCACCACCATCGACACACTCCCAGAAACTGCTCCATAACACTCGTACCAAAGCTTATTTATGTAGATGTACAGGTTGGTAAGCAGTGGAACAAACCACTTTGAGGCATATGAAGGGGGAAACCAGTCTGTAAAACTTAAAAACACATTGTTTTTGTGTTTTTAATTAGCACAACTGTTTTCAATGCATATTATTATGTTATTTAGAATTATATGTTTACAATAATATGGGTTATTGAGGGGGACAAGACAGTAAGAGAGGTCCGGACATCTCGTCCCCCCGTAATTTCCGCCTATGTTAAAATGTTAACCTTTCAGTAGCGCTCAAGGCAACAGATAAAATTAAATTCCCTCCAATAACTGTTAAGATAGTTCAGTCTAGACCAGAGTGAACGATTGCCCAACAGATAGACAGCTCCATCCTTTGAATTACATGGCTGAAAAAACAACTTAACACTTTGCAGTGATTCATGTCCAGTCCACTTATAACAATGAATTTTTTTTAAAATACAGCGATAGAAATGGCAAGAGTTAAGGTGTGGTGATATATTTATGTGATTATGTAACAAATCAATATCTTCTATGAACGAATCAATAAATTTGCTTGAGCTCCCTATCATTTTCATTGCTTCCTATGATCACTTACTGACCTGAAAGGTCATTCCATGAGTCCCTGTTGTAAGAGAAATAATGTGAATGCTTTTTGAGGCCAAAGTGCTGGAAATCACTTAATCGAAACATTTTCCTGAATATTAGTATGCATGTTTCTGCGCCCCCCATTTCCTGCTCTCTGCAGGCACCGGGGAGCAAATCAGCAGGTCACCTGGTTCTGCTGTGTAATATCCGCAAGAAGGTGTGTGTTTGTGTGTGTGTGTGTGTGTGTGTGTGGACGTGTGAAGGGTTGGGAGAGGAGGGCTGATGTGCGAAGGAGCAGCGCTATGTCTGAAATTGGATCTATGCTAGTTAGTTATTCACATCACAGCACCTTGCAGGGCTGGAATAAATGACATTTGAAAAGCACGTTGCAAAGTCATATTGTTTCTTGGCTCCGTGCCCATAATAATGAGCATCTTTTGTAGTGTTAACAGGTCTGTTTTGATATTGCCGGAGATTTAGCAGCACTCCTCTTGAAGTACATTTCAGCTGCCCCAAATACTTACTTTAGTGGGGTGAAAAAAAAAATCATATAAAAAACACTTGTGCTCCATTCCAATTATTCGTAAAGCGAGTACAAAAAAAGATGAATGCTATTTGAAGTATTTGAAGTCATTAGTGTAATGATTTAATTATTTATGAGTGCCTAGGCATAACTTAGTATGGGGAAAGCTTTCAAGATATTATTGAAATGAAATGCAAATGGGGTTTTTTTTTCCGTCTCTGTGCGTGGAAACGTCTGGAAAATAGATTTTGAGTCAGCTCTTTCTGTCTCGATGATGGAAAGAGAATCTAAGCTTTGTGTACATCCTCTATTGTCCTATTTTTGTCTCCTCAATTTTTTGTTCTCCTCCCTCTTCTCTCCCTATCATACCCGAGCCTGTCAGCGCTTTCGCCTGCTACTTTACTTACCCCCTGCCGCTGTGTGCGTGTGTCTGTACATGCCGTGTCTGTATATTCATGTTAAAACAAAAACAACACGAATGCAATAAACAGAAGAGGTTGGACGGATGTGAAACTCGGCACAGTGTCAGCCTCTGATTGATTACATACATTTGATTTCAAAAAGAAGGAGCCTCCTTTTGATTCTCCAGCAGAGTCTTATCAGATGGACAGACCCTCTGCACGCATGCATTTCTTTGATATCCGTTTTTGTGCTGTTGCCAGGTACTTTTATTCCCGGGATAATGGTGAACTTGTCAGTCAGCCTGTACACATGCTGATTCCTTGGTTTTCTGCCCGTTTACGATCGAACACGGGGCATAATCCCCAGTGTGTTTCACTCCACGGTCAATCATGTGGAATGACAGAATTAGAGAGGAACATGGTATAGCACAATGCCTGCAGGGCAGAGCAGTATCCTTGTTAATTTGCATACTACCTGTGTGTGAGCCTTAACACGGTATGTGTTCTTCTACATGCCTGAAACTTACATATTATATGCGACGTATTATTCATTTTACCGTCTTTTGCATGACAGCTCTTTTCCAGACCTGTCTTGACAGCATACCTTACTCCATAATGTGCATTGATTGCTCAACCACCGCTGTAAGTCATCCACGGCTGCCAAATCCATACATGACATGGGTTGGTGATGAAGCGACGGGGAGGTGAAGCATGATTTGTGTGGCGGTCACAGCCTTCACAGTAGGTATGACAAACAGCTTCATTTCAACATTTCCTTCCTTTCTTCCTTCTTTCCTTCCTTGCTGTTTGGGGTCCTGATGTGAAAATCAGATCTCTTGAATAAATTTGCACTTAAGCCGACAGAAACACAGCGTGCTTAAACACAGTCTGCAGCTTACAGACACAGCATGTCTTTTGTACATGTATCGTTTCACAGTTGATCCATACATAAAAAAAATAAATACTGTGTAAAAACATACATTAAAAAAACGAGGAGCTTCCTGTAAAGGTATTATATGTTTGTTATAGGCTTTAAACAGAAGAAAACATGAGCCAGTTTTGCATTTCTAGTCAGTTATGTTGTTTGAAAAGACATCTGTTGCCAGCAGTTATCAGCTGTGGCTATCTAGCCAATAAACTCTTAAGGCTGAAGATATTTTTGCTTTTAACAACATGTTCGAGTTCACATGATGGCTGTTTCATATCCTGCATTAGAAAAATAAACCGTATGCTTTCGCAAGATGCAGTACGCACATGAATGATACGGGCAGTGTGAGGATGTGACAGGGTCAGCACATCAGCAGCAGCAGAGACAACAATGGGGCAACAAGCTAATGCGTGCCATCCAGTGGTATCCTCCAGTAACATGCGTAACGTATAAGTATGTGAGCAACGTCACCGGTTGTCTACGCAAATGTGTTGTTAAAAAGCAAGGATATCTCCAGCCTAACTCTATGAATGGGTTGAAAAACGTAGCTGGTGTTTCCAGGGCTGGGCTACATACATGACATCACGGGTTACACCCCGCCTTTCCGAGACCCCGCTGTTCCGAAAAGGCTATTGAGGAAACCCTAACCCTAACCCTAACCCTATTGGGAAGTAATTTGAAGTTGAAAGTCGGAACAGTGTGTTTTGGGGGGAGGGTCGGAACAGCAGTGTTTCGGAGTGGGGGTGTTTCGGAATGGAGGGGTTTCGCAATGGAAGGCTGTCCCCGACATCATGCTAAAAGACTAGCTCCATTTTCCCATGAATGTATATAGAGAAATGGATACAGTATCACAGATGGGGCTTGTTCACATGGTAGCTGCTCAGTGGTGCATGAAGCCAAATGAGTTACCAGTGGGTGTAAAATTACCAAGCTTGTCTGCATAGCTTCCGCATTATTGGGCTTATATGCGCACTAGAGACTGCCACTGGTCGAGCCAGCTAACTTCCAGTTTAGCCCTGAGGAACATGGGTGGGGATAAAATGATGTAATCATGCTGCTCTTCTAGACTTTCCATATGTTATCAGATCAGATGGATCAGACTTTGAAAGTTAAATATGACATGTCGGGGGCTTTCACAATGAAGGCATATAGGAAAAACGTATTTTAGGCCGCTGTGCATTATGTGATGAAACGTACCTGCACGGTTTGGTCACTATGTGAAATGATGACCTCAAATACCAGAGCTCTTCCATGAGGGGGTGAACATAATCCAATAATACTAATGTTAGCTTATGTAATGCTCACTGGGTTTGAAGATACCACTAGGTTACTAATGTACATGGTAAGCTCCAGTGTAGTAAGTTGGGCATGCTGATATTCGCAACATTTACTTCCTTAAACTTTTGCTCTTGTGGTTTTTTCTTTCTTTTGGAAAGTAAATAAAAAAAGAGTCACTCTAAATTCTTTATATGAAATTGAGTTCTTACTGGAGCCGCATGCACATCACTTACAGCACATGCTGAAATCCAAAGCTTCACAGACCTGCTGTGCCTTGTCATGGTTGCTTAGTTCCAACTCATAAAAAGACAGACTGATGCATTAAAATATTTAAAAGCTTTTCACATCCATATCACTTCCTCAACACTTGGTATTGCACACCAGACTGTGTCAGTATCCAAGACATCCACAAATTAAGCGCGAGAATCTACCAGGAACACTTGATTATAAGGGGGAGGTAAAGGTCAGGCCATTCATCACCCACATACCTGATCATTACAGCAACACCAATGGAAACCGTGACAAATGAACCCTTCTCACTTTAATGGACTTGGCATTCTGGTATTCTGAACGCACACTCCAGTGCGACTTGAAGTCAACAAGCCGCATATATTCAGTGTTGCGAGCTGGAAACACTCGTAACCTCTTCAGCCAAGACCAATTAACAAGCACCTACTTAGAGGAAGGAACACACATCGGATGAGAACGTAGGAGGAAATGGATGAAAGACATAACAAGCATTGTGTCATTGTGCAACCTTACAAAAGAGGCTTTGTGGAAGGAGAGCATGGGAAGAGTTCATACTCCGTCCCCATGCCTCCGTGCTCTTATCCTCTCTGGCTTTTTGTTTCCTCTTGATTTCCATCTCTGCGCAATTCTATGCATGATACTGTGTGTACCGTGTTGGATTTGTGCTGGCATCTCAGAATGAGCATGTCTAATGCTTTTCAAATTGTAGAACCGCAGATCCTAGTTCACCTAAATATCGCCTGAAAAATTACTGTAATTTTGGCAACTACTCAAGCTGTTTGCACAACTGGTGTGTTATCAATGTGGAGACGGAGCAAAGCGGCTCCTCCAGGGACCTCGCATTTTCCAAAACTCTCCCACTGTGTTTTCCCGTTGACAGCACTCTTTGCTCTCCGGCCGAGCTCCAAACACAAGAGCGAGCCCCCAGTGGCAGTAATTACTGCACCACTCAACCGAAATGACAAATGAACAAATGTCACAATACCACGGCCTGCTTGCTCCCTCTTTGCTCGGGTAGCCCTACACACACACACACACATACACACCCATTAGCACCCAGAAATCCTCTCTTATCCACACACACACAAGTGTTTACTGCAGGAAGGTAATCAAACAGAGCAGGTGAAGGCTGTGACAGGTGTACACACCCCTTTTGTGGTGGCAACCTAAGAGACGGAAAGAAAGAAAAGGAGAGGGAGGATGAGAGACTGGTAGATAGCCTGTCAGAGAGCAGGCAGCCATGTCCGTAGCAGCAGGGTCGTATGCCCAACGCTAATTACATTGATGAATGGCGTTGGCTGCGCGTCCCGCTACCAGCGATTTACGGCCTTGGTGACCCTAACTATCACCATACGTGAAGGACAAAGCACGCAGGGCGCAGAGAAAAAGAGAAAGGAGGGAGAGGGAAGCTCCCTCTCGCAAAAACAAATAGAAAGATTTTATGCTTGTTGACATTACCCGCCTGTATTATCATCATTTCATGGCGCCCACAAAGCTAATTGAATCTGCACCTCTACCCTGTACTGAATCCTCTTTACTGCTGGCAGGACCACCTTCATTACATTTTTTTTTTCCCCCGTAACAGAACACTTCACATTTGACACATGACTCACTCAAACACACACAGAAGACAGAACACATTAGCACAGCTTCATTTCCACTGCGGCTCACGCTGACAAAAGCCACATAATACATGTTTGCTGGTTGTGTGTGTTTGAGTGTGTGTGCGATGCATGCTAGAAAAATGAGGAGGGATGAGGAGAGGGGCGGGTTCTCACAGGGGGTAAATTCAAGCTTTTTGAAACCTTGAAAAAGTAAGGGATGAGACAGGGAGAGCTGTGGATTTGTGTGTGTGATTACATGTGTGAGGGCGAGGCAGAATGAGAAAAGAGAGAATATCATATAGCCAACACTGAAGATAAGAAAAAGAATAATATTCAGGCGTGTGTGTGTGTGTGTGTGTGTGTGTGTTTGCACATTTCACATTTTTGTGTTGAAAAGCAGAAGCAGAGTGCCCTGTGATTGATTCTCCCTCTGTTTCCCACGTTCGCATCATCAAAGGGAGACACGGTGATCTTGAATACAATTAAGAGGGCCCAGCCCTGACACTACTGTAATCAAACAGACTGGGGGAGAAGAAATGAGGACGTCAACTCAGGCTGCTGCATCTGCACTTTCATCTATTGCCCTTTTCCCATCCTGTCTGTTTTCTGTCGATGTGAGGGATGTGTGTACAAAACGGGGTGGATGACAGGTCTAACTTATCAGGCCTGAGTCATCCAGCATCTCTTCTGTTACAGTACATCCAGGAAAAGCAGGTTAATACTCAAATATTCTATATTACATGCTGGTTCCTCAGCTCTGTTTACAGTATAAGTGGTTCCCAAAGTAGGAATAATGTTTCATTACATTAAAAAAAAAAAACATTTTCATATTATATAGTTTTAACATATAACAAAAGTGAGTATAAACATCTAGTTTAGTATTAAAAGATTTATTAAAGTTCACCCAAAAGTGAAAATTCAGTCATTCAGCTAAACTGAAGCCCCGAGACCCAAAAATAATTTAAAAAGATGTTATTTACAACCTTTTTCAAGCCACATTGTTTTGGTGTGACGCTCCAGAAATGTTTTGTGGACTACCAAACTTCACCTGACTTTCCATCGACATGAGGGTGAGAAGATTAAGACTGCATTTTCATTTTTTGGGTGAACTTCTCCTTTGAAAGCCCTGTTACACATGTAGTCATGTCTTGGAGACAGAACTGATGACAACAGCTCAGGGCTGCCGGTTGTCACAGTAATGCAACACACTGTAGAGTATCTGTCACTGTTAACAGAGTTTCAGAAAGTGCTGATGGCCCTCTATACAGTTTAAAACAACCAGCAGAAATAAAATTTGATTGTATGCAGTAAACTTCTTGGCTAACTGCTTTTAATGGAGAGGGGAAGCTAGCTGCTCCGCACCTGAATGCCTCATCTGCAGAAAAAACCTTTTAATGCAACATTGGTGCCAGTTCAAGATATATCTAGAGGCAAAATACTTCTCTTTAGACGGCAAAGTTATCGAAGTTATTAAAGTCTTCAAGCATCAGAATCAATGCATGATGAAGTGTGTCTTCAGACCTTGAAAACTTTAAATTTGAACAGAACAAAAATATCAGTTGGCTGCTATAGTTTGGGAACAACTGGGTTTAGATGTGTTGTTTGCTTGTGTGGCGGTCAAAAAGGTTATGAAATACAGGGGGGTAGAAGAAGCTGAGAGCATTAGCAAGCAGGGAGAGGAGAGAGGATGTGTTTTAAGTGTAGCTTTATGTGAAAAGTGCAGAAATCTCCAAGATAACACAGCAAAAAACCTCTATAAAAGACATTTTCACTTTGAATGAACTATTGACTGTAATTTCGGGGGCGTTTGGAATGCAACAGAAATGCTGCGATCCACTGATAGTCAAAACTGCTCAGAGATCTTCACTGCAGGGGCCGACTCTCTGTTTGGGCTGCTCTGACATCCATCTGTGCCCATGCAAGCCCATTTGTGGAGCACATTACGGGATCAAACAATGAGCTGCTCAGCCTTCAACCCATCACCAAATGGCAGCACGCTTAACTTTTACCGTGCGAAGGGTAAAATATTACAAAAAGGAAGTTGAGCTAAATTACCTGAGAGAATTTAAATGCAGTACAGTCAGCACAGGAACATCCATGTGAGTATTATTAAATCAATCAGGGGACTGCACATAACCAACATTTACATACGAAAACTATTACACTCTGATGAGGTGCAGGCTAAGAAAGCATTAGGATGCATTTGGAATTATTTGTCATGATTACAACATTCATAAGACAGAAAAAAACTTTTGTTTGGCAAGACTGCTGAGAGGTTTAGTGAAAGTTATGAAGTCATTTTTATCCTTTCACTGTGATTTTGAGGCTCAGGGTGGACAAAAAAATGCAATTATTTTTCCTTCTAAACCAAGGTGAGCAGACTAATTCATGAGTCAGACGCTGAAACATTGACAAATAGGTTGGGGTTTTTTTTTGAAAACGAACTCTTGGCAAGTACTTTATAAGGATGTCTGTCCATAAATGTAAGGACACTAAATTGATTTCAAAAGCATTACAAACTTTGCCTTGAGGCTGCATCAGAGATCAGATGATGCAAGATAAATGTCAACTGGGTGTTCTGAATGATGAATGGTAGCCAAAGTTATGATCAGAGAAATACTGTTTGAAATGAACTGTCAATCACGTTGATCAAATCAGCAGAGTTTGAGTCTATTTTTTCAATTTGACATAATATCAAGTCTTTTTATTTTATTATTAAACCTTTTTCTTCATGTTCTCTTGATAATTTTAGTTATTTTTTTAATGTTTTGAACTAAAATTCCTACATACTGCACCTTTAATTTTTGTTGCTTCCAACCCTAACAAAGGAAAGGCCGCGCACTTGATAACATTAAGGAGTGTCATTCTATTAAACATGAACAATCTCGGAGGAAACACTGGAGGAAAGCTCATGGTGCCCTTCAAAAGAATTGGATTAATGCTCGAGGGATGGCAAATATTGACAGACATTAGTTTGTGAGATAGCTTGTCATGGATCACACAGTTAGTCAAGAGGAAATTCAAGCTGACAGTGGTGCATGAATGATATAGGGATCCACCAATTTCCATGAATCCTCAAACCTCTGCTTAACATGCGTGGGCACACTGACCAACCTGTGGATTGATTGACGTTGCCTTCCTTAGGCTGTACTAGCAGAGCAACATACACATGTCAGATGTCATATTAAATGTCAAAGATCATACAAGGATTGAGACACAAATAAATGCCTGCCAGCTGGATCCCTGTGCACTGTGGGCTTTAAAATGCAGATTCCAGTCGCAGACAGAGAATATTATTTAACTAAAATCCTCCACAATACGAAGGACAGCCACATACACATACAAAAGAACTGATTCAAATGCTGTCTCTTCTTGTTGCAGAAGGATAAGAGGCTGAATTATTATTCACTGACCAAGCGAAAAAGGAAGTTAATGCTTTCAAAATCATCCCAAACCGTTTCTTCAGTTGTTGCTAGACTGATGAGGATTAAAGATCATGAGGGGGCTGGGACACTTTGGCAAAGGGTAGGACACGTTAAATTACTAAAACTAATGCATTTAATTATTGCTACAACTAAGTCATATAACACAAGAGTGCTACTGCATATGTGAAAAAAGTGAAAAAAAGAGTGCCATGCTAGACCAGTGGACAGCTTTTCTAAACCTGGATCTAAACCTGATTTTAACAGATGTTTTCAGTCTACTTCTCTGTACTTTTACATCGACATGGACAGAATGCACAGTTAGCTGCTCACATTATTCGCAGATAGACAGAAGAAAATGCTCAGAAATGTGTTGGCAGCAGTGTGCATATTAATGTGGGACGTGCGGCTACTGCACGGTTTCTAAGAGGCAGTTTAAAGCACCGGTCTCTATTGTTAACAGAAACAGGAAATCGTTTTTTGCTGTTCTGCTCTAAAAGGTAAAATGATGACTCCTTTCCTTTGTAACTCAGAAGAAAAAGAAGGCAGCGCTGTGGAGAGAGTTTGTGCGAGGGTCATACTGATTACAGTGTACAAAAAAAAACTGAACAGCATGTTTTTGTTTTTTTTTAATTCTACTTCGCTGTGTTTGTTGCTAATTAAAAACAATATGACTGCCTCCACCCTTGCAAACCATTCAGTTAGACATGTCATACACATCAGCTCATCTTCTTCTCTCATCTTTGCTTCTCTTCAGCCAACAGACAAGTTCAGCAAGGGGAGGCCGGTTGCCAGGCAACAGCCCCGAGTGTATGATTAAAACTTTGATTTCCAATCTATCACCTGAGAGACTGATGTGGCTCCTTTCCTCTGATGCTCTGCAGAGAGGCTGGGATGGACTCATGCACAGCAGCTCAACACTTGCCAAATGAATCTTCACTGTGAAATGAAACATTTGGATCACATGGAGTCGGGCTACCTCATATTCAACCAACTTGACATCGAGCTACGACTTCAGAATGTCATTTTTGTGCTGCGGTCCAAACTTGTGGCCACCTAACTGGGTTCATTTGGGGATTTTTTTTGGGAGGAATGTGTTTCTCCCTCCTGCGCGTTTGACTACAAACGAATCATCCCATCACTTTGGTCTTTTGTCAGTTGTGCCATGACTCCAGATAAAAGTGACTCTCGTTAGGGTACAAGACAGATAAAAGGAAGTACAAAAACCTCATTCATGTCTGCTTTGTTGAATGACGTCGGCCACACTGGTCGAGCTGTTACCACCAGGTTTCATCATTGTGATTGATTCTAATCCATGTGAGATGCTCTTAAGTTCTGGCTGAAGATTTTGAACAAGGAATGGAAGCAGAGGAAACAGAGCATAGGTGTGTGTGTGTGTGTGTGTGTGTGTGTGTGTGTGTGTGTGTGTGTGTGTGTGTGTGTGTGTGTGTGTCTGTTTGTGTGTGTGCGTGTTTGTACCTTTTCAGGTTCCCAGATGATGAGCAGCGTCAAGGCTCCTTAACAGTTTGGCCCCAGGCAGCATAGTTATACATGAATGACACATTCATCCCCGGCGAGCGATGTCTGTATATGACATGACGGACGTGTGTGCGTATGTGTGCAACATGCATGTGCGCAGTGCCTATGTGTGCCCGCCAGCAATCTGAGAGTCATCTAACTGCTCCCCTCTGGCATCCGTGGCATCCCAATAGGTAGGAAATCTAATCTAGAGGCCAAAGATGATAAGATGGTGGCATCTGCAGAGGCAGGGAGGAGACGAGAGCGAGATGAGATGTTGAGCTAAAAGGAGAAAAAGTGGGGGGGTGAAATGGAAGGGAGAAAAGTGAGGGACATTTTGTGGCTTCAGGAGACAGGATGAAAAAATACAGAGGTCTGAGATTGGAGTGAGGATTGAGACACAAGGGGACTTGACAATGGCTTCTATACAAAGAGAGAAGATGGGAAAAGGGAAGTGGAGGAGAGATTTGCCAAGTGTTGAAAAAACAAGCATATGTCATTATGATGGTTGAACAACAGTAGACAGAGGCATTTTTTCTCACACTTGGGTTTATTGTATGTTTCTGTCTTGACCAACAGGTGGCAGCTCAAAAGCCAAAAAAGGCAGCTACTGTCAACACAATAAATGTTGGGAATGTACGTTTCTGCAAACCACAGATATGTTGAAACTTTACATTTCTTTATGTTGCAACTGTCCGTTTCTTTGGGTTCAAATTTCTATTTTACGTTGTGACAACGCTGTGCTTACGCTCTGGTTAGGTTCAGGCACAAAAAGCCTAACTCGGTCAGGGTTAGGCTCATGTTTTAGCTTGAAATATCATTCAGAAGTGTCACACTTACAAATGTTGGGGCCTCCCCGTCATTAAAATATTTTGTGTTCTATTGGCTTTATTTCAGTTGTTACAGCCTCACTCATCATCCGTTGTCCTGTAGCACTGCGATCCAAGCCTGTAGTTTCATTTCTGGTTTTTCTGAGGGAAATTAACTGTTCTACTGTAGCCTGATGTCCAGTTGAGTCGTCCAGCTCAGTGTTCACTAGCCAAATCCTGGTATTAACTGAGAATCTCTCTGTTGGTTGCGTCTGTCATCGATACAGAGAGCAGTCGGAGACAGGAGACGAGGAGGGCCTTGGGCATGTTTGTGGTTTCGACTGAGTGAGGGTGCTCCAGAGAGCAGGATGAGGAAACCCGCTGCACTACAGGTAGCTGGAAGGCGAGCAGAGAGGCGTGGGAGTGGGTGAATATCAGTCCTCTATTGCATGTTTTGACAGCCGGCATCTATCTGGGCTCTGTTTCTGGGGACATACTGTACGTGTGCCTACAGTCATGAATAGCTTACAAAGATGAAAGAAAATCACACTCACACATGTTGGCATGTTTTACTCTGGAGCTCCAACATTGAATCAATTAGTTGTCAAATATTAAATGAACGCCAACTATTTTGATTATCGATAAATCTGTTGGTATAATTTTTTTAATTTTTTTTAAAAAAGTCAAAATGCTCAGATTCCAGCTTCTTAAATGAGAATGTTTTCTGGTTTGTTTCCTTCTCTGTGACAGTAAACTGAATATCTTTAGGCTTTGGGGCAAAGGAAGACTTCTGCGGACATCGCTGATCAACATTTTCCACCATTTTTTTGACATTTTATGAACCAATTTAACGATGAATCAGTAATCGAGAAAATAATTGACAGAGAAATTGTGTGTCGATGTAAAAGTTTCTTGTGTTGGTATTGCAACAAAGATCTTAAGGCTCAAACTTTGTGTAGGCTGACAAATAGATCTATTTTCCTACATAATTTGGAGACTTTTGTGTGTTGTTGCCATAGAAACCAAGCTGCCTGTCTCACAAAGCAGTATTACTTTGTTATCTGCATAACTTTGCTGAATAAAACCCAGAACCTTTTCAAATCTGAAACTAAAAAGGAGCTGGTGATTATCCACATAAGTCAGTATCACTGCTTTGTAAAACAAGCCGCACAGGCCGAACCAAGCTGAGGTTTGTTTACAGCCTATTAAGGCAAAAGCTGGGGAATGATGAAAAGGATTTCACTGACCGTTTGACCTTGATGTGCAATCAGTCTACGTTTCCTCGCCGAGATGGTTTTTCTCTGAAAATAATCTCACATCCGGCTGTGCAACACATACAACAGCAACTGTGACTTTATTTTAAATGTCAAGAGACAAAATTTGCTAATGTCTGAAATTTACATAATATTCTGCTTAAATCTAAATAACCTTTAATCTGAGCACTTGATGATAATTTATTTTTGTGTTTTTTTAATGATACAATGTTTATGGTGACCCAGGAATTCAGTGTGAGGCTTCATCCAAAAGTAAGAGAGTAATTTTGGATATTTTAGAAATAATTTTCATTTAAAAAATCATTACTCAGAGCAGTGCTCACATTACATCCACTTGAAATGTATTCCTCACTGTGTCCACCTAGCAGGTTTAAACTCTGTAACAAGGTAAAAGACTCACTGGAAACATAAAAGTGTGTGGGTGGTCAGCAATATATGTATTGATTGTGTTCTAGAAAGTTTTGTTCGCTTCATTTTTGCATCACTGATCTTTGGTAAAATCTGACCCACGTGTTCATTTTAAAGGCTTGCTTTATAATCCTCTCTTCGAAACATCATATAAACTCTTAGCGTGGCTCGCTGTAAAGTTAGTGACCACGTTATTGTCCTCCGGGTAATGACTTTCGATCAGGTAGCTGGTTGCAAAAGTGCTTTGAGAAAGGAGAAAGATGCTGCTGCATCTGAAAACTTCCCTCCCGAGCCTGTGTGTCATTTTAAGCAGATTAGGCTGCAGTCATCGGTCAGTAGCTTTAATTACAATATCACAGGAGCTGTCATGTCGCCTGACTACTATACAGTAATAATAAAAGGCTTGGAAAGCAAAGCTGTTGGCTCATCAGGTTTAAGTGTTTCTTTAGGTGGTGTGAAGCATACAGACTGATAGTTTCCAATAATTTCACGAGGATAATAAAATACTGTATGGATTCATTTTATGCCACTACAATTAAACTATGATTTTTACAAGTCTCATTAAGATTATTTCTTTATTTTTTAATGAATGGCTACAATGTGTCATTAGTTCTTATTTCTTAAAGTTTGATATTAAAAAATTAGTTCTCATACTGGCCACAGGAGACATACTACAACATTGTCTCTGTACCCCTCTGTGAGTGCACAGTGAAGGCTTGGGGTCACAGCACATGACTTTCAAAGTCTTCAGATTACTAAACAACTTTCTGTCTAGCAATGGCGGATTGTAAAATCATTGTGGTTGGCACAATATGTGACTGAAAAGCGACAGATGGTCACACATTACAAGATCTTTAAGCGCAATGAATTCCTGATGAGTCTGTCTGGTCTCCAAACAATGGTTTTTCCTTAAAAAAAAAAAAACAAGTGAGAAGAAACAAGTGGCCCAAGTTATTTGTGTCTGATTTGCATAGAGAAAGGAAGAAAACAAAAATAAAAGTGGGTGGGAGAGTTGGAAGTAGGTACATTTTTGCAATGAAAACTGAAAACATTTAAAGGAGGCATATTATAATTATTTTAAGGTTCATGATTTTATTTTTGGGTTACTACTAGAATTGATTTACATGTTTTAATGCTCAAAAAACACATCAGTTTTCTCATACTGTCCAATGCTGCAGCAATGTACTCCTTAAGGCCCCTCCTCCCGAATAGCCAGTCTGCTCTGATTGGTCAGCTCACACATGCCTGAGCCAACAACAGAACAGCTGTTTTAATCAATTCTTACGTGCCAAACTAGTCGCCAGGCATAAATTATGGAAATGTGTGACATAGTGTGATGTCACAAAGTCACAGAATTAGAGGTGGGACTACTGACAAGGCGTTTGAGGAACAGTGTTTTCTGTGGGACAGAGGAGCTTCTGTTAGTGCGGACTTTGACCTTTTCAACTTTCAAAACCTTTTACATGTGTGTAAAGTGTGAATGCTAATCCGTTCTGATAGAAACTATATTAGTGTGCCCCGTCCAAACACACAGACACATGATTAGACTGGGTTCAGAGATCTCCTGCAGATAACAGCAGAAGAGTGTCTGCTCTCACAGGCTGCAGTGCATTGCATGGCTCTGTGACCCGTCCCCGACACGACCAGATACTTAGCCTGGTAGACATCTCTCAGGCACCTGTGAGCCATTTGCAAGCTCTTGGATCACTTCTTTGAAAAGTTCACACGTAGCTGTCATCACTCACGGGAGTGAGCGCCGATTTGCCTCTGATCTGATGCTTTTGTCAGTGATTTCCAAAAACTGTGGGCGAAAAAATCGGGGGTACAATCATGTAGTGAGAGAAATCATGATAGAGGGTCTTACCAACTTGTCTTCAAGGATCTCCAAGGGTTGTGGAGGAAATCCACATCTGGAGGCTTTCGCTAAGCACTAACGCAACCACAGGAACGCAAGTGTTGAAATATATGTAGAGAGATTGAAATTGCTGCCTACCCTCTCTGCAGAAACACAATAACATTTCATAAAATAAATGATGAAATGTGCCTTTACCTTCAAGCATCGATGTGGTGGAGTGAAGGGGTGTTCGCCCACACTTGGGCAGGATCTGAGTGGTGCTGCTGCCGCTGCTCCATCCACTCCGAGGCTGACTGGTGACAGGGTGTGATTGAAGTGGATTGACTTGATTTCACAAATGTCTCGAGAAGCTGAACACAGCACTGCATCCAGCAGGCGTCGCACCCGCCGGGATTTGGTGTTGCGTGTTTATTCGACCAGCGCCCACAAAAGCAGCTGCCTGTGGGAGCTTTTTCATTATAGAGAGTGTAGTTGATTGCATTTTCTGCAGCACTCTCTCAAGTGCCTAAATGGAGCCACTATACACTCATCGCCTCACAGCCATCACTAGGTGCCACTACGAGTCTCCGTGCAGCCTGTGAATTTTCGCGAGAAAGCCAAGAGAATAACACATTTCAAAAATGTTGGGGATAAACCATCATTGGATGTACTTGTAGTCTTCTACAAATGTTTTTAACTCGAAATATCTGTCTTCCCAAATGTCATGTAATCACTATAGAAACTAGCATCCAGCAGGAGTCTCTGGACTGGACTCAATCTGTCATCAACATTTTCGATGTCAGTGCCAGAAGAGCAAAGAGAGAGACACGTAATCACAGTTTAAAGGCAGTGGAGAAATCAAACGTCTGGCTCTATTGATGTGGGTTCAGCCATGTGAGAGGAGTGTAAACACATTAAACTGTCACTCTCAAAGATAGTGTACGTAATTGGAAATGAGTTAATCAGATGTAATATGCATCAAAGTGCATACACAGGCCAGCATTGCTGCATAGTTTGGCTCCCTCAGCTGGAGGTAAGGCTGCAAATTGACCTGGAACACAATCAAGACAGTTTTCAATCATCATCGACATGGCCTGGCATTTAAAAAGTCAGCGAACGGCCCAACATGGTGAATCTACTTACCCAGAGAACGTCTGATCTCCGTACCACTTCACTGTGGCCGCTTTGATTTACAGATTTATGTATGAGCACACTGTGTACACTGCTGAAAAAAAGATATAGTTTGCCATGAAAAATGCAAAGATGAACATGGAGAATAACCAGCAAAAGAAGAGCAAAAATAAATATTTCATTGCCTTATCTTCAGTGAGATGAAGACAGTTTGCACATAATGCCTGTATCTGCAAACATATGCAGAGAAAACAAATCAATAACGTCTGCCTGAAACCATGCTGGATTTTAAACTATTCATCCAATAATTATTTTGGCTACGGAGAGCAGAGAGTCAAAGTGATGGACAGTAACCTGAGGAAAAACATTTCAATCAATATCATCCATAATACGTTGAAGACAGAACAATAAGGCCAATAAGATCCTGCATGGGGTTACAGAGGAGGGTTTGTAACACCAGAGGCAAACATGTTTTTGTACATGCAAACTGATTTATTCTGTTATCGCTCCCATCTGCCCCGCTTTCATTACAATAACTGAAATAAGCCTTAGCTACAGGGACTTTTGGCAAAACACCTTGGATCAGCTGAATTTAATTAGAGGTGTCTTAAATATCCCCTAATCTCCATAAATAAGTACATGTTTTATGGATGCCTCTTTCATAATTTATCTTCTCTCCAACTCCGAAGGGGCGAGGGAGTACAAGTGCTGAGAAGTGCACATCAAGAATTAACAATGGACTCATGTGTCATGTTATTGACCCACACAAAGCTGATTACTTCCCCTGTACGCCATCCCGTTTCTGCTAAGTCTTGTATTGTGCGAAGAACATGAGGACTGAATTGGAGCAGAAATGATGGGGTCAATCACTGAGAGGGAAACAACAACAGGAGGCAGCACAGTGTCAGCTGTTTCAGGTGTCAAGTACTGTAGGTCTATAGTCACCTGGAGAATTGTGGGAACACTTTTTAAAATTGCAGTCTCTCTCTTTCTCCCTCTCAGACGACTCGCTGCATAGCTATTTACGTGATCACAATCCAATACAAAAGCAATATTTGAATTGATACAATATACTGTGTTCCAAGGCCAATCAAATACAATTCAATTCAGCCACACTGAGAAGCTACAGACTACTTAGAAAAGAGTTTTTGACAGCTGTATTGATTTTATTTCTGAAATTCATGCACAATTCAGGTTGGATCGGTGGTTGTGAGATGTGAGACATCGTTTGCATTGAGCTACATTATGCAGTACATACAGCGCTGAACATTTAAAGGATAAGTTCACCCAAAAATCAGTTTTTGTCTACTCACCCCAAAGCCGATGGACTGGCGGGTGAAGTTTCATAGAGCTTTACAGCAAAATAGTGTTGCAGCATTCTCCTAAACAACTGAAGTAGATGGGGACTTTTTTAAAAACATAAATAAACAACCAAAAAGGAAAAAAAAGTCTTTGGAAATGCTGTTTTACTGTGAAGCTCGAGAAATGCTTGTGGACTACAAAACTTCACCTGTCTTTCCATCAGCATGGGGGTGAGTAGATAATGACTATATTTTTAGTTTTGGTTGATTTTTATCCTTTAATACTAAAAGAACTATTATCAAAGCAGAAACTAGGATTTCCCTCCCTCAGTGATTATTTGAAGGGGAACAGTGAAAGCAGCATGTCAGAGCCAGATGATATGCTATGTCTAGCAGAGTGGCATGTGTGTTTGATGAACCAGACACTTCACTGACATGTCACAGATAATCAGACGTGTTATCACTCAAAGAACCAAAACTCTTCAAGCTAAAGGATACATAGGTAGAAACAAGTATCCTCTCCTGCTATAAAATATCCCTAAACCGCCATAAAGATCAGTCACTTGAGATTGCCGCTATTAAAATGAGGGGGCAGAGTGCCTCCGTTGCTATGACAACATGGCTTTGGAAACAGTCTTGTTTGCAGAGCTATTTTTCAATCTGGCAGTGAAGTGGGCCGTCGCGGTTTGTAGTGGTGCCTCCCTGTCGAGAGCTTATTACCTGACTGAATGAACAGGCCCTCGCCATGTCAGAAATGTCACAAGGAGCAAAGCCTGCTGGGTCGGGGCGTTGTGTGACAGCGATGAACCCATTGAAAAGTTTCCTGCGATGGTTGACTAATCTCTATTAGCATGCCTCTTACTGTAGGTGTGCAGATACAGATGGTTTGTGATACTGTTCACACTGTGAGCTGTTTTTTTTTTCTTATTTACACTTTTTTTCACACTTTCAAGCGTGAGAAAAAAGATTAAAATATGCTGCCTTCATGCGGGTGTTAAAATGTCAAGACTAATTTGCAGATGTTGAGGGTTGTATTTGCACATCACACATTCAAGAATATTTAAAAATGACTGTATGCAGAACCAGTCAACAATCACTTCAGCTGTTTAGCTGTTACTATAGTTAGTGGCTGATAGCATTGAGCTTGTAATTTGATGAATTCTGATGCTTCAACATTGAACTTGCATTTTGATTTTGCTTGCTTAAGGAAAACGATTACTTTGTGCTGCAACTAACGATTACTTGTAATACTGATTAAACTGTGGATTGCTTTCTCTGATTGTTTTCTCTGTAAAAATGTAAGAAATGAGATTACCCAGAGCTCAGTGATTACTTCAAAATGCTTTTTTGTCAGACCATCACTCCTAAAATCCTTAAAATGTTCAGTCTACAAGATTGTAAGACAAGAAAATTTGGAAATTTGGGAAGCTGGAATCATAGAACTGACACTTTTGCTTAAAATTAGTTCAATGTTTTATTGTCAGAACACAGTGAAAGTAGAATCATTGAAAGATGCTTCTCCTCCACCTTCTGTCTTCTGAACACACCATGGACCTCTTTCTGTCGGGATCAGACGCTCTTTCTCTTTGCTGCACATCATCATCATCAACAGCTTTTCTTTTCAGAGCTGAACGAGATGGACTCGCTGGGGGTGCTGCTGGCCAGATGGGTGCTGTGGCTGTGGTGCTCAGCTGGGCTTCTCCGGCGATCATGTTGATCTTGGACAGTGTGGGTAGAATCATGTCTGCTGCTGTAGGATCTACCTACAGAGCTTCCTCTGACCCTCTTCTTGTGGGTCCATCTGCTCCTGCTTGAGGTGCATGGATAGGCAGAGCTTTTTCCGGGACCTCTTTCTGTCATGATGGTCAGACTCTTCACCGTCAGCCAGCTTCCTCTTAATCCCTGGCCCGATGCAGCTTTGTGTCTGGCTGCGTTTGGAGGGATGAGGGCTGCTGACTCTGTCATGGAGGGTCTGGGCCTGGCGGCTGTTGCACGTGGACAGAGCTTTAAAGGTTTTTACCTGAAGCTGTGAGTTCAGGTGTAACTCCTGTAGTGTAGTATTCTGGACCTTTGGCTGCTCTTGTTCAGTGTCAGCACCGACAGTCAACTCATTTTTAATAGCTGTTTTACACAAACATGTAAAGGCCTCCAATTAAATGCAATTATCAATTTGAGGACCTCTGAATCAAAACAATTATAGGTAATTAACATGAGATTTAATCTCAGCTGCACTGAGAGCAGCTGAAATTTAATGTGAAGTGGAAGAACAAATATAGCTCAACTATGGATGATGCATTAAAACAGTTCAGAAGTTTTCAGATTTCAGCATTTTATTGAATTTTTCTACATATTTTCATTTAAAGTTGTAATAAATATAGTAAAGAAACGCATACTGTATATGAAACAATATCCTAATTCAGTGATACGTTCACATTTCTACAAAACATGTCAGATCACGTTCACACGACATCTTTTTGACCCGGCCTTCACGTTAGGAGGTGGAGGGGATGGTGGTGGAGCTACAGGTGAGGAGGCTCGGGCCAGTTTCCCGCTGTTTTTGAGGTGACCATAACAAGTATTTAAAGCTGCTTTAATGTTTTCCCAACCCTAACCAAGTGGTTTTAGTGTCTGAACCTAACCGGACCATAAGCACACAGTGTTGTCACAAGATAAAACTGAAAATTGAACATAAAGAAATAAGAGTGTCGACTGGGTTCCCTGATCTTGGGTAATGATGGGAAAACAAAACAGCAGAAACATTAAAATCTGAAGGGCATGATCGACAAAAGTCGGGCACAGTTTTTCAACATGTAGAATTAAGTCAGAGTGAATACCATGATTATAAAGCCCTTGAATGGTGATGTGAAAGTTTATATAATGCTGTCATTTTGACAGTGCCAATTTACTTCATTTGATATTTGACTTTACAAAGCGCCACTGTTCAGGCCTGACAGATTTTAAACTGGCAGCACCTCATTTTTTGGCTACTTTATGTTTTTTTTCTAAAAGCAGAGGAAGAATGAGAGCAGTGAGACCTAACACCAAGCTGATGTGGGTGATAATTCTCTTCAGGTTTATCACTACAAGCGACCCCTTTCACATTGTTACATAGTTTTCACATTTTTATTTGACACCATGTTATCGGAAAAAAACGCTGATAATTGAGGTTTTAAGGTCTTTAAGGGCATGTTCAGGCCAACATTCAGCAGTCTGTTGTACTTTTTAATCATCACGGGAACTGATTTGGAATAAGATATCTATTTATTTGACTGCTTTTTATTGCCATACACAGCAAATTACATGAATAAGTAAATATCTGTTCAAGGCTGTCGTAACAAGTTCAGTGTAAAATAACTGAAAAATCAAAACATCTCTTTAGCTGCCTCATCAATAGCTCTCTTACACCCCGATTCAACATTAATTACCCTGATAATTACACAAATGTGCTAATGAATCAATTTGACAGTCACACTTGGGATGGCTGCTTGTTTCAAGCTGACTGAAAGGGAGGAAAGAGAGAGTGGAGGAGACAAAGGAAGAATGAGAAACAGCAGACGAGAGGAAGAGTTGAATCAAGTCTGCTTCCACGTTTGTGCATCTCGTCCTGATGAGCCTTGGTTATTATTATCACATCATGCCACAGAGGCCTGACAGTTCCCTATTAGTTATTGTCCTATTGTTGTGAGCCAAGGATGGTGGTAATTGGAGATTCTCTGTTGATTGTTATCACGAAGCTGAGATTTTCTTTTTACTCATTCATTATTCAGGATAATGAGAAGTTTTTCTCTCATTCCAAGACTCACAAGCACATTATCAGTCTGTTTTTTTCCCTCTGCTTTCTTTCTTTATTAAACCGCTGTGTTATTTGGAACAAAGAAGGGCTGGAGAGATTATTGTTTTCGCCATTCTCTGCCTGCACAAGTTTGCAGCTTCAGTCGGGTAACGACTGAGAACACAGAGATATGTAGATGTGAAAAAGTTGACTATACTAATTGAATTTTAAAAAGGGATTTCTCGTATTTAAGTTGAAGAAATGGCACCTTCATATTCTTATAGGCTCATGACAAGTACAGAAATCCCAGATTAGAGCTTGGTCTGAAGAACTGCCAGCGATATTTCCTTATAATTACAGCGAGTTAGCCTTCCCATGGTGCGCTGACTGCAGTAAGTAAGCCAGCCCCCTGCTGACAAATTCAACTGACAGAGCAAATATATACTTCCTCTCATCAGTCAATCCCTTCATCCTTGGTCCAATGTCTTTTGGGACAGCAGAGGGTGGATTTTGCCTGATATTAGCCAAGGCCCAGGCCAGCACACTGGGGGGATTTGCGAGGGTAAACCCTCTTGCTTTGATGTCGCCTCGAATATCCCGGCTTGACACAGTAAAAACAAGGGCTAGCAGGAAATTGAGTGGACTGATCCAAAAGAGATGCCCCCTCTGACCTTGCTATCAACAAAAACAGGGAAAGTAATTATGGGTAAAAAATAGGAAAACAGATTGTAATAATGTCATGATATTTCCCCAAATCAGTGTGGTTACGCTCATTAGAAAAAGGGAATGTGTGTGGTGCAAGAAATGATTCATATCCACAACCAATGCACAGGATTATAAGTGCAAAAGCAACTATAAGCACAACCAAAGACATTAAGATTTGCATGTTCACACGCCGAATCAGCCTGCTAAATGTGTAATGACTCAATCTATAATTTCTCAGAAAAAACACACATAGCCTCTCTGAGAGGAAATTGCGTAAATAATAGTTCAAATATACTAAATTGAGATGGGGACTGGCTCCGTCCCAAATGGTGTACAGTCTTGTTTTTCAGTGCCGCGTAATAAGCTCCTCTTATTAAGAAAGCAACAATGGGGACATGGCTGCCGGACACCTGGGTAATTGGAGAAGCTGTCGTCTCAGGCAAGACGACGGAGTGTATGGCTGTCAGTGTGATGTGTCAGACTCAGCGCAGCGATAAAAGTGACAAAGATAATTGTCGTCTCGCATCTCCACGCTCAAAGAAACTCCCGAGACCTCTGTAAAGCTTTTTCTCTCTCGTTCTTTTTCCTCAGAACTTCCCTCATTGATATTAAAAGGCCTGGGGGAGACATTTGGGTGACACGGTGAGAAAGAGAAGCAGTAAAACTGATGTTGACGTTGGACTGGCGTCTGAATGCTGGATGGTATAATATGATCCATTATCTCAATCATCTAGAGGTGCTTATCTCTTGGAGGGTCTTGAGGGGGCGATAGCTAATCCCAACTGACGTTGGGTGAGTTGCGGGGAAAACCCTGGACAGGGTGAGGGGTCATGGCAGGGCTGACACACTGAGACCTGTGCCTGAGCATCTAGGCTAAACTCTTCAGAATCCGCCGTTGTTTTTGTTTCAAATGATCAGTTGTTTCTCCTGATGGTCGTCACACCTAAACCACACCTATAGCTGCCGGTAGTTCCTCATAAGATGGTCCGATCCACTGTGGTTTGGCCACAAGTGCATAGCTTGATGCCTGGCAAGACGGACTTGTGAGATCACATGATCTTGCAAAAAGAACTACCTCACAAGGTAAAGAGTGTGTGTCGATATCACATCGACTCTTGAGAGCGAGGATACTGTCTGATCAGAGGACTTACTGATTCACAGAAGCACGAATAATTCACAGTGAGCCAGAGCAACAAGGAATTCATAAGGCACTTGATGAACCCCCAACCCAGAAACCCAAGAGAGGATCCTCACCACAGCACGCCACTTGATCTTACAAATGACCTCATCATGAGGATAAACCATTATACAGTGCATTTGAGCAGAATCAGATTTTAATCCGATGAGGAGGCAATCATAGAGAGCGCCTCAAGTTGGTAAGATGGCGGCACGTATGATTTATCAGCCTGGAAATGAAATCAATGGCTTGGTTTTGATCTGCATCGTCAGTGTGTGATGAAGTGGAGCAGCGGTTAAGTTAATACTCCAGCATTGACTTGGGACACAAACACTGAGGCCATGAACATTTTT
This sequence comes from Pagrus major, assembly GCF_040436345.1. Lineage (NCBI taxonomy): Eukaryota > Metazoa > Chordata > Actinopteri > Spariformes > Sparidae > Pagrus > Pagrus major. The sequence continues at coordinate 13,525,373 of NC_133217.1, forward strand.
TCAAGTCCAGTCCTGAGGACGGAGGGCTAACTGGCTGCTGTGAAGGAACACTCTCGCAGGTCAGGGCAACTTGACAAGGTTTGATTAATCGCTGTGGGAAACCTGGTCGAGAACAGGAGTGACTAATGACCCGTGTATGACTGTTGATTTAATCAATCAAGAAAAGGCTCTAACCTTGCCAATGCTCGGGTGAAACACAGCCACACACTTAAACGCACACACATGCACTCACTTATTTGAGACAGCAGGAGCAGTCGTTCAAATCTTTCATGTGATATAGAACCAGAGAAGTTCCACTACAGGTTTAATGACACGGTAACACAGCAAGGACACTTTCCTGTTTCCTTAACTTCATAAAAGTGATTAAAAGTACCTTACATACAAAAATGACCTGTGAAGGTAAAAGAAAATGATAATATGGTAAAAAAAGAATGATTAAAAAATAATTTATGCAATTAAAGCTCTTGTTTTCAACCTCTTCACAAGGTGTTACACTCCATATTTGTATAGAAGATAAGGGCATGTTCTCAGCAGGCTATTAGAGCTTAACTTCAGACAAAAACAAAAAGGGCTGCGAGGCATTTCTCTTCTGCCATTATCGACTTTGCTGCAGTGAAAATGAGAACTAAATGCAGTTCTGGAGGCGTGCTTTTATGTCTATACTGTCACAATATACAATACATTAAATGATGAAACGCAGACAAGCCCAAACTGTTTTATGACTGTGATGTTGAGATCAACAATGCATTTTTTTGGCGAGTTAATGGCTGAGATTTGAGGCTCTTAAAATCTAATTTTCTGTCTCCTGCTGTGTTTTGAAAACGCAACATTTTCAGAAGCTCAAACATTAACAGCGGCACCACCAGTTCGAGCCTGGTCTCCTTCCATTTTGTCACGCTAAATGCAAAAAGAAAAAAAGAAAAAAAATTAGTTTTTTATAGATTAATTTTTTTTCTAATGTTTCTGTTTGATCTTGCTCTCCTTACTTGCACTGTGTTAACGTGCACGTTAATAATGTGACCATACCGAGATAAAGGCAGTATTAGATTACTGCACCTGCTTTTCAATCATTGCAGTAATATAAACCGATTAAGACTTCCATCACTTATCAATGTTTCAGGCTACTGCGGCATGTTCTGAATCTAATCTGGTTCCAAATTGATTGTGTTCTTGCAACATGTCAGGTCACAGGTCACTGACTGAACAGCAATGTTTATAGACACCAACACAGTCCCATGTGGTTTCTTCATCTGGTTTGTGGTCACCAATAAGATGCTTCCTAGTCTCCTTCGATTATACAAGTTATTGAACAAACTATTGGATCTTGATGCATCCGTAGTTTAGCCGTAAGTATTTAATGAGTAAAGTATTCATTAGTTGTGACTAAATATTTATATGTCTGTGAACCTACTGACAAAGCTAATACTAGCTTGCTAATATGAGACCCATTTAGAGTATTTAGAGTATAACATCTACGGTAATAGGCCAAATTTTCAGCAGACATCGTAACTCGTCACAGGAGAAAAAGTCCAGTTACACTTTTGAAGTTATTTCCTGATTGCATGATGGCTCTGCTCAGTATTCCATGTTACAGTGGTAAAACAGTTACAGCATCATGCACACATATCGTTCATTTTATCATTTACAATTGTGATATTCCTTCTGTGACGTGTCAATATGCCCCCAGTGAAAAAGGCCTATGGGATATGGTAGACACATCTGACCCAAACCTTGATCAAAATGTTGTTAGTTAGCTAACTTGTTAACTTGAAAAAAATCTCAACAACACTTCACAAAGATAAAACTGTATAATGTGCCACAAAATCACTTTATGTTATGACCCCCTTCAAAATAAATTTTGTGAGTTCTGTGACAGCTTGTGATACTACCGTGATTTACTGTTTACATAGTTGCTTCTGATTCGGTGACAGATGTTCCCTAGCAACAGTTTACACATTACTCAAGTATTTACTATAAAGTATGAAACATGTCCTCAGTTTTAATGTGCAACCCGATTTAGTGAATCACTAGTTAGTCTAGTTGTTACCAAGGAAATTGAAAAGTTTATGTTCTATTCGCATGGGAGTAGTATTACCAGGAGGCCTGATGTGATTTAAAAAATTACCACCTCATGTTTGTGTTTCGTGTGGTACATTTGCAGGAGTGAAGTGAAGTTTGTCTTTTACTTGCATTTACTGGTATTATCTCATGGATGTGATGTCAAGGCTTCATATCATATCAACTTTCAGAATCAAAGTGTCTGTTCTACTGGAGCCACATCATTAATATAGTTTAGTGTTGATTTGGCCATTTTCTGCATGTGTTGCAAGCATAAATACACATTTTCAGCTTTTTAGATCAAGTAAGGCATGCCTTGTGGCTGTACATTCATAACAACCTTTAGTTGCCCCTTCTGTCATCTTATAAACATCAATATAGGTGATCTCAAAGCACAACTGTTGACTGCTGTTAAACATATTATGAGCCAAGATCAAATTTCATAATTGTTCAGTTGTCTGAAAACATAAAACAGGTGTTATAAAGGAAATACAACCAAAATCACAGACATGCTGATTTGCACAAGACTTATATTATCACAAGATCTCTGCGTTGCAAAATATCGCAAATATTATCAGCTGGAATGTTTACATTACAAATAACTGACATCAGGGATTGGTATGGGATTGAGATCACAGACATCCGCTGCAAATATTACAAATTACCAAAGGTCCTCAGGTGATACTAGTCCTGTGCGAATTGGGTTTTTATAATAGATTTACATATAGGTGAGGTAACCCAACCCTGGAGAAACGTTGTGTAGTATACAATTAAACCTTTACAATGGTAACTATTATTTCAACATACTGAAATGATGTTCATCTTTCTGTCTTACTTGTGCCAGAGACCTGTCAACAGGCACATATTGAATCCAAGAGCAGATGTAGGATGCCACTACAGTATACTTTAAGTCTGCAGGCATGTCCTTACACAAAGGATATGAGTCTTGTATATTGTATGGAGAAACAAAAACTCCAACGTAACCAGTAGAAGCAGACATCTTGGCCCAGATTTAAGAAGCTGTGGCAGGATCACATTGCCCTGATGTAATTGTTCATGATTAGCTAATAGATTTCAGGCTTGAGGGGATAAATGCATGCAATCAATAAACACCCCGATGGAGAGTAGGTTTTATATTTTATTCCAAAACCTTCAAAATAAGTTTCAAGTTCAAGAAAGTAGAATAAGCTTAGACACAATGCAAAGCATCATATACAGACGGATAAAATACATTTTATATATTGCAGACAAGCCATGGTGGGTCTTACATATGTACAGTATGTATGTAAACTTTTATGTACAATCTTTTTTACATATACAAAAAGCCTTTGTTTCTATTTTTCTTTGTATATATTTATATATATATATATATTTATATATAGAGATTTTTCATATACTCCCCACTAGCATTTGTACTACAATAATGAAAAAGAAAAACATTTACATATATGTCAATCCATTTTTTCTTTTTATATTACAAATGTATTTTCATAAAAATATATCTCTGTACAAAAAAAGTTTTTTATTCGTTAATGTTCTCTTTTCTCAGAGACACTTTCCCTCCATAGTTTCTCTCAGTAGTTACACACAGTCTGCTCAAGTCCATGTTTGTCCATTTCTTTACAGGTAACCCTTTTGGTGTACAGCAAGACGTCGACACTGAATCTTTGTCTTTGACTGTTTTGTTGTTTTCTTGAGGCGTTCAAGGGCCGCTTTGATCTTGCTTAGGCGCTATGGGTTGTCATGAGTCTTAGTCTCATTTAGAGGCTAGTCGAGAGATCTACTGGGCTGGCATGAAACAATGTTTGAAAGAAGAAAAAGAAAACATGGGACCTTGTAATAACTTTGCTGCCGTGACAAGCATACAGGAATATAAAGTCTGTGGTAATAAAAAGCAGCTCTCTGTAAATATGTTGCTATATTATACTCTAGATAAATTGGACATTCTGTTTTTACTCCAAGGATGACACATTTTGGCAACACACTCTTCATTACTGCACACAAACAGAGGAGCAGTTGTGGGATTACAGATATTGAACACAGTATAGATAGATAAATTCTGATGCACTCAGTGAAATGAAATACATTCAGTAGTTTTTCAGTAACAACTCCACCGATCTGATCAAATCATGAAACTAACAGTCCATCGTTATCTCCACTTAAAGAATAAAATCCATCTAAGCTCTGTAGCTTTGCAAAACACAACAGCCTTTTCCCTCTCTCCCATGCCGGAGTCTAGCAGACACACTGAAATGGGTCTGAATAGTGAAGGCAGACTGCATGGAATGGGCCTGAAAAACACAGCAGTAAGTGTGGCTCTGTCGTATCCGTCAATATGCGTTGACAATGAAAGATGGGAGATTACAAATAATAGTTGATCTGTCACACAGCATGACTGATGGATTGCTTGGTTTTTCAATACACGTACGCTGTGGCCTGTGCTGAAAAGTGAGAGCTCTAGCTGCAGACAGAAATTCGGAAGCTTTTGGTCTCGTCCCTGACTGCGAGAAAATTCAGTGAACTCAATGGGAACTCAAAGAACATAGCTGTGGTGTGCTTCATTATAGAAGAGATGGTGAGCAGGAGAGGACTCAGAGCTGTGTCTGGCTGATAACGAAAATGAACCTAGGATGAGCAGAGTTTCTGTCTTAAAATATGCAAAGAGAACCAGGAAGTAGCCAGCTGCTATCAAGAAAAGACTCTCTTCAAACTCTTATAACACGGCTCCATCCAGAACTCACTGATCTTCATTTTCATAACTGTACTGCACTTTCTCTGAGAACTTTCTGGACTAACCCAGATGGGTTAAAAAGAAAATAGTTCTATTGATGTGGCGCCCATTAAGTGAAAACTCCCATTTTAAGCAAAATATGAGCATTTTTGAAAATGTCTTACTCCCCATTAAAAACTTTTCTAACTAGTGCAACTAAATGAAATGACATTGAGAACTGATTTAAATTGCTCATCTTCATTTTTAGAATGCTGCCAAATTATAATTTGGTTGAATGTGGATAACTTTCTTTGGTTGAAAAGGTAACTTTCTCAAAAACATGCATAACAACACAAACACTCAATGTAGACAAACACATTAAAATCCAAGAATCCTTGCACACTGAGTTACAGTACTAATGAGCTCATTGCTCGTTTAGGAGGGGTAACAAATAAAGGTTTCTCTGACATGAGACTAACAAGCTCATTTTTTTTCCTGCAAGATCAAAAATACAGATGCAAAGAGCTTCCTGTTTCTTCAGCAGGTGTGTGTTTGGGCTGTACAGGCAGACTGAAACCCAGAAAAAGGAGCTCTGATGTCATATCTGACATTAAAAAAAGAAACATTATAATCCTCCTATCCTTGTAAAGAAATAGTGAGGTTTGTTTTCCTGAACACAAAATTAGAGCCACTCAAGCTGGTTCATCATATCATGGGGTTGTACCAAGGCACTATAATCAACGTAAAGTGCTTATTGGAGACTGGAGGAGGTAAGAAACATGGAAAAGGTATGAGTCTGGCCCTTTAAAACTATTTCTTAATTTCTTGACACTGAGCCCTTGTTGGTAAAAACAATCTTAGATATGTGAGCTTATTCTTCTGTATCATACTTGTCCAAATCTACAATCTAAATCTAGTCAAATAGATTCGCTTCCATCTAGGGAGAAGGGGAGTCATATCACATCTCACTAACTAATCATATTTATTTGTTTATTTGTTTAAAACTCAACACAGCTTAATAACATGTTGTGGTATGTGTGTTAAACGTTGCCATGGGAGGAATGAATGGAGGGTAAAGACCACCTCAGAGTGGCCTTGACAGAAACTAACTGGAATGTAATGAAGCCATCACCTCTGCTGAAACATTTGGAGCGAAAAAAAAATGAAATGCGCGATGCAACAGCCGCACAAAACTATGAGAACTGAGTACCAATGTCTTTGAGATAATGTGAGTGCAACTGCTCCTCTCCCCGTGAAATCTCCCGGGTAATTCAATCGTTTCCTTTTCCATCAATTCACGACCAGAACAGGCAAGGGGCAGTATTCTATCTGTACCGTCGAGATAAGCGAGAGCTTTAAAAGTAATAAAACTGTAAAAGCAATTACCAACCCACAGCGAAACTGATTGAAGGAACAATACAGTGATTGGTTTCAAAGGCCTGGATTTCTAAGGGAAATTATGTACTGTAGGTGATTTTAAAGACTTCATTATAAAACCTGTTGTACAGAGGTGGACCTTGACTGTGAAAACCACTTTGCTGTATATATATTTATTTATATCCAACTCCTATTTTCCTCCAAATTTCTAACACTTAAAAGAAGGATGCCAAACAGTACATAGTAAATCAAAGAAGTATGGATGTTTTAGTCCAACATTGTAAGTCCAACATTACATAATGGAGGATCTGTCCTGTCAGTGATAATGGTAAGATGAATTCATTATTGGATATGGGTTCAACAGCGAAGGAAGGCTAAATTAAAGCAAATTGCATGTAATGGCTCAATTTGTTGCAGTGAAATTTGAGCACTATTCACCCCTCTCAGGCATCCACAGGATACCCAGGTATGGGGATAGTAAATGGTAAATAGCTGGGAGCAGGGTGTTCAGTAAATCCAGTAGGTGTCCGTCCTTCAACTCCGGCGCTCATATACATTTTACACACACACATACACACAGATTGTTAGGGTCACAAAAGCATTAATGTTTAAATCCTCTCTTTTCCTCAGACGTGTCACAAACCAAGGTGGAGTCCCGCTGTTATCTCTGATGACAGTTCCCTCCTGTGTTGCACTTTCAAAACAATATTTTCTGTGTATCGCTCCCCAGGTGCCACAGATTTGAGGAGTGTTAGCATTAGAGGCATAAACACTTCTTTTCCCGTACCATATTTATCATTTCCAATTTAATGCATGGGAGTAATCAGTATGCCGCCAACTCCCCTGCTGTCGCGGCTCTGAAGAAGCCTTCTGCACCTTTTTGACGACGAGCAAAGACTAAACAAAGCATCACTGCTCTTTTTCAAAAGGATGGAGCTGTCAGAAGTTTACTTGGAGGAAAAGACCTGAATATAATCCAGGGGGAACAGATCACTGACTCATCCATTCTCCAAACTCAAGTGCCTTCAGTTTAACAGTTGAGGGAGTTCAAACATGACCAAACTTTGATCTTTGTTACCCTAAGGCCAGGCGTAGGGAGCACATACCGCATCTTGATCTCAGGGAAAATACAGTATGTTCCACCTTTAAGGTGTAGAAACGTGTGAACGTGGATCCAGGATTAAAAAGAAAGTCCAAAGTGGAGAATTTGACATCAGACTTACAGTCTTTCCAAAGAGAATGTGCCATTTGTTGCTCTGTAATTTCAAGCTTCAGCTATGTTTTGATTTTTGGACATGAAGGAGAAAAAAACAAAAACAAAAAAAAGATGTGATCCCAAGGTCTTTATATATCCATGGAAATATACTGTATCATAGTTGCCATCCCTACTTTGACCCAACCAATGACTTTTTCTCCTCAAGTGCCTCAGAGCGACAGTGGCAGGAAGGTCATGACCAATGTAAAGCAAATCTAAGAGTGCTGCCTCTTATGTAGCATTTTGATTTAGGAGAGGTGGATTTGTCTATCCACACGTTATTTTCAGACTCTCCTGGACACAAAAATGCGATTGCACATGAATCACTACAAACAAAGAGAGAGCAAATGCAAGATGGAACTGGACTCTGACCCTGCCTTCAGTTTTAGTTTTCTCGGTGGATCTATACACTGTCAGTGTTTGTTTTATTTTGTTGGTGTCAAAGGCTAATGTGATAATCCTAAACCCAATCCTTTGAATTTCTTAAAATAAAGTAAAATAAATGTTGTAGCAAATTATCCGTCATGTGTTTGGTGGAATCTTCTTTGGGGCCAAAACAGACAAGAGATGTTTTGGGTAGATTGCAGATGCTGCCACCACACACGTGCAACACACACACACACACACTCTCTCTCTCTCTCTCTCTCTCTCTCTCTCTCTCTCTCTCACTAACAGATACACATAAATTCTCTCTACACACTCACTAAGTGCTTTTTTCTGCAGCTCTAGCTACCTTTTAACCCCTGCTCTGGACACAGCTGCCTCAGCAAGCAGAATTTCATCCCTGCTTCAGAAAAAAAAGAGGAAAAAAAAGGAGGACTGAGTCAAGCTCAAAAAGTAATGATAGACTGTGTGTCTCCAACATGGCCTTCAAAACCTACTGAATTTTTAATTCATCCTCAGCTAGAGACTCGAGGCCTCCGACGAAACCTTTCAAACAGCCTCAGGAGCAGACAGTTGGGGAAAAACAGAGTTCCCGATTACTCATCACAGAAAGCAAGCAGCGTATAAAAAGAGAGAAAAAGAAAAAGAAAAAGAAAGCAAATGAAAAACAGAGAGAAGAGTGAATCGAAACAGTCCAGACTCTCTCCCTCATTGACTCACACAGGCCAACGTTGGGCTGTCCACCATACAGTTCATTTGCACAGAGATCTCTGTTAGCTACAGGTCAATTTTCTTCACTTAAAGTTGACCGCAAAATTCCCTTTGGGTTTAGGCGGAGGGCGGTGAGAAAAGTCATCACAGCTTTGCTTCCAGCGTCACTCCTGCCAGCTGCAGTTTCAGGAGGAAGCTTTTCCTCAAAATATGGAAAAATGATCAAGAAACCATGTAAAGTTACAAAAAGCATTTTGTTGTTGGCGTTTGTTACAGTCGTTGTCTTCACATGGTTTCTTTTTTTTTTTCTCTCGTCTCCTGCGGGTAAGAGCCTATGCCACTGGAGATGTTTCTTGAAGGTATTTCAGCGAATAAAATAATCTTTGTCTTGCCCTCCGTTCAAGGAACTATAGATGTCCTCTGTTGGTTGGCAGGCAGGCGAAGATGTGGTGCACCTCTCCTCCCCTAACTAAATCGAAGGATGAATGTAAGGGGTGATGGGTGTGTGGAATAAAGGACAAGGAAGGAGAAGAAAAAGGAAAAGAGAAATTAGAAAACAGAAAAGCAAGCAAAAAAAAGATGATTAAAGGGAAATAAACAAAGAAGAAAAGGTAAGCAATGACCAAAAGAATGGATACAGTGATGAGGGTAAAAGACAGAAGATAAAAGCATTAATGGAATATTCTGGTCAGTCTTACAAAATGAACAAAAACGCACGTATTCTATCTTTTTCAATAAAGTGTAAACAAACCAAATGAAATTCATTAATACAAGAGATACAGATCAAAGGAAACGCAGCAGAAAAAAAACAATCACAGATTATTCTCTCCTCAAAAAATTCTATGGGGACGGTGTAAAAGGTTTAGTTTGGAGCTGGATGCTGAGAATCTGTGTCTTGTTGCTTCAGCACTTTTGATGCCTTGTATGTGTGATTAGCTCAAGCTCTCCACAAGGTGATAACCTCATTTACTTTCAGAGAAATGTGGAGCCAAGGATGCCTCAAGCTTGAGCTAGAGTCCTTACTTTATGATTCTCACCTGTGGAGGAAAGCAGTTGCTATACAGCTGTGCACACTGTGCTGACTGTGAACTCTGTCTCGTTGGCCATGATGTCAGTGGGCTGGATGTTGCGGTCGTACATTGGGTTCTCAAACGTAGCTCGTCCATTAGTGTTCTCATGGCCCACGTAACCATTGAAGGGGACTTTGGGTCTTCTTCTGAAATGAGACGCATCAATATAATTAACCGTGAGATCGGTTCATGAAAAGGTTCGACCAAACATTCTATCAAGTACACAGCAAAGATGTGTCATAATATGGATTAAGGCTGCAACTAACAATTATTTTTATTACTGATTCATTTTTTGATTCATTGATTTATTGTCAAATATGCAAATAGTGAAAAATTCAAGGTCAATTATTTAATTTCTAATTTGATTGCCAAGTTTGTCTGACCAACAATACAAAACACATAAATACTACACTTAAAATGATATAAAATAGTAGAAAGATCAATTTATGATCACATTGGAGAGGCTGCAACAAGCAAATTTTTGGCATTTTTACTGAATTAATAACTTAAACCATTAATTAGTTTTCAGCATTTTGCCAATTAATTTTCTGTCGATCAACTGACTGATAAATCGACTAACTGGCCAATATGGATTTAGCTATATTGATTTGTACTGGTACAGCATATTATTAATAGTCACATCAGCACTGTGAGATTTCCATGTGCAAATTGAGCTCGCTCACTTATTCTTCATCACTCGCTCAGTCACCCACTGTATCGAGCAGCTGACTACTTCACTGTGTCTCACTGTTATGAACCAATTAGTTTTCTAGGCGAGGGAGGGAGGGAAGGGTTCTCTCCATATCACAGATGACGATTTTCTCATTCTGAGGTCAACATACACCTTATCCATGTCACTTTAATGCATTTTGGAGGGTGAATGCAAATTTGCAAAACTTTCAAGAGAAATAAGTCAGATTCTTATTTGAAACAGCTAACTTTACAGAGGCATTTAAATTTCAACAACACAACAACAACAACAATAAGCAAGGGTAATGTTATTGTTATTACCTGAAGATGATAAGAATGGGGAAATATATCAATGGTGTGACCCTTACCTGTGTTTGTAGAGGTACAGAGCGAAGCCTGCAATGATCATGGCTATAAAAGGCACTAGGATGGCTGCTGCCACTGAACTGCTGTTGGACGCAAAGTTGTAGCCTGGGTTGTCTCTGCCGGGGTCTAAACTCTCTGGAGGAAAACGAGATGAGACATTGAGGCTTTGCTTTAGCATCACTTCAGTACAATATGACTTCAGCAGCAGACATTATAATCAAAAACCACAAATTACACAACTAAGAGATATAAAAGGGAAATGATTGCCTCCTGTCAAGAATGTGTGATAAAATATAAAAGCAAATAAACAGGAGCAGAGTGAAGCTATAGGAATTGTATTAGCTGAAGAGGCCTGACAGGAAGGCTCCATTTATACATAATCGACTGAGCACATAAGTGACTTTTTTTTAACTTTATTGCAATGCTTTATTTTCATTTTCCCCCCTGGGAACGTCAAGTTCCATTATCCTAACAATGACTCTTAATTACTAACATCAAAGGCCGACAGCTATTAAGTCATTTCAGATTCATTCTGTAATTTATGGTGGTGTGTGCGTGCGCAACAGCAACAGTGCAGAAGTGACAGCCCACCTGTTTGCCACAGAATGCCAAAAAAGCTCCAATAAAGGACGAGTGACAAACAAGAAGGAATTTAATTAGTGGGTTTTGTGGTGTTTGCCAATCAACCCCCTGCTGTCTGAGCACGAGCACACAAAAACGGATGCACAAACACACTCAAGCAGGCAAAACTGCACTCGCAGTTACGCCACCGCAGAGTTCAAACAAAACACAAACACCTCAACAAATTGAGGAGGATCGTTTCCAAGACGGCCAACCCCTCCTCCCAGACTCACATCCGCTTTTTCCTCACACACACTTAAACACAAATACACATGAATGCCCTGGCACCAGCTCCACTCTTCTGTATTAATAAAGAGCTGTTTGCTCAATCAGTGTGCTGTGGCGGAGTGGCGGTGGTGGTGGGGAGTGCTCTGCACCTGCTGCTCAAGCACCTCTCTCATTACAGCAGATTTTCACATCCACTTTCGCTACATTCACACAACTTTCACCACACATACACACGCTCAGTCTGTGTTAACACTAATTCTAAACTGGTCTAAACTTCCAAATTCCTGCTCATATCTGATCTGTTTTTGTAACTGCACTTCTGCTCTTCAGTCTGTCCTACAGCCAATATGGAAGCCACTCCAATCTGGGCTTTGCTTTTTAAAAGCTGCTGAACTCCTATGAAATCATCACCAGCCTTAGCAAAAAGAAAACGCAAAAGCAGCAGCACTAGCTTTACTGTATCTGCTTAACTGTTTGCATGGATTAGATAATCTGTGTCACATTTGGAATAGGGTATAAAAAAACTAAATGTAGAACATTTTAGCTTAAGTGACACAACATAACAGTTTTTCTTTCATGTATAGCATCCCAACCACAACACACAGACACTTGGTGAGTGGCTAAGCTGCTACATGGAAAAAAAAAGACTATTTTTAATTAACCACCACTGATGGGAGGTTTAATAATTGAAACTACACATGTGGAGTTTATAGAAAACTTGACATTGATGATAAAGAAATCTGTCTTTCTGCACATGATGGCATTTTTTTTTCTGATTTCCCTTTAATGTTTTACATACAGTAGACTAATTAATGTGTTTTCACACATAGCATGGATCTTTTTAACTGGATTGTAACAGTGTGTGGCAGTAGTAAACCAATATTTTCCATCTTTTTCCAATTGCTTTTTCAAAATTCCAGTGTACATCAACATAGGTTGATAGAACCCTGCATATTCTATATTTATCTTCCATGTTTGCCTTATTTGGTTCACACAGAGGATAGGAAAGTGTTTGCAGTTGCAGATGCATCAAAATGTGGGAAAAACATCTCACACACACATATCTGCTTGACTGCAGAAGCCATTCAGATCCATGGAGGCAGGATGTAAAGATTTTTTCCTGTATACCAAATGTAGCAAAAAATCAGAGCGCGGAGGATCACATGGCTCAGATTTCTAGGTCACAAACATGAAGCAGAATATATGGATAGCTGCAGCCTTTGGGAGAAAAATCTTCCATACCTATGACAGCAGAGCTGAATCCGCTGAAAGAACCAAAGAACGACATGCAGCAGAGAATCGCTGATATTTACTGTATCAAAACTGCGAGACGTGGGGTTGCTTGATACGGCAAAGACTCCACAGGCATCAACACGTTACCCACAAACTCCCAGAGGAAAGATTTTGTCTAGCTGTGTTGTGTTATGTGTGAGTGTGGATGTCATTTTGTGACTATTAATCATGTTTGTGAACTGTGTTTGCCTCTTCGCGCTGGATTCACAGCCACATCCTCCAAAAGTGTTTTCACATTTGTAAAAGTAAATAAATGATAAATCCAGCACAGCATATTACTGCTGTGAAAGCACTTGCAGCTAAGCTTGAGGATACTACACATAATTTAAGTGAAAGATTTCTGTGATAGAAATCCAGACAGGGGGAAAAAAAACAAAACACAGACATAGAGCCCCCCCCATGGGGCCACGGGCTCACTGTGGTTTCTATAACTAAGTGGTCAGCTCACTCACCCAGTCTCTGGAGACCAAATTGGCCAAAGCCTTTTCCTCTGACAAATCCCTGGTACACAAAGGAGTTGGATGAGGAGATGTAGGACACCTAGGGAGAGAGAGGAATGGAAGACAGACACTTTATGTGTCACATCCACTCTTTACAAAGGAGCGTATCATCAAAGTGTCAGCAGCTGGTGCACACAGAAAATGAAATATCATGTCAAAGGACTGAGAGGCGCTCTTATAGCTGACATTTAATATGACGTTTTCTGCTCAAGAGCACAAACATAAACACACACAGCCACTCCGCACACACACAAGAGGAAAACTCCACAACACGCTTGTACATAAACACTCCTGTGCTGTGAGGCTTGCGAAAACATGCATGTGAACCGCACATACATATATACCGTGATCTGCTTTTTTAATTATATCTGGAGAGTGCGTGCATTTGAGGTGCCTGGGGTTGGGGGATAATATCGGAGAGAGGACTGGAGGGGGGGGGGGTCTGTCGAGTCCTGATTACCAGGCAATGATTTAACTGACATTTTAATTAAAGAGAAAACTCTTGGTGGGCCCTCCATCTCCCCAGAGTGACAAGGTTAGTGTGTATGTGTGCTTGTGCATATTTCACAATAAAGGGGTGTGTGTTTGTGTGTTGGTATGTATGAGTGTGATGCAGGTATTGAACGTGACCCTGGGTCGTGCACTTACATGTCCGTCTAGGGCCCAGTTGTCTATTTTGAACTTGTTGACAAAGATCTCCACAGGGCCTCTGATCTGGTGGACCTGTAGCAGCAGCTGAGCTTCCTCCCTCTTGTATGTGCCTACAAGAACAAAACAAAAAGTGTTTTCAGCTTTTGGAGCAACACCCACACTTAGACCAACCGAAAAGGATTATGTAATAGAGATCTGTAACGTTTATACAAAAGCAATTCAAAAGTTAGATCTGATTCATCCTCCAATCATGGCTTCCACTTCCCCCTTCATGTTGTGTGGACTCTTTCCTCAGTGTCTAGCAGCCTGTCTTTGTTGGTACAACATCTCACTTCAGGCTTGACTGAAGCTCAAATACAAGTATAACTTTAGCAGTAATATAAGGGTTTAAATTCCAGCACAAACTGGTAACATCCAGGATGTGTTCATTCATTAGTTTAGATTTACATAAAATCTGTAAGCAAACATTGCATTTCAAACTGTGGTTTCCTAATGTTTGCTAACTTCAGTGGAACGTTGCAACTAAGAGTATCACGGAAGACAAGTAAAGACCCTGATCGCAAAACCTTTCACCGTCTTTGTGAGAGCACAAGGGAAAATGAATGGTACCCAGTTACAAAAATAATAAATAAATACATAATGAATGTATGTAATCTAGTTATTTAAAAGTCTTGTTTCATTTGTGATACAGCATACTGTAATCCTAGCAAAGTTTAAACGAAACAATGTTCCACTTTCTGTATTAGTCCAGGTCAGAGGAAGGTAGATTATAGGTTGTAACACATAATTAAAGGATGTAGTTTGTAACATTTTTGATACTGACAGTGAATCCCATTAAAAGACAAAAAAAACTAAACAACGTGTTACTCCATCTTAAGGAATGAGTCACTAACATAAACTAAACCAGCAGTATTATTCACCAAATGTTACTCAAACAAAGAGAAATAGTGCCTTTCTTGGTGACTATTTTCAGCTATGGATTTGGTGAACTACTGAATATTTACAGCAGCATACTATACCATGATCTATGTCACATACAATACCATGTCTCTCATAATGAAGTAACATTTCAGTACAATAGTGCAACTCACTGATGCTTTTAATAGTTTTTGTACAACACTTGGGCTGTTCACAGGATCTTTTTCATGGATTTTGTTGACATTTACATGACTATAGAATATGATGACACTTGAAAGAATGAATGATATACTAGGCTATGAAAGGTTAGCAAAAATGGCCAGATTGTTTATCTGAGACCAATGCGGGATAAAATACGTTTTTGTTTAACCTGTTAAGAACTAGCCTCTATTTTGTCTCTCTGCTCAATAATTAACAGAGTGTATCTCTGCAACTTCAAGGTCTATTTGAATAATCAAGGCATCATAATAAAGGGAACACTTGAAATATTTGTTCAGATGTGTAAGTAGAAGTAAATATGTCACTGGGTCTGAGTAAATTAAGTTGGCACAAAGCATAAATGAAAGATTGTTAAAAGAAATTACAATTTTCGAATGAATATCCCTGAAGAATGATGCAGCTGCAGCTCCAAATCTCTAGCAAACCATAGCAAAACATCTGACCATTACCTCTGCCGGCTTTTATGCTAATAAAGTGATTAGAGAGGTTTTAGTACAGAGCACTCAGGCAGAATCTCCAAATGTGCCATTTTGACACATTTTGGAACATTTTGGCACATTTTGGCACCATCTGTGCCATTTAAAATTTCTCAGGTACCAAACTATATATTTCACTTATATGTTACCCTAGGTGCTCACAAAATAGCCCAATTGGGCTCCGCTCTGGCTTAACAGGTTAAACTGTTGTGAAGATTCGACTGAATGATTTTAAAATAATGCAATTTAACTTATTTTTTGTGCAAACTCAACAATAATCTTTAAGTATGACTCAGCAACATTACTTTCGGTGGGAAGTGTGGCAATTTGTACCAGTGGAAACTAATTTTCACTACACTGTGATGAAGACTGATAGCATCCAGGTACAGAGGAGTGAAGTGTCCAAGCCGTTACTGATGCAAATTTGTGTCTTAATGACCACAGCTGCACAGCAATTATGCCACGAGGAAAAAATAAAATGTCTGCTATTCAGAAACAGCAGACGATCTTCTTCATAAAGGGACCACACTGATTTCATGCTCCTTGTCCGCACTTGAATTTATCAGACAATTATTTGCTTGGATAACATCCAACAGAGAAATGGATATCTGATGTGATGATATGGTCATACAGGGTGTGTGTGTGTGTGCATGTGTGTGTGTGTATGTGTGTGAGGTCTTGTCTGTGACTTCTGGTTTTGGTATACCAACCGGCCAGTTTGAGTTCCACTCCACTGTGGTCGATAAGTGTCCCATTAACACGGTTGCTGAAGGGTTCAAAGGCAGTGATGCTGAGCATAGCCGGCTGCTTTTTCCCCAGGTACTCATAGGATCCCCTCCAGAGAGAGTTTTTGGCAAATACACCACCAGGGACTGAAAGAGATGAAGAGTGGAAGAGGCAAGGAAAGTATGTTTTTGTTCAGAACAAAGTGCCATGTGCCAGGATTTATCATTTTGATGAAGATGGTAAGCTGGATAGTGAATCAAAGTAAAGCACAACTAAACAACTTTTGAGGAGGGTTCCTATCTGCTGTACAGATCTAAAATCTTAAGATTCCCACTGAGAACTGCATACATAGGATAAAACAAACAATCAGTTATAGGACCTGTCTTACCGGGAAGTTTGGAGGGTGGCTCCTGTACTGTCCCCACTGGGCTCTTTCCACTTGGGCGATTATCAGCTGAAGAAAAAATCATTTACAAGTTACTCCTCTAAACAGGTACAATGTACTCCTCAGGAAGTATAAAAAATAAAAGATCCACTTTTCTCATAAAACACAACAGCTCCAGGGTAATTACAATAGGACCATGTCACCATCAGCACTTCCTGTCTACCTCCACGACTAAGAAGCCCTGTGGTGGCCAGAGTGAGGGGCTGCCTGCGACAGGACTCAACTCATGCTTTTGAAGAGCAGCCTGGCTGTCCCTCTGGGGGCTACGGCTAAGTCAGAGACACAGTTTGGCTGCTTCAGGGGAAGCACTTTAATAATGCCTTACTGCTCACACGGGGCCGCGGGACTACATCACAGTAGTAAACATACACCCACACGGACAAACAGAGTGACTAGGGCTTTACACGCCGCTACAAACAAAGACAGGTATACTGATGGTAGTTTATGAGCACAAACATCACCTCGGATGAATGTATACAGACACAAACAAACACACATGCACGCACACTCCCACAGCCTTGTTCTTTATTAGCTGCCAGTCTTTTGAGCTGCCCTTCCATCACTGCGCCCACAGGCGCTGTTAATATCCTGTATGCGCTAAGGCCAGTTCTCTTTCTTTCCTTCACTCTTAATGGCACTGCCTTAAAAATACCCATCAGCCTCTATATTTCAGCTTGGCATGGAATCCATCACGTGGATATCCCCCTCCAGTTCACCTCCCTCTTTAACCCATTAGCACTCGTCTATCCTAGATAATTGTGTGTAGATGACTCTATTTTTTTCCTATATGTATTTAGGCCTAATGCTTTGGGGTGCCTTAATGGCAGTCTATTTGTCTGCTAGACCTTGTTAACACCGCCTCACCATTTATAAGAGGTACTTCTGCTAACCTAATCAATGGGATGCATTGGCCTAATCAGGTTTTGCACCCTTGTTAATGTTTTAAAGCCTGTGTGTCTGCACGTGTGTGTGTGTGTGCTTGAGTCTGTGTGTGTGTGTGTCTGTAATTCCATGCAGTGTAATCGTGTGATGGATGGGCCATCCTAGCCTGGCATGTGTCTGAGAATAAGCGAGTGTTAACAGAGCTATTCATCAACATTAGCTGAATTCCCAATTTCCCAACCTGAGTCACCACTGAATCCAGAGCCAGTACAGGCCCTGGTGGTTTCAGTGAAGACTGCTAATGGAAACTGCTTATTAGAAGTATAAGTTGAAATGTTTTAAGTGTTTAATACATCTGCATGCCTCCCTGGGAAAGTGGGAGGCCATGCACACACAGCTGTAGTCTTACAAGGGTTGGTGAATGTATCTACAGTATGTGCAAAATGTAAAAAATTAAGCAGCAGCAAAGGTGAAATAGGTGCTACGTGTCTTTGCATAGTTAATATCTCCATGTTCCCTTCTGGATGTATTATAACCGTGTTTGTACCTGCACAGAGAGGTGGTTTCCCTGTCCAGCTCCCATCGGACCTGCAGGTCCTGTGCTCTGATCCACCGGCCAAGTAGAATCCCGGCTGACATGTATAGATGAGCGTGTAGCCAAGGGATGGCAGTTCAATGGCTCTCACATCAGACTGGGCTGGCAGCTCTGGCTGGCTGCAGTGGTGTGCTGGAGAAATGGATTAAAGAGACCAAAGAAGAAGGGAGTAGGAGACAGGTTAAAGTGGGGTTGGGAGATGTGTAGGGAAAGGGGATCAGAGGAGCAACAGATAAGAAATGTGGTGGAAGAGAAAAAAGGCAAAAAGAGGTGAGGTAAAGGTGTGGGGTCAAGGAAGCATATATGGGATTTGTCAGCGACAGATTTTCAGTAAAGCAAACTTTGTTCAAGGTTCAGTTTTCCACTTCACTATTCATATATTTTTTGCAATATGAGCAGACTGTACTTACCAATGCACTCAGGTTGAAAACCACTCCAAGTGAGGTTGGGCAGACAAGTGCGAGAAATGGAGCCCTGCAGTAAGTAGCCCTTCCTACAGCTGAAGAATACAGTGCTGCTGATCTGTAACAGACACACACAAGCATGTCAGGATGTGGACCGGACCAGCAGCATACACACTGTTCATAACAGGAGGCTGATTTTACACACAGAAGTGGCAGTTTAATCAAATTGTTAAAATAATTTATTTTTGGGTTTGTTTGTCTAAAAAGGTGATTGATATTTATTTAGAATGAAAATTCATATTAATTTGGCTTTTTACCGTCTTAAAACTAACTTTACTGTTACTGTCATGGTGTTGCAGATGGAAACCTCTGTCTAGAGCTGCAATGATTAGCTGATCAATCATTTAGACAGAAAAATAATCTGCAACCATAACGTTAATCAGTTAATTGTACATAAATAATAAAATGAAAGTCTGGTTGTCTGGTTCCATTTTCACAGTTGAGAGGATTTTCTTATTTTCTTTTTGAAATTCCATACAGTAAAAGATCAACTGATTAATCTAAAAAATAATCAGCAGATGAATCAATAATGGAAACAATCATTAGTTGCAGTTCTTCTTCTGGACAAATTATCAGGAAAACACATTAATGGTGATGGCCAGGTCGGAATAGATTACTGTAAGTGACCATGATTTTAAAGAAACATGAATTTTTCTGACACAAGTTATTCAATCTTCATGAATCACCTTGTTTAACTGAGACTGTGGGGTATAATACAGTCTTCTCAGCCAACAAGAACATGTTGAAAAAAAGAAAGGGGACTGCAGCACACCAACTGATTTGCACACTGGGTTGCACAATTATAGGCTGCAAATCAATTGGTGTGGTCCAGTCTCCTTGTTTCCCTCAGGAGTTTGCTGTCCTCAATGTGTGAGAAGCAACTGATTCTGTTGCATACAGTTTCAACATTATTAACATGATTATGATATCAGAGGAAAAAGGGCTCTGCGCTGAGTAGTGCTATGCTTTCTTGTCAATATTAAGGTAGTCATTGCTGCAATCTAGTAGACCACATCATGGCTAATGCATGATACAGTAGTAAAGGTACATAGGTATAAAGAAAAAACATGTCAAGCTTTATTTTTATGTCTTCAGTGCTACCGCATGGAACTACATCAGATACAACCTGATTTTAGTTCAATATATGAATTCAATTTCCTGTGTGGCCACATATTCTCACCTGGTAGCCTTGACTGTTGTTCTGATTTCCAAAGAGAGGAGTGCCAGGGTCTCCACAGGTCGTGTGACTGGGATCTAAAACACACACACACGTGCACACACAAAATAAAGTTAAATAAAATATTTAATATAACATGCCATCACCTTAGAGACGGCGTGGGGAAAGTATATTTTTCACAGTTCTAGTGTGAAATACTGACTGGAGGAGTGAAGGCCGTAAATTACCGTATGCAGAAAAAAATGCACACATACACGTGTGTAACACACACACACACACACACACACACACACACACACACACACACACACACACACACACACACACATCCTACAAAGTGTTTTATTAGTGATGTGAACCCACTCTCTATCCCTGCTCAGACCAGCTTATGACATAATGACAAACTTTCAGGCCTTATGAGTTACACACCCTGCTGCAACATTTTTGCAAGAATGTGTTTCTTCTTGATATATATATAATTTTTCTCTTGACAACATATGCATCTAAATGGATCAACTCATGTGTCAATTGCACATTTTGCACATTGTTCCTTCAAAAGTAAATCAGTGTCATTTTGTCTTTGCAGCCTACAATTAGTTAGGACAAGTAAGGACATGCCATTCAGCTTAAATTCTTACCATCACAAAACTACACAGATGTACCACCGTCATTATATCTTAGTTTCTAAGACTGTAGGCCAGGGTGACAAGTACCATTTCTCATTTGAGTACAAAGAATGTTACAAAATGAATGGAGCTTGTCATTTGTAAGAGGTTTCTAACGGTCTCAGTGCAGCCATCATCAAATCTAGAAGTTGAACAAGAAGCCTGAGAGACCGGTCCTTTTAGTGAATTTACAGCAACTAACACGTGTTACAAGAGAAGATGTGAAGCAATTTTGGCCATAGCTTATTTTAATTTGATTAAATCTCACTAAATCTAAGTATAGCCTTTCCCACATTCCAGGCAGTATGGTTTTTCAACTGTGGCTGTTATAATAGTGACTTATAAATTTTAGTGTTTTTTTTAGTGTAGTGGAGTTACTGGTAACTCTTTTGCTATAATGAATTAATGTTTAACTAACTGTTAATGGGTCATTTGTTGCCATGTGTGCATATTTTACACCAATTCAAACATCACAATGTCCCTAGGGCACTTGCACTTGCACATTGCAGATGAATTTGTGAGTCCTCAATGGGTCCTGCATGTGAAATATGTCGAAACTAACCGGAGACAAACTGATCCAATGTTGGAAATTGCACCTTGTGTGTTACACATTTGGTGAAAGTGACTCAAGGAGCAATTTAGCATTGCTACAAACTACAGTTTCTCTAAATTATGTCTACACAGTAAAGAAGAAATTGACTAAACCTGTGGTTATTCTGAAATAGGTGAAATAATTGTTCTGGGTTGCTTTAATTAATTTCTGATCAGAATAGAAAAACAGAATCAACACAGCTTGTTAGCTAGGTGAAATGTTTCTGCATGCATTATTTATTGGTTGCAAAAGGCAATCAGGACTACAAAAGAGAACTTAAGGGGACAGATGCAAGCCAGTCAATGGGAGGCTTCTCTTACACTGTTACTTGTAATAAAGCCTTACATGAAAGTAACAATATATAGTACTTAATGTGTTGTGCTCTGGTTATAAAAAGTCCACAGGCCAACCAACCTCCATACTCCTGCCTGCATGTCACTGCTCTGATGATTACATCAAGTACTGTATTCAATACCTTACCTATGCAAGAGGGCTGTGTGCCACTCCAGGTGCCATCATATTGACAATATCTCCTGGTAGAGCCCACCAGGACGAGGGGAGGATAGCAGGAGAAGGAGACAGAGGAGAGATATGTGAACCCTCGGTCCTCCCTCCTCCCCTGGGATGGCATCCCTGGGTCTCCACAGAACACAGCTGCAAAGATGTAAGAAGGAGATAAATGTGAGGTGACCTACTAACCACGTTGTGTTTTAATTAAATTCTAACCAAGGAAGGTGAATGTTACACAAGAGACTTAAACATGCTGGGGTGTGAGATGTGTCAGAAACATATCATTGACATGTAATGCAATCAGGCATTCCAGTGTGGTGCCACTTACGGAAGCACTGGGGTTTCTCTCCACTCCAGTTGCCGCTGCCTTGGCATGTCAACACAGTGGGCAGGGACAGCTGGTAACCTTGGTTGCAGGCGTAGCTTATGCTAGAGCCCCAGGTGAAGTCTGTACCAACAACCTGTCCGTTAGGGATGGTGGGTGGTGGACCGCATACAATTGCTACAAGGAGACAGAGTCAGGTTCATATTTTTTTTGGTGCCTACAAAAAATGTTTACATGCTCTTAAGTTCAAAAAGCCTATTATTTTTCTCATACTGTCTACTGATGCAGCACTCTATTAACTCTCTGTCTGAACACTACGTTTTAGTGCCTGTCTCTATGAGGCCCCCCATCCCATAAAAACCCTAGTCTGGTCTGATTGGTCAGCTCTTATAAGCCTGATCCAGAAACACCAATCATGCTTCCGAGTGTAATGTCCTCTCGTAAAAACAATATATCTAAAACTCATTCTAGCCTATGCCATTGTCTAGATTGATCTAATGACCGTTTTGTAATTCACATCATCCTACACAATTTTACCTTTGCAGAGAGGTTTGGTGCCATTCCAGGTTCGGTCCTTGGTGCAGATGAGAGTCGAAGCCCGGTCAGCGTCCATGGTGAAACCAGGAGAACACTGGAAACTGACTGTGTGGTTGTAGATGAAATCATTGCCCAACCTCACCCCATTGGCTGGCACTCCAGGATCACCACAGTTGATTACTGCAGACACACAACAGGATAAAAAAGTAAGAACAAATGAAAATGGGAAATACAATTTGACAATGACAACAGATGTAGTGGAGTACAGGGACAATAATGAAGACATTTGTTTAGGTTAATGAAACAGGAAAAAAGTTGACACAGTTTGTAACCTCATCATATCTGAGCCATATTGTTTGATGAGCTTTGATGAAATTTGATGTACTCAATACACGTACAAGTAAGTAAACAAACAATTTAACATCGCACAGTGGATGGAGCCTCAGAGTTAATGAACTGTTATATGCACTTTACCCAAGCAGTTCACCTCACAAACAAAACTTAACAATCTGAAAAGCAACATCACTGATGTGTCTTCGCAGGTAATAATCACTTCATTAATTTATGGACAACCACTTTTGGACAATATATTTAGACTGAATTTATGTTTAAAATATTAGTTACTATGCCTCTCATCTTCAATCACCATCACTGACAGTTTGACTTCAAGTGTTTTATATCAAAGAACTGTCCTTGTACTTTGATTGTCCCGAGTTTAGAGCTTTTAGACTACAGAGAGACTAAATCTTGCAATAAATCTTGTACAGTAGCTCCCTGAAGCTCCAAAATGAACCACATTTCTCCTTGATTATACTTTTACATCCTGCGGGGAAAACAGTGTGATTGAATAACAACAGTGAGGGTTCCACTGTGTGACTCAGCAGCATTGTAGCTCTGCTCTGTTGTAAAAGTCTAAGATAAAAAATCCAGGTCATGGAAGGACAAGTTGAAAGTTGCCTTGGGACAATAAGGCAATATTAAATGCATATGATCAACATCCCAGTGAAAGTCCCAATAGGGTGAGGAAACTGGGCCTCTTGGAGATGTAGTGTCTCCCCTTGACTGAGCAAGCACTTACATATCTGACTGGGCTGGTAAGAGTTTGCCACCACCTAGGACTGTGATTCAGTGAGATAACTTCTCCTTTTGCCTAACAGTATTTGTAGATTGTAACTGGCTTGGTAGACAAGACTGTGGAAGCTAAGTAAAATGTTTTATTGAGTATACATTTCAGTTACAGCAAGTTAAAATTGAGAGAGAGGAAACTGTCACAAAACCTCTGTCAAGTAAATCCCTTTTCAGCATACAGGTTTTTTTACACATCAGTAGAAATCATTCAACTAAAAGTGCTCCCATTCACATGTCTTTCCACCAAAGTGCGTCAAAATGTACCCTTTCACTCCTATGGATTACTGAGGTCTGAGATCCATAATGGCGCTGCTTCGGGTTTATCCTCTCCATTCAGAAGAAACTGGTTCTTTCAGTGACCTCTATTTGCCAGGGTCTCCTGGCTCTGTACAGCATATGTGTGTCTTTTGTGACGATAAAGGGCTGTCTGTAAGGAGTGGACCATGCCTCCAACTTCCTCCTACTGCGTCAGTGAGTGAATCATCCATCACTAACAATATCTGCTGTATGTATTTTTTATTGCATTGCTTGTGTTACTTTAAATATCTTGCATTATATTACCTATTTACCTGTATTAAGTGCTGGATATGTATGAAACTATTGAGTCTAATCTAGTGTTCAAATGCAAATAAACATGAGAGGCCGACAGGTACACAACTCAGACATGTGTATAAGCCAATAAACAGAAAAGCATCTATTCAAATATGGACAAAAAGCTAAGCACTACACGTAGATGCACTACATTTCTTTCTCTGTGAGAGCTGTTAATTACCAGAGCACTCAGGCATGTTGCCAGTCCAGGTGCCGTTAACAGTGCAGTGTCGGGTAAGCAGGCCAGTAGAGTAGTAGCCCTCCCTGCAGGCGTAAGTAATGGATCTGGAAAACGTCAGGCCATCGTGGATCAGTATCTGGGCATTCCTTGGTGTTCCTGGGTTTCCACAGGATATCACTTAAAAAGAAAAAGAGAGGGTAGAAGAAAAAGATTAGGTAATATTCAATTCCTGAGAGACCAGAGGAGGAAGTGTTAGTTAGTTACAGATGGGCGACTAAAAAAGAAATCACAGTAAGCTCTTGGGCCACCATGTGCAGTCAAAACAGCTTCAATCTGCCTTTGAATCAATTCTCCAAGTCCCTTGAACACAACTGGAGGATTCGAACATCAGTCTTCCAAAATATATTCCCTCATTTTGCATTTTGATGATGGTGATGGAGAGTGCTGCCAAAATCTCCTATAGGTGTTCAATGGGGTTGAGATCTGGTGGCTGCAAAGGCCACAGCATAGGATTCATGTCATTCTAATACTCATCAAATTATTCAGTGACCCTTGTACCATGTGGATGACAGCACTGCCATCCAGGATGATCATCACTCAGAAAAACTTTGCATTGATCTGCAGTGACCCTTCCCTCTGAGGGGGCAAGCGAACCAAAACCATGCCAGTAAAATACCCCCCACAGCACAAGAGAGACACTGATTGGTATTCTTCTCCATTCATATATTAAGTCTTCCCTTTAATTTGTAATCCGTCTGTATGTGTGTGGGGGGTGAATTGGGGAGAAGGGTCCAGGTTTAGAGCAGTGTTGGCACAGTACTATAGCAGCCCTTGCTTCATCAAACCATTTTTAGAAAGAAATTTGACCAAAGTTCCTAGACTGCAGACTAGGCTGAAATGCTAAAAAGCAAGCAGAAACAGGCCTGAAAATTATACTTGGCCAGAGAAACTCATGGTACCCAGAGGCTTCTAGATTTGGTACTCTAGCTGAGAGATGCACTCAACTGTGTCTTGACTTTGCCAGAAAGATGCTTAAGACCAACTTCAACAACCCCCCTGGAGGACATTATATTATATATAATTATATTATATTATTCCAAAATGCTGAACTGAGAAATACAGGTGATCATCAATCGCCTATATGTGATTTTAGACTTCAGATTTGTGATATGAGATTAAGACTAGCAAATGTAAAATTTTGCCCCATTTTAGTATTAATGTGTTGACGTAAGAGCTAAAAAATGTTAATGCCAAATATCTATATGAACCTGTAATACTGGTGAAAGGTCAATAAACTAAACACTCTTACTTTCTTTCATTTTTCCTCCCACCAACTAAATGCCTAAAACTAGTTATATTTGTACCCAGCAATGTAGTAATAGTTGTTTAAACTTACCTATAACTTCTCATCAGTCATCAAAAGAAAGGCAATCATCTGCCAAACAAAAATCTTTTGTATTTTCTGGAAATGATGAAGGTTTCCGTTTTTATAAAACACTTTGTCCTAGACTTTTATCCTGTTCTTCTATATTCTACATTTTAATGAGACTTATTGTGTAAATTACACAAACTGCAGGTTGGTTTTCTACTACATTCTTATACTCACTCATGTGTCAAAATGTATTCCTCACTCTTTTGTTTTCCCTTTCCCTCTGTTCTTCATCCACCTGTCATCATCTTCCCCTGCGTCCTACTTCATAAGTAACTTTGATGGGCAAATCCTTTGCTCACAAAGTCCCTTGGTGTCTGTCCGACCACCAGCGATGGTTCTGTTCATTACAGTCTCCAGCTTGCCCTGGGCCCTCAGAGCCCAGGAGGCTTCACCCTCCCATAATGACCAGATGTGGCCTGGCCCTTGAAGTCAGTGCCAACTGAGAACAGGTGGGCAACCTTAGTTAGTGGGCATACCACACACTAGAGAGGGAATGAGACAAAGTGAGGCGAGGGAGAGAGGAGGTGGTGATGTGTGCAGAGGGGTTGGGTGTTTGTGTGTGTTCATAAGAGCACAAGCGAAAGCAGCCTGGGACAGGCTGAAGCTTCTCGAAATAAAACACTATACAAGGAAGAGGGAAAAGGTTATGTGTTCACAGAGAGTAAAAAAAAGGGTTGGAAAAAGACATATGGTATAGAGAGAACTTGCCAACTTGAAGGTGGTAAACTGGAACTTTATGGACGGTTTATTACTTGAGTGTTTCTGGGAGATGAGTACAAAACCTTGGACACAACAAGCTGGCTGTTTGTGCACAATCAAAAATGGAGTTTATAATACACAAACAAACACAAAAAAACCCAAGAGCAAAGAACGACATGTTATTAATTCAAAACTTGAATTTAAAACCCAAAATGACTATGACAATATGACTCTGATGGCCAAAACTAGATGGTTAAAGTCTAAAACAGCTGCAAAAATATTGTTAAATATTAATAAAACACAATTTCTAGTTAATGATAATCTAAATCAAGTTAAATTCAGACTAAAGTGTCGAGATCACCTCTTGATATCAACCTTAACATTCTCCTTCTAGTTTGACACGAGAAAAGAAGAATTACATCAAGTGTTTTAATTGTTTGTAATGTTGTTGCCCGTCTAAGTAATAATATTGGAAAGTGTTTGACCTTAAGACGCATATCGACCAGATGCAAATTACACTTTCAGAGAATCTGCCTTTTCATGTGTCGGCAGCAAAATGGATGCAATGTTCCACAAGGACAATAATTAAAAGCCTTATGTTGTTTAATCTAAAGAGTCTCTGTTGTGGTCTTGGGTTTCTGTCAATCACTGTTTTAAATTTGCACACACACATGCAGATTTGCAATGTGTCATTCATTCCATTTGCGAAGGCAGCATCTACTTACACAATCAGTGACTGTAACTTTATTATAATCCTTAATGTCTGAGTGAATGGAAGCTTAAAATATGCAATTCAGTGGTGGGATTTGTTGAGATCAGCTAGCCCTGAAAATACATCAAAATGTAGAGATAATTACATATAAATACTTGTTACCAACCACATTCTAAAACACTCACTAAAACCATAACTAACTCTAATTTAGGAAAATCATGGGTGTCTATTACCCCAGAAATTATAATAAAAATATATGCATGCAAAGGTTTGTAAAACAAATGCAGATGGAGTAATTAAACAAAAGAAAAAGTGTGAGAAAAGGAGAACGAAAGGGAATGAAAAAAAGGTTACAAAAAAGAAAAGACCAGAGAAATAAGTTATTGAAATTAAATGTAGATGTGTGATAAACTCGATTCCCATATTGCGTTAGGAGTACAGTGAACATCATAACTCTCCAGCTGTTTTACATGTTACTAGATGGTCAAATATTGTGTTCATTCATTACTGCGCCTAAGCAGTCCATCAGACCACCCATCCATTAGTTTTCCACCAGTTAACCAGCTTTCGGTTGCAGAGGTATTAATTTAATCAGTAGGCCACACATGGTTTTCCCCAGTGAAGTCCTCCAGCTTTTCATAAGGAATACAAAGGGGTTTCCCAGGCCAGATGGGATATAAAATTGGCCATTGTCTTCTGGGTCTTGCTTCAGGGTTTCCAGTTGGACGTGTCCAGGAACCTTCCACAGTACACTGAGGAGGGCATCCTGATGTGAAGCCTGAACAACCTCCACTGGCTGCTTTCAAAGCAAAGGAGCAGCTGTTCTACCCAAGGCTCTTCCTTGATATCCAAGCTGCTCACCCTGTGCCTAAAGGGTTTCACTCTTTTGGTCACTACCCAAAGCTCATAGACACAAGTGAGAGCTGGATCCCAAATTGACAGCTAAATTGAGAGCATTACCTAGGAGCTCAGCTCCATCTTTAACACAAATGAGTGGATGCCACACCAATCCACCTATTTATCTTATCTACCTCTCCAGACCCCGAAATGTATCCACTTCCTCATCCTGAAATTCTATCTATAAAAATCATAAACAGAATTGCTGATATTGCACAGACTTCATGGAGTGCAACATCCACTGTGAAGATACTTGACTTACAACCAAGTACAGTATGCACACACAGCTCAAACTTAGGTTAGGTAAGGATAAGATAGCCACAAGCAACAATCTCAGTATCTCATATTTCCAAAACTACAGCCACAGGACATGTTGGTTTGCACACGCAACACATGTGCATTAAAGGCAGAACTCCCATGAACCCTCCCGTATTTTAGGGTGAAGGGATGAGGAAACAAGGCCGAAAACCATTTTTATCCCCATGAAACCAAAGTCTGATGATTGGCTGCATCACTTTTGCAGCACATTGGCAAAAACTTTCTGAGCAGTGTGATACTGCTGTATGAATGGGATCCATCATCACCTCCTACCATCCCATGTTTGCCAGAGTAGACAGCAAACACACACACACTCAGTACATGTATGTATTCCTTACCATGACACTCAGGCTGGGTGCCGAGCCAGGTCCCGTTGTTCAGGCAAGTTCTTTCCGGTGAACCCCTCAGCATGTAGCCGGGCTCGCAGCTGAAGCGGACAACACTGCCTACTGTAAACTCTTCTCCCAGACGGATACCATGCACAGGAACACCTGGATCTCCACAAAGCCCGGCAGAATCGCCTGGAAAATTTGAAAAATATTTTTCACAATGACGCTATTGCTCATGTGGAGAACATAAGAGGGATGTTTTCATATTAAAACAATAAAAATGTGATTTTTCGGGATTACAACAGAAACACAGACCCCTTCTTCCACCCAACTGCCATCCAACAGGAAAATAATATAAATCCATTTTCATTATGTCTATATGTTCAACAGGCAGAAAATGTGCAATATCAAACTATTTTTCATTTATTTATTACATCCCGACATATATTTTGCTTCATAATTCCACATACTCAATTTAAAACAATCACAAACAGTTTAGTACTGCTGTATGCTGCTCTCGCTCCTCATTTTACAAGGCGCTGGTCAAAATCTCTTTAACTGCACATAGCCAAGAAAGCCAGGCAAATCTTTAAAAAAAGGTTGTGTTTATTGCCTGTTTAGAGAATACTAGCCATCCCCGGAGATATACAGTATATGAATGTCATGAATTGTAACATTAAACTGTCAGCATGCTATTTTACTGTTGGCTTGTGTGTGCACTAGTCTATGTATTTCTGCCACTTTCTGTCTTTGCATGTTTCTATCACATATTTGTGAATGTGCCTATGCATATTTGCATATGAGGACACCCCCCAAGGCCTTTCTCATGTGTATGAGGTATACTAGATGTCGTGAAGCATATCGCTGTAAAGGAAGACAGTCTATGGGGGCTCATGTCTTTATAGTGCTTCATAACCCAGCTGAGGTGTGGGCGGCCATGTTCCTTAGCCTGATAGGAGCAGATTAAAGCAGGTTTTATGGAGGACACTCACTTTGCCCTTGAGCTCCATCTTTGGTCCACCTACTTTGCTAACAGCTGCCACCCAAACCTTTTATTTGTTGGCCTGGCATTATGAGGCCATTGGCGTGAATGGGTGCTGATAATACATCTGAATTAATAAAGTATTACAAGCAGGAAGCTAAACAAGGGATGATGAGAAGGGCTAGAACAGCACAAAGTTTCAAAGTTCGAATGTGCTTGTTACAATCTTATAACTGAAGTTCATCTTGAACATTAAGATGTAAAGCTTTTACAAAAGAGGGTTATCTTGAGTTTTATCCTTCCGACCGTCACACAGTCAATCTGGGTGTAGTTTTCCGTACCAGAGCAGTGTGGCGGCGAGCCGCTCCACTGGCCGTCCAGCTGGCACATTCGTGTTGTGTTGCCCATGATGGTACGCTGGCCCATGCAGCTGTAGCGGATGACTGAGCCTACTGTCCGACGATCGCCTGAGATCTGGGCGTAGGGAGGCATGCTGGGGCGGTCACAGAGCACCACTGTCCAATCAGAGCAGAGAGATGAGAGAGAGAGACCAATGAAAACCAATGAACTGCTGCAAGGCCAACAGTGAAGAAGTGATAAATACAGCACATTTGGAATATACTGCTTTGTTTTAGCAACACTAACAGTCTACTTGTGTAGGGTGACATTGCATTTGTGTTGTGTTCGTCCGTCTTCTTTTTCAGCATATACAAAAAATATACAAGCAGCAGCCCTTACAACCAAACCCTGAGGTACTCACACAGGCACTTGGGCAGGGAGCGATCCCAGGTACCGTCCCCTTGACAGGAGATGGAGCTGGTGCCCAGCAGGTAGTAGCCTGGGTTACAGCGGTACGACACAGTGGTCTGGAAGCTGTAGCGATGTGGCCCGCTGGGCAGTACCTGCCTGATGCTGTTCTCTACATGGCCTGGCTCTGTGCAGTTGACAACTGGAAAAAGAGATGCAGAGAGGGGAAAAGGGTGAAGGAGCCGGAGAGAAAATGATGTGTAAGCGTTTGAGGTTCAATTTTACATTTGTACATTTGTATTTAATATTAGAACCTTTGTATCTGTGATCACTAAATTTAGATGTTTTAAATGACAAGAACAACAAGTGAGGTGTTTTTGTTTGTCTTATTACCGTAATAAACTATATTTTAATATTGACTGTATCACAGACCGTGAACATTTTACCATTTTACCCGCAGTGATATTTATCTTGCTTTTATTTTCTGTCTTTGTCCATTCCTTTCCTCAGCTTCTACTTCCAGCCATCCAGCATCCATCCATCCATCCCAATCCAAATGAGGTAGGAGGCAGACTCCGGAAATAAACATTTGCTTCATTAGAGCCAGTCTCCTGCTAGCCGCTGTGGTGCAGAGATGGTGATGGATGGGGAGCTCACAGGAGAAGAGGCACCATGTCAGTTTAACACCAGATGGAGGGAGTTAGGGAAAGGAAGAATGAGGGATGAGTGAGGAGCGAGGGACAGCAAGGGGGGTGCTGTACAGAGTTAGAGAGGAAGGGGGCCCTGATGGTGCAGAATATATTAAAATTCATGACAGAATGTCAGGCTATGACTGCCACCAGGACCAATTCATCTTTAGCGTCTCAGATACAAGACACAAACCAAACCTTACACTGTTTCAACAAAGTCTGAGCACACTGACTAACAGTTGCTGTCTAGTTTATACTGTGAAGCACAACTAAATGTGTACTATGATGCCAAAACTCTAATGGCTTCTAAAACACTGCCTGAGAGTGCCCACGCAGCCATTATGCCCCAGTTTGCCTTGCCAGTCTCGCCCCATGAGTGTGCCTTTGCCACAGCCAAAATGAACCCATTGTATGCTAATGTTCCTAAAAGCTCGCTCATTTTCATGCTCCCGAGCTGGCCAGCACAGCTAAATCACCCCCAAAATACCTATTATAATGTATTCCTTCCTGTAGAGCGCTGACCCGTGGCGCCATCATTTACAACTTCCCGCATAATAACACTACAAAGTGTATTTGAAGCGGTGGAGCTGCTACAGCACGAGATTTTCCAGGCTCAGAAATTCAGCTTTGAAAAAATGTGCTCGGGCAATTGGGGCTCAAAAGCGATCCAACAGTCATCTAAAAACGACTGACCTCCTGGTAAATTTGTGTGTGTGGCCCAGTGGGTAGGGAGAGAGGAAGTGAAAGGATGAAAGGGAAACGAAGAATAAAAGTGAGAGGGGAAGAAGGGCGAGGTAATTCATCTCTGTTCCACTCAGAAGTGGGGACCCCGGTCACCCTCTCCTCCTCTTGGTCTCCTGCCAAGTAACGGCCCTGTAAGTGGTGTGT
Source organism: Pagrus major (assembly GCF_040436345.1). NCBI lineage: Eukaryota > Metazoa > Chordata > Actinopteri > Spariformes > Sparidae > Pagrus > Pagrus major. The sequence continues at coordinate 13,557,411 of NC_133217.1, forward strand.
CAGAGTGTGTTTTTTTTTCCCTGTCCAGTGTCTCTTCCCTTTTTATCGCTGAAAGACAAATAAACACACACGAGTCATCCAACGAAGGTGGTGTTGTGGCTCTGTTGCTGTGACTCAAATTGGTGGTGATTAGAGAGGGATAGGAGACTGGCTGGGCCGGCAGTGCTCTCCTACTCCCTGCATTATTGATGGAACCTACAGACTTTTGTAGTTAAAATCTGGACTGTGGAAATTATTACCTTTGTCTGACTGACTCCTGCCCCACCCTCACCTTTTTCTTTTTGCTGCCTTCTGTATCTATTGGCTGCTCTCTCTCCCTCCGAAAGAAAAGCAGATGGTTCGGCTTAGCTAAGGCTAAGGTGAGATGGATGAAGTGGATGTCATCACAGCACTTACACTTTTTAACTCAGGAAGGAAGTACATGGCAGACAGCAGAGCACACCTCACCAAATATGTCTCGAATGCTATAATTAAGGTGATAAATCTGATTGACACAAAGACCTCTAAGCTACTTATGTCTCAGCATCAACAGTGGGGATAATGTGCCATCAGAACAGACGCCCACACCCATGCACACACACATACAGAGGCTCACAGAAAATGCATCTCAGCATCTGCATGGAAACAAGGCCAATGCTAATATGATGTCACTATCGGAGCGAAGAGATTTAAGGCGTATGTCTGGGAGAAAATCTTGCCTGCTTATGCATGCAGCAGCCAAATGCGCTACCTCTTTTTTTAACAACTGAAGAAATATTCCTGTGAGACTTGTAACCTCCTCATCCCTTCATAGATGTCTCAAAAAAAAAAAAAAAAAAAAAGGCCAAATCCTTTCTCTCCTCATTTAAAACAAACTCATAAGTCAATCCGTCACCGGTTCTGTCACTGCCTTGTCACATTCAGGGCTCGACCTTGCGAGCGCCCTTTCTGTGCCTGTCACAAAGCCCTCAGTTAGTGGGGACTTAGAGACAGACGTGGGCGACGAGATACATCGCTTGTCGCAAAACACTGCCAAATTAAAAGTCCTTGCCTCGCTTATTCAAAGCAGAGCAGGGTACTTCTTATTCTGAGCAAAAGCCGGGGTGCGGGTCTCCAAAGGCTGCTGTCTTTCATACGAGCTCAAGGACCCTGTGATTGTTTTTGGCTGCTTCTGCATGGTTATTAACCAAGTTTGTTTCCCTGACAGACAGGTGAGCCTTAGGGTGCAGCAGAGGTAGCTAGGCTAAGAGGAAATAACATCAAATGTAAATATTATCCGGAACCTCCATGGACCATGTAGTTGAGACCATGGTAATTAAATAATCCAGGCTTCTCTTTGGTTTTTCATTTCAATTTCCCCTAATATGCATCGTTTAAACTCTTCCTCCCTCCGGGTGTCTCTGAGCTTCATCTCGCTGTCTCTGTGATTGGGGTCATCTTTGGTCACACAAGATACGACCTTGCACATTACAATAGGTAATTTAATACCTACCCACACAAATGGATGAGAACACAAGAAGAGAGCCACACTGATACAGTTTTTGACAACATCAGTCAGTGTCCCTGAGCCCATGTAGCAATATCCTTTATACAATCATGTGTTCGACAAAGTGGTGAACCTCACTCCACGTGGACGACTGAGCTTTTTGAGGAAGCCCCTTTTAAACCCAAACATGATACCTTCACCTGTTACCAATGAACCTGTTTACCTGTGAAATGTTCCAAACAGGTGAATTTTGAACATTCCACAACTTTCTCAGTCTGCTGTTGCCTCTGTCCCAACTTGGGACAACCTGGCATCAAATTCAGGATGAGCATATATTTACAAAGCCTTGTTTAGATAAAACATTAAATATATTGTTTTTGTACTGTTTTTAATTGATTATATATCAGAAAAGATTAGAAAATTATCACACGGTGTCCCAACTTCTTTGGAATTGGGTGTGAATTTGTATAAGATGTATGAACATACAGATTTTGAAATTATGGAGGTGTCAGGAGAAAATTATTTGATAAAGTGTTCTCTCATATTAGTAATTTGCTCGCTCACTTGACAAATTGCACAACTTTGTGGCCTGAAATTGCTTTTTAAAAACAATTTACTGCCTCCTGACAGGATCAGGCACATATTTCCAAGCTGTGCTGCCCATTTGAATTTATCCTTTCATTCATTTGAAGGCATGAGGTTGTCCACAAATCATAGATGCATTGACTGATAAGCTTTGGCATCTAGTTGACACTTACTTTTACACCTGGGGAGGGCGTTGCTCCACTGCCCATTGGCCTGGCAGGCAGATTTTACAGCACCCTGCAGAACATATCCAGTGTTGCAGACAAAGCGCACAGCGTCATTTAAGTTGAACTGGGTTCCTTGGGTCATTCCGTAGGTAGGGTTGCCAGGATGACCACATGTGATGGCTGGGAAAGCCAAAGGAGAAAATGACACACAGGCAGAACAGTTTAATGAACTCTGTTTAATATCAAACACCTGAATCACTAATGTCACAACAACAACAACGCTGTATAGACACGACACTGAAGGTCGATGCTGAGTAGTGATCCAATCTCCAAAGCCAGAGGCCCTGCTGCAGGTGCATGTCTCTTTTTTGACCTCTGTTAAAACAAGTCTAGTAAAATGAGCAATATTATAGAAGAATACAGTGCAATATTGTGGGGTAATTGCCCTTTCATTGATAATGTCATGGTTAACATGAGACATGAGGCAAAAGGGTTTTTTACACTTTATGTTATGCATCAGATTGTGCAGGAGCTTGCTGTAAAAATGTTGAATAACTTTAATAAATTGGTGATCAGTACCAGAGGGTTTCAGTCTAATCAAGCTGAATCGGTGGCTGGTAGCTTATTAAGATCATCCCAAGGTAATATATGCACTTATTACAAATAATTGATCAGCAACACTTTTAATCTGAGAAAGAAGCAACTTTGATGTTTTGGGATTTTGTTTCTTTTTGGTGAGGCTACCTACCTCACCTGTGTTTCTACTAGTAGAAAATGTCAGTGTGGGGCCCTGCACTGTTCATCGAAGAAGTTTTGAAGAACCAATAGCTTTAACTTTAACTCAGGTAACTATTTTCTGTGAGCACTTACGGACACAGACTGGAGTGCGCCCTGACCAGCGGTGATCCTGTTCACAGATTCGCACCGATACCCCAATGAGACGAAATCCTGGGTTACACTGATACACAACGCTGCCTCGATAGTTATAGTTCTCCCCAATGATCTGTCCATTCACAATGGGTTCCGGCGTGCCGCAATGGCCAGCTACGGTTGAAGGAAGAAGAACTCACAGTCAGATTTATGTCTTTAAAATAACTTTTGGAGCAAATTGCAGGAGTTGTATCATTTTTGGGTGCTGAAGATCTCACCTAAACACTGGACCTGTGATCCACTCCAAAGCCCATTGGACATACACTCTCGTACCCGAGAGCCCACCAAAGTATACCCTGTGTTGCAGGAGAAGATAGCTGTGGCTCCATACACAGTCAGCGTTCCAATCTTGTTGCCATTTGGTGGAGTCCCAAGGTCCCCACAGGAGATGACTGAAATGAGTAAATAATATATATTACAAAACACCCATATGGTAAAATACAATCAAAACTTTTCATTTGAGTTCTGTTTGAAAAATTGTTTTGTTTTTTTAATTTATTTTGTTTTGGTTAAAAGATTTGTGCCTATTTAATCATATTCTCCTCCTAATATCACAGTGGAATAAGATACATTTGGATGCAATTATTTTTTCTTGCTTGACAAATTGCTTTTTTCTGGTGGATGATTTTCAATTTCTTATTGTGAATGAGAGTTTTAATTTAAGAAACTGTAGAAATATTAAACCATGTGATGTGTAGTGTCGACTCACTGTCGCAGACTGGACGTGGATCTGGGTAGTTCCAGGTGCTGTTAGCCTGGCAGCGAATGACCCTTTGACCCCTGTAGTAATATCCTGGGTCACATATGAGCATCATTATAGCATCGTATTGGTTTTGAGTTCCATAAATCAGCCTCCATCTCCCATGTTCCACAGCAGAGTGGCCGATGTCGGGGCAGGTCACCGCTGGAAGATCAGAGGATAAACAAACATAATTAAGTCAAATATCTACTCAGTCTGGTGCTGGTTTAACATCAAATATCACAGTAGTATGCCAAATTTGAGAGATTGTTCAGGTGAAAATACTGCAATAAGAGAAATACTCACGAACACATCTGGGAGGAGCTTCAATGGGGCTCCACCTCCCAGATTCCTGACAGATCACAGATGTAGTGACAGGCCCAGCGAGCCGAAATCCAGGATTACATTTGTATGTGGCCCTGGCTCCTAGAGAGAAGTCCTGACCCACAATACTGCCATTGACCGGAGGCACTGGCATCCCACAGGACATGACTGGAAGGAAAAGAGGGAAGTGGCCAGAAGGTAAGACCAAAAAATGCAGTACATCAGAGTGAAAGCACAGGTAGCAAAGTTTATTTTAACAGCCATCTTTGTATGCAGAGTGCCTCGCTCACAATGGGCTCCTGTACAAACACACTCCCAGAGCCACCATTGATGTGCAGTAAACATTAGCTCGGGCTGCCATCTGCACAATAGTAAACAATCAAGTCTAGAGAGAGCACATGCAATTCATGTGGAGATTACACCTGGTGCAGACTTGACCAGACACTGAATGGCTGCCCTGCTGTTCTCAGTTTACGCTTCAGCTAATACCGTTAACAAATCTGGTTGGAAACGAGACTTTCAAAGTAGGACTTTTAGATTTCACGGTTTTGTAATGGAAAATAATATGAACACAGGAATACACCATGATCAGCTATCCTATTCATTTGGGGTTTTTTGTCAAATAAAAAAACTTTCCAACTCCAATAAAGTGTCAATCTCAGTTGAGAGTAGATAATTGCTATTTTTTTATCCATCACTGAAAAAGAAAATAGCACAGTGACAAGCAGATAGCAGAGACTTTAACCCATGAGTCTGACATATCAAACAATTCAGCCCAGGTAAACCAAATATTATTAATCTGATTCAGTGTTATCATCAAAGCCATTCTGATGCACAGTGAAGTGAGCTTCCTTGAAGCATGCCTAAGGCTGAGGGGCTGTCGGTGATGGCACACTGTCAGCTGAAATCACACTTTGATCCAAAGCAAATGGATTCAGTGATAGTTTTTTCAATCAACTTAAATCAGAATGACTGAACTTACAAAATACTTTTGCTACAAAAATGTCTTCTTTCACTCAGCATGCCAGCTAAGCTACAAGTGTTAAAATCTTGTTTTCTTTGCACAGCTTGACGGTTGTTTCATCACTTTTGAAAAGTGTGACTAAATGCTGAATGAGTTTAGTCCCAATGATATGAGTTGCATGAAACGTGACGAAATGTAACTTAATTTAAGAAAATTCTTCTACATTAGCAGTGTGAAATAATCCTGTCTCATCTTGTTTTACCAAGCATATCTGTCTCACTTAAATTAAGAAAAATAAGACAATCTAGTCTGTTAAATTTCTGCATCTATGTTTTTCTGAACAACTTCCAACCCTCTAATCCTTCCTCATGACCTGCTGCTGTGATCGGGCCCTCACCTTGGCAAAGTGGCACTGGTGCATTCCACTGGTAGATCCCCTGTGCAGTCCGGGTGCATGAGGCACTGCTCTGGCCAATGAGCCGGAAGCCCTGGTCACAGCTGAAACGCAGGGTGCTGCCTAGCTTAGTGCCTGTCAGACTGTGCACTGTGCCATTAACAGGACTGTTTGGAGGGCTGCAGTAGGCCGCTGTGAAAAAAAGAAAAGAAATAGGTACAGATATAAATATGCATACCAATAAAATTGAGTGCAACAAGCATAAAATCCGAATAATGATGCAAGATGATGCAAGTTGTTGAGGAGTGAAGGATTAATGTGCCTTCAATAGCACAGAGCCCAAGATCTGTTTTGCATCTGTCTTCTACGCCTGGCATGGTAAAGGAGGATATGTATTAATACAAGCACTACAATACAATCTCTTTAAGGCAAAAACTGCAGACTAGAGACAAGGAAAATTGATTAAAGGAAACTATTGTTCTACAAAGCGAAACAGGAGTTTGTCAGCAGGAGCAAAGGAGGATCATAAAAGTGATGGATACATAATAACAGGAAGAAAGTATCTGTTTTTGTTTGTTGGCTAAATTGGTGGCTGCAATAATCGTTTATCATCCCCAACAGAGCCGGCAACAGGTCCATGGTTCCCATAGAATGAGGTAATCACAATAACATGTCATCAGTGCACACCTGCTGGAGAATAGAAAAAGAACACACAATGTGAAAACATTTAAGTAAATAGTGTGATGCAACAGGATGTGGCTATTTACATAGAAAATGGTAGTCGTTGTGGGGAGAGATTAGGATGGAAGTGGACCATGGACACAAAAAAAGCACATTAACCATTACACTTAATCACTGTGACCACTTTACTGTCCTATAAAAATGCAAATTCCCCCTCAAACCACTCACATGTGGCAGTGGGAATGGCCTTTCTTTCAAAGTCTGTGGGAATTTTTAGCACCGTGCAATCAGATAAAACTCCTTTACAGAATAAAAACTTAAAGCCATGCCAGCGGTGTAATATGTATTCAGCATTAATGAGATGTTGTTGCCTCACACAAATTGTTCCAGTGAGACAGAGATTGTGAGGCTTTTCAAGTGAGCTGACAGACCATTCTGTGGCACTGAAGAGATGGCTTTATGTGGAATATGACGCTGAGATTCACTAAGAAAGATTTCTTCGTAGATGATACACAGTAGGTGAACTTCAGGCTTTTGTGAAGTGTGACAATCGAGTTTGTCCTCTCCACAATCATCAAGGGATGGATTCACATTAATTGGTTGCTACATGAGTTAGGAATAGAAAAGCCAATGTTTAGAACCAAAGATATTTAAAACCAACTGAGCTACTGTACGCTCCTTTGCAAGACCTCCTCCTGTCAGTCACAGTGACTGGCGGCTCCTGAGTTCAATTCATCTTTTCTATCTGTGTCGAACTCATTTGCCACTCTTTCTGTGTACTTCGCTCATTCCCCCTCTCTGCCTGTTATAGTATAAAGCTTGTCTCACTGCAATCAGCCCTGCAGCTCAGAGGAATCAGATCCACATTGGCAGGTGACTGGATTGGAATAGATAATAGAGAGGAGGAGAAAGATGATGGGAGGAAGATGGTGATACATACAAAGGGAGGGACATATAAGCATTAAGAATCATTATGAAATGAGGTGATAAGAGAAATGGATGGCTCTGGATGGGGAGCATAGACAATTCACATGGGGAGTAGCTGAAGGACATGTCTGCAAAAACGTTCTTCTTCATACCGTTCCCCATTACCTTCTGCAAAGTGGTCACTAATTCTCCTGGGGTCCACACAAAAGCAAAAACAATAAAAAAAAGACAATTTAAAATCACACAGTAGCTATAAGACACGGAAATCCAATATAAGGCAAATATATAGATCAGAAAACAAGTGAAACTGTTGGTGATGGAGACAAGGTCCATGGTGACAAAACATGAACTGATGAAGAACACAGCAGAATACATGGATATGCCCGTACCATCTGTTACTTCCTCCCCACTAAGGTACTACAGAACTCCATATTGACCAAGGCAACTTGTGGGTTCTCAGCCATCACTTAGTCCTTCTGTCACTTAGCCTGCTATGGCAAAATCCATCATGGCTAAGGAAAAAAAATGGCAAGAGGGAAAAGTACAGAAAAACGACAGAACATCCGGTTGGGGAGACGAGAGCTCCACTGAGAGGAGGAGAGAGACGATTAGTCAATCTGGCTGAGTGGTGTTGATACAGAACGGAGGGAGCCTTTTAAATATTTACACAGTCATTATTCACAGCGAGTTATGCAGGTGTCGTATACCAACGGATCCTTCATGGGAGCAGGACAAAACAGAAGAATAATAAGCAATACAAGAAACAGTGTTTGCTAATTCCCCGGCCTGTGCTTCACAGCGAGTAGCGCCGCACATGCCTGCCACCCCCGTTAGGTTGTCATGGAGATGGGTCATATTTCCAGCTATTTCAGCTGCAGTTGGCAGCCCAAATCTTGGTCTTGTTGACACAGTAAACCAAAGGCACCTCTGATGAGATCGAATGTACAACCATGTCCAGAAGCGACAAAGCCAAACATCAATTTCTCAGAGTAAATCGATTTTAAATGGACCACTGAATTCACATTTAACATAAAAAAAAAGCTTGTGACTTCAGGGTAGTGTATGCCTGATCTTGACTCACCTGAGTAGCGTATCCGAAAGCCTTTGTGGCTGGTAGTGTGGTCAAAGGACCAGTGCAGGTAGACTTTGTTACTGGAGCTGGTGATGCTCAGTGGGCTGGAATAGTTACCACTGAGGGTAATCAGGAGAGGGCTCTGTCTGGAAGGGCCTGGTTGAAGAGAAGACAATTAAGAATCCAACTTTGAAACTCTTATGAATTTGTGCAAAAGAATAAGAGCACCAATATGTAGACCACCACCAGCACTGGGTCTTGAAAATGATTCCTTGTGATCTAAACACTTAAATCTGAAGAATAATTTAAATATCATGTTCTTGTAAATGCAAATTTATGGAACAGAGGATGTAATTTCCCCAAAAAATATTCCCATTTTGCAAGTTTTAATTTAGTTGAATCTGAATTTTTACATTAACACAATTTTCCCAAAGCGGTGGCTTTTGAGGGTTTGTGCATTTTGTTAGAATTGTGGCAAAAATAAAAATTTTCTCAGCTGCTAATTGCAGAAAAAAAGATTTCTTTCCACAATTGGCTTGGCAACCCTTAGGTTAGAAAATGTCTGTTCTCCTTCACTCAGCAGCAGATAAAAAGCACTAATCAGGAACAGTGGTGTGTACCACCGCCATTTTCTCAGAGCAGCTTGGCAGAAGTGCTGACTCTGCCTCTAATCACATGCAAATGTAAAAGACAGATGTAGATGATCTGTCACCATGAAAGGGAGCCTGTGTGATTTTCTGTTAGTAGATGTGGAAAGCTTTGTTAGGAACTGTAAATTCAGCTGTCTGGCTCATTTCAGCCTTTAATTGTGGATATTTGTGAAATAAAGTAATTAGCCGAGGAAGTGTTGGGTGAGGTGTCACAGGGACCTAAAGTCAATAGACTACTGAATAGTATACATAGTGAGCACCGCCCAGACCAGGAATGTTACAGGATGCTCAGTTCAACTATTCTTGAACAAATGATTATTTCATTGTCTATTAATCTGTTAATTATTTTCTAGATTAATCAATTATTCATTTGGTCTATAAAATGTTAAAAATGGTGAAATGATGTCCATCCCAGTTTCTTAAAGTCGAAGCTGATGTCTTTGAATGTCTTGTTTTCAGTCCAAAATCGAAAGCTTTTCAGTTGAATACAACATAAAACAGAGAAAATACAGATATAGATTATAGATGAATCTAAATAGTTTGGTGAATATTTTCTGCATCGACTGATCTGTAAGTCAACAAATCCTTGCAGTTCTGGTTACAGTGGCTCACCATCAAAGATCTCAAGCTCATCAAACTGACGGCTGGTCTGGAAGTGTTCAATAGTAAAGGTGATGTTGTAGCCAGGTTCTACTTTGACCACCCAGGAACAAGACTCAAAATGGGGGAAACCGCTGCCTGGTGACTGGCTCATGATGACACCCGTGGACGCTGTCAATACTTCATTCATGGGACAAGTCACTGTTGAAAAACAAAACAAGAAAAAAAAAAACACTTGATTAGTTTGAATTCTCGGAAAAATGGTAAGTTTTTGTTTTACTTTTCTGTGGTGATTTCATTATTGCACACAAGTCCTAAATGGTTCATTCTTTTTATCAAATTTAATTTACCTTGAAGCACAAATTGGATTGGTTAGATCCATATTGTTGTTGGAAGGCAACTCAATGCGACTAAAAGCATCGCTAAACTAATTGTCATTCTGGTCCTGATGCTGTCGCAGGAAACAAAGCTGTCAAATGATAAGTCAGTCCACAAAACGGCTTATATATTATATAATATAACTGACCTGCCATGAGCATCTTCCCTCCTCTTTGCACATTGTCAGTATGTGACATATGTGATGCTAACTTGGCGGCTGATGCTCACATCTGCCTGGAAGCCTTATAGCTGTGGCACGTCTGGGCAGACCACATCAATCTCAACTCACCCCCCTCCTCCCTACGATTGGTATTCCTGTGGGACATCTCCATGACACCCTTTGACATTTTCTAGTGGTTTCAGTCTGTATTATCAGACGTTACACAGCATTCCTGTCTGTTGTGAAGCTGTGAAGCCAACCTCTTAATCTGCCAGAGCTGTCGGCATACACAGTGGAACCCCCCAGAAAAAGCTGCAACATGAAAGGACACCGATGCTGCAACGACGACACAGTGCAACTGCGACATGTTTTTTTCCCCCTCCTATTGTTCTTGCTGCTCACCTAATGGGGCTGACTGCTGAAGAGGTAGAGTGTGAAATAACTCTTTCCACAGCAGAGAAACTTATCCATTTGTTTTTATTGTTTGGTTGTGATTGCTGTCTGTAGCTAAATAAGGTACCATAAATCTATATAAAGTAAATGTTTTCTGCATTCTAATGTATATCACAAAGAATCCTAAGGGCCTACATTGACATGCATTGACAACAGCTTGAACTGATTTAACATTGAAGCTGTGCTGGAGCTCAACTCAACAGATTGTTAAGAGCTTCACAATTAAGAAAAGACAATTTCAACTCACAGAAAAAAACATACATTTACCTCATTAAACACCAGCCAGAGGCTTTACTTGCAATAATAGCAGATTAAAAAAAAACACCATAAGATGCTACAAATGTGATTAAAAAACACTTCAAAGTGCATGTGACCAGGTACATTTTGTGCAGGAGTGTGTTAGTCAACCAAGTGTGACAACAAATTTAGCTGGTGATGTAAATGCCCCAGTTGTAATACCTGAGCCTGTTTTGCCTCAGGGTGAAGCAGCACTTGGAACTAGTGGGTCCTTCATTACAGTAGTGAAATACTGAACGCTCTGAATCACTTTCAAACAGCGCCTCATTTGTGGGATAGTGTGTGTAGGGGTATACACACTTGCTTTTGTGTATGCTAATAGGCCATGTGTTTGTGTCAATGCACTGTTGTCTTTGTGAGTGTGTCTCTTGGCTTGTTCCACCTCCCCTCTGTGTGTTTGTAGGGGAGGAGATTATCAAATCTACAGGAAAAAAAATATGGCAGACAGCCTGGGTTAAACAACATTTGCAAATAATTCTTAGCATTTGTTTTACCTTGCTTGGCAGGTCAACCAGGTGGGGCTAATTGCCTCAGGAAACCTCAGATAATGTCACTCATATATCATACAAATGTTGCCACAAGCAGGCCAACACTAAATTAGGCCTCAAAAAATGAGGATTTCCAGATTAACAGGGGCAAAAAAACTGCCACAGGATTGAGCCATCTCCTTTCCTTTTTATCTGTTGAGAGTTGCACATGTGAACTTACAGAAAAATGATGGTGGCCAAAGTTGTTATGACGTGAAGCGCAAGTGAATATTTTTAATTATCCTGGAAACACGAGTTTAGTTGGGTGGTGTTGGAGGATTTCGGCAAAACTCCAACTATGTATTGCACAGTTTGCCACGAGTTTGAGAGCAAGGCAGATAAAATTAAACATGACAATTAACTTGAGTCTTTGTTGTTATTTCATAACCACTAGCAGATAAAAGGGTCAAGTAAAAATTGACTTCAGGCAAGTGGATCTCTGACCTATTTGTATGTCGGGCAAGTGAAAAAAAACCCCACTACCATTGAACCCTGTTAACATCTGCAAGTGTGGTTTACCACAGGTCAATAAACTTTACTTTCTGGGGCTTATTAATGCCTTTATTAAATCAGCCACAGGAGAAAGATCACAGGCAATGAGCGGAAAGAAAGACAGAGAATGATATGCAACAAAAGTCCCCAGCTGGAATCAAACTCTCCGGCCACCAGGGTGCCCCAAGAAACAGTAGTTGTTACTCAGCAGCATACAGTAGTGGGAAAATAAAATTATTGTACTGACTCAAAACATTAAGGGAACATTTTGCAAATGGAAATGGGGGTTAATTTGCTGTTTGAGATTAAGATCTCAGAGAATGCAATTCCGGCAGCATGAACAGTGACACATACAATAATAGCACCATCATGCTGCATATGAAGTGGAAATTAGAAATCTACAATTTTAGTACTTTTTGCATCTAACTTTGGAAGAAGTGACAATAATCTATGCTCATCCCAAATTCCAAAAAGACATTCAACAAGCCTGTGAAATCATTTACAACCTCCAGCACCTCAGTGGGTGTGAGTCAAACAGCTTAAATCCATCACTGATAGTGAAACTGATTGCACCTGGAAGTGGCATATAAAATCTAAGAGTGAAGTTCATTAAACAATCAATTCTCTGAGCATGAGATGTATGCTGTCAGTGACCTTTCAGAAAGCTCCAACGTGTCTTCAAAACTGCTTTCAGCTAGTCTTGGAGCTGATGGAAAGAGACAGGCAGGGGCTCTTATCTATAGGCTGCTACTTATTAAACTAATCCACTTTGAAATGAAGCATCACTCTGTTTGGCTGTAAACAAAAGGGTATTAGGGGACAAATCTGACAGCTGGAAAAAAGCAGCTTCAACACTCAAGGTGAGATCAGCACTGATAGGGCTCAAAATTAAATTTCACTTTAATGAGACAAGGAATGGAATAAACCGGGAGCAGGAACGGCAATCTGTGAGATATCCCCTTCTGTTTGTGTATAAATTGTTCATGGTATACAACAGCTTCCCAATGAAATAATGCGGTGGTAGGCTTACGTTCAGACAAGCACAGATGCACACACATCTGCATCCATACACGCACATTCTGTGCACTCCAGAGTGCAAGTACAGACGTGCATAAATCCATCATGTATCAAGCTTGTAGTGCTGCTGAGATGCCTTTACTCATGTTGGTATTTAATTAGCATAAGCTGAGGAGTGATAACGAGCTGATTGAAGGGGATGGGCCACAACATAAGCATTAGCGTGGATCAGGACCTAACCCACTGAGAAGTTGGGGGATGACAATGAAGATGTGAAAAAGGGGCAGCTGTAATCCATTCTCTGGGGCTGAAAGAAGGGGGCTGGGTCAAAAAAAAAAAAAAATCTAGGAAACAAATAGGGAAATGAAGACAGAGCGTCGAGGGAGGCAAAAGGGAATGAGTGGGATGAAGAATGCTAGCTAGCTGGGAAACTAATGTGATGGGTGATTATGCAGGTTTTAACCAGAAATCTGTCTGGGGGATAAACACAGGGATTCTGAATCATCAGAGCTCATTGTGTTTTATTAATGAATTCAAGCAACACTTGCACTGCACTGATGCTGTTGCTTTCTGAACGTGTTGTTGGAACTCCCTGTGGTCTCAGCAGACAGCAGATTTAGTTAAGGACTGCAGGTCCAATACAACCCAGTTTAATCAAATGGCAGGCAAATCAAATACTGAACAAACCAACCGGTTGTTCCAATGGCAAGAATTATGAGAGGGAGGCTAAACGCATTTGCCATCGTGACTAGCAACAATACTCAAGAGCAGAGTCCTGCAACGGGTCGGGTACCCACGGGTACCCGACGGGTTACCCACAAAAACAGTTTCTGACAGTTACAAAATATATTCGTATAAATTAACAGGTATGGGCACGGGTGGAACTGAACTAACACGGGCGGGGCGGCGGGTAACTATTTTCATCATTTTATTGTGAAAAGCAGTGGCTTGACACTTGCGTGATACTTGACTAATTCCGGCTAAATAAACAACGTCTCGGCCACTGTCACTGAGCCGCCCACGCCAGTTAGCTGCTGAGCGTAATGGACGACATAAAATTGAAGTTGGCGAGTGGAGAATATGAAATTGAGGACAATACATCATCAAGGGCCAAGTTGGACGTCTGGGAAAAGTTTGGTTTGCTTCAAGACCAAGAAAATAAGTAGGTAGTGGCTACGCCGTCTGCAAGATGTGCAAAAAAGTTTTAGCTTTCGAGCGCCGCAAGCTAGGTATTTCGTCCCTGAGAAAACACGCAGAGACTTGTTGTGGGAAAGCCGCTGCTGGGTCAATTGAGAGATTCATTTCCAAAAGGAAAAATGAGGTCTGGCTGTGGTATGTTTTTCTTTTTTCCTTTTGCACAACGCACTTGTACGGACTGGTGCATGATTTTATTTTGAAGATTCAAAACGGAAGATGTTTATATGCAATGCCGCTGAATTGATGTTGTCTGTAGCCTTTATCACAAAGGTAAAAAATAAAGCGGTTAAAATGGAGTGAATTGTGTCTGTGCTGTTTATGTAATGACGGATAACGGGTCGGGTAACGGGTCCCTTTATTGACGGGCGGGGCTGGTGCGGGTTTCCAAAATTGGACCCATGCAGGACTCTGCTCAAGAGTGAGTTTGTGTATGAGGTGGTGGCTTTTATTTGTTGGCCTGTATGTCCGTTTTGAAAGAAATGTAAAGACAGAGAAAGACAGGTTAGGGTATAGATAGACATCTGTTGGTGACACTTTGTCGATGTGTTTTTAACCAGCCCCCGAAAAGCACAAAAAAGAACGGGGAATAAAGGGTACATGTGTTACGTAAGAACAGAAGTCTGACACTAGTGAGTCAGGGGAGGGAAGTGGTGAGCGAGGGAGGAGGGAGTGCAGAGGATGAGAGAGGATACTGGCCGAGCAAACAACACTGCAGAACCAGCTGTAGGTTCCAGTGCTGTTCTCTGGAAGACCGTCACAATGACAACATCCACTGCTGTGAAACCCAAAAACATGCTAGACTAGTTTGTGTGTTTATACAGTACATGTGTGAGTGTGCCGTTGAGTGGGGGGTAGCTAGACGTGCAGGGGAGGGTTGTGCTTGTCAGAGCTAGAAGTGGTGATTTGATAGGTGCAGCTGCAGCCGGCATGTCCCCTGCATTTCAATGAGCTGTGCACTTCGTCTCTTCACTGTCCTCCAACTACGTCTCTCTCTCTAGCCTTGCTTTTTTAATTCCTGTCCTGCTCCCACTTCTGCTTCTGCTGTTGTTCTGCTCATTTAGCAGTCTCTCTTCCATCTTTTCCAGACTGATGTTTGTCTTTTTCCTTAAGGATTCTGCTTGTTCAAAGTAATCTCACACTGTTCTCTTCCTATTTGTTTATTTTCAACGCTCTTCTGTCTCCATCCAATCTTCTCCTCTTCCTTCACACTTTTTGTCTCACTTCTCAACACTCTCGGCCTCCTCACACTCAACTCCTGACTCCCTTAGCTCTTCTGATGGAACTGTTTGTCCCCAGTATAATGTGTCTCTCAGCAATAGGGGAGCAATTAATAGGCCACACAAGTCATGAGCACAAGTGCATATGTACTGAACTTTGCTGAAATTCACTGCAAATTGCAAGTAAATACATTTGACTGTTGCTGAACTTTTCATTTCAAAACAACACACAGATTTGTTTAGCATAGCTAGGCAACGCTGTGTGCAAAGCATGATGTTTTCACAATTCAAAAACCTGTGAATGGCAACATCAGTGGATGCTTTCACCAGGGTTAGCTGGCAAAAGACAGGACTCCATAGGGGTAAAAATAAATAGAGACAACAAATTTCTGGATGTCCCCTTTTCCTTTGTTCTCACTTGAATTTTGAGACTTTCAGTCCCCTATGTTGTGCCTCTCACCGTGTGTCCCGGTACGTTGTTCCACATCTTCATTATTGGCCTAGAGATGACTCCTATTTCCCTTTTGTTGCCCTCTTTATTTAGCCTTACCCTTTTATCTCCCTCTGTTTTTCACCTCATGCTGAGAGCATTTGTATATTTTTCCTTATTAGTACGCCTTGCATTTATCAAATTTTGCCTTCTCTCCCTCGTACATCAAAAGCCCGGAGTGAAACAACGATAAAGAAAGACACAAAAAAAGGAATGAAGATGTTTTAAAACAGAAAGTAGAAGAATGAAAGATATATGCTTTTATGATATTCTGAAGCAGAGAAAAACAGTGGGACCCTTATATGCACCCAGTCTCTAGCCCAGAGGAAATGTATCACACACAACATGCAGTATGATGATGATGCGGTGTGTTGGGAACACTGCACTCATTGATTCCTTTGGGAGGACGATATCTCAGCATGTAGACAGCACTACAACAGCCACCCTCAGCCTCATGGGAGCCAAGTATCATCCACAGAGATGGAAAAGGCTACCAAACTGATATGTGGCTGCGGCTCGATGACTACAGGCAGAAAGAGTACCCATGGGATCCAGAAATAAGGCAAAACTAAAAGTAGTGCACAAGTCTCTGATTAGAGGAAAACTATATTGCCTACCTATAACCCTGCCGAAAATACAGTCGCAGAAGAACTTGGCCTGTGTTGTGATT
Source organism: Pagrus major (assembly GCF_040436345.1). NCBI lineage: Eukaryota > Metazoa > Chordata > Actinopteri > Spariformes > Sparidae > Pagrus > Pagrus major. The sequence goes on from NC_133217.1 coordinate 13,573,807, forward strand.
TATTTATGAAACAATTTGTGATTGACAGAAGACATTTTTTGCAAGGACTACAGCACTTTAACATATTAACAAACTTCCTGTGCACACTTATAAATGGATAAACCGACAAGTTGGAAAGTCTGAGTTAGAATAGCTTGCGAGCGAAAACACAACAGGGCTATAAAGGCAGACTAGTGAGTAGATGAGGTCTCATATTTGTTGTATAGACGTTTAATGTCCCTGACAACCTATGTACCCTCAATACGCCAGCTGTTAGCAACTGCTTTTTTAAGACACATACAAGCTCAAAAAATCATACACGGGGTATTTTCTTACAGATTTTATGTTGTGTAACAAGACATGAAAATCCCATAAATCTATGTAAACCACAGACCTTAATCCAGAACCAAAACTCACTTCCGAGTTTTAAGGCTCGTCCTGCAGTATTCTTTTGTTTCAATGTTGGCTCACTGTGCTGCAGGTGTGTTTAGACTTTTGAATATCTTATTCTGCCTATATAACCACATCATCTTGTTGTCAGCCACGTTCAGCCATCGATATTTCAGGTTTAAAGCCTCACTCAATCACTCACCATCACATGAGGGTGGAGGCCCTTCAAACTCCAAGTGCGTCCCCAATCGGCAGGTCAGAATGCTGTTTCCACTCAACTGGTAGCCTGGAAGACATCGGTAGCGCACTATATCACCTGAACAGAGAGAAATGGAGAAGGGAGAGGTTCAGTCAATGACGATTCAGAGATGGTGGCAACAATCCATATGATTGATACAAACCACAATGTTTTCATACACCACAGCAGTGTTCCTTTGCCAGGATACTGGATATGAGACAGAAGTAATCATGATCTAATGTTTGTCTCAGTGAAAGAAAAAGTTAACAGTGGGGAAAAGTACCATAATAAATCCCCACTGGGGATCCTATAGATGAAACACTAGTGTTGCTGCCTTTGTGTGTCTGAATAATAATGAGTCGAGGAGGTATGCAAATAAACAGATAAGGAGAAATAATCTCCATTGTCTTCTACAGGAGAGAATGAGAGCACCTGCATCAAATCCCTCTGGCTTTCTCATTATTTTGTCATAATCATTTATACTGCAGCCTCAAAACTCCCTGGGTTATGTAGTTTAGGTGTGAGTCTGCATTCACTACCACTGCCTTATGAGATTTGTAGTCAATAACTGAGTCAGTGAACCTGAGGCAATGCAAACTGACAGTCAAGTTAATAAGCAGTGTTGGGGTCGTTACTGAAAAAAAGTAATCCATTACACAGTACTTTTTAAAAAAGTAATGCCTTACTTTACTTTGTTACTCGCTGCTTAAAGTAATTAGTTACACTACTAGTTACATTACTTTTGGATTACTCCATGACATCACCTGAGATGCACCATACCTTAATTGCCAATTAACACTATAAAATTAAACAAGATGCTTTTGTTGCTAATTTTTGCTCAAAGTCAAGCCTTGCCTGTTTTGTTGGTGTTGGACTCGGCAGCATCTTCTCTTCAGCATCACTCTCGGTCTGATCTTTAGCAGCCACTAGCTTCATGCTAGCATGTTGCCGCTGCAGGTGCTTGGTCAGGTTGGAGGTTGTGTTGGCAGCGGTGGATAGCTGTTTCTGCCCCGGGCACAGCTTACATTTCACAGTCAAATTTTTTTCTTTTCTTTCTACAAGTTCGAAGTAGTGGCCGAATTTCCATCTCTCAAATGATGTTTCCATTCTGTCGCCTCTACTCTCCTTCCTCGTCTTCGTCTTTCGCTCGTCTTCTGCTCCTGCTCGAGTCACGTAACGAAGGAGCGTTGCGTAAGCACGCATAGAAAGGGACGTTTGATTTGTGTTTTCAGTCCTCCCATAAAGAAGCGCAAGTAACGAGATAATTTTTTCGTAACTGTAATGTGATTACTGAAGTTATCAACAGTAATACCCCCAACACCGTTAATAAGTAAGGTGAATTTAACAATTCCACAAGTCAGGATGGGACCAACATGTAATACCAAAGTAGTGCCTTGACAGCAGTACTTGTGCGCATCTATATGTGTATGGATATGTCCTTTTGTGACAGTGTTTCCCACCTACCAATTTTGAATTCTTTGCTTGCCATCAGGATCTCTGCATTAGGAATGATGGGCGGTGGCAGGCAGAACTGTAGTCTGTAAGCTGTAAAGACATGGAGGGAATCAAACACAGAATATGTGCAAAATATCTGGTAGAAATAAGGATCAAGTGAGTGAGTTTTACATACCTTGATAGTTGATATGAAACAGTCCACCCTTCTCTGTGTTACTACGGAAACGTATCAGTACTTGATTGGATGTGCTACTGGGCGGATCATTGGGCTCTCCATCGGTGAACACTCCCAGTTTCCTGGCTGTCTCCTGTGGACCATCCCTAAAGGGAAAAAAAGGTCACAGGTCAACTGTTACTTCAAATATAACATCACACTTGAGGAAAGTAATGATAATTAACCATGGAGATTTTCTGTCAGCAGCCTCTTATCCAATGCTAAAACACCTCGTGGCTCTGTGACGCATATCAGTGAGAAAACCAAACAACACTACGTGCCAGATTATAGTCGAGCGGCTTCCAGCAGCAGAGTATAACCAAGCTGCTCACTTCATCATACCCAAAGCAATTACTCCAGGCTGCTCTGGGTGATTATGTTGAAATAAGGTAAAAATTACAGATAAGCATGGAATGACAGGTCTGGATTGCGCCGTCCCTGCTAACTGCTATCCAATGGGAGTGTCTCTGGAAGCTGTGGCCCAGCCTTGGCAGTCCCCTGGCGTGGCCATGGCCGATTAAGCCAGCTCCCAGATTCCTGCCGCAACCATTCAGCTTAAAAACCATCTGTCTTTGGCTGTCAGACTGGGCATGGGAGATTACAAGCAGCTCTGGAAACGGCTGGCTAGGGACTGCTGCCTGACAGCACTCTGGCCAAGCCGCCATTACGGGGCCCATTTCCTTGGCTCAGTAGTTCAGTGGATAGATACACAGCGGTGGTAACTGGAAACTGGGGAACATGATAGTCCCCATCTTGGCGCTGCATGAGCTTGCTGGGAAAGATCAACACAGCCGGGGCCGTTTACAGAAGAGCAACAATATGACAGAAAATAGACATTTTGGCTCACTTCGGCCATGTCGACTTTGTGACACAAACTCTCCACAGACTAAAGAATCTTCACACAGATTTCTATAAGCAGCCTACTCCGTAAAACATAGATGTCACCCGACGCCATGTGGACTTTTCATGTGGTCGTCAAGTTGCCAGGTTGGCTGCCAGTCATATCTCCGGTCTCACAGAGAGCTGGGACCTTTGGAGCTTGTCTCAGGGAGAGGGGATCAACTGGGACTGGCAACCATCATGCATGCAAAATCCTGTCTTTGGTTGCACATATGGCAGGGCCTAGCCATGCATTATGGAGGTGATGAAAGGAAGCTTTACCCTTTGATACCCAGTCAGGCAAAAAGACATACACCTTCCAAATAAACGCCCTGACACACACATTAACAAGAAAACAAGAGCACACACATATTTCCACCAGCCAAAACCTACTCTCAGTCTCCCTCTCTCTTCTTTTTACACACACTTATTTAAAGAGGTGGGAAACATATTCCACCGACTGCTCTGATTGATCCTCCATGGCTTATTGCATTCACTACCTGTAAGGGTTTGGGATACTTCCTGCAATGCAGTAGAGGCGGATATGGAAAAAAGGTGGAGGAGTAACAGGTTGAAAAGTAGTGGGTGACAAGGCATTGAAAAAAGGGACTGAAATTAAAGGCAATGCAGAGGTGATAATAATGACAAAATGGAATTGCAAGTAAATTAATACATTTTGATGGCACTTTGTTACATGAAGTTTGGAGTTTGGCCTTGAGATGATGGTATTATGAGAAAATTGGTGAAAATATAATTTCAGCTTACCCACAAACAAAATTTAACATCTTCAGGTATTTTAAAAGGCTCAAAATATACACAGTATTCTAATAAAAGAAACTTCAACAAATCAAACAAACAAATCACTTCTTCTTACCAGACAGTGATGAAGTCGTGTGGCCCATGAACCTGAAGCAGGGTGAAATTGAGTTTGATGCCGAATCCAGGAGGCACGGTGATCAGCCAGGAGCAGTCCGCTGAGCTAGGGTACTCCTCTGGGTAACCAGGGGAGAAGATGGTCCCATTGTCTGATGTGATGTTCCCACCACATGGCACTGAGGGAGGGAAGGGAAAGGGCGAAAGAGAGGAAGAGTGTATATATATATATATATATATATATATATATTTCATATACATATATATATATATTTATATCAGTGGGACAGGAATACAACAGGACAGATTCATAATTCAGCAGCAATCGGTGAAAATAGGGGATTTTTCATCCCCATCTTCTTCCGCTTCCCTTCTCAGTGTCTCTCTCCCCCTCTCCTTCACTCTTCGTCGAGTGCCCAGGCGCTTGTCTGAGCTAAAGATTAGCCAGTAAAGCCTGTTAGCAAGTGGGGACTTGGATGGAGTGTTTTGCTAAGATAAGGCCTCAACCCTTTCCCACTGGGGGTGAAGAGAGAGAGTGCAGAGATGAGGCAAGGGGTTAGTGTGGACTGGGCTCTTGAGGTTTGTGTGTTTTTGTACAGTATGCGTGTAAGGGGTGGATATGCATGCATGTGTGCGCGGGAACAGGAAAGTTAAAACAGCATGTGGATGTCAGTAATGAAAGCACCATTACCTCACAAGTCAACTAATGTGAAATATATCGGGGTTAAAAAAATACACTAACACTCACTCAGACATAAGATCCCCCCCCCATCCAGCCTCAAATCTTCATGCATTGAAAACCGTAACCATATTTCAAACATTCCTCAGGAACTCTAACCAACTTAACGATTACAAAGCTTAACATTCCCTTAGAGAAACCCCGTATGGTGGAGCGGGAAAAATCAGGAAGGAGTGGTAATCGCAGCAGTGCAGAAATCTCAAGCAACCCATACACAGCATCCAGCTTAACGGCACACCCATGGATGCCTATGGGTGTGCAATCATTCCCAAAGCAGAGATTGCATGTTTTATCCCTCTGTTTCTCTCTCAGGTTATATGTGTGTTCATGCTATACAGATGCCTGCTTTAGCCCTGTGGCTGATAGGCCACTCTGCTCCTGGCTCACCTGTTAAATGAGCTATCGATCAGACAATTGATTAAACCCAGGACACTCTATGTAGTTGGACCTCTGGCTCATGGCATCAACTGGCAAGCTACTTAAACCGTATGTGTAAAGAGGGTGTTGTTGCTTGAAGGGTTAGCTGGGAACTGCAAACTTGAGACAGTGTTGCATTTTTCTTAAAAACAAAATGGTAAACAGTAAAGGACAATATGCTGTATACAAATATAGCAAATGGATTAGGGATGACAAAGGACGAGGAGATGACACAGCCAAGGTTAAGTGAGGAGAAAAGTGGAAAAAAAGGAAGGACATAGAGCAAAGCATTTTATAGACACAAGGTGGTGTGATGCTGATGCCAAGACAAGAAGGTAATTAAAGGTAAGGTGACAAAATACATGTATATGTGTAGCTCATTCATCTCCGGGGAAAATCCATGTAAACACTGTTGTGTTGTGTGTTGCCAACATTGCTATTCACAGTATTATCTGGGAGGAGCTGTGCTACAAAGATAAATACATTTAGTTTACTGAAAACTGAGACATTTTGTCATTTGCAGTAAGTTTAAATCTAATATGTCAATAAAACAATAAAGCAGCAGTGTGTATGTGTGTGTGTGTGTGTTAAGATATATTTATGCCATTAACAGTGAAGCATCTCTAATCACTTCATCTCCTGGTACATCACTTCCTCGCACCAGGTCACAGCCTTAATGCCAATGTAATTACACTCACAGTCAGAAGCATCAGGCTATCTTGTCCTGGTCATTTTAGAAAGCAAATGCATAGAACATTGCCCAAACACACACACAAACACTTTTCACATATATGTTGTCATTTTCAGCTAAAATGCACACACAAAAACATGTAAATATATGTGAAGAAGTTGAAATACACACTATTACACTGTTATGTGTATATTAAATGCTGTATATTATCACAGCATATTGCATTGGTACAAGATGTATTGGAATTGCATACATTATTATATAAATACATTTTGCATTGTGTACTGGGATACAGTCTACTGCAATATGATTAATATTATATAAATGTATTTGATATAATACTCATTTTCCTGCACAAACCAACACACACACACACACACACACACACACACACACACACACACACACAGGTAAGAATTCTCGCCTAATAATCTTCTGTGAAAATTGAAAAGGCCTATACAAAAGAAAAAAGCTGTGAGAGAATAAACTCTATCTCCGTTCTCACTGCCTTTTCACTCTGTTGCTCCATTTCTCCCTCACATTTATCTCCCTGCTCGCCCATTCAAAGTTCCGGTGTCATGGCCATCACCTCCCTCTGTAATTTTGCCAGCCTCATTGAATAATCGACAGCTGGAGCGTGAGAATGTGGGTCAAGGACGAGGCAAAAGAAAGAGCACCCATTACTTTTCTTTTCAATTTAGCCCCTCTTTTATTCATCTTTTATTTGTCTCCATTCCTGTATAGCACAGTATTGATTTTCAGTGAGGAATGCTTTGCCTCATTAGCGGGGGATGATAATTCAGTATAATTTCATTATTCATAATAGGTAATCATTATCTCCATAGCCGTACTTCACACTAATGATGTAATAGCTCAGTGCGTTCTAAACAGGAAGTTATCATGTTATTACTTTGGTTCTGTGTCCATGAGGCAGTATAGTCCGCCACTAGTTTTTAAGAGTACTTATTGTTCAGATTAAGAAATGTGTTCAATTTGCAAATTATTTGGATTTTGATATGACAAATCTCACATCCCTTACCTTCACAGCGAGGGAAAGGGTGATCCCAGTTGCGGGTGGTGCCGTGCTCACAGGTGAGGATGGAGTGTCCCATGAGTTGGTACCCAGGCAGACACTCAAAGGAAATAGACTGGCCCACATTGAAGCCGGCACCCACCACCACCCCGTAGCGGAAAGGCTCTGGATCAGGGCACTCCTGTAACTCGTAAGCTGAGGGAAGGAACAGAAACATACATCAGTCTATTCAATGGAAATTCATTTTTCTAATAACAATCATGTAAGTTCTAAAATTAACCCACACAAAAAAGTAAATACTGTAATTTAAAGTAAATCAGAAAGTAATTGCCAGTAAATGCTTATTAGGTTAAAGATCACTGTGGCCACCTGCTGTACGGACATAGACCACTTGTGTGCTTCAGGTTCTTAGCAATTGACTGAAGCGAGCAATCAATTCACACAGCAACAACAAATTTCCCTCAACATGTAAATGCTCTTTCTCCACTATTTCTTTTCCATATTTAATTCCCCTTTCTCATCTCTCTGTTGTTCTTCATCCTTGTGCTCAACCACCCACTGACCTCCTCCTCCTCCTCCTCCTCCTCAGACAGAGGTTTCAGAGGAGAAAAAAAATGCCAGGGGCGGTTTGACTTGTGCCGGAGGAGTATGATGCAGTAATCAGAAGAAGTGTGGGTAAATAATTTGTACTCATCCCCCCCCCCCAGCCAGTGAGCCTTGAAGAGCCAGGATATAAATATGACTAAAGAAATTGATTTCTATGGATCACAGCTTCCCTTTGTAGGAGATAACTCATGCAAATGCTACAAAAGGGGGGTATTTGCAAATATAATGCTTGATTTATATGCTAATGTACACATAATTATGTAAATGCATAATGCTACCTTTCGATTTGCCGGCTCGTTTGTTGAATCACAAAATACAAACTTTGTGTGCCTGTTGCATTTTCAGACAAGGGCAATTTATTCCTTGCAGCTATGTGGATATGCAGTCAGGCCTTTTATTGGCACATGGTGAAGAAATCTTTTAAATGATCAACACTTTTATATACCAAGATTTATAGGTATAGGAATTTACTGGCTCTGTGGGCTGATAAGTCTGACACAGTCTGTTCTCAGGCTAATTCAGTAATGTTATAGCTTTACATGTCCCAGTGAAGTGACAGTAATTGCACATAAATGAATGTGAAGAAAAAAAGGCAACACTCCAAGAGATGATTTTTCGCTGCTACAAGGCATTATTCATCTCCGTGACTTTCATTCTTACAGTGATTATATGATGTCAGTTGAGGGAAATAGCTCTGACCTAGTAGTAGTAGTAGTTTTAGAAATTGTGACATAAAAAGGTGGTGTAGAGCAGTCAAAAAGCCCCAGCCACACTGAAGAAATTACTAATTTGATCCAGCTTTGCAGAAGAAAATGACTCAAAAACACTTACAGCCTCAGCCTTACAATTAACAAAATTATGTCTTAGTGCTTATGCTCATTATTATAAATATATACAAACCTATTTTTGAAAATCCTAAGGCTGATCATTATTTCCTGCTCCAATCTTCTGCATCTTTAACTACTTTTTCTACACATGATCCTGTTTAGTCTCTTACCCTGGTATTCAAATCTGAACCCCGGTTTGTTCTGTGAATGATCACTATGGAAATATACTGTGGTCTCATGAGAAGTGGTGAGGAGGGACGATGGAATATCTTGGCCACTGAATCGGCCGATTACTGCGCTTGTATCAAGGGGCCCATTGCGGATCTCAAGGAAATCATGGTTGGCCTCAGTGGAGAAGTTGAGGAACTGCATGTGGGCTCCTGGGAAAAGAAGAAATGACAAATATTGAGAAAAAGGTAGCAGGAAGTTGATAACAGAATTGCCATCCTCTTCCTGAAATACTACCACAGTGTTCTTGCACAATTTTTAGAGTGAAAGTCAAGGATTTCAAGGCCTTTTTAACACCTTAACATTTATAAATTAAAGGTCCCATATTATGTTCATTTTCAGGTTCATACTCATACCATTTTGGGTGTCTATCTACTCTATCTCCCCATCTCGGCTCATCCCTAGCTTGTTAGCTAGCTAGCAACCACAACTGATAATAACAGAAGTATGATACATAACCAGACGCCAACTTCTGTAGCAAGCCAACACGATGTACATGTAACATAAAGCTTCTATTAATGGTGGTGTCTCTCATTGTCTAATACCAATCTAAGTTTTATGGTAGGCTACTGTGCGTGACAACTTCCCCATCAGCCTTAAATGCACCATCTTTAAATGTATTAGGTACAGCAAATTTAGGGTAAATTAAAGAAAATGTATGACCTTAATTTCCTTAATTTTGTTTTAGACTTATTGAGGAGCTGCGTGAACACTGTACCTAACCCTGCACAGGATCTCGGATCTAAACAGTTTAAGGATATGTACCTACACACATCCAGCTCTACAAGTTGTATAATTAAAGGTTCTTGAGTGTGGAAATGCCTGCAAGAGCCTCTTCATTATGCTCACCATAACCAACTGGCAGGTAGATTCTCCAGGTGCAGTCACTGTTGCTGGGGTAGTTGCCAGGGAAACCAGGACTGAGAATCATGCCCTCCATCTCCTCCCTGATTCCACCACATTGAGCTGGAAGAAAGCAGACAAAGCATTTCATTAGCATCTGCAAACAGTGACTCTCTCAGATTAAAATAATAATGTCTCCTTTCTCCAATCAAATATGGTTAAAGTTTTATTATTAATAACGAAAATGCTGTTAAAGAATGAAGTGATGTAAAAATGACTTAAATTTCCGTACCATCTCATCAAATGGAAAACTTTATGTCACTATTAAGGAACTCTGGAGCTATTTACTTTCTACTTGAGGTATCAAGGTGCCACAGAGTGTATCTTTTGCTGCTCTAACCCTTTCATCTTAAACCAGAGATGGATAAATGTTGTAAATGTCTTGACTGAAATCAAGGACTTTTCAAAAGAAAAGAAAAAATTAGAAAAAAGTGGAATGGAAATACTAAGTAAAAGGGATGATGAGATCAAGATAGATGAAAAGAGCGAGAGATCCTGACACCAAAATAAAAAAAAAGATGAAAGGATACTGAAACTAGTGGTAAAAGAATTAGCTGACTCAAGGAGAAATAGACAGACAGAAGTACTGGTAAGGGAAAAAAGCAAACACAGTGAAGAAGATTAAGAAATAAATGGGACAAACAGGGGATATAAGCCAGAGGAGGGAGAAACCACACAGAGAAACTCGGGGTGCTGTACCAGTGTGTTTCTGTGAAGAACGAGTGAGGGGTTAAATGTTATCCTATAGCAGCACAAAATGCCCGAGGTAATCAGGAAACTGCTGATGCCTGCGAACACGATGAATCTTCCCTCTACTTCAACGAATCAGGGTCTGAGATGGAACTAATTAGGCAATAGTAGGTTGTTCCAATAAGTGGGACTCGTTTGTCAAGGCACTTTCACAGAAAGGAGGAATGAAGGTGCAAAATGGAGAATGCAGTTTCATTCAGTGTGTGCATTCAGCTTTTACTTTTTTGGTTATATTTCCGATTTTCATTGTTTGCTGATGGACTCAAGAGCTAGGTTATGTCAGTCAAATTATGTGTTTCCATGTATGAGCTGTGAAACAATATTGGAAATCTCAAATGTACAAAAGTTTGTCACCTACTGTATTGCCTCATAAGTGGATATTTTCTAAAAGCTCAGAGTTCACAACTTGTAACATGTTTATTCATTTTCTCAGATTTGGCAGAGGCCATGAAGTTTATATTTTGGTGGATGGTAAGTTAATATAATTTTAGTATAGAGATGTTCTTTGTAAATCTATAATATGTATGAGGAAAATGTGGATATTCCTAACAGCCTATTCTTTTTTATGCCTTTGCATTTCCTACATAATGTTGCCCGCTTGCTAGCTTGCAAAATTGTTAGTCTTGATGGCTTCTACATGCTGTTGCAGAGCAGCGACGACTTAAACTTAAAAGCCAAGCATAACCGTGAGCTTACGACTTCCATTTGTAGGCAGCATATCTACATATGATAATGGTAATTCAATTATGCATTCATTCACAGGATGATGATGAAGAAGATGTTTTCACACATCTCTGAGACTTTACACTCGGACCTTGATCTGAGATGTTCTGCATATTGTTTGGAATAGTTAGCTTTTATGTTCACCATAGAACAAAGTTAGACCGTGAAAAGATGTAGACATAGAAGAGAAGATAAAAGGACATGGAACCAAATGAAGGAAATTAAGGTATTGTTACCTATACAGAGAGGAGGTGGGTAGTTCCATCGTCTGACGGTTCCAGGCATGCAGGTGATATGCGAGTTCCCCTACACGAGCATCCACGCGCCAATGAATGAACACGCACGACACAAAGACAAAAATTGCAACAAAGAACGGGAGATTGATTAGTTTGTTCTCCCCGCTGCCACTCATCTGTTGCTCCAGTTATTTGAACCTGCTGCCTGTCTCCACATGACTTCATGCAGTGACTAAATCACTAAATCCATCTGAAGTGACAGGGAATAATAGAGAGGGAGCATCACAGGCATAGAGAGGCGATCTCATATATTTCAGTACTTCCAAAATAAGAAACACTGCATTTTGAAAGCTCTGCAGTTGAGTTACAAAGCTAATTCACCATAAATATAAAACATTTGATAATGACAAAGAAATTAGGGCACCTACTGTAATACATAATACTGGATGGGTTAAAAACGGACACCAAGACAACATGCAAGTGTAAACTTTTGAATTGTTATTATGTACTTTTAAAAAAGAGGCATTACAGATTACTACTGCAATGGTTGATAATGACTTCAGATATTTTCAAGCTTGAGGGATGATATTTTGATTTCCTTTTACTTTATGTACCTATATCTGTGGCCTGAATTTAGGTCATATGTAAGGTCATAATCATAACCATAGAATTTCTAGTAGATAAATGAAGGAAGCAACAAGGTACCTAAAAAATAATTGTGGTAAAGCAATTTCATTAAACTGGGCGCAGTCTGCAGTGAGCCCAATCCTGGTGCAGTGTGATGCAAAGTGAAGGAGAGGCTGGATATCTGTGTTTTAACAATATGACTGATGCAACTTGTCCAAAAAAAATAAATATCTATAACTAATGCTGACTCTAATTTAAGTAATTTAACTTATATCTGGGTACATTTACATAATACTCCTGGAAAATGCCTTTAGTGCAAATTCTCTGAGAATTTCTGGTCATTTACATGATTGCAAGTTAGCAGCATTACCTCAGCTCCCTGAAATAATAGAAAATATTATTTGATTATAAATAGGAAATGGGTGAAATAAATCTTTGCCGGAGCTCTGGATGACTGTGATTCCTTCCCATGATAAATCACATTACATATGAAGTAATTACTTTGGTAAACGAGAAAGAAAAAAAAAGTAATTTAAATCATTTTTCGAAAGATCATTTTATAGCTAAAATCTGCTTCTCATTCTGATGCTATTAAACTTTACAAAAACGCTGTCAGAGCTATTGGACTAATGTCTATATTACAGTTAAGAAATGTAAATCAAAACCAGTCAAAAAGAAGGAAGTGACATAAGTCAAATGTAATACTTCTGGATGAGAACAGTGAGAGAAGACTGGTGGAAAACACAGTATCCAGTGTGTTCCACAGATGTCACCAACTGTCTCCTGTGCAGAGACATGCAGAACACAGTCAATCTGGACCAAAACCTATGAGTTACAGTCAGTAGATGAACTTTTAAAATGCCTAAATGCTACATCATCCAGGCCATCCAGTCTACTGCAGTTTATTTTCTCTGACAGTCTGCTTTATCCACTACTGTGATACAGTATGTTATCACTGCTTGAGCAGAAAACCGAAGAAAAGGAAAACTGACAGGAGTGACACTGAAAAAAGCAACATAGTTTCATGATCATTTATGCGCAAATCATATCAGAAGCTGGGAGATGTTACCTGTAGAGTATATCCAGGTTCACACTGAAAGGACACCACATTATTCATCTGAAGACGCTCCCCAACCTTAATGCCATTCATAGGAACCACAGGCTCTGGGCAGTTGGTCAGAGACACCGCTGAGGGCACAAAGAATAAATAAAAATACATGTCAGAGAGAGAAAATAATAAAGCCTATTTAATAATTATACAGAAATATAAAGTACATGGTTAAATTATAATTCAAAATGTAACTACAACATAGCAGGAAATATGTCACACCTCAAGGAGAAACACAGCCAGCAAGAAACATGTGGTCAGGATGGTATGAACTGTTTTCTCACTTACTCTTGTATTCCAGCCTGAATCCAGCTGCAGACACGCTAATATCAGAGAAAAAGTGGAGGTAGAGTTGGTTGGAGGTGCTGTTGAGGAGAGCTGGGACCGTGGTGCCTTGGAGAGAAGATTAATAGTGGAGTTTAGCAATGCTATCTCCTGAATAGGCTAACCATAACTAACTGCATAAGCTACTGGCAAATATCTAAAAGCTTGTTTCTTTAGCCGAGTTATAGAGTATGTCTCTGCATGCATGCAGCAAAAATGTATGCATGCCTGACTTTTCATGGGTGCATCAGGTTATTTGGGAAAGCAGATGCATAACAAAGTGGCCTTCACACTTTTTTAAAGAAAAGGAAGGGAGGCATTTGTATGTAAGCAGCTGAAAATAAAGAGAAAGAAGCATTTTCTACAGAAACAGTGTGACCTAAAATTGGTCGTTTAATAACTTGAATTTGTAAGTCTGGCATTTCTCTTTCATCTGTTTACTTCAGGGTACATCTAACATTTACTTTTGGTCTGAGTCCAAGCACAAACAAAAGGAGAATTCTCTTTCCGTTATCCTCACTATGAGAAGAGTAACACAGATACTGTAAACAAACGTTCACTGTAACTCCACACAAATAAGGCCAACCATCGTAGAAATATATCAAGATTTTGCCATGGGAAGAAAGGCAATTTCCCAAGAGTACACTGGCTGCCTTCATTTACTCTGAATTTAATTTAGCAATGTTTCCAACTGTGCCAAATGAGGGGCTCTTTTTAAAATACAGCATGTGATGGTTAACAAATATAGTATATGTTCCAGGTCACATGCTGCTCTGTGAGAACTGAGTAGACTATTAGGTAGCTTCAATGCTCTTGGCAGATATAGATATGGGCTTTAAAAATCTCCTTTATGACATGACATTTAGGAAAATAAATGCACCCACACAAACACAGACTGTATGTACAGCAATACCTGAGAAGCTGCCAAGCATGGTGTCAGTGTTGTCTCCTCCGTCGAACACCTCCAGTGAGTCCCAGTTCTGCTCTGTGACAAAGCTGATTACCTGGATCTGAGACAGGGAAGAGTTAAAAAAAAAAAAAAAAATGGATGGGATTTAGGAGGCAGAGCAGTAACAGTAGGGTCAAGGATATGTATGTGTTGGGAAATCAAATGTGAGGTTGAAGGATTGAAGATTTATGAATGAAGAAGCATGGCCATTTGGCTCGTAACCCCTTTCATTTATAAAATGGCTGTTGTCTTAGCCCTGACATAGGACACAAGCTTTTTCTAAGTGCAGGACAACACCTGCAAATCCTCTTATCTATCATCATCATTATCATTCAGTGTTTCACAGGATCAAACATTGTTTAGCGTGCCTTGATAGGTAGTCTCAAATGACTAAATACACCTTTCTTTTTCCATTGTATGCTGTTCAAAGTGAATAAAAAGGTAAAAATAAAATGATAAAAGCTCTGAAGGACTTAACAAATAGCAATAGTTCAGAATTCTCATGAAAGCAACAGCCATTGTGCAATAGACATTAGAATGTCTTTTCTTTACCTTAAACAACCTGTTGAAAGGCTGTGTTCTATTGGTGGGCACTGTAATAAAGAAAATTGTGTAATAGCTGCAGAGAACGTTGAAACTGATTTTGCTCTTGAACACTAACCAAAGTTGTTTAATTGCCAGAGGCCTTACAAATTAAAATAAATAAAGAATGAGTGAAAGAGGCCACACTCTGCCATTTAGGCTACTATATCCTTGAAAGAAATGTATCCATTTTTTCAACAGTACATGAGTTTTGCTTTTTTTCTTTTTTGCTCTCTCCAAGCCTTCCTTTCAGTTCCCTCTCACATCCATTCCTCAGCCTTCTCCTCTGCCTCTGATAGTTATAGATCGGATACGAGCCAATTAAAGGGGCGGTAGCGGCTCTGGCGCATCCTGGGGAGACGACGCAGATCACAGATTGATCTTTCATTAGGGGGGCCGCAGCAAATGTGCCAGCGAGGCATCCCGCTCCTTTAAGTTCTCTTCCTGATCGTGACACTCCAATCTAATGTGTCTCTGCTAGTTGGTACAAGGGGAGCAACAGGGGGAAGAAGAAAGAGGTCTGAAAGTGATGAGGTGGAATAGAAATAGCAGGTATGAGGAGGATTCAGACATCACATTTTGGTCACAGGCTGTGACCCGTCTGCTGTGAAGTGTGGGTATGTGGCGGTCTCCTAAAGAACACAAACTCTCATATATCACTACCAAACTATTCTGGTTCCAGTCAGGTATCCAAATGTTCAAGGGTCCATTCAGAGGGTGTGCAGTACAGTGCAGTACAGTGCAGTCAGCTCTCTGTTCTTATTCTTGGGCTAATTCACCTCAAAGCTATTGCGATGTTATTATGTAGTGCAGCACGTGTGCCTGTGGGCCACCTTGTGTATTTGACCTGCAAGGACAGTCAGCTGAGGTAGAGGAGCTAATAGATGAGGGACGGCACTGAGGTCATTAGCCACAGAGGCTGAAGCATAAGCCTAAAAACTTTCCGTCAGGCAGATCCGCAGGGACGTCTGCCCAGGCTCCTGGTGGAGTTCCATCACACACGCGTCAAAGAATAAGAATATGCAAACCGAATTAACTCCCAAGAATGGAAAGTAAAGTAATTGAAGAGGCAATTATGTACAAATTTATTTCAGTTTGTGCTATCTGAAGTTTCTGGTATAGTGATCTGCCAAATTAAATTCTGAGACTCTGTTAAGCATATAGACTATCATTTAGCAACTCTCCTGTGCCCTGAAAACTTTAAATGCTATTCCTTGATATACTGTGGGTAGCTCTGTTCATTAGCCCATGTAAGCTGAAAACATATTCCCACATAGGAGCTTGTTGTCAAGACTGTGCAGAGCTGTAAAGGTGACAGGTAAATAATATATTTAAGTGCCTTCAATAGCCTGGACAGAGACTGTTTTAAAAGGGGGTTACTCAATATGTTTTAAGTGAGCTCATACAGTTGGTCACTGTAGCTCAGCCTCCCTGTTTCTTTTATATCTGGTGTGTAGCAAGGTTACATTTTTATGAATCTGCAGTATACTTGCCATTAATGGATTTCCCTTTTCCTTCTCAAAACAGTCCGTTGCTTCTTATAACATCTAAAATCTTTGATCTGAACACTAAACGGTTTTCACCCTTGTTCATCATGAGCTAGTATCCTGACTTTCTGACTTGTTAAACAGAACCTTCGGGGAAGCAATCTGTGGTAACAGTTTGGAAAAGGGCAGGTACTTATCATCAAAAATACTTGGTGACTGGACCAACCATCACCGTCGAACACAGGCTAACTTCAACGAATCAGATCAATAGTAGGGGAGTTGGTAAATTGGTAAATCAAGCTTTTGTCACAGCCAGATGGGAGAAGAGCAAAAATATCTTTTCCATTGAGAAAAGCCTTAAAAATAGCACTGCTGTTCTTTGCCCAATTTAATAAACTCTAAATGATCATGTAACTGATGGTATTGCAGCATCTACTTTAATCTCTTAAGGAAGAGGACCTCTACCCTAATACCCTTACGTCCTTGGGCTGCATCTGGATTGATAAATATTGGGTTTTTTGATGGGTAGAGTATTTACGCTCTTGTTAACAGAATATGTCTCAGATTTACTCATAGACTTAAGCCATTTTTGAGGAGGTAGGTTAATGCCAGGTTATACAAACCTGGATCCCTGATCCTTCAGGAACAGTTATCTTCCAGACACAGTTGAGGCTGTTGAGGTACGGCTCAGGAAAGCCAGGCGATAGGATGGTGCCAGTCCGATGGGTCAGATTGCCTCCACATGGAACTGCAGGGGGAAAAAAAACAAAAAAAAAACTGAGTAGTGTACCAAATGTATCATGGCTACAGACTGGGGAGAGCAAGATTAGGTATATGTATACAAGCATGCATAAATTTGCATGAAATTACTATAAAAAGATATGTTAATATTAATCTTCCCCCTTAATCTTTTTTCCTGAAACATAGATGCGATTCTGCAAGAAGGATTAAGGAATTTTCTTAAAACAAGTGTCAGGATGATGATCACACAAGTAAACTTGTGATTTTTTTTTTTGTAGATTTTTTTCTTGTATATTTTTTGTATATTTTAAGAGAAATTTGATTTTAGGACTCACTCAACATAAATCATTAAATTACAACTAGAATGGTAAACTGTAACACTCCTAAAGAGTGTTTAAAGTCTTCAAACACTGTCTTCCCAGCTTGTTCTGCACATTCACACATCTGGTGACAGCAGAGGAGCATCTGCTACAGTTGTATGTAGTGTGTGAGAGTGTGTGTCTTTGTATATACACGTGGATATCTCCATAAGAGCGTGTGTGGATGTCTGTGTGTATATGCGACCCTCAACATAGCCTGCCACCTGTGAGCCGCGTGGCTGAATCTTGCTGCATTGCTACAGGCAATAGCTGACAGCTCACATCTGTGTCAGAGTAACGAGAGTTTGAAACTCAATGCATCAAGTGTGACGGACTAGACAGAAGTGAAGAAATAAAGTGAAGGGGAAAAAAGAAAGAAAGAAACCAAGAAAGAAGGAGAGAGAAACAAACAAAGAATTGTGTATGTTCCTTAGTTAGTGAGTCTGTTTGCTGTCTGTATTTGAGTATTCATGCCCTACCTATACAGCTGGGTATGGAGCTGTTCCACTGTGCCAGGGCATTGGGAACTGTCAAACATTCAATGGCACTGGACCCCTCCAGCATATAACCTGGACTGCACTCAAAGCGGATCACAGCGCCAACAGCAAAGTTGTTACCCATACGCCGGCCATTTCGAGGCTCGGGGACTGAGCTGCACTGGGTAGCACTGGTCCGTGGCACAGCTGTGGAGAAAAAGAGTGAAAGACACAGTGATTACAGGTGGATTTTAAGTCATTCTCTGTGACATTTCCAAGAAAATATAAGGCTGTTTTACTTCTCTCTGTCACTGACTGATCAGTTTATTCTCAACTTTAAAATTAGTTTTCAAAAAACTCACTTTTTAGTAGGATAATCCAAGAACCTCCGATTGATCAGTGGAGTGATTTGTCAAAGCAGTTATAATGGATGTGACTGTCTGAATGATCAACAATACAATACAACATATTATATTCAGCTTTATTGCCTTGTGCTTCCCTCAGCTTACTTATAATAAAATACAAAAAATAATTATTTATTCATTAAACTTTCTCCAGAGCTGCTATTGCCTTTGGACATTTGCAGCAAATGTCATTTCTGGTACACTGCATTATTTAAGGAAAAAAACAATTCAAGAGAAAAGTCCCTCTTAGGGAAATAGAGGAGCAGGGGAGTTTAAGCACAACCTTTTCAACAGACTGCTATACTTCTGCAGTGTTAATGTTCCAGAGTGCACACTTCTGCTGACACACACACAAGCACATCACAGCTGAAACCTGGTGAATCCTATCGAAATCACTCAGCAAGTAATATATACTGGAGGGGAACTGCGGCTGTTAGAACAGAGAGAATCCAAAAAAGAAAAAAACAAGGCAGCGGGATTTGTTTGTGTATGCTTTTGAGAGTTTGTGTTACACACTTACCCTGGTAGACCAGGTGGAATCCTCTAGAGCTGGATTGGCCTTTGGAGGTGAAGCGGATCAGGATTTGGTTGGAGGTTGCTAATGGCAACGACTCGCCTGCGATGGGGAAAAGTTAAAAAAAGTGTTTGTAATGTTTTTTAGCAAAGTGCTGCCTTCAGGTTATATTTGTGTGGGTATGTTCCACAGTTTTTAGCTCCCTAATTGCCATGTAATCACCTACGCAGCTAAGAATCTAATATTTACAGCATCCATCTAGTGTAAATTAAAGTGTGAATTTTAGTGTTTTATTACTTTAGGAGACCTGTGATGAACTGGCGACTTATCCAGGGTGTCAGCTGGGAGTGGATGGATGGATGGATGGATGGATATTATTTTAGGGACTCAATTTATGTCTTCAGCATGGGACTAGCGATTGTGTGAAAGAGGACATACTGCAGGTCTGAGTATGGATATATTTAGGAGCTATGTTCATGTACGGTATATCAGGAAAAAGTGTGAAAAATGTGGAAAAAATGTGTGAGTGTGATTTCAGTGAAAATCTGTTGTTTTGTTGAGAGCAGTTCAAGGTGACAATAACTTTCACAGAAGGAACTACTGTGATGGAAATATAACTTTCTTGAGTGGTCTTTTTAAGGAATACCACAATATGCAAATGAATGGTGGTTATTAAGATTATCCTATTACTTTACTGTCAAACAGGACTGTTCTTAGCTGCTACACTTATTGGATAGCCAACAATTTCCTTGAGCTACATTGTGGCTAAATGGAGGTCCTGATTATTGAGTCCTGATAGCATTGTGTCACAGGTACAGCAGACCGCAGTCTGCCAACAATACATCAAGTCATGTTCTGTGAGCTTAGAAGCTATTTCTGATCATCATATGAGCCTTAAACAACATCTAGCTCACTGTCAAGTTCTTGTTTTTCCCTGATCATAAATATTTGTAATATACAGTTCATTTCTTTGTTTTGTCCCAGCTGGACTATTGTAACTCTCTGTTCACAGTACCAATTATTAAATCATTACTGGAGAATCAGCAGCTGACTTAAAATGTTGCTGTTAGACTCTTTAGTGCTTTCGAACCAGCTGCAGAGATCACACCTCTCCTAGAATGACTTGAGGTTGGGTTTATCACCTGCAGTGTAGTCCTGACCAGGGCTTAGTGGCTGTCCATCTGTCAAAATTCAAGACCAAGGGTGTTTGAGCTTTGGTCGTTGTAGCTTCCAGTTTTTTGAAACAGCACATTTGGTCAGTCAGGTTTTGATTCAAATAGCATATGAAAACTGATTTATGCAGACAGCATTTCATTAGTGTTTTGTTGTGTTTGGTCTATGTGTGTGATATTTCTTTGTTTTTTTATCTGAAATGTACAGTATTTTGTGGGGTTTGTGCTCTACCAGATACTATATATACTGTATAAACTAATCATTGGATTGTGGGCGTTTCACTCAGAAATGTAGGGGTTCAATACTTTATGGGGTTGCAAAAAATAAAGAATAAAATGATTCCTCAAAGAACATTGCAGAACCTCTGTTTATAAATTAAATCCTTAGAAAGGGGATATTTTATTATATGATCACCAGTGTAATTAAACACAAGGAAAACCCCTATGATGCATCTACTGTGGTGGAAGACTATTTGTTGACTGACGTCGAACATGATACAAAGTGTGAGCATCTCTCTTTCTGCCTCTCTGTCTTTCTCTCAGTGTGATGCTGACTGGCTCTCTGCAGTGGATCTCATTACTCTGTGTCTGCTTGCTGTCACAGTGTAGTGGGAGGCAGACGTGCTTAACCCCAGAGGCAACATCTGTGTGTCTGCATGTCTGTCTGTCAGTGACTATCCTTTGCATGCATGTTTCACTCATGTTTTTTTGTGTGACTATTCCTACGCCTTTAAGTGCAGTGTCCTGAGGTAGCTCCAATGGCACAGTTTCTTAATGCATTGTTCAAGTTCCACTGCTGGGTCCCAAAGGCATGCTGGGTAGTTTATTAGATGAAGACCTAGCTACGCGCTATCGTGGCAACAGTGTTTCATAATTTGCTGTGCGGGGCAGGTATTCATCCAGACGGATCAAACATGTGTCAGCGGGTATCTTATCAACACTTTGGCCACTTTCCAGCTTCAAACCAGTTTGCCCTTAATGTGATCCACTATGCTTGCATATGAAAGACATACAAGGAGGGATGTGACTTTGGCTGGAAGTCAATAGTCAAAATTCAGTGTGCAGTTGTTTGAGTACCTGGTTCAGATACAGCAGTCGTGGGGGAAAGATGCGAGGGATTCAAACAGGTTTAGAGTTAAAAGCAGAGTTAGCCCATTGGCAATAACAGGAAGTGAATTTTTACATTTTATGAATAATGTCTTGCATTTCTTCATCAGCAGTGAAAAAAAGTAGCAAATTTACATTAGTGATAAAAGTAGTCAAACTTAAATGTAGTCCAATTAAAATGGACTCCCTGGGCAAACCTAAAATTATGGCCAATAGAGTGACAAATGTCTTTTTTCTTGAAATCAATTTAAAAAAAAAAAAATAGCATTAAAATACAGTTAGTCTTCTTGATTTCTTGATCCAGTCCATTTGTCCTTTGTGCCTGCACACCATTTCCTTTACATTTGCACCTTTTATCATTCATTTTATCACACCTTTTATTCCGTTGTCATCCCTGACTCCGACAATTGACAATAATTTCCTTTTTCTGCTGAGAGTGATTTGCCTCACCAGGCATGAGAGTAACAGAAAACATACTGTTGAATGCTTTGCTGTGACTAGTTTAATCTAATATGATTTTCAAGGTCAGAACAGGTGTTTTGACTGCTGTTGTTGACCATGCTTGACAAATAACATCCTGCCAACCACCAAAATACGAATTAACTGTACGCACATAATGACAGCTTGTATATTTAGACTGTGTGCGTAAGTCTCTTGCTTTTTAACTCGCAGATGTTCAGTGTATCTGTATGGCAGATACGGGTGCACGCTTCTGGATTATGCCTAATTCATGTGAGTGTGGACTAAAAGTCTCTCTTCCTTTGCCAAAGTGTGTCAGCTCTGCTCTGCCATGCCTGGTTAGAGAGCTCTGTGAACCTGCCGCCAGGAGTTTGCAGTTAATATAGCGTCCTGTTTATTGAGCTGTAAACTGGATTTTCTGAGGCTGCCCTGGACACAAACCAAAGTAATCATTTTGCTTTTGTCAAGCCACAGGGCTAGGGCAGGCTGAGATGGAGAGCTGCCCTCAACTCACACACCTTTTAACCCGACCCCTCTCTAAAGGTTGCACCTCCCCTAGTCAAACTATTTCTTTTGTAGCCTATCAACACAGCGGTTGCATTGTTCACATCCACACATCCGTGATTTTGCAACACTGTTCCAACAGAGCTGGTTCGTTCTCCTTCACCTTTGCACTTTTGCTCTTGCACTCTGCTATACTTTAGATTTTGGAAATTATTTGCAGGATTAAAGATTGAAGTAAGGTTAAGATCATGCTCAAATAAAGGTCAAGAATAAGATCAAAGTTACTTTAGAGTTAGGGCGTAGAGCTATGGTAATGACTCGATTTCAGAATTAATCATTATTAATTAGTTTAAGATCTAGCACTGTGCAGCAAGGGTTAAGGTCACAGCATTGGGTTGGGAAAGAGAGTAGCCTAAGATGTTTCTCATGTTTCTTGTGCTTTTAAATTAACTTCCCAGTAATACACCATAGCTTTTCATGGTAGACTTGACTACAACATAACTGAAGTTTAAACAGTGAATAATTAATCTGTGAATAGTGCCAAATCTAATTTTTTTGTTGTCATTCTTTAGTTCTAGTTAGATTATATGGTATTCTTTTTTTAAAATAATATCAATAAAGGTAAAATAAAATTGTTATGGCATGTGGCCATCGTTGTGGTGCTTAGTTGAGGATAATTACTGTATGGAAAGGGGATCTGTGAAGCCATTTTTGGCAAGGATTTAGACCGTTGTATGAATAATGAGCTGCAAGCAAGTTCAGCCAATATTATTAATGTAATAACCATAGCTTTATGCTATTTATGCTAGAATTTGCCGGGATGTTAATGCAGCGTTGAGTAGGTCTCTTTGTTTTCGGTTTTCATGCTAATGTTGGGTACACTAAATGCTACTGTTTTTTTTTTCTTGATAAAAAGGGGTGAGGAAATCTAATTTCCCTGGCTTGAACCTGGCATACAAGTGTGTGTGTTGTGTGTGTGTGTGTGTGTGTGTGTGTGTGTGTGTGAGAGAGAGAGAGAGTGCACTTGTTTACCTACATAACTGCATGCGCATATATTCTGATATTCTCAGTTGACGTGTGTTTGTGTGATACCAATTCAGGTTCATTGTGTATGTGCATGACAGTCTTCTTGAGCCTGTCTGCTGATATGTTATCCCTGTGGCTCTTTAAGTTGTTGTTGTCACTGCTGAATTGTTTTACAGCTCACTGGAGCCCACCTGCAGCCACACCAGCTCTGCCTGTGTCAGCAATTTGACTCTGGGTTTAACCGGATCCTTATGAAAGGGATGGGGCGAAGCCAACAATAACTTTATTCAGTCCCCTCTCATGTCTAAAAATAATGGCCAGGAGATCAAACAGTCAGATCACATTTACTGATTTGTTACACACTGGTTCTGAATATGAAACAAAAGTGTGGACCAGTCATGTTTTGCCCACCCTTGGTTCAATGTTAATTGCTGCTTTTTTCCAGAGTATGATACCTGCCCCAGAAAACATGAATGCATGCTCACATGTTAATGCGTGTGTTTTTGTTTACCTGTGTGTGCTCCAGAAAGGGAGCTGAGAACACGGGAGTGCTGTGTTGCTCCATCATAAACCTCCACAATGTCATTCAGAGCGGTCTGGAAGAAGGCGAATTGACTGAAGACAACTAGAAAAGACATAGAGAGAAAACTGACATCAGATGAAGACTGAAATTAGCAACTGCATCACAGTCATACTGAAAACTCTAAAATCCATTTGAATTGACAGAAAATTCATAAAAAGTACTTTGCTGAATGCACATTCAAAAAGAATATTATCAACAGCAATTTCACTCAAAATGTCTTTTTAAAGCGAGCTGGATAATACCGGCAGTTATCAACCAAATTACACGAGTAGATCAGCAATCCTGTCTTGGCTTGATGGCTTGTCACTAGATGAAAGGCTTTGGCAATGGCAGCCAATCTGTTGCACAATATGCAGCTAAAGCTCCACTATGGAGCTTTCATCTTTTTTATTGCTATTGCCTGAACATATTCAGCCTTTTCACATCTAATCTGTGTCTAGTTTACTTATGGTGAATAATTCAGGTTAAAGAAAAGGATGACAAGGATGAGGGAGAGAGGAAGTGGGGACTAGTGCTCTCCATTAAGTAGCAGCACCTTTAACAAGTTAAACTTGTTTGAATATGACTCAGCACCTGTTTTCTTCTACTCAACTACAGTTGTTTCCTTCATTTGTACATCCTCTTCATCTCCATCTACAATAAGAGAAGCCAGCGGATGCAATGACACCCACTCCAACCTCTGCATTAAGGAAAATAGCCTATCATTAGGGCTGGTGCATCAGCCTAATGAGAAGCGGCAAGAATGGAAGCAAGAGCAATTTTGACTCTGCACGACAAAGTGCGTTGCCTTGGGCCTTGCTGTCATTTTCCAGGAAAATGCAAATGTGGACTTTAATTATTTCAATTTCCTCTCTCGCTCTGACTCCATTCAGTGAAATATGTTGCCGACAGGGTCCAAGAAGGATGGGTGCCCAGTTGTTTTGGAGCAGTGCCGGACCTCTGAATAGGCATCATGACCTGGACATTCAAAAGACTGGGTTGAAGTACCCCAGAGCCAAACACATGCCAGTCACTGCCGGTTGGTGTAATTTAACAATGATAGGACTTGAGCTTTCCCTTAGAGACGCCTGATGCTGATAACTCATTACAGAGACAGTGGGGGGACAGAAGGAAGAGGGAGATAAAAAGAGAGAGGACAGACAGAGAGTGAAGCAATGGGACATTATGGGTAAGAAAGTGTAACGTGTTTGCTTCTGTATTTGCATGTTTGAGCCGTGTCACACTTGTGCTTTGTTGTGCTTTCTGAATAATTTGCTGCTCCTACAGTATCACTGATACACATTGGAGGCAAGCTGTGACCTTTTAGATGGAAATGCCAAAAAGTCGAAAAAATTCAGGATGCCGGATCCAGACACCAATTATTTTTTGGTGTGTGTGGGAGAAAGACAGACATAGATAAGACACATCGTATTGCCTACAGTTTGAGAGATTAAATGGCTCCACCAAAGTAACATGAAAATGTATGTATGGCAAACAGACAGATGGATAAGGGAACTATCAATCACTGTTTGATTTTACTATATGTTGAAACGTATGAAAAAAAGTATTCAGCAAACCTGTTACTAAAGCATTTTAATTGCAAGTAAAGAATTCAATGTGTGTGTGTGTGTGTGTGTGTGTGTGTGTGGGGTTCTCCCAAACTTGTTTTCTCGTATGCATCTGTCACTAAGAATATTCAGGTGTGAAAAAAAGCTCAAAGGTTTTCCTCTTACTTTCATTAGTTTCCACAGTGAAAGAATATGTAGTTAAGTGAGGCATAGTTTGAGCCTGAGAAAGGCATTTTGTGTATTTTGGAATAATTGCATCTTAATTAAACACACATGATTACCCTGCTGTAAACACTCACGGACACACAATTAAAAATCTGCTTGACAATAAAAAAAAATAAAAAAATACACAACACAGTGACAGTGTTCTTCTTTAGCTTACCGTAGTCCTTTGGCACCACCACGGAGTAAAGACAGGTTCGTGCACTACTGTAGTTGCCAGGGTAACCAGGGGACAAGACCACCCCTTCCAGACCAGAGTACTGTCCACCACACGGAGCTGGAGAGAGATGCAGGGATGAGACATGAAGACACAGGGCAGACGGAGGAGGAAGGTCTAAGCCAATAGTGTGAGATTCCATTTCTCCCCTACCGCCTGCTTTCCCATCCCCTCTGTTCCATTACTCCTAAATTACTTTTCTTGTCTGATTGGGCTTTGGGTGGAAGATGTCCCTGGTGTTTGCCACAGTGAAATTGCAATGTTTTCCAAGTGTCCCTCTGGGTTAGTCTAGGTGAGATGAGGCCTGGATCTCCTCTACCTGCTTAAAGCTCCCTAAAAAATGCTCTGCGCCCACTTGTATTTTTGTGCTGATCCCAAGTACGTGAATGTGTGTTTTACTTGTGTGAAAATGTGTGTGGTGTGAGCACATATTCCACCTGACACATAACTGTCAGGTTACATGTCAGGTTTCACACCGAGAGAGCCAGATTTGGTGGCATCGAGGATGTTTCACCAGTGTTTTTTACGAGGCACATCATGCACAGCGTGTTAGCCGTGTTGTGGAATGTCAGCGAACAGCCGGGATGATGCAGGTTTAGTCGTGAGTGTGAGAAGCAGATATGCAAAGTAAGGCACTCTCTTCAAACTGCAGATTATATTAAAGCTAAACCCTCACATCTATTAACATTAGCAAAACCCACACAGCTCTATACATATACCTGTAGGACATAGCTCTGTGCAATAAACGCATAATCACATATGCATGTTTACATGTGATAAATCTATAAACACTGATGTGGTTTGTGTTCCTAACAACCGTCTCCAGATGTCAGTGTTTACCAATGCAGATGGGTTTGGGTTTGTTCCAGCTCGGCTTGCCGTCTCCCCCCATGATGCAAGTGAGGGTTGGGTCTCCCTCTAGTGTGTAGCCACTGTCGCAGTGGTAGTTGACAGTGGAGCCCAGCTTGAGGTCGGTGCCCACCCGTGTCCCATTGCGCACCAGGCCCGGCTCGAAGCAGGACTCCCTGGGGTTCTCTGTGGAGAGAGGTAACACAGTGGAAAATCAGCGACAGAAGGGAGCGCGTGTTGGTATTTAATAAAAGGATTTTTGCATCAAGCTGCGGCGGCAAAACTGGAATCGAAATTGTTTTCTGCCTGAGGTTCCTGATATTCTCTGATTTCTCACTTCCTCTTTTTTTACCCGCTACTCTGTGCTTTCCTCTCCCAGTAAATATATCTCACTGACTGCCACTTTTCTCTCTAGCCCTTGACGGTGCCCTTTCATCTGTGGCTGCTGGAGGTATGTATGGCGGTGGAGACAGACAGGCAGCTGATTGAGAGTGGCATTGCTCTGGCCCAAGGTCTGCTGACTGCACACAACAGCCTCTCACACAACGCTTCGCTGTGCAGTCAACTAGAGAAGACAATGGACATACGCAAGCTTTCTCTCGCAACACACACACATACACTCACACACACTCGCTGCATCTAACCACATATCAATCACTGCTCTTGAGGTCGTAAGAAAGATGTCCCGCTCAATCTACCATCACATTGTTCTTAGGTGGAAAATGTGCATGTGAGAGGAGGCCTGTCAATTTGGCACACTTCACGCCGTCACAGCTAAAATAAACACAGGAAAAATGTCCAAAGCAATTTAGCTCAATCTTAAACACAGTCCACTCTCACAGCAA
This sequence comes from Pagrus major, assembly GCF_040436345.1. Classification (NCBI taxonomy): domain Eukaryota; kingdom Metazoa; phylum Chordata; class Actinopteri; order Spariformes; family Sparidae; genus Pagrus; species Pagrus major. The sequence continues at coordinate 13,601,090 of NC_133217.1, forward strand.
ACTTCAATATTTGATGAGTTAACGCACACATACAAAAGAGAAGGCGAGTCAAACGTTTTCTTTTGTCAGGAAAAATTCCACTTACAATTCAGTGCCTGACAGAAATATGTGCAAGAGCCTCAACTATCTCAACACCAACTAGTTGAAAGCAAACTGTAATAGGAAAGACTTTAACAATGTTCATATTTTAAAAGCATCTATTTGTGAAGGTCTAGACTAACCTTTACTTCTTTCTCATCCCATTGGTATTTACAAAAGGCCTGACCACTTTGTTGTGAGGTCTTTTAACTTTAATAAAAGAGGACCAGAATGTTGGAATGGTTTTTTACATTAGTTTTTTTCTTGTTCCACTATCTGTCACATAGAGAAGAGTTCAATTTGCTCCATGGACAAAAACCTCCTCCTGTTGTGTACAATCAGGCAAAATATTTGTGTGCTTTAAAACAAGTATATTTCCTGTAATTATAACACAGTCTAAATAAAGTTATGATAATTTATTGACAGTAAAATGCACATGCAGCACCGTGGATAGAAGCCTAGTTTCTAAGCTGAAAGCTGGGGACCTGCTGACCAGACAGGAGGCTGCCCTTCATGGCTGAGCAGAGTGCTGAGGCCAGGCATGTGGTCAGTCTGTCTGTCACCCAGGGCACCTGTTCTAGACAGGTTGAGCCCTTTCATGGGCTTATTTAGACCCAAGCCTTCCCCTGCCACCTCGTTCATTAAAGCGGCACACCTGGCAAGAGACAGCGGAGGCGTGATGGATGTAGCAGGCGTTTGGTGTGGAATGGCCCTGGACACAAGCTAGCGGTGAGAAGGTCGGTCAGCTCAGTGAAGATGGTGCCCAGAGACATTTGTAGGTGTGAGACAAAGTGGACGAGTGGCATCATCTGTTTTGTAAAATACTCAGAGGAGTTTTACGTGATGTGATGTGAAGTGAAAATGAGCCGAGGAGTTGGTGAAGGTATTGGGTTAGACAGAAATGAGTATGTGTGGGGGTTTTGCTGTGTGTATCTGCCCACGTCTGTGTCTATGTGTGTTATTCAAATGTGGCTCAGGCATGGAAAGTTTTTGCCCACATATTTCCCCAGAGAGCCTAATCAGACATGGCCAGAGACACAGAAACAGAAAGACATAACGATTGCTCGGTAAAGAAGCTGACAGCACCTCAGGCAGATTTTGTAATGCAATTTTCAGCAGTGGGCTGACCAAATACTAGCTGGGCCAACTCGTCAACTTGCTGCTTCTTCACCAAATAGATCCAAACCCACAGCCAAACACGCTTCTGTGCCATGTTGTTTGTCTGAAACTGAGGAGGTAATTTATGTATTATTTGGTTATGGTTCATTAGTGTGGAGAATTGGAAGTGTGGAGAGGGAGTTTTTCTGAGCCACACACTGAGTCCATCTGCTCTACCAGATTGGCCATACAATATCACACACTGTATCACACACTGCAGTAAATATAGCTGGGAGTGAGTTACGGGGTACGCTCTGTAACACTGTCTTACCAAAAAGCTGTGCTTTTCTCTATTTATGTACAGTTTGCAAATGAATCACAGAGCTGCATTGCATTAACAGGTAGCATTCTGAAATCAGTTGAATTGCTTATACAGATCAAATCCCATCTGAACGCCAGCCAAGAAACAAGGAGCTCAGGGTCGATCTGGAATTGGTTAACCGTCTGATACCTTAAACAGCTCTAATTGAGGCTGGGAGATTTAGGAAGATTTAACACTGTTCTCTCAAGCAAAGCCCTTAACGAAGATGCGCTGTCTAATTTAGAGCTTGTTCAGTGTCTGTATATTTGTTAGGAAAAAGGCTTTAACATACAGGCATTGAGGCGTTGCCCCAGTGAGGCTGTAACCCAAATGCTGAAAATGCAGGTGTGTTGCATTATTCTTAAACCAACTGGCCCTTTTTCAAGGATGTCTGTGATCATTCTGCACCATGTGTGCAGGAACAGAGCACTTCACGTGAGCAAATAAATTTGGGTCCCCCAAACAGCATGCTGCGGTCAGCTAAGCTTCAACATGAGCATTGTTTGCTCTAATTTATGAGAGGCCTTTTGTGCAGCTGCAAAGCACTGATCAAAAAAGGGCTTAAGCACACATGCTGTCGGCTTTTCATTTTCATAATTCTTTGTGTTAGTCTGCTACCAGAGGAGGTACAGATCAATAATGACTCCCAAGTAAACCGTGGCACAAATGGGAGGACGGTGATCAGGATGCTGCAGCACAGACACCCCATCTTTTCTCTGAAGCAATTTTCACACAACTAATCTCACTCGCTTTGGACTAGACACAAGAGAAAGTTAAAAAGAAACAATCTGCAAGGTCGATAAGCAGCAGAGGGTAAATCCATTCTCACTCTGCCAGAGGAAGAATTTTAAAACATGAATTGTTTAGGGGATAGAGTCTCACATGCTATTTAAAATGTACTGTTTTGCTGAGAATCTTAAGAAGCTGAAGATGAAAATATCTTACACAAGCAGACGTAGACTGACAAAATCAAAGTTTCCACTAGCTTGATTGTTATGTCCAATTGACGGAATACGCTGTTTTTTTCGAAACAAAAAGGTGCTCACCTGTGTACTGCAGCACAAATCCATTGCTGCTGAGGGAAGCATCACTGCGGAAAGCCAAGAAAAGCGTGTTGGAGCTGCTCTCGATGCGATCTGGAACGTCTGTGCCATAGAAACTTCCCAGCAAGGGGCTGAGGGAGTCTGGCCCATCGTAGATATGTAAAAAGTCATAACTTGGCTCCAAGCTGAACCTGGTTACAAGTGTAAATAAAATATACATAAACATTTACAGATCATGACATAAAATAAGGTAACAACACATTTGATTGGCATAATTTCAAAATAAGAAAATTCATTATTTTATCACATAAGGTGAACTGATTGAATATTCAGTTTTTTTTATTGTGTACTGTTTTATAAAATAGGTATACAACAATAATAAAAAAATCTTCAACCACACATGTTGCAATGAGTGTGCTACTGCAGCTTACTGGTTGAAGCTAAGAGCGATGACATAGTCCTGTGTGACAGTAACTGTCCAGTCACACTCCCTTCCATGGGGGTACGGTTCAGGATAGTCCGGTGACAGAATCAGTCCACTGGGACCTGTCAGGTTCCCGCCACATGGAGCTACGAGTAGAGGGAAACTGATTAGTAAATGCAGCTATAAACAACACAAGAAGACCAATTGTGAGCCATGTTATAATTGTGTAAATGTTATAATGTTATAATTCATCCAAAAAACCTATTCTGTAACACAAAAATCTTAAAATAGATTATCATTTCATATCCATATTAAAGTATTGTTTTCAATTATAAAAAAAGCTTTTTAAGATTTGCTTTACACAGCCTTCTATGATTTTGTTAAACTTTATGTAACACATTGTTAAACTCAGCTTACTGTCAACCATCTGATAGACTTGCTAATATAAACAATTTATAGCATTAAAAACACGAGAATAGTGGTAGAAAATGACATAAAAACTAGGAGTTAATAGTCTCCTTTTGTATGTGGTATACAGCCTCCCCACAGGTAGTCATAAAAGACGCTTAACTGAGACATAGCTAATGCCCATTGACACTGCTTACCATGATCTCACCTGTAACTGTCCCACCCAACACCTCACATGAAAACAAAAGGATAAAGCTAATTAGGCTAAGCACTAATTAAACAAGGCAGCTAATTATGAGGTCCTGATTTACATTGTTAATTTACATTGTTTTGTACAGGACCAAGTGTGATCAGATATGAAAAGGTAGAAGAGTCTGACTGAGAGGTCCGTGTTGTTATTGAGAAACAGAATAATCAGATCTCTTTGTCTGCTGCAGTGACTTCAGGAGACATCTAGGGAATGCGGCAATCGGGTTTGGCACTTAAGATTCACTTAAGGAGTCTGTTAAGTAATCACGTTAGGAATCTGTATTGTCTACCTGTTTCACAAAAGTCTGAAAAGAGACTGCATTAGACAGGTTGTAGGGCATAATATACTTTATAAGATAACTTTTATTCCTATGCTCTCTTCTGTCTTTCCTAATTGTGTCATTTAAAATCTCATAACCACAAAGTTTACACAGGGAAACTTTAGATACATGACGTCTTTCCTTAAAAAATGCGTGGGCTAGTTAATCAAAGTTGTAAAAAAAAATGTTTTTTACAATCACTTGTATTCAATCAGCAGAAGCAATGGAGGCTATTTTGGATTATAATCCATGTAGCATCATTAGCCATATCTGATGATTGCCATACCTGTGCATGTAGGAGGGTCTGGCTGCCAGAAGAAGCGGCCATTGATCTCAGTGCAGATTATCCTTTTGACCCCCTGCAGGATGTAGCCAGGATCACACTGGAACACCACATGGTCCCCCGGCTCCCTGCTGTCACCGCTGCGGGTCCCGTTGGTAGGCATGCCCGGGTCATTGCAGGAGGTTGCAGTAGAGACTGAAGGAGCAAGAGAAGGCACAATTATTCAAATGACATGAAAATGATCTTCATTTAAAAGATGAAAAGAGGTTATTATTGTAATAGTTCACAGCTAAACCTGTGAGAGGTGAATTTTGTCTCTCTACACCCAGCTACCACCCTACCTCCCTCCATCCTCACCAGAAAACTGCAGAGCAAAGCCCTGCTTGCTGGTGAAGAAGTCTGTGGTGAACTGCAGGCTGACAGTATTGAAGGTGCTGTGGGCGTCTGGCGGCAGCGCTGAGCCGCTTAGCTCCCTCAGCAGGACCCCTCCATCGTGGGGCCCATCCCAGATCCGGAGCACATCGTGGACCTCCTCCGTGTGGAAAACCAGGAAATGCAGACTGTCAAAGACAAGGACAAGATACTTGAGAGGCCATGGCAGTTGATAGATAACACTCTCTCTGATATGAGGCTTTAACCCCTGTGCATGTCCTTACAGAGCAAACTCAGGCAGACAAAAAGCCATTCATTTTCCTACTGAAAAAGTTCTGACAATTGCCACCTCCGGTTGCAATTCATGTTTTTCAAACCAATCTAAGCTCCTCTTAATGGAAGGTAATTGTAGCAGAAGTCCATATTTCGCAGCTCTTCCATTAATAGCTTTAGTCAAGAGAAAAATCCAGCCGCTGATTGTTCAGTCACATAATGAATGTTGGCAGACTATGGGGGATTTGTAAAAATCTTCTTCATCATCGTCTTACCAAAAGCTTACTATCAATGTTAAATGTTTTGTTTATATTATATGGAGACTAAAATTAAATATCATAAAAAGGCAGAAAGGTAAAAAAAAAATAATAATCTAGGCATTAAGAAATACGATTCACAATTTCCAAAATGTGAAAAAAAAAAAAAAAAAAGATGACTCAGAGCAGAAGAGGAGGAAATAAATGGATTTAATCAAACTACTGAGTAGTCAAAAGAATCAATCAATTTAATGATGTGATTAAAGCAGACAATAACAATAGAGGAAATACAATAACACGGTTAAGGTTTTAAGTTTTAAGTATAAAAGAGGGCAACAAAAAGCATTTTAAAGTGAATCACACACGTCGGATCTAGAGCATTCAATGGATGTTCCACAATGTCAGTCAAGCAGATACGTCTGCTACGGCATTTAATAGTTTCAGTCTAGACATCAGAAAGATGATGCTGTCAAAATATCTACCCTTCACTTTGGCACAGACAGCTGTCAGCCAGCTGGTGGTCCACTGGATGTGAAATGCATGTGTTTGTGTCTGTGTGTGTGTGGCATTAGTGTGTGTGTGTGTGTGTGTGTGTGTGTGTGTGTGTGGCAGCCTCAATGCAGAGGATTCATAATAACATGTGAGCATGTGTAAGTATGCGTTTTCGACAGGCTCAGCAAGACTTAAGGGATAAAAAGAGGTAGTATAGAACAAATGGGAGACTGGTGGTAATGTTGACACGGGCCACTCGATATAAAGGACTTAATTGAATACAACAGTATTCTCAGCAGCATTATCCTGGGGCAAACACTAAAAAAATATAGCCCGTATATCAGCTCATTTCATTTGTGCCTTTGATTATTTCTCCCAAACACATTGCTGTCTTGCATGCCTTCAAAATATGACTACAATGTGATATGCACTCAGATGAAGGTTTGCTCAAAATAAAGGAAACTTTTGAAATTGTGTTGAACTGAACTTGACTCACCTGCTTCACACTCAAAGCGTTTATCACAACAACACAGGTGTTATTTCTCCAAATGCACGACAGCAAAAGAAAACAATGTTTCTTCAAACGCTCTCCTTGGATGAGTGTAACATCTTGCATGCGTGTCACAAAGATACTGAGATAGCACTGGGTGAATATGACCTCACAGGGGAACACCACCATCATCCTGGTACTGTAGTTAAAACAAATTCTGACACAAAATGAAACAAGGAAAGGTATCCAAACCATTTTGCCCCAAAGCAAATTCCTGATACTGTTCTTCTCCTCATGTTTCAATGAAAGGAAACAACACTTTTACTAATAAAATACTCATGCAGCATTTTATTTTTTTTCTAAGAGAGCAGTCTGTAGTGTTCTATTTATTCTATTATTTTGTCCATAGGCCTAAGCTTAGCTTGTTATAAATCTGCCCAGTAGCCACTTTTTCATTCTCTCATTTTAAACATGTTGAATGGTAATCTCTGTCCTAGTCATGCGGAGAAAACCATGGTACGTTTTGTGCTTTTAGTATCCTCATCCCTTTACACACATACATACATGCACACATACACAGCCTTAAGCTACAGATGATGCAGAGGAGAAACAGCAACCCACTGATATGTCGGGTTTAGCAACAAGTTCCTACCGTTTCTGCATAATTGGTGTCAGACTCCGATTCCCATACTGTCTGATGTGTGAGCAGCAGCCAGAGGCTACTCAACAATGTGCTGTGTGTGCGCGTGGATATACTGTACATAACCTACTTGACAAGTCCTGTCACAATGCCTGTGAAAGAAACAAACTTAAAGCAAACACATGCAGACAGGCACACCGGTACATATTCACGCAAATGTACACTGATAGGTATATTTGGAGGCTAGTTGGATTACAAGGCCACATATAGGCATCCATGGCAGGGAAACAGATGTAGTAACAGAGACACACATACATACAGTACACACATTAACCTCCTTATCGCTGCAAAGCAGCGCATCACATGTTTCCAACATTCATCATCTAAGACCTGGCATAAATACTAATCCTATTCTTCATACTCATTCCTCTGCTCACAGTTTTCTTGTTAATATTCACTGAAACACAGATAATACACTGCGATATACAGTGATCATTTAAAGCTAAATGAAAATAATAATATTGTTTAAAAAAAACAGCAATACATATGAGCTGTTAGAGGAGAGAGAAGAGAGCGCAAGTTAAAGCTGTTTATTTCTCAGTACTGTGGGCTTCACAGACAACCAATTAAAATTTCAAATTAGATGTTTTTTCTTGTGAAATCATATTTTAAATGCTGCTGAGATGAGTGGCACTTTGAATTGCACATTGTGAATATTGTGTATTATGCTACAAAACATGACAACCAAGCTGTTGACACAGAGAATAAAACACCAGAGTTGATAGTGTATTAAGAGAAAAGACACTCATTTCTTTTGTTTAGAGTTGCAAGAGCTTAAAGCTTGGACATATCGGTGTAAAATTACTCAGTGGATTTAATTCAAAGATGCGAGAGTAAAAGTGACTATTATTTAGCAACTACTGCTGAGGAGCACATGAGCAGGGCAGTTGACCATAAAATGCACCAGCAGAAGACGGCTGTTCTCCAGCTGCCAAACCTTTTGCAGATGCCACATACTGTTTTTTTTTTGTTTTTCTATTTTGATAATCCGTTGAATTAAATCAGCAGAAATACATCAAATTCAGGCTAAAAATGTTAAATCTTTTCTGCAAAGATCATGTGAACTAGTTACATATTTAGAGTTACATTATCTGCAGTTGTCCAGAACCCAGTTATGTATCTGTGTGTACATATGATGGAGGACAAAGCTGGAAAAGAATGTGTCTTGATGAATAAAGTAAGAACAAATTATTTAATATTGTGGTAGTAAAGTGACACTTTGAATGAATAAAAAGAAAAAAAAGTGTTTGATATTCTCTAGTGTTCATTTCCAAACGTCTCATACAAAGATGAATAGTCAATATGTGCACAATTTCTCACATAAATCTAATACCAGTCCTGAATTTTAGTGATAGTTACAGTGGTGACCTACTTTTCACCCACTACTATCGTGGCTAGCCCTTTCACTTCCAGTGACCAAAGATTATGCTCAAAGTCTTCCATCCCTGTCATGTGAGCGCCTCAGGCAGTCGGCATGCTTGTTATGCAAATGCTGTTATGAAACCCTTAGGTACCATGATCCTTTTACCTATGCTCCACCTCTCCATACCCTAGACAGGACATGCTGAGGTGTTTGCACAACAGTTGCCAGCATGAGTAAAACAAAAGTGTATATGTGTACCTGCGTGTGCCTTCATGCATCAATGTGCATAAGTATATACAGCATGTGTGTGTGTGTCACTGAAGATGTGAGTGAGTGGAAAAGATGGTTCTGGGGATTTGCATGAGCAATGTCAGAATGAAGCACCGGTCACGTGTTGGACCGGCGCTCGTGTGCTGACGGCTTTCACGTTCTAATGCAACCTTCAGGACTGTCAGACACTGAATGGCATCGTGCTCCATTTCCAGATTTATGTGTTAAAAGGAAGATGGAGAGGTGGGTGGAAAAGGAAGAGGTACGTTGAAGGAAAGCAGGAGGTGAGGGAGGGAACAAAAACAAGACCAACGTTAATCATTGCTGGGCTGCTGGAAGAAGAGGATGATGGCGGGAGGATAAGAGGTTGATGGAGAGCAGAGGAAGCTCTGAAGGATGGAGGGATTTGTGCTTAGCGGTCCAATGGATAGGATGGACGTGGGCTGCATGTTAGGATAATTGGTTCCTTTTATACAAGATCTAAATAGCCTATCTCTCCTTGTCACTTCCTGGGAGTGAAGGCTGGGGGGTGGGATAAGGAGATAGTGAAAAAGAGAAGATGGTCAGACGATAAGAGAGATCCAGAGAGTATGAAAGAAAAGATATTGATAGCGGCATGTAAAACCCTCTCTGTCTTGGTAGAACACATGCAGGGCATGCAGACTACACTTTTCTTTTCAATGATCCAATCCTCCTGGTCATCTGTAATTATTTTTCTTACTCTTACTCCAAACCTGCTTTTAAAATGTGTGTGTGAGCACACAGCTAGTCATCCTGAGTTGTTCACTGCAGAGGAGCTAGGAAGAGAAGTGTTAGCTGCTGGTTGGGAAAGTCCATTATGAGGGACGAATAAAACGACAGGCTGAGAGAAGCGGAATCACTGCAGGTCTCACCAAGGAAAAGGAAATTTTGGTCTCCGTGTGTGGTTAACATTTTGTGGAATCGTAGGAAGCCATGTTTTGAAGTTTACAGCTAAGGGCTCTCCTTTACACTTGTCCTCTTCTTAACAAGATAAAATAGCTCCAGCAAGTGTCAGAGGAATCGCCGTGAGGAGATGGAAGAAGAGAGGCCTGGAAAAGATTTCTCAGGTCTTTTTTTATTCTGCCTTAATTATTTTGTATTCATATGAGAGAAATAGAGAGAGAACCAGAGAGCAGAGACTTTCTCATATGAATACAAAACAGTCTTGCTGCAATCACAAGTCCTGTGGGGAGTCTTCACAGTGCGTGTATGTGTGCCTGAAGATGATAAATAAGTAAGTATGCAGGGGTTTACAGGGGTGTGTGTGTGTGTGTGAGGGAAGGAACAAGAAGAGAGATGTAGAGAAAACATACGCTACCAACTGTCTGCTTTCTCACAGCTAATTGAGATTGTGTGTGTAAAAGCAATGTCACACTGAGAGCTACCATCATCAATATGTGTGGATGTGGCCTCCGTGGGACTGTCCCTGTGGGATCATCCTTCAACGCTGAGATACAGCCACACCACAGGCTTTGAAAAAACTCAAACTCTCAAACACATCAGACAGCATGAACAACACATGGGAGGTGACACCCTAACCGAGTTGTGGTCACAGAGAGCTTTGTCCAGTTCATGTACTGCAAGGCACATGATGTAATAACATGTAAGCAGCGTTATCGCGCAGATGAAAGAAGAGTTAACGAGTATTTTTTAGGCAGGAAAAGGTGTGAAATTGGGAAATGAATCAGTGAGATAAAACTAGAGGTTAAAGAACACACACACAGACACACATCATTGTGCTAGCCTATCCTTACCCTCACCTGTCTCTAACTTCAACCTACTTCCAAAATCCAAGTTCACAATTTTAAAATACATCCTTAAAAAGGACGGACACGCACACACACTCAAACACACACCGGGAACAACCTGGAAATGCGTAATAATAAAACACAGTTTTGGGCTGTGCAGACCCAGTGAAATATATGTGCATATTTAATTGAGACTGAGGGGCACTATTTCTGTCATACAGCATGACATATGGAGGATGCATTGCATTTGAAAGGTGGTATATGTAGCTCCTTAAAGGCAAAAATCCACCCGATAAAATTACATACAGTATGCTGTTTTTTAAAAATACTTTAGAGCTAAGATTTCATCATATTTGAATAAAGTCTGTCCTTCAGCTGAACAGTGCAGACAGTCCTGATGAACTTACAGTTACAGCCGCCTCGATTTTCCCCACCCATCCCACTGCCAGCCACTTCCCAGTCGGTTTCCAGCCACTGAGCATCCCCCTTTATCTGACTACATTTATTTTAAAGCTTTTGTTAGTTTAGTTAGCGTTAGCCCTGCTGGTTACTTTACTTAGTTTATTTATATTTTTTATCAATAATCTAAAGCTGTAGTGAGGTTATATCATTATAGGTTTAGCCACCCAGCAGTATATACAGTTATTAAAATTAGTTCATCCTTTACCTGCTGCAGCCCTAAAGTTATGAACATGAACGAGCAAAAACCATTGTTTATTTAGTGTGTTCAAGCACATGAAATCAGTCGATGAAGATCTTTCTCTTCTGATTAAAATGTTTCTCTCTGATGCAGCCCAGTGGCTCAGTTGGTAGAGCGTGCGACCCATAGACAGACACCCTGCAGATGCCCAGGGTACGAGCCTGACCCGTGGTCTCTTGCTACGTGTCATCATCCTGTCTCCCATCATCTCTCGGAGTTTAGAGAACGTGCATGGCGACTCTCACTCTGGAGATCTGTCTGAGCTCTTTGTGTCTGTGGACGCACGCTGACAAAATTCTCCAGTTGTTTCAACAGCCCTGCAACCGCCAGATGAATGTGGGGGGCTGGGAGACCTGTTGGGATGTCCATTGAATAAGAACAAAGAGATGACCTGTAATGCTAACGATGTGTTTGGCCTCTGTCACCTCCCAAGATATGCAGAGGATGTTTGCGACCACACTTTTATTAACTGATTGCATCTCTTATCATCCGCCATTGCATGAGGAATTTCTGATAAAAAATATCAGAAAAATTATACAGTGCAAAGACAATCATTTCTGCTGAAAATGTGTCACCTAACCGTGAAATAGTTCATGTGTCTTGTAACCACCCACACCTAGTGAAATATTCAAACGAAATACTTAAAATACAAATATGATCATGGACCAAGCATATTTCAAGATTATCTACCATATCATGAGGTCTTCAATATTATGTCTCAGCTTTTTGTTTTTCAACAGTACTGCATGGAAGTGAAAGTAATAGGGCTGGGGAATTAATGATTGAACAACAACGCGACAAGCTACTATAGTATAAGAGTCAAAAAAGTTTTTTTTTTCTTGTATACACTATAATAGTTTGTCCCAGTACCACTGCAGACACTGTTAGCGCAGTCAGCCGCTCAGACGAGTGCTGCACACACAATGTTTTCCTTCCTGTTAAATCATTAATTCCCCAGCCATATTGCATTCACTTTCATACAGAACTGTTGAAAAACAGAAAGCTGAAGCATAATATTGATGACCTCATGATATGGTAGCCTAATAATCAGTAAATATGCTCTGTGTGGGAATCACACTCTCTCACACACATCAAATACTGTATGCCTATGATAAAGTAAGAACAGCTGATTTCACGCTGAAGTAATGCTTCAGCTTCCATCATCACTGATCCGCCTGGTGCATAGATAAACCATTGCAACTGGTTTCCACACATGGAGCTAAGGGGCGTTACGATTCCCCATGTTCACTACATCATCGCAGGGGATCTCACCCACCACTGACTGATTAGGTCCCCAACACGGAGGAACGGGAAGTTTTAAGAGGCGTCATTTGTATCAAGATATAAATCCCAGAGTTGCCCTGAAAACAGTGAACAAAGAACAACAACAAAGACACTATGACATTAAAGACCTTTTTTGTGATTCCACTCTCAAGAAAGAGTTGTCACTGGGTGAAGAGATCAACTTTACTGTCGAAATTCGCTGAGAATTTGGTTTGACTGTAAACTTTGTAAGTTGGGATGTGCACATTAGTCGACAAGGCCATTAAATGTTTCTTCTCCCCCTTGTCAGCACAAGAAATACTTGTCCATTTTTGTGATTTTATCAATTTACACATTTATATTATATATTACCATAATCTGCACTGAAATATTGTTATAACCAGGCATTTTATTTTCGATTTTCAGTTATTTGGATTGTGCTTTGAGAAAATGTTATTTGTCAGCTTCTATTTAGTGAGTTGTTGTCATGTTAGTGCCACACATTTCAGCTGCATTTAAAGTACACTTGTACAGTACAGTTATTGAATAATGTGATTAACGGTATTAAATAGTTTGTTTATACACAATGTTTTTCAAACTATGTTTAACCTCATAGATTAAACGGTGCTCAATGTTGCCTGTTTTCTGGTTATTTTCTTACTTTTAGACTAGTCGAGTAACTTTAAACTTCTGTTTAAATGTCGTTGGAAACGTCCGTAGCACTGTGTGATCTTCAATGGAATGTATTTATATACAGTATGTTGTGATATAACAGTACAACATAAGTACGAGAAAGACAAGATAGAAGTAACAGTAACCCCCATGAAGGACATACTGTACTATAGACTGTAGAGTTCAACCTTGGGCCAGATTACAGTGGCCTCCCCACTCTTTGCACATTGTGACAGTCCATTGATGGCTTGTGACAACAGTTAAAACTGCAGTCCAGTGTTGTAACCCACACACTCTCCAATTAAAGGGCATGCTTCTTACTAAATACAATTTTTTAGATGAATACTTATGGCTTCATTGCTCAGTGTACCATGTGGCCTACATCTCTCCTTTGATCTCCGGAGCAGTACCCAGTGAATGTTCCATCGGTGAAATGGCTCATTGCCTCCCTTATCATCTCTATTCCTTTTACATTGTTATTATCTCTTTACGTCTGTATTCCACTCTCTGCCTCCCACCTATACTCTCCATCAATATCTTTCGGCAAACCAGTCTGTGGCTTTTCAGATGTCTACTGTCACTCGGCACAGCTCCTGGTCTCTCTCACAATCTCAGTACGGTTTGATTAGTGTGCTACCTTCAGCTACATCATTTGATATACAAGGAATCCCTGGGCTAATGCATTGCAAATTCTCCTCAATAATGAATTGCGTGGGTAGGATCAAAGGCATGGATATGGAGCATACCTTGCAGAGGAATGGCGGGGACCCAGAGGTAGTGAAGGCGCTAATGAACCTAAACTAGCAATCATGAGGGACCTGAGAATGTCAGATGTGCATGCTAAGGGACAGCATGTACTGGCAAATAGATTCATCCTGACAACAGCACAGAACTTTATGATATCACACAAAATGATAAGGCGCATTGAACAAAAAAACTACACAGTGCAGTTTGAAAGTATTAGGGCATGTTTTAATTGCTTTGGATTTACTCCAGCATGTTGGATTTGAAGTGAAACACTGACCAAACTGAAGTTAATAAGTGCCTGAAACAAGCAACAACAGGCCGTCCTACAAGTCTGACAAAGCATACCCAGGGTTCATATACTTCTGCTGACATCTGTAGACATAAACCACACAATAATATGATTACTTTTTTATTATGTTAATATTGAATTGTGAAAGTACTTGCTGTCTCTTAAGTATGGTGAACTATGTTTATAGAACATTAAAATGTTACAATGTCTTTTAAATTAATTAATTTAAAGACGCAGTATCTTGGTCCTTTTATTTAAATTCCATTGTACGGGAGTACAGAGCAACACAACTAAGACGTACACATATAGTATAGTATAGTATAGTATAGTATACGTAAATGTTCCATTATGATGAGCATGTGATTTTCTCGAAAGTTAATCCAATTTATGCGAAGAGAGAGATTACAGCCGTCCTACTTAAACCATCAATTGTGTTCTCTGCCTCTTCCACATGTTCCTATATCTACACATATATTTATGGATTTAACAGTATTCTCCTTGAATAGCACAGTTCCTTCAAGTATCTGGGCTTACAAGATTATTACATTAGTTTACATTGCTGCTTCATGACAGTGCATGAACACAGTATATTCTGTTACTATATTCTATTGCACTTTACTTGTGCCATGCTTAATGGTGATCCATTTTAATGCTGCCAAAACATGGAATTTATCATAAGCATGCTGATATATGACAGACAGTGGTCTTAACGTGCCTGCAGTCCTAAGTAGCTTGATGGATAGAGAACAACACTGACACTACCAGGGTAAAGAATTCCATATCTACAAGGACACCATCTCAGCACATGCGATGCTGCAATGTGGTTTAAAGAATTCAGCAAAGCCTCGCCTTACATATATAAGCAGGTCTAACAGCTAGGCTTCGGATTATTTGCGTCATTCTGGGTGAGAGTAGGTGAGGTAAAGAAAAGCTAGGGCTTTCATTAACAATTATTTCTAATCAATATGTAATTAAATAATTGGCTGTTTGCCTCAACTGCATTTCATGCAAAATCTAGTAACACTGGCAAAATAAGGGGGCTGTAATAGCCAAACATCTCTGTTATCTTCTCTGCAAGGTACAGAGCACATACACAAACCAACATTTGCATACTTGAATGTACTATTTGCATTAATATATGTATAAATAAAAGTATGCACCCATGAATGCATGCAGAGATCTTTGTAGGCGGTGGAAGCTGAAGTAGGCAGCTTGGACAGAAAATATTGTTCGGTACAAAATATGTCAGAGGAAATAAATACAGAATAGTGCAAGAGAATAACCTTAAATAGTTTAAATTGTCCAGTTATTGTCCAGCTATCACTGAGTATTCATCACCTGATTTTGCCTGAAAGTAAAGCCCAGAACACACAACATATAAAAGCCAAAATTAACTGAAAACTCTTGACTTTCTTTGGTGTAGTCTCAAATCTGGAGGCTCTGAGGTGGCATTTCACCTTGTCCAGTACTAACTCAACTATTGGCCAATAGCAGCTCACTGAAGATTGATTACACAGCAGCCCGTGAAAGTGATAAATACCACTGCAAAAAGGGTGGCTAAATTGAGAGTATATTGAAAGGTGGTAGATTGAAAGAAAGCCTGGAAAAGGACAATGTAATCAGAAAACTAGAAAGCATGAAAAAAGGAAACAAAGAGTGTTGTTCAGACCTGATGGTGCTTCCAGGGGCAGCCTCAATAGTCCACATACAGTGCAGGTTGTGTTCATATGGAGCAGGGTAGCCTGGAGACAGGATACGACCAGAAGGCTCTTCCTTGATGGTGCCCCCACACTCGGCTGGAAGGAGGAGAGAAGACAGAACAATGGGAGGATTAAAGAGGTGAACAATGAACAGGAGTACAAGAATAAAATAAGTACAAGCTCATCGACATTCTGAAAGTCAAATTAATAAAAGAATACAGCAAGGTTAGCATACTTAACATACCAGAAACTGCATCATCCCACTTCCAGTAAAGTGCATCACATCAGTTTCCTCTCATCATTATTAATTATTGACATAGCAGTCGTATGCTCAAATGTGATGTGCTTCATCATCTTGTTTGCAATTTGAATGATGGGAGGGAGAGCAGCCAACTCAATATACTCAATGTGGATCTCTTTGGCTCAGCGAAAGCAATCCACCATCCCAACCAATGATCTCATCCTGTTGCCTTTGAAAGTTGATGGACTTGTTGACGGACTTGTTGACTGAACAACATTCAATATATTAGACAAGTTCTGGGAAACTTATGAAGATGACGTTTTGACTGATATGGCAAGATATTTTAGTTTATTTCAAGGTATCAATCACAAAAGAAATATACTGTATGTGTTTACCATACAGCCAATCTAAGCACCTACTGGGCTACCAAGAGAGTGGATGACTCGTCATGAATCACTTCTTCATCAGAGGAATGTCATTGAGTCCACTAGTAGCAGTAGTAGTAGTAGTAGTAGTAGTAGTAGTAGTAGTAGTAGGACCCGACATAAGCCCAGTCTCTCAAAACATTGACAGCAACACAAACACACATCAGTGGAACTACAAAGCAAAATCAGAGGCCAAAACATTTTGTCAAAACAGAGGGAAGAACAGTTTCTTTTCAGCCTCAAGTAATGAATTGCCACCAGAAACGCACTGTGACTGAAAAGCAATTTTCAACCCCCCCCCCCACCCCCCTTTCAATTACCAACCCCTACCCTTATCCAAAAAGTAAAAAAAAAAAAAAAAAAAGTTCTCCAACAACATCAGACTTGAAGTGTTTTTGTTCACATTTTTGAGGTCATCTCAGCTGACAAGAGGAGGGTTAAAAGTGTTCTTGTTTCTTTTCCTTCCCCTGAGAGGAAAATGGATCCTTCAAACAGAAGGGAAATGGAGGAATCACACTGATGATGATGGCGATGACTGTGAGATCCAGGCCCTGTACTGAAATACAGCAATGATGACAGACACAAAATAACAGACAGGCAGGCTAGAAGGAAGTAAGGATCTTATTTAACATAATCCAGCAACCACACATAGAGGGAAACAGAGACACTTATTATTTAATAATTATTAGGGGTGTCACGATTCTCCAAATCCTCGATTCGATTCAATTTTCGATTCGATTCTCGATTTTTACATTTATTTTTTTTAAAGCACAGGTTGCTATGCCATTTTTAAACTAGACTTTTATGCAATATAATATCTGACCTTTGTTCGCAATGTACCACACTACAGTGTCAAATTTAAAACATTTATTAACAGCATAATGTAACAATAACTTATATCTTCAGTCAATTGGAAACTTAAACAAAATAACCTGCCATCTAGTTTCTCTTTTGTAACTGCAGTCTTCTTCACAGAAGATGACATTCAAGTTCACAACAAAACAAACAAAAAAATAAAAACAGCCATGTCCATAGTCTTCTCTGAACAATTAAGTGTCTTAACACACTATTTCCGAACAGTTGGACATATACAAGGTGCGTAAGGTGTGAGTGGGCGAGCGAGAGTGAGGGAGCGTGCGTACGTGCGGACAGTGAATGAATGGGAGAGGAAGGAGAAGCGAAAGGAGTAGCAGTAGTAGTGACAGCAATAAAGTGTACAATATAGACTGCAGTTTGGCTGTGAATAAAGGTGACGGCTCCTCAAGGTACAGCAAAGCTCCCTGGTATTATTTCCCGACCAGCTTAACACGTGAAAGGGGGTTCACCGCGAAGGTAAACAAAAACTTCGGCCCTGGAGGAACTCATCTCCCCTGTGCTTCCCGACCACGGCCCGGGAGCCGAACAGGAATGGTGTAACACCATGCTATCGTTTGACTGGCTGTAGCTAATAGCTACTGGCTTAGCTAGTAGCTAAGTTAGAGGAGGTTGATTCGCAGCACTTCAACACGTGTGTTTTTCCCCTTGGCAAGCCGACCAGTCGTGACATGGGGGCGTGGCAGCATCGACGATTCCATTTTTTAATTCGAAGTTCGAGATTGTGAATTAATTTCGATCGATTTCGACTTAAAATCGAAATCGTGACACCCTTAATAATTATTACTAAATATTTAACTGTAAGTATATCATTATTTTATACTTATCCATTGGAGACAAGTCCAGTTGCCTACGATACAGCACTTAGAATTAGCATGACATGGATGACTGAGAACCTTCATCAATATATACACTTACTTTGGCGATGTAAAACTTCAGTTTCCCATGCCAATACATCAGACAGGGACAAGCTGCTATTTTCTCCATACACATCAAACACATTATGTCAGCTTCCATTTGACGAACATGCCTTTCCTTATGTTTGCAAATAAATCGTCCCTTTGTCTCCCTCCTTCACATTCTCCACAGCCCTCATGCATTATACATTTAAACTGCAATAATCACCAGTGCTGGCCTCCGATCATTTTTGCTGTCAAAGCACAAACACACAAAACAACACACATGCACACATAAACACAAACTGTAAAAAAGAGTATATGCTTACTTCCCTAAAAAATATTTATATTTTTGCGTTTATTGTCTTGAAGGGAGATGGAAAATGCAAAAAAAAAGAAAGTATGAGCATATTAATCTTGGTAGTCTTGCTGAGGCTTTAGTCTCTCTTCAAGCTTTTTCCCTCTGTTGTGCTTTTCTTGTTTGAAGAAACTTACTGTTTCATGTGAAAAGTGAAAAGAGAAGATGGTGATCTATCACAGTAAGAAAAAAAAACGTAGCCTTATGACCTCAGAAACTACTGCACAGTGCTGCCATGGCAGTGTAACTCTCTCAGAGTTTCAGTATATGTCTCCACATACATCTTTCTTTAAATCAACTCAGGTTCTGCCTCTCTTTTTTGTCTCCCTCTCTTCTTGAGGTAGTTTAAATTTCCGTTTCTACAAAAAGCATGCATGTGGATGATCATATGATCAGCTAAAAACAATTTCAGCCAGTTAGACATTAATATGCAGAAACGTGGTTAGTTATAAAAAAGGACATTTATTTATGATTATACACATTGGATATGCACGGCCATATCAAGTGTCGATAAAATACAAAGCTGCTCAGGCATTCAACCTTGCAACTTTCCTCTTCAGTGACTTTGAGGATATGAACTCTCCCTACTGTTTTCAACTGAATTTCATTCTTCTTCCTCCCCCTGCTTGCCATACCCACCTCATATGTGTTCAGTGTGTCCCCGCTACTAGAAAATAATCCCACCATTACAAACGGAAGCAGTCCCTCACAAATTCACTCCGGCTGTTAGGCTATCATCTGCAGTGAAAAGGGCATGGGAGGACAAACGTGTTCAGAGATATACAGTATGCTGGACGTTTTTTGTACCCAGACATGAAATTACCTGTCAGTTTGGGTTAAAACGGGAGCCTAGCAATATTATTCTAATCACCTTGGCTGATGTCAAAGAACACCATCCTGCCTGTTTTTCCTCACTGAGCTCCTGGCTGGTGTCTGAGACACTCTGTCAAAATGTCGCCCAAGAGAAGATCCAAAAAATTGCTTTGGGTTTGTTATCATGACATCATATAGGCGGTATGTGTATGTATGTATGTCACGCATTATTATTTTCAAAACTGTTGCTCTACCATGTTTGTGTCAACTGGTAACAAGTGATAAGTGAACTATCGGTGAACTCCACAAATAATATCATCAAATAATTGAAAGTCTCACCATCTAATACATCTAGGGGTTAAAAACCTGTCTATACTGTATGCTTGCTGTGTTAGTGATGTGAGAGTGAGAGTCTTATTTTAAGTGAAAAGGGGGACTTTGCAACCTTGATGCAATAGGAATATGTGGAGCTAAATAGAGTACAGTCATTTTCGACAAGATAATGCACTGAATGAGGTGCTGGGAAAGCAACCAAATGGATGCCCCAAAATAGCAGAGCTAAAACCACAGGGCTTTTTGGAAACCTGCGCCGGCATATTCACATTGTTATTAGGATGAGGAACTGGGTCAGACATTGTTGTTCGGCTGAAATAAACTATAACTGGTTAGGATTAGCAGTTTGCCAAACAGTAAAGCAATCACCCATGTAATATAATGTAATACTACAGAATACTGCTTTATGCAACCTGATATTTTAGTGGAATTTAACATAGCATAAAATGATAAATTGTGATGTAAGGGAAGGTAATAAGAAACTGTGATGCCAGCACGAAATAACAAAACATCACAAAAGGCTTTACTACATTTCTTTCATTTTCAAAAATGTTCTTCGTAGCTGCTTTAAGCAAAAAATCTGAGAACTTTTACAGCATGATGTTAATTTAGGGATTCACAATATAGATTTTTTTCAGCTGACACAAAAATCGGTAATTACCTGCTTCTCATGGCAGATATTGATAAGATAACCAATAATTGAAAATGTTTGTATTTGAAAAAGTAATTCCTAACTCTCACTTTATTCACACCTGAGGGTAAGACCAAGATTTAGTGAGCAAAAATGGATTATCTGATATTCTTCAGCTCTAATAAGATCTGTGTTAAACTTACAGACTTTTTCCCTCATCATGTTCCTCTAAAACTGTAAACAATGCCCACACCGGCGACAGCATGTTCTGCTGTCTAGTCTACACTGCCTGAGTCTACCCAGGTGCAGCAGCTTGAGGCCATGCATGGGACAACTGCGTGCTTGGTTGGTTGCAACAACTTTAGAGGAGCATGCTGCCTGCTACTATGTTGGAGTGTATAAATGTCAGGCTTGCTAAGTCAATGAAAGCAAATTGGCTTCACATTATTGGCACCTTTTATCAGGTATAATTTCACCAATACAGATATACAGCCAATAACATGCATTTCCCAATATCTGGCCGATATCTATTGTGCACAACTGGTAACAAACGCATATTTCCATGTAATGGAAGACACAACACCCAATCTGCAGAATCAACATTATTTTGACAAATAAAGAAAAACTGCTCCCAACAGCAATGATACACTTGATCTCCAACTACTTCGTCTGACTCACCAACACAGAGTGGGAGGGGGCTGTCCCACGCCCTCCTCTCCCCCCTCAGGCAGGTGAGCACCTCGGGGCCTTTCAGGGTGTAGCCTGGGTCACAGCTATAAGACACAGTGCTCCCTGCAAAATGACCCTTGTCCTCACGCTTGTAGCCAAACTGGGGAACACCTGGATCCTCGCATTTCACCAGCTCAAAACCTTGGAGAGAGAGGGAGAGTGTAAGTACAAGGATTAGGAGGGTATTGAAGAAATAACCATTAATGGGATTTTTATGTGATGGTGGCCATGACGAGGATTGGAAAATGAGATACAAGAAAACAAACTCTACTAAAATATAAATGTTGAATGTAAAGAAATGTGTGTGCGTTTGTGCGAAAGACTTGTTACTCACTAATGAAGTGCAGTTCAAAGCCTTTGCTGGTGTTATCCGCATTGCTGATAAACTCCAGCCACATGGAGCTGGAGGTGGAGTTCAGGGTTGCGTCTAGCAGCTCACTGCCTGTAAACACCCCCAGCAGACGAGCCTTATTACTGCTGCCATCAAAGACCTGAAAGGGACAGAGGGAGAGTGGGAGGAAGCGTCTGAATTAAGATGATCTGCACACACAAATATGCTAACGAGGCACGCACACACAGGGAGGGTATCACTCCCCCCACCCCCTCACTTTGAGCACGTCATCCTCCTCCAGCCTGAAGTCCCGCGCTCGTAGCTGGATGCCTTTGCCAGGCTGCGTCTGGATGGAGTAGATGCACTCGTGGTTGTTGCCGTAGTAACCGGGGTAGTTGGGTGAGAGCAGCACCCCTTGCATGCCAGTCACGGATGAGCCGCATTCAGCTAGAGAAAAAGAGAGGGAGCAGAGGGACAGACAGAGACAGAGAGCGAAAGAGAGAGGAAAGGAGAAAGTGGTGGTATGGGAGAGAGCAGAGGACATGTCAATCGCTATATGCTTGAAACTCAGAGTGTATTTATTCATGCTGTCATGCACAGGGAGATGGGAGAGGTGATGGGGAGAGGAATGTGGCCAGTGACTTTACCTGAATGTTGAGGTGCACATCATCATAATCGCAATGCAATCTGAATATGATTAACAGTAATTTCAGCTCCATTTGAAAATGCCTTTTTCTGAATCATATCAGGGAAAAGGTAAAATAGGGGACCGAGTTTTCTATAGAAAAATAGCTGCCAGAATTCAAATGACCACAAATGTACCCTGAATTTTTACTTCATGAATGCAGTGAGGTAGATGAGATGAGGCGATGGGACTGCCTGCGAGGTATATGGAGAAGTATCACTTCTTCTAAAATAAGGCTGAATACGATTGCCAGAGGTGTGGAAAATAACAAAATGTGGCAACCTTTAAAGATGCGACTTCATCTAGAGGCAAAAATGTCCAACAAACTACAAGTTAGCATTTTTATTTTCACGGATAAATATGCAGTGAGAACAGGCGCAAACGAGGCAGTCAGGTTAATGTTAACAAGGTTTTATAAGGAAATTATTTGCTGCTACTGCTACTTTACACATGCCTAAACACTCAAAACAAACAATCAGGTAGTATTTATTGGTGTAGGTAAAGAAAATAAATGTGACTTCACCAGATTGTATTTATCAAACTATAATTACTGGTTTCCAATAGAGTGTCAAAATCTTTAAGTGGTAGAAATATTTGCAGTTCACAGTTTTTTCCCCAATTACTTAACAGTGCTGTGGATAAACTGAAAAGAGCCACTCTAAGGACAGATATCTAGATCGATCACTGTCATGGTCTGTGTTTTATCCATCATTAGGATTATTAGGATACATGTGTTTTCATATCAACACACTAATGCAGCTCTCAAGGGTTGGTGTATCATAGAACCAACACACTGACCTAAATCTTTGCAGTTTGACTCGTCATGTTTCCCAGGCATTAGCAATGAGCAACATCAATAATTAACATATTTCAGCTTTTTAATGTCATCCTCATTAGGGCTGCTGCTCTATATAATTTGGACAAAGTCAAAAAGGCTGTTTCTGGGAAACTGTCCAATGTAGAGACAAAACGTGGGCGGATGGAGAGATGAAAATTAGGAGAATTGAAAGGGAAATGCCTCATTTTTCCAATGTGACTGACAGTTCTTCTTAATGAGTGGGTGTGTGTGAAAGGGCTAATGTGGCAACATGGCATTGTAAGGGGGGTGGTGGGGGAGTGACAAAAGCCAAAATAAAGCATGTGACCACCTACCAACACACCTTGGCAGAGGGGAGCTCCACACCCGCCTCCTGCCCCCTAAGCAGATCACCCTTGCCGGACCCTCCAGTCGGTAACCCGGAAAACAGGAGAAGATGAGGGGATCGCCTACTCCATACTGCAGGCCTTTTCTGGTACTATAAGGCGGGATTCCAGGATCCTCGCATGGCTCCAAATCATACTCTGGTAAACAGAGAGAGAACAACAAAAAGATGTATTTAGAGATGTATTATTCTTTTTTCTAGAAGATCACATCCCAGTCCAGTAGCATGTCTTATGATGCTTGGATGTGAGAAAGTATAAATTGAATTGATTAAGAATTCTGCCATGCTTTAAAAGGTTGACAAGTACTTTTCCACAGATAAACAGGAAGATAAACCATGGTTAAATAAATCAAATGTCCTCCAAGTCCCAGATCATATCTAAACAACATGACGCTAAATGTCACTCATTCAAATTTAGAAAACATCATGTGCTTTCATCATGTGTATTACATGGATGGCCATCGTAATGTAACCCTACATCTGAACATTCAGGCCTTTGTTTTTAATCTTCTTGCAAACCTAACATGTTTTCACATAGGTGGCATCTGGTATTTCAAACTGTTGTTTTAACATTCTTTAAACTATGTTTTGGTGTTCAAATCAATTGAAATCTGTGAGAGCCAAATGAAGTGAAATGATGCTCTCACTAGGTAGGGGGGCCATCTGTGCTCTATCCTAATTGATTAATTTAAAATTAATCAATTCTCTTGATGTCAACCATTTCATAAATAACTCTCAAGTGGTTGTAATTACATATTTCTAGTCCACATACTTAACTTATGATTTGCTTCTTGCCTAAGGTGGCCTCCTAACTAAGCATGGCAGTTTGTGTCAATAACCCATGGAAACAGACTCTTGTTATTAAAAGGTCACAGCAAGTCTCTGATCCATACTCAGGAGCCTGAGGCGTCCGCTCTCAACACGAACCTTAAGTGCTTAAATGTGTAACCTTTCATTTCTTTTCCCCAACCTGTCGCTCTCAGTCTCCGCTGAATGATTAGTCTGACTCAGTACTGTGAGCAGCACTTTCAGCCATCCTTCTTTTCGGGTCTTAGTAGTTTGAATGACAGAATCCATTCTTACCTGAGAAGGTAATGTTGAATCCCTCATAGGAAACAGAGAAGTCAGAGAGGAAGCGTATCTGAGCCGTGTAGTTTCCAAAAAGGCCTGCACTTAGAGGTGGTGGCAGTGTGGAGCCTGTCAGTCTCCACAGGGGTTGAGAGAAGCTGCCATTCTCTGTTACCAACAAATGGTCATGAGGGCTCTCAAGATGGAAGGTATGGAAGGTGAACTGGACACCTAAATAAGAGAGGAAGAAAGATCCATAACTTAAATGAGCTGTTGTTTACGTCTTTTTGCCATTGCACGAGTAAATTAGGTTTAATCATGGGTTTTCCCATCGTTCTACAGTTTGGAATCACCAGCCACAAAAGGGTTAGGGTTCGGTACAGTCAGATAGATCAGAGGACTACTAAATATTTCTGAATGTGTAATTGAAAACTCTCTTTCACCAATAGATGTTATTTGTATCAAAGTTTCTATGTCAAAAAATTTTTACTTTGAGACAATCTTGATTGATTATATTAATAAAACTTGTTCAGCTCAAATGTCCTGACTTGATATAAGTTGACAACACACGTCTGATGTCAGAAGAAGCTGGTATATACATGGAGGCAGTCATACCAGCCAAGTAACATCAGAGTCACTCAGCTTTAAACAGTATGTCCTACGTCACACTGAATCATCACAGCACCAGACAGGAGGCAGACAATGTGTGTAACTCTAGGTCAAGTCCCTTCCATTATCAGGGGAGTCTGGAATTTCTCCAAGACCCATCTTCTCTGTACCTCCGGACACCATGGAGCCTCTCAACATAAAGCATGCCAAGTGTGAAGGGCTCTGAGGCCTCTCAGGGCAGCCACCACGTCAAAGCACAAAGCAGACATTCCATTATATCTTTAAATATCTACCACAGTTTTATACATGGAGAACAAAACACTGTCCAATGGTTCAACCTGACTGGCAACTGAAAAGGTAGAAAGAGACAAAGTTACCTCTGAGCAACAGTTTAATAGGAGTATAAGAAATCATCATACATTTGTAAAAGAAACTAGAAGCTTAGCATTAAAATCTGTGAAGATTTAAATAAAAACAGCTTCCTGTTTCAGTGCCAAGTGCACAATATGTCTGTCTGGAATTAACTATATTAATCATGTTTTTAAGCTATTCTTGAAACTTCTAAATTGAAATAGCAGATTAGTCTAGGGTTAGCACTATTGGAACTTGCAGAGGGTACAAAGAAAACCAGGCTATAGCGCTGGGCAATATGTAATATTGTGACATTTTTGGGCTATATTGCAATAAACGATATATATATATATATATATATATATATATATATATATATATATATATATATATATATATATATATATCTTGATATTCTGAAATCTCAAAAGCGCTTCATAAATGCTACAACTGGGCGACAGAGACCTAAATTACTTACTTACAGTATTCTCCCCTGTCATGCACT
Source organism: Pagrus major (assembly GCF_040436345.1). Lineage (NCBI taxonomy): Eukaryota > Metazoa > Chordata > Actinopteri > Spariformes > Sparidae > Pagrus > Pagrus major. Next base: position 13,626,761 of record NC_133217.1, read on the forward strand.
GTGGGGACATTGACTGATTGGACACTTTAATCATCAGTTAAACCAAACTATTTCAAATGTAAGCAATACATTTGCTGTCTGAATTACACTGTTTTTATAGTGCAACTCCACTACTGCATATGTGAAAATCGTAGTATGAAGCCTATTGTGGCTCCAGAGGGAGCTGCATTTAATCTGATGAATTGCCTCATCAGGCCACTCAGTGGCTTTGTTAAATTGTGGGTAATGTAGGCACTAGGGTTTGAAAAGGAAGAAGAATGCATGGAATAGAAAAGCTGATATATTTTGATCAATTGTTTGTGAACTGTCCATAATGAGTCCAACAGTGATAAAGGAGCACAATACTCAGCCAGTGGATTGCCTTTCAAAATCTAGCGATGACCCTCAATGCAACTTAGCCACACTTCACACATTTAATGTGTAAAATTGTTGTCGTGCCCCTTTAAAATTATCATTAGCGAAGCAAACTAGAAAAACATCAATATAACAGGTGATCACATGACAATATCTTATATTCACTGGAGGCAAGCTAAAGTCTTCATGTTAATGTGAAACACAATATTCTAAGTCTCATAATCCGTGCTGAATCAATTCCTTGTCTACCTCCTCTACTTATGAAATATATTACACCCATGCTGAGAGAACATCCACAAATAAGGCTGTGTCAATTTAATGTAAGCGCTCTACCAAAGGTGACATGAGTGGAGAGTCTTCCCATGGCGCTGTAGCCCTAGGCCAGCCTTTCAGCGCTCCAGACTTACAGAGACAGCTTGTTCGGCAAAATAAAAAGGCCACTCAGTGGGTGGAAATGACATTGTAAGGGAAATTGAATTTGACTGCTGCATGTGTTGACGCTGAATTTCTCTGCTAACCTTTGCCATGGGAGGTCTCGATTATCCATGTGCAGTTCAGGTTGTGCGGATAAAAGTCAGGGAAGCCAGGTGACAGGATGGTGCCAAAGTTGCCCTGGATGTAGCCTCCACACAATGCTGGCAACACAGGGGGAATAGAAACAGGGGGAGACGGACGAATGAGAGAAATGAGAGGAGAGTGGAGAGTCAAAATCAGAGAGGGCATAACAAAGTTGATGAAGACAGATATAAAATTTCCCCCAAAAATGGCAAAACTTGTCTGTGCATTTACAATGTTGTAAAATGCATTTTACAAAAGGTGCCCTTCAAGATAGCATAAAAAGGACAGAGTGGTATCATCAATATCATTACAGAGTGGGCAAAAATCAATACTGCCCTTAAATATAAAAGCATTTACAGATGACGGAACAGGCAAACATCAAAGGGTAACGTCACCACTGAACATATAAAACATTTATGATGAAATGAGGCAGAAACTTTTAAAGTCTAAAATAAAAGTCGTTGAAAGAAATATTATTATCTTGTATGGATTTTATAATAAATCAGGAATATATAGTAATCTAAATGTGATGCAATATGAAGCAAAGTGCTCAAAACGATTTCTCATGATTCGTCTGGAGCAACATGCAACAATGAATTTAGCTTTAATCCCATTTATGAATAGGAAGAAATCTGGCAGGGGACTATTCATTTCTAGGTCAATATTATGGAACGTACCATCACAGCTAGGCAGGGGGCGGCTCCACTGAAAATTGGGTTCACATTCTAATGGCTCTCTGTCACTAAGTGTATACCCTGCTTCACAGCTAAATGTCACCAAAGCTCCCACATAGAAGTCATTGCCATGCCGCTGTCCGTTGACAGGTATACCGGGATCCACGCAGTGATCCGATTGTAACTGCAGGGCTGGAGAGGACAAAAAACACACATGATCAAAGACAGAATGACACATATAGTGTTAATCCCCCTGCTTGCAGTGTAATTAGGATTATATCCTGTTTTCAATAGGTTAAGCAGAGGTCAAGGAATGTTGAAAAGCAATTTGTTTTCTCAAAGCAACCCTGATAAATAATTTACTTGAACATCCTTTTCTCAACAGGAATGGACCAATAAACCAAAGTTTCTGCACTTCTTTCCGCTCCACCTTGCATAGTTTCTGCCTAAGTAGTGCTCATAGTGAATTATTGAAGCTTTGCCGAGATTTACCACAGACAAAGCGCAACAAGTTACCAGTGTGAGACACACAGGTAGAAACGAGGATGACTTAAGGGTTGGATTTACAGCATGAGTGAAGACTAGTGTGTGGGAAATCTCTCTGTCTGTCTTGCCGTCTGTCCGTGTGCGTGCGTGCGTGCGTGCGTGTCTGACAGTGTCTATGGATTGAAGAGTGAGAATGTGTGTCAAGGCAGGGATATCTGACAGAATAATCTCAGCCCATTTACTTTCTAATTATAGGTGTTCTAATAAGAATGTATTCATGCTGAAATTGAGAGCCTGCAGAGATTTTATTTACAACCAAGACTGAAAGGCTCTTACTAGTCCAGTGAACAAGGCTTATGGCTGTTGTCTCTTGATTTGGTCCATATGTATTGTGATAGATTAATTTCCATTAGGCTCCGTGAAGCATTGGTAAATAATGCCGTCCTCTACAGTATATCTATCCTGTATCCTCGGGTGAAGATTTGACTGCTCACAAGCATTAAGCCCTTACTTTCATAACGTATGCGGAAGCCGATGTCAGAGTGGCTCTTGTCAGTAGAGAAGAGAAGAAACAGGAAGTTGGAGGTGCTGATGAGGAACTGGGGAACCTGGGTGCCCTGGTAACTACCAATTAGAGGTGAAGAGGGAAAACGTCCATCGCGAACCTCAAGCACATCATAGTTGACCTCTGTGCGGAACCTGAGAATACAGCAATAAATTGAATTAGGATTTTTATGCTTCACAAAAAAAGATACAAAATTAGAAGTGTTGGTAAAAAGCAAATGAAAACATTAAGTCCTCACATAAAACTGTTAGTATAGAATATGTGCTTAGTTATCTTGTCTGAGTCTCGTGGATACATCTCAGGTTGGGTTAACAGAATGGTAAATGCAAGGCTGGACTACCAACCAGACAAAGTGAAAAACTGCCTTGAGGGCACATGTTACTTGTATTATGTCATCTGTTTTTTCTGGAAATTTGGGAATAAGCACCACTTCATCTGAAAATTGAACTGGTAAGGGATTTAATGCAGGTTCTCTATTACTACCTGTCTTAGAGAGGGGCACTGTGTCAAAATGTACATGTGCCTTACTTCAAAATACATATATGTAAGGGATCAACTAATAATCAGACCAACTAAAAGGAAGTGTAGAGTTTCCCAAATTTTTTTTTATAGTTTTAGACATTTGGCCTCAATTAAAATCCAAAAAGTTGGATTCCATGCAAACTGAATAAGAAGAGACTGATGCTTAAATGAAGCTCATTCAGATGGATATTCATTTTGACAATACTGTGGAGATTTTGGTCAGTTCTGAAGGTTCTGCTTTCAACATGAAAACAGAGCTATGTTGTATCACTTCCAATTTTCATATGGTGATTTTTAGAAAATGTGGAGACATTTGGCGCGCTTTGGTGAGTGCATCTGTCTAGCATGTTTGTGAGTGTGCGCGCGCATGTGCTATCTGTGTGTTTCTGTCTTTGTTGCCAGAGCCACTTCATCTTCAAAGCCATGAATAAATGGTTTCAGAACCGTGTCATCTAAATGAAGCGGTGGTTTGTGATATTTTATTGATGTAACATAAAAATTAAAGAGCAACAAACATTTATGTGTATTCATTTTGCATGCTGTGCCATTGTGGCTGAGACAAGGACAAGATGGGCTCACAAGGATGAGCCTTAGTGAAACACTAATGTAATATTTGATCCTACGACTGTATGTTCTCTCTCTCAAACATCAGGACAAATTACCTGCTCCCCCATCTCTCTGGTTCCCCTTGACGGAGCATCTCCACTTACATACACGCATGTATGTTCACAAACTCGTAGGTCTAGTTCAGCTTCTTTGTGTGCATCTGTGTGTATGAACTGTAAGGATATCTGTGCATGTACAGGAGGGGGGTATCAAATGAAAGGATCAAATGAGCACTAATGAGCATTGCTAAATAAAACATAGTGTTAGCTTAGTAGGGGCTGCATGTTGATGTGCATTAGATCTACTGCATTACCACCAGAAAGGAGTGGCAGGAAGAGATTATAAAAGGCAATAGAGAGCAGAGGGATAAATGTGAGCACATGTGGAAATTGTGAGAAGGTAGAAGCATGAAAAATCTGAGCTTACTTTGAGGAAAAAAAGAGAAAAAAACGGTGATGTGACAGCCATCTGGGTGACTCACTTGTCGAAGATGATCTTGATGGGGTAGCCTGGAGGAGCCTCAATGATCCATTCACAGTTAAGGGCCTCCTTATAGAGTTCTGGCCAGCCAGGGGAGAGGATGATCCCACTGGGAGCCTTCAGATCCCCTCCACATGGGGCTAACGGAGGGAGTGAGAAGATGGTGAGAGAGAGCGAGCAGATAGAGATTGAATTATGCATGTCTTTCCCAGCTGATGTATGACAATGTCCAGAGATGATCTCATGTATCAGCCAGGGCTCATCCCATTTCTTTTACTGCCAGGATCTAACTAATGTAAAGTGGTGACAGCTCACGTCAAGGTTAACCATTTCTCCTAGCAACATACCTGTTATTGCACGTGTGTCTGTGTCATGCGTTACACAACCATGTGCATGTTTCCTCCCCTCTGTTGTTGTCTTTAAATCTGTCATCAAACCCCTCCTATAAAGGTTCTGCTGTCATTTCCATCAAACTCAGAAAACGGAACATCTTTGATCGCTAGCACAAAAGACACTTGAGCACATCAAGCCCTGTCCCATACCCTCAGCTTTGTTACTGCTCACTTTGCTGCACGTCTCTTTAACTGCCTATCCTTAACCAGAACACACAGGCACAGTGGAGGGCTTAGTTACAGTGCCAGCTCCTCGCTCCCTTTGAAGTGGAATGATTTAATCAGCCAACTCAGCATACTGAAGGACATCTATAAAACGCATTACGCTACAAACGCAGGGGTATGATAGATGGTCTCAGAGGAATACAAAGCTGCTGTGGCACACAGGGGGAAGTGACATGTTTTAATAATGGCTTCTCCTTTGCGTATCATGAATAGTGCACCCAATGAGGCCCCTTAGAGTACTAAGCCAGGTCTGAGCTTGGTGTGACACTCTGCTGGTGTCCAAGAACCACAGCGGGTAACGTCTTTATCTTAGCATCGCCAGATATATTAGTCTTTGCTGGTTTGATGGAAATAGTTTATTGAATATTGAGTTGAGGGGGGTAAAGGAATGGTTCAGCAATCTGTGTGTAAGCACAGCAAGTCTGCAGCATCAGATGTTTGAAAAAACAAAGCTTTTGTGAAATCACAAGCAATCTTTATTTAGATCTTAGTGATCCCTAACATTTACATCAATGACATTATTGATTAGATTGATTTCTGGTCTTCCCTTTGATAAACACCAATCTATTCAGTACTTGGTTGTGTCTCTTTACAATCCTGAGATGCAGTGATGCTGAATTTACTAGCTAGAGTGAGTGTTAAAACAAACATACTCCCAGTGTTAGACCATGGGACAAATGCTTTGAGAAGGGGGGTATATGCACACCTTCCTTCTAATGACTTAAATCCTCTGCATATTTACTCTATATTTACTCTATTTACAGCTAGCTGTGCCAGCTCAAACATACCTGCCCGCTGTGTGATATTGGATAAGAATTATAGAATAAATCCCACTCATTTTGTTAATATGATAATTCATGCAACCATATGTTTCCCCAGCAAGAGGCTTCACCTCATGCCAGCTGATGAAAACAACATTTGTTGGAGGTTATAGCTAAAACATTAAGTTTAGATAACAGAGATCCGGCTGACATGAAGTGGAACCACTTCTTTACACACCTTCACAGCGGGGAACTGCGTTATCCCACACCACGTTGCCATCCTTGAGAATGCAAGAGATAGTTTGTGAGCCGTGGGTCTTAACAAAGCCCTCCTCACACAGGAATGAGATGGAACTGCCCAGCTGAAGGCTCTCACCAAACCGCTTCCCATTCACTGGCACACCTGGATCTGGGCACTCATTGTGGCGGAATGCTATTGAAATTGCAGAGAGGAGGTATGGTTAGTGAAGGAGAAGACATAGGTGTTAAGTGATAGTGTTCACTAAGTCACATAACATAAAATCACAAAATGTGAGGAAAACTGCTTACCTGAAAAAAAACAAAAACCCTTTCTTTGCTTTTTAAAGGAAACAAATTGTCATCTTGTTGCAAAAACAAGAAACATAAAAGACCACCTGTAATTCTGCTTTCATTAATCCTTGTCACATGTCACACTGTCCGTGCAAAGATCCTAAAATAATTACCCAAGTTTCTTGACAAAACTTTTCCCCACCTAATGTCAGCGTTTAGCAATGCCAGCATTTAACGAGAAGAAATTTGTTTCACTTAGTGAGTCACATTGATTCTCCCTGCTGCAGTGATTCCAGAGGGTGGGAAACCACACCGTATGCAGATCATCAGCGCCAGATGACACTGCTGAACGATAGTTGGAGTAAACAAACAGGGATAATTGTTTTCACACATCCTGAAAACTTTATCTATCTGGTTTCTCAATGAAACTCCAAGTAGGAACCAGTTAGAAAGGCCACATATAAAACACAGTCACACAAGACGCATAACCCTGGAACAAGGCATGTAAACAAATACATCACCTGCGCCCATATCTCTCTCACTTACTCTCTTGCACTCACTCTTGTATACACACGCGCGGGTTGGTGACACATGTAGGTGTTGATAAATCCCTCTTCTGTATCCATTGGACCTAAACAGAGCGCCAGCCACACCTCATCCATCACGATCATCCTATTTATTAATGTGCCAAAAATCCCCTCAATACAGTTTGGCATGTCCTTAATTAACATGAATGATGGAAGTTGTCCGCTCTGCCCCACAACCCCCTTAAAAAACACTGCAGTTGGATGACACTGTTCTCAGGAACTAACCGTCATCTTCAATTAACTGCTCCTGACATTCATTCACCACGCTGCATTGGTTATTTATTTATTCATCTAACTTGCTAATTAATGCATTAGTTGCCATGTGTTGTCCACATTGCGGCTTCACAGAGGCACCTGGGCTGGGTTGATGGCATGTCTGCAAATGAGCTAGAGTCAGGGCTCAAAGGCATTATGGGTAAGCTGAAATATGTTATATTTTAGCTGGTGCAGAAATAGTCTTAAGAACTATCTATGATCGGGACATTTTCATTTTACGTGCCAGCTGTTGCAGTAGACTGGATCAAAAAAAAAAAAAAAATCACAAAAAAATTGGCAAGTAGATTTTAGTCTACTGAAAAATTGTCAAAAAACATGACGCAACTACACAGCAGGTACAAAGTAGAGCCGCTGAAAACAAATTTGTTATTAGGCCTATCTACAGAAATGACAATAATAATACACATCTACTATAATTACTACTAAGAGATGGGAACAGAAAATTCTGAACAGCCTGAACCGAGGCTCACTAGCGAGATCTTTAACTGGAACATTTTGCCCTGCATTGTACATCACTGGCTTAGTTACAGTACAATAACTATGATGCTCAGTGTAAATCATTTTGACGATTCGTACAAACCTAACTTAGGAACATACTGGCTTATGAAACACTAGAATAGCACTCTGTAGAGTGCATACCTCAACCAAGGCCCAACAGTCCACTTTTGTACTCACTCATAGATACCAGCCACTTAATATACCTGAACCAACCAACAAAAAAGCAAACAGACAGGAGTGAATAATATAACATAATCTCCTTGGAGAGCCTTATATAGACTAGAAGTTAACCAGAAGTCAAAAATATCTTTGTTTCTGCTGCTAATGGTAGTGTCCCTGACTGTAACTCAGCACACAGACAGGTTTAGATGAGAACGTCTACTTAATGTAATTTCTACTACATTCTCTCAAGTAGAGGAAGTCCTATGAATGAGGGGCTAGAGCTACAAACTAGACTATATGAAGGCAACGAACTAAAAAAGTTAAAAAAATAACATTTTATTGCTTGTATTAAAGTGAGTCACTGCAGCTAATTTTAGTGCCAAGTCTTATTGAGACAAACCTCCAAGCGGTACCTCAACTATCTATGGGCCAGCTTTGTGGCTTTATAGGGTTAGGGTTAGACGCTCTGTACAGAGATATTTATTTTGAGTTGTGGAAGAATGCAAAGATCAGGCTAATTACACAACAGCACATATGCAATGGATGCAAAAATCCTGCTGCCAAAGCCTCACGGTACAGTATATCCATGAAATGGGTTTACCAGCATGCAGCCAAAGTGTACTGCGTCAGAGTATAAAACCCATCTGGAATTTCCTCAGAAGTCAGCAGCTACCCAGAATAGAACATAATGAGCACTGCCGCAATGTATCTGTCAGGTAAGGATGCTGCAACTTTGTTTGGGTTTTATTTAGATGTCAAGTCTCTATTTAGACAATAAAGACAGGGTTTTTGTCATTTCTCTGTATGACTGTGCGACTGTAAGGACTGTGTTGCTGATGGGCGGAAGAGTTTATGTGGTGCGGGAGACAAGGCGCAACGATATAGCGGATGATTCATGAGGCCACTTGCATGCACACCCACACACAGATAAACACATATACTGTACACATGCACAAACAATCTAGAATACACAATATCCAGTCAGGGTAGGCTTTTGTGATAAGCTTTAAAGACTTCACTTTATCTCCATTGGATTAACATTCAATACTTACTTGTAAATGTGATGTTAAAGCCTCTGTCTGTGTAGGTGTGGTCAGTCAAGAACTCTAGTCGAGCCACATGGGCACTGGTTGTTATAGAGGGGGGCAGGACATCACCAGAAAAGGTACCCAGGATAGGAGACTCCGCCTGACAAGAAACAGATAAAGATTTTCTGACGAGACCAAAGGTATCATGAACTAAAAAGGGAAACAAGTCAGAGAGTGAACATCTCCTACAGGGAATTAGACAGATAAAATGACTATCAAGTCCAATGAGGCTGGCAGGAGGTTTGTAGCTTGTAAGCTTAATTGCGCAGGCTGCTTCTCCTATTGACACGTACAATGACTGATAGGCAGGTCAATAGGTAAAGTTGCAGAGCTATTCAAAGCAACTGAGGACAACAGCTTGTATTTCAACACTACCTTTCCCCCATCCTTGATGGAGAGGAAGTCAAACTGTTTCTCCATGCTGAGGTCGTTGAAGGCCAGATTGATTCTGCTCTCGGGGTTGGAGATGATCAGCCACACACAGTGCATATTGTTGCCGTACTCCTGGGGGTAGTTGGGAGACAGCAGCACCCCCGACGGAGTGGTAAAGTTGAAGAAACAGGAAACTATAGGAGTCATAAAGAGAGATAGACAGAGAGAAAAAGAAATAACAAACAAAGCAATATAAAATGAGTGTTGACAGGAGGCTGAAAAACATGGGGGAAATTCCATTTACTTTTGCTGACTACAAAAGAATATGACCTGATACACTTTATTGAATCAGTAAAATTCTACCCCAATTCCCACATACTACTACTACTACTACTATCTGACAGATCATGGAGTAAGTTGCAATACATAAGACACAACTATAACCACCAACTTGTTGCTTTGTAGCATAAGCACATACTGCATGTATACAATGTCAGTAACTTATCCTTAGGCTCACAAAGGGCTCGATGGAAATGAAGGTAATGAGAAGGAAATATATCTGAACGTAAGGGAAGTCACCAATAACATCATAAAACTAAATATGTTTGTGTATGTCACTTATTTTGTAGCAAAAGGGAACCATTTATCCACCATTATCTCTGAGGAGAGAGTCACTAGCAGCAATATCTTGTTTAAATGAGACCTGTGTACTGAAATAGGGAATAGAAGAAGCCTTAGCCTCACAAATTTTGACATGTAACCAGAAAATTCATTGTTTCCAATCAATGTCTAGCTGAAAGGAATGTGATGGCAATGAAAATGAAAAATGCTCTCATCACCGTCCCTGGCCACCGTCAAGGCTGTCACTTGATCCCAGTTGCGCTAATGGATGTGCTTACAGGGCAACAGCACAGTACTTTGATGCTACTGGGCAAATGTAGCCTAACTTGCAAAGCCAGCCCACAGAATCTGTTTTGTACATGGTTGTCTGGCAGGCTAACCATGCATATGCTTTGTTAAGGAGTCAAATGAAAATGGCAGCACTGAGATTATTGACATTTGATGGGACAAACAGACCACCTTTGGACCGTCATGAATTCTGGACATGCTGTCAAATTTGTCATGTATCCATTGTAATTGGTTTCTACATAATTTGAGGCTATTAAAAGGATAAGTCATGCTTCACATTATTATAACACCGACTAGTTTAAATAGTTTTTGAGAAGGTTTACCTCACTTTGCTGATTTGTTTCGCGTCCAGGTTCATGGATGTATTAGTTGTCAGGGGATGTTCTATTAAAAACCGAGTTTACAAAATGTATGTAGGTTACCATCTTAAGGCAAGGGGCTGTACGCAATTGTGTGGAAGACAATTCCATTTGAACAACCTTGAACTAAACTGCAAGCGACAGCAGCAAGGGATGTTTCAGTTTAAACTAAAGAAACAGGTTGTAGGGGGATGTGTAAGAACTTGAGTCTTAATTGCTAAGATATGAACAAGAGTTTTAAATAGTCCAGTTGTGGGAATAGAACTACCAGAATTTGCAGCCAAGATTGTTTTAGCCTTTTTAATATGAAATCAAACAAAGTGAAACGTTTACTCAGCAGTGCTGGAGCAATGTTGGTTATAAATATTATCATCCTCAGTCTCAATTGAGACTTATCTCTACCTTATGACTTTATCTCAGGTTTTCACTTTACACATGTGTGATTTGTTTACAACTAATTCTTCCATGTCTCCTTAGAAACTATTACCTATTGTATACAGTGCAGTAGGCGGCTAAACGAACATCACCTACCTAATTGACGTAAGTAAATTGCCCAAGGTAACAACAGTAACTAAAGGTTGGTGAGGTTCAGGAATGGTCAGATTATTTTTGTGTGGGTTTGAAGCAAAGGCACAAACACTGTGTTCCGTCACAATGAATAAAGGATATACATAAATATCATAAGTTGGCGATTTGCATTTTCTTTTGATCATCTTACTAACAGTATCAACTTTAATGACAAAGGGAAGCATACAGAATTATGTCTCCATGACTAATATAGTTTATTAAATGTTAACTTAATAAACCATGTTTACTATTGCCATGTGGATAAAGTGACTCTTTTGCCAGCATCCTCTATGTCATTCAGCTCAGTGATGTTTATCAAGATACTGCAGCTTTTTGTCCATCCTTTTATCTATAAATAATACAACATTGGGTATTATCTGCATGGTCAGCTCTCTTTTGCTTTTCCCTTCACCCTCTTACTCTCTCACTCTCTGTGTTTGTCTTTCATGGCGTTAATTAACTAATAAGCGCCCCTATTGTGTCAAAATCCACAGCCTCTGCTAGGCAAACTGTAGGGATAATCTGACCATTTATTATGCAGGTCTGCGAAAACATCCATATGTATGCACTCACACGTGCACATGTGTGCACATGTAGAATCTGAATACCATAAGGCATCCAAGAACTTACAAACGCAGCTTGGTTTCTTAGCCGACCACTGGTTGTTCTTTTGACAGGTGATGTTCTTTTTCCCCACCAGCTCAAAGGCAGGCAGGCACTCAAAGTAGAGCCTGTCCCCGTGACGAAAACCTGTCCCCTCCCGTTTGCCATAAGCTGGGATTCCAGGATCTCCACAACTGCCTTGGTCAATTTCTGTGTAGGTAAAAATAAACACACAGGAAAGAATATTAAGTATGCAAAACTCACAGTAATAATGGATCAATTTTCCTAGCAGAGACACATTAATGCTGGTTATACAAACAAAGACCTGCTTCTGTTATCAGCAATCATAACAGAGATATTAATTTAAAGGTCATAATTTAATTAACACAAGCCACTTCTCTGAATGTCCTCTATTCAACGTGCATATTATCTTATAAAGAAAAACTGTGTTGTTCAGCTTCCTTGACAACCAGAGTGGCCCTGTAGTGGATGAGAAGTGTGTTCTCTCTAGTTTTCCTTAAAAAATGCTAGATAAATATTAGAGGGAGGGCAGGTGCAAAGAAATAGACATCAACTCAAGGTTATTACTGGCTGCAGCCTCCAGCAGTTATTGACAAGATACAACCAGATAGGTAATAAGTGATATGAAGATGCAGGACCTCACACTAAATCAAAACAAACCACAGAGTGCTGTTTTCTCTGTTGTTACAATTTCAGGAAAAAGTGGGTTTAGTTTATCAACACAGAGTTAGTGAGAAGAAGCGATTTTTATCCAAGCAACTATTGTGCCAGGACAAAAGTCCTAATGTATTTGTTTCAATTCACATTTTACATTACATTATATTTATTTTCTTTTGCTGACTCTAGAGGTAAGAACAGTGAATTTATGTGCATACGCATCGACAGGAAAAAAAATGCCTTCCCTAATCATTCTATAGGATGCTGTTCTGCAGCCTACTCTCGACTGTTGGATGTTGAAGCCTTCCAGCAACATATCCCCACACTCCTCTCCTCGGGGATAGGGGAATAAATCCTCACGTTATGGAAAACAAAGTCATGAATAGGATGTACTCTACATTATTTCCACCACTTATTACAGGAACCCTGACGTTTTCATCCAACCAGAGGATCAATGTCGATTTAATCCTTGCACATTCAGTGCACTGATAGGTGCTAGATTTGTCCAGCCTTGCTTTTCTTGAAAACATGAGCTAAGTGGGAATGGTTAGCCTAAATCGTTTTAAAAAAGCATTACAGCAACATCTTTATTCCCTCTTGCATGCATCTTGTTAGCTTGTTAGGAATGTTAAAACCATTGATGTTACTGTGAAAGTACATCCAGTGATTAGATCTAGTTTTTGTTAGTTATCATACTCTTAAAGCTACTTTATACACACACACACACACACACACACATATATATATATATATATATATATATATATATATATATATATATATATTGTTTATTTGTTTCTGACACAATCTGTAGCATGTTGATTAAATAGTGTATGTGCTGGCTCAGCTGATGCATGCCAAGGTGGTGGTGCATTATTGAATTCTGTTTTCCAGTTCTGATTTTGGTCAGGCACACTTGGTCTAGGACAGTGGGACACTTCCCCCCTCTAGAAGCTGAGAAACATTCACGCACCCCGCAACCTTTGTCAGTGATTAACAATGATAGGAGAAGCAACTAATAAAAAATGATCGTTCAATTTTAGTGAAGTAACAATAGCATCAGCAAAATGTGATTTTGTTTATTTTCTTGATTTCATTCCCGATAATCATTTCCATTAACTTAGTTTTGCTCCAAATTTCATCCTGCTTGTTTTATGTCATTCTAGAAGTAGAGCCCGCGTTTGAACCACTTGTGGGGGTTGCATTGAGTGAAAAAAAAAGATACCTTCTGCAACTGCACAGCACTGTGACACCTCTAAAAGAGTGCTTGCTGTCAAGGGCACATGTTTTTGACAGAAACCTCAGTTGGGTAATGCATCCCCAGCTATAGTGTGTCATGGGTCTGGTCATTACTTCTAGCTTTGTTGAAACTGTGCATCAAAGACATTCTTCCTGTCTGGAGCCTCAGCTAAGACTGAACGGATGTTAACAATGAATGACTCAGCAAAGAGACACTGGCAAGACGGAGTTGCTTCTCCACTTTATGACATTAAAATCAACGTGATTTGCCTATTTTCTCGTCATGCATTCATTTTTAGTATAATTTCATTTGCCACTAAGTAGTCTTTAATGTCTTTTAATCCTGCCAAAGTGTCCCTCAGTGATGTTGCAAACCTCTTTCATCTGTCTCTCTCCCTTCCTGCAGATGTATCCCTCCCCTTACTGCGTGACAAACGTTCTCACTTGTGTCGGAAGCTAACCTGAGCACTTTCAGGTACGCACGCAAACACACACACATAGAACTCCATGACCATCCTTCTTCCTTAAAACCACATACGCCAATTTCATTATTGCAAGATTTATGCAATCGTCTTTCTTTTGCTCACTCTTCTTTCTACTTTTCCGAGGTTGCACATTGCAGATGGGAATGCTGAGGCATCCTATCGAGGCATCCGGATGGGGGAACACAGAGAGCGAATAAGCTCATCCATCCAGGAAATGATGGCAGGGCCTAATACGATTTTAAACCGCACCAGGGGTGATGCTGGGTATAAATCCATACTCAGCCCTAATGATGATCATCATTTAGAACACATATTTAGAGCTCACTGCTGTTTGGATGTATGGCTGTCCTGAGGCAGCCTCATTCACAAGACAACTCATTGATCTTACGTGGAAGTCACCTTTAAAAGGGGGAAATGCTGAAAGCCAATTTTGAGGTGAGCCTGAGAGAATTAAGGGGAAACGATATGAAGGAAATGTTTAAGATCCAACAAAAATGCATTGGGAGGAACTTGCTGGCTATGAGACAGACAGAATAATGCATAAATACATACATACATATGCAAATGCATAAACGCACACACATAGTTATACAATGACTTGTTTTGTCACTATAACTGACTCACTGAAGACCTCAAACTCACTGCACTCGTTCTCTCAAGTAAGCACTCTCTACCCCATGGGTCCCTACAATTACAACTTGAGGGAAATGAATGCAATAAATAAGAGCCCTTTGAAGTATGTGTGTGTGTGTGTGTACATCGGTATGTACATGTGTCTCATGTGTATATCTGCTGTCATGCATATGTTTGTGAATGTATGTCTGTGTCTCTGTGTATGTTCTGTAAGAGAGCAGGCAGGACAGAATGAAAACGCATTTGATTCTCATGAATAAATGAAGAGATGTAATGGCGTATTTGCTGTCCCTGTCTGTGTGTTTGACATTCCAGAGTAATCCAAGCATTGTAATGGGACTCAGACTCGCATTACTGTCAACAACTACATTGCAATGTCCTCAGGCCTAAAACCACAAAAGGACCGTAATAGTCAAGTTTATTGGTATAACCCAATATCGCATTTAATGTGTCAATGGCCAATACAGGCTCGACATTTCCATCACCGAATTAAAGCTTAATGTGTGAAGTATCTACAACAAGTGGAGCTAATTTAATGAGTAGGTGGCAATATAGTAATTATAAGCAACAATCAGTAGTTGGTACCAGCCTGATGATCAGAGGGCCAAGTGTAAATCCACTGTGATGTCACTCACTGGTTTGTGGACGAGTCCTGGCATTAAGGCTGACGCCATCTTGGTTTATCCAAGCCAAAAGAGACTGTATTTGGATAAGAGGGTGGAGCTGGGGAGGATATCCTGACTAAATCTGACTGAGAACCCAAGGATGCCATGGTATGCCATGGTAGCGACTTGAAAATCACAAAGTAGCAGCTCCCTAAAGCATACCCTGCTTAATCATCTACCTTACTCTACATCGGACCATGATTTATAAAATGAGCATCATGCTGTATTGCCAAAGACTTAAAAATAGTGACTGAGATCATAAACTAATTAGGAAACTGTTTACTGTGGTAATAAATCAGTTGAGAAGTAGCGTCATTTTCTCATAAGCTTACATACAATTGGATTGGACTGGAGTCGTCCCCTTGTGGTCATTAGAAAGAATACAGGTTTAAGGCCCTTTTTATTCAGCCAATGCAAAAGGCACAACATGCTCAACTTTCAACCATAAACTCTATTTGGTACAGCCTCAAAACACACTGCATTTACTGTAGAAAAAATACAAACGACGTGACCTCTGTGTCATGTTGGTGCATCTATTTGCATATGGGCCTAAAATAAATCCAAATGTTTCATGTAACACATGCTCAGTGTCAGTATAAAGTACTACAGTGGTTAGGTTCAGACCTACACATATGCATTAACACCTTTTTTGTTTGTGATTACAGTTGAAAGATTGAGGCCACAGCAGAGTGTGTGCAACCCACACACGAATGCATGAGTGAGGTGGGAGTGTGTGTACTGGTATGACTGTGTTTCCAATTACACTTGATGATCAGGCTTAAAATACAAGTAATTGAGAATGCAAATTAGATTTTGGGTGCTCCAATCTGGGAGGTGAAGTGGTTCAAAGCGTTTCTTCCCCTTCATTAAGTAGAACTCATTGTTTTAATTACACTTTGGTTCAGCATGCTGCTCCACTTTCTCTGTTATTTTTACTGATGAAAAATAAGCATCTGTGGGCAAGGGAGAGAACTCGCTGTGCTTCTGAGAGGCAAACGGCAGACTTATCTATAACAAGAACCCTGGCAACTCCCCACACTCAAATACATACACAAAGACAAACAGAACACACACATACAAACTCACAAGCTCACGCTGTCGTTCCTTTTAATCTCTCTCGTTTTCACACATCCATGCAAGCACATACACATTAATTCCCATTTTTTTAAAGTTCACACACGTGCACCCACACACATAGACACATTAGAGTATACCCGCACAGATACACACAGCATGATTAGGCAACAGGACAAGCTATCTGTTGCATTGATGGCTCACTGACAATTCATTTTACCAAAATAAGTGCCTTTGTTGTCCTGCTTCATTAGCACTCAAGGCTTGAATCATCTGAAAGAATAATTTGTGCATATTTGGAATGGAACCAGCAATTTGGGGCTTCATTCACTGACAGAGTTCTTGGTACAGTATGTGTTTGATTTAAGAGCTTTGTAATCTAGCTGTTAAGATTCATGACAAAAGTCTTAAATGCAGCATCTCTGACCCCAATGATTTTCAAACTAAAACTCAGGGTGAGGATTTCAGGGATGGACAAAGTAACAGTCAGCTGAAGCAAAATGTGTTCTGTCAGAGTCCATGATGTCAGCTTTGAACAGTGAGTCACAAGGGCAAATGACTAACAAAGAGTGGATGCCCAATCAGGGTTGATGTTAAATGAAGTTAATTTTTAGTAGCCAGCGTGGTGTAGTGTAGTTAATTCCTTAGTGTCTGCTCTATTGAAAGACAGAGCCGAGTTCTCCTGCTTGTAATTCAGCTACATTTCCAAAAGCGAAAATTGCATCCCAAAATATATGTGCAGAGGATGTTATGGAAGAGACGACCAAAGAAATGCAATGGAGAGAGACTGAGGCTGCAGCTGTATCATGCCTCGAGATGAGCAAGAGGATATGGCCAGCAGGGAACAAGCAAGGCAATTTCTGATGTTGGCTGCAAGAGCACGAAAGTCTTCAACTACCTATCAAGACCCCGTGCATAAACTTTATTTTCTATGGAAATGTGCCAGAAATGTCTGCAAAACTACTGGAAATACTGACTAGTGTATGTGTGTGTATTTTACACACACATACACTAGTCAGTATTTCCAGTAGACACTCGGACTGCAAAAGCTCAAAGATGTGTGACATTTACTACGAGGGCTAGGAACTGTACAACCTCAAGAATGGATTGATACCAGCTGTCTGTGAACCACCTTCAAACTTGGAAGATGTTTAAGGATAAGTTTTGCCAGGTTTTATGTTGTTTTATGGTTTGTTTTGTAGGTCAGCCTGTTAAAATAAGCGTTGGCATGTTGCTTAACTATTGTTGCTGTTGTAATATTGAGATACAATCAAGAGAAACTGTGTGAACATTAAGCCTCATTTACAGCAAACAAAATAACGAGTAGTAGGTTGGATGTCAGTTTTGTGTCATGTTGTTTGTATGTTATGTTATGTATTTATATACTGCAACACTAGCTCAGTTAGCATTAGCTTTGTGGTTATACGGAAGCCTGTTCTGCTTCTCTGTTCCTCGCCAGTGTGTGTTCATGTGGGTTTGTATATTGCTGCTGTATATAAATTTACTTGGTAGACATTTCCTGTGTGAAAAAGAAATGATCAAACTGCAGGAATTCGCTTGCTTGGCAGCCTTGTGTAACTTAGATTAGCAGCTGCTAATGTGCTCAGTAGGCGGGGAGTCAGAAAGTCACACGGAATGCATCTCGGTACATGTAGGCACTGCCTGCACAGCTCTGTGAGCAGGAGAAGTCACCTTTCTCAGTCAATATCGGAATTATTGCTCCAATTTACTAAATGTACCACCAACACTCACTGGACTGCCACATGAAATGTAGTGAAA
Source organism: Pagrus major (assembly GCF_040436345.1). Classification (NCBI taxonomy): domain Eukaryota; kingdom Metazoa; phylum Chordata; class Actinopteri; order Spariformes; family Sparidae; genus Pagrus; species Pagrus major. Next base: position 13,644,889 of record NC_133217.1, read on the forward strand.
TTTCCTTTTAATTCTATGTGTGGTTAGAAGTGAAATGTGAAATGCTGTGAGCAGGCCAGCACTCATCCCACTGACTGACAAATAGTGTTTGAAGCATCCTTACCTTCATAGGACACCTTGAAGCCCAGGGAGCCACTGGTGTCATCTGTTTTGAAATTGAGCCACATCTGGTGACTGGTGCTAACCACAAGGTCTGGAGTGGTGGTGCCAGACAGGCTACAAAAAGAGAGACAAGAGGACAGGTTCCTAAAACAGAAATACATTTAAAGACTGTCTTCAATATACTTTAAGTTTGTGCTACATATAGTTTGTCTGCAAGGTGTGTCAAATCTGTGTGAAATCAGTCGTTTCAATCATTATAAGCCGTGCTTGCACTTACTGCAGTGAATATGGTGTCACTTTAATAGCCAAAGGCCCTGTTTCCACTGCATCATTAAAAAACTTAATGCAAGCAGCAAAACAACACCTGAAGTGATAAATTAAACTATCTGACTTTTCTCATCAAAGAAATACGCTCTAAAACTGTTGCAGGCAATTTCAGTCTGAGAAGCCTTTTTTTTAAAAATTCTAACCCTTTTATTCAAAACAGTTGGGGACAAGAAAGTGGAAAATGAAGGCAAGATCAGTCAATGCCACAGAAGTAATTTAATCCTATTTGAATAGTAATTCCACCCAACTCTAATTAGGAAGTGTGTAGCTGCAGAGTAAGTGATTAAGGGTTCTAATTTTAGTGATGGCACACAGAGGATGGTGGGAGTAGTAAGGAAGGAGTGTCTAGATAAGTCAGGTCCATGTTTTTGCCCTTTCCTGCAGCCTTCTGGTAATTTGATGAGTTCCTGCAAAACTTGTTCACACATATTTGGGAGGAAAGATGCGATATCTAGAAGCACCAAGAGTGTACCAGATTATAGGAATTTTACCCTCGCATCTCCGATTTCTTGTCCTGTGAGCAATACTAAAACTAAAAGCTTGGCAACCCATTTTTCAGATGATATGTCGCTTAATGTATCAAATTAAATTCCATTAAGCTGAACAACAACCAGCATTTTTCTTTTAATTTTCTTTAATTTCTATAAACACAGGTGTGAGGTATGAACAATTCTAACATCCAAAATTGCAAATTTGGTAAGTGTGTTATAATAATAATAAATTATATAATGTAATGTAAACATATAATGTTCAAGCTCATCACTGTCTAAAACACTATGCTTGCCTGTGGCCTGTTTAAGGTAGTCTCATGACAGTTATGTCCTTCTCACACAAGGACATCATTTTCTCTGTGGGGAAAAATGTTTGTGGCAGTTTCACACCAAATTGTTCTCTTCCATTATCAAGCTGTCAGTGCACAGTGTCTTTCAAGTGAAGGAAAAGAGCGGATTTGATTGGTTGTGACTCACTGCCTATTAACCACCACATTTATGACTGCGCTGCAGTCGGGTCACATGCCTCTGACCTTAATGTTACGAAAAAAATAATTCCCTACACCCTGCGCACGCTTGCCTGCACCACTGATTCCCAAAATATAGTCCTGAGTTAAACTGTGCTGATAGCTGCAGTATATTCTCTGGTCCTAAATTGCTCTTGTTTGTTTGAGTGCAAGAGGGCATCCGATCTCAATGACAGAACTGCTCGCTTTCAGATCATAAAGGAGGCGATAAGGACGGAGGCAGTTCTTAATTGAACAGATTAGGTCACTTTCAGTGTTTGTGCAAGTATGTAAGCAAGTACACAAAAATATTAAAGTGAAAAACCCTCCCTTCACAAACCTCTCCGTCATTTATCTCCCACCTACTCCCAGTTTCCCACCCAGGCGAGGCGGCCTCGCATAAAAATTGATCTATAAAAACTTTATTAAGGTGGTAAATTTCAGCACAATTAATAACAACATCCTGTGAATTGTTATGGAGCATCTGCTAGCGCAAACTCCATTAGGGGGCATCAATATGCAGTTTGCAATGCTTGCACCACATGGCTGTGATCTTGTTTTTTAACACTGAAAGGAGTGATGATTGACAATGTGGTGTGGTATCTATTTTTCATGCACTGCTGCATCAGGTGGTGATGAAATGAAAGAGAAACAGTACAAGAGAGAGATAAAGGGCTGGAGGCTAAAGGAAAGAAAGAGGGTTACTGCTGGCTGCAGGGAAGTGGAGGCATGTGTGGCAAAAAGAAGAAGGATTTAGAGGGAAGAGAAAGCAAAACAGAATATGATTATATAGAACATGAGTAGCAGAAATGTAAGATGAATGCCGGAGACGACGGCATGGAGTAAAAGCCACAAGTTAGAGAACAGAGGGAGGATTAAAGGCAAAAAGATAGAGGTCGAAGGAGTCACTCACACGTGGAAGATGGTCTTCTGGTCTCCCACCACCTCGCCGTCTCCCACCGTCAAGGTGTCATAGCCCCGCTCCAGGTCAAAATCCTCAAATGTCAGCTTGATCACCTAGACAATAGCGGGGACATTGCCAAGACAACCGTAAACGACAGATGCTTGAATGCTCCTGACACCAGGTGCAGAGGAGAGAACCCTTTCCATCTGTGACTTTCCATCCCTTTATCCATCCATCCATCATCTTTCAATCTCTTTTGCATATGTGTCTGGCACAATTATATTCACATGTATGTGACAGCTGTGTATAATACATGTAAAACATCTATCCTTTATTGTTAGCGATTGATTTTTTTTTCTTATATATTCAAACTAGAGCCCAACTAACACCTGATTTTTGGGGCTGATGCCAGGGTATCAATATATCAGCTAACATCTCTTTTGACAAAGATATGTAATGGTGACAGGATATCTTGCAGTCTAACAATAAACGTTGTGGTCCACATTAGTGCAGCGAAACATTAACTTCAGCAGTTATTTAGTATCTATAAGTAACCCAGAGTATCCTTTTCTGTATTATGTTCTGCAAAAAAAAAAAAAACCATATACGCAAATACCAATATTTTTGTGATAGGTCAATATCAGCTGATATCACTTCTAATGCATACATACATTTACAAGTCTCAATTCATCCAATCACAACCTTTATAGCCTCTTTGTGTAAATAATCACTGAGATGTTGTCGGAAGTATACATGATGTGTGTATACATGTGTGTGTATATTTTGCTACATCTGACTTCCAGTCTGGTGATTATAAACCCTCTCCCACTAATCAAATATCTGATTACCTGTCAGAGGGTCTGCATGACCCTGACTCTTTGCTCATCAAATCAGCAGGTTACAGATGTCTTTGTGGCCCACTTAGCCAGACTTACAATGACTTTTAGTGCATCAGGAGATGTGGCAGGGGAATTGAGGTTGTCCACAAGGTGAAAATATGCATTACAAAGGTGACACAGAAGTTTTTAAAGATTTATGTATTGGATTTTAACACAGAGGGAAAAACAGACCTATTCATTACATCTCATTTCTATGCTGTGGGAGACAAAGTGGAGTGAGGTAAGAAAAACAATAACTGTAACCTCACTGAAGGAAGCAAAGGCAGAAAAACAAAAAAAAGGTTTGATTATGCAAAATGTTGATCAATAAAGACAAAAAGCAGGACAATATGGGAGACTAAAATATATATAAATAAAAAGTAAAGCAAGGACTGTCCTTGTCTCCTATTTCAAATTGGCTGCCACTGATTTCCGCCAAATTCCTAATGTTTTCAGAGGACTGAGAGGACCAGGCCTAATGAAAAAGCTTATATAAATGCAAATTGCATTCTGTCCTATGTTAAACCCAGCGCCTAATGAAAATTGCAAGGTGGATAGAAGAGATGGATGGTGTGTAGGCAAAATAGGTCAGATCACTCGATAAATAGTTTCATACCACAAACTCATCTCCCATCAGCCAGCCAACAGGTGAGGCACAGAGAGGGTAGGAAGTGACAAAAAGAAGAAAAGCACAGCCACCATATACATATACACTTAATACAGTTTGCCATCTCTGACGGCATGTCTGACATTTTAGTTGTTTCAGAACAAACAACCCCCTGTCCCTGACACTGATGGATAAACACTTAAAAGATTGTGAACTAAAAACAGCTGCATTTAGTACCCTCAGGACATTATGGAGGAGCAACACTTGATAAGAGCCCACATTAGTCATCATGTCATAAGGTTGCATTTAGGTCTAGAAGAGCCGCGTCGCGTCCTACCCACCTCCCTTTGCGGTTCCGCCTCAGTCTCCTGCCTGACCTAACGTCTCCTCTGGCTGGGCCTATGCGCAGAGGCAAGAATAGAAGGCCATTATGTCTCTAAACAGAATGAACAGCCTCGCTCCATCTTCATCTGGACTAAACACGGAGCGAGAGACAGTCCAAAGTACCGTTGTCTGTTTCAGCAGGCTGCCAGCCAGGTATACCCAAGGGTGTCTATGCATGTGTTTGTATGCATGCAAGCAAAGGGTGGGTGAGCATTGGATCCCACTACCTCCTTTGCCTACCTCTCACCTCATATAGCCTCTCCTTCACTCGGGGGAAGTGCAATCGGAGAACAGATTTGTAAAACCGTTTTGTTCGAGTTCAGAGAAGGATATTTGGCAGAAAAGCAGCTGGGTGGCCTTGAACACAACTCCAAAGTCAGTGGTTGGAACAGAGTGGCTATGACACTGTCAAGATATCCTCTGAGCATGCTCTTAAAACCTCTCCATTACTCGTCTGTCCATTTCAACTCTTTTCTTCTCTCCCTCACCACAGGTGTTTCTAACAACTCTCTTTGTCTTCTGTTGGCTCTGTTCCAGTGTTCTTTCTCCCCTCTTTCATTTTCCTTATCGCTCACATTTTCTCTATGAGAGCCTCTGTCATACGGTGTGTTCAACAGCTTCCAAAATGTGTTGTAGAAATTATCAAAAGTATAAAATGAGTTCAGTGTGTCTGAGGACAGTTTCCTGTGGAGTTGCTCCCTGACAGGTGCACACACACCAGTCAACTGCTTTTCAGTTTGCTGGCAGCTAAACACGCCTCTTAACATGCCACTGGAAACTGGAGATCACAGCAGCAAAGTTGAATTAGCATTGCACTGTTGCTTAATTCTGAGGTTCAATGACTTTTACCTTTGATGCGTCTGTGGATGTGATGACCCAAGTGCAGTTAGCATTGTTGTCATACTGGACCGGGTAGTTTGGAGACGTGATGACGCCACTTGGTCCTCTCAACTGACCTCCACACATTGGTGCTGCAAGAGAAGACACAGAGAGGAAAAATGTTTGTTTAAAGACAGTGTCTCATTTATAAACCACAAAAGACAAAGCATGTGTTAGTCTTGACACTGTTTGGCTGCTAGCTGTGCCGATTCATCCCTAAACCTGCTCAGCCTCCACCTCCACCTGTTAAGGTTTCTTATTACTCATACTAGCGATTTCTTGCCTTGTGCATTATGTATAAAAGATCATGTATTTGTTTTTTGTTTTTTGTATTCTCTTGAAAAACTCCCATAGGGGTTTACAACTGACCCGGAAGTTGAAGCTGTTTGGCAATTATAACATAAAACCATTATCAAATTATAAACTAGAGATCCATCTAAACAAAATCAGCTGCTGTGCACCCTCTAAACACTTGACTCGCCAATTTAGTGTGGCACTGTGAAAAATGGACTAATGAAAACTTCAATCAAACCCATAAATCACAGAGATTTTCAACAGGTCGAGAATATACTGGGTAGATCTTTTTTTTTTTCCCCACAGATACTGTCAGGTTAATTTATAACAACAACATAACAAAGTAGATGACAGATAATCAGTCTCACTTAATGATCCTCTGCAATTAGGTGGGGTACATGTTATAGTGTATGTAAGGGGAATTTTGGCATGGTTAAAATAACCAAAGACAATTTAAATATTACACCTTAATACTCATTGAAATAAGTAGGTGAGCAGTTAGCAAACCAAGCTTTAAAGGACAATGTGACTTTTCTATCAAAGCCTGAGGGTGTCTGCATGGCAGAACTGTTAAACACCCCTTCAAATTAAAGCAGAATTCTTAATGACTACTTTAAGAGAAGTGAGTGTGTACGTGTGTACATACGTGGGGGATAACCTGAAAGTTTTGAAAAGGGCCCATAGAGCTACCCAGATTTTAATGAGTTACGTCTAAGAGAGGTCCTTCGGGTGTTTGAGCCCAACTCAGTGGCTCCATGCTCCACCCTTCTCCCACCATATCACCCCTATTAAAATGTAAAAAGAACTTTGGCGAAGTTAAGGGGAGAATAAAGTAATTAATTTGAGTTGTGCTGACAGTGAGGGTGACCTTAATGAAAATAATACAGCAGTGAGGAAGTCCACTGACGCTATCATACCCCCTCCTATTTTTTTTTTAATCACGGGGATCATTGTGCTTGATACACTACACTCTGTGTTCAGTGATAGACATGAAAGTGCAGCAGGCCACCCAGCAATACAAGTCCATGACGAAGAAGAATTGCAGAAGCTCGGTGTGACCAGAAAGAATGAAGAGTGAATTTCATTTCAGAAGAATGAACTTGCAGCCAGAAATGAAGTTTTTTCCTGTGCTAATGATAGTGCTGTTCAATTAAATGATGACTAATGCTAATTCAGGATACAGATCTTCAATTATTTCGGGATGATGTTTAATCTTCATTGAGGCAGAACAAAGGCACAGTACCAAATGTTAAGTGAGGATGATGGAATGAGATATTCTTAAAGGGCAATTTCACTGACATTGTTGTGGATGTTATGTCAATCTTGGATGTTTCTTCACATAAAACAGAAAACAACAACTGAATGTGATGCTGTGGCCTGCGCTCAAACGTGGCTCAATCCTTTTTTGTGTTATTTTTTTTAGTTCAAAGACGCATAGAAGACAAAAGTGTCGGTACAAAGCCTGCATCACTGTGTTTGATGTCACAAAACAAAAAACCTGAAAAGCAGGTGACTGACGGTAGCTTAGATAAAACAAAGCACTGTCAACACCCCCACCCATATAATCCTTCTGAGACCCCTTTCCTTAGCGCTGTAATTTAATTTTAGTACAATTGGATCAGTCCAAGACCAAAGACAGCGGGGGTGTCTGTGTAAAGCTAGATTTTTGAGAATACATTAAGTGGAGTTACAACAAAAGCATATAGGTAGGGGGATAAAATGCTGCAGGTGATTACATTAGCCAAAAGTGTCGGAGATTAGGGTGCTCAAAAGCTCTAATGGGGAAATGTTACAAAATGGCTGACATAGATCTTCCTAAATGTGGATAAAAATTCCCTCTATTGATCTATTTGAATGAAAATCACAATATTTACCCTACCACTGACACACTTACCTCAAGGACAGTTTCATATCTGCTGTTCTGTTAATGCATTTTCTGATGTTGTGATGTATCCACATCTTGCCCTCAGAATTTTTGTAGAATTGTTTGGCTTAATTACTTCTAAATTATTGAGTCATCACTCAGCACTTTGTAATTACAGGGCCCTTTTGGCGTAATGACAAATCATTTGGTGCTGTCAAATCATTGAAAGAGATAATCAACCAACACCACACCTGCCATTCTGAACGTGCAATTAATACTTTTTTGCCAACCTGAGGTACAGAAGTCATTACTAACACGAGCCCTGCACTGTCCAAAGATACTTCATTTAACAATTTTTCTCAGTCTGTATTGAGTGCTTTAAGATTGCTACTGATAATCAGGACTCTGTTAAATTGAAACCGAAAACAACCCCCGAACCAGGATAAAAACAGTTTGGAGCATTACTCTATACATTTTGCAGTAGGAGCTACTACACTGAAGTACTTAAGTAACAACTGGTATGCTGAACATGTCTTATTAATTTGAATTTCTGAATATTGGGTTAAGAATTTTTTACTTTTAAGCTCTAAGGGAACACTACCAGTAATTTAAAGTAAAACATTAATAAGTCCTGCTCTGATGAATACACTTTGTAAGTCAGATACTCATCAATTGGACCAATTATACTAGCAAAAGGAAAAGTCATGAATCAAATCTACTCTGATTAATTCAGTTCACTGATGCTGAAAACTGAAACTGAAGAGCAAATGAGCATCAGGAACACTGTACAGGGAGCCTGACCGCTCTTCCTGCCTGTCACAAAATGGTCAGAAGTGAGGAAAACATGAGTGATGGGCAGAGCTGTGCCGGCATGGCTAAACAGCAGGAAGCTAAAGGAATGCTGGCCAAAGGTCAAAGTCAGGCCAGTCATAATAAAATGGTGAATACTGAATGAGTGGACAAGATAATGGACTGGGCATACCCACAAAATGACAGCACACTCACAAGCAAATACATCAACACCAGGGCTCCTGACTATGAAAAGATAAATGAAGGTTACACTGGGACTACTTCCATTATACACGTGCACAGATGAACAACTCATTGGTCGGTCTTTACCTCTACAGATGGGCCGATCGTCACTCCAGCCGACATAGCTGTCCGTCACTCTGAGACAACTGATGCTCTTTGAGCCCTGCAGTTCATAACCTTCGTCGCAGGAGAAATGCACTGTGGCTCCTCGCCTGCAGTGAAATTGCATACAGGGACAAACTCGTCAGCATCAAAAAGCTCTCTAAAATTAACAATTTAGCGCTGAGAGTGCAGGTGAGGTTAGAGTAACAGGAAAATATGTTTACTCATGGGGGAAAAATACATATATTTTCTTAGACTTCCCAGCTGTGACTTCCAAAAGTGCTGCATTGTGGGAGACGGATGTTACCCATTTGTCTGTGTTACAGCTGACCACTGGTAGAGACAATAGCTCTGACAGAAATGAAACTGAATAATCCCACTGGCAATATCAGTATCCCACAGAGGCAGCCTATTAGTGTGCAGTGGCTCAAATGGAAGGTGTTTGTTAAAGTGTACACATTTTTCTATCTGGTTTGGCTGCAGTGGCTTTATGGGGCATGACATTGGGTAATGTGCTGTATGCTAGAGCACATTTCAAGATGCAGCCCCTGATTTTGTTATTGCACCCAAGTGTCCTCAAATTCCAAAATGTCCTCCCAGCTCACTCTTGATTGAAACTCAACTGTGAAAAAAGTTAAATTATTAAGAAAGTTAACTTTGGAAATTATTTGGGCCTGGATTTTAAAAAAGCACAATTAAAATTCTGAGCCATTTCTGACATACATGAAAGTTGTCCCATTATAAAAAACAGCACATTTTAAACATTAAGAAACCAAATTAAAAAGAAAAAAAAATCTATTTTGAGGACACACAGGAAGCAGAACCAATTAAAATTGTGATATTATTTAATTTTCGGACAAGACAACTGAACTGGAAATTAAATACTAGAATAAATGTAGAGTAAAAACTTAGCAGCAAAGACCACCCTTGTACCACTTACACGACTTAATTAGGCCTTGATGATTAAATTAGAAAACTGTGTTGAAGGTTGAAGCTACTCATTTGAAGAACTGTGACAAAAGTCATATCCATAAATGAATGCAATAATTGCAACAAAGTGCTGATAGAAATTACTCTGACATTTATTTCACAACCCAGCTAAATTTATACTGTATTGCCAATATAGTCAAGTTGTATAGCTAATATAGCCAACTAGTGTAATCGCAAAGGAAAGTGAGGGAACATGATAACCATCTTTTCTAACCAAAACTAGTTTTTTGTATCATTAACGTTATGTCAATCAGCATGTTCTTGTTCAGGAATCTTTCATCTTTTCAGTTAGTACTTCCCACTTAATTAACTGTTTCTAAAATCTTTATTCACTTGCTTTTACCTGAAGTCTGAGCCTTTTCTTTTTCCTCGATCTGGGATCCCTGGGTCTGGACACATGTTGTGCCCCTGCGCTACGCCCATCTGAGACACTAATGGAAATAGACAACGGAGAAAAAGATGAAGAAATTACAGATTATCTAACAAAGGAAAGTCTAATCAAAATTGTTTTGCAAAAAGACTTATGAAGGTCCTCAGTTAAAAATTTTCACTAGATAGTAGAAGAACACTTACCTGTCCGGTGTGAAAATGGTTAATAAAGATGGTACTCTAACCACACTCTGACTCAAGTAAGAAGAATTACTGGATTTCCATTTGGCATGCAGAAAGACATTACTAAAGTTTGTCTAGATGTCTATGTAAAGGTCTTTAACAACTAGTTTCCCATAAGAACTTAAAGGCAGATAAAGTATATTAAAGTGCATTGTTATAAGTTTGTTTGTTGTTTACTACCTGCCATCTGGTGGTCACGATTCACTTAATGCCTCCTTATCATTACATAACAGTGCATTGCACAAGCTATGCATATATGGTTTAGTTTAGTTTCAGTGTATTAACCGGTAACAATCAAACAGGTACAATCATATAAGACATAATGGAAAAAGGGACACTGTAATGAGGTATCTGAAGCTTGAGAAAAGGGGCCCAGACATAAAGCAGACATATATTAAAATATATGTTCCCCAACAAGTGTATGCAGTAACATATACCAAATGCAAATCATCCAAGGCTAACCAAAAACCCTAACCCTAACCTTGGTTTAAACGTTCATTTGGCATAAAACTTGACCGTATCCCTACTTAACATCTAAGTACATCTTATGCCAGTACATATTCGTGGTGGTGCTCTATTCAGTCATGTCACTGGGTGCAAAACAGTGGAAGTTAAAGTGCCAGAAGGTGTCAAACAAACTTGGCCAACCAGGAAAGCCCATCTGACTGACTGAGAGGGGTCAAAGGTCTGCAGGGCTGAAGCGATGTGACACCTGCTCATTGGCCACAGTCCCAGTTTGAGGCAAGACAGCAAAGAATGTAAAACAAGGCTCAGTGGTGTCAGCAGAGGTAATGAAAGAAAAAGCAGTTACTGTTGAATAAACAGAAGTGGAGGACAATGTAATTGTGACTGTCAGGCTTACTTAGATCTTGTATTTTGCACTATCCCCAAATAACAATTGGTTGACCCCGGCATTTGATGCAGTAATCTAAAAGATATCATAAAGAGTTCTATGCACATCAATATTTGATTATAGAAGCAAACACTGATGTGGAAAGAGAGATAAAGATAAAAAATAGATAAAATTGAAGTAATTCAGTTTTCAAGATCAGTGTTAATTGATAATTTTCTCATTTGAGAGAGATTTTCGTTATTGCACACTGGGAAACATTGCTTTAGATGTGAAAAAGAAGAATCAATACAATATGTTTGCATGTTACAGCTGAAACTAGGCTGTATTTGTACAGACTAATCCTTTGCCAAGGTCGAAATAGTAACGTTTTCATTAATTTTTCAGTTTATAGGAAAAAATGCAAGCAATAATCGATTCTTTCCATTAGTGGTCTGGTCAAACAATGCTAAACAAAAAAAAAAAAATACTGGTGACATGAAAATGTAAAGTGGAAGAATGTAACAAGAAAATGAAAAGCATTAAAGCAATGGTAATGAAAGAAAAGAAGCAAAAAGTTATTTTTTCTGAGAGACATAGGGATTGAAAGCAAAAGATAAAGTGGGAGGCAGAAGTGGATAAAATGAATTGTAAATGGCCTTGAGACAGGATTACCATTAATGCACCTCTTTTTTGTTCAACAGGTTGTTCTTAAACCCTTCTACATCCATCTCTCTGTGCCACTCTAGTCCAGTGACTCATGGCTGTCAAGTTGTTAATGTTACAGATGTTCAAATAAAGCTGGATGGGATAATGAACAGTGAACTCAGACAGAAGGTGAGCGAGAACAGAGAACAAGGGCAAGGAAGACTGCCATGGTGAAAAGAAAAACCAATGTAATTACTGCTGTCCATTTGTTATTAGAACTGCATCTCTAGCACAGATTGCGTGTCCTTTGTGTCTGTATCTCTTACAACAGTCAACATTCACCCTGTTCTCTGGCCAAGAAGTAGGAAAAAAAAAACTTTTACATGACTTTGAACAAGAGCAGGACAGGTAAAGCTGAACAAGACTCTCCAGGTATCTATTCCAATACACTGAAATACAAGTTGTGCAGACAGCTGTTGTTACATTTTAAGACTGGTGGATTTCACAGGCACATTCACTATCCAGGATCTTTGTTTCACTTGTATTGAGCCCCAAGTCACTTGTTCAAGCAATTCTGCACAATGAAATAGAACGTTCAGTTCCAACTGCAGCTTTACCTGCTGCTTTGTCCTTGAGCAAAAATGTTTTAGCCCTGAACGGTACTGTGGACTTTACCGTGATAGTCAATGGTATCTGTCTGTAGTGCTGTGAGAAAAGTGAGTTGGTGTCACTGTCAGGGTTTTCACCCAAGATGGATAAGGGCAAAAGGCATATGTTCTAAGAAGAAAAAAAATGGCTTTCTTTTAGGGCTGGGTAATATGGCCTTAATAATAATGATATTGCAATATTTTGACTATTTTGCGCCACAAAACATATTTTGAAATCTCCTCAAAAGAATAAATGTAAGGACTGGCTGACAAATTCATATATAACAGCATTTTTGACCAAATACCTCAAAATCAATATTGCACTGATATTGTAAGAACGGCTATTTGTACTTTCACAATACATTAACACAATCAGGTTTTTGATGATTAATAATCAGTAATGTGGATTTAATGACAAAATGGGTAAAGGAAAGTAATAGCACAAGTCTAACAGTCTGCAAAGTTCAGAGAATTACGTCACTGTACTGTAATGCAGCCTTTAAAACCAGGAAGAGACAACACTTACACCATATCATGAAATCAAAAATCTAAGACAATGTATGAACTCACATCACGATAGCGATATAATAGCAATATATTGTCCAGCCCTACAATAAGTGAGAGATGTTTTGCATTTTGTCATATTATGCCATGTAAATCTCAGTCTGCATGAGTATATTGAACTTTAATCTCTTTGAGTTATTTCTTCCCTTGACAACACAGAATATATTGCACTGAATTCATACTAGTTTATTTAGAAAATACTGTTGACAATAACAGTTAGTGACTTACACACTGATATCTTGTGGTGGTTGTCTTTGCTAGGCAACATCTTGACACCTCGAGACTTAAGTTCAGTCATCTTCTTCACTGTGTAGGAAAATGGAGCAGAGAGACATATAAGACAGCAGAAAGTGCAATAATGACACCCACACATATGAGCAGTGCCTTAATGTCTGCTGCAGATACAGTATAGTATATATTGTACCATAAATCATTCCCCACGCCCACTCCAGCAGTTCTGAGAAAGCAATTGTCCTGCCCAAATAAGAAAATGAGTAAACATTTTATGACAATAAAACCAAACTTTAAAGGATCTATAACATATATGTTAAATGTTAGTCCATAAGAGTTAAATATTTAAGGAGAGAGCTCAACAATGTACACTTTTGTTGCAATCTTGTGGATAGAACGGTGCAGGGAATAACATATTCATCAGATAATTAGGGTTAGAATGCAGGGTATATATAAGGAGCAAAACCAGTCATTCACATACAATAAAAAGAAAAGGTTTAATTTATTGAATGTGTTGATAATTGCAAAGAAAAAACAACAAAGCCATCATAGCAAAGTAAAAGGCTCATCTAAATGCATATTTATTCATCACTTTCAAAAACATCATCAGCATTGTCTGTGCACCCCTTCACACTCATCCCATTTAATTACTTTGACGGTTCCTGACAATGGAACTTTACTTGTTTTGCACAAATGTGATTCTTATCCTTTTGCTCAGTTTCAGCTGCATAGCAATTCAAAGCAAGTCTGAGCCATGTGTCAAAAAGTTTGTTTATCATGTGTCTGGAATGAAAATCAAGAAGCTCTTCCTTTGTTTCCAGATTAGAAATCAAGGAAAGGGATTCTCATGATTCTAGTCAGGGAACTAAGCTATTAGGTGCAGGGTTTGATGGGTGTGGTTTTCCGGTGCGGTATAAAATAACAGAAACTGAACGAGAAAATAAAATGAATTGAGCAAAGACGATATTTAATCAGCAGCCATGTCATCACTCCAACAAGCTGTTGCTGCTGTGGAATGATGGGAACTGCCATCATGAGAATGGCTTGGGGGGGGGGGGGGGAAGAGATGGAGTTAATATTTAATCTAATTAAAGTATTAGTCTCCCATTTCTCTCTGATCTTCTAAACATATTTATCCAACGGTGAACCTGTAAACCCACAGGCTCTTTCCCTCTCCCTCTCTCTCTTTTGTCATCGTCCCTGAGATTTCCAGTGGATAGCTGGAGGTGAGATCCTTAGAGATCACCTTTGTTGTGGAAGAACTAATCATTTATGCTTGCTCATCCCTTCTCAAAGCTGACCCCTGAACCTCTAAGAGTAATGAGATGGGAAACGGGTATGCAGGAGAGATAGGATTTTGTGTGCGACTGTGTGTGCTTGTGTCTAATCTCTAATAATGAGCATGCAAATCTTGTTTTTTTCTGATAGCAATCACAAACTATTCTGCCAAAACAGTGAAATAATTTCAAATGCTGCCAATGCAGATGAAACTGGCAAAATCTGGAAACAAGGCGGATCATCCTCATCCAAGGAAATGTAAGCTTATTTGCACTTGAAACAACACAAATGAGTTTCGTCTTCCTAGCTGTTTTCCCTTTACTGTACTGCTTCCATTTTTGTCTTAATATTTGTGCAAATATAAAAAGCACTAGTGTCTCACTAAGGTCACTGACACTTAATTCCCTTAAGAGCATGAATGTGATCAGCAGTCATCCTCTCAGATTATGAGATGCATCCCATTTTATCATGAGGAAAGCACATGGAGAGATTCTTCCTATTTCTTGTGTAAAAGTGGATACTATGTGCTGATTTTGGCACTAGAGAAAAGTTCAGCGGGTCGCCATAAATATTAAGGTTTAACCTTGGGGGAATCAAGAATATTTAAATAAAGTATCATGGAAATACAGCAAATATTTGCTGATCGTTCCGTAAAAAGTTAAACCTGGCACACAAGATAGTTGAGAATTTGATGTGATGGTAAAATATTAATGATTGTCCTTTTGAAATATCAAAAGCTCTCTTTATCTTACCTTGGTACTGAGCGCTGAAACCTCTCAACTTGTGGTTGCCATCAGAGGTGAAGTGCAGTCGAAGCCAGTTCTTGCTGCTAATGATGGGTGAGGGCAGGTTGGGGCCAGTGAACCTGGAGACAAGGAGACAAAGTGAAAAGTGCCTTAGATTATAAGTGTTTTGGCACATTAGTGTTTTCACATGTAAATGCGTAGGTAGCAGATTGCAAACTGCAGAAACATTAAGCATACCCTGCACACTCATTAATTACTTTAAGGTTAAAGACTAGGTATGCACCAATTCCCTCTGTAGCGCTGTTCTAAGCACTGACACACTTGTTTGCTGGATGGAGTCAGATTTGTACATTTGTTTTGTTTAGTCTGTCAAGGCAGCATCACAGACAAACTGGTATCACACCAAAATGTGTAATCGAGCCGCCAGTTCACCATGTCACTGTCTTGTGTACCGAAAACAGTAAGTGGTGACTTCAGTGACTTTCTGTACCTGTCCAAGTTGTTGCACAGAAAAAAAGGAAAAAAAAGAAAAAACTACCATATTTGATGTGCCTTGGACATGTTTCGTCTTTTGGCCGTGGTATTGAGAGGGGTATTGGGTATCTTTTTTTTTGTTTGTTTTTTCATACTAGTATTGTTTCGAAGTTTAAAATTATGGTATTGTGGCAACCTTTCTTATTTGTATGATTTAGTGTACGTGTTTAAGTGTTATTTGAGAATAAAAAGTAATTTCTCTATCATCTTTTATTCACTCCATCAACTGCCATTGAAAGAAAGGACTACTCGCTTGTGCTTCTGTTTTGTGCCATAAAGCAATTATACAATCCATCAGATTTCCAATAAAGTCAAGCTCAATGGCAGACAGTATATTATAGAGGCTGGCAGAACCTGCCAGTCTTTCCGCTGATTGTCTTGTTTGTTTATGGTAATTATACTAATGTTTCAAAATTAATGTGGGCATGTCTTCGAGATGTTAAAATGCTTCACCTTTAAGATCTATTAAAGGGAGTGTCTGGTACTCAAGGGAACTCTAATGTTAACGACTCTTAACCAAACTGTGGCCTGATAAAAAAAAATGAGAGTGAGAAAGACCAGCACTGGCATTTTCAGAGGGAGGACACTCCTTTTATTGCTTTGAAAAGTAGTGAAGTCCAATAGTGAATTATACCTCACAAATATAGTGCCTCCTGATCTGTATGCTAATGAGGGCTGGAGCTTACCAGGCACTTCTCCAGTTGTTAAAGCCAAAGTCATTTGGGGACACATCATGTTTTATCTTGAGAGAAACGAATACAGGCACGCACACACTTGCACAAACGCACGTACAGTATGTGCACCCACATAGTGTGGCACACATTCACATGAATTCCAGTTCCCCATCTGTAAATTACATTTCACCAACTATGTCCACCTCATCTCCTCAACCCTACATATCTGCTACACTAGAGTAGATACATACTGCTGTACACCTCCAACCAGCTTTCATTAATACCACTGGGAAAAGAAACAGGCAGAGAAATAAAGTAAAAAGAAAGAAAAGTGAAAATTTGATTAAAACTGAAAGAGTGAGTGGAAAAGTGGTATGAGACATATTTTGCAAGCTAATACCTACTCTTCTTTGAGCACAAAAAAAATGTTGTGTACTGATGCTGCAGGGGCAAAATAATGAAACATTGAGCATACAGCTCCAACCAAAAAGACAGGGATGTACTTTGAAGCTATGTAGTCTACTGAGGTTGTTTGGTGGAGATATGTAACTGACTGCACTGTAAGGCTCTCTTAGGATCAATTAAAAATCATGTAGGTTTCTCGATGCAGTCAGAATTAGCTTTGATTTTGATGAAAACTGAGTATCCTTCGTTTATAAAGTAAGCTCGTGCTGCAGTGGGGCAACAGCCTCACTGTACAGTAGCTCAACTTATTTGTTAAGCTGAACACAAGCTCACCTGGGGGGGTCAGAGGGAGAAACGAACAGAGCAGAAAAGACTTCTGAAAAAAGTTTTGGGCAGCGGTAAGGACAAACCGCAGGGGAGAAATGAGACAGAGAGAGAGACAGAGAGAGAGATGACATATCAAAATGTCAGTGATTTAGCTTTTTCAGCCACACTGCAAGCAGAAAGAGGGAAAATGGAGCAGAGTGTAAAGCGAGAGTATGTTACTGAAGAAACTTAAAGTCCTGTCTCATGTTCCTGTCTCCCATGGCTGCTTTCAGCATGCAACTGCTGCGGATGACATCCCCCCTACTTGTACATCAGTGAAGCCAATAACCCCAACCCTTGGTTAAGATATTTCCACCAAAGCAAGCTTCACTAATTAAACAGTTATCTTCAAGTCACAAAAGGGTTAAGGTCAAGGTCAGGAGCACAGTTGGGGTCGACTCTATTTCCTACAGGGCAAACAAACTCCTTTAATAAGCCCGAAGGCTAGATGAAAAGTGTGTGTGTTTCGTCGAGTGTGAAGGTGTGTGTGTGTGTGTGTGTGTGTGTGTGTGTGTGTGTGTGTGTGTGTAAAGGTGTTTATCACAATGAGTGTACAACTTGTGTGCTGCATGTATGTACATGGCCCAAACTCACTTGTTCGACTAGCAGCTCCTGGGACATATTTTGGGGACTTGGTCGTCCATTTCATTCAATGATTATTCCACTACTATCCCTGACTTGGGGGTTGCACATAAATATCCTACATCACTTTAATCACATACACACTCTGTCTTTATTGATATCTTCCGCTTTTTGTAATGTTTTTAAACATATCAAGAATTAAGTTATTTATCTGATCAGATTATTACGCTCTCCTTCCTTTCAGTGTGGCCCGGAGGCTGCATGATGAGATGAAAATAAGGCGGACATGTGCAGCCATGTTGTACAACACTGGCCGTGATTTACAACAGCGAGTGCAAGACTGATAAAGTGAGTCGGAATGCCTCAGGAGATGTTTTATCACTTAAGAGAAAGGGAAAGATTAAGCATTGAGGGGACTCATGTAGTGTCTGGCACACACACATCTGGAGTGGTGCTACTCAGACTGGCAGTGTCAGAATCACCTCTGGCTCTAAGTACATAGCTGGTCCTGAGACAGCTCAAAGTCCTGGGTACTAAATCTAATGCCTTAAAGCCTGCATAAAATTTTTAATGAAAACTGCTCTGTTCAGCTGTGTTACTCCTCTTCTCACTGTAGGGACAAATGAAACCTTCCCTTTGAAATAAAGAGCAATTTGAGCCGGAATCAACTTTCATTACCACACAACAAACAAGCTACATACTGACTTAAGTTTTTGATAAACAGCAGCAGTGGTCGAGGATAAGGAACTGATAAGGTAATTAATAAATATTGAATGAGGGATGAACAGACCAGCATAGGTTTCATTTTGACTCGGTGAGACTTCTCCCTCAGCCCTTCTCACTGCCTGCCCTTGCTTTGCTGAAAACATGAAAGTTTTAGGGTGAAAGTGACCATGGGGAGAACTACTGAGCTGGTCTGGTCTCCTGAAGGGTGTTGTGGTTACTTCTATAGTTCCTGCTCTCTCTCGGTCTAGCCAACCATATTAGATTTTATGCGGAATTGTCTTGAGAGCGCAGGGCTAAATCAGTTTCCATTTTCAGGCCCCAAAGCTCCTCAGTCTGAGTCAGACTTTTGATGATTGTCCAAGAAACGTATTATGGGGAAGGCAAGGTGATGTAGGCAGCCAGTGGTTTTCAGGGGACTTAGCTGTGAACCACACAATGCCACACATAGCTTTCTGAAAAACCATCTAGGTTGTCATGCAGCTCTTTACTTCCATTTATATTGCATGCTCTAAAAATTCACTAAAGACCTGAAATGGTTAAATAGTTACACAACTTTACAGGCAACATCCGATTTATGGGTGTCTGAAGTTAGATTTGCAAAAATCCATGTTGCTTAGACTTGTCTTTTCACTGACATATCATGATTGAAGGTCTTAGGAGGACCAGTCAAGATCCATTTATGTAACACTAGCACAGAGATGCTTTCCATAATGATGAGATGTGACTCATTAAATTGTTAATGCCTTTCAGGATTTTGAACAAAGGTCGTCGTCATCAGGCAATTCAGCAACCTTTCCCCCGTGGAATGGGACTTTTTTTTCTGCTTTATATTCATCGTTTCATGTCATCTGTTTTCTGTTCAAGGGGCACGGTGTCAAATGACTCTATGCATAATCAGTGATGGGCGGAGTTTAGGTGTCAAAGGTGATTAGCCCCGCATTCAGATCAAACACTTTAAATCACCGCTCAGCGCATTCATTTATTGAGATATAGCGTCAGATGACCGTCATGTGTGGGTGTTTTTATGTGTGCGGCGGCGACGTGGCCGAATCTGGACGAAGACTGTCCCTGATAATTGCAGCTACTTAGGCAGATCAATCAGAGCTCTGCTCAGTATGCAGGTCCTGGTCTTTACAGCAGACCGAGGGTCACAGTGACTTTAAAGCCAAAACTTTGAGCATTTTAATGAGGCTATGTGAGTTATAGCACAGGCCAGCCTATCCAGATGCACATGCAGACACACACACGCACACACACACCACCAGTAGCAAACATTCATAGTAAACAGGCATCAATAAATTCTTTCTCTATCTCCCCTTCTCTCTTTCTACAGGCCACATCATTCAGAGGTAAAACTAATCAGTGTGGAAGACCCTTAAGTCCAGAATGGCAGTATTAAAGTGCTGGCAGTGGAGCTGTTGCTGTGACCTTCAGATGCAACCAAGAGCAGACATACACTGGAGGTTTACATGAACCACCAGAGCCCCCTGCTTCAAACAACAAAGAACTCTCTACGCTGTTCATTCATTTCTTCAAACAACAACCACCCAGGCAGTAAAAACCATCAACCTTGCACTATAAGTTAAGGCTAAAGTATTAAGAGAGGCCTAGGCAGTTATGTCTCATGGGTCTGTGCTGCACTGGACTGAAGCTCTAAGCGCAAAAACAAGGCACTGCAGAGGTGCTTAAAACCTCTGCAGGCCATGCCAGTAAAACTGCAGACCCATCAGAGCCAACATGCCTACTTTTCCCTGAGACACCCTGGTCCAACAGATCCAAAATGTCTGTTCTTCTTCCTCTCTAAGCCCTCATGTATTATTCATGGACAGACCTCTGGCCCCATCAGAAAGCCTTGTTAAATCTTCTGAGGGATTCCTTTCTTCCTCTTCCCACAACTCATTTTCTGCCCTCACAGAACATATAATATGGACACTGATTGAAAGAAATTTCCTTTTGGGAAGAACAACGCACCAGCCTTCATCTTGGCTCCCTTTCCCTTAATGTTTTTTTTCCTTTTTTTTAAACTTTTCTTCAAACTTATCTTGGACCTTCCTGTAAACACGTTTGTATTGAAGTCTTGTAAAAAAAACATTCTAAATACAGTAGATGTTAAAACCAACCTAAAGCTCGGAGATAACTCTATAAGACCTTTCCATGATGTTGTCATCTATAACCAATCGTCAAACACGCATTTCCTCCTTAATCATGACTCAGATCTCTTTTTCAAAGACAATAAATATATGGGGGTGATAGTGCTTTGAGGACATATTCTTTCGATTTTAATACCCATGCAAATTAAACCTAACCTTAATGGCTCCTCTGCCATGCAGTTTCATTTCCTTCACCAAAGAGAAATGTATAATAGCCACAACAGCGCAAGTCTCAAGTGAATAAGTGTGAGCTTTGCTTGATATGGACATGATATTTACATCAAACACTTTGTCATTTCTGTGAGGGATATCAGCAAAGTTTAGGTCCTGGCGAAAATCTTTCAAAATATTTGTGAGAGTGGTGTGTAGAGAAAGAGGAGGTCAGGCAAAGAACTGGTTTAAGTTTTTTTTGCTGAAGGTAAAATAAGTAAAGAACAGCATCATAATGAAGTAGTGTAGTACTGCAGAGATGCCCTGGCCAACATACAGTATCTTGTTCTCCAGATGTAAAAAATGTGGTTTGTGTCAAATCATCGCTATTTTTTCAGTGAAAATGTAAATTGTGATACAATAACAATCATTCCTTCTAATCATGAATTTAATCACAATATTTGTCAAAATAATTGCAATATGATTTTGTTTTTACCATATCCTGCAGTCCTATTCAAAGTTTAAGAGGGTGACCCCAATAATTCATCCTAAAAGCTGGTTTGGACTTAATCTGTATAAAACATTCTTCTTGCACCATGACCTTTCCACTGATTAAAAATGCAACAGTAACTTTTGGAGATATTTTGATAATAGCCGAACAGGCATACAGACAAGCTGTAAAAAAGGGACAGAATTATAAACTCAAGCGCTCAATTCATGGAAGTAAAGAATTTAGTGCCACTTGTTCTGCAATTGATTCCAGCGTCAGTGTGATTTATTACTCTTGTTTAAAAAGTCAAGGTGGACGTAGGCAAAGTCACAGAGAGCAAAGCAATAGGACTGAACTGCTATCAAATGGACTGAGGAACAATGCTGATGAGGAAACCATGCAGCGCCTAATGGCTTAGATTATTGAATGTTTGCTTTCAACAAAACGACCCACACAGGCACAAATTACTTGTTTGACTAAGATGAAGCAAAAGACAAATACAGACATTGTCAAACTAGTGGCTATTCTCTCCATTTCTTCTCTTCTGTCAAACTCTGCTGACATGACACTTGGCCATCATCATCGAGGAAGGTTGCCAAAGACATGCATTCATCCTAATACACAAACGCACAAATAGACACACCATCAATCACATCACACAACTCAAAACAACATGTCTGCACTTCTCAGTGGGGTAATCGTCTGCGGGCGGTATTGGGTCTGTGGTTAACGGGAGAAAAACAAATGAGTTTCCAAGGTCACTCTTAAAAGCGGCACTGATAATTGAGTCCTCCCTGTAGATCTATCAAACACAACAATAAACAAATACCAATAATATCCTCGGGCGATTACAGGGACATCATCCTTCTCTTCTAACAGAGGCTTGAGGCAGTAAAGACGGAGAGAAAGAGGTGAGAAAGACCATTGCAGTGTGACGAAGAAAAGCCAGGTAAAGAGGCAGTTAGCGGACACAAATGTTAAGGGAAAGAAAGACATCATAGTATTACCTTAAACAATTCCTACTCAAGGTTAAAACATACTGTGATTGTACGTGTACTGCTCACTACCATCAAAGCTCACGAAACAAGTCAGACAACAGCAATTCCTATTAGCACTAGGCGATAAAACGATAACGATACATATCGCGAAATAACTATTCCTCAATAGAAATATGAGACACGGTCGATACAATTTCGATAAAATTAATTCATCCATGTTTTGACAGACATAAGAATAGCCAATCATAATTTAGTAGTGCCACACCGAACCAATCATGCTGGAATAGAGTCACGTCAAGTTAGGTTGATGCACACAGCACAAGTGCTATTGTTTGGGCTGCAGCAGCCTTAGTGAGTTAGCAGTGGGAGACCGTGAACAGAGATCGTGAGCGAGAACTCAAGCAACCAGGTGACTGAAAATAACAACCCAACAACAGATCAAGGTTCAAATGCTGAAGACATAGTCGAAAGGAAGGGCCCAAGAAGTTCGGTAGTGTGGAGGTACTTTGGATATTTAAAGTCGGACAAGAAACAGAGTAGCGTGCACTGCAAATTGTGTCAAAAGCATGTTCCCACAAAGACAGGGAATACCACCAATCTTTTTTACCATCTGAAGCAGTGCCACCCACTAGAGCACGCACAATCCCAGACCGAAGCAAGAGCTAATGCCCCCCCGAAAACAACCTGGGGAAAGCCTGAGAAGCAACATCAGCAGACCATGGAGTCCGCTCTCTCCAGTGTCATGCCTTATGACAAAAAAACAAAGAGACATAGCGACATCACAAATGCAATAGCCTACTGTATTGCAAAAGA
Source organism: Pagrus major (assembly GCF_040436345.1). NCBI lineage: Eukaryota > Metazoa > Chordata > Actinopteri > Spariformes > Sparidae > Pagrus > Pagrus major. The sequence continues at coordinate 13,667,692 of NC_133217.1, forward strand.
CATGCTACCAGTAAGCACGGTCGAAAATGAGGGATTCAAGCGGCTGATTAAAGTAATCGACCCTCGTTACCAACTCCCTGGGTGTAAACACTTCTCTCAGACAGCACTTCCAAAGCTTTATACTGAGTGCAGAGAGACGGTTGAGAAGGAGCTGCAAAGTGTGTCATACTTCGCTACCACATCGGACATGTGGTCAAGTCGCACATCTGAATCTTACCTGAGCCTCACTGCCCACTTCATCGACCAAGATTGGAATTTGAAAAGCAAATGTCTTCAAACTGCCTACTTTCCCGACGACCATACAGGTGAAGTCATTGCTTCAGGACTGACAGAAGCGCTTGCATCCTGGGGACTGAGTGAAGGCAAACAAGTCTGCATCACAACTGATAGTGGGGCAAATATAGTGAAGGCCACATCACTTAACAACTGGACTCAGCTGCAGTGCTTTGGGCATCGACTTCACTCAGCTGTTGGTAAGTTGGGGAGCAGAATTACATACCAACCTTAATTGTATTGTCAGCTCATATAAATATGAAAAACTGAGCTTGAAATCCTACATTATCTACAAGTTTATTATTAAAAAAGAAAAAAACTTTGACACTTTCAGAAAGTTAATATTCTTCATCATGCTTATTACTGAGGTGGTAGTGGGTGTTGGCACGCATCATACTGAGAGGCGTCTCTAATATTCAGCCCCTCTTATGTGCAAATCAATCAAGTGAATTTGAGTTGTGTCACTGCACAATAATAATAAATGGTCTTCAGTACATCTGTCATGTTCAACTTCTGACAGAAAATACATCATATTTAAATCAAAAATAACTTTCTGATGTCTTCACAACTCACTTATGAGTAACAGAACATTTAAGCTTGACAAAAATAGTAATTTGATTTATATCGTGATATATATCGATATCGACTGATATGAAAAAAAATATCGTATCGGGATTTTTTCCCATATTTTCCCTAACTAACTGGTGTTGCCTGTGTAGCCCCAACCTGATATTGAACTACACTGTTATTCAGAAACTATTAAATACAAACAAAAGACCCATACTGTTTCAGGACTAACATGTGTTGTTGTCTACAAGAGGTTGTCTAAGTACACCATGTTTATGTGCTGTGAACGATAGTAAGGTTCAAACATGTAATATGTAACATTTAGCAATAAAATGTCTAAACACGACTCTAGTCGTGTTTAGACATTTTTTTCTGGCACTATAACTACCGGAAAAACACAGGGAACATCAGATGATACGTCAAAGTGGGGAAAGTAGGTACATGACTAGACAAACTGTTAATACAAAGTATTACATAATATGTGTTTAATTCCCATCAACAGTTTGTTATATATTTCTTGTTGTATTTCGTTCCCATTTTTAAAGTAGAGTAGTTAAAAATTTAGGAAATACGCTTAGATGAGAAGACTGGCTTCTCATTTAACTCTGGGCAAGAAAGTACAGTAGTGTGTTCTAGAAAATGTCGAATTATTCCTTTAAAGCAAATGTGAACATCCTAATGTAAGAAATGAGATCAATAAGCAAGTTAAATGATCTCATCCTAACTGCAGCTTTTTTCACTTGTTTTAATCATGTCAAGAACTGAGGATCCAGTATCAGATCATCTGTCAGTTTAAGATGGACATCCATGCTTCGCTTGGCATTTCTCTCTCCCTTGTCTTTCCCCCTTCTCTCTGTATACCCCATTGTGGTTTGTGTATGTGAGCTGTTAGTTTTTCAGAGTGAGTCTGAGATGACGCAGTATGCAAGGAGACAGGTGAAACCACGCTAATGATATTGAACCTGGCAACACTGTCAAATCCCCCAAACACAGCCGGCACATTGTATTCCCTTGATAACAGAGCATCCTGAAATAACTACATTGTTATGTTAGGGGAGACGCATCTGTGGGTTTTTGCATGCATCTGTTTGTATTTATATGTGAATGTGTGTGATTGCAGGTCCATGCATAGTATGCAATAGGGTGAACATTTTTCAACAGACAATGTTTTAATGTGAGATGCGTCAGACGCTAGCATGTCGTCAGCATATTGACATCATGCAGGCACAATAAAGCATTATAAGATAAGATTATTTGGCTTTTTTAAACATTAATCTGTCTAGTCCTTTGGCTCCCAAACTTTTTATTGATAAATTGTAAAATCTAACTAAATTCTGATGATGTACCACTTTTAAATATACTTACTTGAAATGACTGCTACTGCTTTCAGGAAATGCCAAATATGTTCATCACTTTATATTATTTTTGAGGTTCATGTGGTCATTAAATGCATACATTATTTAATAGAGGCCATTAGCAACAGCAACTTACTGGCATTAATAAAACTAAATGGCATATAAACCAGTGTTGCTGTACAATCTGCTCCCGTGCACTTTTTATAATGAAGGCACTGAATAGTGCATAGTCAGAACTTTCCCTTTAAAACAATAAGCCCCAAGGCTCCCACATATTAAAGGGTAGTGCAGTACATAAAGGTCAACATAAAGTATAGAGCAAGCTAATTAACTACAAGTGGGAAAAATATACAAAGCTATAACGACGATTAAAATCCATCTATGCTTAGTTTGAAGGTCGACTTGCGAGGAATTCAAATGGTTTATCTTTTACCCTATTTTACTCAGCACCATTTGCAAACCCTTATACAAAATCAGCAGAGAATAAGTGTGAGAAAATAGAACAGCAGAAAATTCATGGTAGGGAGCCATTTTTACCACACCAGAGTGCTTAGCGAAAAAAATTTAAAAAAAACATCTACCATGTCCATACTCATTTTTGGATTCAGTGGCTACTATCCACACACTCTAGTTTTACTCTAAATCACCCACTCCTATGTACAACTACTATTTTAGCTCTCACTTCTCCTACAATGGTCTCTTTATCTTTTACTATTATTAGTCATCAGTCCTTTTCTGGCATATTTTCAGATCGACTCTGAAAAGGCTCTCTAAACAGAAATAAAGAAGAATTAAACTCTATTTTTTGCCAGTGCTAAGTTGTCAAAAGCACAAACATGGCCGCCATTTTTTGTGTTTGCACCTGTTCTAGGATCCAAATGCTCCCCCGCACACTGAGGTGGATAAAGTAGAGCAACTAAGGTTGTGATTATGCAGATCAGGTGGTGCAGTGCAGTTTTTGAATGCTTTTTGGCAGGAGATTCTGCTCACATTTCCACCTACTCAGACCAATTCTAATTACAAAACCAAGCATATATATAGAGCAATGTATATAGCTTTCATTGGTGGAAGCCACAAGGTCACCTCTCCAGAAGCATATAAACACTTTCATGTATGATGAATTGTGAGGTCTTTTTTTCCTATATAAAAATTTCAGCCAGTGCACATTCAAATGATTATCAATACACATTTTAAAATGCAGTGAAGGATGGCTTATTATCAACATTATTCACATTATTATTATTATTCACAATACTCAAAGATATAATGTCTTTCCCTTTAGTTGATTACAACTCTGAAGCTATCATGTGAGTGATCCTTTTAGGGATCTAATAGGAGGGATGTACTGCACACAGGTCATGTATAACAAGCATGGAAAAGATAAACTACATGGTGATGTAGATGTAGTGAGTCTTCTGATTTTAATTTTTTTTCGATGTGTGCATCATTACCTATCTTCCGGACATGCAGTGCCTCGAGATATTTAAATCTAACTTTAAAAAGGGACATTTGCTGCTCTTAGAGGCATATTTGAGGTGTATATTTGTGCTTCGCAATTCTGCTTTCTGAGGTTATTTTCTCCTCAAAGAAGTTTGCTTTTTCCAGCCAATTAGCAAACTGTCTGCTGCTTTAAAAGCGGATGAGAGGAGCTGATTTGATGCTGATCTTCCTTCTCTGCCTCTTTTCCAGATTGTGCTGTACTGCACCAGCATCACGGCTGTGCCTCTAGTCACCAAACATGTATGTCTCTGCCATGAGTTTGTGCCTGCAGAGGCTCTCGGAAAAACTCTCTTCTAAAGCCTCTAGCTTTCGCTGCATCAGGTGAAATGAATTAATACCATTCAGCTAATTTCTGACCACTGATTTTGTCACATATGACATAACCACTCAAATAACTCCTTTGCAAAATCCAGCTCATTGGCTGAGTCCGACTCGGGAAATGAGCCAACAACTGGATTACAGTGAGGTGTCAAAGCCAAGATCTGCAAAGTAAAAGCCTCCTCTGTTCGCATGATTACTCAACACAGCCAGGTCATGAACACAAATTACAGTCTTTAATGTTATTCTGTGTTAATAATGAAAGTCAAGTCATCATGTGATGGTCTTTTAGATGGGACGATCTAATTATCAATCACCTCAGTTTTCATGTCAGCGTGATGCAAACTGCCTCTAAAAGGTTTTTAATTGCTTTCTCTAATCTTTCTCCGTGATCTTCTAATTTCTAGTGTCCTCCTCATTTTTTTTATTTATGCTAATTTCAGCTCAAGGCTCAACCTAAAGATTGTCTCAACTTGTAAGGTAAAAGTGATTTTCCGATTCTGATTGTTAAGCCACATGTTTGGCTGTCTTGCATGTGGTAATGAGCCACTCGGACAGGCTGGAAAAGGATAGTGGATGAACCCCAGATGGACATCTGGTGTCCCAGTTGCTCCCTTCTTTCATCTCATCTAGACTCATCTGTCCCTTGTGGTGTCACTCACTCAATGTTTGGCCGTATTAAAGAAATCTTTCTCTATTTCTTTAAAAAGTTTAGAACTGTGTTTCTCAAGTTTTTTTTTACTGATCAAGTACCATCTCTCTGAGCTTGTGAGATCTCTATGACGGGAGAATGGCAATTGAGGCTTCGTGGTGGGAGGAAGAAACAGGCAAGAGATGAGTAGCTTCCAGAGTACATAGGGGATGAGTCATCCAGGCACCGGAGCTGCCAAAACTCAACCACAACCTTTATTTTCAGTGCCTCTTCTTCCGCATTGTCCCTCCTGCTGTCCACCCACAGTTTTTTTTATCCCCAGGAGCTTCATGTATTTGTTTTCTTTTAATTAGTTTGAGGGTCGCTGACAAAGCCATTCTATTGTGCACCCATTCAAAGATTCTTCCTAATTCATGAACTGAAAAGTATGGGATGCAAAAAAGAAAGAGGAGGCCTTTATTCTACGGCTGTGTTCGCTGGCCCTTTGTCTAGCTTTCAGAGTTAGTTTTTTTTTAGAGATTAGCGTTTGTTCTCTCCCTTTTGCCATCTCTCCCTGTAATCCCTCCCTCTGTCTTACTCCGCTGCTCTGTGCCTACTTTTGGGACAATACGCAATGCAAATGGATGCCACTTTCAGTATTATCTGCTCCTTCTTTCTCCCTCTCAAACACAAGAATCAGAAGAAAGAAAAGGAGGATGAGAACTGAAATAGTCATGAAGAGTGTGCCTGTTACGTCCTACATTTAGGGGCTATAAACTATTAAGGGTAAGAAGTGGATACGCATGCAGACAGTTGGGGAACGGATTGTAAAAGTTTGATCAGACGAGTGGACTAACAGAACATGCCAATCCCAATTCCAGATGGCTGGCACTGCTGAGAGAGGGATGGTGAAATGAAAGTATTCAAACAACTATTGTGGGCTGGCAGATGACTGAGATGTGAGCTTTGATGACAGCCTCTCAGAGAAGTTAATATATGCCTAAGTCAAGCTAAGAAAACTGACTGGGGTGTATACACATTCATACCTGAATGCAGGCAGGTGTTCTCAAACATTTGCTCAAACTTACAAACATAAACATGCACACATATACAGATGAATAAATATGCATGATGTATACCCACTCTTGTCACATTGGCTCAATTTGGGCTTCAATCTGTTCAAAGCAAACTTTGATCCCTCTTCCACGTGTTACATTTGACTTCAAACGGGCCAGGTAGAATTAAGCCTTAAAGTTATCTGGGCAAAGTGGAAGTGGGCCAAGTTCTCTTCCATTATACAGCAGAGAGCAGAGATATTCACCCGAGCTGATAGAGCCTGATCTCTTCTTCCATTAGCCTTTATTGGTCTTCCAGTCTAAAACCATTCGAGGGAGATAACATGCACTCATACAGACTTTTATGGTTATATACCTTATTCAGCTTTAAAAGGTATTAATCTCTTTCAAGTGTTTCTGCTTTATTTTCTTTTATCGTTCCTGGCCCAATGTTGGGAGTAGGATATTGCAGGTAAATATTAAAGTCATCAATCAAGTAAAGTGGTAAGAGAAGAGAAGAGAAGAGAAGAGAAGAGAAGAGAAGAGAAGAGAAGAGAAGAGAAGAGAAGAGAAGAGAAGAGAAGAGAAGAGAAGAGAAGAGGCATCTCTTATACATCACCCATGACCGTGACGGATTTGTCGTAAAACAACCATCCAATTAACAGAGGCCTCTCCATCTGCTTCTTTCTGAGTCAGCGCTGACCTTTCACCCCCCTCACCTTCGACATGATAAATCCACTGCCTGTGCTCACTGCAGGTGTCTGTTATGATGCACATGATAGAAAGCACCCATTAACTACCTGAGTTTATATGACCAACAGAATACAAGGAAATTTAACCGTACACAATACTGTTTATACTGCAGATGTGTATGTTTGAGTGTGTGTGCGACAGAGCCAAAGTTATTAAGTATTACCCGGATGCCATTACTTTTTGTCAGGGTGTTCTCTGACGGTGTGTGAGTGCTTTACTTTAATGTCTTTTAGATTATGATCACAGCTATGTGAAACAAAAACGGGACTATACATCAACCATAAAATGCTGTTATGCATGCATAGCACTTTTGAGTGAGTGAGTCAGTACTGGCCCTGTTACAGCTGTTTTTGCTGTTCCAGACTGGTTAAATATAGCTTTGTATGAGTGAACAGTAATTGCCTGCACAGAATTCAGATGCAAAACTCTGACCGTGGGTCACTTTGCCTCTCAGCAATATTTTCTGGGACATGTCATTTGCTTGTTTACATTATCCATCTTCACCAGTCTCTTGACAAAAATAAATTACTGCAATTGCAGTTCAGCTGAGGTCCGTTGTGTAATTTCCAACCTTGCACTGATCTGAAGCGAAATTGGTGCTAAGTCAGCCTTAAATCCCTCCTTTCACTGTCACTCCTTTTTTCAAAGATGAATTACCCACTCAGAGATAAGTGCAAAACACTTGACTACATATTAGAGGGTCCTACTTTGAAGAGGTAAACATAAAGGGTTTATGCATTGTAAAAACAAAAATATCAGGATGATGAAATACATATATTTAAAAATCTGTGCGCTCTGTTAATGCTAACATCAGAAGTTGTTTCACAAACTAAAGAAGGAAAACTAAGTATCCTATTGATCTCTCTTAATTAATGTATGGTGCTGAAAAGCAACTCATTCTTATGTGCAGTGGGTCATTTGAAAAACAATTCTTGATGTCCACGACTGCAATTGATTGTGTTTAAAACTAACTACTGTTAATAAGTAAAAAAAAAAAAAAACTATACATAATGCAAGCTTTAGAACAATGACTGCATCACTTTGGCTATTTTTACTCTGGGCTTGTTTCGAACTTTTAATAAGGCACATTTTTCATTGGTTTGGTATGTTGCTAATGATAATGAAGATGATAGCAATGATCATAGTCATAATTACAATGCATGTGTGTGTGTGTGTGTGTGTGTGTGTGTGTGTATGTGCACTGTACATATGTCTGTGTGTTTTATGCTGCATGCCCCTACTCTTGGCCAATCTCAGAGGGAAACATAATGCATTTCCGCTGTCACTGACAAGTTATTCTCTACTGTAGGATATATATATATATATATATATATATATATATATATATATATATATATATATATATATATATATATATATATATATATAGATTCTGGGTCCATGGAGGACATTGCAGTGGCTGCATTATGTGGGCAGACACATCATTCCCATCCCCATTTCCTCACTGTGTAGATTAATGAAGCCTTAATAGCCAATGTCATTAGGCTGGGTGGCCACTGACTAGACTGCAAAACCCCAGAGATTATTCCATAATAATATACTGTAGCCATTATATATATATATATATATATATATATATATATATATATATATACACACACATATATATCTATCTATCTATCTCTATATCTATATACACACATATATATATATATATAGATATAGATAGATAGATAGATAGATAGATAGATAGATAGATAGATAGATAGATAGATAGATAGATAGATATACACACACATATACATGAAGCATGAAGTAAGCCCAGGAGGTTAACGACATACAAGTGCAATTCTGTTTTCTGTCCCAAAGGATCCGTCAGTTCAGAGTAGATCTCTGTCAATCCAAGTGGAAACCCTGAATTCCATCTCAATCCACAGGCTGCAGGCCACTGATACAATGACACATTTAAAAAGGTGTAGACATGCCTTCATCTCACAACAATTACCCGAGAGTCATTAGAGTGGAAACACATAAATCATTCCTGTGACATGTACAGTACACTACGCACACACACATACAGACACACACAATCACATGAAAATCTGCACACACACACACACACACACACACACACACACACACACACACACACACACACGTCAAAACCTGGACCAGGAAGGCACACAAACACAGTCAGCGACACACTGAGACAAACACTCTCTGTGGAGGTTCTAACTATGTTAAATGACTAGTATTAATCACCTTTCTCTGTCTCTGTGGTGATTATGAGCACATTAATCAGCAGCATGCCTGCCAGTTGGAAGTGAGCAAGCCAGGCAGAACAAGTGATGAAGGAAAATGAGTGGAGAAAAACACTAGAGGGGATAAAGTTGGGTTTTTCTTCTCTGTAACATTAAAACAAAGTTAATGCCACTCTGGGTGGAAATAGACAAGGCAGTGATGAGTGCATAAGAGTACAGATATTTAAATATAGCTTTTTTATTCTGAGCAACCCACACCAACCTTCTGTGGCCCTCCGCAACACTTGTGTTTGAACGCTCACACATCAAGATGCTGCCTACCTTCTTCAGCCCTACAGAAAATATCCCAACGTTTAGTTCATCTCCTAATCAGGAAGACAGAGGGGGTTTTGGTGTGTTTGATGTGTACACAACACATTCAACATTCCTTAATCAAAGAATATGCCAACGAGGGGTGCTATGACAGAGTCATAGGACAATAGCAACCAAACTTGGTTGGCTTAATTTTATAAAATTATAGAACCCTGGGGCAGCCATGAAACATCAATTCTACAGCAGATGGTGGTGAAAGCTGCTGTTTAGTTATGTTTTTCAATGCAGAGTGATATTTAGATGCAACAGGAATGCACATAGAGTCAATGTAAAGACAAAGACGAACAGAAGCAGGATCATTCTGGGAGCCTCGAGGTGAACTGTTTGGGTGGCAAATCAACTTGATAGAGAATGTACATTTAATCAAAGTTTGTATGACTCCATGAATGTACAGGGATAAGAACAGAACAGACCTTACTGATGACAGCTACTAAGTCTTTCCTTCATTCTTATATTCTCATGTAAAGCCACAAAATCCTTTGTTACTGGTCCATTCATGTGCACAAATACAGATATGCACCACGTATCCAAAGATGCAGACATTTACATGCACGCACAGGTACAGCTGTAGTTGTTTGCACCGGTGTTTGGCGACAGCTGTCTGCCAGCTGTGCACCATGTCACTCAACTTCCATTCTTGTCACTTAAGACTATATCATTTTGCAGCGAGCTTTAAAGTGCAACACTCATCTGCTTAACAAACAGCAAACAAACTTTATTTGACACTCAAAACAGCTCCACTGAGTGTGCACAATTATGGAAACTCTTTTCAACTGCAAAATTTAAAATGGTGAGGCACCGTAATGAGAATGACAGCAGTAACACCAGTTAATTGGGACAGGAATAACCTAATGGCAGCACAATGTACGCACTGTCATTAATTTGACTCTCATTAATATTGGAGCTCAAAGCATGAAGCACTTAAGGGGAATCAAATAGGATGTGTGGTGGACGTGTAGATGGAGTGGCTTGGATGGGAACTAAATTAGTATTCAGTGTACAATTCAGCAAATAATATGAAAAAATATAACAATAATAATAATAGTAATAATAATAATAATAATAATACAAAATGTGCTTCTTTACAATCAGTGGCAAAACAGTAATGTAAAGCAGCATGGTAACTAACAATTCTATAGCAATATATCAGCTGATGCTGTAACTACTATAACTAGCCACTCTGTAGCATGGGAGCAACCAGATTTCTGCATATCCCACACCTGTCTATTAGTGTCATCACTGACAGCTGAGCTAAAAAGGAATGCAAACGCAAAACCAGGTCAAGAACAGTATTGTAAATCTTCCTTCAAGCTCTCTTATCCTCTGACTTAAAGGAGTGTTAGAACTAGAAGGCATTGTGTGGAGAAATTAAAAACATAGCCCAAGAAATAAAACACTGATAACTTAAAAACCAGATCAGAAAACCACATTCATAAGAGAAAATCTTAGTGTGAATTGTTGAAGCACCTCTGGAAACACTGCAAGAAAAATCCATAGAATCATCTAGTACATGGATGGTACAGCATGTACTTCCCTTATATCAAGACTATATTATGGTAAAAAGAACCTCTAGGACATCAGGGCATCAAAGACCGAGTATGCCTCAGCCTTTCCATGGTGAATGCGATTATAGTTACTGTGACAGAGACCTTGTGTTAACTGTCAATCAGCATCCGTCTTTGCCTGACAGAGAGAGCCTGCGGTAACAGTCACACGGGGTAAAGTACTGTATGTTGCTATCCTGAGTAAGAGGGACAAGGCCCTGAGGAAGAGCCATGCCTGGCTCTGTTGTCCTGTTGTGAAAAAGGTCAAAGTCACCAGAGGATAATTAACAAAGACAAGGGCGTTGACAATTTGCCTTTGATAAGTGCATTCCAGTACAGTGGTTATTTTATGCTTATGCTACTGTAATGATAGCTGCTTAAATTGAAACTGGTGTTTCACCCACCCGTTTCAACCACTGTTACTACCACAGGGGAGAGGTTTCTTTTGGGCAAAAAGCAACTGTGAAGTAAAATATTTACAGAAAATTTATTATTTTTTAAAAACATCTTTTTCTGGCTAGTTTAAGTCCAGTTCTATTCCTACAGGACCTCCAAAAGTTACCAAAGTAATTGCCCACAAAAAAAATGGATTCTGCCTGACACTTTACACTAAAAGCACTTCTACGCATGGGAAAAGAAGGTTGGGAATAGGGAATACTTTATTTGAAGCCATAGGAACTGCAATTCCTTGCTTGTCACTCCACCGTACTTCTACTGGTTAGCTCTCAAGTTTCCTTTTAACATTTTTTTATTCATATTGTGAGGATGCCAAACAAGGACCAAGTTTTTTCTGTAAACAAGGTGTATAGACAAACAATATGACAATGCCAGCCTGTTTGTTTGAACAAAAGTAATCAAAAGGTTTTTCATCACTCTGAGCAAAGCGTAAGTATCTGTCTCGAACTGTCTGAACAATGACTAATGTTACATCTCTAAATGATATGACATCTCAGAGGTAATACCCAATGGAGACCATTAACTAATACTGACTGATACTGTGTTTTAATAGCAGGGATTTGTTTGTGGTCTCAGGTTAAAAATAAAATCCATGATGTTCATTTGCTAATGTCATGATGTTTAACAGAAATTTGTTAGATTTCAAACGTGACAATTTATTTATAACTCTACTGTTTATTATATTCTGCGGACTGGATTGGAGAGATAAAATGGAAACTGACTGAGGCTGTGAACAACATTACATAAGATGCATGCATATACAAGTAAAGTTATGTCTTCCCTCCTCCACCATTTCTTTGCTCACGGAAACTCAATAACAACAAACAATCCCACTGGACTCAATTAGCTACAGTTAAATAAATGGTGTGACTTTAATGCCCTGCCCATGAGCACCAAAATATCACCCTAAAAATATATCTCTTGTGTGTGTAGGCGTGTGCAGGAGTGCATGCATGTGAGCGTGACTTTATGCTCACACTTCCTCCGTCTTGGGATCTGCCACAAAGCTCCCTGAGCAGCAGTGTGTGCTTGATAATTAGCCTCAAATTCACCACTTCTGTGAACACATGCCTGGTTGGAAGCGCCTCAGGGAAAGGTGAATGCTATGAGTGACTATCATCCACTACCTGTATCCAGTGATGACTAATAGAGCTCAGGTTTTCCTAAAAACACTGCAACAATTAAACATTTTCCTCTGTTTCTAATCAGGCTTACCTCGGGAATTGCTTCTGTGCATGTCAGGGTGATAAACAGTAAATACACACAGGACATGCATGCTACAGTTCCAAACTGTGCACATACACTCAACAACCAACCTGGTTTTAACCATAACCTGGTTTGACCATTTAATCATAATGATCTACACATCGTTGTGCCAATCAACTACAGACAAGGTTTGGTAAATGGCAAGGTAAATGACTACCTATCCAACACCGATACGTTCTTAAACCTTTAAAAATACGCCCATATTGTCAGTACTAAAACTAAAAAATGCAACAGCAACTGTCACATCCCCACTAGCTGGTTCATACATCCTTTTCCGCCAAATACTATGCCCACTGTACATTTCTATAAAAACTGTGGCTCAGTCTGGGGTCAGAACCCCTGAGGGTGATGAAGTAAGAACAAAATTAAAGTTCAATAGTGTAAACATGCCTATGATCTTTATTTTATTTTTTCTTTAAAAAATATATATATCAATCAAATGAAGTGATGATGATACTTTAGCTGATTTGGATAAGCAGCTACAATGTATTGTGCAAGAGAACGTTGGACACAAACTGTTGACTAGCATTAAGGTGCATGTTTTTTGGGTATTGAGGTTCAAAGTTGAGGTTATGGTTTTATTGAGTGTAGTGTGCTGTGTAGTGTACTGTAGGGTACTTGTATAGTCGTCTATTCTATATTTACTAAATTATCATATATGCATGTCTTTCCAACTATAATGATCAAAATTTCCCCGCAGGATGATACATTTTTCATCATCTCTAATCCAGTTTAATTCTGAGAAGCAACATCAATCGCATGGCTCTGGGGAGTAATGTACATTTAGTATTTATATTCCACTGTGTATACTCCATGACCTGGGTAGAATTGTTAAATGTTAATAATTAACTAACTCTGCTTTATATCTACTTGTAGTGCACAATGGATTCACTATTGGACTCGCCTAGGGTAAGATGGTAAAAGAAAAGTTTATGAAACCAACTTTCTGTTCCATTATTGTAATTGTCCGAATCTCAATTGGCATTATTAGACAGGGAAAATCAATCTGATTCTGGCAGCTTTGGCAGACAGGGTACAAAATAAGAAATGAAATGTGGTTGCACAAACACTTTTTGACCTTGGTCTGATCTGAATACCTTGTACCCATTAATTTACTTCCCCTCGATTTAGTCTCCTTTCATTTTACTAATTAAAACAGTCTCTCTGTTTCAACTGCCCTCCTGTTTGTGGCTCTTCATCCTCCACCACTTTTGATCAGCCTTGGTCCATGTCCTGCTCTCACCCCTTACAACATTGGTGCCAGCTTTAGCTGTCCTGTGTCTCTGCTCCTCTGCTGTTTCCCTCCTCTCTCCTTGCACCTTTGATGTCAGGAGCACAGCTAAAGCCTCAGCTAATCTGCTGTGGGGCTTCCTGAGCCCTAACCAGGCCAAGGGTTGGAGCCAAGAACATGGCACAGGGGCAAAAGAGAGAAAAGATGGAGTGACTAGTGTGAGAGAAGAACACTGCCAAATATTCATATACAATTCCCTTTCAGTGTATTGTATTAGGACTCAAACCTTGTGAGTGAAGTGAAAAGACTATTCACTTGAAGATTACCAATATTTCAAAATAAAATTACAAATGTATGAAACTGTACATTGTATATTCTATATGGCAGTACGTATAGTGGAAGCCACAACTTATATGGCTTAATGAAGTAATAAATATAATAGAATGACTTACAGCAGGCCAATTAAGGATCCTGGAGGATGAGTGTGCTCTCAAAGGAAGCATTGTTATGAAGGATAGAGAAAAGATGAAAAACCAAGATGAGAATGGTATATGATGTAATGGATGGGAAAGAAAGTGGGGGGCATGTCCAAAGAAAGATTGTGTCAGTGCACTGTATTTAAAAAAGGAAGGATGTTGCAGAGGAACGAGGAGTGTATTAGCTTTGTTGAAGCAAATAGCCAACCCTCCCACTCCCCTCCCTGTGGCTTCCACACCAAGAGAAGAAACGGCACAATACTCCTTTGGCAAAACTATGCATCTGCCTTGCACTGATGGTACTATTTATAGCACATTAAAAAGGGCAAAGGTGCCTCTTCTTCATCTCTGATACATAACATAAAAATACTCTTCAGAGTTAAAACTCGACTAACAGGATCAAGTGTGTAAGCAAAGGCAACTCAGACAAAAAGGGCCACAAAAGAGAAAAAGGATCACAGCTTTCTGTGTCAAGGGTTATCCAGAAACATATTCTTTGAATAAAATGTTTCTGCTTTATCAGAATAGATGCATTAAAGTTCAGACCTCATTTTCATTCACAATGCAAAAGAGAATTAATAACCATATAAAGAAACAAAATTTCTCAAAAGAGCACCAAAACTACTTTATGCCGACCCAGTCACTTCAAAATAGCACTTTTCTAACCACAAAAAACAGCCAATAATATTTCACAGAGATATCCTTGTCCAACATGATATGCATTGTGCATCTGCAGCAGCTAAAAGGCAATTTCATCATCAAGGTTTGCTTAAGAAACAGCTAATCTTTTTATTTTCAAGTGCATTCAGAATTCTGTGCATGCAATATTACGGATAAGACAAAAGAACAAAGTGAGCTATGAGAAAGATGCAGTTAAGTCTTATTTACACAAAGGTCCCCCTCACAAATTCACATTAAATCGAAAACAAATTCTAGAAAACATGATTCAGTGTTCACATGGAGAAAGACAGAGCAGCGTGTTGGAAGCCCTACAGCTCTAACATCTGACACCTA
The DNA here is from genome assembly GCF_040436345.1 of Pagrus major. Lineage (NCBI taxonomy): Eukaryota > Metazoa > Chordata > Actinopteri > Spariformes > Sparidae > Pagrus > Pagrus major. The sequence continues at coordinate 13,682,725 of NC_133217.1, forward strand.
ACTGCAAGTCAGACATATAATAAATGCTACCAACCTGCACACATACACACCAATAGATCAAACAAAGCGCTCCATTATGCAGTATCCTAGACCCAGGGCACGTCAGCAACACTAATTAACATCACTGAGCAGTGTGAACAAACAGAGAGGGGAAATCATCTTCACAGGGCATGGTTTGGACCCAGGCCTGCCATGACCACTCTGCTTCCATACCATAATAACCAAGTGTAACTTAATACCTGTTTCTGTTTATTTATGCGAATGCACATGAGAGGAGAAGCTCTGCATGTTTTCCATATGCATTTCCGTATTGAAGTACAATATAGCCCCAGACACTGGCCTTCTGTCAAACGCTCAGCTGATCTATATCACCCATGCAAACATCTCACTAATTAGCCATGGTAAGACAAATCACACTGTTTTTTCCCGGTTCACTGGCTGCAGCACCTTCCGTAATCCTCCGTTATCACACAGTTGGGGAGGATAGTGAAGCTAATAACACTGTGATATTAGCAACACTGATCTGCAAGTGATAGAGGCAGGCAGCGCAAGCCGTTAATTCTGTCTGCATGAGTCCCAGACCAGACTAATCCCTATTTTAATTATTTTTTTTCTCTTCACCCCCCATGCCCACCCCTCTTGTCAATGTCTAATCAGACCATCTAATTAAAAAACAGGAAGGGTGGCAAGCAGGCAGCCTTAGCATTGAAAAAGACAGAAGCGTACAATGTCAGCAGTATATGAGGTGCACATGTTGGTGGAGGATGAAGATGATAGCCAGTTCTAGGTATGCAAGAACAAACGGCATGTTTGGTGTTTATGTGCTCATTCATTTTGGCATCAAAACATTGATGAGAAAAGACTCCATAAGAACAGTAAAGCATTTTAGGTCACTACAATTACAAGTACAGTTTGTGAAAAAGTGTCCTTTAGTGTGCTCGCAAAGTTCTGTCACCACAGACATATTATGTGAGAGTTTCGTCAAGATAAAACTTTGCTTTTTTTTGTCTGTCACTCTGTCTTTGCTTCTGTCTTATTGTGTCTGTGGGGAAAGTGGTATTAAGAAAGATTGCAGCACTGTGGGATCAATATGATGCTGACACCTCTCTGGCACTCTCCAAAAATCTCTACCAAGCAAAAACCCACTTACAGAGGGGGGTCTAATGGATCACATAACCACTATATCACTTTAGCTATGACTTAACCCCTGAACAAGCAACAGCCTCGTCTGCTATGAGTATAATTGGTTATTCAAAAAGAAAGAAAAAATGTGACTCAGCCTTTGAGCCACAAAAAACAACTCATAATGAAAGAACTGCTAATAATGTAATAAACATACAATGTAATGAAATCATAATTCAATAGCCTTGAGGAATACAATGCTGAAAACAAAATGAAATAACTTTTTACCTATAATGTTATAAGTTAATACATTTTGTGGTTATTGCAGGTTTTCAGGGTTTGTGGCATTTCTTAATGAATAATGCAAGATGCATAAACTTACCACATACACAAGTATTGTGAAGAAAAATTATGGCTTCTCATCCTGTGAGCAAAAGTTCACAACTAATATAACACAATATATTAATTTGTGCGCACTAGATACCAATAATAGTATGCAATCGATGTGGGGTCAGGGCAACTGGAATAAGAATATAAAGTGAGGTAGCCCATGTAATCTTTCTGTATGTTGTTATTACTGCAACATCTGTATATTCACCCCTGTTTTAATTACTGTTTTATGTTGTATACTGTATTTGCTGGAAAGACATTTTTATTAAAATGTTTTGTCATAATTGAACAACCTCAAAAATATTGTGTCTGCACTGGATGACTAAAATGTAATCTCTTACATTTACAATTACAATTTGCACACTACATATAATATACGTAGTGTTTAACATTCAAATTCCATTCCAAATGTTTTGAATAGAGACACTAGCTGTCCCTCTATATGTTTAAAAGAGGAGCTAAGGCTTTTTACGGTGAGGACCAACACTGCCTGTCAACCTTTGCTTCCCCACGTTTATTGATGCAGTTAGGAAGAGTTTTTATGGAGGCACGCTGCTGTGCGGCCTGTAATTGCCGGTCAAGGCACGTTCACCAGAGTTCATAAAGGTTCCTCTGTAAATATATTCAGGTTGGCCTAGTGTCACCTTATCCAAAAAAGCAGTCTCTGTCTGATGAATAGGAAAAGGTGGGGTGTGTCACTGCAACTCTTCACATACACAAACGCATTCACAGTGAGAAGTGAACACATACTGACTGTACAACCCCACACATACACGCATGCAACCTGTCCTGCTGTCTCAAAGAAGATTAAGATATATTACATTCCAAACCAGTGAGCACGTCCTTGCTTTATTTCACCTTGCAGGTTCCCTCCTTCTTCTCTCTTGAATGGTCTTTTCTTCTTTCATTACTAGCCACAAATGTGAGCTTTCCAACCCTAATATACAGGGAAATTTTATGAACGATCATGAGTATCGAAGCATGTAGAGGAAGACTGTGTGAGTGATTTCTTCTCAAAGGTGAGAATGACTCAGTCTGTTTGTCTGCTGCATCAGTCGTCTATAGGTTCCCAGGAGTCTGGAATGAGTTAGCCATTAATAAGACTAAAGGCACTTGGTTGCAACCTGGCTGTATTGCTGCATACATGCCACATCGAATGATTCTTTAGTTTTTCATTTTCAAAATCAGACTGAGACTCTTTTGTACTTCCAGTGGGTTTGAGTTGGTTCTACATCCATGGCAGTTTCACTTGTTTCAAGGATTTAGGAGAAACAAGCGCCATTGTCTGCAAAGAGCAGATCACTCTGCTAGTACCAACACAATTGTGCTTGATTCAACAAAAGCAAGATGATTCGCTTTGGAAAAACGGGGAATTATCTGACGCCCTTGGCTGATGTTGTCATGTTAAATTACTTGTCAAGATGGCTAGTTTTCACAGCAGAGCTCACATATGCACTGTGTGTGTGTGTGTTTGTGCCCTTTGTTCTGATATTTGCAAGTTGTTTTGTGAAAAAGGGAGGTTAGAGACGGAGAATGGGGATGTTTTGGGGTTGAGCAGTGACCCAAATCAGACAGTGACATCTCCGTCCACTCAGGGGATGCTCGGGGACAAGATGTCCTGCTGTTACTGCAGCATGGCCACACTCCAAAGATCCACCTTAAAAGTCATTTTGTTGAGTACCTGTCTACATATTTTGTTTGAACGAAAGCAAAAACAAGTGATGTGCTGAGATAACTTCACTGAGGAATGTAGAACAATGTGGCATGTTTTAAGAAAAATGTTTATCATGTCATGATGTCACTGCTTTGGAAATGTTTTATTGTATCTATTATTTGTTTCCTTATCATGTTGACTGGTATGGGAATTTGACCTTAGCTGATAAGAAAAGGTTTGTAATCTGTGTCAGCATGGCCAGTAAAACAATGAAGGTGAATAAGCAGGTTTGAATGAAGGGCCATTGTCACCCCTACAAAAATGAGCCAACTACTGCCTTTTGGTTAGTTGAAGGGTTTTATTCTACAACAGGACAAAAACTCAAAGTTTCAGACTGAATACAGGACTTCTTACAGGACCTGTTGGATGTTTTTTCAGTGCAGCAGAACCTTGTGTGCATGCACACGCAGATACAGCTTAACACAATCCAATGCATGCAATGACTTGGCATTAAAAGGCTGTGTGTACTTGTCCTCACTGCCCTGCTTTTACAATCTAATTGCCGTAGCCAGTGTCCTCTACAGCAGACCACTGAGTGCACTGTGCTTTTGCCCAATTGATTTCATATGTTGCTTTCCTTCTAAGCCTCTCCTCCCATCCCTCTCTCTTCCTTTTGCTCCATCTTGGTTAATTACCGTGATTGATTAATTGACTGGTGCGACGTCCCTCACAGCCCTGTGAAGCTTAGTGTGTCGGCCCAATCACACTCTCAAAGAAAGGCGGAGGGAGGTCAAGGTTAAAGGTGTACAAATCTGCTAGAAAACAGTGATGTTGACCAAGCAAGGCACACACAGTCAATTTCCATACAGCCACTGCTTTCTTTTGATCACACCATAACAAAAAGCTTCTGAAGCATGCTTAAGGTTAGCAGCACTTGACCCAGGAAGTGAATTAAAGGATCAAAGCAAGCTGTGGGATGAAGCAACAGTGGATGCAGCACAACAAACATGTATAACTATTGTTTTCACAAAAGTGACAGATGATCAAAGACAGAGAAAGAAAGGGAACAAGAGATTGATTGTGTTTTTGACTGCCAAGCTGATACATGGACTTGCAGTATTAACAGTTTCGCAGCTCCTCCTTTAATATACAGTAATTAATCAAACAATATAAGGGGAAAGACAACATTGTTAAGTCAAGGGGACAAAGAATCTACATGCTCCAGTGTCCTAAAGGGCAGTATTAAGAGTTTTTGGGGACTATAGATGAAGACAAAAATGGTAACAACATTTGGATGAGAGAAGTATTCACAAATACATTTTCTAATTGTCATAAAAGTACTATGGTACAGTACAGAGATATTACTATTAGTGTCAAAGTTCTTGAATGAGGACATGATGAAATGCAGATACGAAACAATGTTTAATGAAATAATGTATTTTAAAAAGCCTTCGATCTATTTGTAGGCCCGGGGCACCAATGTGCAGAACTTCAAATACATCTCTGTGTGCAAATCATAAGCCATTAGTGCATCTGTGGGACTATTAAAAGCGACAGATTGGATCCCAATGGTGCAGTGCTTAGTAAACACAACTAAAGAGACACCCACTCAGGGCACCATGATCTGGGCCATTACCTCTAACCTCAGCGTGTTCTCTGGTCTCACTGGGATGGCGGGGTGAGGTAACACATGAATAGACATGCTTACACAGACACATTGCTATCCAGGCTGCTTGCCTCAAGGGAGACAGTTTATAGGTTAGGACTCAATATTGCCAAATAAATTGCTGCACCTGCTGTTTATTAACACAACACAGATGATCAATAACAATTAATGATATGTAATAAGGAAGAATAGAATGACTTCCCTTTTTCATTTGCTGTGGTTTAAGAGTATAAGTGAAACAGGATTTACCTTGAGAAAACAAACAAACAAAAAAAAAAAACACACTAGCAAGCTTGGAAGGTTGATGGAATACATTGGTAAGCTTTGGCCCATTTTTGCTAACCTTGCTCTCTGCACTGTAAATCCGCTCTCCTCTCCAGCTCTTAGCCGGAGCAATGCGACAGAAGGAGTAACAAAGTGTGGAATTCTGGGGAGAGCCAATCTGCAGCACAGCACCAGGTGTTGGAGATAATGTTTCGCTGGAGCATTTCTTGGCGGGTGGTGCAAAGTTCATCATAACTGAAGTTTTGATCGATGGCACGTTGCAGATTGAGTCCTCAACCGAGTGCTGCTGTTAATAAATCCTGACTCAAACAAACAGACTTTGAGGGGCCGTGGTGGAGAGACTGGCAAAGACAGCTATTGATCCACTGGTCTAGCACAGGCCGATAAGCCAAACTATGGTTTCAGATGCATAAAGCTGACGCTGCAGCAAAAGGAGGTAAAGAATTGAAGAAAAAAAAAAGAGCTGACCTCTTACATTTTTTTTAATTTGTTCTGCTACCTATCAGGCAAATTAAAAACTGGTAGAGCTGGTTTCAGAGACAACTTCTTTCCAGACATTATCTAATATTCAGGTGAATCCTTTCACCAGCTCATTATTTATTCTAAAATAAAATAATGGTCTACAATGGTATTAAGAGCTCAGAAGGCACAAATCGCCTTTTGAGAACTTCAGCCAGAACAGAAGCAGGTCTGAAAGTCATCTGCAGGGTGGAGAATAGTGGAAGGTAAAGTGGTAGATGAATCTAGAGAGTCTGAGGAGATAGACGGAGAAAGAGAGAATGTACAAGACAGAGAGAAACAGACAGGGATTAAGATCAAGAACAGTATGAGAATTTGAAAGATGCGGCTGGTATATAACCCCTTCACAGCACGATGTGGGAGATCTTTTTTTTGTTGTCTTGACATGATGATCCTTTACGTGCGTCAGGGCTTCATTACTATGCCTCACATCAACCGTGTGGCATTTCCATCGAGCTTTATTCATTGTATAGTTTAGAGAAGTGTAGTTGTGGGCTTTCAGATATGCGCATCATCCCCTTTGCAACAGACATGCAAAGTAAGGGGGATACATGAGTCAACAGTAACCGGTGTTTGTGAATGCACAAATCAAAAGCAAATCTTCTGACATACAATGCACAAATACCTTCAGCTCAAACTCTGGAATCAGGGAAATTTTACTGAACACAAAGCATGCCATTCATTAGTTTACTTTTGGTTTCAATTATTTGATTGTGGATTTTATGATGAGAGCACCACTTAGAGAAAATGACTAGAGAATGTAAAATGAAAGACTATAGACTTTCATTAGACAATCAGACCAAACTATCCACTCAGATGCTTTATGACACCCACATAGCTGGGACAGGGGGAGAGGGGGAGGGAGAGAGAGAGAGAGAGAGAGAGAGTGAGAGAGAAAAAAAAAAAGATAAAGAGAGACAGCGATAGGGAGAGAAACGCCAGAGTCAGACCATCCTCTACGTGACCAGACTAGTGATGTTGTGGTGAATTACCGGTAAAGCTCCAGAGCGAAATGCTTCCTTTACTCCACCAGTCTGTGTTGTGAGAAACAGGCCACAGCATAAGAAATGGATAAAAAATGTATTCAACATTCACACCAAGAATATACGCCCACTTCACCATGACATAGTATCATTTAAAAACACATCTATGCAAAGTGCCCCTGCATACGCTGCCAATACTCTGTATTCACTGGCTGAAAATAACTGCCTTAGTGCCCAAACGTACAATAAATTATGCTTTTTAGCAGGGGACTATGGGGAGCGCAGGTGGGCAACCACCTATTCTTGTGCTGGCAGGCAAACAATGGTCAGAGGAAATGTTGCACAATCACTCACGTCCATACACACTCTCACCGAGACTGTTTTACTACAGGAAATACTTAAAAGAAAGTGCATGTGGCAGCCAATTGCTTGTCATAATCAATGCTGCAGTGGAGTCTGGGGGGAGTGTGTGAGACAAGTGTGTCACCCCCTTCAAGAATAGCAGCCAGCATGCACACAAACTCATTGAGAATAAGAGTAGATACGCACATTCCAATGGTTGTATGTATGTGTACGCACCACTGCACACAAATCTGCCAATAGATCATCTGAGATAAATTAGAACTGAATCTGTGCTGCAGTAAACTTAAATCTCATGAGCCCCGACATGAAAAACTTTTTACCGATCTCTTTGAAAACACAAAAACAAAAGTTGAGGCATTTATCTCCACAAAAATGAAACACGCTCCTATTGATGTTAGTCCCATCGGAAACTAGAGAAAACAGCCCCTGGACTTAAAAAGCTGTTCCGAAGACCATTCACTCACTCTCAGGTGAGTCAACCTAACAGCCAATCAATATATACCCAGTGTTCTGTACTCTCCTCCAACAATTCTTTATCTCTCTCTGTCTCACTTGCACACACACAGACGTGCTCCCTCCACGGGTTGGGACATGATGACACATATCAGCACTGAAGGGATAATCTATATGCTAGCTAAATGTCAGTGTGTCAAGTCCATAGGGCAGAGGGTTAAAAGAGAGAGGGGAAAGGATGGGAGGCTTCCTAGAGGGATCAAGACTCATTGGGCTCTCAGATCTCCTAACAGGAAGAAATAAGTTGCATTTACCCAGGGAGCTTTGTGTTGTCAGAAATAGATGCAGGGAAAAAACAGAAGAAGAAGAACAGATAACTCTCATGGGAAATGGAGTTTTGCAAAAGTTACTAGAACGGAAAATTAAGACATAAGTTTTGTTTGGGAACACTTTCTGTAAAAATAGTGTGATCACTGACCTGTGATGCAGCAGTTTTTTCAATTATTGAGGAAGTAATGCAAATATTAATAGTGCTTTCAACCTCCAGATTCAGGCACTTGATTCTATTATACTATTTACAGTATCAAAGGTGCTGCAAGTGTTGCTTTCAACATCTCAAGGGAGCACTACGGATAGATGAAAATGTATCACAGTGCTTTGCAAAACAATTGAGCGCCAAAGAAAATTACAAGTCAAATAGCTGTGAGTTCCACTTAGTAGCGAGCGGGCGAATGAGCATCTGGCAATTGGCGAGCGTCAGGCGTTATTTACATTGCCTCAAAGTGGATGGTGATGGGGAGGAAAATCAATGTGGATGCAAACAGTGTAATGGTAGAGTAATGTGTTCCCCTGGGCAAGCAACGCCGAAGAAGTCCTATCAGGGTAATGCCGAGCAGAGGCAGAATTCACTTGCCGTTTTTACCAGCCCTTCCCACTGCCACATTCAATCCACATACACATCTCAGCTCCTGAAGTCAGTCTTCAAGGCTGTCTTCTCCTGCTGCCTCCCAGAATGCTAACTCTGCAGAGCCGCCAATCAAAGCGCCGGATGGTACGGTAAACAAGAATGTAAGTGAGCAAGATTAGACTCGCATATGCAAAGGGGTGATATTCTCGATGGTGATTGATGGTGTTTATTCTGGTTCATTCTCTTTGTCACAAAACACACACACAGACACACATACACAACAAGACAACAGGGAGCATGCAAACTTGACCTGCTTTCGTTTGAGCTGTTGTGGATCGATCAGGGAAGCATGGGTGACCGTGATCCCTGGCCTCTCTTCTCCTATTGGACCACTCAACCTGTCCATCAGGTATCAATCAATACTGCTCCTAGAGCTCCCCATAGTTTAAATTAAGTGTCCAGTGAGCTGGTGGGATGCCAACACTATACAGACTCTATAGCTATGAAATCGTAAAAGCACACTCTCACTTCCATTCTTGCTATATGGTCAGGCCACAAGTTTATGTCATTTCATGTCTTCTATATGATCCTCAGAAGCAAATTATAAAGAATTACTGACGAGAATTGAGAGAATAAACAAGAAACCAGGTATGAATTTAATGCCTTTTCTGACAGAGATTAGAGCATCAATGATTAATCTATTGATTTTGATCAAAAGAAAATTAAGAGGCAACCAAAATGATAATTGATTAATCATTTTCATGCATTTAAAAAAAAAAAAAAAAAAGACAAATATTTGCTGGTTTCAGCTTCTTTGCTGGGATTTGTTGCTTTTGTTTGTCATTTATGAAAGTAAATGAAGAGTTTCTATTGGCTAACCAAATAAGTAATTTGAAGATGTCACTTTGGGCTCTGGGAAATTGTGATTAGCATTTTTCTCATTGTCTTGACATTTTAGAGACTACATGGTAAATCTATTAATTGTGAAAATAATCAGCAGACAGAAAGTAATGCCTTTTTCCATGTAAAAAGGATTGTAAGCTCTCATTCAGTTAATAGCAAACTTGAAAAACAGAAACAGCACTTAACCATAACTTATCCCTGCACAAGCCAGTGTGATTAAATTGAAGATCGGTCCAATTATATAGTCAAAGTAAAAGAAAGAGCACAATCATCAAGCTCTACTGAGTATACCGCTCACCAAGCTATTCACTAAGAGAACGTGTGCTTTAGGTCAATGGCGTCATAATACTCCACCTGACCCCTCTAATTGCCCACCAGCAGGGAAGTCATAATCCCTCAACCCATCTATCAAGTTCCTTCCGTCCACGTCCATTCTCTGCCCTCCTCTCCACTCCTCTCCTCTGGTATTGGCTGATTCTTACTGTTTGACCCTGTCACCCTCTCCGTCTGTCCCTGGTCCTCCCTGCCAACTCTAAAATTATAGATACACCTCAGGGATAGAGTTATTGTGTTGAAAAGGGGCTGGTAAGTTTTTATGTTTTGGAGAAAACAGGCAACTCTTTTGAAGTCAACACTATGTGGATAAAACCCAAGCCAGCATGACTAGAAAAAAATTAAACAATAGAAGCAAGCCAGCATGTCTGCACCGTGTCCTCTGTCCCTTGTGCTGCCTTTTCCTTGCAATGTGCATGATCAACTGTGACTTGCACTCTGCATAGCTTGCCAATAGCCCTTCTCCTTCTTTTCGTCACTTTCTTCCCACTGTTTTCCCTTGCTCTTAAAGACAGTGCAGCCATGACGCAGGTGCACCACCATAGGCGCCCCCGGCAACAATCACCATAAAGATGACAGACTCAGTAGAGATTTGGACACCCTACAAGACAACAGAGAGCAAATCAAAGTCTGAGACATGAAGCTGATGACTTCGTAAAAATGTGCAAAAGAAGCACAGTCAGGCTGCCGTCTGTGGGAGTCTGGGTAGCGATCAACTCTCAGTTGACCAAGCAGAGATTCAAAGAGACTTTAATATTAGGCTACAAGGCACAATTCTTGGTTTTAAAACTGCTCACAGTCAATCAAGTTCTTCTCAGGAAGTGTTTTCGCTTAACTACTGAGTGAATGAGTGAAACTGACACAAGTTTCCAGGGGCCATCTCACTCTAAGATGACTTCTCATATATTCTTTCTGAACCTGGCTCCTCTATCAACACTTCCTCATCCCTCTGTCATTACTCTAGTGTGTCTCCATGTTTCAAGTGTTTAATAGCTAAGCCACTGCTACCCCCTTGTCCCATCCTGCCAACTGCCTGTGGCTGTATCTTCAAAGACTCCTGTGTCTTCTTGTGTTTATCAGAACTCCCCATCTCCTACATGATCCTGACACTGAACCTGCATTTTTATATTTCATTTAAGACAAAGAAAGTGCGGTGGATGCTCCTGGTGTATAACAGGTGCATCCATCCACCTGTTTTCAACCCACGTATACATTTCATGCTAATATTAGCCATGTGAGTGAGGGAGGGACAAAGTGGCAGAGAGAGAGTGTGAAAGAGTACATCTGTTTGTACAAGTTCTTAGAGTGCCAGCACAAATATATGGAAGTCTGGCGGAAAGTGTGAATACTTATGTGCACATGTCCATTTGTGTCCATATGGGCTCTACTGTGTGTGTCTGCTTGTGTGTGTGTGTGTGTGTGCGCGCGCGCGTGTGTGCGCGCGTGCGTGCGAGGGTGGGTAAAACAACACTATACGGCTGGCGGTGGTAATCGAGCTCACTAATTACTTCCTGAGCTGAGAGAGTTGTCAGAGAGAGGAGGAGCTGCCACAGATGGTGAGAGACCCACACTGACACCAGGATATCCTACCTCTTCATCATTAGAGCTGAGCATGTGTGTTTGTGTGAAACCGTGTAATTGAGAGAATGAGTAAGAGTGTGTGACCAAGATTGAGTGTTTAAATTACTCTTTAAAACCACATTATACACCCTGACAGGAAAACGGCTATGAAATAGTATCCCTGTATTATCATTTTCTTTTACTACAAGTAGCACTCAATGTTTGATAACCCTAATGGTTGAATCGATTCCTGTTCCTCTGCTGTTCAAAGACATCTCAGACAGCTATGGTTCAGACACAGCTCCACTGGACCAACTCAACATAAACACACTTCCAGCCAGACTTTAACCAGCTCATTCCTCCATCTGCAAAAGTGCCTGTGGGCAGGTGGTACCACCAGTAGACTTTCTGTCCATTGCTCAGCTCACTCTCCAAATAAGACGCTGCAGGCTGACTACTCACCACTGTGAAGAGCCCTCAGTACCGCTGACCTCCAGCAGGTCATAGTCGTCCTCCAGCTGAAAGTCAGAGAAAACCAGGGCAATGGTGTCTCCTGGCTCGGCCAGCACGGTCCAAGTGCAGTCAGCGTTGTTGTTGTACTCGGCAGGGTAATTGGGAGTGGTGATCACCCCACTCTGGCCCCGCAGTGTTCCGCCACACCCATCATCTGCTGCAGGGAGCACAGGACAGAGACAGTTGTGTTAGTCAAAGAGGGAAACATAAACAAAGATAAACGCTGATAATTGAAAATGTATGGACAAACTGGAACAGTAGGGGAGGCAAGGTAGTAAAAGGCAATAAACACAGACTGCAGCTTAACCGCAGATAAAGGTCAGGTTTGAGCCTTAAGCAATTCAAATTCTGACTGGCTATTGTAAGCTTATTCAGTACCATAGTGGCCCAAACATAAGACAGCATTAACCATATAAAACACTCATTGTATTCAAGATCACTCTCATTCTAACAAACTGTCCTGTCCCTTGGAAGCCCTCAGTTACAGGACTACAGAGAGTTTTTCAGGGACAGAATTTTTAGACTTCTTTTCATTTGGACTCACCATCTTCTGAAATGTCATTGTTAAACCTGTCCATGGTGTCTATCATTAGTCTTGTTCTCCCACCACTGACTCATGACAGACTCTTTTGGTTCATTATTTTTTCCTTTTTTTCATTAACACCCCAAAAAGGCTCTAATGCAATATACAGAAGCAGGATTTGTGATTCTGCTTGCAAATCAGGCTAATTCATTTCACTTTAAGAGCCATTTAAAAAGAACGATATGTTGGTGAATCAAACCTCACTATGTCCGATCCATATCTGTGCCTAACTCCAGCGCAAAAAGTACATACAGTAACTACAGATATAAAACCACTTACCGAGGTTACAAAAGACCCATAATAAAGCGATCTCTTAAAGTAACACAACACATATTATATAAAATTCCAGAATTTCCAGACAAAAATACACTGGATGTGTGTAGGCATTACCTAAATGCATAAAATGTCAAAAAGAGTAACCTAATTGGACAGATACAGATTAAGCTCAATTATTATCAAGCTGCTAAACCGCTTTGAAAACATATCGGGATGACAGAGATGCTGATGACTGATAATAGTGATGAAGTGGATGTAATGATTCAGCAAGAAAAGTCTTCTGAACTATGTCACATAGGCTTAACTCTGGGGTAACTTTGAGGGAGAAGGACTGCCAGAAACCTTGTCTGCTTTTTAGCATTTTTAATATTTTATAATATTTTCTCTGGCCACAAATTATCATTTTGCCACAAGCCAAAGTGCAGATTTTCTAATTCAGGAGCATGAAAATGTGCAACGAGTTACAGCATATTTTTCCTTTGTCTGCAATTTTTGCCATAGGCCAGAGAGACACCAGTCACAGGATTTCAAAATGCCCTACAGTGCTTTTACAGTCGGAAGGGAGCTGGGTAGAGTGTGTGATGCAACCTAATGCAACATAGGGGGCCAAGTGATTAAATTCTGATTAATTCAGATTTGTGTTAATCAAAGCATCCCTTCCCTCCTCAAGACTGCTTTAAGGAGGCCATTAAATAACAAAGCATGCATCTAATGTGTTGCCAGGATAATTCCCCTGCCCATCTTCTGATATGTTCATTACAGCTTTGAACACTATCATGTGATCTCTCAACTGCAATTCCTGTGTGGAATTTGAAGAAACACAGACTTTGAAACAGGGTGTGTGTACGTTGCTACAGTATGGACTGGTGAACAGAGGGAACACATCAAAAGAAGTTTTGAATGACACTTCATGGTATTATCATTCGCAAAATTATGTGTGTCGATGTGTGTATTTCTGTGTCAGGGCGGTGTGGGATTCATTAGCGGGCAGCTGGCTCAATGTGTGTGGTGTTTCAAAGAGGGGAGGAGGAGCTCAGAGGCACCGGGCCCTGTCTATCATCCATCCTACCTGTCACCACGGCAACCCCCCTGAGGGAGGGCAAGGGAGTGTACGGACGAGCGGAAACTTGTGAGGTGTGAACTTGAATAGGAGGGAAACCACAACAGAAGGGCAAGAAGAAGGGGATGAAGAGGATGACAGGTGACAAGTGAGGATAGGAGAGAGAGAAAAGTGCAGAGGGAGGGTGGACAATGAGGAAAGAGAGAGATGGCGAGAGGGGTGACAGGTGATTGTTGCAGTGGGAGTGACAGGAAGTAGAAGGCAGACAGAAGAAAGGATGAGGAGGTGCATTGATATTCCACACAGGGCAGTTTCTTCACACTTGAGGGGAAGTCTCTGACTCCAAACTCTCCCCTTCACCTTGACTCTCTCTATGTCGCTCTCTCCATTTTGTGGCTGCCACTGGTGGATGCAAGCGCTCTATGACAAGGGAAAACTGAAAATGACCATACCACAGACTGGATGAAACCCAAAAAAAATTCAACACCCCAATAAGTGGGGTCAACTGTAGATTTCAGGATGCTTCCCATGGTTGACTACTACTACGAGTGTCATGGTAACCGAGAAATGGGAAAGCATGGGCAATGCATGAAAGAACTGGAAACATTAATGTTTAATATGAAAAGACCCAATTCCAAAAAAGTTGGGATGCTGTGTAAAATGTAAATAAAAACAGAATCCAATCCTTTGCAACTTTGAACTGTGTTTACCAACAATGGTTTTACAAACTGTTCTAGAACCAATCATCTGTTTCAAGGGGTGAACCATCCTTGCTTGTGAATGAGTGAGCCTTTTCGAGGATGCTCCTTTTAACACCCAATCATGATACCATCAGCTGTTACCAATCAACCTGTTTAACTGTGGAATGTTCCAAACAGATGTTTTTAGAGCATTCCTTTTTCTTTTGTTGCTCCTGTCCCAACTGGTTTGAAATGTCCTGCTGGCATCAAATTGAGAATAAGCATGTATTTACAAAAATCATGAAGATGATCAGGTGAAACATTAAATATAATGTCTTTGTACTCTTTTCAATAGAGCATTTGTCAAAAAGAAAACACACATTCTGTTTTATTTATGTTTTCCACAGCTTTCCAACTTTTTGGAAAAATGCATTTTGATGTACACCAAATATAAACCCTGCAAAAGCTAAAAAAACTATATGAACAATATTTAAATAGGAGAACATAATATGACACAATGGCAATACAAATCTGAATGCTTTTGTAATTGGAAGAATAAAGCATGCACCCACACCAAAGATAAATAGATGTGTGTGCTTATGTGATGCTTTAAGTATAAGCAGTGACATTTAGAACTTGTCAGCAGTCAGCCTTCCTGGAAAGATATGCAGCACTAAAAATGGGAGGTATAATTCTAAAAGAACAGAGAAGAGAGTGAGAGTGATGGTATGGACTTTGAGCAGATTGGGGTTAGGAGAGTGTGTCAGAAACCGAATAACTGAGTGATGCGAAATCACGTGTAAGTATACTCATGAGATTATAGCCAAGAGAAGAAATTGATGAGCATTAAGACAGGAGATGTAAAACATTATCTGTGCCATCAGTGGCTGGCTATCATCTATGGCCCAACAGTGCTGGCACGTTTGCCCGCTCCTGAGTCCAGAATGGTAACTGTGCCAAAAAGTTCTCCCCCCTCTCCCAGCGTACAGCATGAGCTCTGCTCTTACACATACTGTATGGGCTCTATAATTGGAGTGACATTAACAATACTTATGCATTATGAAGGAGCACTCAGGTGTGCATGTTGACTTTTATGTGGCACAGAGAGACATAAATTAATCGCAGGCAAAATTGCCAGTTTCTAAAACTTGTTGGTGTGTAATTTCTGCTGAAAAGGTGACATAATCACATCCTTTACTGCCTAAGCATTTTTTTTTCAGTAAGGAGCCTGGGTGGGCATGGAGGAGGAAAATGAAAGTGCTTTGGGTCTGAACAGAAAATTGTTAATGAATCATGGAGAAATGACAGAAAAGGGAGATGACGGAGTTGTTGACAGTTTCTTGTAAGTGTAAGATATTGCAAAGAACAGATTATGAAACGCACACGATAATTTGGTATTCATAGATGTGAAGTACAGGCATGTGCACATGTCTGCATGTGATTGAATGGGTGGGGATTGTGTTGGCGCACGGTGCCCAGCCATGTGTGCTCCTATGTGGGCTTCCTGACTCCCGGCCTGGTTGCAGATGGCACAGTGTCTCAGCACTCTGCTCAGCAGGCACACTGACACAAGCCATTGGCCACATGGACACATGGGCACAGCAAATGGACATACACATACAGATTAGACTCTTATGTGTATGACATGTACATCCATTTCAGTTAAAAATAAGAATTCACTTTTAGCCTTTACAAAGTAAAATCCTGCAAAATTAGTTACAATAGCACCACATTTGCCCAAAGTGAACTATTTTAAAGAACTGTGTCATGTTGGGTCAGACAACACACACTAGCAGGTGCCGCTGCCGCAGGGGTGCTCGCTAACTGTGAGGGAAGGACAACTGGCACAAGCACCTGACTGGGAGCATGAACACATGAGGTCCTGTCATGGTAAATAAGATAGCAGTATAACCACAGAAAACCTTGACAGGTCATGTGGAGGCATGTGTAATCAGCTCAAAAACAAGCTCAATGTTGTCATCTACAATATCATGATTTTAAAGGGTTTCACAGAGTCAGAGGGTACAATATCATGTCGACTTTCATGTTTCATTTGTGCGAGTCACATTTATAAACAATGGAAGGACTACCTAGGTTCATGTTTTTTAGCCACTAGCCATCAGTTGTTACTACCCAGAACTGTCATTTTTAAATCCAGCCCTACAGTTGATGCTAAAAAAATCCCCCTATGATTATACCAAATGTTTTATTTTTGTAATATAGCTATTTTTAAATAACATTAGTCATTTCATCAAACTAAATTGTATTATCTGTGGCATACCTCTAAACTGGCTGTCAGTTTGCAGAGTAATACATTTTCCTACAAAGCCACTTAAATCATATGTGATTGTACGTTTATTTGTGGACAAAAATACTTTTTAGCCTAAAGACCCGTGATGACAGACAGGTGTTAACTGTCCCTCCTACATACCTCTGCAGTAGGGAAGGGGAAAATCCCAGGCAGCAGTGCCCGCTGAAGTGGCAAGACAGGACAGGGTGGTATGACCCTCCAGCACATAGCCTGGGCTGCAGCTGTAGCGGATTTTGTCCCCGATGTTGAACGTGGTCCCCTGCTGGTGGCCATTGAGTAGCTGTCCAGGATTACCACAAGTGTAGCTGGGCAGTGCTGGAGAGAGATGGGGGGGAGAACCGACCGTTAATGAGGCAGTTTGTGGTAAAGTCTACGTCATGTTAGTGGTGACAAGAGCCAGAAAATAAGGGAAAAGTACAGAAGGAGTCTGCTGACATATAATGACACACTCGCACACATAAACACAAACACTGCCATCTGCTCGTGACAACATATCTAACCCAACCAATGACTTACTTCAAAAAAACACTATTAAATTCCTTTCCTGGCCATGCAGAGACAGTTCAGGATTGGTGCTGGTAAAGGCCACAAACCAGAGGAGGATTTTGAGACAATTATAGTCAATGAAGGTACCGTGATATGCAACATAACACAATGCTTTTTAAACAGTCTATCCGCTGAAATAGATTGATTTTTTTTTTCTTTCTCCCTAAAGTGCTTCATTGTCATCACTGAGTCACTTATGGATGCCACGTTGACCATAACAGCTTGTCAAAGCATGTACTTGCATGCAAATAAGTGAGCCCAGTATTGACAGACCCTTGTCTAATTGTGTGTTATTATGCAAAACAAGTTCAAGGGAAGTTCAGCCAATCTCTTGATCCTGAACCTCTTGCTTCAGTCTTGCAGAAAAAAGACGCTGTATTGTAGCGTCTGTTCCCTTTGGTGATGTACAGTACAACTGCTAAGCCTATAGTACATCGAACACAAAAGTCTTTAGATGTGTAATAGGTAGTAGGTGTTGATACTGTTGCATTTCAAACAATAAATCTTGACAGTATGAATAAAACTGGAACAAACCAAACATGATTTACACTAACGCGCACTCTTGTCATCCAGCTTACAGACCCAGTCCCAGTCACACACTCCCACACAGTGAGGGAGCTGGCCAGTGCATGTGCTGGACTTTGGATGAAACTCAGTCTCACCACAGGGGCTGGGCTCAACTCCGGAGAGGACAGAATGGCTCCTATACAGCAGCACAGCTTGCTGGCACCTCAACATCACACTCAGTGCACTCTTGCTTTTATCGGATGTCTCCAGCTTCAAGATGCCTTACAAAGGATTATCACATTTCAAAGGCAATCAGCTTATTTTGGCTGCAAAGTGAAATATTTATCTTAAAAACCAGCCCAATGGACAATTAGCTATATATATATATGTATATATATATATATATATATATATATATATATATATATATATATATATATATATATATACACACGTGTATATACATATATATATATACACACGTGTATATACATATATATACATATATATACACACGTGTATATACATATATATACATATATATACACACGTGTATATACATATATATACATATATATATATATATATATATATATATATACACACACGTGTATATACATATATATATATATGTACATACACACACACACGTGTATATACATATATATACACACATATATATATATATATATATATATATATACACACATATATATATATATATATATATACACATATATATATATATATATATATATATATACACATATATATATATATATATACATATATATATATATATATATATATACACATATATATGTTTATGACACATATATATGTTTATGTTTTTCTTTAAGTTATATGATGACATGTGAAGATGATTGGAATTGTCTCTTTTTAATCTTTTTGTTTTCACATGTCACACACAACAAAATGCTATAACGCAGAGTTAATTTAAAGTTCAAAAAAGCATTTGGTTTTGTTTTTATCT
The DNA here is from genome assembly GCF_040436345.1 of Pagrus major. Classification (NCBI taxonomy): domain Eukaryota; kingdom Metazoa; phylum Chordata; class Actinopteri; order Spariformes; family Sparidae; genus Pagrus; species Pagrus major. The sequence continues at coordinate 13,701,333 of NC_133217.1, forward strand.
TTCCCCCTTTCTGGCCCAGTAAGCTGAAACATCCTTACAGCAAGGTCTAACAAGGACAGATCAATCATTTTACCCAGCAGTGCATTCCGCAGAGCTCGAGCTGTGGAATTAACTGGCTGGTAAACAAATAGACTGCAAACAGTTTGTGTCCAGTCTGCTCATCAGACAACAAACATGACCTCTAAGTGCTTGATTTTGAATATGTATGTGTGTATGTGTGTGTATCCCTCACAAAGGTTACCTTAGCTGTGAAGCAGAGAGAGCGTAGGCTGTCAGTGACGCTATCTCTCACTGTCTGTGCTCATATTTGGGGTGGTGAGGTCTTTACAGATAGCAGAAATGTCCAAAACAAAGGCAATTTACTGCTGTCTCACCAATACACATTGTCAGTCCCCTTCTTTGGAAAAGGCATTCTTGACTGACAAAATACAAATTAGCAAAAATATGAAATGTCAGATAAAGTTTGCATCATCCAGTATCTATACTCTGTTATTCAAAAATGAGACTGTAACTTAAGAGTATTCAAATTTCTGTTTGTCTACAGAGGGATTTCGGGGGTAATGGACTTTTGTTAATTCTCACCATTAAAAAAAAAGCTCCATTCTACATTAATCTATTTCTTTGATTAAACTGCTTTTTGATTGGCTAACCAAATCCAGTGCTAGCTTGTTGCATGGATTTTCAACTTAAAAATATACAAACGCAAAATAGTTTCAATCTAGAATTTTAATATCAGCATTGTCGGTAGACAGCAAAACATGTGAATATTTCCCTACTTTTTTGAGGAGGGTTTTAAAGGGTAAAATCAGCAATGACTCACTTAGGGCAGAAGACTGCAGCTGCATGATGTACTTCTAGCTACATCCTAATCAGTGATTTCACAGCACAGTAGGTGTTTTCCATCATCTGTTGAAGGTAGACCACCTGCTCAGACATCTACGATCATTCCAAAATGACCCAGTGCTGATTTGCCTTTAACAGTACCTGGTTAATATTTGTGGAGTCTCCCTCTGGCTTAATCCTGTACTCTGCTGACAGACTGACCTGTCACTTTCAGGCTCCACTGTGCCATAGCCTTTATTGTGACCAGTCAATGCCATATTATTACAGCTTTCTCTCCATCACTGCTATATTAGCATATACGCAAGGAATCAGTCAGATTAGCATATTAGCCACTGGAACTGAGGCTTCAGTGCTGCAGCATGGAGGCAGGGGGCCCTGGTGGCATGCAGGCAACTGCTTCATCCCTGTGGCTGTGACCATGTAAGGCTGGATCAACACAGCTGGAGTTAGAATCTGAGCAACATTTTAGAGATTGAGGGGGAGGAGGGTCAGCTGGGATAAAATCAAAGGATGGAAGGATGGGTTGAGGTGTGGGGATGGATACATTTCTCACGGCAAACATTTTTACTTGTTAAACACAGGTATAACTAACAACATTAACACTGGCTGCATTCCTTTTTGGTGAGCCGGTGCCAGGCCCATCATATTGTACATGCTGGTTTACTGGCGTGGATTACTGGCATGCCTAAATGGAATGGAGCCATCATTAATGTTATTAGTGACACCTGCGCTTTTCCTGCTATGGTAAGTCAAAATGTCCATTGTGAGAACAGCCTATTCTTGGGGTGGGAAATAAACTGAAGAAGATGACAGATGCTGTGTGCAAGGTGTATGGAAGGCTGTGAGAATGACAGGGAAAAGGTTTGTGAGAGAGAGAGAGAGGGAGAGAGAGAGAGAAGGAGAGAAGGAGAGAAAAAGAAATAGAGATGAACAGGATGACTGATTTCATTGCATTAGAACTGATTGAGGGCACAGCACTGTCAGAGTAGAGATGTGCAAGTATGGGCATACATGTGATTATATATATATGTGTGTGTGTGTGTGTGTGTGAGTGTGTGAGTGTGTGAGTGTGTGTGTGTGTGAGAGAGAGAGAGAGAGAGAGAGAGAGAGAGAGAGAGAGAGAGTGAGTGCATGTAAGTGATTTTCTCATCACACTCTCCATTTCAGGTTATTAGTTTGGGCAGTAAATTAAGTCTAAAAGTGCCATTACTGGTGCAATCCCCAGAACAGGGTGATGCCTGGAGCACTGAAGAGGCAGAGGCTGTTTTTTTTTTTTTTTCTAAACTTGCCTGAGAATCTAAATTTGCTTTATCCCACAATGTATACATTCACATTGTCCATCACCAATAAACATCACAGGTAAAAAAAACATTGACAGTATTCGCTATAATAGTCCAAGGCAGGCACTCATAATGCATAATACACCTAAAAATGATTTTCTTTTTTTTTTCTTTGTTCAGTGACATTTCCCCTCCAAAACTGATTTGATAGTGGTAGAATTTTGTAGCAGACAAAAATACCAATCATTCAGAAGTAATGTCTCTTTTTACGTATAATAAAGCAGGCGAACCCTACTGAGTATCTATGAAGCTAAAATCAGGAAACCAAAGCAGCAGTGTATAAAAAACAACCAGCCTTTTTGCACTGTGTGCTTTAAACTCATTTATCACAATCTCTTCTATTTACTCCTACAGGCTAAATCCTAAACAGGGAGAGTATGAAAAGGGGAGATGGAAAGGAAGACAAAAAAGAAAAAACAAACACACACCAAGGAGCTTGAGAGAAATAATGAGAAAACAATTTTAAATATTTTCGAGGCGACTTCACATTACTCTCCATTAATTCCCTTTCCTGCACACGCCTTCATATATCTGAATTACTTCACAAATTATTTTACAAGCTTTGCAGCCTTCATTGGAAACCTCAGCTTCACGGAGTGGTTACTGTATGAAGACAAAGAGGTGCGTTCCTTCTAGGGGGGTCTGGCTTCTGTCATGACGTGGACTATTGCATCCCAACCCCCCATGCTCAAACCCACAACAGCAGCCCTCGGGTGTTTGTCTGGCAGGTCCATAAGTCACCAGGATGGGGGACTGTGACATGGCCCATCCCTGGGGCCCGGATGCTTTAAGCACTTCCACTGCTGAAATGGCAAAGGATGTTCCTCGTCCATCAATGCATCCCTCTCCACTGGCTAACAGTAGACGCCCAAGCACATGCACGCTGAGAGCCAGGAGCCCCGCCATCCATCACGCCATCCATCCCTTACATCATCTGCTTGCATTCCTCCCCTTTTCTCTTCATACACTCTCATTGCTGGTGACTAGGACAAAGGACAGTGGAGAAGGAGATGGTATGAAGCCCGTCTGCTGTGGGATGACCTTTAACCCTAATATGACTGATGCTCTCTCTTCCTGGGAGTCTTCAAGCCTGTTCCCCAATTTGTCATCCTCTCACAGGCAAAGGGGCACAGGTATATACCCGTGCATACTGTAATACCCATTTGTCAGAAAATGGTTTTTAAAAAAGCTTATGCTGGAAAATAAGGAGATCATGAATTTCTTAGCACATTGTAGTAAGAGGCTTCGTGTAAGTAAGTGTTTCCATTTTTAATAGATGGATTGAGCTGCTGCACATGGTTAGATGGTGAGAAAGCAGAAAGATAAAAAAAAGAAGAGATTGGTTTATTGTGTCTCAAATTTGGAAGGCTCTAGTTGAAGGAGGAACCAAGTCCCTGAAGTAACTCAGGAATAATATTAGAGGTTAGAGGGAGGGCAAGAAAGAGAAGAATTAAAGACAAAGAGAGAGAGTGTGAGATACAGAGAAAAATGTGTGAAGATGACAGTCGGGGAAATAAATCTGTCTCAATACAGCTGATCCGACATCAGTCTGTCTGCCACGCATCAAACAGCAGAAGATGATTGACAGTGTAACACAAAAGCAAAAGTATTTGCAAGTATTCTTGAAGTGTGCTGTGGAGGTGCAGTATATAATGCATGTAAGCTCTTTTACTGACTTTTTTTTGTCTAACATTACCTAAGATTAGATTTTTCTTTCTTCCAATCTGTATTTTATCTTTAATGATCCATCTTTAAGTAAGAAAAGCAATTAAATGCATAGCACGTAATTTCTGCTGCTATAGGACTCTCAGTGTCACATTGTGAAATACCATGGGATCATGGGTGTTGTTGTCTGCACTGCTAAACAACCACTATTGCTGAAGACAATCTATCTGATGTGACTCAGGCAGAAATGTTCATGGAAGAAACAATGTTTAAAGTTTTATTCACGTTACATACAGCCACATTCGCCAACTTCCTTCCTCACTCTCCAACGTATGATCTGATGTTTCCCCCGGAAGTTAGAGCAACAAGGGACCAATTGAAAGCCACCGCAACCTTGGTTAAAATTTCATATTTCAATGAACATTGATGAGATGAGAGATGAGATCTAAGGGGGGAAAATTATGGAATTGTTTGGGGCAGTGATTGAGACTGACTCATATTTTAAAATAAGAAAGATAGAGAGAAGGAGAAGGACACGAAGATGCAGATAAACAGATGGTAAGCAACAAACAGTTGCAGGGATGCTGGGAGAAACAGCACTGTCATCAATAGGAAGGAGCTACATTCTGCAGCACCTTGCTCTTAATTAGTTTCAAGCAAAAGGAAGTGGAACACTAAAAAGATGACCCCACAGTGACTCTCATCTTGGTGGAGTAAAAAAGTCAAACACACTTCACTGCAGATTTAAAATCTGCCTTTACCTCTCTGTAGATATGTATCCATCTTTGTATTCATCTCAGTACATCTCACATCACTCTTTTCTATCTTTCTTTCCCATTTCCTCCGACTTTTCATTCCTGTTCCTCTGCCTCTTCCCTCTCTCTCTCTGTCTTCTGCTAGGCAGTTGGAAGTGACATTGCGAGATCGATCCCAACACGTAGGTGCATTAGCTCAATAAGCAGTTTCTGCTTTGTCAAGCAGCAATTCAATCAATGCCTCGTGTTCCCTACACATGGGCTGGACAAAAGCTGGCAACTGCCATCACTTCTGGTTAGAGAGCCTGAGGAATGCAGAAATTAACTCTCCTTTACATCTAAGAAATGGATAGCATCCTACGGTCTAGTGTGTGCACGTGTGAGTGTAGGTATATTACGTATATTATACTACTTTAAAAAAAGAAGTTCGCTTGCAAAGAACTCAACAGACAAAGTAGAAGTATGCTTTCTTTCTGTGTATACTTGAGGTCTAACAAATGTGATGAATGCTTTTTCTTCTTCATAAAACCATTGGAAAGCTGACTTTTCTTAAAAGTTTGAAACTTGCATTGATCACATCCATGTTTGCTAGCCAGCAGTCTTCTTCTCGGTCTTTGTTGCCACATCGCTGCATATCTTGCTGTGTTACCACCACTTTTAGATCAGTGAAATAGTGAGACATCATTGGCTTGTGTAAATTCACACAATGTGTGTCCTTGTGCTTGTGCATGAGACAACCAAATTGGGGACCCCTCCAAAACACTGCTAGAAGTAAAAAAAAATAATCACAATTTACATCTAAGTGTTGACAGAACAAAAATCATGGTGTTTAAATTGTCAAGGGATACCTGTGTGAAACTGTTGTGTCTCATCTTCCAACTGATTATTTCCTTAATTTTAATTTGCATTGGCTTAAGAGCTGCAACACTTCAATCAATCACCTAGTCACCAGCATATTCTTGCTTAAAAAATTACTGAAACAACTGACCGACTATCAAAATAATTAAAAAATAGCAAAATTGCGATGTATTTTCTTTCAATTGACTAGCATTTGCTGGTGTCATCTTTTTAAATGAAAGGAAATGCTGCTTTTTTTTGTTACTTTTGATAGTAAATGAAGAGTCTTAGTTGGGTTATGGACTGTTTGATGGACAAAAGAAGCCATTTGAAGACATCACCTTGGGCTCTGAGAAATTGCACTTTTCACTATTTATTGACACTTTATAGACTAAATGATTTATCTAATAAACATGAAATTAATTGTCTGGTTAATCAATAAAGAAAGTAATAGCTACGTTATGCCCTGTTGACTGAATAAACAGTCAGAATGTGATGATTATAATTGATAATCTTTGACCTTTGATTAAACTCACATTTTAAACATCAATCAAACAACCTTATGGGTTATAAGTAGGCTAAATATGACTGCTGACTTAAGGATCCATGGTAGGTAGATGATCTTAGTTGTGGGCTAAAATAATGTTACACAACATGTTGTATCCTCTCTGGATAGGGTCTGTACCAGGGAAAATTGCCTCCATTTGTTTCTGTGTGTCAATGCCTCAGTGTGTGGTTGAAAGAGAAAAATTATGTTTGTGTGCATGGGGAACTGTGGTCTTCCTGTGCCTCATTGTTGTCACTGTGTGTATGTCCCTGTTTAACCTTTAAGTGACATAAAAGTTCCCTATTTTCAGGAAGTCTAGCGGTAAAAAAAATCAGTTAACAAGTCCTTTTAGATAGAGGAACACTTTATGGTATGTTTTGAGCTTATACAAGCCAGAGCTGCGATACTTGGAATCCTAACATCCGAAGACATCATGCACTAAAAATGCCTTATCACATTTTTATCACATCTTTTAAGTTAATTACTGTGTGGTTTTCTCTGAAGCGCTACTCTCCTATAATGCTTCTAAAGTTTTCAAGGAAGTGGAAATAAACACTTTAAGCCACCTTAAATTTAGGTAGGCAGGGGAAAGCCCTTATCAAAGTTGTAAACTGTAATCACATTTGAGTGTGTTTATGTGTGTGTAAAGGTGTATTTATACCTGAGTGTGTTGGTAATCGTTAATGTTGCACTGTGTGACGCTGCCTGAATGGTTTGGGGTTAGAGAGCCAGCTTTGAAAATCCCTGTCTGATTTTGAGCTTAGCTGCGAATAAAGCTTGTCTAACTTGACAACAAAAGAACATTCTGGCGTGACAATGAGGGTTTGAACCTCTGTACACACACAAACACACACACAGATAGAGACTGGAATGGACTCTACATATCCGCATTTCCAATACGCAACACAGCAAGTGCAGCAAAAAGGACCAGTTGCTGTGTGGGAGGTGCTGAGGTGTGAAAGAGAGCTCATACAGAATTGATGGCTGCTGACAATGTCTGCAAAACGGAATAATGTGCCATTCAGCAGCCATTCACTATATATGAGACTAAACTAAGAGGGATCGGGGAGCATAAGAGACCAGAAGACAGATGAGAGGCAGGGCTGGGGGAGCTGAGAAGAGAGATCAACACATCTGTGTACAGCCTTGACTCTGTCTGGCTGGAAGCATCTAAATCCCCCTGGCTTTTCAGGCTTATCTCTGAACTGACACTACTCTTTCAAACTAAAAATCACAGAAATCCACTGGTCACACCTGCAAGCTCGAGCATAAAGGGGCACACAGCCAGATATATCCAAAATCAAGAAGATTACATGTGAGCAGTAACCGTACTGGTTTACCAAAGAGCTGTAAATTTATTAGCTGATGGCTGGATATACCCTACTATCGCAGTGTGTCATCCATAATAATGATGGTGTGCTCAGACAGTATATTCTGCCTACGCTGTACATTGTAAACACTCATCTACAATACAATAACAAATAGATAAAAATATTAAAGTCTGTCAAACAATATGTATATTAGAGACAGAGTAATATCCTATAAACAGTGCAGCAAGGTATTTCAATTTTTTAGAACAAGGTAATTAAATGTGTCAAAGGGAATGTTGGTGTACAAACTTCTCCACATAATTTACGTGTAGCTACATGCATGTTACATTACACTTCAACGCCATGAGGTTTATACATTTTTGATATCGGGGGAAAAAAGCTTTGGTGTCAATCAGCAATTTTTCATGAAGTTCCTTGCAATGTACAAAATTAAGCCAAATTTACTCAGATTCAGACGCTGCTAGCTTGTGATGGGGACATCAGTATCAGTAGTGGGTGAAGCTGGAGTATCAAGGTCCTGCCAATACACCCACCGACTCAAACATGCACTCAGCTGTCAATCATGACTTTTCACTGCCATCTTATAGCATCAAACAGCTAATTAAAAATAAACTTATCAGGAAAAATAAACAATTCAAAGTACATCTACGTAATAATAACGGCCTATAAAAATGATGTTGAATGTTAAATACTGAACGAGTACTTTGAGTTTTTCGCTCAGCCCATGTCCCCCATTTACAAACATGGAGGGGACAGAGTTTATGACCTATGTTGCAGTCAGCCACCAGGGGGCAATTGAGATGTTTTGGCTTCACTTTCAGGGAGCTGTCATGTCACGCAACCTTCATAAATGGGTGATGGTGTCAATCAGTGCTTGGTATCATCTTGTGAAATCACTGCATCCCTTGTTAATTTTCAAGAAAGTGCTCCAGAGTTTTTTTATTTGAAATTGAATATCTTTGCCTCTGAGCAATGCTAAAGGAAAGGTCAGGTCACAAAAAGCATTAGCATTCATCTTTTTAGGGAAGTGAATATCCATACTTAAAGGGACTTGGGGCAGGATCAAGAAATAAGACTCAACAGTGACTCGCCGGCCGTTGCGGCTGTTAGGGTAACTGCAGCCATCAGCCAAGCCGGCGTGGGAGCGCGCACGAGCTCTTCACAACAGTGCAGCTGATGCCGTCTCATCCCTATTCGTCAGACGCTTGACACTTGGTCAAGTGCCTTAATGTGAGATGCCAGACTTGTTTTGTTTTTTCCAAGTCAATGTTATGACTGTAACTGAAAGTTGTTCAATAAAGTGTTTATTAAAAAAAAAAAAAAGCTTGGTCAAGTGCCCCTCTCGTCGATACCTGACGCAGGAGGCTACCCCTTTGCGTTGGTCTTATCCGCTACACATGAAGCAGCTGGGAAGCTGCTCGCTGTGTGTAGCGACACACAAGCGCAGCGATTTACAGTTACGGTTGATGCAGCCTGAAAGGCACGGGCAAAAGCAAAGACGGCATAGTGAGGGACAGAAATATCGTCTCTGATACGGGATTGGTGTGTTAGCGGCTAATGTTGCTACACAGACACAAACAAACCGTTAGCCTGTGGCTACATCCAGCTGCCAACGTCACCTCCCGGATAACAGGTTGGGCTTTCGGTCCCATATATAAAAAGGGACATATTTCTAACTATTCGGTTTCAGACTAAAGGACCGTGGAAAATGCGCAGTCTGTAACTATTCAGTGTTACACAGCGGTGGACTAAGTTACATGTTTGCAGCTAACGCTACTTTGCACGTTAGGTCACTCCGAGTCCTCGGTGATCTCATATGATTTTCAAATCAAGCTCTAAACATGACCTGTAATGTTTTCTTACCTGGTTACTAGGAAATGAGCCATGTCAGCATCTGTTTTCAGTCCCAATTCAAGTTGAAGCTGCCTCCATGAGTCCAACGCGTATCAGATGTATATTCAGGTGCCAGCCCGCTTTGCTCGTAATTTTGTTTCGACTCACAACATGCCGCTGATAAAACCTTTGTTTTCTTCTTAGTATGACTTTTTAGTGGACTTTGTGTGGTGGTGGGTCGTTTGCTGGCTGTAGCAGAATCCATTACTACCCAAACACTAGTTTGGGTCCGCCGCGTTTGTTTACTTCCTGTATCCAAGTCGAAAGCCGGTCGAGGACGCGCATTCAGTGTCATCTGACGTCACGTCCGCAGGACTGCGCGGGAAATTCGAGCCCAAATTGCATTACATTATGCAGCACACAGCCTGTTCAAGGCAATGGAGAGATACGTGGGTGGGCTCTTTCTTTTTGGTTTTGAACGCTTCATCACCCATTAGCATTAAAAATCTTAAAATGCATGTTTATAATTTCACAGATCCTGCCCCAAGTTCCTTTAATTTGATGACAATCCAACTGGTAGTAGTTAACATGATCCTGGTCTTCACCCAAGCCTCACAGTCAGACCAACATCACCATCCTTAGGTCCTGTTTTTGGGCCTTCAAACCCTGCTATCTTGTTTTCTGTATTTAGTCTTTCTTTGCCCTCCCCTCAGCCAATTCTCTCTCCCCCGCTCTGCAGGTTGCCTTGGAAACAGTAAAGGCCTGCCAGAGAAGACTTTGTGGAAGGGGAAGTGTTGATGCGTAAACGTGCAGGTTTATGGGGAGTCTGAGAAAACAAACGCGACTCTTTTCTTAGAATGCAGTAAACCTGGAAATCCAGTCCAGTCCAGGTTGTCTTTCGACCTTTGTTGGCATGTTTATACTGTCATGTCATATATCCCATGTTAAGAAAATGGAGCTAAAGCATTCCTCACACACATATGAGAACAAGTATCCTCCGGACAATTGCATAGAAGCATCCCTCACCTTGACTGGTCAACGGGTCAAATGCCAATTCAGACTGACATCCCATTAACTGTGTCTCTTTCAATTCACTTTAGTTTTCCATCAAGTTAAGTTATCTGACTTGTGCAGTGAATAGAGCAGTGATGGCTTGATGAAGCAAAGATGCATTGAAAAAATTAATCAATACCGTTATTTAACCATGGCATTTCTCTCTTTCTCTCTCTGCATCTTGCACGGTTGTGACGCTATCGTTGTGACAGACAACAATAGCGACAGAGAAGGGAAAGACAATACCACCTGCACCAGAGAAGATGGGATTGGTTGGAACTGGGTTCCATGATTTGCAACTTAAGACAAAATGGCATTAAGTGTGGGGCCAATGGCCACTTACCTAATTCCTACCTCCCTATTTCTGGCATCCTTGCTCAGACGACCATTTTGGAACTCAGCCTGCATCACAAAATCTGTCCACAGACAAACAGCCAAACATATGAACACCTGGCAAACCACTGCAAAATTGCTTCTGTGTTAGTTCCTGCTATAATAGGTGTCCCCAGGACCACATTTTGCCATGACAACACACACACAGATTTACAAACTGAAACCAGCAGCCAATGCTGCAGGTAAACATCTTTTTGATCCAAAACCAGTGGCACTGGCATCGAAAGCATATCCACCCGTGATGTACTGATATGTTTTATCAGGTTGATATGGACATCTGATAATTTCCTGTTTGCATGATATTGTGTGAGCTGTCGTGTATAAATAGTAGAGACAAAAAATGGAGTAGAACTCTAGACAGGATTAGCATAATAAAGCAAAAGACAGTCAGATTCATATTGGACGGATGAAGAAGTAAGTGACTTGCTCAGTCACAAAAATGCCATGTCCAAAGTCAGGCAACCACTGGCAAAAATTTGACAGGCAGGATTGCGATGCTAAAAATGGAAAAAGACACCCAGCAATGACTGTGAATATGAAGTCACTACTTTACTTCTGAATAATGTGCTTTTTTGCTGAATAATGGCAATGACTTCCGATGCCCCGATGTAGTATGCAGTCCAACGCCTCCATCACCCATGGGTCCATCCACCACAAAAAGTCTTAACCTGAGGGAAATACCAACCTGCTAGCATACATGCATATGCTAGCATGCAAATCTTGTTGCTAACAACCATCTCACTGACAGCAGCATTTTTTGTATGAAGTATTTATACTACATTAAACATGTGTAAACGTACATACTAATGTGACTTTGGTCTAGTTAGATGCAGGTGTACTCTTCAATACCACTAACAGCACACTGTCTGCCCACAACATGTGGGCTACAGAACAAGTCTGCTTACATTGTCTCTCTTTTCCAACAGTGTAACACCAAAACACTACTAGGAGCATTTTCTGATGTTTCCGCAAATACTTTTATTCTCCTTTTTAAATGCAAAAAAAATATCAAACAATACATTTAAAAAAAGACACTGACATTATTTTCGACTTAAAAAAGGAATGCCTATATGCAATTTCAAATCTATAAATTATTGTCTACTTGCTATTATTAGCAAAAACCTTCATGGTCAAAAGGTCAGTGAAAGTATTTTAATCCTATAGAGTGACTATCTTGTGTGCAAGTGAAGCCTTTTTACTCCATGCAGTTCTGTTTTTGGCTCAACACTAACTCACAGCACTGCCTTTAGTCTGTACGCTCTGCTTCACCAGTTAAATTATTCTGTCATCCTTATTTCTTATGCTCGCAATTTTTTTAGACCAAGTGCCTGATCTGCCAGTATGACAGCTGGCAATGCATTACAGTTTATTTTTAATAGAGAAGGAGCTTCAGCTGCCTTTCCTACCATTTGAAAAAAATAACAAGAGACGTAAACTAAATTCGCAGAGAACCACAAACCCTGGTTTCTGGTTTACGAGCTATGAAAGACCACTAAGAAACAATTTGTTGATATTAGCATGGTTCTGAGAGGATTCCCACTAGGATTGGACTGTTCTACCTTCAGTATGAGTCGTTTCACTTGTTCCATTTAGATCTATTCCATGTCTAAGGCAGCCTCTCTCATCAACCCGGCAATTATGATCCAATGAGCTGTATTTAGGTCTTTTATAATACTTTAGTGAGTTACATTTGGCCAATTATTGAACTGTGGTTATATTGGATGAGTCATGCAATTATAACATCCATTTGATTGCTGTGTTAGGGTACATGGCTGGTGCTCTGTTGAGCCCATTATAGATTTTTCACTTGTAACTCACTATTATCATCACATTATGATAATCCATCAGAACTTGCCCTCCTCTCCCATATTTAACCTCACAGTTCCACCAGCACAATATTTGAAAATGTCCCCATTTTATATCATACTTCACTTCAGGCAATCTCTATATGATGCATATTGTGAAAACATCTAATCTGCATGTTCTGTCATGTTTCCTTTCTTCCTCTACCCCCTCCAGGCTTTAAAGAACCAGGGTGACTTGATGTGAAAGGAGACGTTTCCTGGTATTACTGCTTCCCTTCAGTTTCCTTCAAATCCCACCCTGTATTCCCCAAGCTAGTTTCTTCTTTTGATTCCAGACCTACTGTGGGGGTATAGTTCCCTGGGGATGTGCCATTCTAGTCAATGTTTGCTTCATTCTTTATATTTCCTTTTAACTTAAGCATTTCAAAGAAAACACTTATTTTGTGGCAGAGACCAATTCATTTGGTCTAGAAGGAAAGATTATGATCAAATACATAATTCAGACCCATCAATATCCGATGAAACGTGAGCAGTACTGAAATCCATACACATACTATTGTGCTAATGTGTAAAGAAAGCTCCGTGCTCTGTGCTGCAGCTAAATCAAGTGGCATTTGGAGGTGATCCAAGCCCATAAATAAACCATATGATCACCTCATTGTCACTCAAAACATATTGTTCAGGAGCTACACACCCATGCAAACAGAGCTGAATGAAACTAAGCAGAATTCCGCTCTTAACTCACACAAAAGATGGCAATTATACTTCCCACCCACTCTTACAAAGATGGCTCAGCCTGAAATCTTCCCTTTGACACAACACCTCGGCTTGTTCCCAGTCTTTGCCTCATTACACTGAAGAGAAACTGTGAATTAAGGTCTCAAATAGAGCACGCGGCAATGCCAAATGATGGGTAAGAGACAAACACAAAATAAATAGGTGTGCCTTCGCTTTCTGCATCAGTGATGGTGAGTTTGCACCATGAGCTTGAGCAAGAGCTTGTCAGGCACACACAGAGGCAGACAGTGAGATACACTCATCGACAAATGACAAAATCAACACAAGAATAAACACAAATCAGCTAGTAGCCCAGTTTTCTGTGTGACTCCTGAAGACATTTGTCTACTTCAGTGCAGTCTGTGTCTTGTCTCTCCTCCCTCCAGTCAACTGAGCCGTTTCCCCGCTGCTGACGTCAAAACAGCGGAAATGCAACTGAGTTCAGCAAACATTGATTCTCTATAAGTGATGAAGTAGTAGTAAAAACACAACCGACCCAAGTGATTGTGTTGAGGGAATCATGTTATGCAGTGCTTGTGTGTTACTCGGACGCATTTCTTGTCCTGGTTCATGCATCTGTGTGCGCAATTTGTAAAGATTCAGCAGTGCAATTAATCACAGTACAGACTGAATTATTCATAGTCCAATACAGAACAATCAGCAATCCTATATCTAGTCAGCAATCATGACTTCAAACATATGTGTCTATTGACGGTCACGGTAATTGAATTAAATCTGCAGGCTGACAGGTTTAATAATTTCATCTAGAAAATCTATACGACTAAGACTCTCAGTTGCTTTGAATACAGTCACAACTTCCCAGAACAAATGTACTAGACTTTAAATGTGACCTTTAACATTTAGGCGGCTAACAAGTGAATACTCAACAGTCGATAAGGTCTGAAAGGAAAGAGTGGAGGGAATTGGCAAAGGCTGATCGATAAGTCCGGCCTGATGAATTGCTGCACATTCGAGCGGCCTAGTGAACAGAGAAATGATTAAACACAGCAGCCAAGAAGGAGCCACTTGGTTGATAACAATTAAAGCAATGAGAAAGAATACACTGGTTACTTACTGTTCATAACCGTCACTGGGTATTTCATCATGGACGTTAACATGCATGCAAAGCAATCTTAATGATGTATTAGATTACACAGCTGCTTAATGATAAATGTGGGTTTATTGAAGTCGCCCCTACTGGAGTCTTCAGTAAACACACTTTACGCTTTTAAAAAGTTTAATTCCAATCAAACTAATTGGGAAGAAGCAATTGAGGGGAACCAAAAGACTGCATAAAATACCTGACTCGAAAGATAAGATGATTATATACTGTCTCTCTGAATAACATTTTAACTCTCAACAGCTGAACATTTTCTGGATCAATAAACTGTCACACAGATTTACCAGTGAGAGAGTAAATAAGCCAGTAAATGCCTTACTGTCACAAACAATAGATAAGAAGTCTGATATGGTATTGCCTGGAAATCCTTGCATCTCAATAGTCACAGCATATCCACAGACCTCCTGTGCCTCCCACCTGCTGAGTGTCTCTGTCACACTGAGCTAACACAGAACCCCCGCCATGCGATCAATAGATACCTCCTTTAATAGTTTCATACCCCCTCTCCCTTTCTCCTTGTCTTTTCTGTCTGTCTATCTGTGATGACTGGCTGAACATGACATGAAAACATGACAATCACAGCACATCTCATCTTCCTCACACCCTCAAGAACTACCTATTCTGACAGTCTGGCCTTCAATTACCAACGCATAAGTGGACACTAATTGGCTCCAAGTTCCAGGCTTTTTCAACCATACTGTTCACACCTAGCATCGACACTTGGCAGTAAGGAAGACAAATGCCAATTAGATAAACAAGAAAAGAGCACAGAAGTCAAAGAGCAGTACAAAGTGTTCTACTTTGTGCTGCTCCGTGTACAAAGGGAGATTCATAACCTTGGTCTCCCATGCTGATTTGAACATACTTCACACACACGTACTCACACGCATATTCAGCAGCACGTTCCTGCCTCACCCAGCTCAGAAACAATGACACCCTAATCCAAGGACAATACGGGCACTAATCCACACAAAACAGGGATTGTACGGAGACACAAACGTGGGTGCGGGGAGAGAAAAAGAGCTAGCACGCTAACAAGCAAAGGAGGCTAATCCTGATGAGAGATAGAGGCTGGGAGAGAAGGATAAAAATGACTGTTTAGGGCAAGAGGGATGTAGCAAGAGAGAAAGAATTGAGGTACGGGAAAGAGAGAGATAGAAGTAAGGTTCAGATACAAATGGTTCAGACATCAGATTACACTTAACAGACAGAGTAACATTGATGAGAAACAGACGATTCAATTAGGGATGTAACTGTATGAAAATTTCACACCACGGTAATAGTGACCAAAATTATCACGGTTATCGGTATACCGCGGCATTTTTAAAATGTCTTCAAAATGTTGAAAAAACACTGATACACTGATAAATTGAAATAATTTCACCAAGATTTATAATTAAATAGATTTATTATATATTAAAAGGGTTAGGGTATAAGCAGCCTGTTTTTGAAACGCGTCCTGTAATGTCTGCGTTACAGAGGTAGAATGAGATGTACTGGCAGTAGCACTCGATTGGCCAGCAGACCCTCTCTGTGAAAAAATGAATAGAAAATGTCATTATTAATTATTACTGTCATTGTTACTTAATACTAAGGGTGCAACCAACAGATCACAAAACTCACAATCTAGATCATGTCACTTTTGTGAGAAACAGGTTGGATAATTTTTTAGATCAAAACAAAAAGGATTATTGTTAAATTAATTATGAACGCTCTATTTTGGCTCTTATCTCTATCTAGACACTTGTTATATTCGCCATTTTAGATTATTCTATATATATAGTCTATTCTACAAATAATCCACAAGTATTATATATTTACTTATATATATTGGCTGTCTGTCTCTTTGTCCGCTTGCTCGTCTGTTGTCAATGGACTCGGTCAATTTGATTGGTCAAATGGCTGCTGAGCCACAGGTGGACGCTGCTCCGGTGAACGGAGCTGAGATGAAAGTCAGTCATCTCAGTCAGTTTGCATTCACTAACTCAGTCCACCCAGTACGCGTTTGTCTCAAATCCTCCTCACTGCAGCTCTGCATCAATATCTGGGGAATTATTAGGTCGACTTTAAAAAGTGAAATCTACAATTAATAAGCAGTTCAGATAACGTGCAAAAACACGGATCAACTTCGTTCAGTTATACCACTATCTAGTCAGTTTACATTAGTGACAGCAAATTAGACAGAGAAAACTCAACATACACACATCATTCACCTGAGCTTAAGGTTAATTTACCTTGCATTCACTGAACAGTTGAGGGTGATGGTCGCGCAAATGAGTAAGTAAATTGGATGTGTTGCCGCCCCTCGCAACAACTTTCTTCTTGCAGCTCCTGCAGATAGGGCTGCCATCCTCGACCAGCTGTCCCTGAGCATTCTCATAATAACCAAAATATGCCCAGACTTCAGATTTGGTTCTCTTTGAAGGCGGAAAAATGCCTTGAGGGTCGCTACTATCACGTCCTCCCTCCGCCATGTCTTCTTCACTACATAACAAGCGCACGTTGCACGCTGCGCCTGCGTAGGGAGACTTGGATAAAGTATCTCGCGAGTTTTTCCCACACCGTGGTTATCGACCGCGTCGGTTACCATGGTAATTAAAACTTAAACGGTAACCTTCACCGTCGGGAATTTTACCGTGGTTTACTGTGACACCGGTAACCGTTACATCCCTAGATTCAATCCAACACCACATCCAAGGCTCTACAAGTTGAAAAAACATTTCATTAAAGAGTTCACTCACTTATTGTTATTGAAGTTACTGTTCACATTGTATATACCACTGGATTTATCAGCCCAAAAGATGAACTATCACCCTTACTTCCAGCAAGTTGACTGATGGGGCTGGAATTAATTACATGAAAGTCTACGATCCAGAGAGCTGAACTGATGACATTTACAAGAAGCTGACCGAGGTGCTTAATTACACACTTTCATAAAGTGGCAGAATTAGTGTGCCAGACTGATACCACATATAAACAGTGGAGGAATAACAACACTAGCAACCTTTTGGAAAAGTCAAAAAAAAAAAAAAAGAACAACAGGTGAAGGGGACGACGTGTTCCGGGTGACATTTCATGCAGTCAAAACCCAATAACAAAGAGCTATGTCAGAGGATGTGAGAGCAGATGTGAGAGCAGTTCAGGTTCCTGGTGCTTTTTGGGGAGATGAGCTCACAGACTAAAAAATGCATGGCTGTGGAGAGGGGTGAGCACTGTGCATGAGTAACTGTGCAGCAAATGGGCCGTGTGGCATTCCTTGTGTTCATCTGACCTGTTTTTCGCAAAGAAGAATCTACAACAGGGTGGAGCAAGAAGACTCTCATAGCTCCATCCATTACCTCACAGTTGTGAGTCATCACTGTCTTTATTTCTCTCACACTTCAATCATCTCTTTTTCTTTCGATTTTTCTATTCCTATATTTCCTCTTCTCCATTTCCATACACTCTCCCTCTCAGTTCTTTCTGTGGCTAACCCCTCTCCACTAGTAGATGTCTCTCTTCCTGAGTCTCCCCTCTTGTCTTCCTCACAATCTCCCTCTCTGTTTGTTAGGATGCAGTGAGGGTAGGCCCTGTCAGTATGTAGTCTGTCAGTGTGGAAACAGCAGGGAACAGCGAAGGCCTTTCTCAGGAGCCAAAATAAGAGCCATGGGAGAAACACCTCAATGTTCACTCTTCCTGACTGCACAACAGACAACCTTGTATGTAGAGTATGTGCAGTATAGAAATGTACACAACCATGTACGCTCGTACACACAGACATGCACACAATACTGTCAACACATCCCACCCACTGCCCTAGTATTTGCCTCAGTCTGTCTGTCACTTTGTGCCATTGTCACACTGCTCACACCTCAGTTGCTTCCCCACAGTGGGACAGGCTTCCTCTGCTGCGATCCATGGACATGTGTTCAGAGTGTGTGCAAAGTCACACTCGTATGCACTCTCACACACGCACGACACGCACGCAACTACACACACACGCTGCTTGCTTCAGGCACTTGGTCAAACATCCTCATACCACAGGGTCACATTTCCAGAGGGCCTGCATGTTTTTCCACACTCAAACTGTGAGAGAAACACCGGTAGGAATGTCTCCTTTGAATGAGCTCACTTGTTTTCATTAATCATTGGTTTTAATGTTGATTATTGACTAAAGTGTTGAGCTACTTTTTCATGTTTGATATTTATTTGCTTGTCTTTTCTATCGAGTATGGTGATTGTTTTCCATTCTGTGACTCCTTTATTTATTTTTTTATGTCTCTAGTTATTCAAAGAGATTCAAATTTATACAACTAATACAAAAAATACAATCAGAAAAAAGTGAGTAGGTGGTAAACAGCATGAATATGGAGAGCTGAACAGGCAATTGTCAAAATGACAGTGCTCAAATGTTATTCCTAGATGATGAATCCACATAGTTAAGTGGACCTGTAAAGTAGCCTATATAAACACTATGAATAAAGCATGAAGTACATTGGTGGCTATGCATAAATGTTGATCCCTGTTTTGTACATTATACTCAGTTTTGTATTCTGACTGCAGATGTCTGACACAAGAACTGCTCATAAAGTAGAGTAAAAAAACTCTTTTATATAATAGGGATGACTGATATGTTATTTTTCAGGGCAGACACCTACACCTATACCGATTCTTGGTGAAGTGTCTCAGCCATGCCCCAGGGTTTTCCCTGTGTTTCTCTGCACTTCACCGGCTCTGCAAGGCTTTTCACCTCCATTCCCAGGGCCTAAATGAAGCTTTTTGCTGCATCATTCTCTGTGTTTGTGTCTGCATTTGGGTTCTGGTTGCTAAATTATGACCTAAGGAGACCTATAACCAATATTTGGAATGAATATACATTTGAAGTACTTGTACATTTTACTCTACTACATTTATTTATATAACTTAAGTTATTTTGAAGATACAGATTATTCAGTGGTGATGGGCTATTACTCGTGACATGTAACCAATTAATGCTGTAAGTGGGACATTGTCTGTAGTCACTAATTTGTGGTCTCATTCAAAGAGAGATGGCTGAACCAAGAATCAACTAGAGCATTTTTAAATTATTTTATTTTATTCGCAAACAAACCAATCCTAAACAAAACACTTTAGAAATAATCAGCTCTGAGAATCAGTCTATCCCTACAATATACACAGCTTATGCCATGCAATCACCCTTCATTTTCAAGCCAGTGAGTAACTGAGCTTTACCAAATCAACTAAAACTATCTGCAAAATAAGCAGATGGTTGGATTTTCTTTCTCTAAATGATCATGGTATTGTCAATAAGTACACATTTACTTAAGTAAATGGGGTCATCCCTAGCAAGAAATACTTGTGTAGCTGCCCACACAGGCAGTTACAGAGAACTGGTGGAATGGATGGACGTATGCACACACTTCTTTGGCTGCTCTGAAGCATTGCAAACAAACTCCCCCAAAGCCACGGGTTCACAGGGATGGATGACCTTTCTGTACATGCTCCACTGCTCAGCAGCTGCATCATGCTATGTTTGAGTGTGCACTCCTGTGTCCACTTGTGTGAATGGGTGCGCTTAAATGTCTTCTGTGCAGACGTGTCCGTGCGTCTGTGTGCAGCTATAGTGTGGGAGTGTTGTTTTCCATCTCTTATCTGGAGAGCAAAACAACAACTTGTCCTGACCACAGACTAGACCCTGTCTTGCCGCCCATTCACCCAGAAAACAAATAGAGGGCAAGAAGGAATGAGGGTGGAGACCCAAAAAAATGAGTGTGTTGCAGTGCTGTGCAGAGCAGACGCCTAGCAATGACTTGTGGGGCAATGGGAACTGTCAAGAGCTCTCTTAGCTCATGTCAGTTCTATAAAAAGAGAAAAAAGAATAAAGAAAATATGAAAAAATAATCCCAAAAAGGATTAGATGTGGGATTTGGTATCAAATATGAACATAATGTGAAGTAGGCAAAGAGACGGCTGGAAGGAATTCAACAACAACATCACTCTCTAACCGAGTCATTTTAAGATAAGGACAATATAAATCATAATTATAATCTAACTGGGTCTAAGGAGCTGGCGTTTGCTTCACTCATCATTCTGACAACTGCAGGAATTATTTGCTTTGTTCAGTTGTCACAGTGTCTCTAGAATAAGAGATACAGAGAAATAGTCAGAAAAGATTCTTTTGCAAATAATGATCCTAAATTATGCAAATAAAAAGCAATTAAATGATTTAATTGTAAAGATGAAAAACAGGCCTAAAATACAAATGCACTATGGGTAAGCTGCACAAAATTCATCAACAACTATTAGGAGTTGCCTGAATGTTTCTGGTGCATTGGAGTATTGATTCAGAGTGTGTGTTTGTGAAAGTCAGTGTGCATGCCAGACAAAGTGTGTCTATGGGTATGAGCCGAAACAGTCTTCATTAGGCTGACGGAGAACTGCCACACAACAATCATCCATTAATTAGGTGTCAGAAGCATTTAACGGTCAGACACGCTGGCGGCCGATTCCCATGCCAGACACTAATAACAGCTACAATCTGCCAGAGTGGAAGCTCTGCTTACCCGGACGTGCCAGACAGCCCACATTTTACAAGAAAATTAGTAAATACATTCAGTAAAATTACAGCTGTGGTAGCTTGGCTTCCATTTAACATTTGCTAAGTTCAGGCTCTTGAACCCCATTCTAATAGGAAGCACTTGTTCCTGGCTTCTTCCATTTACAGTATATCTGCCTGTCACTGTGAAATTCTCAACAGAGCAAAAGCTGAACCACGTGATCTAACACATCCAATAAACATAAAGGAACCAATTGTTGCTAGGAGCAGGTTTTGATTAATGCAGCAACTACATTGGACCTGCACGCTCGGTGACAAAATTACAAAGGCATTCTGCTGTTTGAGGGCAGGTGTGTAATTAACAGTCCCGCCAAAATCATCAGGGTTTTTGAGGCTATTGTGTCAGAAAATGAATAAATTTTCTTTGTTTTTCTGTAAAACTGTGATGCACTTTCGATCAATTACAGCAACTGCAGCAACATTTCAATTTCAGAAGTTTTACTTAAGCTGGTGTTTTATAGATAACCATAACAACAGGCAGCATGGCCTCAGAAAAATAAACACTACAGGCGTCAGGTTTAAATATGCTTATGGAAGAAATTGCAGTTTTGTTAGAAGGCTTAATAGAAGGCTTGCGAGGTTGCACTGTCGAATTAATTCTCTGAAACACTGTATAGGGATTTGATGAAAATACTTCAAAAGGCCTGAATTGTGCCTTGTTTTAAGCAGACAAATAGAGGATCAAGAGGTTCTGGACCTGGTTAGTCACAGTGGACATGAAAATGCACACAGGAAAACAGCCATATCAGTCTTGTTTGCAGAAAGTCGAGGTGTGGATTTAACACATATGCTTTCATGGAAATAACAGCAGTGAGTCACTACTTGTGGGAGAACAGACATCAATAAACAAAAACTGAATCTTTTTATATGCCTGCAAACACACACAAAAAAATGGACTGTGGCCAAGTCTGGAGGCATCTACATGGCCCTAATCTCTTACAGTAGGTTTATGTTCATGGCTCGATCAGAACTTACACGGTTGACATTTATAACCCATTTTACAAAAGGCTTTGGCGCTGCTATGGCAACTGCAGTGACAGATTGATCTGAAAATAATACAGGACATTTGGGGACTTGATGACCAATACTCATTCATGCCATTCGATATTTGCACCTCTTGCTGAACTCGTCAGCTGGGCAGATTCATTTCTGTCAGATTTTTATTTTCACTCAAGATTCCATTGATTGGCTTTCACTTCATGCTGAAACAAATAAGCCTTCTTCTTAGAGGTTTATTTCCATTCAATACAGACAGCAAAGACACAGAAGCAAGTGACCTAGCTTGTGAAACAACACCTACTCACTGTAACAGACATTTCTCTGGGAGGAACTAGTAACAAAAATAATGGCTGAATTACATAAATGTGTTCCAATGACAGTGCCCAGGTATGTATTGTGTGGTCATGGTCATTAGCACTACAGTTAATGGAAGAGAGCCATCATTATTGATATGAATTCCCACTGTGGTCAACAGTACCAAGACTGACTTGTGCATCCCCCTTGTGCATGGACAAACGAATAAATAGTAAATAAATAGAAGTATTTTTTTTTATTCCCATGTGTCTATATTCTAATCACTGTTTCTTCAGTTCCAACATCATTAAGACTCAATGGAAATAAAAAATAAAACTTCAGTTTATAGAGACAAAGAGGAAGAGAAAAAAAACTGATTAGCATGCAGATATAGTGGCATCAACCACTTTGTTTTCATAGCTAAGGAAAGACTGCAGTGCATATGTGCATGCAAACATGTATGCACGCACATGCACATGCACACACACACACACACACACACACACACACACACACACACACACACACACACACACACACACACACAAACAAACTAGTGTACAAGTCCATTCATAACCTGCTTAAACCGGAAAGAGCTACAGTGTCAGCAGACAGCAGTGTTTGGGCTGAAAAAGAATTTTGCTTGTCTGCGATGACTTCTGAACATATTTACTGTATTATAATAATATATACGGTATTCCACAGTATCTACTCCACAGAATTAGTTGTGCATTTTAACAAAGTCCATGCCTAATGCGGCTGCCAGCAGCCTGATACCATGTTGGCATTTAAAAAGACCGTGGCCTTCTCAGGTCCCTGACCTTCTGCCAGAGCAATCTCAACCAACATATTCAAGCGATTTATTTACCATGAATACTGTACCGTACTGAGGAAAACTACAACAGCAGTTACAGGGTATATGTTTTGTAGCATAGAATCACAGGTCTATATAAATGCCAGTACTAAAAAGTAATGAAACAATGTTTAAGTTACCTGCAAATGATTTAAAGTTACACGTTTCAATATAAGCCTAAGGTCAATTATTCTCCACTAAAACCATTCCACACAACATCAGTGTGCTCTCGTGAGGTATTCAAGTTAAACTGAAGAGATCTACTGCTTTTGTCATTCACTCTGTTATGAGTATAAGTTAAGTTTAGACTGGCAACATGTTGTGCAAAGAAGTCACATGATCTTTTAAACTTAATCGTCAAGTTCCCAAAAGCCTCAGTGCCTTTAGCTGAAACCCAATAACTGTGTCCTATCACTTGATTGTCACTAGATGTCTCCTTGTATCAAATTTAGGATGAATCTTTGAGTTGAAACATGGTTTCGCTGAGGAACTGTATAAGGATCAAATGTATTCAATCTTTTCTTTAGTTAGCAGAAAAGTTTATTGATTACAGTGTTTATTAGTAGTAATGCAGTAGCCCATTAATTCCTCACTTGTCCCATTAATCCAACGAGAAGACAGTGGAATACTTGTAGTAAAACCTCTCTGTATAGCAAATTAAAAATATACATGAAAACCTGAGATTAATATTCTCAGTACAAACCTGCAATTATAACATTACATAACCTCATTATCAGTGTTTCCTTGTTTCATCTACGTTAAGAGTAACTTTATTTTCAGTGAAGCTGCATATCAGCTGAACCTGTGATTGTTGCCATAACAACAACAAAAACAACATAACAACCTCCATATGTGTGCTAAACCTCTAGAAGCACCAATCTCACATTAAACTAGTGCTTACTAACTGAACAAGAGCTCCATTTCAGCTCGGAGATGTACATGGGATAACAGGGCAATGCATCAATGTAGACTATATGAAGAATGACTATATTGTTTCTTAAAAGCAAATAGGGATGCACACAACTAAAACAATAAGAGAATCATTCGCAGTTGGCATGATATCCTTTGTGTCTTATAGAAACTTGTGTTAAATGTTCTTTTTGTTGTTTGTTTTCTTCTTACACAGTGATGATGATTTTATGCCTAAGGCTACTGGTCACATTTGATCATAAAAGTGGACTGCTTTGCTAATATTGTGAGAGAGCAGTATAACATCAATAGAGAGAGGACAGGACTATAATATTGCTGCTGAATGATGCTGAATATGTAATCAAAATGATTCAAACAATCAATGTAAATTGCTATTTGGCAAACAATTACTTTTGTGCATCTGTCCTAATCAAAGACAATTTTATCAGAGCTAGCAGCATCAACATCTGAGTATCTCTTAGGTGCTCAGCAGGTTATAAAAGCCCCTCAAGCCCTCCCTTTAAATTACAGACACAAACACACAAACAGGGCCATAATGCATCCTTGAGTGAAATGTGTAATAGCCCCTGTGGAGGGAAAATAGAACATTAAAGCTGTAGGATCTGATCCAGGTTTCTACTCTTCTTTCACCTCTGTCATCACACCTTCATTTGGCCCACTCCCTGACTTAAGGGGAAGAGCCTCATTTTTCAATTAGGCACTAGACTCACTCATGCTCCACTGCTTTCTCATCACCCTCATCTACTTGCCCCACACCTTCCTCTCTCTCATGCTAATAGGAAAGAGGGAGAGAAAGGGGGTAGGGAGCAGATAGAGACACTATTGTAGATCAGATCTGATGGACGCGGGAGAAGGCTGTGTGACTGGAGAGACTGCTCCTTTACTCACTTTCAGAAAAAAAAGATTGCTTATTGTGACTCACTGTTAAACCTCTTATTTCCACTAACTGACTGATTCACATTTTACTCTGATTTCCCTACTTGAAACCCCCTCTTGTTAATACCAACATGGAACCAACTACATTGTTTAAATGCATTTATAATTAACCTTAGACTCCTAACCCTAGACCCCTAAGACTGGTTGAAAAAAAAAGTATACATATTACTTCATGAAGTATTGCGTGTATGTCTTTTTCTTCCTATTTCAGACACCTGCAGTGACTTAATGCTGAGGAGGCAGACAGCTTGAGTCGTGCGGCAGAGCTGGCTGTGTTTTTTTCTTCAGCTGACCCAGTTGGGAGGCACATTGAATATGCAACTAAGACACAGACGGAAGAGAAACTTGGCGACACATGACTGAATAATCATCACGGTACTTTAATATTCAAAAGAGAGACAGAGAATGAGTGATAACATTAGGGGGGAGGCAACAAAACAAGAGCCGCGGAGGTTGCGATCTGACGTAGAGCAGAGAAAAGGGCAAAGGAGGACTAAGTAAGGCAAGAGAAAAGATGGAGAGAAAACGGGCAATGGTGGAGCGCAAGGAACGCAGTAAGACATGAACAGATAAGAGTTCTCTTCTATTCCCAGTAGATAGTTCAGAAGCTCAGAAACGTTCCTAATTCCCTTTGCCTCCGTTAGCTCCTTCTCTATAGTGACAGATTATACATGAATAAAGAGTTTGCAAAGAGATGGAGAAGAGAGCGAATAGAATAAGACAGAAAAAAGGAGTCTGGTGGTTGCCATGGTGATGAGAGGGGAGAGATTCCAGAGTGGTCTCGGCCATTACGCAGTGTGTTGGGGAGATGGACTGTGCAGCACTTAGGCTTATTGCAGTGTGGGCTGAAACAGAACAGATATCTAATATAGACGAGATGGGCTGACACCAAAATGGTGGACAGTAAGCACAGTCCTAATAAAAAGGAGCCTGTAGAATACTGAGGCTTTACTGCCAAAAGCTGTGCTGAGAAAAGCCAATCAAGCCAAGAAAAAAAAAGACATTTATCCCATTTGAGAAAATGGCAGCAAGTGAGTAAAAGCCTCACACACATACTCAGTGGCATCTACTCAGACAGATAGTAGGGCACACAGACATACATGCACAAAACCATAATCGGAGGTACATTGATCCCCTCCCAGTGTGTAACAGTGCAACCACTCTATTACTACAAAGCCAAGAACAACAGCTGTCATCTTTTGGCTAGACAGTAGGTCATATGGAATGAGCAAGTATAACAACAGCTAAAGATAGGACAGTGGTTTCCTGTCCACTCTGCAAGATTTAAAGCATAAAACAAACGGAGCAAGCTTAATTCCAACATTTTTTTGTCTTAACTATAATAGCCTAAATTTCAAACCACAAACCACATAATTGCAGATGTTTTCTCGAGGAGTAGACGATTAAGAAAAGTGGAGAAACTGCTCAATTTCTTCAATAAACTCCATTTTAATTATATAAAAAAGGGCGACTTCTGCAATAAGAGAAGACAAAACAGACTGGTTACGAGTCAAGTCTGCTTCACAGTATTTGTCTCAAATGAAGCGTAACAAACTGCGTTAAAAAATAACAACTATCGAGAAAGAGAGACATGAAATTCATAGTCTGTGTACTGGCTTACATACAATTTAGTTTGCTTTTTAATGATGTCATTTCAAAGTGTAGATATTTCAGTCAACTAAAGTGCATGTTTCATACTTTAATATCTTAACCCTTTCATTAATTAGGATGGACACCTAATTTACTTGTCGGGCCACAGACTAAAGACAATAACTTGAGTTTACCCACAACTAGCAGTAGTCCGACCATTGGTGAGATATCAAAGATGCTAGCAAAGCATCATAGAACATAAAACAAGCATAGCAGAAACATCAGATGGGTCAGATCACTGTTACACCTGAAGTGACAACAGAAATTAACAAGTTTGTTGATATCACATATCTCCGCTGTGCAAGTCAACCGCCAGTTGTCTAAACGGAAGTGACTGTGATTCTGTCCATATTCATTCACACTCACACACACACACACACACACACACACACACACACACAAACACACAAACAACTAAATTACATGCATTACACATTTGCTTATAGAAAAGATGAAAGCCAATGATTCCAGTGTAAAAATAAGCAAAGCTAAACATCTGGCCGCTCACTTCAGACACACTTTTGAACCATGGCAGAGACATGAGACAGCTGCATCACAGCTGTGACACAAGCAAGCTGCAGTCTGGTTAATACCCACCTACACACAGCTGGCATTCTTTACCTTCAAGTTTAAAATGTACTTTCCCTGAGGTACACATAACACGCTCAACCTGCACTGCTTTGTGTGGGGCAAAAGGAACAAACCCTGATGTGCTACCAAATAGCATTAATATGGAAAACACATGTCAACACGTCATTTGACAGGTTGGTTACGGTATAACTTGGTCCATTAAGGAGTGTAGCTATTCTTAGACTGAGCCATAGACACGCAATAATACGCTGTGCTATCTGTAGAATTCCATTATGCAAAAAGTCTTGTGGTTGTCCATCAAATTTTACTTCTATGAAAAAAGGCGAATTGTGCAGTAAGAGAAGACAAAACGAGACTGGTTATGATCCTATTTTGTCTGTGAGTATATTTGGTTCGAATGAAGAGTAACAGGCTGCTTTGAATAACAATTGTGTAGACAGAGAAAAACAAAAGAGAAAATGGTCATCTGACAAGCAGAGCTCAAGCCACATGGAAAACTCTCTGTGAGAAATGACTGAAGGGGTATATACAAGACAACACGTTAGTTGAAAACATTATAAAACTACTAGCTGACAGCCACCAGATACTGGCAACTTCCTAAAAGATGAAACAGTGAGATCATTATGTATAATCTTTGGTCACTGCCTGCTCTCAAACTTGTTTCCTGCTGACCAGTGTGCACTATTTCTGACTATGAACTAATCAAATCAAAGCATAACAGTGGCTTTATGCCAGTGGCTTCTGGTCAAGCTGACTTCATACAAAGCAGCACAAAGCCGCTTCTGTGACATCTTCTTGGTGTTTCACAGCTTCCTGGGTAGTTCAATAGCAGAAAAGTTATTTGAAACTTCATTTTTACTCCTGCCTGACAGCAAGTACAAGCCTGCCAAATAATACAAAGGAGAATAAAGCTCTATTGTGGAAATTAACTGGGCAAAGTTTAAATCAAAACTTTAAATCTCCTTTAATCTCTAAATGTTAAATGTTTCAGACATTAAAATATGGCAGAAAATGGCTCTTGTGGAATATTTCTTTGAAAAACGAATTTAGTTTTGGCCAGCATGGAATACACACAGAATGTATTTCATTGTTTATTTACCTGGGCTGCTCTTACCATCCAGCCAATTTTAAACCTTTCTGCTAATTAGAATCAGTAACCAGATAAAACAGGTCTAACCACAGGATGGAGGTTCATTATCTTTGGCCTTTGTGCCAGGCAGCCCCAGTGAGATTTCAGTGGTACAGAGAAAAACCCATGTTTGCCATGAGGAAATTGCCAAAGAGCTTCAAAGGCAGAGCAGAATAGAATTAAAAGAAGCAGAAAAAGGATGCAGTATCACGTCATGTGAGGAATACAGAACATAATGCAAAGATTCATGTGTGTAAATCATGTGCTATAAAGGCCAACTGTGGGTGGTCTTACATCCACTTAGTTACAGTGAGCTGATGCTGTGCTTCGCATATCTCCTGTATTTCTCACTCTCCAATTAACATTCACTCTAACCCAGAGGGCAGCACCACGTGTCAGCAGGGCCTCTCTCTCTTCCCATGTGGCACGGGTCATTGCAGTTGGTCTCTCCAGTGTCATGTGAGGTGGGTGACAGGTAATTATGGCTTTGCACTTATATACCCTGGTGGTGAACAGGCTTGATATGCCTATACCAGTCTCCCTGGGACCAAAGATTTAAGATTTACATTATTTTACATTACTCACTTAGCTTTATGGTGTATGTGTGTGCCATGGACTGAACAGAAAAACGGAGGAGAAGCAGTAACTCAAGTAAAGTCCGACTGGGGCTGATCCTGATATTGTCGTTATCAAGCTGTGTGGTTGCAAGTGAACACCCCTTGTCTTACCCTCCCATACGGGGGCCGCTAAATACATGTAAGGTCCTCTCTAGAGCCAGTGTTTAGTCTGTCCAGTTTGAGCTACTGTAGACACATGGCAGTGCAACATGGCGGACTTCATTGAAGAGGACTTGTTTCCTCTGTAGATATAACAGGCTCCTTCTAAGGTAACAAAAACACAAAAAAATCTTTATATTATACACTAATGAAAACATAAATGTAATTATATTCCATTTCTGCCAACAGATCCTTCACAGTGGACCATTAAATTACTAATAGTTCACTGTTTTATAAAAGTTTCTACAAAAAACATTTGCAGCAAGAGACAATTACATCATCCAAGGTCAGAAGCTAGACAAGTCTGACAGTTTTGTTTCCACTAGTGAGAAACAAAGACACAACGCCCCAATTGCCTCCCAGTGGAGTTAACAAACAGTCTCTTTGCTCTTTTGTCTTTGGTTTTATCTAGTCACGCAATGTGGTCATAGGCCTCCCGAGTCGCTTGATGTTGCTTCATCGAGCCACATCCACACACTCACAATATCTCAAAAAGACTGACAAACTCCTGTCAGGTAATTAGCCTAATTAGTCACTCTCTTGTATTTCCTTCCCCTCCCTGAGCTTGCCTTTCCTCCTGCGTGGGTTTGAAGCGTGCCATTATTAATATCATCTTGCCATGGGTCATAAAGCATTCCATGTCACCATGATAAAGGTCCTGGCCACGGAAGGGAGAGATGATAACCTAGCTGGAAAGAATGCCTTTAAATTAAGCTGTCTGATACATTTAGATCAGTACACAGCTGCTTTTTGTACTATAATTTGAGTTATTGTACACACCATATTCTCTCCTTCTCACTTTGTTAGGATATTTGACAGATTGTGTTTCTCTGTGGCACTGAGGCCTTTGCCATTAAGCTATGACACACAAACATAAGTGGCTGAAGGTTCCCTCCATATTGAAAATTACGGGGTAGCATGACAGAAATGTCACAATTCTCAGAAGTGACCTATGTAGCTTATTGCGCAAGTGCATTGAGCTTAAATGAATCGCATCATCATTTACACTCAAGGAAAAGATATAACATGATCATTTTTCCTATGGATCACAAACAACTAAGGAAGTTTAGTTACCTTCATAGACAGCTTTAAATCCCTGCCCGCTGACCGCGTAGTCAGATAGTAGCCACAGTGTGAGCCTGGAGCCTGTACTCACAATGGGTGAAGGCAGCTGGAACCCCGTTAACCTGAGAACAAATGGACAGAAGGACAATAACGGTCAGATGAGAGAAAAAAAAAAAGATCCAATCAACAGCACAGTTGGTTGCAAGGTCAGGTATGAAGCCCACTTCCATCAAGCCAGCTGTTCCCTCAGGCATTCAAGGATAACTTTTTGTATAACGAGGCTCTGAATCATACACAAATGATTAAAATGCCAAGACCTCAACAGGACAGTAAAGCTCAACAGATTTCTCTCCATCAGCGAAGACAGAGTAACTGCAGTTATGTGTCCTCAGTCAATTAGAAACACAGCAGTGGATGTGGGAATGAACAAACAGTTGAACAGAAAACAACATAAAAATTGTCAGAGTCTGAGTCAACAGCTATCTCTCATAACCATCCAGTACTTTTTGGATGAGCAATTCAACTTGAACAGAAAATGTTTGCTATTTATTTGTACCAGTGATGTCTCAAGGTTTCTTAAGTGCTCGGTTTTATTTTCATGTAGGACATCATGTTAAGGCTTGTTTCACCATCAGTCACAGTGCAATTCTGATAATCCACTTGTGGCTATGTGGGCAATATAAAAAGTTTTTGTATGTTTCCATTTTCCACTTCAAACTCCTCAGAGTAAGAGGTCCTAACCTAGATAGAGTGGCACATTTGATCCTAGTTTTGATTTAGGAAAAAATAAAATTCAGCATTGTTCCTTAACCATATCTCTTCTAATATTTGCAAAAGCTATTTTAACAGCAGTGATTATTTGGAACTTAGCAACGTTTTAAGATCCAACAAAACTGAGCAACTCAGTGTTTGTTTAATTATAAATATGAATTTAAGATAAAACATTTTATGCAGCGCAGCGGTTTTGTTGAATTCATCAGTGTCATGTGTCTGAAACAGCATGATTTATAAAACATCACATATAATCCTCTAAACACAGGCGATGGTGACACATGCTTAATTAATCCCTACCACAGTATCAACATGTGTTAGATATGCATGCATGATCTTTGATGTGGTGGCCAAGTGACCCAGGTGTGCATGATGCACAGATGCCTCAGGTCCATGACAGCAGACCAAAGGCAAAACACTGCCTAAATTATTGCAGCCAAGGTGCATGCACATTTAATAGGACGTAATAAGGCACAGTGAACACAAAAACAAAAGTGTGGAAGATCTACAGCTCTTGTCTAGATCCTGATTAATAGATATATCACTTGACTGAACTTGTGTAAGACATTTAAGAAGCAAATTAAATGTAATTCAAGTAATTTCAAGCAGTTAAGCTATTTTTTATTCCGTACTTGTGTGCTTGTCTGTTGTTGCACAAAGTGATGATATTGTCTGGTCTTTACTGACACAAATTGTAAAATAAACAGATAATTTATTTCACCTTATGGTTCTAAGTGTGTGTTAAACTTCAATGTCATTCACCCTCAAAGTGAAACTTATAAAACTTTATTTATTTATTTATTTATTTTGCCATGTATAGCATGCTAAAGTGATTGAATTACAGGTACAGTATAGGTGTTTCAATGTCAGTAGGCTTTATAAACAACAGTTTAACAAAAAAAAATCAAGTTGAATTGTCCCTAAAATAATACCCTTCACATCTTACCTTCCTTCTTCTCATGTTTTAGTAAGAGTGGTCATTATTTGAGTATCGTCTCTAGATAACCTGGCAATGTCAAAAATTAAGCTATAATACCTTGTATGGACAAAAAAAAAAAACCTGTAGGCTGATTTGACGCTGAAAATTATGAGGCTAAAAGTCAAACTCACAATTCAACCAAAATGCTGCATGAAACTTACCTTCATATATATTTCATTATGACTTCAGCGTTATGTCCATTGCGATAATATATGTTTAAATAGCAATTAAACAGCGTTTGTTCTTCGTAGCAGCGTTAACTTCCCGTACAGTTGTTCAGTTCAGTAGGTGACAGTGGCGTGTTGCGGCAGGTATTCACCAGCTGTAGCTTGTTAGCCAATTAACCAAGCTAGCTAAGGGAAACAATTTCGGGAGTTAGCCAAATCGCTAAATTAACCTACAGTAACCTTCAACTGAACTCTGCTGGCGCTGCGTGTGACGTTATATTCAGATTACATGCACTACAGTCTCCCTCTCGAGCTCTATCACGTTATACTTTTAGCTAAATTAAGCTAGGTAGCCCAGTTTGCAACTGCGTCATTTCACTGCGTGATACCCCAAACATATCTACTGTGCTGGCAAGGTACTGTAGCAGCAGCTGCTATCTTCCTAATTAAACATTTAGCTAAGAATGTCACCTGAATATTTTAAGTTTTCCACCTCTGAATCAGGGTCGGCTGAGGAGTAGCTTGTCCTTTCAGTCTGTGAAACTAGGCCGAGTTAAAAAAAAAAGAGAAAAAAAGGCTATCAAGGGTCTTATTTGGTGCTTCAGATATCTCCAGCCACTGTCACCATGATTTAGCTTGGTACAGTAGTTTGTAATACTTGAGATTAATTAATCCTCCTGGATCGGTTAAAATCAGGGATGGATTTTCCTTTGGTGTGCCTGTTTTAATTGACACCACAGTCTACAAGTGCTGTTTTCAATTTCAAAATAAAAATCTGTAATTATCCTCTATTATCAGAGGGTCCCACCATACCAAAGTTTAAAATTGCTAGTCTTAGTCATATATAATCTTAGTTTAAATGACAATATCATCACTAATGGCTTTACTGATCATAAAAATAAAAATCAACCAAAAATAATTATACTGCTTTTTGACATCCTTGTCATAATAGTATAACCCACTCAAGCTATTGTCAAGTTATCTTGATTTGAGGTAACGGCACACAGAATCACCATGTTTGGAGATGTTTATTAAAGTACTATAATTAGTAGTGCGGCAAATAAAACCGGTGATTGACTAATAACCAATGTACTAAAATGATGTCGGAAACAAATAATATAGTTTTGAGTAATGAGCCTTGTCTTATTAGGACTAGCTTTCAGCAGCAGCTTTACCAGGTTCAGCTATTAGATCCATTTAACATGCTTGCCACCCACATACTGGCAGCACTCACATACACACTGCTAATTATAAAACAGGTGTCCACTGTCCATTTGTTGCCAGTCACCACTGGTTGATTCATCTCTGCGTGGACGTGACTGTGTGTGCGTGCCTGCTATAGATCCCTGATTTACAGATTCTAATAAAGGACAGTGTTGTTCACCTTACTTTTAGCTCATCCTGAAAATTTTCCCTCCCAAGTGCCACTTTAATTTTCACTTTATGTTCCCACATGCACTCTCTCACTGCATGTGTATCCCACTCTTTACAATCTATTACATCCCTCCCTTTTTATCTCCCGGAGTTAGGAGAGGCCCCAGTGTTTCACTTAATCCTTAAGTACCACATTGGAGGTGGGGGAAAAAAATGCAAAAAACACCCGTGTGGGAAAGATGAATTGGACCAAAAAGGGGAGAGGACTTTAATATATGCATGATTTCACTCCTCTCTGTGAGATTGTCACGGTGGGATATCAGCTAAACGATGGGACACATGTTCATGCAAATAGCCCCTTCGCTGACCGCAAATTGAGTTGGACGGCAGCCATCTTGGTTCAGAGGCGCACTGCGGGGAAGGGGAGGTTGATAGAGGGTATGATGGCTGGAAGGAGGGTGAGGGATGTCTACAAACTGGGAGGGATTTCTTGACGCATTCCAAATCGCGATCATCTGGCGATCATCCAGGCTAAGAGAAAACAAAATGGATACCTTCAGAAAACACACAGAAACTGGCTTGACATGCGAAGGGAGATTAAATATTGCAATGTGATATGGGCTGTGGCAATCCGAGGCGTGCAGCCGGTATTGTGAAAAAGCCAGCTGGGGGATTGCCTGTTATCGGAGAAGAGATGCGAGATATGATTGCAACTGAGCAATACAAAAAGAATGGATTTGCAGCGCAGGTGTCTCAAGTGAGCGGTAAATTGATGGAGGGAGGATGAAAGAGAGTGAGACAGAAGGAGAGAGAAGTTAAAAGAAGTAGCATATTTATGGAAAATCATTGGCTATATCCTACCGCATGGAAAGCTGAGGGCCTCTGAGGAGAAGAATTGGCATATATGCGCATGGCTGCATCCACACTTCGCAGTGTATGCTGTATGTGTGCGTAAGGGTTTGCATAAGTGCATGAGTGCGTGTGCACGGACAGAGCAGGGGTCTATTAAGAGGGCTTTCCACCTGACTGGCCTCAGCATCTTCTCAATGAAGAACCTCTGCTTCCAATTATCCCACCACTACCCATCTGTACCAGAGAGGGAGAGCGACACACTGAGAGCGTATGTGCAGAAAGATGACTGCAAAGGGAAAGTCGAGAAGATATTGTAATGAGGAGATGGCAGCGTTGAGGAGCAGCTTGAGGGAGGGCAGGATATGAAAAGCAGGGAGGTGAGAGAAACATCATCAGTATGTGGGAATGTAAAAAAAGAACCCCAACCATGAGCTTGAGTTGAGTGAGGATGAGTCACGGCTCTGAAGCTATTCAGGGAATCATGCTCACACACACGCACACACACGACCGCACACAAGCAGTTTTATTCATTTGAACATTTGCGTGTAAGGGTGTGTGTGTTTGTGAAATATATGCGTGTTTACAGCTGTAAACAGACAGAGACTAAATCAGGTCACTCGTCCTTTAATCTTATTCACTCAGTCAATGTGTGTGTGTGTGTTCTCAGGGTGGAAGGTAAGCACAGTGCTGATACAGCTGATTTTCCCCCCAGAAGGAGGGAAGAGAACGAGTGGAGGGAGGGGGAAAAAGAAAAGAAAAATAGATACAGCAGCAAGATTTTGATGGCTGAGTAGAGGGGAGACATTAGCCAATAAATGATGTGTGGTAAGAGAGAGACAGGGAGTGGAGGGAGATGAAGTGCAGAGTGAAGAACCATGTGTGTGTTTTTATGTGTGTTTGTGTGAGTGTGTACTCTCTCTATATGGGACCCTGTGCAGCTATAACTTGTCAGTGGTCAAGGCCAGAGGCTGATGCGTCTGTTGTGCTCTGTAAGCTCCAACTCTCCACTGACTGCCTATCACAAAAAACGGCGATGCTTAGATTCAGCGGCCCGACATTGCAACACACACACACACACACACACACAAACACACTGTATGGATTTGGCAAAAGGAAAATATTCTTCCATTGCTAAATTAGACTTCAGTGTGTGTGTGTGCGTGTGTGTGTGTGTTTGTGTGTGTATCAGTGTATGACTCATCACTGTTTCTGCTTAACAGTGAAAGAAGCTGACCGAGGAGCCTAGTGGAGGTTAAAATGTCACCCTGTTCCCACACAAACGATTTGATTCCTCCGACTAATAGGAAGACTTTCACAAGCAATTACACTGTATTTCTATCAGCCGTCTTATCCTTTTCCTTTGGCTAAGCTGTAATGTACCGCGTCACTTTGCCCAAGGGCGTGATCTGGCCTTGATAGAGTTTTATGGCTAGCCTTCAGCTCTCTCGATTTCAATTTGGATTCCTCTTATTTAATCTGCAATCCTGCGAACGTGTAACCAATAATCAGGGTGGTAAGTAGCTCTGCAGGAGAGGAAGACGTTACAACCTCTGACATGCTTATAACATTAAAAGTGTGCGTAATAATGAGCCACTTTTTTTCATTTCCTCTGCTAGTTTTGGCTCTTCCCTCTCCATCTCCATCATATTAGTCCAGAACCCATGCAGCTCCACACAACAAAAGGTGAACATCGCTGGAGGCGGCTACAATTTGTAAATCTCATACGCAGCTTCCCACAGATCCCTCAGCCCATCAATATTTCAAACAAGACTGACATCTTTTTGAATAGAGCAGGCTAATTCCTTCCGTCTGTCTTAATATTCATCCGCGCGTGACATCTAAAGGTATTTGCGCATCGCGGGCTGAACAGCAAGGGTGGGGGAGTCTCTCAGATGTCTCTGACGCCGAATGCTGATGGCGAGATAATCAACCGCAGTCAGCGCCAACTGAGAGACAAACCGCAGTGAAGTCATTAACAAACCAGTGTCTCTAGAGAAAGAAGAAGGGGAGGTGGGGGGAGTCGGTGAGGGAGAGAGGCTGATACATGATGAAAAAGCAGAGTGGGAAGGAAGGTGAGAGGAGGAAGAAGAAGGTAGGAGTGGGTGGAGAAAAATATTTGCAGTGACTTGAGGAGATTTGAACAGATGAAATACACCGGAGAAAATAGGAACAGCTGAATAGAAGTGTGTGCATGTGTGTGTGTGTGGGTGGGGTTCGAAAAAGAGACAAAATATGAAAACTTAAAACAGCAAATGATGGGACGTGAACTCCTGAGCGGAGAGACAAACACGGGTGAGCGAGAGAGAGAACCAATGCAAACGGTGAAAACAAGTGAATCATTTAGAGTGTCAGGACAGTGATGGAGAGCCTTACTCATCAACTGTGTTCATTTTTGCGGCCGTAAAAAGACACGGGTGGCAACACAGGACTGATTGGTTGTCATTTGCCGTGCAGAACTGCTATAGTCATCGGCAGCTAAATTAAAGGATGCGTGCGTGTAAATGAGTGGAGGAGTTTTGGAAGAGTGCGCCAGTGGCTTTACCGGAGATAAATGCTCCATCGTCTTAAATTATATCTGTTTCTTGAATCTAATTACACCTCAGGGTTGGAGTAAGTACTGTATGGAGTTATGGCTCACACACACACACACACACACAACTTTACTCCCCCTGGAGTGTCTGCCGGTCAGTGAGTGAGTGAGTGATGTGACTGGTTTATCTCCAAGCGATCTGCACTCCATTAACAGTGTATTACATTGCCCTGATGCTATCTGCATCTGCTCAACACCACGGATACCTGTGAGGCAGCACAGAAGTCTGCACAATCCCCTTTGCAAGTCTATGCATAGTGCTTAGATAGTTATCTAAATACTTCAATCCTTCACAACATGTCGTTTTGCTGACAGATGTGCGTTTATGGACCTGATAGATTTCATTAAAAGCTCCATAATTAGAAGCCTCATGGACAACACGAAGACTCTGCCAGCGGAGGTAAGGAAGTAAAAAGAGAGCTGCATTCTTTGTTCATTCGTTCCGCCCTTTGTGGAGACGTAAGTCAATTACACTTACAGCAAACAAATCAAGGCTGACAAATGAAACAAGGTGACGTCCACACGTCCACTGTGTTTCCCTCTGCTCCGCACAAATCGCTTTGCAATAATCCTCAGGCAGAAAACAATTAGGGATAAAATAAAACTAATTCAATGTTGTGCCACTCTCTTGCCCCTAGGAATGTGACAAAGCTAAGTGGTAGCCACGAGAAATGTTGCTGTTTACGTGCCTGCACCTGTGTGTGTGTGTGTGTGTGTGTGTGTGTGTGTGTGTGTGTGTGTGTGTGTGTGCGACGAGTAAATGGAACAATTATGACACACATGGGTGAAGTAAATGATCAAGGACAGAGAGGACAGACATAAGAGACACAACTGAAATCCCACACAAATGAACACAAACATTATACAGCCATCAGCATTTTTCATAATTAGTTAAATATCTGTCTTGTATTGTAAGAAGCCATTATAAGGTGCTGTTTTATACTGTCTATTATCTGTTTTCTGAGAAATATTTATCAAAGTTCAAAGTTCAAAGTTCAAAGTCGACTTTATTGTCAAAACTGCAATATGTACAAGACATACAGAGAATTGAAATTGTGTTTCCCTCTGTCCAGACAGAAATAAGAAATATAAGAATATAAAATAAAATAGAAATATAGATCTAAAAATAAAAATAAAAATAAAATATGTACAGCTATCACAGGTTAGAGGGTGTTTGAAAGCAGCTTTTAATGTGCTGCACAAATGAATATTGATTGTCATTGTGCTACTGTTGTTAGCTGTATTAGGAATCGCAGTTGTTGTGTAAAGACTCATTTCCATGCAAACAAAAAAAAAAACAAGAGCAACAGTAGTAGCATGAAGGTCCAGTCATGCCCAGATAAACAGGTTACATAACACACAATAATGTGCTGATGAGTCAGACTAACAAGCGTCAAGATATTGATGCATTGAAAGACAGAATTGGCTAAGTGTGGTGGTGCGAGGACTGCAGCAAGATGAGAATGGAAAACAAACCAAACACTAATGTGCACTTGTGTCACGAGGTAGCCAAGAGCAATGTTTCCTTTCCCGGAATCTCTCAGATTTAAAGGTTATGTTATTTAATCAAACCCAGCCGCATGTCACTTAGTATAGCACACACCCAATCCCTCTTTCACCAGGCTTTTCCTTCTTAACTGTATCTTTCTCCCTCTCACTGTGACTTATCTTCCCCATCTGTCTCATTCTATACGACTGTATATGGCCAAAAGTATGTGGACACCACTGTCCGCATGCATTTTTGTTGCCATTTTTCCGTTGCAATTTTTTCTCCATTGCTATTTCCGATGGTTCAGCTAGGTGCCTATAGCTAAAGGATAGGTTCACCAAAAAAATGAAAATCCAGTCATTATCTACACACCATCATGCCGATGGAAATGCCGCAGGTGATGTTTCATGGTCTACACAACATTTCTGGAGCTTCACAGCAAAACAGCATTTCGGCATTCTCCTAAACAACTGAAATAGATGGGGACAGGGAAAAACAAGTCCCCATACAGCTCATCCAGAGTATCCCAAGTCTCCTGAAGCCCTGAAAACCCAAATTGATTTGAAAAAATAATATTTACACATTCGATGCATGGTGAAGCTTATGCATCCACTTTGGACAGAGTGCCACTATCGCTTCTGAATAAATAGCTACAGAGAAGATTTGGGCATTTAAAAGGGTGCAACAGTGTCTTTTCAAACCAATCTAGTATCTCAGGGCTTCAGAGACATGGATGACGCTGGACTAGCTGTATGGAGCCGTTTTTCGTAGTCCCCATCTACTTCAGTTGTTTAGGAGAATGCTGTAATGCTGTTGTGCTGTGAAGCTCTTTCTATCAGCATGTTGATGAGTAGAATTTTCATTTTTAAGGTGAACGTCAAAGATAATGTAAACAATCTAAATCCTGCCAACAGCGCTCTGATTCCCACCAACGGGGAAACCACCAGACCTGTTTGAACCCCTGAATAAATTTGAGATGTGGGCAGCGATTCTAGGACCATGGGCTAGTTTTTCATGCTTAGTTCCAAAAAAAAAAGAAAACCTTTCGACAGTATACAATGATGTTTTAGACAGTTGTTGACTTTAACTTTGTGGCAACAGTTCCTGTTTCAACATCACAGTAGTAGACCCCAGGTCGGCGCACAATTGGTTCTCTGAGTTTGCTTTGAGATCCTAGACCTTCATCTCATCCACACACCTTTGGAATGACATTGGTACCTGACCTCACTAATGCTCTTGTGACTGAATGAGAGCAAATCCCTGCAGCCTGAGTGTAAAATCTCTTGTGAAACATCTTTCCGGAGCAGTGTATGGTACTATAACAGCATATTAAAGCCTATTGTTTGTGGAATGAGATTTCCAGCAGTCACATATGGGAGTAACAACCAGTTATCCACATACTTTTGGTCATGTAGTGTGTAATTCATCGATTGTTCATGTATCGACTCCAAGAAGAAGTAGCATGTTTGCTTGTACAGTGTGTGCACTGAGCAGACCTGCACTACAAGGAGTTGAATCTAAGCCGTCGAGGGTTCTTCAAAAGAGTTTGCATCAGGCTCTGAATCTCTATTCAACATTTTATCTTTTGCTCCTCTATCTCTCCCTCCCTCTCGCTCTCGCTGTGATCTTCAGTTTCTCCCTCGCTCTGCAGAGGGATGCCACTAATAAACTCCAAAACAAGGTTGGGCAGTAGATCTGATTAGCCAGCAGGGCTAACAGGGACACAGTGACCGATGGAGCGCCCAACCAATGCTATTTACTCTCTACCCGTCGCTCTTCTTTCATTCCCGTGGCAAAGATGATCAAAGAGCAGCAGAGGGAGGAAGACAGCAGGGGAAAAGAGAGAGGAGGAAAGGGAGGAGAGGGGCAGTGGTGTGTGTGTGTGTGTGTGTGTGTGTGTGTGTGTGTGTGTGTGTGTGTGTGTGTGTGTGTGTGTGTGTGTGTGTGTGTGTGTTAGTGAAGTACAGCACTGGTACTGATGTAGAATTAGCTGCAGGCTCTCAGACGTTCCGAGTTACTTATATGACATTGGACTTGCTTCCGTATGCGGTCAATGGTCTCTCCTTAAGCCCCTCTCTGCTTGTAGATCCCAACATTAATGCCCCAAAAATGAGGTGTTTTTTGGCATGGAGAACGGATACATCTGTTCTATTTTAGTCCATCTCTGTGACACTGCATGTATATCTATCAACTGATTCCTTTACGATGAAATCGATGGCAGTATGTTTACAGGAGATTACGGGGCGCTAACCTTCACCTTTCCAATAACTAAATAATCACAAGTGCAACTGGTCACATGCAACAAGCGTCTAATTACATGCCAGGCAAATCCTTTTGACACGGCACGCCTTGTGTCTACGTATTTGCATGCGCGCGAGTGCCCGCGCACAATATGTGTGCTTTATCCATTATCACGTTTCACAAGGTGTTTGGATAACTAATTAGACTGCTATGCTCTGTGTCTCCAAGGGATGAACGAGAAAAAACAAAGGGAAAGGGTGAAATCAAGGAAGAAAAACGTGACTGCAGCAACACTGAGGGGAAAGAAAACAAAAAAAAAAAAAATCCAGTAGAATCAACACAGAATGGAAAAATATGCCGGGGATTTGCCTAAGCCAGGAAACAAATGGTGCACAAGGAGAACGTCTGTGCTTCACGGTCCCATAGATTACAGCTAAAGGGAATGTATTTCTTCTGTTTTTGGCGTGTGGTTACAGGGGGGAAAATACCAAAGGGTCCATGCCACCATATTGTTTTTGTTGGCTGTCCTTCTGTTGTTTGGTTTTTGGTTTGTGTCTCTGTTCTGCCATGTGAGTTTGTGGCCACACAAAGAACCACATTTTTCTGAAAATTGGTACTTTGACTGAGATCAATAACAACATACGTCCAAATGTGGATTTGCATTTTGGAAAGTAACTCTTGAACCTTTTGAAACATCAACAAAGCTTTTTTTTTATGTCAAGACCAACTTGCAATAGTGAAATGTATGAAAGTACATTAACTCAAGTATGTTTGAGGCACTTGTACTATACTTAAGTATTTAAATTTTTTGCTACTTTATTCTTCTACTCCACTATATCTCAGTGGTAAATGTACTTTTTCAGATTACGAATACAGGATATAAATCAGCTAATAAATTATGAAATTGTATTATAATAGATTAAATCTAAACACATCATGTGGTTCAAATTACCTCCACGTCTACCAGCATTAAAGTGACGAACATAATACATCTATAATTACAGTCCAACAATATGATATATATAGTATAATTGGTGTCTCTGTCTCAGCCACTCCACCCTGTTTTCTCTTGTTTCTGCACTACTGTATGTAACTTCAGAGAGAGGGTCGGATCACAGCGTTACATACATGTTTACTTCAACATACAAGTTTTCAACACCTACATTATGTCAGACCTGGGATTTGTATTTACGACAGTGGTGTTGCACTCAGAAACTGTGGGGGGCGCCAAATCGCGCAAAATGCTAATTTCTACATAAAGATGCTTTAAGTAAAAGTACTTCTGTCAAATATATTGTCGGCTGTTTTCTTCTACAAAGTTTACATGTGTAAAGATATGCTTTTAGGATTTTTCTATTGTGAGTATAAAAAGAGAATTTGAAAGATTAGAAAAACATTGAATTTGTGAAAACTGTGGTTTAAGTTTAAAAAACAATGAATGTTTCATTTATCCCAATCGCAATACAGCATTCACACTTGACATGTTATCCCAGATTGGCAGGTTAAAATCCAAAGATGAGAAGGGAATATTCAAGTCCATGCCCTGATGACTGTTATAACATTGCTTACATGTCCCAGACAGCTAGTAGCTTATTGATTGGTTTCTCACAGTGATGACTGAATAGCTTTAATATTCCTGCAGTTTCGCTGGCAGACATAGATCATTTATTTCACCCTATTTGCCTGTGACATATTTGGCAGTGAATGCACAAACAGGAGGAGGTCTGCAGGTTCTTCCTCCAGTCGTGACTGAAATTGCTCAGCAGGTAGAGAAGTCATCATCATACCCTCGCGCTACGAGCTTGGCTTGATGTGTTTTTGTTTTTCTCCTGGAATCACTGCTTGCAGGCATATTTATGTTAAATTTGGATGTTTTCTTACGGAGGAAAACACTATTTGAAGGAGCCAAGTCACTACCATGCCCTGCATGAGGCTGTCTCCAGGAACTCAGGCAAAGAAACAAATATAATCTGTTTCCAATATTGGACCAACAGATATTTGAGTTACATTTCCAAGCAAGAAATGATTAACAGCAAACGTGACAACAAAACGATAGAACGTTTTACATTATTTGGATGAAGGGACATCGAAATGAAAGAGCACTTTACAGCTTATCACTGTCATGTTTACAAACACTTAAGGCTGCAGAGATGTTTATGAATGTTTGGAAAGTGCTTGAGTGCATGAATATGATATGTGTACATCAACATTTTTATATGCTTCAGAGGCAGTATTAAGTATTAACAGCACAAGCATATTTCCTATGACTTGAGTTTGACACTTTGAATATCAAATGCTGAACAACGAATCACTGCAATAAACACAGAAGCAAAAGTAGCTTTTTTTTTCATCAGATAAACTGATGAACTGTAGATTAGTGGTGCCTCCGTTTAGAGCAATGGTAAATTACTTTTTGGCATTTTAATCTATGGAGAGACAAGCCACATATACATACAGCAATATGACATAGCGACTGTTACTCCATGGGCGAGGAAGATTATTGTGTATTTTAATTCTAAACAGTCACCAGATTTTGCTTCCACCACCTTCTTTATCCAAAATGTGAAATATTGGCACAACAGACACGGTTCTCATTTCAGAATTTTCCCTCTTCCACGAAAATTACAGATTGTCAAGTCATTGTATCATCATTGTTGTAAATTATAAACACCACTT
Organism: Pagrus major; assembly: GCF_040436345.1. Classification (NCBI taxonomy): domain Eukaryota; kingdom Metazoa; phylum Chordata; class Actinopteri; order Spariformes; family Sparidae; genus Pagrus; species Pagrus major. The sequence goes on from NC_133217.1 coordinate 13,744,589, forward strand.
TATTATAGCTCATCATTTCAAAATTACTGGAAACAAAGAGAAGTCTTGCAAGCAGTGAAAAACATCAATGACAAGCCTGCTTCCAGTCTGCTCTTCCCCCTTTGGCTGTGATAAATCCAGACAACATGCTGTACATGTTTCAGCTGCTGCACATGCGCACTCACGAGTTACACAGTGCCTTAGGTATTGTAATTTGGAAATTGTGACTGACATGATTTGCATAAGTTGTCATGCAAATCAACAAAATGAATTCTCCGCAGAGAGAAAAGCATTAAATCCACCTCCCACCATCCCTTTGTTAGGTGGTGTTTATCAATTTACAAATTCAATGTGTGCCTTTGTTTAACATATATCCAAACATGTCATATCGTCGGGAAATATATGACAAATTATTGTTTGGATTCATCATAATGTCTTATTGTGGGGCTATTACTTTGCACATTGATGTTTCCTGTTCATATGAGCAGGATTCAGAATAAAAATGTCAAACTTTAGCTGTATAAAGTTGCTGCAGGTTTAATTGTATGACCTGTAGCTCCCCAAAATTTCTCAATAAGACATCATTGGCTACAGAAGGGTAGTTTAAACCTTTTCATTAACCTTTGAAAATAAAAATTGTCCCATGTAAACAATATAACCTGATTATTTTTCCATCCATCCATCCATCATCAGGACATGGAGCTGATCAAACATGGCAAAGGGGATCAAATATCCAACGAGGAAGATGAATGCATGACATAACATCTCTTTTGTTGTGTTTATTCCATCCCATGCAAACAGTTAACCAGATTTCTTCAGTCATATTGTCTATGTAAACATAGCTACTGACTCAGTATATTGGATCTGGCCAAGTCTAATTTTGGAAATATTTCACATGTGGGCAGCAATCCTGAGCCTCTGCTGCTGTTCTAACCATATCTATCTATCTATCAACACTTTCTAACAAAATCAGTCCTTGGTAATCCAAGCAGCAGTACATCACATCTAGTGTTTGAAAAAATACCCAAAAGTCATACTTAAAAGTAAAGATATAAAGATGGATAAACACTCAAGTAAAGCACAAGTACCTCAAAGCTGTACTTAAGTACAGTACTTGAGTAAATGTACTAATTTATAATCCATCACTGATCACATCAGGATGTTTTTACCAGTTTCTTGCACCGAACTGCTGTGATACCAGTATATTATTTGACTTACAGTAATTCCAAGTTTCTCATTTTAACATAATACGCACACACAATCTCCTTATAGTCAAGAATTAAAGGCGCAATATGTAGTTTTGGAGGATAGATTCGAATCAGAAGAGAAAGATCTTTATTGAAACTCTCTTTGTTTTCATGACAATAAATTGAATACACAAACTGACCTTTAAGGACAACACAATTTCATACTGTTTTACTTTGTAGCTAGGAAGGTGGCAGGGTCTGGGAAATACAAACAATATATTTTTGCAGACCTTATTTTCCTCTGAGAACAGCTTGTTTATTCAGTTATGGACAAAATAAATATTTCTGAGCTTGTATTATTACCTCATTAGTATTGTAAATAGTACATTTCTGAGTTTGAATTTCTTTTCCAAAACTACGTAGCTCAACTTTAAGGTTCTTATTGACATTTTATGAACTCAAGGCTAAAACTATAGTCATGTGATTTATTTGTGGAGAACACATAGCTAAAATGTGAGTTGGTCACACTGCACGGGCAAATTATACCTCTATTCTTAGTGATCTTGTTGTCATCTCCGAAGGTTCAAAAACATTTGGTGCCTTCCTCCGTCTCAAAGGAGCGTGCGGCACAAGCACACAAGGGCTGACAAACGACACATCTTTTTGAAGGGTGCACTGCATATCTAATCTTTTATCTCTGCGGGAAAACATTTCATCTCATGCCGCTGCTGAAGTGTATCCTGTTAAGAACATTGATAGGCCCGGGGATGGGAGATTGTCAATAGCAGTACGCACAATGAGTGATACACAGGATGCAGGATATAAATTCACAGCCATCTAGTTGATTATTTCTCTAATCTGGGGTTACAGGGCCTAATAATTCTGCCTCACAGGTGAGCACATGTCATAAATCTCCACATCGTTTCACTTTTTCCCAGCACGAGATGATGAAAAACAAACTATCACTCTTCCCCCTGTTTTTAGCGGACTGTCGTTAAAGCTGGCGTTGATAAGTGGCAGTCTCTCCATTAACAGCACAGGACTCAAAGGAACCATAAATCCTACAGCGTGCGTGTGTATGCGTGTTTGCTTGCGTCAATGTGTCTGCTCGCACATGTCGGGTGGAGCGTATGAAAAAAAATAAAAAATCTACATATGGCGCATGTAACTGTATGTGTTGTGTGGATGCTGGTGAATAAGGTGCTCAATCATGACCACAAACCACAAACAAATAAAACCCTGCAGCCTTGAAGCCATATTCCTCCCACATACACACTCAATCAAACACTCCTCCTTCATTTCGATACTCATCGCATTGACGCACATGTAGCTCGGGATGAGCGGACAAAGAAGAAACATGTGTATACAAACACGCATTGAACACGTGTCCGCCGCAGCCTTCACGTACTGGAGTCATTTTCCAAAGTATAGGTCGTGAGAGATTGATGGCAGAGGCCTTCACAGAAGAAGAATTATCGCCGTGGCAGGAAGTGCCGTTGTATGTCGCCCACTCTCACCGTGACCCGCAGACATTGACTCTTTACAAGCTTGACTCAAGCACTGAACTCATTCTCACGTATGTATGACACTGGGGTGCACACTTACACACCTGATGCAGGGAGGGGAGGAGGAGAGTGAATTTTCACAGACCCATGCTAGCATTCCATTACGGTGTCTCTGTAGGTGACTTAACTTAAAAGTGATAAAATGAGAAATTATTGCTGCTGTGGAGCTCAATACAAGTGTTTCAGAACGTTAAATAATACACAATTGTCTCCTTTTATGTAAGCAGCTGGTATCATTTAAAAGAAATATGATAGAAAAATAATGCTGTGGATCACCAGTGTAATAAAAACCTGTTACATTTTTGTACAACTGCAGATATATCAAAGAATATTGCACTCAATGATCTGCGTATGCATATATGATTTTGGTGCGCAGCTGCAACCAACAATATTTAACATTATTGATAAATCAGAAGGTTTTTAAATAATCTTTCACCAGATATAATAAATGCTTTTAGATTAACAATAGATTCAATGCAACAGGTAGCTCTGAAACTGCCTGTACGCCCGGCACCAAACAGCTAAGCTATCAAAGTTATAAACTAGCTGGTGAACATATAGTGGAGCATTTAGCAGCTTTATTTTTCACTCAGGAAATGGTAGGGAGAGGAAAAAAAACTACTTGGAGATTTAATTACAGACTTACATTCATTAGGTAGACATAAACACAAATGGCTCTAAGTAAAGGCAAATGTTTTTCCATATCTGCTGGAAAAAAGGCAACTGCTTGCTAACAGGCTTGTCATATCAACTTATCCCTTTGAACTGAACAATAGAAATGGTCCACCAGTGCCTTCATAGACATTTTTGCTTATTGTGATGTCATTTCTTGCAGCATATCTTCATATGCGTCATATCCTGTCACGGTTTGGGTTTTTTGGTGTATTTATTTCCTGGTTTATGTTGGTATATACATCCTAGTGTGTCATGTTTTACTTTCTACTTCCTATCATTGTCTGTTTTCCCACTTTTTTGGTTACCCTATGTATTAGTCTTCTCTCTCTTATGTATCTAAGTTCTTGTCTTTCCCTCTCTCTTTGTCAGTCTGTCTATTTTGTCCACGGTGTCTCTGTGGATTCCTGCCTGTGTTCCCCCAGCTTCTGGTTTGTACTTCTTTTGTTTTTTTGTATCTCTCTTTGCCGCAGCCTCTCTTTGACAGTTTTGTTGCTTGCAATTTGAACTTTGGATTCTGGGCAACAGCTTTGTTATTAAAGCTCGCTTTTTGTTTTCAACCTGCCTGCCATTGTGTGTCTTGTGTTTGGGTCCTCATCAACTGTGGCATATACTTAAAATCCATACAACCTAAGATAAAAGGTCATGTAAGTCACTTAACCATAATAATCAACAAGACATTTTTCAAATCTAATTTTACCAAATGCACAAAACATATTGATCCAACACAATTTTGAATGTAGAATCATGAACAAAATATTTCTTAATCCTTCATATGTTGTTCAAACTATGGACATGTTTCAGTTTTTGAGATATTCTCATTTTAATGAGCAGATAGCAAAAGTGTTTTAATAGTTTGATCTGCAACTCCCCCAGTGCCTACATTCTATTTTTGCTTGTTTTCTAGATTATCTAAGAATGCTTCATATCCCTAAAAGCTGTACAACCTAAGCTAAAGGCTGTGTTAGTCAATAAAACACAATGCCTGATAAAATTATTTCAACTGTTTCATAAAAAGCTTCTCTACTCCTCTACTTCACTTTGCCACCACACGTTGTAACCATGACTTGCCTCGCATTAAACGCAGCAAATTCATTACAAGCCTACTGTACAACATGCTGGAGCATTGGAGCCAAACACATAAGCCTTACCTTTCCACTGCAAAAGGAATGATTATGGCTTTAGTTTTAGATTTATTTCAACGGGATCATGCAAACAACAACTTCCATGGTCTGTTGTCATATATATAGGTTTAAAAGCTGAATATGTCAGCTTACACACGGACAAAGAGATTAGTTAATGCAGGTTCATGTAATAAGTTAGGCTCTAAAATGTTCGAATTTCCTGACTCGAGTTGCTTTTTGGTTTGTCAAAGTAACATTTTCTAATCCAGAAATAATTGATTTACATATAAAAGAGGGAAAATATGCAAATCGTCACATTTGGGAAACTGTCTGGCATTTTCACTTCAGTTTCTCAAGCAATCAAAATTGTTTTCAATTAACTTTCTGACAACCAATTAGTCAATTAATTGATTATCATCTAAGCCGTGTTTCTGTCTGGGTATTTTGTCGCTTAAAGGATCTGCATCTGACCGTTCAGACAATCTTCCAAACATTTGGCAGTATTCCTTTTACAGTCTGCTTTCGTGGTCTGTTTTTAGATAGAAAATACACGCTCACATAAAAACTTTGAACTACAAGCTGAAGCAATATGAAAGCGCCTATAATATTTTTTTTCCTCTCATGCATATACAGCAAAAGCACTTGTGCTCTCTCGAGTGCCTGCCAAAAAGCAGAAACATCTCTAAAAACCTGACGCGTCTGAGAAATTACAGGGCAAACAGTTTTCCAGCCCACTGCCATTTACTCTGTGCTTAAAAACGTGTGTGTCTGAGAGTGTGTGTTTGTGAGTGTGGTGTTTATTTTATCTGTATTCCAATAAACCTTGATTTTGTTGACACTGAATCAGCTTGCTGGGATGGGCTGTACACACACACCAGATCCCGCTCTGTAAGCACAGTCTGAGCACACACACACATCCACACACAAACTCATGTCGTGACACCCCAACCTCACAGCACCGAGGGCCGACTGTAGTGTTAATGCCACTCCCAGCACCATGCACTAGTGCTCCTTATTTAGGTCCTATCGAGCCCGCAGGCTGAAAATCTGTCCCTTCCACGCCTCCTTCTCCTCCCTCCCTCTCTCTCTCTTTCTCCCTCTCACTTCCCCGCCTCTGTCAGACTGCCAGACTTAAGTCCCTCCGTTCCATCACTCCATCACTGAGAGGAAGGCATGTGGAGAGCGATGCATTCACACTCCCCAATAGCTTTTTCCCCTCTGCCGAAATGTACTCAGTTTTCCCCAATTGGCAGTTACAAGGTGAAATGTGACACAAAAGTGAAAAAAAGATTGCCTTTTACAAGTTAGAAATGTATGCTGTCGTATAGAGTGACAGTGAATGAGCTGGTAGAGGTTCAGTTCTTGCTTGAGGTCAAGTTGGCTGATGCTTCAGTCATGGGGAGGTCTCTGTGACTACTGTGCTCCAATACCACAGGCTGTGTTTAACCCAGGACACTAGGGTTACTGTTGTCCGGGACAAAGTACCATAATATTAATTTTACAGCAGATAAATGACCAGATAATCACTGAACTGGTCATTTGTCTGAATTATTAAAAATGTAATTAGCCATTGCTAGCACTGACAATTTTGACAGGACAGACAGGGGGGAAATTAAAGAACAATTGCAACTGCAATTCATGCATACTTTACCAACCTTTTTTTATAATATTCAACAATTGTTTAAATTTATATTCAGGTTGCGCTATTGTTGTGGGGTAATGCAGTTTGGCCATTTGAAAACGGTCTGTTCAACTGATGCATTCAAGCATAAACTATCAGTTAAGGGCTGTGTTGTTCCCTGAGTGAATGAATGTGAATCTCAAGGTCTCTTATTTTGAAAAAAGGTTGCGGTTCAATAACTGACTCACAGAATGAGCACTCAACATTAACATTTTACATAACAGGTTTTATAGTACCAAATGACAGTTGTGTAATGATATGTCACGATTTGTTTTTTTGGTGTAGTTATTTCTTGTTTTATTTTGTAGTTATATCCTCATGAGACTTTCCACTTCCTGTCTTTGTCTCTTTCTTATGTATTTAAGCCCGTGTTTCCCCCTCACTCTTTGTCAGCTCGTTTGTTTTCTGACTCCTGCACCTCCTGTGTTCCTGCGCCTGTTCCCCCGTCCTCGTGTGTCCCCTGTGCTCCCGCTTTGTTCTCCACGGCTTCTTGTTTGTCCTCTATTTTGCATTGCTCTCTATAGTTTTTATGCATTTTGGACTGTTTTGGCTTGATTTTAATAAAGCTCACTTTTAGTTTTTAGCCTGTCTGTGTTTTTATGTTAAGGTTGTATAACCATTACAATACAAGATAATTCACAGAAAAAAAGTTCCTTTTGTCCAAGGACCCTTCTCAAAACATCTATTGTTTTCTTTGGAATTGGATTTTTGGGGGATTTGCTTCCATACACCACAAGAGACAAAGTAAGCGGTGTGCCTGTCACCTTCTACTCACCTAACAGTAAAAGGCAGCAAAACTGTCAAGGAGGACATATCTTAAGCTGATAAATAAGTCATGGCAATTTTATTTTATTATTCTATTTAAATATATGGAAACTAATTGCTTCCTGGTAGATAGGAAAACAATCTATAAAGGAAAATGGTCAGCTGCTAAGTTAACAACCCTCTCCTCAGGGTATATTAACAGTTAACGATTCTGCAAACCATAGATACATCCGAGTTTCTACGTGTAAAAGGCTATGTAACATATTGACTTTTACAAAACATGCCATATCATGGTCACATTAACTGACATTCACATGTGGAGGTGGAGGGGACAGTAGTGGACTTATAGGCAATTAGACCGATCGAGATCGAGTCTGCTTTTCGGCATTCCCAAGTGTGAAACTACTGGATATTTTTGACAAGGGGTCACATTGTTAAAACTTTTTTAAGCATGACATCACTGGGTATTTTTAAGGAGAACTTGGGACAAGTTCCAGCCATGTTTGTGGCAACAGAAGCCAGACATTGTTCACAGGCAGTCGGGCCATCTCCAGCTGTGTTTGTGGAGACCTAAACAGGTATTTTAGGCCAAACCATGATGTTTTCCTAATGCTAACCAGAGCAAAAGCACAGTGTTGTGACAAGAGAGAAAAAGAAAATTTAACCTAAACAAACATTAAGTTGCAATATAAAGAAACGTAAAACTTATCTTTGGTTTTGCAGAAATGTACCTAGCTAACATTAATTCTGGTGATTTTCTGGTGATTCTGGGAATTAATCTCATTTGGTTTCTAAAAGTTGAGCGTTAGATTAGAAGATCAATATTGATCTTGTGTTTTTGAATTACATAAGTAGAGAGATATAATTTGGATGTCTTTAGCCTAGCTTAGCATGACGACTGGAAGCAGGGGAAAACAGCTAGCCTAGGTGTCTAAAGTTAAGAAAAATACAAAGAAACAGAAGAACGACAATCTCTTGCTGGCCGAGAGTGAGACACAGGCCACTCCTTATTTGCAGTAACAATAAAACCAGTGGTACGATGAGCACCTTCATCTGAATGATCACAAAAAGTTTATTAGGTTTAATTTTATATCCAGATTCAAAGAGTGTGTACGGCCCCCCAAAAATGTCCTTAATTTAAACAACAGAAAAACATGCAAATATGTGGAAAGGATCAAACTTTGACATGGACGTTTGAACTACTTCAGTCCAATTTCACCCTGAGGTAAGTTTTCGCTGCAGTTCAACCTCTCCCTGTTCAGAGTAATTGATACCTTCCACAACACTCAGGGTGAAAGATGCACTTAACCACTTAATCACTACCCCATCTCTGGAAATGAATGCTCTGCTTAATTAACAGCGATCAAATATCGACAGCAGCCTGCGCTGGCAATTTGGAGCACGTATCGCTGTATATACCTTTTTGTTTTTTTTGTTTTTTTCCCATTTCAAACACCTGATTTTCTCTCTGCTTCACAGGTGTCAGCTGGGATCAGCCGTTTAATGGAGTGCTGCAGTAACAGACTGACTCATGTATGTATTTCCTAAGGAGGGACTGTGACTCATAAAGCAACTGCTGCAGGAGTACACACACTCGCTAAACACACACCGAGGTGCATATATACTTAGGAACACAAGCACATATATAAAGCTGATGATTTGTAAGCCCGTATTCTCCCGAAAACACCAATTTCCTCTGCTTTGCTGTGACAGCAATGAATAAATTAATGGATAAATAAACAAATCTGAAGAAAAGCGACAGCTTTGAAAAAGAAATCAAAGGTGATCATTTGAACATGGGGAGAGTCAAAACATTCATTTTTGATGACTACTCGAGATTAAAGGAAATATTCCGAGCTCTGAAACCTATGGCGTGGTGTACATGAAAGCCCACTCAAATCCAGTGAACGCAGCATGCACAACACAAAATGGAGAACAGGCAGAAGAGATAAGATGTTAAAAAAATAGGTGAGGAGGAAATGAGGGGAGGTAGGGAGAAATCGGAGGGAGAGGGGCAAGAGAGATGGAAAGAAAATTACTTTTGACACGAGCGGGAGATGAGAGGAGAGGGAGGGCTGAATTATCAAACGTGCATCTTTGTCTGTGTGAGTATGTGCCTATATGAATGTGTGTGTGTGTGTGTGTGTGCGGTGTAGGAGTGTAAATATACATGCCTGTACTGACAGACTGCTGTTGACAGGTGAGAGCTGCTTCCAGCCTATTCCCAGCCCTGCCAAGCTCACTCATAGATAAAGCTCGAGGTCTCACTTTTTACAAAATGCCTTTTACAAAATGAGAGAAGTTCGGGTCAGAGCCAACACGAGCAGAATCTAAAGGAGATCTGTGTTCCCCACAAACTCTTCAAAACTGCCTCTCCGTCTCTTTCATTTTTTTCTGTATTTCTCTCTCTTTTCACAATCCCCCCTTTCCCCTCCTTTTTCTCAAATTCATTTTCTTTCCCCTCACTTATTTTCAAAGCGCTTAGACTGAGAGAGTGGAACGCTCCCCCCCACCCCTCCACCCCCATCCCGCTGGAGCATCAATATACAACAGAGCCCAGAGGTCCAAACAGGAGAAAGGCTGAGGAGAACAGCGCAACACCAATCCATAATGGATTTTCTTCTCTCTTTCATTCGCTTCCTGCAGGGAGATGCAGTGGAGGCACCACTGGCACAGAATGAGAGACGAGGGGAGGGGAGGGGGTGCAGAGGAGAGGTGAGAGAGGGAGAGGGGAGGCCGGCAGAGGCTCAAAACAGTGTCAATAACTAAAGCCCTTAAGAATATTTCTCTCATCTGTCTCCGGGGGGCTTGCATAACATATGCTTTAAACTATTTGCAAGGCCAAAGCTCATAGCAGGAGGTGACAGGAATTTAAAGCAGCTTTGGTGTGGCTTCCACTGATCAGATTCAGAAATTGTCGCTAATTAAGTTAGCCTGTAAGTGAAGGACTGCCGAGAGGTCTGATAGATTTCAGACTGCGAGCAATAATATCCTGAAACACAATGCATCAGTGAATAGCAGCTCGGTGTCTTTTAATTGCAGCTAAACAATTAAGTCTGGCTCATTAGATGGCGACTTCGCCGAGCCATATTTACGTCTAAAATCCCGACTGCTTGAAAATGTGTAAACTTAGTGAGCATGAAGGTCTGCAAACTAGACAGCCAATGTTTCAGTTTTTCGATGTTAGCACAAGGCAACCCTCTCTCTGTGGCTGTTAAATTGACAGTTGTACAGGAGGATGAGTCTGTTGATTCAGAAATTGTTTGTTTGAGTCTTCACACCCAAGAGAGCTTCATTGCATTTTTGCTTGTAGTTTTGAAGCACAAGATGTGCCCAGAATCCCATTAAATAACCTTGGATGCTGTCGTGGTGTCAACACAGTCAGTCTTGTATTAGTCACCAACAGATCTGCTTCAAATGCCTCTGAATGCATCACTGATTAAAGTCTTGATTAAAGTTTTGGTTCTTTTCCAGTTTCCAGTCTACTACCTTTATCAATACCTTTAAGTCCAAATAACTCTGGAAAGGACATTTTCACATTTATTACAACCTGGGTCCTTATTGAATGGTTTTGGACATTTTTTTATTGGTTATAGCCTTGGACTAGGGCTGTAAGTAATGATTGTTTTCATTACTGATTAATCTTCTGACTGTTTTCAGAATTGTTTCTTATATGTAATGTTAAAAAAGAACAAACAAACAAAAAAAACGGGCTGCTGAGATCTGGGAAAACAGTGACATCACTGTGACAAAATCTGATGGTGCAAGAGATGTGTGGTCGGATTGTGAACAAGAGTTTGATTAGCTACCACTTTATATGGAGATGAAACCATTGAGTGAGCCTGAAATGTCACTAATAAGCCCTCACTGCGTGCATGCTCCATTACAGTATATCCACCCTATGATGGATGTTTACAACGAACAGTTTGAAAAATATCTATGCTCACTTTCATTTTCTCTTCCAAATAAGTTTGACTAACCTCGGGGTTAGTTTAAACTGCTTGTCAGAATGCTTGTGTTTCTTGCCCTGTCTGCCTTTTTTGTTGTCAAAATCACAGCGTTCCAAGATCTCAGCCTTTTGCCCCCCACTGTTATGCCTGTGGGACATGAGCACTATGTGGAACTCTCATGAACTGCTAGTACTACAAAGAGTAGCATGAATATGTAGACATTTTGTGTTCCTTAACAGATTTGACTCTGTTCTTGTTGATGTTTGCGATCATTTAAAAGAACGCCCTCTCAGATAAATTAATCTAGACGATAGGCCAACAATGTAATCAATACTTCATGCCCTTTATTGAAAGTGTCTAATAATCAATGGTAGTCAGTTTGGGAGTTACAATGTTATTGTTGTTGTTAAATTAAAATCTTTAGGAATGATTTCCATATCAAGGAATATATGACAAGTTTTGCAGAAAAAATCAAACCTTCATTTTCTTATGCAACCCTGTGTTATACAATAACAAATGAATCACCTTGAACCTTGCAACATGCACAGCCTTTCACTGACAATGCCTAGCAAATTATAAATATTCTTGTAAGGTCAAACTGTTGACTACATTTAAAAAGAAAATGTTGTCGTGACAATATTATGGAAATGTGTAGCAGCATTCAAGTCACAGCGTAGAAACCAACACATGCACAGAAATAATTTAGGGCCGTCTTTACCGTGTCCGCAGGTTCCCCGGGCTGGGTGGCCCGTCATATACAGACAAGATGTCAAAGTCCTCCTCTAGGGCGAAGCCTTGAAACACCAGCTGTATCCGGTTGTGCTCCGCCGCCACAATCACCCATGTACAGTTGGCATAGTTAGGATAACCGTAAGGGTAGCCGGGGCTCTCTATCGTCCCATTGGGACTGTGTAGTGTGTAACTGCAGTTCTGAGCTGTGAGGAGAAAAGGAAACAGGCACTTATTAAAAGGGTGTAAGGAGTAAGAAACTACATAATAAACACAAGAGCAGAGTATTATACAAATCCAAACACACACACACACACACACACTCAGATGCACACCCACAGTCAAACAGTTTGCACCAACTGCTGCAACATCCATTAGCACCTACAGCGTGCAGCATAAGCCATTAATATAGCAATGCTAAATGGCTCAGCCTCTCCCAGTTTTCCCCACCTCTACCACCTCCGTCGTCACACACTTGTTCACACACTGGCCCTTTCACCACATTAGTAATAGGTTCCCACGTTAATACATGACATAGCTGGAGGAGAGAAGATGAAGGGACAGGAGAGTTAACACACACACACACACACACACAGAGAGAGACACACTCGAGTACAACATTAATTGTACTCGTCTTGCATTTTCGTCGGCAGCCACTCGTACGGCCTTCAATCTTGAATTTTAATCGCGCGTGTGTTGCCATCTATCAGTGCAGAGCTGGCGCTGGATGAGCTGTGAGCGTGTGTGTTTTGAATCCCCGAGCTAAACAACTTGTCTTCGACTGATCTGAGCACAGCCGAGACTTTTAATCAATCTTAGGGATTTAGTTGTAATTAATCTCTAATGTTGACTGATGTGTGACTGCACTTGTATCTTGTGGATGTAAAAGTCTGTATGTGCATGTATGGATTTCGCCCTCTAGTTAAAAGAGGATGCTTATCTCCTCGGATTAGAAAAAAAAAAATGTTAAAGTTAATTTTTTCCTCTTCCAGACAGCTAAATGTAAGCATCCAGCAGTCAGCCTGCCACTGAGCGGTGACAAGACAATACAATGTGAATAAATTGGACAATCGCACACCATAAATAACCTCATGTGTTGTCGCTGTTGAACTAAGACAGGAGGAATGCAGCATGTCCAGAATTAATTTCCCTAAGCTGAAGAACATAAGTGCAGCGATGGTCACACTGAGTAAATACATATACTCACAGAGGAACTAAATTAGAATGTCATGCAAGAATACATGCTATTTATACGAATGGTCTGTATGTTCCCTTTGTTTGCCCCACTCACGAACCTGAATCATAATGCAGCCTGATTAAAATGTAATTAGGAGAGTATAATTGGTGGACATCTGCTATCTGCATAACCCACATTATTCAACAACACAAACAATGCAACAATCGCAGTAGATATGATTTTTCCTCCTGTTCATTTATATCCATGCTCATAACTGTGTAAATGTGCGGAATAATTCAACGCATCAGAACGAGCTATTTTACTTGAGCTTATTAAAACAGGGCATTAAAAAACAAGAATCATCAGTAAACACATTGATGCTTTGAAACATGTAAAACTAAATCCCTCCGGGGGGGAACGTGTGTATCCCTTATTGAATGCTTGTGAAACATACAGATTCCACGCTACTTTGTGTGGGCTCTGTGAAGATGGAACAACCCCAAAGCGACAAATCTGTCCTGATTGTGACTCAGAAAATGTGACTCTAGTCTAAAAAAGACAGCAAAGGATTTACAGGTAATAAGGCAACAGACAAAAGAAAAGATGAAAAATGGGGCGATTTATATTCCTCTCAGTCTTACTTGACACCAGAATAAATAAAAGCTTATTTTGTTTAAGAAAATTCAGTGGAAAAGGAGGTGGAATGACAAAAAAATTAAGCATGGACATGGATAATCCTTGGTTAGCCAGACGAGTGAACCCTGTTTTTGCTGCAGCAATAATCTATTTTTTTCCTTTCCTTTAGTGTTTTTTATATATGTTCTTGTAAATGTAATCATGTGTTCTTGAAAGTTAAAAAGCCCAAAGTCCATGCCAAAGGGAGCTCCACTCTCCCACAGAAAACACTCCTCCTGAAAGCCTCATCATTAGTCCCGCCTTTACTTCTGTGACATCACAATACATCACCATGTCACACATTTGCATAATTTATGCCAAGCGACCAGTTTGGCATGTAATAATTAATTAAGTGAAGCAGCTCTGTTGCTGTTAGCGGTGCTGGCTCAGGCATGTGTAAGCTGACCAATCAGAGCAGACTGTTTATTCAGGAGGGGGGCCTTTAAGAGACAGGAGCAAAAACAGAGCGTTTCAGCATTGCAGCACAGGACGGTATGAGAAAACTGATGGTTTTGTTGAGCATTAAAGCGTGTAAACCTATTTTAGCAGTAACCCAAAATAAAATTATGAACCTGACCATGAGCACAATATGTCTCCTTTCAGATTTCAGCGGCTGTGTCACATCAGGGTGTTTATGAATTCTTACATGCTGCTACACAAACAAACAGAACCAATATTAGCCTTTTCTCCACGTTGCACAGCAAAACGGTATCACATTTTGTTTTCCAGCGAGGGAAAAGGGGGAGATAGTGTCAGAAAGTAAAGATCCAGACTGTCTGGATGACATCACCAGCAGCAGGAGGATAATAGCATCTCCAGTCACAGTATATCCATCATGCCACTGTTGACTCCCTGGGGTCCTGTCTCGCCGGAAAACAGGCGGGGGCCTCTCTCAGCCATCACTCGTCAGCGCTTCATGTGCGCTTGACCTCTTCCAAAAGATGCTAATGTGTGAGCACTTGTACCCCGGCCACTTGAAGGCTCTTTAGTTAGGTGTATGATGCTGCAAGTGAATTCTTAGGAAAAAACTGAACTAAACATGACCTATATTGCATAGAATAGATTGCGTCACTGTGTGTAATCCTTATCTTTAACCAGTAACAAGAGAGAAGAACAAAGCGAGAGCTATCTCCATCTGATTTTTCATTAAAGCCTTTAAGTAGGCGCAGCAAGTGAGCATCCACCCTCCCAATTACCATCAGGTCAATACTAATATCCAGGTAAAAGCTCCAAATCCACCTCTCCTACCTGATTTTCATACACACAGCCTGGTCAATAATCTCCTCATCATCGCCTTCATTACGAGGCCTCCATCAGACAAATGCCAATCAATGGCCCATACGGCGGCCTGATAGCAGAGCTTGATAGGGGTCGGAGTGGACTGCGAACCTCTCGCACATAGGCAATGAGTAAGGGCGTGAGGGATTGGCTGAATTACAAAACAATACCAGGGTGGTTAAGTCAACTGAATTGCTATTAATCAATTTCAGGATCAAATTGAAATGCCAGAAGACTGGAATGATTCAGTGACTCCTGAGGCCCAACAGGCAACTCAACATGTGAAGGGTGTAACAACCCTCTACTGCGAAAAGAAAAAGGACACCAAAGGAATAAATTTCGCAGCTGAATATCATCTGAGTGCATGTGTTACAAGGAGAAGCGACGTGCTGTACATATTGATATATGACAGGTGATCAACCAGGCGGGCTAGCAGGTGTCTCGTGTTCCACCGGTGCAATTAAGTGGAGAAAAAAAAACAACAACATGACAGTGAATAAGACCACTGAGTCTGCCAGAGCTCCTCAGAGCTCTATTTTCAAAGTGCGAGCACCTGTGCCAAGTGACCGACTCTTAAATCGATAATGACGCACACGATCTGGGATGAAAGACCCAAGGTAGTGCTTTTAGAGAGAGGCCGCATCTTTTTTGGCTGCGGCCAGCAACATTTCATCCTCAGTGAAAAAAAACATGGTTAGACCTGAATCGGACAAAAACAGGCACATCAAAGTTCACTCGAGAATGCACTCTTGTGAGCGTTAAGGGCCGATTCAAAACGAGTTTGATTTTCACATTAAAAACCACCAGAAGAAGAAACAAGTGCAGCTGAGGTAAACCGAGGTACTGTAAGTCTACTCTCTCTGCTCTTTGAAAACCCAGAGCCTTTGATTAAGTAGATCCTTCACTCGAGGCTCGGCTGAATTATTTAAGCCTCGCCCAGGGTGCATTATGAAATTAGCTGCTGGGAGCTGTTGACCTACTGTGAAGCCCCTCAGTGTAAATCTGCAGGGTAGAGCCCATCCTGCAGCTGACCCCACTGACACGCCATAAAGACCCCATAAACAGACTGCTGGCCATGCTGTTTTAGCCCGACTGGATCACCGGCAAAGTAGAAGGTCATGTTTTCTCAAGTTGTGCAAGTTCAGGTGAAGCATCATGAATATGGAACAGCTGCGAATACGCTGCTTCAGCAATTAGGAAGATTGCTATGACGTTCTATGGGAACTATTAGTATTGGCTTGTACTGGAATGTTAACCACGCTTGATATCTGTAGATGCTCAACAGATACGTTGTCCACCGCTTAGCCCACTGGCAGCGTCCACTTGGCACCGACCATATCCGGTGTGCACGCCGCCAGACGGGTGTACAGGGAGAGCAACGACCTTGCTGGAGCGGCACTCCAGGTTCTACCTGTGTGAGTGTGTGTGTGTGTTTGTGTGTAGGAGATATTGTTTGCTTCGCCAGGGCAGTTGTTCAGTAGCGGGCATACAGAGCCGCAGCAGTGCACGGTGACACTTTGATGAATCGATGGTCACTGTGCTGTACTCCGGCAGGACAGCAACCCCTCAGAGTGGAGGAAGGAGACAGGAGGAGAGCGAGGCAGGGAGGGAGGGAGGGAGGGAGGGAGGGAGGGGGCAGACAGACAGACACGAAGTACTGTAGTCTGACTGGCTGAGTGAATGTATGGACATATAAGAAAATAGATTTGGAAGACATGACGCAAGGAATAACCGAAGCAAAGGTGAGATGAGGGACGAACTCGGGGGGAATAAAAAATAGCAGCTGGAAGGCAAAGAGAGGGAGGATTGAGAGTGCGCCAGGAAGAACATGTCAGAAGGTCAATGAGAGGAAGAGCGACGGCCAATGGGAGTAAATGAGTTGGAAAGAGGAGGGAGACTATATATGGGGAGAGGTTTTTTTTACCTATTTTCTGCATCTCGTTGCCATTCTGTGCTGACAGCCAGCGTGACATTCACAGCAAGATAGTGCTTAATCTGCACTGTTAGCGAATCCTAGAGGTCTATTTAAAGGGAGGCTTCAGCAGTGTGTGTGTGCGTGGGTGTGTTTTTCTTCGTGTGCACACGGATGTCTACGTACGGGGGTATCAGTTGTCTGCACATGTATGAGTGTAATCCAAATACCCTGGGTGAGTAGAGTGTCACATATCTTGCTCTGCTTAGTCGCAATTACACCGACTAGACTCTCGGTGTGAGGAAATTTCATCTGGGCGAACATAATCCCAGCATCACATTTTACATAATACCATAAATACACAAACAATACTCGCAATACAAAACCCCAAACATCCTTTTTCTGGACTCTCTTTGTCCCTCCCTGCGTCTGTCTGCTCCCCTCATCTACGATTCAAATTTGTCTTTGGACGAGAGACAAAGACGCAGAGAGCATCTTGTTCCTGCAGTCAATAATAGAAGTGCCTTATGTAGTGCACGTTGAATACAGCTGAGGAGAATGAAACTCATTGTTTGATGTCTGAGAGAGGTCCTTTGGAATATCAACGTATCTTTGCATGGCACAGCGTGTTTATTGTAAATAAATGCAATGTGAGAAAATGTTGAACCAATGCAGCAGAAAATTGCCTCCAATTGTTAACATAACACGTGCAGCATATCTAACAGTTTGGCTAATGAACACGTCCGCGGACCGCTTTTAGAGCAATGTGCAGTAGAATGTAACTTTTAACTGGCAGTGCACATCCTGTGTAGGGCTGCGTGAGGCACAGGTCAAAACAAGATGGCAAGCTTTCATTTTTTTGGGGATGTGTCTTCAGTTTTGGGACCCAGCAGAACTATGAAACTTCAACTTTTCATGGAGTTTATGTCATATGGGTAAGTTAATGTCTAGTAAGCTGTACGAGGGGTCATCTTTTATTTTTTTCATGTACTTCAATCATTTCCCTATCATTTAGTCTGCTATTGCAATCTCTCCAGTCTGCTATAATCAAAGGGCACAGGTGAACAGAAACAGTAAATAGGGTAATAATATAAACTCTCAAAACCACACTGCCAGCTAGAGTCATTTTCTGTATAGCAGAAGATTAATTTAACAAAATAAAAGACACTTTATGACCAATTTCTGTCTAAAAGGCCTATTTTTACAGTTGTTGAGTGGACCCTCCCCGGCACATACACACCACTAGCACACTGCTTTCACACAGTGTAGCCAGTCTCAATGACTTTAGTGGAAGCCAGAGTGGCCCACACACTTTACATGTTCAGTGTAGCCTCTGTGTAAGGCAGTGCCACAGGAACCATGCACTCAGCCATTAAATTAAGATATATACCATGAACCGCCCATTCCAAGTCATCGCATAGCTAAAATACAGAGTTCAGCTCTTCCCTTATTCTCAAGAGAAACCATAAAGCCTTCATACATGAGGTCTATCAGGGGCTATATCCTCACAAAATGAGCATCCCAGTGGTGCAAACATGGAATAATTTCAAACTAAATAAGCGTCCCTTGGGGTATCGAGTAACAAAGCTATCCACTATCACATATAGCCCTTCCCATGAGTAAACTTCAAACAACCAAATGTTTGTGTGTGTGTGTGTGTGTGTGTGTGTGTGTATGTGTGTGTGTGCTTGTGCCAGTAACTGCCTCCCTGGTGGGAAGATAAACCCTTCCGCCCCATAGATCCTCTCAGCACCACTATTTGTCTCTTGACGTGTCAGCGCATATGCGCGCCTTGACCGCATCATATCCGAATTAACCTCTAGATGGCCGCCATTAAAATGGAAATGGGCGAGCTCAGCGATCCCGCTCGCCTCCATACATTAGGCTAATGTCTGGGCCAGGACGACACTGTCTGCCATTACAGACAAGCCAAATGCAGTGGAAGGCACTTGTGATAGGCTTGCTCGCACTTAGCCCTCCCCCACATCAGGTTGTTTCCACTGGGCTGAATGGTAAATGCTGCTTCCTTAAAAGGGCAGAAAAATGGAGCCTGCGTCGCCCTAATGGGGCAAATGCGAAGCTTGGAGTGGCCTCCTGCTGCATCAGTGTGTGAAGGAAAACAATGATCTGTGCATAGACACACAGAGAGGACACTCAAGCAAACACGTATGTAAATGCACACACGCACACGTGTCCATCACATGCTGAGAACATTTATTCTTTCAATAATTGGTTGATGCCCATGGCAACACATAGTTAAAGCACAGACACACATGCGCAAAACACACAAAAACACATTGTCACAGCAACATAGCTGGAGGATGAAATGTGTGGGGTGAGAAAATAAACAACACCCACATGCAGAAATGTAGCCAGAGATTAAAACGGCGAAGAAGGCGGCGGCACGCTAACACGAAGACGAGGCACGCATGCAGAGATGCCCACTTGCATGAGTGCATGTTGCTGACTGTTATCAGGGCTGGGGAAAGAGGCACAATGGAGCATGTGTTCTCTCAGACAGCGAGGGAGAGAAGGGGGGAGCCAGGCAGTTCCTTCCAGCTGGGTCATATTTAACCAGCAGTATCATCATGCGGGCCAAAAGGACCTGCAGCCCAGCCACCCACCAGCATAGAGCCACCTACACACTTTTGCACCATTTCAGCCCGTCCCTAAAACTACACAAGCATTTTACACTGTTAAAACACTGATTCAACGAAGATACTATTATGCGTTCTTCATCATGTCATTTTAAATAGCCCGATGGTAAGTTGGTGTGTGTGAACAAGACAGCTCCACAGCAACCCACGCACCAAGGCTTCAAGCTAATCAATAGAAAATAGCCCATTCAGAGTCAAAGGCACGTTACGGTTGATGTTCTTCCCTTTGAGAAAGACCCCTGTCTTTGTGGGAGAGTTTATTCAGCACTGATACAAATGGGCCTCCCACACAAAACACTGTGAGGCGAGATGCCTGGAGAAATGTGCATGTGTGTGTGTTTGTCATTGCGTTTTCATGTTCGAGTGTTTGTGCACTCATTTGTATCTGTGATAGAGCACTTGAATGCAGCCCTGCTTCCCACTCAGCCTTGCCCCTTTCTCTCTCTGTTTGCCCTGATTCCCTCACCTGGAAACACCGTTTTCTATTCGGCAAAGTACAAGAGAGTCACATGCTCAGTTAGTCGGCTTGCACTGCGGTAGGGAGACAAGCCGCTAAGAAGTATGTTTGTGAGTTCTTTTTAGTCTTAGGCTCAGCCCCATGTCCGATTACTAGACCTACCCCTCATTTTCAAGTGCCCCCTTGCCCCTCAGAACAGAGTTACAAGGGGAAGAGGTGGAAATCTCCCCTTTGAAATGGGACAACACCTCAACACCCTCATATGTCCAGTGTGCCGTCTGCAGCTGTGGTGATTTCTCTTGCATTACCGTGGCAATCCTGGTGTTATCACATTGCCACTGAATAGATTGCACGGACGCTCGCAATATGTTCACAACTTCACACTATCAATCGAGCCATCATTTAACAAAGAACACCGCTTCATTAAACAGCCACCAGGCTGACATTAGCAGCCCCTGCTCCTACCCTGCCAGTCTGCACTGATATTAGAGGAGCAGAACCAAGTGCAGCAACTTTGCCACTGGACTTTAGTAAAAATTTCAGGCGTCACACACCATCATAGGTTGGGAATGCAACATTGAAACACAGCGAAATGTGTGACTGTTGGCACAAATCAGCAATAACAGCACAACATTAGGTAGCTACAGAGACATCAGCAAACCAATGGCAATTATTCCATGAAACAAGAGAGTTGTAATAAACCTCTGTTTGAAGAGGACCAATAAGAATCATTTTCAGCTCTTTGTTTCAATATAATTATATATTTATTTAACGCTACGTGCGATAAGCCACACTGGGTATGCAGATACATCACATGGCTGATGAAAGGTATTTTATCATTTTTAAAGTTTCTAATCACCATTGCTTTTTATGTTCTTAAAATAACCGTCTTGTGTGCCTGCTTAGACAGAATGTTGGAGAAGAGTTGGCACTGCAACAACGCTAAATTAACTCTAACACCTGCTATTCATCCCCCGAATGCATGTGTCTTCAAATAGCATTATCTCCATTCATATTGTAGGAGCCTGCCAAAGCTTTTTCTTTTCTTGTAACATTGTTTCATTTTTTCTTTTATGCATTATAGTTATCGTTTGTCTATTTAATTTTTGCCATTTGTTTTAACATCCTGTTTAAGCAGATGGGTAGTTTTAAACTGGATTTAATTTAGCCCTTTTTATTTGTAGCTCTTTTGGTCAAAGAATATTGTAACCCTTTCTTTTAACAGGATGCGGCTGGTATATCTTATGGAGAGTCTGCTGAATGAGTGTGCTCTCCCTCCACCTGCATGGCGGTGGCAATTGTCGTTCACCTCCCTTCAGTTTGCTACGTGTGTTTTGACGGTTGTGCAGGATTGTAGGTAGGGTTCTGGCCTCCCCCGTCTGCTGGCTCAGTGCCACGAGGTCCATCTGTGTTCTCGAAACCTTAAGGGTTTTTTGGGTGTCAACATAAAGGCAACTGATGTTCGTCTTTTGGGACCATCTGTGTGATTTTAATCTAATTAAAGCATTTCTTTAAGCGTCTTGTTGTTGTTGTAATCTTGCGCCAATAAATCTGCCCATGTTTGACTGAAGTCCACATCTGTTTTTATTTACAAGCTGACCCGGAGTCACTAACTTCTCAGGGTAGTCACATATTGATGAGTAAAAGATGGGATAAACAAAGCGAGGAGAGAGTGAAGTGCAGTTCAAAGAGCCTCGTTCACCGCTCCTGTCACAGAAGCTGTATGTTGTTCCCATGACAACGGGAAAACACGAGAACGCACAAAGACAAATCCCTTTCCTCAATTATTTAGTATCGTTCAAGTCCGCCTCAACACTTAATCTCACACATGCACACACGCCAGCACACAGGCACGCACGTACAGTACATCCAAACGCACACGCTTGAACATGCCGCAAATAGTTTCAGTTTTCTCTTCCAGCCTCCCTCTTACTTATGGGGAAGAAAAGCACAATTATGTGTGATACTAATGTGTGAAACAGTGAAAGTCAATTATCACCTCATTGTCATTCTGTTCACATGTGACAGCTGGGCTCTCTGAGTTATGTTAGACTGAAACCTAAGCTGAAGAGCCAATCTTGGTTACATCCTGGCACAGATTTGCACTTAAATCACACAAGAAATAAGTGAAAACTACACTTTCTGGATAATCAATAGCATCGATAGGAGGTGGCCTAATGCAATTATGGGTGGGTTAAATGTATGAGATGGATAAGAATGTTGATCTATGTGTGTTATATGAGAGGACCATTCATGAGCGTGTGATCCCCTCTGAGGATTTTATATTAAACCCAAGAGGAAGCACTGATCCAAAGGTCAGGTCATGACCGTCCCAGCAGGACTATTCCATCTATCACTGAGAGACGGATGAGCAGCAGGCGATCACTCAGCCACACTTCGGCTTACTGTAGCGCGCTTTCACCTTTCAACTCGGGTCCTAACTGCCCCCAAGGAAGGCTCAAGTGTCAGCTGAAGACCACGGCCGCAATGTATGGGCCTGCGTGCATCACTCGAATGGATGAGAATTTATTCAAAATGAAAGCAGATATCGCCTCTGTTGCATTAAAGCCAGTCAGAAGGTTGCATCTAATTTGCGCAAAAATTCTGACAAAGCTTTTCAATGAACATTTGACTCTGCACTCCTCAATTACATTCAGAGAGTGGCTGACTTTATACATTTAGCCCAAATATAAGACATTTCGGACACATCTGAATGTTTTGTCAGGTTTGCCATTTTCTAACATGCCTTCCTGTGACGCTGCATTTCTTGATAGGTACTTGCATCTATTTCAGTGCTAAAGACATCAGGAGAAACTTTCCACTCATTTCCACTCATTAGGAATTTATTCTGCCCGTGGAAGCAAAACACGTAATGTGAGCCAGCAGATAACTACTTCCTCGTTGGGTTAAACTTGTCCGGTCACCAGACACTTTGAGGGTGATTAACTCTGGCAGACACACTTTGGACTGACTGATAACATTATGAACAAACAACTTTTAGAACAGTGTTTTCTCAAAGATCCAGCCCAGACATGTTTCAAGATGGGATATAAAAAGTTGAATCATCTCGCTAGAAATCCTTCAAATGGCTTCTAACACCTCCTCCCTCATTTGAAATTTCAGAATCATTGATGCAAATAAATTTCCAACAAGATGTCTTCTACTTTCTCTGTAAAGAGAGTACAGAGAAAACGTACACTTTTGGAAATTAATGTGAAAACAGCCCTCTACTGTCAAACTCGGCGCATACATCATTCTACACAGTGAGGCTCAAACATCCTTCTGTAGAAAAACACAGTTTTGGCTGGAAGGGGACTTCAAAAGATAAAGAAGATTCGCTTTCTGGCTCTCATGTTCAGTCAGTTTTTTTAATCAATGTTCTTTTTGTTAGACAGGTGACAAACCCAAAACACAGTCCCGTGCCATATCACCCAAAAAACACAACTTTTTTGCGACTTTTTTTACACTTACGAGATGTAACATGCTAATTAGTGATGTTTGGACGTGCCAGAAGATGGATTTTGATCCCTTGGGGCAGAGCCAGGTTAGCTGTTTCCCCCTGTTTGCCCTGTCTTCATGCTAAGCTAAGGCTAACTATAGCCTTATATTTACCGCACATGCATGAGAGTGGTATCAATCTTCTCAGCCAACTCTTGGCAAGAAAGCAAATAGAACAAGTGTATCTTCCAAAATATCAAGCTTTTGTGAATATGTAAATGTCTCAACCAAAGCCTGTCAAAATTTGATATAAATTATTATTTCTCTTTAAAGCATGAAGGGCAAATGAAAATTAAGTAAAAATGCTTTAAGCTGCTAAACTCCAAAATGGACCTTACGAGAACAGGAATGCATTCACTGACTCTCTCCACCTGATGACTCTGCTGCTCTCCCAGAAAAAGACCACTGACAGATTGCCTATACGTCGAATAAAGAGTGAAGCGGTACAGGAGAGGAAAAAAGACAAGGACAAGGACAAGATACCTCCTGCCTGAGATCTAATCTTCAATCTCCGGGATCACTGATATCTGATAAGAACAGTGTAAATCAGGAAGCTAAAGAAACCCCTGCCTGAGCTTTGTGTCTACACAAGACAGACCGGGCATCTACATCTGTCTCTCACTTTGTGGGGATTTACAGTAGCTGGAGAGAATTCCCGTGTCTGATAATAACAGGCGGACGAGAATCTGAATCAAGATTGAGACTTCTCCATTGTAGCTCCGTTCCATCGAGGCTCAGAGAGCTCATACACACTAAGCTCTGGATTTTTTATATCATTTATTTATTTATTTATTTCCACCTGGAGTTATCCTGGGAAGATTGACAGAGTATCATCTTTTTCCTGATATATATTGCCTTGTAGCAGCCGTACAGCTGTTGTACATATTCACATCTGGGAGCTGGCCAGTATAGCTAAGCTGGTCTTCTGTCTTCTACTGGGAAAATGTGGGAAGGAAAAGTGAGATACTTCTAGAAGAAGCACTGTAACATTTTTTATGTGTGTATGTTATGTGAGTTTGTGGAAAAAATACTGACTGTACTGACCTAATGTTAGCTAGATGAAATTAGCACCATTAACATTATCTAGCGATAACCTTTCGCAGCTAGTGTGAACAATGTTATACACAAACTGGCAGCCACTTAACGGGGCAGATGATTCGAACAACATCTGTGTTATAACGTGAATGGTGGGGCATGGACTGCCCCTTTAATATGTCCTTGAGCAAGGCACATTGCCATAACCTCTCCATCCATGTCTTCAATGGACCTGAGTATGCCAAAGTGCTAACAGCAGACGACGAGTCTAACAGAGGAGCTCAGGAAAATTGTAAATGTGAAGCATGAGTACTGCCAGAAAGGACTAGGAGTGCTAAATTTATATTCCCTGGATAAGTACATCAGCCAAAATGTACATTTATTAATTTAACGCCGTGCTCAGGGACAGGCTGAGAGTCACTTATGAAGGAAGTGAATATTACCCATTTGTTTTCCGCCAGGTTTTTTCTCCGCTTGTGCCGAATTTGAACTATTGACTTCACAACCGGAGCCCCCAGATATACAAATCCCTCGTTCTGAATGTGCATGCGTCATCGTTTAAATGATGGCAAGCTGCTTTGCTGCAGTCGCACCGTCAAACTCGAAAAACCATTTTTAAGTGTTTAGCAGACAGAGGAAGCTGTCGGATTGTTCCTCATCATCTCACTGAGTGCCACTTGGAGATGTTCAGCGAAAAAGTGCATCTGGATATAAGTTCGTGAGGTCTAAGTGTCCAATTTGTGTGTGTGAAAGTCATGAAGCTGCGTACGCTGGAAAAACACGTGTGTGCATGAATTAGCGAGTGTGCGCAAGTGTGTGTGTGTGAGTCAGTGTGTGTGGCTGTGCGATCAGTGTGACGAAGCACAGTGACAGAGCTCTGGCCATCTGGAGACAGATGACAGTGTGAATCACCAGAGAGGAGGATGGAGAAGGAAAATGGGGGAGGAGGGAGGTGGTGGGATGGACGGAGGGACAGAGTGAGGAGGATTGAAGAAGAAGGTCCGAGGGGGAGACACAAAGAGAGAGGAGAGGGGAGGGATGACACATCAGCAGGTGGGTGGGGGAATGAGGGTGCTCATGGGGACGAAGCACACACAGATGGACACACACACACACACACACACACACACTTCCTGTCTCTCAGTGGCCCTTTTTGAGCTAGCTAATGACCTGCTTGTCAACACTTTAGTCTAATCATCCTGGAGTGAATGGGGGTGGCAACTCAGACTCGTCCACACACACACACAGGCACGTGCCCACGAGCTTACTTACACGCTGTTAGTTGTTGAAATGGGAATCTGCTTGATGCCTGATAAGAAAATGAAGCCTCCAAGTACATCATTTACTCTCCTCTCCTCTTTAGAGAGGAAAATCACTAGGGCCCAGATCCAGACACTCAGCTGGTGTCAGCTTATCACCCCTCCTCTCCAACAGTCGTCTCCCCTCTCCGCCTCTCATTCCCCCTAACAGTACATTCTGTCCTGCTGTTTTTTTTTCCCCCTCCTCGTACCGCCTCTTTACCATCTCCATCTTTATCTCTACCGCCGCTCTCCACAGACCTTTCTTCTTCACTCAAATAGAGGGGAAAAAAGTAACATTTGCAACACTCATCTACTTTGCATTCCGGACTTTTCTCTGTTTTGAGTAAATAGATAATGTCATCTGCTTCTCGGGCTCCCATTCCATCCTTTATTGCTCAACGGTGAATGTAGAGAGCAGATGGGAGATAGGAAGCAGCAGAGCGTGCAGGTATAGTGGAGGATTGGAGATTGAGAGTAGCAGGCAGACAGGTGGGGGAAACAAAAAGGGAAGTGAGAGGCCCGTATACTCATCATGAAAACACCTACGGGAAATGTAAGACACATACGTTTCTAAGACTTACAGGGAGTCGATACAAGAGTTCTTAAGTGTGTTCACAAGACCACTAAGACGACCTCAAGTCTGGCTTCTTCACATGCCAACATTTATCAAACAGGCAACGCCGTGCCTCCATGATGGTGATTTACAACGTGAATCCTTGAGTGACATATTTACATATTTTCTCAATGAATCACTTTGATTGATAAAATGTCAGAAACGGGTTTAAAATTCCCATCACGCCTTCCTAAAGCACAAGTTGACATCTTCAAAATGGCACCAGTCCATCTAACAGTCCAAAGTTCAAATACATTTAATTTAATATATCATGAAGCAGATGTGAGAAGCTTCAAATGACTTATAAAAACATGTGCAGGTTAATTTTCTGTCAGATGAGAGATAATTTAAGCTCTGCATGCGATGTTAATGAGACAATGTATGAGTGTGAAAACATCCAGTGAACTATGTATAATTAAATCAGCTACATTTTCTAAATTAATTTATGAAAGTTATTCAAGTTAAATTCTTAAAACTACAAACAATTTGCACTGCAAAAAGAAAGAAATTAGTTTCATTTTATTTTACCATTACTTCTCGACTGATATCGGAGATCTTTCGACCAGCTTGCCCTCATCTTCCTCCTCCTGACCGCTAGAAATGCATTCTTCACTTGAATATATTAGGTGTCAATTTTACATAAGTGTTGATGTTTCTATATATTCAAAAATGGGCAGATAAGTTGTTGCTATTTCAGGAGTCACCTGACTGGTACAATACTGCAACCTGGACTCTAGTTTCTGGAAGGCACATGTCTGACTGACGGAGACTGTATACAAAAACAAAGCTGACATTCCTTGCACTTTCCCATGAGTAGTGGGTAGGGCAAGGATATATGACCTTAAAATAATATCACAATATTTAAGATCATATCGCGATACATGATATATATCTCAATATTTAAAAATATCCTCAAAAGCACTTCATTAATGTGTATATGGGGCAACAACATCAAAAAATCGCCCTTCTTGGATATCGATGTTGCAACAATATTGTAGGGATGACGACTGCTACTTTGACAAAATACTAACACAATGAGATTACTGGTCAACAGTCTTCACTAATGGGGGTATAATGACTAAGTGGGTAAAGACAAGCATTAGAACAAGTGGAACAGTCTGGTAGGTTCGGAAAAATGCATCACTTCAGTGTAATGTGACCTCTGAACAAGTGTGCACTTTTGCAATAAAGTCAATTGAATGGAATTTTTTGCTGGTATGTGACTTTTGTGTATTATTGCCTCCACCAAGATGTTTTCTCCCATGTCCATTTGTTTGTTTGTTGGTTGGTTTTTCAACAGGATTGAAGAGAAACAACTGAACTGATTTCCACGAAATTTGGATGGAGGATGGGTCTCAGCCCAGAATAGACCCCGTTACCTTTTGGTGTGGATCCAGATTAAGGGGCGGATCCAGGGATTTTTTTCTCACTTCCTTTAATGTTTTGAGATGTTGTTCATTTTCAACACTGGATGAAATAAATGGATTTCATGTTGTTTTTTTGGCATGTGTTGTTGATCATGTCCACACGGTGACCATGGATGTGATCTAAACATGGTTTTAAAGGTGTTTTTCTTAACAGCTCGACTTGATGATTATGATTCCATCTGCATTGTCTGGTTGTTACAGAACTGGTGATCTTAAATTATGGTTAATCAGTTATGGGTGGTTTAAAATTGAGAGTGATACAGGGCTATGGAGTTTGATATTGACTTAGGATTGATTGAATTAGAGGGGACTGCAGGGCCTTCTGACTACAGAGTAGTCTGAACTTCTTTTTCTAAGTAGCTGTAAATGGCCAAACTAAATTTTTCCCTCAGCGAGCATTCCTGTAGTTGAACTTCTCTCAGTGTGAAGTTATCGGTAGCCTGCACCGACACTATCACAGTACCTAAATGCCAGAACAGTTACTAAATTTAGTGTAAATCCAACAGCAGAAACCTTGTGATACGATCTTTTCAAACGAGGGTCTGAGGTCTGATGCTTTAAAACCATGAAAACGTTGGCGGAATCCCAACTGATGGAGCCGGCTCAGCCTCTGCTGAGGAGCAGCTGCTGCTGAGGCTGCTGGCTGGGGGAGCTGTCCGCGGTGCTGAAGAGAGAGAACTTCAGCTGAGGATGGGATGAGGTTCAGCTGCGCCCTTCGCTGTCCAGGGTGCTGAAAATGTCACCGTACAGTGAGTGTTTGAGGATACACACGGGTCACTGGAGCCTCTCTGCTAAATTATGGATAATTTAATTCCAGTATCACAAAGCGACGACCATCCCTGTGTTAAAAGTGTAAGATGGAAGCTAATAGACTCTACAGTTTACTTAAAGGTGCACTATGAAGAGAAAGATCTTCATTGACTGATTTGTTTTATGCCTAAACAAACTAAATAAACAAACTCTCTTTGTTTCCATGACTAAATAAACAACCTGACCTTAAAGGACAACACAGTTTCATATTGCTTTCCTCTGTTTATATGTGGCGGACCCTGCCACCTTTCTAGCTTCAAACAATGTTCTGGGAGTTTGTATCATAACCCCATTAATTTTTGTAAATATCTAAAAAAAAAACTGAGTTTGAATTTCCTCTCATAAAACTACGCAGCGCCCCTTTAATAATCTACAGCAGTGTTTCCAAATAGGTGCTCCCAACCCACTTAAAGTCGAATCAATTAGAGGTCCGCGGCCTTTTAGTGCGCCCGAGGCTCTTGAAAATTAAAATGTTCAAGTTTGTCTTTTGTTTGTTTGTTTTTTTTTTACTTGTGGAACTTCAAAAACGACTTTATACCAAGGTTTGTCCTCGCTGCATTATTTGCGCGGAGACACACAAACACCCGCCCGTGCACTCCCTCCTAGACTCCCGCACACGCACACACACACACACACACACACACACACACACACACACACACACACACACACACACACACACACACACACACACACTCTTTGGCCCTGTCTATTTTTTGAGGAGCCTCATGACTGCGCGAATACAAGCAAATGTCACGAAGTTAAAAAAAAAAAAAAAAAAAAAAAGATAAAAAGGAAAGGGGCATCAAGCCCTCCGGTCCTCATAACGTTACCGCAAGTTGCATCATGAGCTCGACGCGGTGCCTTTATATAAAAAGGGTGGTGGTGGAGGGGGCGATTTGGAGCAGAGGACGACGGAGTGATCTTGCGTGTAAATGGACATGCTGAGCGACTGTCTCATGCGCCGCTGACGAGTGATCTAATACCGGCCTAGCTGGAGAGGAGAGGAGAGGAGGGGAGAGGAGAGGAGAAGAGGGAAGAGCCAAAACACGCACCAAAAAGGCAAGACACGTCATCCTCAATCTGCCTCCTCTTCCCTCTCCGGCCTTTGCATTATCTCTTCTGTGCGTTAAATGGATGGAGGTTGAGTATCGCTTATTGAGCGGGTTTTTTTCTTTCTTTTTTTTTTTTTTTATCCCGAGAGAGCGCACTACCCTTTCCAGTAGCTCTTTGTCAAAAAAACCCCTCTCTCTTTGTCAGTGTTGGCTCCTGGGAACGATAATATGGTCACAGGGGAGGCTGAAACTTGTTTCAAGTAAGGCTGCTTGACAAATGAAGGCGGTATTAAAGCGCTGTCGTACACCTGAGACGAGATCTGTGATGCTTATCAAACATGGCCTGGAAATGAGCAGTCGTCTAATTTGGCCAGCATCAAACATGCATGAGCCTCTGTTGGTCATTAAGTATTGCTGCTAAAAGTACGAGAGGAGGGGACAGAGAGACTCCACGGACCCCGGGTCCTCTCCTCTCTCGTCTCCTCTCCCCCCTCTCCGCTCCGCCTCTCAGCATAGTGTGAGGCTCTGGTGCCGCTCAATGGGAGGATGGGGCTATTGCTGGTGGCTGCAGCACCGAGGGACGCGCCGGACCACCTCAGCGTGCCATATTCAAACATATTTACCGGCTGCGTTTAAAGTAAACGATGTTACAGGGAGACAGATAGATAGCCTGGCCTCTACTCCCTGCTCTTCGTAAATATGTGCAATAAGTTAGAGTCGCTTTGCTGGCTCCAAAAGTAGAGAGAGAGTGGGCAATAAAAAAGAAAGAAAAAAAAAAGCTCCCAGGACGCAAATAAAACAAGAAGCTTCCAACGAAAAGAGAAGCAATGAGATTTACTCCACGGGAAAGTGGAGGGAGATTTGTCAGCATCATTGCGGAGCCGAGCCCAGTGTGATCATCGCTGCGCGGTTCACGACACAAGTTTGATCAAGAGGTGGGAGTTGCGTGGCGGTGGGAGACGTGTAAGGGGTGACGTGTGCGTGGAACAAACTCAGAGCGCAGTATGAGACGACGCACGGGCCTACTGCGCTTTGGTGAGGCTGAAAATGCGCCCGGTTTCCCACTCACTCGTGGATTGTGTGCAGTCAGGACCGAAAAGGTATGAGTGGGCGAGCACAGAGCCATGACTCACTGTCAAATTCAGGACTGTGGCCGTGGCAGTATTCTTGGCTTTTGCTAAAAATAGGGGGCCCATTCTGTGGTGAGGAGCCAAGACAGTGATGAAACGGTTGGCTTTCTTTGCCAAAAGGACCTGCTCGGGATGGCAAATGTGAAAAAAATAAAATAAAATATACAAAAAAAAAAAAAAAAAAAAAAAAAATGCGGCTCTTCCCCGAAAAGCTTAATACCACGAGCTTTTTTTTACTGGTGAACGTCCACGGCTACGGGAAGAAAAAAAAATCACGGATCAGTAAGTGAGTCTCTCCTCTCAGAGAACACATTAGGGGTTGCGAAGACGTGAAAGTAAATTAATAGTAATGATAATCTGTTGAATGCCCAGCTCCGGTTGCAGGACTTCCATTCGCAATTAATCAAGGACAGAAAGCCCAGAGTCAGTTAATTACCCCTCTCCAACCCCCCCACCCATTACGTGCACGCGCTTGTGCACGCACACACACAAAGCCACAAAGAAAGAGAGGGAGAGAAACTGTACACAAAATGTTGCTCATTGATGTTTATCTTATGGTGGTGGGGAGGGGGGGATAGTCACACACACTCTTAACACACATGCACGCGAGCACACACACACATACACACCCTGTTGGACTCTGAACAGCATCATGATCAACCACCTCAACTGATTTACCTGCTTTTTTTATTATTATTTCAAGGAAGCAACACTCACACAGGATGCCTTTTCTCCAAACATCCCCACATCCGCCAACACAGTCCTGTGCTGAAACGCACCAACAGACTCAAGCACAGACACCGGCTCAGTTGCCATTCCTGCTGTCACCAAAATAGCCTCCCCATCCAGCCACCTCTCCTCTATTAATAACTTTGGGCGCTGCTGGAACAGCGGCATCGCGGCGAGGTTGATCCTTAAATGCGCCTTTTTAGGATGGAGTGCGTGTTGCTGATGCTGATTTGCATTCAGCCAGTGGGGGAGATCGTGGAGGAGGGTGGGCGGTGGAGTGGGGGTAAAGCCTGCTGCATTTTTACATGCCTTCAGCTGTACAGATGAGTGGTGGGGGGGGGACTTACCCTTTACTGAGGCGGCCAGCAGCCCCATATATAAGAACAGCACCCGGCTCCAATGGTGCGCCTGCACTCCCGCCTTCATTAGAGCAAAAATCCGTATTCCGTCCCCTCTCCTGCATGCGCATTCCGCTCTCCTCGCAAGTCCCGTAGCTCCGTCCCGGTTGGAAGCGGCGGTCATGGCAGGTCTTCTTATCTGGTCTGGCAGGCACGATACTTCTCAGATGGTCAAAAAAGGGAGATTCACTCGGTGTCGGCGCTGAGAAAAATCCCAATGCATGGAGGAGGCTCGGATCTCGCAGCTGGACTGAACCATGTCATGCGGGCACCGAGGGGTTCAGAGTCTCTGTCTGAGAGGGTAGATTTCACACCTAAAGGGGGGAGGAAAAGGAGGGAAGGCAAAGCAAAGAAGGGGGGAGACGTGATTCAAGTGGCCACCGATCTACCCCGCACGCGTCAAGACGAAAAGCACCAAAATCCCTCGTCCGCTCCACATATGCAGTAGATATGACCAGAAGGACGTCGGAAAACCCAGGAGATCTCTCCTTCAGTTCGTCCCGCAGCACTTATATGTCCTTCTCTGAGTGATCTCCCGCTAATAACAACATTTGCGGCGCCGATAATCCACGTTTAAACTCGTCATTATGGATTCAAACGAGCGGAGCGACGAATGGTGTTGATGGAGAGCCGCACAGGTTATCCTGATCCAAGGATGGTGTGTGGGGGGAAAGAAAAAATCGCCTCGTTTTTAGAAGTTCTCGACCAGCGTTGGAGTGCAGTCAGTGATCGTATTGTATATAGAGAGAGAAATATGCGGTATGTAAGTATTCCCAGTATCGCAGCGCTTGACCACAGCGTCGTCTCGGCTCTGTGCGACGCCAAGATTCAGACTGCAGACCTGCTCCTTCTCTGCGCGTCTCTCTCTCTCTCTCTCTCTCTCTCTCTCTCTCTCTCTCTCTCTCACCCTCCCTCTCTCTCTCTCACTCTCTCTCTCTCTCTCTCTCTCTCTCTCTCTCAGTACCTACCCTCTCCAGTCACATCATATGCCTGCAGATATATCTAAGTTACTTCATTCACCATGATCCACTGAGTTAAAGGGTCCATCACCAACTTTTCACCCACTAAGTCATAATCCTCTAATAATAATAATAATAATAATAATATATGACGCATTAGATCCGCCTTGTTCCAATTTGTTACGGTGAGATTTAGGGGCCATTCTCTCCCATCCATTAAGGCCAATCACCGGGTCGCCCAGCAGTTTAACATAGATGTCCACTTCCTGCTCACTACACGTGAAATTGATGCTCAACAGGCCGGAACCCCTCGCCACTAAATCCGAATGCCATTTTCCACTTTTGCATATGACCGGTGTAATTAGTTTTCCCGCAATGCGCCGCGCGTGGAAACAGTCGGGATAATGAAATGCGCGTTGGCCCTTCGACCCCGCAACATATGATGGAGATGATAAATATGCCTCCCACGGGACCACTAAATGAAACTTTGCCAGCACCCTCCCTCCCTCTCTCTCTCTCTCTCTCTCTCTCTCTCTCTCTCTCTCTCACACACACACACACACACGCACTGTTGCGTCTATTCCAGGGACATATTCAGTTTTCTGGAGATGTGAATGGTTGCTGGCTAATTATAGGACAGTCCAAAGAGTTAAAGTTTGTGTAGTCCTGCATGTTTGAATATTATAAATAAATCGGATTTGAGTCATTATGGGCTAACAACGACTTCCTCTTGTCAGCTGTTGCCGCTAAAAAAAGCGAAATCAGGGAATATTTGAGATGAAGTCGGATTAACAACGTCTGAAACAGTGAAATGGTCTAATCCACCGTGAATCATCATTCTCAAATTTCATCCGGTTGCTATGACAGCCTGGCGAGATCATAACAGATAGTTTTCTTTCAAAAAAAAAAAAGTTTTAAAATGGTTCAAAATAAACAATCAAACGCTGACAAGCACATGCGTGAGAACAACCGGGAGAAAATGATGACTCAAGAAGATCCTCGGAAGCACAGGACTCCGAAATGGTTCCTGGGTGCGTTTGCGCCTTTTCCGCGCTCCACCTGGATCCACCCCCACGTGCCCAACGACAACTATGATCGGGTGTGCCGACACATCTGGAGGAGAGCGAAGGAGGCCGGGGAGGAGCTGGGTCGAGTTCAAAGTGCACCTGAGAGACAGCAGGATAAACATCACACTGCTCCAGACAGCGAGCCAAGTCACCGGTAAGGTTGAGCTGTCCATGATAGACCACATACAACACAGACAGGAGGGCTACAGCAGGCATACACCATGAATCACATTACCTAACCTTAGTCTGCTGCAGTGTGTCAATGAATCAGTCTCAAAATGGTTCAATAAAAGTAATTTAAAGGGTTTTACACCACACTCACTTTGTTCTTGAGTGTGCTATCATCTCATTGTCCTTCCCAGGAATGTGATAATATAGTAGTTAAAGGGTAAGATCATCCAAAAATAAAAATGCAGCCATTATCCACTCCCCCTCATGCCAATGGAAAGTTCACAAAACATTTCTGGAGCTTCACATCAAAGCAGCACTCTCCTAAACAACTGAAGTAGATGGGGACTTGTTTTAAAGCGTAAAAAAATCAATAGAGAAAACACATGAAATGGCTCCATATAGCTCACCTGCCATAATCCAAGCTGACTTGAAAATATGTTATTTACACCTTTTTTTTAAAGATGAAATCTTCACTGTAGCTGCTAAAATAAAAACATTAGCACATCACCTGTCCTGATGTGACCTTGGGGCTTTCGGAGACTTGGATTACAGCGGACGAGCTGTATGGAGTCCCCTTCTTCTGCTGTTGTTCAGGAGAATGTTGCAACGCTGTTTTGCTGTGAAGCTCCAGAAATGTTTTGCGGACTACAAAACTTCACCCAGCATGAGGGTGAGAAGATCATAACTGAATTTTCCGTTTTGGGTGAACCTAACCCTAAATACTCTCATATCAAAAATTAGAATATAGTGGCTTTGGGTTTATTATTCCATGTTTCGACTGTATTCCTTGGAGTGTGTCTGTGTAGGCTTGGAACAATTGAAACTTCTATCTATCTGCCTACCTACGGTGTCTATCTAACATCCGTAGTTAAAACTCATTAATTTCTCAGTTTCAAATACCCCATCATGTCTGCAGTTTGAGTGCTGTTAGAACTCATTAATATTGGATTATGAGTTTCTCACTGCGGCTATAAATGTCAAACATTAGAGACACATGTTTTACAATAAATTTCTACAACACATGTAATGATATCAAATGTAGAGGTCATCAGACATTTTTGACCTGTAGCTTCTCTTCCACCAAATGGTTTGTTATGCCTATGTGTCCTTTTTTCTCATGCCTACCATTTCTTTTTAAAATTCATTACATTATTTGCCTCAATTGGAAAGACCTATAGAAAATGGAAAGATGAATTGAAAGGAGGATGGATGAGAAGTTCAGGCCTTTTTCTAACCCAGATCTTAACATTGCGGTGTAGATCAGGTGGGCTGCTGTGCGGTCACAGACCCACTGTATAATGTTAATGTACACCATCTGCTCGCCGGCCAACCGGAGCTTCCATGACGTCTCCGTTATCATAAGCATCCCGGGTCTCACCGGGCCGTCTGTTCCGCTTCATGGCCTCGGCAGTCGACAGGCTGGTGACTAAAGAGTAGCCTCATTAAAAAGTCATGGTTTGAAGCGGGTGCTGCACCACACATACAGGATGGTGCCACGGACCCAATGATTCACACTCTATCAGGCAAAATGTTGTTGGGCTCAACTAAAAGTCAGGTCAAATGTAACAAAGACATTTTGGTGACCCATATCAACTGGTTAACCTATGGACATCTTAAAATGTGATGGATGAAAAACGACTACCTCTTACAGTGCCTTCAGTTTAACCTGTTCTGAGCATGTTCATGATACGAGTGACCTTTACTTTATACTACATAATCACCACACTGATCAGATTCTAAAATAAATGTCAACTGCTTCTAAAACTCCTGAAAATGCCCGACTATATTGGAGACTTGTAAAACGATCTGACGACGCTTTCACACATTTCACTTGCAATGAAAAAAAGTGCACCATACAAGACGGCGTGAGCCAGTTAACCTTGTAGTGGCAGCAGTTTTGGTGTGATGGCCTGTTAAATATAAAAGATGTGTTAACCCTGCCACACTCCCACACATGTCTGCGCCTCTCTTCCTGTCTAGGGCTAAGGAGCGGCAGAAAGAGACAGATGATTTGGGTCTGAGCACAAAGTGTAAGGAGGACGAGCAGCAATACCACACTGACGCCATCCTTCCCTGCTCTTATCTCTCGGGCCGCAGACATCCCCATGTTGCCAAGCCTGCACGGGTACTGAGCCCTGTGATGGAAGTTGAGATGAAACAGAATGAGGGGGTTGCAAAGGGGAGAAACATTTTGGTGAGTATGGTGACTTTGGAGGCTGAAGTTGTTTCATTTGTTGCTTTACTGTAAGCTAGTTAACCTCTGCTTTTAAGGGTTTTAATCATTCCTTTTTTTAACAAATCACTTTCATGTCAGCTGAGAGATGTAGAAGATAAACAAAGGATTGTAGTCACCCAATCCAACAGCAGAAAAGAAGAACAAAGTTCTGCACCTAAACCCGGACCTTTGTCGCGAAATCCCGTCTGCTCTGCCGCTGAAGACCACAGCCCATTCCTGCAGAAGAAGGAAGATCCTCCGCTT
Source organism: Pagrus major (assembly GCF_040436345.1). Classification (NCBI taxonomy): domain Eukaryota; kingdom Metazoa; phylum Chordata; class Actinopteri; order Spariformes; family Sparidae; genus Pagrus; species Pagrus major. Next base: position 13,781,069 of record NC_133217.1, read on the forward strand.
CTCTCCAAGCTACCTAAGGACACATGTGAAAGCGAGATTGAGAAGAGTCTAAGAAGCAGCTCTGACAGCAAGCAGGATTCCCTGTGTTCTAGCCCAGAGAAAGCCTTTCCTCCGTTATCTACCATCAAGGTTGGCATTCTACCATGTCCCACAGAGCCTCCAGCCTCAGGGAAGATGCATGGCCAGTGGGAGATTCCCCTTTCATTCCACCCACATGACATCCCCACTGACACTTTGGCAAGCGGCGTGACCGCCCAAGTGCAGGCTCCTGTCCAAGACAAAGCAGAAGCAACTCAGGCAAACTCAAAAACCAATGCAGCACCAGCAGGCCACACGCAGAACATACTCTTTGACCTACTGGCTGACTTCCCTGCTCTCCAGCTCCCAGAGAAACCTTTAGCGTTGGGTGTAGTGTGTGGAGGGATTCCCGAGGCCAATGCTGCAGAGGGGAAAAAAGGGCATACTCTCCCACCAAACCACCGCCAAGAGAGTGGGGCTTCCCATCAGAGGAGGATGGAAAATGTGCCCCACGAGGTCTCCTCCATCTGTGCAGTAGATCAGAAATCTGCGCTGGACCTTCAAAAATTTGGCTCGACCAACCAACGCAAGTCTCCAACCATCAGCTGTGAGGAAGTGAAGGCCAACAATCCGCCGCCTCCTGGAGGTAATAAATCTGCCGTGTGTCTCTGCCTAGCTGGGCTCTTTACAAGCCTCTCCTTCTATCAGTTGGTATAAATAATCTGGTTATCATTAATGTAGTTTTATGCCATTCTGAATACCCTCTGGAGCAACAACGGCACAAACACACACAACCATCCCTGTCTGAGAATCAATTATTGATATTAATGATACCGTCATACTCGGCTAATTTAAGGGAGAGGAGAGGCAGCAGCACCTGTCCCTGGCAGAAGTTGCTTAGTGCAAAGTTTGCAACAGTACAGCTCTCAAAGTTTTAACATTTTTCCCTGAGCCATTTTAAAAACTCATTTAATGAGCCTCTTTTGTTTTTTTTTGCCCTCATCGCATCCTTTACTCTGTTTGACTTTTTCTGAAGTTGAGACCTACTTCTTGATTGAAATAGTCGTGTCAATAGCGAAACAGCTAAATCAGAACAACCCTATCAATCAGGGGGCAGCGCTCTGTACCACTTGTCCTCCCACATGCAGACACACACACACACACACACACACACACACACACACACACACACACACACACATACATGCAAACATTGCGTTTCTCTGTGTAGGTGTTAACACAGTGTGACTCTGCATCGGCGTTGCAGAGAAGTACTTCCTCGGTCGGATGACTCAGTGGGAAAATGTTTTCATAATGAGGGGATTATTGTGCAGAGGCAAAGTGAATTACACGGTGAGCCTTTCCGCACTGACTGTTGGTGCAGAACAGAACAGTGGACACAGATATGAATTAAGTCAACAACAACTCAAGTACACTGTGTTAATTTTAGTAGCGTACAGTACATACAGTACCTCCTACAGCCTTGGCACTGAGATCATAACTTTGCAATTATTAACAACTAGCCTCTTGGAAAAAATGATTTGATAAAAAACAAATTGGTTGTTAAAAAGAGAAACAAAGTTAAAGTCGAGCTGAAAGGAAGAATGCCTTTTAACCATTTTAGATCATATCCACAGTCATGTTCCAGACCTATTCGACAACATGTGCCAATAAAACCCAACCCAACCCCAAAACATTCATTTGATTGTATTTTCTATCAAAATCCAGTCAGGTCCTGTAAAACTAAACCTCAAGTGTACTTACATAAGCTTGGACCAACCAATGTAAATAATATCATGCCATCCACCCATCAATCAATCTTCCACTTTAAGCAGTGAGATTTTACTGATTACTGCACAAAAGCACAACTGTAGCTGTAACTTTAATGGGCTCATTGTGAACACAGCCGGCAAGAAAACCACCTAGGTACTGTAATCCCTGTCGTCAAATTGGCAGCCGGCGGTCTCGGATGCTGCGTCAGGTCCTGCTCGGGCAGCGTTTGGCTAGCCTTCTCATCACTTAATCGCCTGCATTTACTGGGAGTTCCCGGTGACCCTGGCAGATGGAGTCGGCTACTTTGACACGTAGCTGCATGGTGAGGAGTGTAATTTACATTCCACGCTAACGCTTTTGGCTACTATATACCGTATTCACATTTTCCTCTGCGGTCACGCTCAGGGTGGGAAGCTCAAATGTCCTGTTATGGTGTTCCAGGTTAGAAGCTGTATACATTTAAGGAATTGTTATCATTTCACCACTTCCTGAATGATCAGCAACTGAAAAGACATTTGATAGTGAAAATCCAGAGGGACCTGGGCCATATTTCAACATAAAACAACATATTTGATGGCCCAACGTTAGACAACAAGTAATGTTAGCATTCAGCCTCTTCCTAGTTAACATTACCATTTGAGTACAGCAAGTGTGATTCACTTTCAGGTTTAAATAAATGTGTCCAAGATGTATACTGATATTTTAGCATTAATTTCCACCTTTCCTATAACAGTAATATTAGCCAGGAAGTGGTTCAATGCTAATGCTAGCTGTTGTCTGACATTAGCTTAGGTTATCAAATATGTTGTTTGGCCTCGAAATATGGCCTGATGTCCTTCAGCATTTTTACTATCCATTGTCTTGTAGTTGGTAATCAGGGAGCAGTGAAATGATAATTTGTTGGATTCCCTGCTTTTACACAACTTGCAACCTGTAACACAGCAATACCACATTTTAAGCTTCCCACCCTGAGTTAGGTCAGAGGAAAATTGCCGCCGTGACCTCCCTGGTGGAGGTAATTTTATGATTCTATTATGTTTCTGTTTGAATTCCCTCCACCCTCAACAGGTGCACAACAGGAGCTGAAGGTGGCTCTGCTATATGAATGTGCATATGCGAATTATACTGCTGGCACTCCTCCAGCCGTTTGCAGTTAGTGCTGATATGATAGTATTTACTCTCTGATAGCATAGCCCCGTTGATTCAGTAGCACTTTGTTGACACCCTGAGGGAGGGAGAGGGGGGGACTCCTTTACAGCAGAACATAACACAGTCCTGTCAAGCTTACCCTCTGCATCACACGCAACGAGACACAGGCCAGACAAGACGATGTGCATGTGAAATGGGTAACAGTGCTAATCCTTGCCCTCTTGCTGTGCATATTGCAGTTGCAGGTGCAGATGGCGTGGGTGTTAATGCCAGGACCTGGGCAAGCGCTGCCAAGGCGGGCATGAAGCAAGCAGCTGCCCCTCAGGAGAAAGCCAGACCTTGTACCTTTCAGCAGAGAGTTACCATTAACACAGCCAAAGGTAAGTTTATACCTTGGCATCTTTATCCAACGTGCGTGTGTGTGTGTGTTGTGTGTGCAGGGGAGTGGGTATTAAATTTCACGGGGGGCAGCATGAAGAATTCATCATGATCATCACCGGTTGGGCACATTTATTTTGCAACACAAGCTAAGCTGATGGCTACAGCATGTTCTCTTGCCCTTTATACATGCTGTGCTTTAAAAGGTTTTCTCTGTAGCACTTTTAAACATCAATATATCATTGTCAAATTAATTGTGATATTTTAGGTTATTTCCTGGATACAAATGAGGCTGTGGTTGAGGTGATTGGTGGTCTCTATCTCACACCAGTGGTAGTGTTAGTGTTTGTGACATTAATTAATGTGTGCCTTTTATCAAGCTCAACAGTGAACACTGGCAGATCTCTGGCACCGTTTGAGGTGGTCTGGTATTGATATAAATAATAAAGTGACATTTTTACAACACAGACAAGCATTCTGGACAGTCTTAAAGCACAGAATTGTACAGGAAAGGTTATGCTGTCCATTATCACAACATACTTTCCATAAATCCTCCTGCTGCCGGTCGCAAATAAGATGCTGCGAGACAATTTTGACTGTATTGAGCAGATGAAACCCGTTGTCTTCTTGTCAATCACCAAATTTGTCTTGACATCACAGAAATTTTAAATTAGTTTAGATATGTCTGTGTACAGTCAGCCTGTCAAATTATGAGTCTAACAATGAGGAAACCATTATCTAAACTGAATGATCCAGTCAGTTGTTGCTCCGGAGAAGTTGCTTATCTGATGCCAGTCAGTTATAGCTGGATTTGGGAGGGGACCATGCAGTATACCAAATTCTGTGTACAAAGTGACAAGTTAACAAAGGGTTCAGAATTTTCAGTGATGTTACCACCGAGGAAACTTTGCAAGTTAGCCTCAATTTTGAGGTAAATAAAGGCAGACACTTTTTAAAGTCAAAGGCATTTGAGTGAGTGAAATTAGAGAATTACTGATCCTCACTGGCAGACATTTTATAGTATGTCATGCATAAAAGATTGTATTAAAAAGGCAAGTTCCCAAAAAAACAAAATATTGTTTCTCATAGCTTCATCCTTCTATTTCTTTAATCCTTTGTTCTTCTGTCCTTTTACAGCCAGGTACTGTTCCGCTCAGACTCCTAACCATCAGACAGCCACCCCAATGGTGGCGACTATGCGTCAGGGCCCTCGACCCCACAACCCAAACCGGTTTGGTAGGCCTGGCCATCCTCCCATCAATCAGGTGAATATATTCCTGAGATTTGAGCTGATTTACAAATATACATTTGAATATGTATGCTGTGTTACATTGCTGTTTTCCACTATTTTCTATGCCACACTGTATTCTTACCTATTGTATATTCTATACGTGTGTTTAATGTGATACATCCTAAAAATGGATAATTATAATGGCGACATCTATCTGATAACCTACTTTTTAATGGCTTACTGATTACATGCATTTTTAACAGCACTCACAGAGTTCAGATCTTAAATCGGGAATAAAGGGAGAGATTTGCTTTGAAGTGTATATGACTTTGCAGTGACCCACATCATCACAGCTCTACTTATCCTGCATTATTGCTTAGTTACAGAACATTCACAGCTGATCAGAGGCTCTGTAAAACCCGGCTCTCAATCCAACAAAGCCTCTGTTGCCACCGAGCTCTCTCTTTTCATTTTTTACTGTAAGTGAACCACAAGAAAAAGACTTATCACACCATTGTGGTGTTAGAATAAAGACAAAGCTGTTATACAGCTGTACCAGCGATTTTACCAGCATTTTGAGGTAACTGTACTTAACTTGTAGCTATTGTATTTTATTATATTGAGTATTTTCATTTTCTGCTTCTCTTTACTTCTACTACACTACATTGAGGCAAATATTGTGCTTTGAACCCCACTATATTTATTTGATGACTATATTTTCTAGTTACTTTGCAGTTTGCATTTCGCTCAGAGCCAAAGTAGCACATTTTTAAATTATTTCATTTTGTCAGCAATTACAGATAATCATAAAAGTGCTGAAAATACGATCTGAATATCGGCCAATAATCGGTTGACCCGTAGTATACAGTGTATAGGTACAATACATGTTGACATATTATGCATAATTGACATCTAATAATTTAACTTGTACTTTTGATACATAAGTACATTTATTGCCAGAAAATAACTTTTGATACTTAAAGGTGTTATTGATAACATTCAGGCTCTAACTGTGGCATTCCATTTCTCCCCTAGGCTAGCTAACTAACATTAATGTTGCGATAGCTAACGTTTCTCACAATTTTAACATTGCTAACACTTAACGTTGACATCGCTAATGCTAGCTATCGTGAGGCAATACAGTATGCTGGGCGCATGGTGTAACTCAATTTTTACGTTTTTTCCCACAAACTTGTAAATAAACCTGGTGGAAGCTGGAACCAACTGCAGAATTCTTACACAGAGGTAAATGAAACAATCATTTTGGACCTGACAAACATTTATCAATTTGACTTTTAAGTTCCTTAATATCTTTAAAATAACAGACTTTTACTTAAGTGCTATTCATAGAAGTCATATCACAATATCTTTACTTTTACTCAAGTAGGACTTTGTGGTACACTGTCCAAAAGTAGTGTTTTTTTTTGTTGGATGAGACTGAGCGTTTTCATACTCACACTCATTAAGCCAATGAACTGTTTGTGAAATACCCCTGAATATAATATCTGGTGGCCAGCCTTGACAACTTCTCTGCCGTCTAGCCAGTGAGATGTTGTGTGACAAAGTAATTCTAATTAAAGCTGTTTTTGTTCTCAAGTGTAGAAAACCGTTCATCGTTCATTAGTATCACAAATTAAATTCAAACAAAGTAGCTGAAAGCAAACAGATTTGACAAAGTATATACACTTTATTTTTGCTCAGTAGCAAAATGCCGGTTGTGACAAACAGCCGACAGACTTTGTGGTCTCGACAATACAGGGGTAATAAGTTCAACAAGGCAGAGAGGCACTTACAGATGTGTATTCAGGGTAGCTACTGACACATTTGAGCACCTCTCAGATCACAATAAGCAGTCAGGACAGTGATATAACTGTATTTTTCTGGCATGTATTCAATCACCTGAGGACCAGTTAAACTCTTGACATTTAATTTCTGGTGCAGGGAAAACATCTTCGAATTCAGTCTGTTAAAGCAGCACATGTAACTTTGTAGCAGCAAGGTGTAAATATGTAATTACACGTAACAAGTGTGCCACGGGATCCATCTTCTGCACAATGAGTAAGCAAAGTTCAGTGTTGCATTAGCAATGCAAATTAGTGATAATGTATGCCACTGGAATGAAGGTTTTGCCTCATTCAACAATGGTGAGTGTCATGCAGTAAAAAAGTGTGTCCACCTTGTTACAGGGAGAAAGAACGGGTATGTGTGAGGCATTTAAACCATCTGAGCCACACTTTGTTGTTATATTGATATTCTTGAGATGAATTCACAACTGGCATATTGATTTCTCCCAACTTAGGTTTCTGTAGCCCAACCTGTGTGATGTGGCTCAATCATCTATACAAATCAAGCACATATTGAGTCATTAAAGAGTAAAGGAATAGTTAAACATTATGAGAAACACTTTAACTGTATTTGTTTTCCTGCTATGAATTAGATGAGAGGACTGCTGCTACTCTCATGTCTGTACGCTCAACATGTAGACCCTCAGAGGGACTTGAGCTGGGCACTTTCCAATGCTAGAACTGCCATAGTCCATTCAAAAAGACAGGGAAAAAAAGACAAAAATTGAGATTTCTCCACATGTTAGCAGACGTACATATACAAAAGTACGCACATTCAAATAAAATTGGAATCAGTGGATTGTTTACAAAGACAATCCATAAGGAAACATTGCAGGGATAAAAACAAACCTTCAACAGCTTTCTTAAATTGTGCTGGTGCTAAATGTAACAAATTAGATGGCAAAACATTCCATCACTGAAACTCTGCAAAATAAACTAAACTGTAACTGAGATGTTCGACAGATAGGAGGCCTGAGTTTATCATCATCATGGTCTGGGTGAACACTTGATACTGATTGGCTCCAAGGTGTCAATTGACTCCTGATAAATGGACACCTGTGGAACGACATAACACATGGCCTTTCATCTGTTTGCGAAAAACTGGTTATTGATTTAGCTAGTCTTGTTATTAAACATAACTTGAGATCATATTTATTGTTTGTCAACTGTACGCAGTGTTATTGCGTTTGAATCTTGCTAGCACAACGTTAGCTTACTGGCTAATACCTGAGCTAAAGGGTTTTATGAGCTGAGCACACTAGTTCATCTCCTGTTGCTAAGTCGTATTTAAGGTTTGTGCGATTTACTGGAGTAGTGAACAATGTTTCCGTTGTGTGAGAACCCTAAGGGATGTAATGATTGTTCCAGCTATTAGTCAAACCTTCAGGTGTTGTCAGGGAAAGAGAGTTATTGCTTGTGGAAAAACTTTCCTGGTGGGGTCAATGAGGAGGCTACCAGGGAAACGATTATTGGCGAAGCCTCCGGTGCTTGGCTGAACGTAGTAGGTAAAAAAGTATCCTAATAACTGACGCACTGGCAGCACTTTCAAAGCTTTAGAAACATTATTTAAGTGGCATAAACAATAATATTAGTTTAAGTAGTATTCACTTGATGATCTTCTTTATGAATGATAAACCGCACCAGTCACTCTAGGAACGAGTATTGAGCGTCCTGTTATCATGACAAACGCAGCACAAGGTATCATTAGGGCAAAATTCATGAAAATACAAATTTATGGTGTTATTTTCTTTTTCTTCAGAGAGTGACCATGGTATAAGCGGGATATAATGCACTGCATAATCCCTGACATTGGCTGGAATGGGTAGGAGCATCTAACCTGGCTTTTTTTTGTAAGAGACGTGTCAATTCTTCCCCCCACTAGTATTTCTGGGCTGAATGCTAAGCTTAGCCAAAGGTTGTTGCTCTTGAGCATTCAAACATGAGAGCAGGTTTGGCCTTCCCGTACATTTAAGAACTAGCCGATGGGGGTCTCTTACTAACTATCCAAAAACCTTGGACAGGCAACAGCTGAATGAAGCACTCAAAATTACTAGTAAATGAAGGGATAAGAAAAAAACTGCTTACTTTCCAGCTGTTTTTACTCAGCGGGGACTTTGCAGTGTCAGGTAAGGAGAATATTTTCTTCTCTCTGTGTGAAAGCAGAACATCGTATTTTTATCTCCATCTTTTCTCGATCTCTCCTCGCCCTGCCCTTTCCCGTCTATGACCTATTTAAATTCGGGTTGCACTTTCTTTCACGATGTGTGGCGGTGACAGTGACAGCAAGGCTTACTGCACTCTGAGGCTTGCCCCTTTGGCCTCGGCACTTCCAATCCAGCAGGATAATTACTGAAGCTGCAATGTACATTCCCCCTGGGTGCAAGTGGCAATATGGGGGTCTCTTGGTGTCAGCAGAGAAATGAGATGCAAGGAGGCAAGCCTGAGAGAGAGAGAGAGAGAGAGAGAGAGAGAGAGAGAGATAGGGGGAGAGAGAGGTTGTAAAGTGCATGACGGTGATGGAGGGAGACATTATAAAAGTTTTATTTTTGGCAGCAAAACAGCTGATGCAGAGATGCGAGTAAATGTTTATAGAGAGTGTGAAAAAGTTATGAGAACTATTTCAGACACTGACACATTTTAAAATCTTTGTATCTCTCTCTCACACACAGGCTTCAGCTCACATGCACCTACCTACTCTTGTTCTGCCACTGACCATAACCTAAATATTCTGCCATTAAATTTACAGCAAAGAGAGCGGAGAGCGATCGAAAAAAAAAATCAGATAAGGAGAAGTTAAAAAGCTTTCTTTTTTTATATCAGGGGTAGGAGTATGAATGAGGAATGTGCTGTGAATTGATGGTAGTAATCATTAGACTTTCTCTCTAAAACATCCATGGCCACTCGGGTAGAACCGAGGCCCTCTATACGCTTGAAGTCTGTGAGTGTTTCATCCTCCCAGCCTTTCACTCAGCCACACTTACCATTGTTTAGCATTGATTTAAACCTCTTCTGTCTCAGTAATCAAATCCAAGATATTAGATACTGCCTCTGGCAGAGAGCAATTAAGTGAAGCTCCCTTTATTTTGAGTTGGCATACCTAGGCTGGCAGTTGGGTGCCAAAGCATCCAAACTAAAAACAAAAACAGAGCAACAAATTGACAATTAAAAATGTTCCACTCTTGGCAGACGTGGAAAAAGAAGTGAGTGGCCAAACTGTTTGGTTTAGCAGCTTGATCGACGGTCTGTTGCAAATGTAGGATTGTCAGAAACAAGGCACATTTGAAGGGATGTGAGAGGAGGAGGACGAGGAGGGTTGGCGCGAATGAGGCTTGTGCATTTGAGCCTGTGCGCCCTTCAGCTTGTGTAAGTGCGTGAGAGGCAGAGACATAGGCCAAAGTTTTCCCTCTTGCATTCCTCTCTCCTCTTCCAGCTAATAAGCCTGTCTCCGAGCTGTTGCTAGGCTACACAGGTCTGTTGTTATTCTCTGGCAGGTGGCCTTTTCCCTCCTCAACTCTGTGTGTTTGTGTGTGCGTGTGTGTATATTTGATATCAGTGTGTGGCTGAGCCAAACAGAAAAAGGTAAGAAAAAAAAAAGAGACACAAAGGCGAAGTGTGAAACAAAGATCATAAAATATGATCAGAGATTGCCCCCGAAGATCCAGTGCAGTACTTTCCTTGCCGCATTCTCTGGCATGTTTTTTTCAATTTTGAGGCCTAAAAAGTTCCTTTGTTGCGTGTGTGTGTTTTCATAGTCGAACCGCTCATGCAGGAGATTGTGCACGCCTGTGTACGCTTGTGTGTTGCTTAAGCAGCGTGTCCATTTGTGGACAAACCTGTGGAGCCGACTCATGTGAACTCATTCGGCTGAGGCGATCTTTAAGGTAAGGAGGTTGAAAAATCTTGTAACTTAGCAACAAAACAAGGTTCTATGTGTGGTTGTATGCTATCTCAAATAAAGTACCTGAAAGCCCCTAAAGAATATTGGTATATCGGTTTGTCCTTCCTGTAACTGTTTTCATGGGGGTGGAAGATCCATAGATTGGTTTTGAAGTGGGCATGAGTGAGGTTGGTTATCAGTGGGTCATATCAGTGTGTTTGTTCATATACAGGAAATCCGCTCTCAGTTTTCTCGCCAGCACATTAACCCTTCAGCCGCTGGGAGAAGACACCTTCGACCTCTCTGAGCGTCACCTAAACATTTACAAAAATATCCTCAAAACAACTAGAAACTGTCGCAACAGGATATGATAAATAAGTCTTTCCCTACGCCCAAAGCACAAAATGACCATATTATTAGTTGTGTTGATTTATTGAGCAACAGTAATTACTTAAAGATAAGTTGCCAAGTGTTGAGGTTCTTGGCTTTCAGAGCTCACTCTCCATACTGCACTCTTTGGATCAACCCCCCCCCCCGCCCACGATCTGGCATTTTCAGATGCTCAAAGATGGAGGATGGTGCTATGATTGAGTGCCTGGCAGCACAAGACATTGTACCCTTCAGCTGAAATGCAAAAGACATATTATTATTATTATTATTTTTGTTATTATTATTATTATAAATTACCTCTTCACTCTGCCGCAACTGTCTATTGGATCTCTGCTCTAATTAGCTAATTTGCTCATCTCTGCTGTGGGAATGTGGCTCCATGATTAATTAATTTACACCCCTTCAAAATATATAACAAACTTTGATTAATGGCAATTACTGTTCAATAAGAATAAATGAACTATATACTTTTTTTCTTATTATAATGGCATGTTAATTAATTACTCTGATGTTGTGCTTGAGGTTTATGAAGTTGTTGTCAACACGGCATAAACCACTGTTGTTTCGACAAAAACAATGGCAAACTTTGCATTAAGCAGCATAATGAATCTGAGGGATATTATAAACAATATCCTGGCAGTCCTAAATACAGAAGTATGGACGTGACTAATACCTGTTGCTTACAGTACTATACTGTATATAAAGCAAATCGTCCCTGTAGGGACATAAAAACATCTCTTTGCTGTGATTGGTCATTTTCAGAAATGGTAATGGTCCCTCTTGGTTTGTAATGGTTGCTCAGTATCTGATATGGCACACAGGTTACATTTAATGGTATATTGGCGAATATACTGTGGATCCAATCCTTTACTTGCATTGTCTCTCTGCGCTCAAAGGATTTTGACTGTAAGTTAATTGTTTAAAGCTGCTGCTAGCAGAATTTTTACATGATTATAGTTTCTTTTAAATTATTCATGAGGTTGTTGGTTGTAAAAAAAGAAAAAAGATAATCTGCCAGACTCCAAGCACATAGGAGTCTCAGCCACTCTGCCTCCCTATCACTGGTTCCTGCACTATCTAACTTCAGTGAGAGGGTAGGATCACAGCGTTACATACATGTTTACTTCAACATACATGTTTTACACACATAACATTGTTATGATGTGATGAGTTCTGTCTGTAGTCTGTAGTGGGATTTGTATTTATATCAGTGGTTTTGCATTCAGAAACTGTGGGGGGCGCCAAATCAAATGGCTCTCTAAATATCAAACATTTGGATCGACCCATAATGCTCTTAACTTTTTAAACATTATTATTTATGTCTGTGTAAGAATTCTGACAGCTGGTTGCAGCTTCTAACAAGGTTTGTCAGCCAATAGAATAACGCCTTTGGTATGACGTGGTCTCTGCGTTTAGTCAGCATCAAGAGTCTTGGTTGTTGCCAGTTTGAGGTGAAAAAAATGTAAAACTGGCTGAGTTCTACAGTATGCACCCAGTATACTGTACTGCCCTAAAGTTACCTAGCTCGCAAAAACAAACTGGCAACCACTTGGGGGGCAGATGATTCGAACAACAGCTGTGTTTCAACGAGAATGTAATGAAAGGAGGCGTAATACCACATAGTGTCTGAATATTATCCATGCCACCTTTAATTTTGTCTGGCTAGCAAACTAGGCTACCAAGCTTCCACTCTGAATGCAGATACTTAGTTAGCCTATCTTTCTAATGGTAGCACTAATTTGCAGATGACATAATATTTGCTCTCCTTTTTTTCTCCTGCTGAGTTTCCAAGCCCCCAGACACTCTGCTGTTTTTGCCACACAGTATACTGAGGGGTCCAGATGTGGTGATGGCAGATTGCCAAAGCTCACAGCAAAGGGTAGCCCCGTGACCTCGCTGTGAAATGACTTTGAATTTGAATCTCGACAGAGAGTAATGTACAACACGTACGTAATGTAGGAAATGCTCTAATCACACATGGCACAAAGCAACAGCTAACACTGTCTGCCCTCCAGCTGGTTAAGTGCCTGTGTGGCTTTTAAAACTAAAGTGATTTCACAAACTATTTTTAGTATCACGCCCGCTCAAATTACAGTGAGGCCCATTGTCGATCTGAACCAAGAATTTCCCCACTGTAGAGAAACAAAACAAACGCAAAAATGTATTTCTTTTTATTGGTGATTACAATTTTGGCCAAATAGGTATCCAAGCCAAAAGAAACAAACAATATGAGCAGTAGGTTCTGATTTCTAAGCAAAATGTACGGTTTCTTACAAGAAATGCCCCTTTAAATAACAGTAAAAGACTCCATACTGCCGTGACAAGACAACTTTATGGGACTTTTCTGTGCAGTGAAGGTGTGTTTGCTTTCTTCATGGAGACTCTCCAAAGCAATACGTCCAAATTGTTTTTCTGAAAATATTGCTACATTTATACTCCACTTCCATTGTATTTCTGAAATATTACACACAGACAGTTCACTGAACTCATCTCTTTACTTATTCATTCGTTTTGCCAAGGCAAAGCCGCCCAATCTGGTGAGACTGTTTGCCTGCGAGGGAATACTTCAGTCCTGTTCCTCACTGACACTTCCTTACCTTTCAGTAGAGTTAAGCACTGATTCCTTGTTTCTCATCCTCATGCATATTATTTATCTGCCCTTTTCTCCACCTTTCTCTCTCCATCCTTCAATCACATGTTTGTATTCTTCTAATCGCTTGTTTAATCTCTTCACTTCTTTCAGCATTCTGGAGGCAGAGCAAATCGAGCCAACTGTCCTCCGGGATTCAGATGTCCCCGTTTTCCTCCCCAACAGGTGAGGCCGCTAACAATCTCATTTTCTCCCCCTCCCCATCACTGAAGTTTGGAGCCAGTTCAAATCTGCGTTGCTGAATTTACATCCAACTGTAATTTACGTGGGAGTCTTTGCACGCACGCTGCAGCTGCGACTCTGTTCCCCATTGATTCTTATTTTATTTCATGAAACTGTCGGCTTGTATTACATATAAAAGTGCTGCCGTCGTGCAATAAATCTTCCTCAGGAGAGATTAAACAATCGCTGTGAGAATGATGCTAAATATAAGTCACATAAGATTGGAACACGCTGCACACATGAGAATCAGAAGAGTATATGTGTGTATGTGCATGTGCGCTTTCAATTTTGGTGTGTAAAGGCATGTGCATGTGTGTGCATTTGTGTGTGAAAACTTGCCTTGCGCTATATAATTGAATATGTGGAAAAAAGGGTTTTATTTGTCCGGGTGTCACTCCTGATGGATGCCCCTCATAAGACAAGCACAATCAGGGATCATTCCTCATCTTTCCTCCCACTCCTTACCCGTCCTCTCCATCATATTTTATTCCCTTAGCCTAACACCTACTCTTTTTTTCCCCTCTTTTCTTTGTTGGCACTAGTAGCTGGTGGTGTCACAGTGAATTTCATGCTGCCACATGTTGTGTCTGTTCTGTCCTAGTTGAGAAGGAGGCTGGCTGTCTTTAATAATAAGTTCTATGACCATCACAAGGCGATGCAAAATTGCAGAGCTTTAGAACCAAAGGCTTTTCGCTTAGCTCCGCCATCGTATATACATAATTTTCCACTTCTAAAAGTTTACATTATGCATGTGTTGGACCACTGAAGGGGTTCCGAGTGGTCACATAATTGTTTTACAATGGCTTGATTACAGCTAGTGAATGTTTCCTCCTTCCTATGGTTGTCACACCTTGGTTTTAGGCCGTTTTGGGGTTCTGCCGCGAGCTCTCCGAGACTGTCACAACATTAATTCATTCAATTTGAGGATTAATGATATAGCGGGCTAGTGCCCCCTTGTGGCTGTTGTCGCTGGGCCATCAGATCATGGGTACGTCAGATTTTCAGGAGTTTGTGCTGAGCACTGACCAGAAGTTGGAAGTGGACAACAGGAGCTCTGTCATAAACAACATACTTGACTTTAATTTTAAAAAAGAAAACAATTTATCTTCTTTTTGACAGCAGAACCCATCCCCTCCAAAATTATCTAACGGCACAGGGGTACAGCCGCTCACGATCTCATGAATACTCGATGTTGGCCGTTGTTTTACCAATCATGAGAACTAAGCTACGCAAACCAAGCCTTGTGTTTTGGTCACAATAACATAACATAACATGACCTTGTTGATTTATAACAACAACCACAATAATACTAACAAGAAAAAGAAAACTAAACTTTAATCATACAGCCCTTGTGTTTACATGGTTAAGCACTTTGTTTTTCAAAAAAAATAAAAGTAATGCATAAAAAAAATAAAATTGACGAGAACAATGAGACAAATCCGAAATAAAATGCATCAAGAAATGTCGGTGATTCTGCTGCCTCAGGTCTTCAAGCAGGGGGTTCTGGAGCTGAGTGAGCTGAGAGAAGCCGGGTCATTTTTAGGGCCCGTGTCCACATAATGTTTCTCTCTGGCAGAAAAACGCTGGGCAGTGCGCGTGGCAGGCTTGGTTGAAGTGCTTGTGTGGTGAGTTGGTTTTGATTGACATTGGCTCAGACCACAGCTTACTAAATTATATAATCAACTCCAGATTTGTGTGAAGATTACTGGTCAACCTGTGGCACACTCCTTTCAAGCAACCCACAACAAAATCATGCTCAGACTTGCTAAGAGTATCTCTTCTGATCTCTATCTGAGGATATTATTTCAGATTAATCAATTTTCATGACTGTGCGATGTGCTTTTATGGATGTGTGCCATATGTGTAACTGTATGTTTCATTTGTATGTGAACGTATCTTGAGCGTATCTGCCTGAGGATGCAAAAGGAATTTCAGTGTAACCTGACAATAAAATTGTATCATGTCATATTGTACAACGCACCAGCAACATTCAGTCAATGGCCAACCAGCTCCCACAAATGGGCTTTTCTATCTTTGTAGTGATAGTCTCTGTCTGATAAAGCTCAGGATAGACAGACACGGCCTGAACAAACATCTCCTCCATTTCCTTGGTTATCAGGATAAGGGATGATGAGTCCCACCCATTTAATATATGATTGGTAGCCAGAAAAAGAGTGACGGTGAGGACACCAGTGCCTTTCTGAAAAGTTTGGATCTTTTCAACTGGAAGCGCTCAAAGCAGCCGCACAAAAAAAGGCAGAGCGCTCTGAAAAAGTACACTGGGCGCAGCGCATTTTTTCTCGAGGCGGCCGCATGCTGCCGCAGACGCTCTCTCTTCATTTGGAACAACTGAAAATAGATGCCGGCGCTCAGAAAAAAATATAATTTATCCTTGAGTCGGGACTTAGGAACAGCCAGCGGAAACCTGCCTGAGGATCTGAAGCTGTGCTCTGCTCAAAGGGGAACAGCGATTCATTATAACTGGGAGCTAAACCAAGAAGTGTTTTAGAGGTAGTAAGTTAAATCTTAAAATCAATTCCAAAACAGTCTGTTAATTTGTGAGGACAAGCTAAAACTGATCCCGTATGTTCTTGTCCCTTACTATTTGTTAAAACCGAGCAGTTGTGTTACACTAGCAGACGGGAGCAATCTTTGGCTTGATCCTGACCGCAGTGGATTACAACCCAGATGAAATAAAAGCATGAAGAGACACGATTTCTGGGATGCTCCTCAACTGATAAAAACATGACTGAATAGTTTTGGCAATTCTGTCCAAATCTGTCAAGCAAAGAGCTCCACTGCTCTGCTCCAGGGGTCGGACTGCACCAACAACAACAGCTGGCAAAAATAGCAGGGCGAATTGTGCACATAGGCTCAGCTTTATGCTTTCCAGTGAGTGAGGTTAACTTGGGAGCGTGACTTAGTCTTCAACGTTATTCCTGTTTGAATGACCTCGGGTCAGCTACCCAAGGGCGACCGTAATGGGAAACTGTAGGCTTGTGCATGAGCTGATGTCTGCACCTCCCAATCTGAACAACACTGTGTGGTGGTCACAATGTGTACTGTTGCAGAGGCAACGTGGTGGAAATAGAAATAAAAGATAAGGTCATAGAAGAATTACACCTTGTGTACTTTGGTGGAGTAGAGCAGTGGCTTCACATCACGACAGCTTCTACACCGACTGCGTATTGGCAAAAACAAACAAATTAGCATAGTTATGTGTGTGTGCCCAAAGGAAATAGAAATGGGGTATAAAAATTTTGGTTGCAGTTCACAATTGTGAGGCTCGAGCTGTGACATGGTTATCTATTCTGTCCGTGTGTGAAATAAACAGCCATCCAAAGTTATCAGAACAATGCTCAAACTAATTTACTGATGTGCTGCAAAAGAGAAAAAGAAAAAAATATAATTTAAAAATGTCTATCTCCTGCGTCTATGTTTGCTCAGTGTGGATGCAGCACACACTGAAGCCACTGAATGTACAAAGCTTTGAATTCGCCCAACAAAAGTGAAAGCTCAAGACACAGTTCAAGGGTCCACTTACCTAAATTACAAAATCACACATTTTTTTAACGACCTTTGGGTATTTGGCCATGCAGGTAGTTTTTTATCCCCATGTCCTGAGGTGCTCGTTTGTGAGATTTCTGGTGAATGTGAATTTGTCTCTTAAAAGAAAAGCAGCTCCAATGAAAGCTGTCCTGAGCGACATCTGTGGATTACAATTACGTAACATAATGATCTCTTGAAAGGCGTGTTGCTGTTCACTCATTTTTCAGTGCTGTGAGAGCAATCACGTGGGGATGGAAGGATGCCTGGCAAACAAAACTTCTGAATGGTTAGCTGACATAAAGGTTATTTGAAAGAATGTTTTCCTTTTCTTTAAGGTGAGCTGCCTTTGCGTTGTAGCTGTGTGACCACTGTTTTCACAATGCAGCCGAAGAAAAAAAGCAGAATTTTCAGTGTTGAATGAAACCGTGGCGAGAATCATCTTCGTGACATGAGCTCGGTAGGAAGGCGGCTGTGATCGCAGCTGCTCATTACCCTACACTACTTGTTCTTTTATATGTAACCGTGTGATCACAGCCATCCTGACTTTTGCCACCTTTACTTGTACTGTCAAAATCAGCTCCCAAAAGGACAAGGGTGACACTCATTTCGTGTCTCTTAGTAAAAACCTCACAGGTTTCATTATTCTGAGTGTTTCTGAGTCTCTGAATCAGCCTATTTTCCGCCAAACTCTGCGTGCATGCGAGCGTATCTGCGTGTCGCCTCCACCTTCAAAGCCGCTGCATGCTGATTGTTCTCTAAATTATGACTCCATCCTAAAAAATGTGCCCCTTGGTCATAAATATTCATAATTTGTAATCACTGAGTCAAAAGCTGAACCACAGTTTTATCGCGCTAAGTGGTGCCTCCGTGTGCAAATCGCATCTGTATGTGTCTGCTTGTGATGTATCATACATCTGATAGGTGCGTACGAAACTTAGAAGAAACTCCGACACTGGCCTCATTCACCTTGTGTGGTGAACAGCAGTCGCCGGGGGGGCCCATTTCTCAGTTAGCTTCAAACAGATCCAGTCTAATAGCTGCTCAAAGGACACACACGCTACACGCTGCCTTCTTTTCTTCCTCCCCTCTCTTTTTGAGGCAGAACTATGCCTTGTTGTGGTGAAATGAGTAAAGATTTGAGTCGATGAAACCCATTATTAATATTTAACAAAGCTCTTTAAACTTACATGGCGCCATTGCCTAGTTGAACCGAAAGAGAGGGAGACGAACAACAGAGAAGTAAATGAGTGGAAAAAAGGGATAAAGGAAAGGAGCGGATCATTTTGGAGAGGCTTTGAATTTTTTTGGCTACAAGACGGTTGAAGTCCTGAAACTTGGGAAAAAGATGGTTGGATTCTAAACTGTGCATCTACACTTGGAATAAAGTGGGAGTAAATAAAAAATATACAAGGTCACAAGGTCCCTTGAAGTCACCACTTAGTTGGAGAGAGGTTGGCACAGTTCCTCCCCTGTCTTGACTTACTAAATGAATAAACATGCACCCTGAGCGAAACGTAGCATATAGCTCACAGTGATGTGGAATGCCTCCACCTACCTCCTTACCCTGAAGACAGAGGGGAGGAGATGAGGGTGCAGGAAGCGAGTGATGAGGTGGATAAGAAAAAAAAAGCGTAGGAGAGGAGGAAGAGAAGAGGGCGGATGCCTCGTAGGTTATTCCAAAACATTCTCGCTGTGATTTATCTAAAGCGGAGTGTTTCTTTGTTCTCTGTGTTGGTAAGTTGGATCCAAGCACCGACACATTGCTTGTTTAGATTGTGTTATCAGTCTATTTTGTTTGCTTCATGGGACCTCATGGCCCCAGTGGGGTCCTGTCACCACAACGGCTTGAATGCCAATGACTCCTATTGGCCTTACCTCCAGACCTAAGCTGAATAAATGTTGTGAGTGTGTGTAACTGGCCCGTCTCAGCTCGACTGATGGTGTCGCCTGAGATTCAGCTTGTTAGGTCACCAGTGGCTGGTTTAGTCAGTTAAAAACTGTCAACTGGTTAAAATGGCAGTTCTGGATGGAGGAGAGAGAAAAATCACCTCATCAAATCGGTTGAGTAACAGCCGTTTCTGTATGACACAAGCCTTAAAATGTTTATTTACGGATAAACTGAAAACTTCAGGGCTGTTCCTCTGCTCCGCTCGCAGTCACAGCCAGTCTCGGCGGCTCGCTTTCTCTTACTCAAGCACATGCCTTTTGTTTTCACTGTTTCATACTCATACTCATTCATATTTTAAGAGGCTACAAATTATATCCAGTTATAAACAAGCCTGAAAAACTGTTAGTTAGAACAAAGGCACTGAGTCATTGCTATTGAGATGATGCACCGTCCCGTCTCGTCGCAAATCTTTTGTCTGAACAGGGCTTTGGGTTTATGCTTTAGCTTTCATTTCCAATATTATGTCGTGACAAGGCCGTGCTTATGGTCATTTAGAGTTTGGCACAAAAACCACTTGGTCAGGGTGAGGGAAAAATTACATTTTGGCCTACCTGATTCTGTGGACTGGAAATTGTCCAAATATCTTTTTATAAATGTTTAATAGTTTCATCCGAACAGTGGTCCTTGGCTTACCACGCTGTTATGCCACCACCATGAAATCAGCTCACATTTACTGTATGTTAGATGAACATAACATGACACATATTGTAGATATATTCATATGATGATACGTACAGATTTGAACATATCCGTGGTTTGCAGAAACATAAAATGCCAAGATTTTATTCTGGTGAACAGGCTGCTTACCTTATCTGACCTTATCTGCCTAAATAAGCGACTTAAAAGTGCCAGAGCGAAACGTTGCAACATACAGTCCAAAAACATATGTGACCTGTTGTTTTTGAACAACATTTGAATTTAAAGGGGCATGATGCAGTTTTGGTGAAGAAATCCAAACTCAGAATTTTAGAGAACTATTTATTTTTTCCTGAACTGAATAAACAAGCTGTTCTCAGAGGAAAATAAGGTCCCCAGAACACTGTTTGAAGCTAGAAAGGTGGCAGGGTCCGCCACATATAAACAAAGTAAAACAGTATGAAAGTGTGTTGTCCTTTAAGGTCTGTTTGTTTATTCAGTTTATTCAGTCATGAAAACAAAGAGTTTGTTTATTTAGTTTGTTTGGGCATAAAAACAAATCAGTCAATGACGATCTTTCTCCTCTGATTCAAAGTTCTTCCCCCAAACTACATAGTGCACCTTTAACATTCTGGAGCTGAGCAGTGATATTTTCCCATCTTCTAACATCTCTATAGATAAGGTCAGAAGCAATAGTGATGTCCACACTTCACAGCTACACCTGCGCCTCCTTTTAAATGTAGCTACACATTGGGGCTACGGGCTAAATGCATGGGGGCTGAGAGAATTGTGTTTACTCCAGCGTGTTTATGATGCCAGTAGGAATTGCTGATAGTAACGGCAACATTAAGGAAATCTGAAGAAAGCAATCGTCTCTTAAACAGAAACACACATTAGCAGAGCCATTTCCACCGCAAACCTTCTGCTCACCTAATTTAGCCACATCAGTCGCTGATGCTCTTTTTCTTTCCTCAAAACAAAACAGAGATGTAAATAAAAATCCTCTGGCCCAAAGGATGTGATGTGTTTTACATCGGTAAATGTAAAAGGCTTTCATAAACTGACTGAATCACTTCGAGTGCACATATCATTCAGCACAAAGAAAGCAAATGTAGGCCTGCTTCTTTTTTTTACCTGAAATGGATTACTAAAAGATGAAGGAGAAAAAAAGTGGCTGGGAGGCAAATGTCCAATTGACTGTGTTTTTATAGAAGGTTAGTTTTGTTGCAGCATTATTTGCAGTCGAAGGATATTTCATGAGAAAGGAACCTAACGAATAGATTCTGTTTTCTATCATCAAGTGAAGCTCTTTTTGGTCGCATCAAAGGCCGAGAACAAAAAAAAAATTGTCTTTGAAATGAAATAGTTCAACCTTTTTCAATCTGTCTAAAATTCCACAATGCTTTTCATCAATAGTCTCTTTGTGCCGTTCCATTTTCTCAGAATTTCAAATGCCATTTTCTCCCTGCCTCCCTTTGTGTGCCTCCAGTGAGCATGTGGGATCAAGGCTGACGACAGCAGGAGTTGATAACCGGAACCCCACAACAAACGTTGAGGGTGACTATCGGTGTCGCAACCCGATCTGTGTCAGACACAAGGCGGGGTGAGAGGTGAGCGCTGCAGCGTTTTATGGTTCAGCAGTGCCATTTTCAGGACAGGAGAGGAAGAAAGAAAATGAAAAGAGGGGCATGTTTTTCTTTTTTTTCTTTTAGACCCATTAGATCTCACCGTCTCTTTAATCTCTATTCTTCTACCTTCACCTTGGCCTGCTCGCTGTGTGACCTCCAACTCCTTCTTACTTACGTCTGTCTCCTCAACAGATGTGCACGTTTGTGTCTCTGCATTTGTTGCCATGTGCATTTTTATCCTCAGATAACCGGCAGATGCATTGATATTAAGTTTGATGGCTTGGTTCAGATTATAAATTGACTGATTCATCGGTGTGGCTGATAATCATCGCTGATTAGACGGTTTGCAAACTACTGTTATCGGCGGAACCATTGCTTTTTAACTAACTATTCATCCTGTCTATCCACAGCCTATAGCTCACTATCTAAACTGTGTACTTTGTATTGAACGCTCTTCTCCAGAAGGGACAGTGGTAGCAAAAATCTATCTCCACTGTGCTTCAAGGATTCAATATTACAGAATATAAGTGCCTTGGTAGCTAGATTGATAATTCATTTTGTTCTTTCTCTTATACTGTAGATTACTGACGTGATTTATGTGCATGTGTCTGCCTCTACTCTTGAGCCCTTGGATGCTGTCTAGCACTCAGCTCTCAAGTTTATTACCGGTGATGTTTATAGCACCAATCATTGCATCCTGTATAAAAAAGTTGATTGGTCTTCTCCATCTGAGAGACGTGATAGGCGTTTGTTTTTGTTCATCTACAAGGCCCTTATTGGGAAATCCATTGAAATCGCCGATCCATCTTATATCACATCTTTTCTGGATTGGTCCAGAGTTGGTAGATTTCCTTTTAGTTTGTATGCCCCGACCCCTTGGATCTTAGTGTCTACAAATCCTTACTCAAGCCGACCTGTCATTGGGAGTCACTGGTCTAGATGAACAGTAGAATACCAATTCAGACAGTTGATTTAAGTTTGTATTTCTGATGCCTGTGTTGGAGAGAGTTGGGTATTGGCAAGAGTGCTTGTGAACAACAGTGTGGGATTTTTGTCTGTGAGGAAGTGAGAACAAGAAAGAGAAGGATTTTTGTTGACCATCAAAGTGATGGCATAAAAGGCATATCACTGCCTGGCCAATATTTTCCTGTCATCCAAGTAGTATCCAACTGTTATCCTCGCCTTGATATTTTTTTATTTGGATTTCATCTTTGGGACGTGAATAAAGACACAAACACGTAGACAGCAGTGCACAGTGACGCGAGCGCACGGAGTGACGTGGACGCATACACGCACAATGACGTGAGCGAGCGAGCGAGCGAGCGCGCACACACACACATATTCATGAGATCATTCTGACTCTCTCCTGCTCATACCCACACACCCACCAGCCCCTCACAGGCATGTTCACGAAGCTAATCACTCCTACGAACACGTGTGCCCGAGTACATGCAGCACCTACACCACAGTGCAAGCTGCAAACAGCGAGGACAATCAATCAGTAACAGAGAAAATTGTGACTGCTCCCAGATTTCTTTCCTTTGCCCTCTAGTGTCTTAAATATTTAGACTGTTTGACATCAAATGCATACATGAATGTTAATGAGGCAGATCTCAGTCTGCACATACACACACGCGCACACACACACACAGAAAAGACGACTTGAAAAGCAGCAGGATGCAGTCAGAAGCAACTCATTTCAGAAACCAAAGACGGGAGCAGAGCCCTTTGTAGTTTAGGGCTTGGTTATTGTACAGTTGAGCTCCATTTTTTGGACGGCTTGATTCAAGAGAGGCCGAAGATTGCTTGTGGATACAGCGCAGGCTGAGAGAGATATTCTGATTGTTACTTCAGGAAAATTGTTTCTGTAGTCTTTGACACGCAGAGGGGAAAAAGGCAGTTTGAAGCATCCTTTTCATGGTGGTGTCTTATTCCCCTTGAAAGTGAAACCAGTAATAAGGCAACCTGAACACAGCGCTCGGAAGCGCCTGTCTATCAAGGGCTCGTCCGAGATGAGGCCACACAGTCAGTTCCTTTACACCTCGGAATGAAACATCTGCTTATTGCCCAGGAGCCATGTCTTGAGCCTCTAAAACAAACACTGTCCTGCCCTTCATCTTTATCTGCTGATGCTGCTGAGGTTTATTCCTTGTAGCATTTTGCTTGTGCCAAGAATCACAAATTAGATAATTTCAAAATGGCACAATATCCACATATTCTGACCTCCTTCCCTCCAAAGACCAGACTTCCAGACCTTGGATGCATTTCCAACAAAACAGCTATGATAAATGAGCAAATACAAATGAGGCTAAACTGGGAAATAACAAATGTAAATGCTGGCACTCAGGAGGGCTGAGATAAGGCGTGGAAGAATCTGCCTCTGAATGATATTTAGGGAGGTGGCTCAAAGCCAACGTTTTTTTTGTTGTGTTTAAGTTTCTGCTGGAAAATCAATTTGCTATTTGCCAAGGCCTTTTTGTACTGAGTACTTTCTATGTTTCCATGGAGCTCTTGTGGTTATTAAATGTGGCTGCTATTAGCAGTGAAATATTTTAATCTCTCATATAATTTAGGTAGAATATACGCATTCTACGAATCACTGATGCCTTTCAACAGGCAGCGTGAATGGATGTGGGATGTGCTGCTTTTTTCCCACAGTCGACTCTGTCTGAATGTGGCTTTTGTATCCAAAATCACGTATTCTATCTCAAGTGTGTTTGTATAGAGCCTCTAACTGCATGCATTCACAGAGTGACACACCGTGTAATCAAACCCGTAGAAAATAGCAGCTGCAAAAGTAAAGGTTTTATGAAGTCAAACGAAAAATACCACCTTGCCAGTGTTATCGAAGGTGACTAGGATCCTTCAGACATCTCCAGGAATTCCAGACAGTCATCTCTTTAATCTGGCTGTGTGGAGGATGCAGAGTTTAAACCAGGGCAGAGAGGAGTCACCCTTGTAAAACATTGAGTAGTGCACTCAAGGAAACGGTCCCTTTAAAAGAGACGTGCCCAGGATAGACATGCTACATGAAATTACACTCCTCCCTGCACACCGCCCTGATAAACTTGTTTGTTTGAGCCTAGAGCATTTCATTGTTTGTGTGACAGAGTTAAGCACTGAGCTGAGTATACAAGTCCACAGTAAACACTGGAGCCTGTGCCCTGCAAATCCAGCCTCCTGCTTTGGATGCAATTTTTTTTTTTAAATTCCCGTCCAAAAGATTTGTGTGCAAATATCATCATGTAGGAAGCGACGCAGCGTTAATGCCTGAACACCATGTGTGGCTTCCTTATTTTGTGTTTGTGTCAGGATGTCTGAGAAGTTTGTACAGCATGCCAACATCTCTTTGCAATGATGTCACGACTTCTAGTTTATACAGTTAATTAAATTGTGCTTGGTGATATCGAAGCCTTGTAAAATGAAGAAAGGATCCGATCTCATTTACTTCCTGACAAACATATTATTTGCAATACTGACATCAAGCAGCACAAGTAAATTGGAATAAACTTTATTCAAACCTCTGATCTCTGACATTCAACACTGTGTGGGATGATGTGCACCAAACCAATTATCACTTATTATCATTATCTCTACAGGTCAAGGAAATGGCTTAAAACAAAGACCTTTGTTTCTTAGACCTTGGATTTTTATTGTGAAACAACATGTCACAACTGTTGATTTTCCTGTTGCTTGGTCTACAGTGAGTTGTAAAGCTTTTACACTTGCAGTTGTTTGTCCTCAGTCTTTTTTAGTGTTGTGGCTGCTTGTCACGAAAGGTTGAGAGTGGTCAGCTCAGGAGACTGCTGGGTATTCAGCCAGCTCTGCGCTGAGTGTAAACCCTGCTCTTTTGCAACAGGGACACCATAAACAAGCTCGCAATGCCTTTCTCTTACAATTTAAAATGATCCCTTAGTGTGCTATGTCCTACCACAGCACTAGTATTATAATATGTATATTTAATAAAAGTAATGTGGTGAAAACGAAGCCCAGTGTATAGTAAGCAGGCTGAGCGTTCAGTGTCTTTAATTTGTGAAATTGGTGGAGTTACCCTTTAACAAATTAAGACTAATTCTTCTAATTTAGACATCATCACTCATTTCACATTTGACTCATGTCACTTAACAGAAAAGCATAAACTTAGATAGTAGAAATGTAACTCACACCAAGGGTTGTGGTGAAAGCAGGAAAAAAGTTTCACACACTCTGCCTCCGTATGCATTTCTCTTTTATTATAATGACATTTCAGCCCTCAGGCCTTCCTTAAAGGCTAACTCCACCAACATTACACATTAAAGTGTGTTTACATGTGTTGGGAAGCACTACTGCAGATGTGAAAAAAACAGTATAAAAACTCTTTCTTGGCTTCAGGGGAAGCTGCATGTAATCTGATAAGCAGCCTCCAGTGATGTCCACCAACCACCGATTAAATTACTTCAAGCAAAGTTACATTTATAAATATAATGGTATCTCCTAAAATGTTAAAAATACATTCACTTTGAACAGTTTTCCAATAGAAATACAGAAAAGTAGAACAAAAGAGCCACTATGATCATTTAAGAGCTTCTTAAGTTATGACGCTTTTGGGGAACTTACATTTAAGGAGGATCTTAGGATGGACTTTACAATAATCTTAGCCTTAAGATGCTTTTGGTGACCAGGGCAGAGGGTATTAAAATGACATCAAATAACCCAGTAGAGACTGTATATTAATATCTTCAGTCAAATTCAAGTCAAACTCATAAATATCTACATATTATTGCGTATAAAACATTGGACATTGGATTTCATGTGCTCTTGAATCTCTCTCTTTCTGTTTTTCAGGCCAGAGGTCACCCTTGTAGACGCGGCCACATGGGACGACAGCCAGTGTGATGACACAAAGTCATTGTGTTTCTGCTGAAATTGACATTGCTGGAAATCATAAAGATCCACTACCCTTCCCTGTATTACCCTAATAAATATTTTGCTTCACACAACTATCGTTAACTTTTTATCTGCTTTTTTTGGGACTGAACCACACTGAGACTCATCAAGTGAGGCAGAGGACATTCTCTGATGTTCTCGATATCCACATTGAACCTGACCCTGTCTTAATCACACTGGGAACCTCAGACTTCATGTCTACATTACAAAAATCACAGCAGCAGCTTTTTTTCTGTGGTTTGATTACAGCTAAAAAAAAATATTTTGACATTCTGGAAAAAGAAGGACGTTTCCACTTACAAAATGTGGTTCAATAAAATGACCAGCACGCTTCACCTTGAGAAAATACGGTTCTCTCTAAAGAACAGTGAGTCACAATTTAACAAACTCTGGCTGCCCCTCATCTGTTACCAAAGAAAAAACTCTTAATGCACACCCCTCTTGTAGTTGACAGTCCATTACAATTTTCCATCCTTTGATTTTCATTATTTTCTACTGCTTGAGTTTGCATTCTTTTTATTTGGCTCTGAGCAGAAATGAGGGAGGGAGGGAGGGTATCTTTAGAGTGTTTATCTTCCTATTTTACTTTTGTTTTGTTTTGCGTATTTGATTCTTCTCATAAGAAAATGCAGAACGCGTTTGTGTGTCATCCATCCTGCAGCTGGTCCTTAATAAAACATACTTGACAAAAAAAGTGAGGCAGAGGCACATCCCAGTCAGTGCTGTAGTTCATTAGTGAGCGTCTGTATGCTCTGCACACACGAGTAAGGCCCTAAATACAAAATGCAAACAGTATGCACTTTCCAAATGAATTGAGTGATGCGTAGTAATAACAAAATCTCATTGTGCTTTGGTGATAGTGAAATGGCGATTATTCAACAGTGCAGTCATTTTCGCCAGCGGACCTTCTCATACATAATGCATCCAAATCATTGCATTTTTCCTCCATTCTGGGCTACAATGCATATTTCATCAAGTGAGTGAAATATTAAGCACTCTTATGATTTGATATTCTCTTCCAAAGGGGATCTCAGTTTATATATTTTCTTCACATCACTCGCGTCTCCTTTGGGACCAAACGTCCGGGGATGCCTTCATTCGTGCGTTTCTCCACCGGGGAGATGTTTGATTGGTTATCGCCGGAGTAATGATCAATGAGGCAACCAATCAATTCAAGAGATTATCAAGGCTCAGAGGTCATTGATCCATAAGAGGCCATTGAGCGGCAGGTTGGGCTCACTCCAACTGATTTGATTGAAATTAGAGAAGCTCCGACTGCGCTGCTTCCCTTCCTCCCTCCGCCCTCAGATCTCAAATGCCAACTGTTATTCAGGTGGAGAGATTGATGAAGAGATTGGAGGGGGAGGAAAGGGAGGGGTGTGTGCGGGACATAAAGTAAAAAATTAAGAAGCAGAGGTCTACTTCTTTGCTCTCAATCTTTTGTTGGATTTTTTTTTTCCTGCACTGTTACAAAGTTGCTGTGCTGTATTTCTATGTTGGTGTCAGGTCACAAAATGATCTCCACTTAATGAGAAACGATCGCACTCCACCCAAATGTCAAAAGTTTTTCTTTGCTAAATATGAAAAGGTTGCCAGGTATAAAACTTTCAGAAGATGTGGTGCAAATCTGACATTTGCCTTAAACATTTTTGTCATTTAAAAAAAATCACCCTCTGGCAGATGAGCAAGCGACGCTACTTTTAGCACCTTTAAGACACGCTGCTGAGAGAACAGATTTCAGGGAAATGCAAAGCGCGCTGTCTACTTGCAACTAATTGTAACCACAGTTTACAGAATAGCTCCCATATTGCTTTTATCTCTAATTAAAAAGAATAGTTTGACGTCCTGGGAAATATCATTAGCTTTCTTGCCAAGAGTTAGATGAGAAGATTGACACCACTCTTATGTTTGTAATCTAAATATGAGGCTTCAACCAGGAGATGGTTAACTTTGCCTTGAAGCAGGGGACAACAAAGCAAGTGCTTGGTCAAAATTGTCAAACTATTTCTCTAAGAAAGTTACATTTACATCATTTTAAGAAATGCAGTTCCCCATGTGTCATTTTCCCATATCTTACAATTTAATTTAACCAAGCAATGGGTCATCTAAGCTGTTACTCCCTCTAAATGCTTAAAGGAAGCCTGTTCTTCCCTGTCTTCACTTGCTTTAACACAAATAAAGGTACATACACATCCCCCTCCAACAGCTGTCGCATCAGTATTTACTTTAGAATTATTACTTAATGCAAAAAAAGTTGTATTTTGCCAGTGTAACCAATCTTCCTCTGCTGTATTAATGTCAGGCAGATGTATGATGTAGCATTTATCTTATGCTATTGCTTGATCAAGATGTGCAATTTGTGAAATTTTAAAGCACTGTATAAGGTATGTAACAGTGTTCCATATTTAACATGTTACAGTCAGGCAAGTGGTTTGTGAAATATGGGTTTATATTTTGACTTTACTTTTAGAGCCCTCATCAGGTGTTTTGAAACTCTGAAACAAAGTGCCCAAGATGGAGCATCCTCCCATGTTCATCAAAATCAGATCAGATAGTAGCTCTGAGTTTGGTTTGAAATTTTGGTCTTTAATTAGAGTGCCCCCCGCAGGGCAAGTACTATAATGTGTTATAAGACCAGAACACAGGGCTGATACATCATCCCTCCAAGCTTCATTAAATTTGGGCCTGTGATGTCTGTGATGTCACCTGAGATATAATGTCTGACGGTCGATTAACACAGCCGTTGTCTTCATTCTTCAGCGGACAGTGATCTATTGTGATATTCAATCTGTTCTTTTGCATATCTTTAGTCTCACATGCATCATTACCACCTGTCACGAAGAGGGGGTTATGTAATCTGGTCGGGACCTGTTATTAATAAGACTACAAAAGATGGTTAAGTTTTTAGGAGAAAAAGTAAACTCTGCTACAAAAGTCCATTGTTAACTGGCTGAACAAATGTCTGCATCTTTGTGATTGACCTCATTGTGCCAATTAGGCTGTAGAGCAATCTCCATAATAAAATCTGTATTTTCTGAGTGAGCGCCTGACAAATTGTCTTCCATCTTGGCAATATCCATGTCATTACAGTGACACTCGTATTTGAATACCAACAAGGAAGCCGTTGTCTCACAACTTGGGATGCCAGCGTGGCAGGTGTTCGGATTGATAATGTTGGCCCAGGTGCAGCTGATTTTTGTAACAACAAGAAATGGTGTGACTGAAGCGCTTTCACACACTCTTCTCATGTCTGAAGTGTTTCCTTCATAGTGACAGGAATAAAAAGGGAACAAGAGTTCTGGGAGATTTCACCTTCAGTAGCACTTCTTTTTTTGGCAAAATACCCAAATTCAAAACTTCTGTTACAGACCCACCAAACCTGACCTCAACAAACCACCTTCAGTGCAACCTTGCAAACAACCCTGAGGGACTTTCCTTAAGTCAGCTTACTCCTGAGCTCTCAACATGGTCTACCATTTAAAATCTCAGAAACCATTTAACCTTTTGCCTAAACTTGACCACCTCTCACATATTATCTGAAAAAATAAACAAATGATTTATAGAGCTTGTTGGGTAAACCGCATCAAATCTGACCACAATTCATTAGGAGTATTTTCCTTAAGTGCTGCATTTTACCTGCTGATTTGCAGTGGTGATGGTAGAAATATTTCAATCCTTTGAATTCAAATCCTTAAGTACAAAAGTATGAGCAACAAAACTGAATACTGAAACTGATGATGCTGGATGCCCCAGTATTGTATTATCTGATTATTGAATAATTAACATGAAAATGGTTTTTTAATGTTGAAACTCTTTGAGGTGGAGCTAACTTCCATTTTGTCAAAGACTGTTGGATAGTTTAAAGGAAAAGTTCACACAAAACAATCACCCTCTCACTCCAATGCCAGTGAAAAGTCACATTTCTGGAGCTTCACAGAAAAACAGTGTTGCAGCATTTTCTCAAACAACTGAAAATGGAGAAAAAAAAAACCCAAATGGCTTGTTACAGTTTGTCTCCAGATGCCTTTTGAATTAAAGCTGACATCTTCCCTGTAGCTGCTGAGCTAAAAGTGTTACAGCGCGCACCCCATCTGAAGTGATTGCACAAGCTCAACTGGTGTTGAGCGTGTAAAAATTACCTCTTCAAATCAATTTTGGATATCAGCGCCTCGAAAAGTGTATCATATAAACATATAAAATATGTTCTGTATGTAGGGTTTCAACCTGAAAGGTAACTAATAACTGTAGCTGTATATGTCAGGTAAGTGCAGTAAAAAAAATAATAAATGCACCTACACCTTCCCCCTCTTTCTGAAACACTCTGTTTAAGTAAAATATTTGTGTCTGAAATGCATTTGAGTAGAAAAGCAGAGTAGTAGCAGAAAGAAGTATTCAGGTGACGTACAGGTACCTCAAAAATGTATGTACGAAAAAGAACGTAACTTAATGAACAAAAGTTTAACTATACCATAATTTCTTCCTAAACGGTGCTGCAAATTAAATCATATTTGGCTCCTGGCGGGAATGATTAACCAAAATAGACCTAAAAACCACTTTTTCACTTGTATACTAGCTTGAAGGATAAACTTCACCTCTTCCCCACCTGTTCACACAGACAACAGAATCTGGCACTTTAAGACGGAGTTGGTCTAGATCCAACCAAGTTTTTGCCTTTCTTACTCCTACATCAGAGTAAACAGAGTTCATTCGCAACACATATCATACATTTCCGAGTATGTCGATAGCATCTTTAGCAACAAAAGAGCTCAGGATTTCTGTATAAAGGCGTACAATCCAGCAAATCAATGGCTTGCCAAGGCCGGTGTTAGCTGGCTTTGAGCTAAAAGATCCTGCATTTATAACATTGCTTGAACACCATTTAAATCACTTGTCTGTCTGAAAGGGCTATTGGAATCCATAATAGTGTCCACTGGTCTGTTTGAAATGCCAAGTTATTTTTTTCCAAATATGAGTATGTGCTCAGCTCGTAATTTCTCACTTCTGTCACACTGGACAGTGTGCCTTTTATTACATTTATTTTTAATTTGTATTAGATTTGTGAACAAATAAGAAAATTAATTATAAGTTAGTTTCCTAAGAAACATGAGAAGTTTGATAATAGTTCCCTTTGCCTCTTTAGTGTTAATTGACTTTCATCAGAAAGCCCTGTTGACGGCTCCGTGCAGAGAGGTGTTGGCTGAATAGAACGCAGAATCTGGCCAATCTCACCTTTGTATTTCTGTCACTCGAGCACCTAGTTGACTTGTGATATAATGGGAGTCCTCCCTCTCCAGTCTAATTTGCAAAGTTACTAACAGCTGGTGAGCACGTAACAAGCTCTCAGCTAATTTTTACTTTTGTTTCTGAGCACATATTGCATAATAATCACCTCAATTATGTGTTAATGTATGTTAAATGACAAGTCTTGCATTGAATACATGGATAAACAGTCCCTTTTTTAAAAATGATTACAGCTAATGCCTTTGTTCAGTGGTGTGGTTGACTCGTGACAAATTGACTGATTGGTATGATGGAGATGCTGAGATGGAGGAGTTGCTGATGAGATGCTGGAAGCTGGCAGCAATGATTAAGAGCCTCAAAAGCGAGGCAGCAATTGACTGACAACACCGAGGGACAATGTGTTTCTCATACGCTGACACCGACAATGCCAATGGGTATGTCCTCAAACCTTCTGGCTTTTTAAAAAGAAAGTAGATAATGGTTGGATGTTTTTCACAGTCCAGTTTTTCCCACTGTGGACTGTAAATAACACCATTAGACAGCAGACATAAAAACATGACAATCATCTCTCTTTGAATTACACAAGCGAGCAGAGAAAATGGGCCTCTGCCGTTCTGATTTGCACCAAATGCTTGGAACATTTAAGGTCATTGTGTGTAACACTGTTACGGGGACATATCCTTTAAAACAAACAAACAAAGAAACAAACATCTACAGTACTATGAGCCAAGCATAGCCTCCTGTACTGCCCTAACTTTAGCCAACTAGTGTTAAGCTTTCATCAGCTAGCATTAACAATGTTAACATTAGCTTTTCTTTTTTTTCTGACAATATATTTATTCATTTTCAGTTTTACAACAAATAGAAAATGGATACATTTTGAAATAAAAGTACAAAGTACAAATGACTAAACAATAAACATCCCAACAAACCAAAAAACAAACAAACCACAGAACATCAGCTCAGACTCGAGCACACAGCACCAGAGCTTGCGATGATAATATGCAATAGGAACATAAAAAAACAAACAAACCCTGCAGCATGATGGCAGAGACACCAGGCTCGACATAATTTAGATGCGGTTCTCAAATTTTATAGAATCGGTCTGTTTTTGAATGTATTATATATGTAGGGGACTCTAATGGCACTAAGTCAAACAGCACTCTCTGCTAGCCTTTACCATTTCCATTTCCATCTCCAGTTCCAAATCCAATATTTTTTATATTTCAGATGACACACTGGACCAGTACCTTTGCAGCTTATGGCATGACCAACAACAGTGAGTAAGAGTACTAGTTTCTGTCTTGCATTGAGCTAACATTAACACAGCTAATGTTAACATTAGAATGTCAGAGCGTTACGTAACATTAGCGAGTGTTAGCGACATTAACATTAGCTACCTAGCGTTAGCAATGTTAGCTAGTGTAACAAACTCTCGACCACTTGCAGATGATTCCAACGACATTGGTGCTGTGTCGTGAATGCAATGTAAGGAATGGACTGCCACATTTAGAAGGTAACACCTTTAACAGGAGGACTAATTCAAAGAAAATTATTTCTCATGTTCAAAAGATGCTGAAAAGTGTGACAATGTGACAAGGACACCATTTATGATTTTGATGCTGTGCAGGAGGAAGACTCAGCCATGTTTGACCTGCTGGAAACAGGATGACTCACTGAGAGACAAAAAGAGAAGCACGAACCGGCAGAAAAATGACGGATACAAAAGAAAACAAAGAGGGAACAATAAAAGAGCAAAAGTTTACAGAAGGCAGTGCAGCAATATCTCTGCAGTGAAGTGCTCAGGCTTTGCTGCTAGCTGGCAGTGAGTGTGTGTGTGTGTGTTGAAATCAAGCAAAACACTGTATCCTACAGATTACCTAATGAGGACTAGGCCTTAAAAAGCTTGGCATTTCCAGCACCGGCTCCCCGCCATGAACTTGCTGATAGTTTTCCTCAGAAAAGGATGCAACCAACACAATGAAAGGAAAGTCAGCATTTTAAGTTGCAAAAAGTGACTCTGCTGGCCTTTCCCTCTACCCCACCTCCCTCCTCGCTCTGATGTGTGTTGAGTAGGTGTGTATTTCTGCGTGCGTCACTGTTTGTTTGTGTGCCCCCGAGGCCTCGTAAGAAGCGTGAGAGAGCCTTTGTTCATTAGCCGTCAGCGTCCTACCTCGCAAACAACAGCGGGGACGGAGGGGTGGGGGAGAAGGAGGGGATGATGGGACTTGGGGGGGTGGGGGGGATGCCAAACATGAGAGCATAAAAGCATTCAATTAAGACATGAACTGCAGGGTTCATTAAGCATGAGCAAGCCGATGAAAATGACCATCCATCAAGAGAGAGAGTGCCGTGGCAGCGCTGAAACTCTCGTGCAGGCATGCGCACATGCAACATACTCAATTACTACGGAGGACATGCTCATCCTTGCCTGTTAAAAGTTGAATGTAAACTAACAGCTAACATTATATCACTGGTCTAGACGGCTATGAGTCATGTAATCATTGTACTATGGGACAATATCTGGCTTTTTCTCCATTTATCTGCAAGAAAATAACACCTGTCTACCTGCTATTTTATTTCATCTGCTTCATCCTGCTGGGGGCTGATTTTGGAAGTGCTGTGCTTCCTTGCAGATATCCACAGATATGACAATAAAATGGCTCTCAAATACTAGCCTGAATTTTGATGCCTATTGCCACTCGACCTGTGGTGCTCGAAGAATATATTTGAAAAAAAACAAACTACACTCAGTAACCAGATCACTACAGCATTGGTGTTGTAGTTGGCTAACTTTTACTCTCTATATAATATACTAACCAAGATTAGGCTCAGCTTTTGGCTCAGACATTCCACATAACGTATTAGTGCTAACTTGACCGCGGAGCCCTTCACGTCCAAAATTGACGCTAGAGGGGTAGGTAGATTGTCATATTTCGACGCTTAAGGCCACTGACCAAGCTGCCGTATTTGACAGGTTGGGGCTGAGAGCCTGTTGGAACCCTTCCTTCTGCGTAGGGATATGGTAGTAGGGGGTAGAAAGAAACTTTCCTACATGAAACTACAGACAAGTTCTGTGGATTATCTTGCGCAACAGGGTCATGATTTCTGTGGAGTTTTACAAATGTATTTTTTGGCACCTAGAGCACCACAAGCCGAGTGCCATCTGGTCCCATTATATTGGAGAGAAGGAAGACATCTCTACTGCAGATATCTCCAAAAGTGTACGTAGTACGGCAGACAGACGCAAAAATATGCCTTTTTGATTTGGGGGTGAACTGTCCCTTTAAGCATTGAAAATGATATATATCTGGCTGTTAGAGAGCAGAAACAAAAGCGCTAAAGATGAACTGCTAATCTGTATATCAATCTCCGATCACATCACCTATGTACGGCATGCAGGCATGTGGGCCCGAGGACATGCAGTATGAAATATGGGGCATGTTGTGGAATGGAACATGTAATACATTGCCAAAGACGCTCTTTCCTGTCAGGTTAAAAAGGATGTTCCCACAGGTGTAATTCTAAAAAAGTGTAATATGAAACGATTAAATGTGTGTGTGCTTAGGTGGGCACATGTCTTTTGTGAGGCTTTACCATATCATGTCGACACTTCCTCAGCACCCACGGGCGCACACGTTTACATCTGAGAAACCGCATCGCTGAGACGAGCTGTCTGCCCTTTTAGAACCTATTCATGCATTAATGTGCTTGCTTTGCTTTTGGTGGAGCATATGGGCACATATGGTGTATGCAGGTATGTTCAGCAGAGATACAAATCACAGAAGACACTGAGCATTAATAGCTGAATGCATGTTCTGCTCTTCGAGGGATCGGTCTCGCCATAATATGTATTTCAGTGCACTCAAAGGGCTGCAGGCTCTTTCTTCATTGTAAGCGATCAAAGCAGCTGTTTGTAAGTGGCCTTGGCCTCAAAACACTCAGTGCTCTCACTCTTTTCAGAAGGCTCTGCTGTGTTTGAATGTACTCTGTGTTCTTAATCCAGCAGCACACACCAGATACTTTGCCCGGAATAGTGTGAATTCTGCTTACATAGGGATGCAGCACCGCCATTTCCATGTTTATGCTTTTGAGAAGGAGAAGGAGTCACAGCTTTTTTTAGTCATTCTTTAAGAGCTAGGGTTAAAGCCCAGTGAGACAGTGTATATGAGACTGAGGATGCTGGTTAACATGTCTGTATGGTGCCAAAGTGTTTCTGCATTTAAATGCCGTCCACAGGCACTTTGCATTTGTGCATGTGAGAGTATTTAGAGCGTGTCCGTGCGCATACGTGTCGCTCTGTAACTGGTGGGAGACAAATGTCTGTTTTAAAAGCATCTGCTGAGTTGTCTGAAAGTAATTACAATCCATTTTCTGAAGAAGGAGCTTTTATTTTCCATTATTTCCCTCAGTCTAAGTCAGGGATCATGTGGCTCTTAACGAATGCACAAACCCCTGCACTGCTGCTTTATAAAATCGTGCTTAATAGATATAGTTTTGCAAGGACAAAATTTTTTTTGAAATTAAACAAGTTTGAACCTGTTTGAGAGTTAATGAAAAATAATAATTTTCATGGAATTTGTTGATATAAAAACCCAACAAAATTTAATGAAAAGACAAAGGAACGATGGCCAAAGGATAATACACCACTTTTGGCAATCCTTTTTTGTCTGGTAATAGCAAGATGATTTGACAACAGAGAATGGTTGTTACCACTCACTGTCACAGTTTGTCTTTTTGGCTAGTTGTTTCCTCTTTTATTGTGTAGATTATATCCTTATGTGTCATGTTTTACTTTCCACTTCTTGTCTGTTTTCCCTCCTTTTTTCTGTGTACACCTGTCTTTCATTTGTTCACTCACCCTTGTGTATTTAAGTCTGTGTTTTTCCTTTACTTTTTGTTGGTTCCTCTGTGCAGGTACGTGACCACAGGGTACGCGAGGCCTTTGTACGCTTGACCAAAACAGGCTACACCCTCCGTCGACCACACAAACACTCATTGGCTGCACCCAAACGACGGAACGCCACTCAGTGAAATCTGTTCCTGAAGACATTTTAAGCGAGAAATAAGCCATACAGTTTCAGAGTCTGTCTTCATTTTAACCTGACTATTGTTTAGATTTTATAGTTTTCCAGGAGTTTCCAGAGGCGTTGCGTCGTGCTGGACATTCATGTGTCCTCTGTGTTCCTCTCCATGGTTTCTGGTTTGTCTTCGGTTTTGTATTTCTCTTTAGTTTTTTTCCTTGGACTTTCCTCTGCCTGCTTTTTGTTGCGTGTTGGACTTTGGCTCAGCTTATCATCAAAGCTCGCTTTTTGTTGCATTTTCCTGCCTGCCCCTGTGTCTGCATTTGGGTCCTTACCAAACCCTAACACTCAGCTCCACTGGCTCCCAATTAGCTCAGTGTTCATTGTCATGGTAGCTGAGTTGTAATGACCTGGCTTC
This sequence comes from Pagrus major, assembly GCF_040436345.1. Classification (NCBI taxonomy): domain Eukaryota; kingdom Metazoa; phylum Chordata; class Actinopteri; order Spariformes; family Sparidae; genus Pagrus; species Pagrus major. Next base: position 13,817,971 of record NC_133217.1, read on the forward strand.
AAGCCTGCGTGACCGTGTTGTAGTCTGGGCCTTTCCTTAAAAGTAGTCACTTTGACTCTTGCATGTTTTAACCTGAGTTTCCCTTTTAGCAGCTTAAAAAATATTAATGTTGTCCAACTGATGAAAGTTTGGACTCCACAACTAAAGGTAAATCATACCTATATCAAGCATTATGTTTTATTGCTGCACCATAGTTAGCTTCTCTTGAGGATCAGTAATAAAAACTGTTTGAGTTGAGACAATGCAGTTACTAACCCAATCTTTTAAATGGTTTTGATAGCAAAAATGTAGGAGAATTTACTCTACATATAACATAATATGAATAATATGAAATATTTTAAGGATAAGATCACAACTTTAAAACAATAGTCAGGTGCTCATATGCACAGGTTTTGCTTGCTGTAATCATTCCTCCTGTTCATACCGGCTGTGACGACATCCCCTCCTAATGAGCTTCCACTGTAACAGATGGTGGACAAAACTGTCCTCATTCTGTGCAAAAATATATTCCTAAATTTGTCTGAAGATAATATAAGGCTTCATCAGTCCTTATAAGTCAACTTATGTAAATATCTATCCCTGGATGGTGTTTTTGTGCTGAGCTCTGGAGGAAGAGGGATAGTAAAGCAGTGAAAGAACAGTAGCTTGCAAAGATATTCACTTGATTTGACCTTCTCAAGCTGAAGGGATCTCTTAATGGTTAGTATGAACAGGACGTAAAAACTGTGAACCTGTCTGGTAAAAATAGTTTTCACAGGAAAGCAACACAATAAGACTGATATATCTTACACCTCATTTTATTGTCACATACTTTCAAAGTTACAGACATGTTTTTGTAATAATGCTCAAAAATGAGATTGTAAATTGGTGAGGTGTTCCTTTAATTACCTCAGAGAGATGATGCAGATTTGTGTATCAGACTCCACTTTAGATGATTTCACTGATTAACCCGCCCTCAGCCAGAAAAAGTACTTGATCCAGACTTTGGTCGGAACAACAACTTACAGTCTCTGCACTTACTGGCACAATGCTTTTTACTTTATGAGTGGTTTGGATATGACCCCATGTGTCAGCTCCAATGAAGTCTATTCACACTTAATTCTGTCTGTCATGTTTGTCCTTTTAATACAATGAAATGATTTTAACCGCTGATTAGATTACTGCTGCCACTGTTTTGAAGTGTGCGCTTAATAGGTTAGATTATTGATATGTGTCCTAAATTGAAAATATAAACGGCAAATCAGTGGCTGCACAACGTTTTGCATGAAGCCGGTGGTATTTGCATTTTAATTGGCGGGCAGAGCTAATGATAAAAGACTGTAATTTAGCAGCTAAATATGACTGGGAACCCAGGCAAAGCAATTAGTATTCTCTAAATGTCACGTCTTTGTATCGGGATGCATTTTACACAAAATGTATTAGTCACTCTGCGGTCGCACAGAGGGACTGTTACACAATGTAGGCACACCTTGAGTACCTGTGCTCTACCAAAGCTTCCTCAATTGTACAGATATATCACTTGAAGCAAAAACCAACAGTCCCAAATGTGTCTGTTTCCACAGACTAAATATTCCCACAGGGAGTGTGAAAAGTGCACTGGAGCTGCATTTTCTTTTCTCACCTAGCAAGTTCTAATACACAGCTGATATGACTACAGAGAGGTAGAAAGTACGGTAGTGGCAGCGTTTCCTTAAATGGCTCTGGAAGAAGAATCCAGATCTTTCATTTATACATTATCATTCAGCAAAAACATCATTATTAATGGAAGAGTAAACAAGTTAAAAGACTCTTTTTGCATTTACTCAGGATTAACTCATTGAGACGTTGATATGAGATTGGTTGTGATGGCACATTTACTGCTATGGGAAAAGAAATTAATATTTTAAATCCTAACTGTCATAACCACAAAAAGTAGCTCAGATGATTGGCTCCAAAACTGTCATATGATCAGACTTGGGACTCCGTGGCCTCGCCTCTCAATACATTTCATGTTGATAAATGAGAGGTTATATATCAAAGTTGGCAGAGAGAGAAAAAAAGAAGTACAAAGTGCCTCAAAGGGGCCATAGAACGTAGCACAGGTGGTTGCAGCTCGTTAGACAATGACATATTGCTCGAAAATCTTCAATGTGTTACCTTCCAATGGTGTTTAGGGTCTATTATTAGCTCATTTATTGCGATTCTAACACTTGGAGGGGAGGTAAACAAGATCAGAGTGTCATGAGTTTAAATAACACTCCCAGTCATCCCAAAGGTAATTACACAGAGGTCAATGAGCGGAGGATGACCCAAAAAAAATAAATGGGCATCAGCAATCAATATTTCACGCTTACACACACAGACACAGACACAGACATAGACACACATACGCCTACACGCCCGTGCGCGGCGTCCCTGCCAGGAAACGAGTGGCTCATCTGTACACTCCTCCAGACTGCTCAAACAGAACACGAGGCCCAAATTACATTTTAATGGCCTTTCTCTCTTATTAGCACCGCAGCGTCTTTGAGTGCGCAAGAGCAAAATGAAGCTTTCAACCTTTCCCATTCCTGTGTCATTTCGCCCGATGCGATCAGGGCTTCCTGTCGACGCACCCACAGCTTTTTGCTCATATACGCTGGAATTATACGCTACGCCAAAGGACAATCTAAGTGTAATGGCTCACAACATTAAACCTACAGTGTGTGTGAAATAGTTACCTCAGTACATGATTGTCAAATACATTTTCATATCATGATGTGAAATGTTTTTGGTGTGTTTAATGAAATCTAATACATTTAACATCATTGCCAGAAAAAAAAAAACTGAATTCTGCAAAAACATATTAGTACAATACACAAAATACACAATACATGAATAGATTTGGGGCAACTCTTTCTGCACCCAACTCTGCAGCTGTAAAGGTATTCTTAACACCAGATAAACAATCATGTTCAAAAGGAGTTTTTAACATGCATTCTGCAGAGATTCATTCATTCTTTGTGTGACATTTTTATGTCTGTGTTGTAAAAGCGTATCCAGACTCATTTTTGACATTCTGAAGAAAGTTCAACATTTTATATTAATGCACACGGAATGTCAGCTGGAGAGTGTCAAGTGTGCAGAGGAGACAGGTACAACACTTTGTTCCTGAGTGGAAGTATTGAAGTGCATTCGAATGATGATGTGTTTACTTACTGATGTCGTACTGAACGGTGCGTACTGAAATGCATTTGAACACAGAGCATTTACTTACTGATACCAAAGTGCATTTGAACAGTGAGGCGTTGACTTACTTGAACTGTGGTGCGTTTGAATGATGTGTTCAATTACTTATGTACCTACTGAACTACTCTTGAACAGTGATGATTTCATTTACTTATGTACTGTAGTGCATTTGAAGGGTGATGCATTCACTTTCTGATCTACGTACTGGAGTACAGTTTTAAACACTTATGCATTCACTTACCAATGACACACTGTAATACATTTTAACAGTGATGTGTTTACTTACCTGTGGACACACTGTATTGGCATTTGGACGGTGATGCGTTCATATACTTATGTACGTAGTGAAGTACTCTTGAACAGTGCTGCATTCACCTACTGATGCACATAATGAAATGTATGTGACCAGTGATGCGTTCACTTACACCTGTACATACTGTGAATTACTCTTGAACAGTGATGCGTTTATGTAATTATATACATACTGTACAGCATGTGAAGGGTGATATGTTCATGTACCTGTGTATGTGGTGTAGTTCATTTGAACAGTGATGTGTTTACTTATTGATGTACATAATGAAGTACTCCTGAACAGTGCTGTGTTCATGGACTTACAGTATATATGTACTGTAATGCATTTTAGTAGTGATGTGTTTACTTACCTGCGTAGATACTGTATTGGCATTTGAAGGGTGATGTGTTTACTTACTGATCTACATACTGTAATGCATTGTAACAGTGATGTGTTTACTTACCTGCGTAGATACTGTATTGGCATTTGAATGGTGACGCATTCACTTACTGATGTATGTACTGAATAACATGTTAATGGTGAATAATCTGCATAGTGACTCAGATGCTCATGAGCTGGATGAAATGATGCACTGTGAGTAAAACTTTAGAGTTTTGTTGAAGTGACTGACCTGAATAACTCTGTTACATTGAACACATCTTGTGGAGAAAATAATAAAAAATAACTACTTCTCGCTCAAGGTTCTTGCAGTCCCATTAATTCAGTTTCAGTGTGGGGTTGTTATAAAACACTAACAATAGAGGATTCACCAAAACCATCAAGTTTCAGATTGTACAGGCAGTAGCTTAACCGAAAATGTTTTCATATGGGAGAGAGTTCGCCTTAAGGCTTTGGCTCCCTCTCAAGCTATGATACCAAACGTTCCTTCATGCCTGACTGATTCTGATACTCCGTGACTGTGTACTAGAAAGAGGAGAAATCCGAGATGAGCCAAAAGTGCTTGGTTAGATAAATTTTTTTAAAGAAAAGTTTCCCTTGCTTGAATGTCATTTTCGCCTCTATCTTTCAGCTTTTTAATCGTCCACAATCATCTGCTCCTCACAGGGTTAATGCACTCTGTGGCATAAGTAGTGTTTTTTAACACTCACACAGACACACTTAAGCTCTCTCACCACTTGCTTGTCCAATACCCTGCTAAGCTCTTTGGTCCCCACTGCGCTTAACTCAGTGAGAGTGTATCTGATAAACATGATCAGAGATTTCAGTTCAACCACAAAGTCGGCATTACTTTAAAGCTGAAAAGAGTGTTCTATTTCACATGCTCTCCAAGAATGGCCTTTTTCTTTATCTTATGGATTAAAAACAGCTGTATGTATTGTGTCATTGATAATATAACTACAATTAATATTACTTTACTTGAATTATATTGACAATTACCAGGGTTGTTTCAGCCCTGGAGTATATAGGAGGACAAACGACATAACAAGGTAATAAGAGAGAGACATTACATGGAAATGATGAGTGTAAATGATCAGTGATCCACCCTGTCTGTGTTGCTTAATTGGACCCAGTGTACCAATGACATTGATTTGTTAAACCTCTCACCTTTGACCTCAGTGTGGGCTGCAGCATTCTAATTGCAGCTAAGATGAGAAGAGAAGAGAGTGAAAACAGTAACAAAGAAAGAAAGCATTGAGGATTCCTAATCCACTTTCTTGTGGTCCTTTTCTTTGGGTGCTCACATGCTGTTCCCATCTTTCCACCATAAATGGTGTTAAGGACAGGGTGCAACTCTTATGAAGACAGGAAGCATATTTTCACCCACTCTGTCACAAGCAATCAGCGGAGAGCAGAGAGCCCTAATCAGAGAGCTGCTTGACAGCAGAAAAGCCTCTCCTCTAATAACCCAAACTGTTTCTGATGCTGAGATGGGAAGATAGGTTTGACATTTTGGCGGAGAAGTTTACCTCACAGAGCAGGAGAGAATGTTATGGACTTGGAGTGTTTAAAAGATTTATTTCTTACATTTTTGCATACCGAGCTTGGACAGGGAAAAGTTAAATGGCTTCGAGAAAAAATACTGACTTCAAAAATGTTATTCCTTGGACAAATTTAATGATACATAATATGTTGTTGATAAGAAATTTTGAAGCTATGCTGGTATCGTGCAACATAACGCAACTTCACAAGAGTAATCCCATGTCTCAACAGCACATCGGCAGCATGCTTGCAACACCGTCTCATCCATGAATTTCAAATTTCGAGCCGCAAAGGAGCAGCCAGACTTTCTGTGGAGTATGCAGTTTGTCTTTGATATGTGTGAGTATCGTGGATCTATTTTTACATCAACACTGATGCATATGATTGTGTTACAAGCGTTACGTGGCTCGTGGTAAGTGTGTGCTTGAGCAAGAGAGAGAAAGAGTGACGAGACCTGTGGCTGTGCTCACTGCAAACAGTGCTGGAGTTAAAGCAGTGAGGTGGGTGAGCAGTTAAGTTGTCTAGTGGCAGTAAATGTGCAGTGTAGGTTAGAGTCTGCTCATGAATAAACAATGCTGTTCCTCAACCAACCAACCCAACCACGGATATGTTGAAACCTACAAAGTAAAACAGGAAATGGCTGACCTGAAACCCAAAACGATGACATCAAAGCTGTCCTTAAAAATATATTGTGGTGTCACACTTACAAATGTTGAAACATAGCACCATCCCTTCCATCTCCAGATATGAAAGTCAGGTCATAAAGATGAAACGTGACCATGATATGATACCTATTGTAGAAATGTCAATTTTGTACGTAAGCCTATTACACGTACAGATGTGAATGCAGCAGTGGTTTGTAGAACCGTTAATGGCCAACATTTTATCCTGGCGACTGGGCTGCCTCAATACCCAACAAGTCTTTGTGTCTTCCGTGCTTGCTTCTGGGCAAAAATGAAAGTCTGCATGCAACTGCATGACAGTCCATACAATAGTTGTGCTGAGATAGCTAACATATTTAGGTCTGGACCAAAGTGATAGACCAACCGACCGACAGACATGGCTATCTTGAGAGACACATCGTTAGCGTGGCTAAAAATGCTAAAGTGTAAAAAAATGCAGATCTCATGAATTCAATCAATAAAAGAAATAAAAATGCTACAGAGTCGTTCTCCTTATATAATCAGTGTTGGTTTAAACATTCAACGTGGACTATAATGTTATGTCTGGTATGGAAATTGTACTACAATTTTGCATTATAATGTGTCCTGATTACATTAGCATATAGATTTTACATTGTTTCATGCTGCTAACCCACCTCCATTCCTCAGTATTGACAGTCCTCAAAAGAGATTTATGCTTTGGGAATATATTTAATTTCAAATTTTGACTTGACAATGTTCAAACTTGTCTGACTGTTGCTGCTGTGAAACCTCCCTGCCCTCTCCACCCAAAACAACTCAAATATTGGTGTCCAAAGCTTGCACTTGGATCGACCCCAGGGCAAGGATCAGCACAGCTAAATCCGCAACTAAACCACTCTGTAAAGATCTCTGATCAGTGGCAAAAAGAAAGCATGCCATTTGGAATGTTAGCCAACATCTCTGATTGGTTTCACTGTAATTCAAAAGGACTTTGTGAAAGATCTTCTGGTATGACAATGGATTCAGGATAAACATCCACTCTAAGTTTAATTTGTCATGCCTGCATCCTGTTTTCTGTTATGTATAGTAATAAAGCAGACATGCTGTGGAAAAATGGTTCTCTAATCAGTGCCAACTAAGACTGTCATCACTTCTTGTCACAGCTGTCAGGTACAGTACTTTGCCTGAGGACATGTGAGGAGTTTGTTGTATCTTGGTGGTTAATGTTTTAATCAGGGAAAGTTGATGGCAGGAGCTGCCACAAGAACAGTTTCTCAGATATTAGAGGAGCAGATGGGAAATGTTGCGTCGTTTAGATAATTTCTTCATTTCATGGCCATCCGTCCCAAGGTACAGACTGATAAAAATCTATTTCTGAGTGGAGTGCATTTGAAGGGCGACGGATCCAATTTGTTAACGCGTGTGTGTTTAGACGGGTGAGTATAAACAAAAACATTGACTGAAGTTCAAAATTATGTTAGAAATAATTTTGTTATTTGTAATAAAAATAATTTTGAGGCAACGCATTTATCTCTGCTTGATCAGTGCATTATTAACTGCTTAGCTGATCTGTTGATGTAACAAAACTGCGAAAGATTTTGTGTTTTGTCGAAAATCGTGAAGGATAGCGATCAGATCCATGATGTGGCTGACAAAGTGTAAATGAAAGTGTACTGTATTTCAAAGAAATACTATTATTACATGGCAATGAGTTGTCCTAAAAACAATCAAATGGTATGAATGGCAATATGTTAAATTACCGCAGCTTAACTGTAGCAGTTTGATGAGGATCTCGGGTTACCAGTCAGAGTGCATCTCATAACCCAGCTCAATAACTCTGAAAACACTGGAGTTGCATCCCATAGTGCATTGCAGTCGACCCGATCAAATCGATGGTTAGATGGTGGATGGTACAGAGAGGAGGATGAAGTTGGAAAATAATCTGACTCTGTAGAATGCGTGGACTATGAATGACAGATTTTTTGGTTCAGTGCCAGGGGATAGCAAGTCTGCCTGCTGTCATACTGTGGACAAACTGAACCTCTTCCACTGGTGAGTGGATCCACGGCAACCCCGCATAGTTATTTCTTGCTGGAAAATGGGGGGCTGAATATGTGATACAGGAGCTTATGTGTTTAAAGATGCCTGTTGCCACAAACCTCTACCTCGAAGGTTATATTGCATTATAATCATATACTAACACTCTTAAGGTGCTTTCACACAGCAAACAGTTGCTGTCGCTGCCTCCATTGCTTGTACTGACTTGTAAGACTTTATGATGGTTCAAAGTTTTTCATCATGCAATCACAGTTTGTGTGTGACCATGGCAACCCGGCAATGACAAAAATGGAAACAGTACAGGAGCTAATGTCACTGAGTTTAGGGAACAGACAGATCAATGAAGAGAAACAACAAACAAAGTTTGATTATCCAATCCAAGGGCAATAAACATATTGCTAACCGTTTCCTCTGGCTGCAACACACTCTCTATGAGCCACATTATGCTCAGTAGGTGGGCATTAGCGACATGTGGTGTAGGCTGGTGGGATTGGTGGTAGCTGGTGGCAGTATTGTGCCATGCTGCTATCTATCCAGAACAGAGAGCATGGATGTTGCCAGTCGGCAGCAGCTACGGCATCCGCTCACTCACATGCTGTAACCAGAGCCATCCCACCAGTGTGAAAATCGGTTGCTGTCCAATGATATGATTCCCCTCCACAATCAGTCCAAAATTGACTTTAACAAAGTGTGTTCATCAATAAATCTTTGAAATACTAAACTCTGCTGCTTGGTTTTTAGTCAGTCACTATAGTAATGAGCACCAGTGAGCGAAATAACACATCACCTAGAGACACAAAAAAGTGTAGTATTTGGTGTCTAGTTCCTCACTTAGTCGATGCAGCACAATTCTTCCAATCAATACAGTAATAAAACCATTCCATGCTTTTATTACTGGAATAACCGAGCGAGCATGAGGAGGTTGATCCCACTCCCATTCCCCCGTAAATCGGTCTTCCATTCCACTGATTCCACATATGTATTCTGAGCGCAGCATTTTGACCCCGCAGCGCTCATCCTACCCCCCACCACTCCGCCACCACCCTCGCTAATCGATGAGGGACGGCTCTGCAGTTGTTTAACCTGCCCGGCTCTCCCTCTTCAGCGTGGAGCAGGTGACACATCACATTAATAAATAAATAAGCAGGGGGGAGTGGAGCGCTCATCCCAGCGCCAATGATGAGACAATTATCTCATGGCAAACAACACTCTGCCATCACCTGCCACAATCGAAGGAATCAATAGGGCTTGGAGGAGGGAGGTGGAGGGGCGAGGGCAGTGTGGGGAGGGGGGGGGGGATGAAGGAAGGAAGGCCGAGAAGAGAAGAGCAACATGGAAACATACAGAAGAGACGCACGGACCCTCTGGTGGCCATATTGGAAGTCACAGCTCTCGTTGACTCGAAGAAGCTAATTACATCTGGAGCTTGGACCTGGATGTTTCCACAGAATTAAGGCTAATTTCTGAACCGATTGGACTCTAATCTGATTATTTCACTATTGATACAACTGAATGATTTTCCATTCATGCATTTTGAAAAAAACATCCTTACGGCTCCACTTAATAGTTTTTAGCATTCACAATATGAAAGAAATCATGGAAAGCTTCCATCAGGGCTCTCGAAAAAAGGCTGTAAATTCACATTTATAATTGGATTGTTTTGTCCGAGGTCAAGAGTAAAATTTTTATGCTGACATTCATAGTATCAGTTTGTTGGCTAGCTACACACATACACAAAAACACATTAACAGATAAGTCCTGGGGCCAGATGTGTAGAAAGATGCGCAGAAAGACAGAAATATACGTACACAGTCTTTTCCTAAGATTTGTAAAGCTTTGAGCGCACCAAATGTTTGTTTTATAAATCTCAATCATCATGAAAATGGGAGCATGTGCATAAGCTTCATTTCCACTCTCATAATTAAACATAAACTTCTGTTTGTAAGTAGCTACACGGGCCCGCTCCACCACTAATTAGACCTAGAAGAACAGAAAATTAGAAGCACACTGTAGTTTAACTGACTGTGTTTCTTCAGCAAAGTTCAACAGCACTGGAAGAGGTGTCACTGTTACACACAACTGTGGCTATTGATAGTGTCTGCATATACCGTACCTGTTAACAATCATCACAGTAATGTCTCAGTCATCATTCTAAAATGTCAGAAGGATGATCAGTGATTAATCTGAAGAGCTCTTATTGAAACAGACTTTGCAAAGTGCCTCGCAATTCAGGATCAAATGCAGAGATCAGTTACGGGGAAGTAATGGCTCCAATATGAGTAAAAAGAATGACAAAAATCATCATTCACAAAGAAATTACAATTCAGTTTATAAATGCATCATTTTGGTGAAGGCTAATAAAACATCAGTGAAATTGGCAAACAACCTAAATAAAAAAGTCTAACTGCACATTCTTCCTTTAAAATATTTATGTGTGGGAAAAGACATATGTACATTTAAACACCTGGGCCCAGATGTTTCCCATTGAGGGTTTCTTTCATTGTTTTTTCTTAGGTGAAGAAACATTTCAAGTAGCCTGGCATCACCAGACTAATTAGCAAATGCTTATAGGTATGATCCTTCTCAGTTCCTTTTCGATTTCCAAGGAGCCTAATTAACGGCTGAGTCCAGAATGCCTCTGGACACAATTGGATAGACCTACAACCAATCAGAGCAATGAAATGTGTGATGCAGGGCTGGGTGACACATGCAAATGGGGTGGTTCTAGGTCCATTTTCAAGCAAAAGAAATTTGAAAAAAATGGCGGTCCGGTCATAAACTTTCTTAAATTATAGCTTTACCCCAAAATATATTTCTGAAAACATTTCAGGGAACAGGCTTTGCAGTACCAGAATCCTGATTCATAATTGATCAGTTCTGCCTAATTAGACAGTTTGATCTGAGTTTCATGAGCCTGACTGGACCTGCAGACTGGATGCAATTGGATAGCTGTACTAACTAATCGTAGTAGGAAAACATGCGATGTGTGACTTTTTAAATCTGGACCGGCGAAGCTCCTTTATTAGTCATCATAGAGAACCTGCTTCATGTTAGACAAACAGTTGAGATTTGCCTGACAGGCAAAGTCTGGCAGAAATCTGTCTGAATAGTAGGGTGGCAGACACATCTGCCAGAGCAAATGCAACATCTGGTTCCCAGGCTTTGTTTCCAGGTAAGATAAATGACTTTGAACCCAACATGATTCTAATAAAGTAAATTAACGACGAGGATGTCAGCAATAAAAAACTATGGCTCCAATTACTTGACTATAATAATTACATAACAATCAATCTAACAATAGTATGTCAGTGTGTGTACAGCTTGTTGTCGCAGGTGTATCAGCATGGCGCTGTAGTATGTATTGTACTGTTACTCATTGTAAGTGTTGATCCCTCATCCATGACATTTATCCATGCTCTCTTCAAATATCATCTCTTCTACTTGGTGCAATCTGTCCTCTGTCAGTGTCCATTCTACTAGCTGGCCAATTGTGGCATTCAAACCTCAGTGGACATTTAGGAAATGCTGTTTGTTACTGCAGGCTTTTAAAAATAGAAACACTAAATAAACATTTGTTCAAATTTTTTATGATCCCCTGTCTTGACAGATGGCGTGAACCACACAAGAAACAGCCGAGAAAGATTATGTTGTACAGCTGGATTTGTTATAATTTGCCGTATTGCAAATGTCAGCGTGGGTTTGAATAAGGTTTTCTTATTTCTGGAACAAGCTCGGAAGTTCAAGAAGCTCTGGGCGGGCAGTGGATAGGGAGCCCACATTTAAAATCAGTGAGAGGGTTTGAGTTTGAACTGAATTCCTTAATAAAGAGTTGAAACTCATATCTGGAACAGCTGTGGAGCAATAGTAGATGTGACATTTCGAGAAGCATTCTTAACCCACAAACTTTGTGCATATTGATAGAACAGTTTCAACGACATTTTTGTAAAACATGTCATGTTTTTAGATAAATGGCTACAAAGACAAGAAATGCTGCATGTCTTTCTTATTTGAAACAGATGTCCAGACTGCACCTTCTTACTTCATTATATTATTCAGTGAAACCTTCACACACACTGCAGCAAGACTTTATTAGCTGTCTGTTTTTCTGTCTACTTGTTAGAAATATAACTATTATTTTCACAGCGAAACTCCAGGATAACACCCACTGCTGTTGCTATGTGACACTGCAGTAATACATATAGAGACAAAAGGGCACACTACTGTATATAGGGTGTGGATGGAAATATTTACAAAGAGCAGAGGCGCAACAGGGAGAAATGGATCAGAAAGGAGAAAGACAGAGGTTGAAAGATTGAGGTACAAAGGTAAAGGCAGATTTTAATGGAGGCTGACTGACAAAGTACAAAAGAGAACATCTTAACATTGTGTGAACCGCAAAGCATAATCTTCTCTGTAGGTGTTCAGCGCCCACAGTCACACAAGGATGTTTAATCCAGTTTTGATGAAGGTGGAGGGACAGTTTCACAGGTTTCTGTTTGTTATAAATGGCTTCAAGTTGGGAACAGCACCCTGTAACAGGCTTTTTTTATGAATTAGAGGCCATTGTGCTTTTCTCTCTTTATTCTTTCAGCCTGGAAACTTGGCTGGGATGAAAGGAAAACAGCACGGTTCTTACATTTTCCCCTTTCGCTGCTGCTTCCAATATATTTTCATGAACTTGTAATATGTGTCATGTTTCCAACTAGCTTTCAGGAGGTATTTAATAGTCATTAAGCAAAGTGTTCAACACACCAGAGTGCATATTTTTAATACAGTTGGCACTGGGTTAAAGTATGTGTTCATACTCACAGGGCATTGCCTGCTAAGATTGTTATTAGCGGGAAATTGTTAACTTTTGCATTTGCATAAAGTGTATTCAAGTCAAGTAATGGTGGATTTCCACTTTACATATTACGTTAACCACCAAGGTGTGTGGTATAATTTGGACTTTTTAAAGTCTAAATAAATATATAAATGGATAAATCTTATTTGATAGATGTAATACTTTTAATTGAAATGCAAATTGTACCATCGTACAAAAATATTTGTGACACAGTTATATGGTTTCATGACAGTGAGTGTCAACACAAACCACACATGACATGAGGAAGATGGAATCCCACATTTAGTTGCTGAACGTTATCAATAACACCTTTGAGTTTGATAATTACCTCCACCAAGGAGGATGTGCTTTTCACCCTTACCCGTTTGTTTGTTGGTTGGTTTGAGCAGATTTCCACGAAACTTGGATGGAGGATGTGTATCGGCCCAGAACAGACCCCATAAACTTTTGGTGCTGATCTCGATAAAGGCAAAGATCCAGGATGACCCTTTTTCAGGGCATAATGTGTTTTATTTGATATTGGAGGCGCCTTTATTAAATTATAGCGGACTGTTTGGGCTTTGTCATAGGTATGCGCTCTACTGAGTGCCATTGTTCTTAGGCCTGCTATGACATGTTTATGGTTACACTTAATGACAAGAGTCATAAACATCCATAAAGACTTCTTCATGTTCATGACAGGTGTCAGGTCATGGTTATGACTGTGTCATGTCAGTCTTATGCACACTCCTTCAAATAAAGTGTTACCTTGATGGTTTTCTGTTTCTCGCACACTGATAATCGAATAAACACTAGATGAACGGATCCAGAGTGAAGTTTTGAAAACGAACAGAATACTAATATTTGAAACCCCAGAACTACGAGGTTAAACTTCTCAGACCTCATTGTTGTCATTGTGCTCTTATTGTTAATTTGATATTGATAAAAGCTTAAATTAAGCCTGCAGACTCGGAGTGTCACTTGAGTTTGCCTTCTCAAAGTCAGACTGATGAGCCGTGAGGACTTGTCATTGTAATGAGCGAGCCTCATTATGAACCAAATCACCCTGTTCTCTTAGGATTTCAGCATGAAGAGCACTCTTTTAGGTAATTAATCCAGTACAGTGGTTTATAAATGCTAGTACTGCTATCAGTACACACACATTACTGTACAGGGCTTCATTTGCTCATTACCAGGGTGAAGGGTCAACAATATGTTAAATGAGACAAGCTTCTGTTGCTATTGCTACCACTTGGAGACCTACAGGAATTGCATATCAATTGTTACATAATGTAGATTAAAGAGGAATGGGCAGGAACGTGTAAATGGATAGGTTGAAGAAAGTTTTCTTGTACAAAAGAACACCCTTGACAAAAATAGGGACAAAGAACATCATCCATTGTTCAAAAAACATATGTACCCAAAGAAGAATGCAAAATATCTAAGTGTCACGCAGGAGAGCTGTCACTTTCCAAACATTCACTTTAACTTCTCCCATGCGACACCAATTCGGGGTATCATTCAGGCTGTCTTGTTTTGCTTACTCCTCCATGCTTGCCAGTTCAAATAACAAACAAGTGATATGCTGGAGAAGGAACGCTCTAAAAAAAAATCTCTGCTCTGGGAAAGCTGTCATCCAGACTGGTGATGTGAAAGTAAAGCAGGACAGAGGGGATTGTTACATGTTATGATAAAAGATGCATTTACTCTCAGAATCAATGTTTAATGTGTCAGAACTACGGCCACTGCGACTCAACTTTGGATTTAATTATTAAAAGAACAGCGCCGCTGACAGCTCGGCTTCCTGTCAGATGTAGGGAAGAATAGAGACAGATGCAGAACGATGGGACTTTAATGTCGTAGCTTGCAAGTCATCGGATCCGTTGCAAAATGTGTGTGAGTGTGTGTGGAAATGGATGCACACCAGAGTGTGTTTAGATGGGGTTGATGACTGTGCTTGATGTGGTGGCATCTCCACACCTGCGCTGCCATCTGTGCCCCTGCACCCCCTGTGACCGCTGTGCCTCCTGGCACACAACAAGTGTCGCACCGAAACTTTGATGAACACATCTCACTCTCCTGTCCTCTGGAAGGAAGAGACAAAGACTTTGGGTTTTATGAGCGTTCAACTAAACAGAAGCAAAGCAAAAAAAAACATGGAATAGTATGACACTTGGCAAAAATATGCTCATTTGCTTTCTTGGCGATGATTAGATGAGAAGGTAGACGCCACTCTGATGTCTGTATGGTAAATATGTAGCTGCCATTAGCTTAGCTCAGCAAAAAGACCAGAAACAGGGAAAAGGCACCTCATTGTCAAGGGTGGTTATCTGCCAGACATTGTTTTGGCCAGGAGGTTTTGCCAGGAGAGACTTGAATTTTCTTGCCCATTAAAGAAATGAGATACAAAGCATTAATGACTGAGATTTACAGGTACTGTAAAAATTTAAAATTTTAGTTTGATGCTTTGATATCTTGTTGCTAATGTAGCGGGTCCCGGCTTGGTCCCCACTGACAGATATATAGATAATCCTCTGACAGGAGCCTGGAAATATAACACACAGAAATCAGCGAAGCAGGACAACTGTTGCTCATTCTCCATTCATCTGGATTATTTTTATTCTCACATTCATTTTAACCTTTACACTGCAACCATGAATTATTTCTGTTATTTTGTCTGCATTCAAGCACTGGTATTAACCATCTCTAGATAACATTCACATTAAATGTCAATTTTTACCTATTTTCAAGAAATAAACTTGTCAAAATTTGTATTAAACCAAAGATCAACATTTTCCCTTTTAATCATGTCACCTGTCTTTCATCAATCATGTATGCACTTCGGCCTTACACACATCATCTTCATCCTCTCATAGAAAGAGTCTTTTCTTTATATAACTGTACATAAAGTACGTTAAGTACATTAAGTGCTCACTTAATATAACAGAATAAATCTCCCTTGCAGTTTAACTATTCCACGTTTACACTATATGAACACAAACTGAAATAATAAGCATGGCTGGCTTATAACTTGCCGCTTTAACCCGTTAACTTGAACCCTAGCATTGTTGGCAATTTATGTGTGTGTCCTCCACCAAGGCTACAGCCGTTGCTGATCTTAAACTGCACATTAGCATTAGCTTCAACATTTTGAGCAATGCACTACACACACACACAACAGATTTTCACACATACAATAATAACCCACAAATGCCCAGGAGCCGAAAGAAACAAATGAAAGTAAACATTTGGTTATGGCGCTGGACGCCATTTTCTCCACTACAATCATGACGTACTGTGACACTTTACTTTATTTACACACTTAACGACCTTTTAGCTTATGGACCAAACATCACTGGGTCTTCATATTAACTTATAACCATCTGAAGTCACAGAAAAGGTGAGTTACTAACCTGGAAATATAACACACAGAAATCAGCGAAGCAGGACAACTGTTGCTCATTCTCCATTCATCTGGATTATGAGCCCCGCTTCCGCGATGCATTGGAAAGAGTCCCAGTGACGCTGTCACTACGTGCTGCCACCCAGTGTCCATTTCACGCAACAGCACGTCATTGTGTGTTTCTCTGTGTGACTTCTCATTCTTAATTAGACAGACTATAATAAAATAATACCATAGCAGTAAACTAGGAAGTGACTCTCAGAGGAAATAAAACAATACTAATATCTCATCAAAACACTTATTTTGTGAGTATCACATCCACCCCGACAAACAAAAATGGCTCCCGACATTTGTTACAACCCAAAAAAAAAAAGTTTAATAAACTTGTGTTGTGACTGGCATGTAGTATGTGTAAGGCATGTACATTTGTGGCGTGTAAGAAGCAGGTAAGATGAACTGTCTGGTCATGTGTGGCATGAAAGACCGGGGGGCTGGTGTAGTCTGTGAGGAGATGTAACCTACATGAGTTCGTATTGAAGGCTGGCCCAGGGACTCATAAGTGAACACTGGCCTCTGTCTCCTCTCTCTGGCTGACCTCCTAACCTCTCTGTGTTCATCTTCTGCAGGCAAAGTCATTAGAAGGGGAGAACTCAGTCTTTCCATCTGTACTTGTTCCGTTTGGTCATTTTGTTCATCCTCTTCAGGCTGAGGTAGGTATACGACATCATGTTGTTCATTTGTCTCTGATCCATCCTCCCCTAATTCCACTTCTTTTTCCTTTACAGGGATGTTTTGTTTGTGCTCTCCTTCAGGTAAGTTTGTCTCATCCGTGTGTGTATCCTCTCTTTCAGGTAAGTTTGTCTCCATAGGTTTGGTTCCTCTTCTTAGTAATGTCTTAGAATGTTCTTTATGGATCACGGTCAGTTTCTTTGGAGTCTGAACAGGCACTGTTGCAGGAAGAAACTGCTTTGACACCGACCTTTGCCCTCCCTCTAAGGCTGTTTGTCTGCCACGTCCAGATTGATCCTTTTCCGTTCTGACTACAGGTGTTCTCAACCAATACCCTCCTGTCCATTCATCTTCCTCATCAGTGTCTGGTATCCCATCATTGTCGGCAGAGCTTGCCCTCTGTTGAAGTTGTTTTTGCATGGTCATAACCAGTCTGGTGAGTTCTTCTACTTTGGTCGTGAGGTCTCTCAGGGGATCTGGTTTTGTCTGATTTGAGTTGGACTCTACACTCTCTGACTTTGGGCTAGGTCTCTTTACTCCAGCAGGCTCAAGCTGCGCGCTGTGTGCATTTGTTGCAGTTTGTCGGCGGGAGGATCCAAGTCTTTTCATTCTCTCGTTCTCTTCACTGGTGATTTTCATCACATGACGAAGGATCATTTCATCAGTGACCTCACTGTTTGACAGCAAAGGTTTGAGTTCTCTGCGTATGTCAGTGTGTTTGTGTCCAAAGCCTTGGTATACTGTATGCAGAAAAACATCTTGTACTGTAGCTGCAGAGTACTTAATGTCAGTGTCAGCCAGTTTTGATGTGAATAGGATGCGTTGTTTTAAACCTATCACCCGGTAGAGGAATTGTTGTGGTGTCTCGTTCTCATCCTGTTTTGTGCACATCAACTCTTGGAATAACTCTGTGCTGTTTTTTTCTCTTAGGTGGGTTTGGAGAAACCCCTTGAGTTCAGTCACCGTTATGTCATCTTTGTTGATCAACATCTCTTTGAAGATGCCTGGTCTTATAATTTTGAGCACCCCACGAACAATCTCTGAGTCGGAAAATCCCTCCCTGATTCCATCATCGATTTGCTTGCAGACATTATTGTAACTGATGTCCGAGGATTGATCACCCACCTGACCACCTTGCACTTTGAACTCTCTCCTAGGTAGGTAGCTGAGTTCCCTCAAGGACACCATCCCCTCGCGAGCTGACTGAGAGACAGGCTCACCCGGTGCACTGCTGCTCGGCTGACTGGGTAGGATAGAGGGCGGGGGCATATGTGTCTGTGGTGGTGTAACATGGGCTGGTATACACTGTATGAGTTTCTTGCTCAGCTCTTCATAGCTAGCGAGCGCTTTAAGCAAATCAGCATTCGATGTGTCAGGTGCATTTAACATTGCAGTTTTAACTAAGCCTAAATCTGGTGCAGCAATATCACTAGGTGATGCAGTACTGACTGAAATGGGTGTGCGATGACTCTGAATGTGAGCGCCTGTGGTGATTTCAGGAGGTGTTTGGATAATGACGGAACCATCAGACAAACCAACAAGGTCAACAAGCCTTTCACCACTCTGCACAGTACTTAACTCAGAATCACCCTTTACATTTAGCAGTGACATACCATCATCACGACATTTCACTACATCATCAATAGCGTCTTTTAACATCAGCAACTGGACCATTCCCTCGTCCTCTATTTCAAGTAGCTGCTTACTATACATGAACGAGTTGATGTGGTCGTAATATACCTCCTGTTCTCCCTCCATAAGTTCTGACTGGTCTACATCCAACGCTGGATCCACCGCTCTGGCAACCCGAAAGAGCTCTTCAGCTGACAAGGTGAGTAGGCCCTTCCTGATGTCCCACACCAGGCTCTTCCTTCCACCCTTCGACATGATGGCTCCTCGTTTCCCTCACGGCTGGCAGCACAGCTCGATGATGGCACAGTCGGCTCTGGATGATACGGCCCTCCCTCCTAGTTGCTGATCAGCGGTGTCATCGACGTCACTCGGCTTCCAATCCAATAGATGGCACCGAAGAATCCCGGACGAGCCCCCAAGAATCTGTAGCGGGTCCCGGCTTGGTCCCCACTGACAGATATATAGATAATCCTCTGACAGGAGCCTGGAAATATAACACACAGAAATCAGCGAAGCAGGACAACTGTTGCTCATTCTCCATTCATCTGGATTATTTTTATTCTCACATTCATTTTAACCTTTACACTGCAACCATGAATTATTTCTGTTATTTTGTCTGCATTCAAGCACTGGTATTAACCATCTCTAGATAACATTCACATTAAATGTCAATTTTTACCTATTTTCAAGAAATAAACTTGTCAAAATTTGTATTAAACCAAAGATCAACATTTTCCCTTTTAATCATGTCACCTGTCTTTCATCAATCATGTATGCACTTCGGCCTTACACACATCATCTTCATCCTCTCATAGAAAGAGTCTTTTCTTTATATAACTGTACATAAAGTACGTTAAGTACATTAAGTGCTCACTTAATATAACAGAATAAATCTCCCTTGCAGTTTAACTATTCCACGTTTACACTATATGAACACAAACTGAAATAATAAGCATGGCTGGCTTATAACTTGCCGCTTTAACCCGTTAACTTGAACCCTAGCATTGTTGGCAATTTATGTGTGTGTCCTCCACCAAGGCTACAGCCGTTGCTGATCTTAAACTGCACATTAGCATTAGCTTCAACATTTTGAGCAATGCACTACACACACACACAACAGATTTTCACACATACAATAATAACCCACAAATGCCCAGGAGCCGAAAGAAACAAATGAAAGTAAACATTTGGTTATGGCGCTGGACGCCATTTTCTCCACTACAATCATGACGTACTGTGACACTTTACTTTATTTACACACTTAACGACCTTTTAGCTTATGGACCAAACATCACTGGGTCTTCATATTAACTTATAACCATCTGAAGTCACAGAAAAGGTGAGTTACTAACCTGGAAATATAACACACAGAAATCAGCGAAGCAGGACAACTGTTGCTCATTCTCCATTCATCTGGATTATGAGCCCCGCTTCCGCGATGCATTGGAAAGAGTCCCAGTGACGCTGTCACTACGTGCTGCCACCCAGTGTCCATTTCACGCAACAGCACGTCATTGTGTGTTTCTCTGTGTGACTTCTCATTCTTAATTAGACAGACTATAATAAAATAATACCATAGCAGTAAACTAGGAAGTGACTCTCAGAGGAAATAAAACAATACTAATATCTCATCAAAACACTTATTTTGTGAGTATCACACTAACAACACTTCCAATTAGGTTTCCAAACAAATTTACCCATTACCCGTCTTGACATAAACAAAACAATCATTTTGGACCTGGCACACACTGTAAAGTTCACCATCATAATAATGTTTTTAGGGAAGATATGCTTTTATTTTGCAGGCTTCTACAAGCTCTGAAGATGTATTAATATTTGAAAAAAATATTTGTCTACATAAAACTGTCAGCTGGCCTGACCTGCTGGGAGATGTTGCTGTTTGGTAGTTTTGGTTTATCAAAGAAGCTAGCAAAGCAACACAGCACCTAAAATAAGCACAGCAGAAATGTCAGTTTTACAGCTGTAATATTACAGTTATGGCTGGAAATGACAAGTTTGCTGATTTCACGTAACTCTGCAATGCAACTCAATGGCCAGTCATCTACCTTGAAGTGACTGTTGTTGTTAGTGCAGTGTCGCTGTGACTCAGTCTAGAATTTACCTTTAGCTTAGCTTGCTGTAAGCTGGTATACACATCCTGACACTGGCATATGAAAAATATACACTCTTGTACATAAAAAAATGAAAGAAAAGAGAGAGAAATAAAGGAAGAGAAGCCATGACACAAAAACGAAAGGAAGGAATGAATAAGCAAAGGAAGGGGAAAAAAAGGGAAAAGAAGTCCATCAAGCTGGATTGAGACTATTTTCTCTGAAAGTAGGAAAAACTTCCTTAGGCCCAGAGAAAGAAGGCATAATTAATTAGACAAACACACACAGCTTTCCTACTCACATACACACACACAAATGCACACAATCAAACAGAGCCACCTTTGCTCTCTAACTCCTTCGCTACTAGCTGCACCGTTTCACCAGCGCGGCATGGTGTCCTCCATGCATGCCTTGAGGAACACGGAGAAACGTGGCTGGAGCATTTAGTGCATCTACAATAGCAAAGGGAGCCACCAGAGAGGGCTGCCACCCCCTGAGGGGCACTATGCACCTCCTAAGTGGATCACTCTGCGTTGTCACAACGTTTTCATAAAGCTCAGTGGGACGGGGCTGTGTTCCCCTTTCATCAGCAGCGAAGCTAAATGAGCTCTGTCAGGCTCGCAAATGCGCGCTGGTGGCTTTGCAGCTTTCCATGAGCGTCTGCACACGTTAATGTATGTATGCATGACTCCTTTGCTGTGGAAAAAGAAAAGTCTTAAAAGCATTCACCTTGATCCACAGCACTTACATATGAAGCTATCATCGTTTAACACCTGGTCCCCCGCCTGCTGTTTGTTTGCAGCGCGGTTCACAGTGTGGTCAGAACTGGTCAAGGGCAGAGTTGGACGCTTAACTCAGCAGGTCAGCGGCTCTAATTGCTGCCGGTCATTGGTTAAATTGCTCCCCCTGTTTCCCTCTCATGCCGAGCAGGGACATTATAATGATGCGGGTGAAAGACAGAGAGGCAGGAAACGACGGGATCAGGGGAGTAGAAGCAGTGATCAGGTTAAAGTGAGGCGGAGGAGAAGGAGGGTTAGTGAACGCTTGAAGACAACATATCAGGGGCGATGATGAGCTAATCATGAGAGGCATGGTGATGGAAGTGCACATGTCCTGCAGAATCATCTTTTTCGCAAGGCATTACACCCCCATCTCCTTGAAAGCATCGGTAAAATCACAATGACTGATGCAGACGAGAAAGGAAATAAAGGAGTTTGGGTGGTAACTGATAATGAGGGATGTGACCGGTGGACTGAAAACACTGCAAGTGTTTATAACGATAGCTCAGCCGCATTCACTCTCACCCGCTACTTTGAGGTGTCCTGAGGTGAACACAAATCTCTCTGATTGAGTGCATTACTCTCCGGCAGGCTTCACATTAACCCACCTATTCTAATCTGTAGCCTCATTACAATATGAATGTGTTAAAAGAAGCCCATGTGGATCTTTCTGTCAGTTTCTTCAATAGAGGCTGAAGCAGCAGAGGTGTGCGGAGAGAGGGAGGGGAGAAGTTACGACAACAACGCCAGGATAATAAAGGGATAATGGTGTGTGGCTTTGATGTCTTCTACCTGTGCCTGGAATGGCCCATATAAAATCTCAATATAACATGTTTATACATACACCTTACTTTCTCTCTCTCTCTGATATCCATCTCTGCACACTCTCTCTCGGTAGGTGGTTAGGCGTTAATCCCTCCGCAGTTTGGGTATGATCGCTCCCACTGCACCGCACCCACGACCCCTCGGCATACGCTTGCATCCTTCACAAGAACTCACACACTCCGCTCCTCCTTTCTACTACCTTCTTTTTTTTTTCTCTCTCACACAAACTTCTTACTCACCTCTCATTCCTATCATCCAAATCCTCTCATTTCCATTCCGTTCCACTCTCCAGCCTATTACAATCTGTGTGACCCTCTCTTCCTCTTTTTTTTAGTTTCTCTGCCCTGATCTGAACTTAAAATCGCAGCTGAAATAGCAATTTAAGACCTTCAAAATGTATTAAAACATCTTGAGTGTAGTTATTAAAGATCTCATTTCTCCAGACTCAGTGACAGGATTATTTGTGCTGCGTGCCCACACTTGGATTAATATAGAAGAGGGTGAGTCTTGTAGCACAATGTGGATTTTATCTGCCTTATTAGCATTGTAGCACATTGTATACTTTATCTGCTTTATTAGATACAATTGGACTTAACAATTCATTTCCTGCTGCATTTTCCTTACTGTAAGACGACCATTGCATTAAGACTGATTTTATTTCTTTATTGTGTCATTATTCTTTTATTGTATGGTTCTGCATCATAAAGCCCACATCTGGTGCAGCCCTACTTTCACTATAAAAAAATGTCCCTGCCTTATTCAGCCATAGTTTCAACCTCCACCAGGCAACCCCACCAGAGGCACCTGCAGAAATCCTCCCTCCCTTGTCGTCTTTTCATCTCCGTCAATAGATATTCTGCTCTCGGTGGACCATCTCTCTGATTTAAGTGGACTAACCTGAAGGCCGCCATCATGATCATGATAGTCATGATCATCATCATCATTATTATGTCCCTCTTTCCCTCACCATACCTGTTTTTCCTGCGGCTCTCAGCTAATGACTATCAACCTCAGGGAGAAGGCAACAACAGAGGGTGAAATATAGGAACAAAACAGACAAGACAGCCAATCCCATGTCAAGACTGGTGTAGATCTAAATATAGAACAAACATCCTAATGTGCAAACAGGACACCTGGCTCAGTGATTGCATGTGTATGTAGACATAGAGACAAAGAAATCATGCATTTTATTTATTTACATATACTCTTAGAAGAGTCTGTGTCCTTGACTCTGCATGATAATGTAGTTCCTCTGCAGCAGGTGATTGGACTGTATGTGAATATATGTGTTTGTGTGGAAAAGCAGACAGAAACAGGAGACAAATGATTGCAAATATCACTGCAATGTCATTCAAAATGTAACACTGCACACCATGGATGATTTATGCCGCTTTATGTGAACATACATATGTATCGTAGGAAAATCATGTGCATTTACATACACTTAGAATGCCAATTTCACAAACCGTGTCCAAGACTTGTCTAAGGATATACATACATTCCTTAAATAACTATCATCTCCACACAGAGAATGTATAATACATAGCATTAAACAGCTAAAGCTCTTTAGCTTTACATTATTATTATTATTATTATTTTTTACAACACAGTCAAACATTAAAGCGCCAGAAGATGACGAGCAGCAGGTATAAAACAATAAGGGGCAGGTACAGAGTCACAATGTACTGTCGCACAGCTCTTGTCAGTCTATAACTAGGCCGTACTGAGCCCGCCTCATCTGCGCAAGCATACACACACACAGCCGGTGGGTAATTTTAGCAGACAAAAGAACCAAGCTGTGCGCCGACTACCATCTTAATGCACCCTGACACAAACGAGCGGTTTTGACACAATACCTCTCGATCACAATGTGTTTATGTTTGCGTTAGCTCTGCCACTTCAATCAAGGCCTCTTTGTCTGTCTCTTGCCACCTTGTCAGCTCATGGGCAGGCTTCGGCAAGGAACAATCTTACGGACATTCAGTGTAATAACTTTAGACCATTTCAAAGATGGGCTTTTCTATGGAGTTTAACTGCTAAAATGAATGTGACAGGTAAAGATCAGACAAATAGAAACATATCTTACCCTCAGTTGTCACTTTACCTTGCTGCTGTTGTGTCTTAGTGTTGTGTGTTAGTGTTATCTTCTTCTTCAACGAATATATTCACCTTTATGAAGCCACATCATTAAAACCACTGACAGGTGAGGTGAATAACATTGATCATCTCATTACAGTAAAATGGGTCCTGGCACTCATATGGATGCCATTTGACAAGTACAACCAACCCAAACACAGTCGCAGACCAATTATCCCCTCATGGCAACGGCACTCCCTGATGGCTGTAGCCATCCCAGCAGACAATATTTCCTGCCAGACCTCATAAACTGCTTAGGAATGGCCTGAGGAACATAACATAGAGCTCAAGGCATCAACCTGGCCTCCAAATTCCCCATATTCCAATCTGATGAGGCATCTGTGGATCGTCCTGGATCAAGTCCAATTCATGGAGACCCCACCATGGATCAGACTTGTCTCTGACCCCTAAAGGCATGGGAATAGTACCCCTAGGGGTGTCCTGCTGTGTCTGGCACCAGGGTGTTGGCTGCAGATCGTTTGTTCGGACTTGTTCCTGTACTTCCAACGGTGTCCAATCAGATTGGGATCTGGGTAACTTGGAGACCAGGTTGGAACCTTAAGCTTTTTGTCTTGTGGAAGATTATCTGAACACAGTAAAATAAACAATGCAAATCATTGATAGGTTAAAGATTAAATATATTGTGTACAATATATTGGAGAACATACCTTCCTTACTGTAAGTTAAACACGTTAATCCAATTAAATGGGAGCCATAGTTTGTTCACGCACTGTCCATGCCTTTGGGTAGCCTAGACTCATGAACACAGAACATACACCAATTAGTCACAACATTAAAAACACCTTTTTAATATTATGTAGGTTCCCCTTGTGCAGCCAAAACAGCTCTGACCAGTGAAGGCATGGTCATTAGACTTCTGGGGTTGTCCTGTGGTGTCTGGCACCAGAGCGTTGGGTTGTTGGGTGGGTCCTCCATGGATTGGACTTGTTCTGGAATGTCCCACAGATGCTGGACTCCGCCATTGGAGGTCTAATTGGTCCGCAGTAGTGTTTAGATGGGTGGTTTGTGTCAAGAGACATCCACATAAATGCCAGAACCAGGATTCTCAGCAGAACATTGCATTACCTTGACTAAGACTCATTCACTGCCTTTCTTCGGTATAAAAATAAGATGTGTAGGCCTCTTGGCCCCTCTAAGAATGAAAACAAGACAAGTCTTTTAGAGCACATAGTAGAAGCCTCAGAAAACTAGAGTGCATAGATAATAAAATGAATAACTTTTCTTCCTCATTTGTCATGTTCCGTGTCAGGGTGCATTGTCCTGCTGGGTGGGCCACTGCCATTGTGGAGTGTAGTTGCTATGAGTGGGTGTACTTGACTTGCAACAGCGTTTGGGTGGGTGATTCGTGTCAAGTGGAATCCGCATGAATACCAGGACTTGAGGTTTTCCAGCAGCACACTGCATTGTAACGAGATGATCAATGTTAATCACTTTACCTGTCAGTGGTTTTAATGTTCTGGCTGATTGGGTACATGCATGCATAAAGAAAGCCATATGAGCACACCCGCACACACACACACACACACACACACACACACACACACACACACACACACACACACACACACACACACACACACACACACACACACGCACACACACACCCACAAACACACACATAAAGGCTTTGCAGATACTTGGCTACTGACAAACTGCTTACACACCTCTCTGGGTGCCAATGCCTTGAGTCAAATTATCCAACACTTTTCACACAGGGAGCACTTACACAACTCTCTCCCCGTGGGGGCTACATTGAAGGTGTCCTTTTGCTAACAACAGTATCATGGACACACACCTACAACGTGTGGACGCACACACATTCCTGAATGCTCACACCCGCACACACACTTGCATGCACATACACGACCACATGCACACGATGGAGTAATTACAGACATTTTAATCACTGAACTGTACTCCTGTGGGGCACAGCAGACATAGCAGGGAGTGGGCAGAAGAAGAGGCCCTTGACTGATTTCAACCTTGGCTTAATGATCGTCGTTTGAGCCTGAATGCTTTGCTGCAGCAACTATGGCAGATGCCACTTCCTGTCAGGGAGCAGTGGAAGGATCAAGGATACCCTGCAATGTGTAAAATAGGTTTAGATTGAATAAAGGCTTCATTTTTCTATATGACAGAAAAAATAAACATACTCAAGGGTGTAATAATTGCCAGGGCATGTATTCAGCAACTTGATGGATTCAGATCATAGTAATAATGACCAATATTTGACAAGCTAGAAGCCTTGGTCATTATAATAAGATTGAATATAAAAAGAAACAAATAGTACATTTCATTTGTCTAATAGGTCCCAAATTTGAATGAATCTTTGCATTACATTAATGCATATTATGCAATATTTTTTATATCTTTTATACTTTATCTTCCGTCCTTATTTATCAGTCATCCCACACTTTTTGTCTCTGTTTGTTTGTTTATATTGTATATATTACAGTCACTGTTTGTTTATTGTTTATTGTCTTCAATGTATGCACCTTATTCACCTAGACAAATTCCACGTTGGTGTAAAATCCTTCTTGGCAATAAATCTGTTTCTGATTCTGATTTCTGATTCTGATTATATCAAAACCAATCATTGGGCCTGTAGCGTTTACCTCCTAATCACACAGGATTTACCAGTGCAATAGTTTACTGCAATCCCACTAAAACTTTTCTGCTTTTGGATAGCATTGCACAAATCCAGAGACAGTCAAGAAAAATAAAACCCTTAATCATCATCAGTTACCTTAAGTAGAATGGCACTCAGTGGAGCGCATACCTCCACGAAAGCCCAACGACCCCCTTTAATTCAATCAAGCCTAATCCAATATTACACTCAATAGCCCTGTTTAAACCAACTATAACTGCTTAACTATAATTTAAGATCACCAGATCAAGGTTCTGCATCAAATTGTACTCATACCGGGCACCTTAAGTGATTTTTCTCATCGAGATCTATTGATTATTCCCTGAGAAATTAATGAAAAAAACGTATATCGCCAGTGAGAAAAAATTCCTGGATCGGCACCAAAAGTTAAAGGGGTCTATTCTGGGCCAAAACCCATCCTCCATCCAGTTTTGTGAAAATCTGTTCAGTAGTTTTTGCGTAATCCTGCTGACAATCCAACCATGGACATGGGTAAAAACCTCTAAGTTAAAAGAACTCACCAATGGGCGGGACACAGCAGCCTCCTGAGTGAAGGTCCTGTGCTTGATTGCACCTACCACCAACCCCATCCTCCTCCTTGTGTGGACTTTATTGCTCATTTCCTCCTTTGCTCCCATCATAATTACTACATCCGCTAGAGGTCACCACCAAACAATGGATGTAAATATGGGTCACACTAAGCTGCTTGCCGGGACAACCTATTCAGCCATTTTCCTGGCGAGGACAGGCTTATCCCTTCACGCTGCATACAACTCTAACTTTTCCCCACTCCATTATCTAATGTAGCATACAGGAAGTATAAAAACAACAGGACTGGCTTCCTGGGATCACATCACCTGAGTTCTGTTCCACATTGGTGGAGGAAGAGGAGGAGGAGTGCACAAAGCCAGGGAAGTGCGTTTTAGATTGCAGGGCCGAGCTCCCTGAGAGGACGAAGCCTCTCCTTGACCCCCCCTGTGCCTCGCAGTTCAGTAGATTAGCTGGAGCACAACAGAGGCCGGTGCTATCGCCAGCTTGCAGCCTCCTCAGCCCCACTGGCCACACAAGATATCGCTGACACACACACACACGCACACACACACACACACACACACATACACAAACACATGCACACACAAATCTGTACGCTACTTGCGGACACGCATGAGCCACCCACCCACACACACACACATTTAATATGGTTGGCCCTCGTTCCTGTCACTGTGCCTGAAGGTTCATTAGTGACACTGAGGCCACGTCAATAGGAGCAGTACTTTCAAAGCACCGCACGCGCGCGCGCACACACACACACACAAACTAAGACATGGTTTGCTGATTCTATACATATAAGTACACACATCTTCATGTCTATACTGTATGCCTTTGAGTTAACATGTGTACAGAGATAAAAGACCATTTGTCTCTCTGACCCTTAATGACAGAGTCCATGTGACTGCAGTTGTGCGGCACAGCTCTGAACCTGTATTAACCAGCAGGGCTTCATACTGTAAAAAACTGATGTAAGGATCAACAATTCACTACCTAATTACTTCAAGGTCAATTACAGAAGCACTCCGCTTTGAAGTTTTCGCAATGGAACATCAAAGGTGTTTCTTTCTTTTTTTTCCCCACCTCAGGATTTCAAAGCAGCAAGATGCCACAGAGTAATGTAACAAAAAAGGCAGGATGTGAAAATGAGGGTAGACATTCTGGTTACATGATTTCAATACGAGGATAGGGAGAGGCGAACATGAGAGAGAAAAGAGCAACATTTGTCATATTTCTTTTATAAGATATTGCGTGGGACTTGTCGTGTTCACTACATGTAATCCAGTTGTGAACAGGTTCATGTGAGGCACATGGCACGATCCTGGCGAAAGTTAAATACTGGCAAGAATTGAGCCTAACAGTATAGTTGTGGAAAATAATGTAATAATCCTGCTGTGATCAAGTGTACCACTTGTACGGTAATTACCATTTGCTTCTACTCTCTTGGCTTATTTGTCATTTCATAATGATGCCTTGCAGTTGACTTTGAAAAGTACATGCTGAACCTTGCAATTTGTAATAATAATTTTGGATAAAACCTAATGACTAAACCGTGTAAATTACTATAATTTGGACTAAGAAATCATTACAGAAGAACCATTACCGGACTGGATTTGTTCAAGTATTTGACTTTGGACATTTCTTCTATTATTCAGATTCTAATATAATTTGTCAAATTATTCGTCAAAGTGGCCACGCTGGGACTGTTCCCACTGTCTCAAATACAGTGAGTTTCTGGATCAATTTCTGCTGGGCATTATTATAATACCACTCGCCTTAGGAAGCCTCCTTTGCTTTGACTTTTGATAAAGGCTGGGAAATTAGACAAATCACACAGCATCTGATGATAGAGGTTGCTCTCCTGGCTGAATTTCAATGTGCAATATTCAATCCTCTTGTGTGCGAGGGGCCCAAAAGTAATTGCACACCCCTGACATCTGTGTGCTTGTGACATTTCACATCTTGTTTCAAAGGGGGGCTCATCTGCCAAGCCTCATGAAAAATGCTCGCTTAATGTGTGATAAATTAGCAGTGGTGTCTTCGAGTATAACATTCAAAAAGGAAGAGGGGGGCTCAATCTTTGCTAAGAAGCACCCAATGTTCTGCTCAATCCATACAAACAAAAACTATATCTAACATACACACCACTGCGGACACAGAACAGTAATTGGGTGGTTTTATCATTGATTTAATGTGTTGTAACATCAATCTGTGATAGAAGCAGAAAATATTTATTCACTTGGAAGAAATAGAAATCAGACTGTAAAGAAGGGAATGTGCTCAGAGTTAACATTGGGGAACTTTAGACAAGAATGTGATGTACGGCCACTGTGTTACACAATTATTGATCCAAACCAAAATCAAATGTGTAACATTTGTGTATAAAGTCAACCAGCTGACAAAAAACTGATCTCCACCTGATGTAGTTGTGTGTGTCGTTTTTTGTGGCTGAGCTGTTCCCTGATGTTTTTTTGAATGGGTGCCTAAAATAAGGTCTGTGGTTAACACAAGCCGAAGAGATTTTCACGCTTTGCCCTACAGCATAAAATACGTCAGTTAATGCACCACATGTGAATTAAAAAGCTTTTACGTCTCTTTAAAAAGGCGGTTGCTAACAAGTTGCTAAATGAGACTACAGAGGTTGTTGTGGACCTTTAATGTCATCATGCCGAACACGGAGATTCATCCATTTTAGCTTTACCAGTGGACTTTCATTGCATCCACCTTCACACACATCACAATATAGGCTACTTGTGTGGGTATATATGAGTGTGTGCTGTTAAATAATTACAGTGCACCAAGAAGTTGTTATTGTAAAAGAAAGGCACCACCAGTTCCTATCTTAACTTTCAAAAATATGATGAATCCGTCTTCCTGTACCTCCCTGCATTAGCATTGCTAATGTGAGTAAGTGGTTTAGGACTGGTGCCATGAGGAATACCAAGTCAATCTGGCCACCGGTGAATGTGTAAGGGTTGTCTGTAGTTAGATGGCTTCACGCTCACCCACACACACTATCCTGAATGTCAATGAAGAACTGCCAACAACTCCGCTACTCCTTCATCAGGGGTCACAGAGAGAGGGGGAACTTACGGCGAGTGTGTGTGTGTGTTTGTGTTTGACAGAGTCTGTTTCTGTATGTACTGTATGCATGCAAGTGCTTGTTCATGCAGGTAGGTGCTTGTATGTGTCTGCATCTGCTTGTCTTTTATGTGTGTGTGTGTGTGTGCGTGCATGTGTGTGTGTGTGCAGGATAGCAATGTGTTCTGGTACTGTTTTTGTAATGTGGCTGTTAAATAGATCTACTGGGGTGTTGCACCCTTTATAGGAAGGGTACAGAGGGGACATGAGGGAAGCCAGCAGCACTGCGCTGACGTTCCCCTCTCGCCCTTGAGCGGGAATCCTTCACACACCCTCACAACACGTTCCCTCTGCTCTTGCCATCGTACCTGGAGGTGCACTGTGACACGGTCCCAGAAAGCCCAGATTGTCGCCGCTCTTTTCTGACTGCGCCCGAGATTCTCGGCATCCATCACCCCTGACCCCCCCACCGGTGCCGCAAAGCATCTTCCCACAATGCAGCAGGGCAAGATGAATGAGCCTGTGTTGTAATACTCCACAGGGTGGCTGACAATCCCGTGAGCTGCCACACTTAGGCTAAGCAACTTCTGGACTGCTGTGGCCTAAAGTGATGTATGGGATATAAATAGTGTGTGTTCTGCATTTTGCCACGCAGCCACAAACTTTGCATAGATTTCATGGTAGGTGACTCTCATAACCCACATTTTATTTTAAAGGGAACTTTAAATTAAAATTTTAACCAGAACAGAAAACTCTTCACCATACAAACAAACTCTTTTTGTTTTAAATTAAGGAATTTCTTCCAGTGTGCAATCTGCTATGTGATATTTAAGCATTTTGACAGGCAGAAAATGTGAAAATAGCTTTGTATTAAAAAAGAAAAAAAAGCCCTAGTACTGAACAATGGATTCCTACAGGGGATCAAGTTCTATACTCTTAAGTAGGTGAGTCTGACATATGTACTCACACATAAATATATACACACATAAATTGCAGAGCAGGCAACCTCTTTTGAAAGTAAAATGTAAGTATGTGCTATGTTCATCTCCATGATTATGGTAATCTGGAGGATAAAACACGCCAAAGCAGTGGTGCTTTGTTCAGGTCCGACAGCTTCTTTGTGGTGTGAGCCATCCACGTTGTAATCACCTCAATTCACACCGTTCCCCAAGGAGAGAGAGCTGTGAAAAGCAGGGAAAATGTACGAGTGAAAGACAGGAAACAAAGTCTGAACTTTTAACTTCTTCTGTAAGCCTTAAGCCCATGCTTGGTGAATTGTTCTTGGTGAATGTAGCATACCGTACTGCACATCTACGATGTAAATATAGCACTTTATCTCTGTAGCTGTCTGACTCAGTGAAGACCCTTATCTCTTACACAACCTATATCCTCAGCGACCCCTACACATTTACATGTCTGCTGCCATATGCATTGACCTTCTCTCCCCATGTAGACCATTGCCAGAACAAGTGATTGCTAGATACAGCGTCATGACTGTCAGGGGGAGTCGGCGAGGTCACCAGTCTGCATGCATTATTGAACAGCGAGGCGGACAGCAGGTCAGGACCTGGTGGAGGTAGACCTGACGCTCAGTGCCAGCAGTCGCCCTCCTCTGGCCAGAATCAGAAATGTGGGAGATTATCTTACATTCAGTCGCTCCCTTGTGGAAATGAACAGAGTGACGCACATAGAAGCCAGATTCAGCTTGAATGTATGTAAGGTATATGACAGAAGACATTTAACAGCATATATTAGAAATAAATCAAGTAAAAGGTGAAACAAAAACTACTGAACAAATTTCCATGACACGCAGATCTGGATAAAGGGACAGATCCAATTTTTTTCCCACTTTCTTTAACAATGTCAACAATCAGGCATGTTGAGGTGGCTGGTATCTACAAGTGAATACATTTGATGCAGATCCTATTAAAAATCTATTATTCTCTTTACAACAAAATGGAGATTATGATTCAATCTGCATTGTTTTGTCATCTTAGTGGTTGGCTGTTATAGATCTGGTGAGCTTAAATTATGGTCAAGCAGTTACGAGTGGTTTCAAATTTTAATACAGAGCTATCCAGTTTGATATTGGATTAGGCTTTATTGAATTAAAGGGGACTTTTGGCGCCTTGGCGGAGGTATGCGCTCTACTTAGTGCCAAGATGTCCAAATAATCCAAATAGAGAAACAGAGTTGTCCCCCTCAATAGTCTATATCATTGTAAACATAATTTTAAATAATATCACACTTGTTCTAATTAGAGACGCAAAGTGTTTTTAAAGATAGTTTCCTCCCTACGCATCGAAGTGGTTTGGTCCACTGCCTACCAATTCAGCAGCCCTGCACACATTAGTGCGGAGTGGAGAAGGTTCTTGGAGTTTGTTGGTGGTGGTGGCTGAACTCCATTAAGTAGCTACTTTTTAAGCTATTGTTTATTTACTTCTACTACTCAATAGAACAAAACACATTTACTGTTATGACCAGACTGCATGTTGTCTGGTCGATTACCTCACAGTTGAATCTTGTGTGTCAATGCAGCCACAATATTGGTATTTATCAGGCGTGTCTTACATGCTCATACAACCCTAATAGATATTTACTGTTCCATTATCTGGTATCGTTTAATAATAGTCTTCAGCGTTTCCTCTGTAAACATTTAAAACAACAGTACTTTAAAGGACACCTTTGGTGTTCCCTTCAGGAACTGCTCTCTATTGTCCCAATAGTTAGAGGAAATATCTGCCCACGCTCACATTTAACTAATCAGGAACAGGAAATATGTTTCAACATAAACATAGTGGCGAATTACATTTTTAATCAACGTAATAAGAAAACATTAGCATACCTGGCGGGGTGCAAAATGTTGATACTGAATGTATCAGTAAATTGTTGACTGATAATATATTCATTGGTTTTCTGACGATATACAACATGAAAAGTGCCTGTAAAGCAAGAAAGGGATGAAGTAAAGTGAAAACTGGTCTCCTGTTTGTACACTGACATAGAAAGAAGAAGTAGTGCGGTAGTAAAATGGATATAGTATTAACTTGCGCTTTAAAAAATTACTTCATTGTATTTTTAGCATTTAGACAGTATGTGTGCATGTAATATCCTGTTTGTTTTGAAGTTCTCCATAAAAGCGATGATGGCCACTGATCAACAAGAGAAAATCACACTCTCACAAACACTGATTAATTAGATCCATAAGTCATCACAGTGAATTTGCTGTGGAACTCTACAACATCTGCGCTTGTTGAAATTAGCGAATGCGTTTTAAATGGAATAAATGAGGACTGGATATTGCCTCCACATGAAGCGGACCGTGTATCAAGTCAGGAAATGAGCAATATGTTGAAATTGGAGTTCTGAGGTTTCCAGCACTACTATTACCCAAATGGGAGGGAAAGCAGAATCTCTGTGCCCATAAATGATAGATTGCCATGTGACAATAGAGAAAGGAGATGAGACTGCAAGGCAAGAGAGGCACTCTCGTGTTAGGGCTGCACTGCAAATAAAAGAGGGGAGAGATGAGGGATAACAGAGAGGGAGGGGAGAATCATAAATGAGGGGGAGAGGAGGGAGCAGAGGTGCACAGCGGCGAGAGGGCGAGAGGGGACGAGTCGAGAGGAAGTATGTAAGAGAGGAAAAGTAATGGGTGAGGCAAAAAGAGGCGGAAGAGACAAGGAGTGGGTTTCGAGGGAGGGTGGGAGGGCCTCAGGGGTTGTTAGCTTTAATTGGGCCTCAGGCTCTGGGACACGCAGCGACAACATCAAAGGTCAGATATACATCAAGCACTGCTGGGAAATGTCGACCCAAGTGGGGAAGGGCCGCAGGGCACAGAGAAGAAGAGAGGAAGAGAGACCGAGGCCGTTGGTAGCAGATGCATTTTGGAGGAAGAAGAAAGAACTTTTTAAGACTTTATAACAGACACGTTCTGCATGGCTGAATTTTTAAGATAAGGCTGACGATAGTCTATGTTTTTCTTATTGACAACAAACCCCTTATTCCTCTGTGCCATAGACCTCCTTTGTGGTCTTTAAACCAATAACTTTTAACTATTTTTATTATTAAAAGGAAGAAAACAAGTGTTTGGGGAAATATAAGTGATGTACCTTGTAGTCTCAGCTGGCTGGAGGGAAGTGTCTGTGTTGGTGTTTGATTGACAGTGGATGGTAGGGTATGAGAGACAAAGTAAACAAACTCAAGCTGGAGCCGCCATGTCATCGGCAGACAGAGTGTTGTTAATGATATTGAAGAGTAAGGACCACACCAGCAACTTTCTGATTTTCTTTTTTTCTCAAAGGAGAAGACAAATGATTCACAGAGCAGATATGTGTGCTGTAGCAGACAAATAAATGCAGTTGGATGACCTGAGACTATAGCACACTGTGTCTTGTCGATTCATTTCAATCAATTAATCACTCACCAGTGCTCTTCAAACTATTTGTTTGTTCTCGTGCAAAGAGGTCAAAAATGAATAAAAGCTCTGTTTTTCTAGTGTTTTTCTCTGAGGATCATTCATAAGTTTCTTTGATATTGGAGGGTTTTGATGACTGCAGCACTAAAGAGACTTTTTAACTGAGGCTACTGATCTTTTTTGTGTAACATTGGGAATCAGATAATTCAAAACTGGAGCACAAGAATTACAAAGCTAGCTCGGTCTACTTACCATCCAAGAGAAGATATAACTGACGCAGGAACCTTATATAGTTACCTCACTGGCCTCGCCCTTGCTGCTTTCAACACAAAAGTAGTTTTCCTGTCCAAATCTCTAACTTGGGAAACAGAACGATCTATCAAACTTTTCTGGAAAACCTTGGCCTCTGGCTGTTTTGGCCACAGCTGGAGAATAAGAAAGAGGTGCCAGGTCTTCAGAAACATACCCACTTAAGGAGATGCCACATCTGTCCACACTCAACCACAAAGCAGTAGAGATGTGCATGCTGTGTCTACAACCATGTTCCAATGACAGTAAGCTTGTTGCTTGATTGATTAATATCTGTGCCAGTCTATGAGAAGTCATATTAGCCTAGTGTCTAAGATAGTATAGTGTATCATAATAAAAATATAATGGCTGTGAAAATGTTAGAAATGGCAATGATATATCTTCCTTGTGTTTGAAAACACTCATGCATTAAGGGTTAAAATCAAGCCCAGTCACCAGAATAAAATTTAGGTAGTTAATTTTGCTGCAAACAACGGATATGTTCAAATTTGTACGTGTCATATGTACCATTATAACATTTCTGACACCAGTCGGGATGTTTTCCAGCTGTGTGTGTTTGTGGCGACAAAACTAGGTATTTAAAGCAAAAACAAGATATTTTTCTAAACCTGACCAAGTGCCATTTGTGCCTTAACCTAACCAGATCTTAAGCACAGCGTTGTCACAACGTAGAATTGAAAATTTAACCCAAACAAACGTAGCAACACAAAGAAATGTAGTTGCAACATATGCGTGGTTTTGCCGAAACGTACATTGCCAACATTGTAAAAACACATAACTGAGCCACACTATAAGTACTTACTTGTGCAAATATGTATCCTAACAAATGCACTTTTTAGTCTTGTTAGAGTAGGGTTTGCTTAAAACTATCGTTCCAAACAGTATTAAGAAACAACTTTGCCTCCTGAAGACGTGAAACTTTATAGGAAAAGCTTTGAGCTGATGCTGACAGATATGGCAGAGAAGAACTTCAGAAGCCCCCTCCTCAAACACCCCTTGGATGTCAATTTTGGCAATTTTTGCAACTTTTTCAATAAGTGCAGTGAGGTGGGAAAGTAAGCTAGGGTAGAGCTTCTCTCTCAAGCTCCTTTTTTCATCCTTTACACAGCTATTTCACTTTGTGTGTGTTCATCAGACTGAAACACTGTGACTGCCTTTCATGAGACAATGTCTGGAAGTGTGTGCTGTTATCCCCATATTTGGATGATTATTGCACCTTGCCCCTCTCCATGACAAATGGCTTTCCACCCATCCTTCAGAGCAGCTACAAATAGGGTTGTGTAGGTTATTGATTAGTCTGGTCTGGTGTAGGAGCTCCAACCGGTTTGATTTTGTGCCGACCGACTGAACCGGCATTAGTAATGTCAGGTGTAACGTCAAGAGGAGAGAACTAGCATCATATAACTTGTACCTTGCTGCCATCTTTTCTCCAGTTTCACCTAGCTGGATTCTTATTGTATGTATTATGTATTACTATGTATTTATGTATTCCTCTTGAGCGCGTCTGCGTCTTGTGCAACATTTAGTGGTCAAATTCAGTATTACCGGTCCGCTCTAAGACCTTATATCAAACAGGTTTGAATTTTTTTTAAATCGGCCCAACCCTCGCCACAAACACCTTTGCCCTCTGACTTGGTCAGACGACACATTGTAAGAGTTTGTTTTTACGATGCATTGTTCACCATGCTTTTGAAAAAGTATGAAAAATATTCAATAATGCTTGTCTTTTAAAACCAGGAAATAATATTTAGGATATTGAGAATCAAAAATGTTTTCATCCACACAATAATAGAGGACAATATACACATTACTAGCCACACATTCAAAGTGTAACAAGCAGTTTTACTGGCTGTTTCTGAGATTAACAACATCCCCTATAACTTTCCAAATCTCCTAACACTTGGAGCACATTGTATTTAAGACCATGTATCACTGAGAGCCTCTTAAAGACTTTTGCAGCACGTTCCCTGAGAGAACAAAAATAAACTTAGCATGGCACAGGAATGGTGATTAACTCTGTTGTAGTTGTGATGATGGAAGCAGTGACAGGTTAGCTGCTCTCAGGGAGATAGTAAAATTGTGTTAATTGACAGTGGCCTCCTCAATTACTCTCATGTCAAACTTATCAGATGTGAGGGAGTGTGTGCAGAAGGCATAGGTGTGTGTGTGTGCGTGTATGGTTGTATTCATAAGCTTGGTGCATTTATACTTTTAGTGTGTATGTGTGTGTGTGATGCATAGTGTATACAGACAGGATAACGTCAGGATTAACCCAAACTGACACCTTCTGATAGACTTCATGTCAGCCCCATCCTCTGCTTCATTACTCCCACTGACGTACACACAGAAATGCACAAACACACAGACGCACACCCCGCTGCTGTCTACTATGTAGCTTCACAGGATTGGCAGTGCGAGCACAGCAAGAAAAAGTGCAGGGGTTCTGAGGAATAGAGAGACTGATTCTGCCTTTTATTCAGCGATGAAATCAATCATTGCTCCCAGATGTGCCTGTGATTTATGATTGGCGGGGGGGGTTTGGATTGTGTATATGAAAGAAGTACATGTTCTACACAATCCTGGGGTGCGTTTACGACAGTGACGTATAGTCAGCGGTGTAACGTGGCACTGATGGGCTCGGGTGTAAATTGTTGTTTTTGGGTCCCTCAACACATCATGTGAACACTGGCGCTTTCTCAGTCAAATATAAATGTGTAGGCATAAATGTCACGTTATGTAACTGCGAAAATGTCAATGCCACAATGTCCACAGAAACTCAGTAGTACTTATGTCACTGTGAATAGTGCATTTCTTTTCATATAAAAACCTGAACATCATGTGAAAATAAAAAAAAAGAGGTATGAAAAGCATTCACCTTGATCTTCAGTTTGTGCAAGACCATTGACATTCTGTATCACCGATCTTTAGCCAGTTGAGGAACGCCTTTACATTTGTAAAGGGAGATATATTTGAAGGGTAAGTGGTTAGAACACAGCCTGTGTTGGCTCACAGGAAGTGCTGAGTTTAAGAGTAGAATGACCAAAGAATTTTTCGAGCATGTCCTTATTAGAATAATAATCATAAAAGTTGAAAATGAAAGCAGGTTATGACCCATCTTGACGTTTGTTGCTAAGCAGCTGTAGAAATTATCACAGCTGCCCTTTTGGTTGGGAGGTTGTCTGAAACTTTGCGTGCACAGAAAATATTCTCTTACACCTTTGATAAAGCTTGATACTGTAAATACGAATGGCCCTGGAAACACGCACTGATGTTACATCTAATTAACAGGAAACCTTCATCAACTGAGTAAACAATACCGGAAGAGCGACTTTGTTTAGCAAGTCAGTTTTGGTCGGTGAAAAAAGATGGAACCGTGCACAGGCGAAGAAGTTTGGTGACAAGATGTAGAAGATGCAGACATGTCATTATGCAGCTCAGTCTGCATTCGGTCACATCACCTGTGATCATCAAGAACAGAGTGTGTTACCAGAATGTGGTGGTGAGTTTGGCGTCGAGAGATCAGAGCGGCTCTACTTTTAGTTTGATCTCTGGGAGAAGTAGTAAGAAAATACCGCAGCGTTGAGCACCAAAGATGTCGTGCAAGTAAATACATGAAGAAGAATCTTGTGGATTATGACAGGAGGTACTTTTTTGTGCATTTCTTGTGTTTCTCCTCTCAGCTGCACAGTGCTCAGTTTAAAGAATAGGCACCGTTTTTTTTAAGTAATGTAAAGTCTGGCAAAGTTTAACATCCCTAAGGTATAAAAGAGCAAAGTGTCTCACCCTGAGTGGCTGACCTAAATTTTGTCTTGACACATCGCAGCACTGTGATGATACATGTATCACCAGGGGAAAAAAACAACCCATTTATGTAGGATTTTTATTTTTTTTCTGCATCTGAGCAAGAGTTTCACTGCAGTATCACAAATGTTTTATTTCACTTTTTATATAAAATCTTGACACCCTGTCAAAACATACAGCACATTGTATTATTAAACCACCCTGATTAGAATATTGTTTAATGACTCGTGAGTACTGTGTTTCACATGCTAATTATGCCCCTGATACAGCACACATTATGAAGATGTGAGAGGATAAAGACACTTTGGTGACTGTCTGGAAACACCCAGAGAACAGATGTGGGATGTGACTCATGATTTCAAAGAATATTTGACTTTGTTAGCTCCTGAGCAGCCTATGCATCACCCCTCGAGCGCAGCAGTCAAATGTGTGCAGAAATCATGTGTGTCGGAGCCCGAGGTTACAATGTGATTCCTTAATGAGCTGCTAGATGCAGGTCATTATGTACATTGGCCATTTACACAACATAAACAAACAGACTGTAGACATGAGGAAGACTGACTTCACTAGTGAGAGATAATGTCAATAGTAAATGCTGACACAGCAGCTGCAGTATTTGTCCAGCTTTTGTTAATAGTGTGTAAATTGACTGATGACATTGATGTTCCTCTATTGCACAAAGCAGTGTGGAGTTCATGACTTCTTTCCAACTGTAGGACCATAAAATGACACAGGCAGGATTGCAGACGGAGTGCACAATGGAGGGCATAAACCCAACCATTCATATTCATGTGCATCTCTTGAGTCTAGTTTTGTTCAGCCAAGCCGCCAGAATAAAACGCTGGTATTTAACATTTTTGTGAACTGCTTTTTGTTCACACTACCTGCCAATGCACCATATTGACATTTCAACAATAACTCTGTTTATGACCTGACTTTCAAATCGGGAGGTGGAGGGGATGGTGGAGGCCAGCCGTGTTTTTGGTGACAAAGAACAGATATTTTTGATGGGAAGTCGAGACATCGCCAGTCATGTTTGTGGTGGAAATAAAATAAAATTGAATATGAAACCTAAAAAAAAAAACACTGCAGCATAAAGAAATGCAACATATCCATGGTTTGTAGAAAGATATGTTGCCAACAGTTATTCTAGTGATTGGGTTGTTATGCTCCAGTGAAAAACAGGAGCTAAAGATCAAGTTAATTTGGTGTTTAAAGTTTATTTTCAACATAGCATTTTATTTTTTTTCCTCTTTGATTAGCAGAAAAAACTCATTACAGGGTGTGAGTGCAATCAAACAATCAACAATTTCTACACACTGGAGATTCTTTCAGCTTTGCCTCAGATGACTCACTTGTACCCATGAAGTGCACTTGAACTGGTTCCATCTGTTAATGCTGCATTCACGGATGTGAACATTACACAACAACCACCAGGGCTGACATCCGGCCTTGGAACATATGACCAGACTATAAGGCAGCACTCAAACTTGATCTCACTGTATTACTCTGTAGCTGTAGCTTGCCTGGTAAACAATAAAGGCAATTGAGCTGTTTGCTATATAGAGTGCTTCATATGATAGAATGAAACGTCAAAGCACAGACAGTGTTTGAGTGAAATGTGGGCTGTTATGGATACAATGAATTGACTGGAGTAGTCTGTGTGAAAGCAACGCCACAATGTGTCATAAAATTTTTAAAGCGAGTTGAGCTTTTGATGGAGAGCAGACAATCACTGATGGACTTTATTATTCAATAAAATGCACGCAGGCGGCTTCAAAAGGGTTTGGAAACACACCGTGTACAACTGGATCTAACTCCTGCTTCAGCAATATAGTTTGTGGTGTGAATGTGACAAGTTAAATGTCGCTTAAGTGTAAGCATTGTGGGCACTGTCCAGCATC
Organism: Pagrus major; assembly: GCF_040436345.1. NCBI lineage: Eukaryota > Metazoa > Chordata > Actinopteri > Spariformes > Sparidae > Pagrus > Pagrus major. Next base: position 13,859,279 of record NC_133217.1, read on the forward strand.
AAGGCACTTTCATCACTTATAATTGTTTGCAATTATGCTTTTTTTTTCTTTTTTCTTTTTTTGAGATGAAATCAGGGTTGGCGAAATTTCCTTTGCAGCATGAACTCATTCTTTTGAGAATTGCACCGGCCACCACTGCAGCTTCTTTGGGAACTGAAGTGACTCATCCTTCATCATGACTGCATCCTGAATTTCACCATAAAGCAGAGCCAAAGAGGAATGTATAACTCTTGATAATTTTAGATTGATGCTCAGCTGGTCATTTTAATCAGAATTCCACTTCACTTTACAACAGAAACAGTCTTAAATACTAGTGTTTTATAGACTCAGGAGTTTAGTGTTTCATTGCTTCCTTTTCAGATCAGTCATTAAGTCATTCAGACCATCTATTGCCCGATGACCTCAATCCCCAGTCATAAAAGCAAAATGATGTAAAAAGGGGACATTGCATAAATCATACGAGGGATCGGATGTATTAAAAAGATTCATTTAAAAATCTTTTTTTTACTGGAGTGCGACACTGAGGAGGGATTTTTTTTTTCCGAAGACCGATGTTTTGACCTCAGCAGCCATTATGACGCAGGTTTGTTAATCTGCAGCTCTCTGAGCACCTCTGTCACGACACCCTGCTGGGTGTCAGCAACACCTTCACAGCTGGAGACGGCAGTCACTGCGTAGTGTACCAGCTTTGTGATGCTCTTGGTGTTTTAGCGAAGCACCTGTTGGTTGTCTGGGATCATCATTTGAAACCAAGCACTGAGCCCATGGGTGAATACTGATTCGTTCACCCACACGTTCTCCCACTACTAGGAACAAACTGGCACAAATTACACAACTTCATATACCCATGACAGTCTCTCCATTCATAGATGGTTTCATGATTTTTTTTTAAAATGTGTCCATTTAATTAATCTAAATGGCATGTTTGATGCTTTCATATCTCATTAAGACACTTGAACACTTTTACTACCTTTCACCGGACAACAGTGTTTTACCGTATATCTTTAAATGTCACAGATATGGCCAAAAATGACAACAGAAAAAAGTTTGCAGCAGTGGTCAGCACAACTTCACATTAAGTCAATAGAAATAAATTGTCAGCTGTAGAAATCAAAGTTAGATAAGTGTTGCAAGTAGTCAAATCTCTGGTTAACTTACCAATGACCTCACTTCACCTGAATAGCTACAAAAATGCACCAAACCACCACAGTGAGGGAGCCACTTGAAACCCTGCCTGACAAACTGATTGAACAGTCGAACCGACTCGGCTGCAGCCAATAACGCGCTTTTGTGTTCGAGTTTTTCACAAATCAGTTTCTCTTTTTTTTCCTTCTTCTTGTTAAAAACAAGTATTGTTGAGCAGAAGGATGGAAACGTTCTTGATGAAATGGAAATTTAGTGCATGTGTTCTTTTTTGATGAACTGAACACTGGAAGCAGTTTGATTGGTTTTATACAGAAAATGCAGACACAAAAGAAGAAAAATAACAAACTGAGAGTTGCAGTTGGTGCTGATTTTTTTAATTAAAAGAAGAGAGTTTGGTTCGTTGTGATTTAAGGACTGATTTGCTGGTCTCTTGAGTGAAATTGCTGACTGACATTGCTGAGGATTGTTATGTTGTTAAGTCGTGTTTTTTTTTTAGTTTGACTTGTTACTAACTCGACATGACAGAATGTAATCACGGTGCATAGCAGAGATTAACCAACATATCTGAGAATAAGACCACAAAATATCACAAATGGGATTGTGATATACATGTTGTGATATATCATTTTTGCTCCACTACACCCAGAAGGAAAATGGCTGTAGGTATTTTGCTGAAGACAGATTTTTTATGCATACACGATAAGCTCATAAAATATAACGCATTGTTAAAATTTAAACTACCCAATTGCACGTAGAGTAGTTCAACTAACAACAACATTAAAATGCATTTTATGGGTTATTGCATCATTAATCTAACAGTGAAAGCTGCAATTCTTTACAATGAGCATTTGAACAATTTACCACTGTTTGCATGATTTTAAACAGTGCAACACTATACACAATAGTGACGGGGATATGTAAAATGTACCATGTACTTTTTTCACCATGCAAGCCAGGGAATGAAGAAAGCGTACATATTATCATGTAGAAAAATGCGTAGACAACAAAGAATGAAAGAAACAAGAGCCCAGTACCTGGAGGGCAGAGAAAGACCACCCTGCCAGAACACATCCGACTGAACTGGAAAAAAAAACAGAGAAACTTTTTGTCTGAGTTTGAGAGGAAAATGAGGTGAGAGAAGAACAAGAAGCTATAGATGACAAGAAGCTGTTCTTTGTGCTTGCAATCCAGTTAGACAGCTAGAGACACCTGGGTCATTCAACTTCCAATATATCAAGATTCAAAACCTTCTTATTTGTTGACATAAAAAGCTTTTCATGGAAGTGTCAGTTGGTAGCAGCAAGATGTGTTTTCCATTAAAGGATTACTTCTCTTTTTGAACAGTGGTGTTGTTTGTTTGGGAAAATTACATTTCTAAAAAGGACAAGTTTTTATTATGTAATACAACATTCTCACATCTTTATATAATATGGATTCTTGAACTTAACACCTGTGCATTCATCTGATGTGTCATTGCGGTATGTAACTCTGACAAAGACATTATAAACTATCTGCCTAAACTCACAGACCTGGCTCTTCAGCTGTTGATAGGAAAGACACTCAGCAGCTCCGGGAGCACGTGGCCTGTAGGGATTGAGCAGTCGTGGGATAAATAAGACGGTCATAGCTCAGCCGACACTTCCTCAAAGTTTCTTTTAAGGTCGGATTTGGGGAAGATTTAGAGGGATTCCAGAGAGGGCGCAGAGATCTGACTGTCTTCAGGGTTTGTTTGAAAAATGCTCTTTTCTGGGGACTGGCACTGGTTTGGTTCATATTCCCCTAGCCCTATTTCTTCACCCCCTGCCTTCTTCACTGGTTTGGTTTCCTTCTCTTCTCACTGTTGTAACTGACTTACTCTCTTTCTTAAAATAAATCTACAGGATTCAACTTGGCCCTTTTCCTGAAGCTATCTATACATTATCAGTGGGAGTTGCTTTGCATTGGCTTTAACCATTTTCACACACACAAATCATGTGGCTTTGTCTGCCTGTAGGCTGGTCAGTTGGTTCACGCTGCCTTTCTAATCCAGACAAAAAAGCTTAACAAAACAATCAGCCAGTGGCAGAGCTGATACAGCCGATAATTAGCCAGTTGCCACACCACCACAGCGAACAGGCCGGTCGGCGGAGGTGGGCTGCCCTCTTCCATCATCCGGCCTGTCCGTTCTAACTAACAAACCCAGAGACACTGCAGTTGTAGCAAAGAGCGGCTCTGGAGGATTAGTGACTCTGAGAGGAGCAGTAGAAGACCGGGAGAAGGGCCTCAGAGATTGGTGTGTTTACCTGCAAAGCCATAGCTCATGAACTGCCGTAAACAGAGCAGTTTATGAGCCAGACATACTGTGTGAGCCAATAAAGCCACAATAAACAAATCAAAGAAATTAACCTTTCTAAAACCAAATTTGGCCCGTGGCCCATTTTTTAATTACTTATTTTTAATCTGAGCATTGAGATAAAAAGTACGAAAAACAAAGCATTGTTTTTTGTATCACATTCATTAACAAATAATGAAATAACGTTTTCTGATTTTAAGTTCTCAATTGAATATCAAATTAACGAATGATACTCTGACTTCAGTTCAACTTTGTGTTCAGTGTAAATAACAAAATGAGATGATGAACATGATAACATTATATCCTATCTGCTAAACATTTGCATTTCAGTATTGTCGTGAGCATGGGTTTCCATCCACATGTATCACAAATTTCATGTGAATTTTGAAAAAATCTGCAATAGAAAATGTGAAGGAATGCTTCTTTCCATCCACTACTGTTACTTGGAGTTTTTTCATCGAGATAAGCATTCGGTTGCACCAATTCTCTAGTCGCAAAACCATTATACCTTTGCAAAAGAAGAGTGCGCAACAAGATGACAAAATTAAAAGAGCGCCAGACAAAACTCAAATGCTCAAAGCACTACGACAATTATTTTTACAGAAACAATGTTTTCACTCTGCCATTCAATACAATATGACAAAAATGGTCTCCTGTCGTGATGAACCTACACAGAATTATCACCCCCAATATGCAGCTCCCCTCGGCCTTATGAAGATGTATAACAAGTTTCAACCACTGAATATCACCAGCTCAGCACAGAAAGGTTAAGTTAGCGACTAGCTGGTAAACATAGCATTTAGCATGAAAATGACAGAATATTTCCCTCCGGAGCTGTAGCCACTTAAAGCTTAAAGAGATAGAAAATTGGACTTTTTTCCAGGTGGCCAGAAACCCCATTCTAAATTAAATCTTGCTCCTTAGTGCCCATTTGGGAGTTGTTAGTATTTTACATCTTGAAGTCCAATCTATTTAAACTTTCACCCCACAGCTGACCAAGAATCTTAAATGCAGATAAAGTGCCTTTAAGTTTCTAGCAGTCTAATTAAAGATGAAGTGTGAATTGGTGTTTCTAAGGCATGAATTTAACTTTTTACATGGTTATAAATATCATAAATGATGACTCATAAGTAATAAGCCGAGCTTTTGGTGCAGACTTTAACCCAGCAGCGGGAGCAGCTCAGCCTGCTTATCACATTTAGACAGCCTTACCTGTCATCTTTCCCGAGTCATGATCCCTCTCCAGTGCTTCTACTCTCTGCATATTAGCCCGCCATCCTCCCTTTCCCTGTTGTTCCTTCCACAGTTCCACAGTGCTGATCCTCTTTCCCATTTTGTCCATCACTCTTCATTGTTCACATGTCTGTGGAAGGTCAATTGATCTGGTTTGGGACTGTGGGAAATGTTTCAACTGATTGTTCATGGCACGCACGCACACGACGCCTGCGCACACACACAGACAATGGGCCCTTCACTTTATCAAGGGCGGAAGATAAACAACTCTGGATAGGGTGAGAGACAAGGTGGGGATGTTAAATGTGCTGCTCTAAATGTCTTCACACATCGCCTGTTAACTGATGCTGAATAAGGGCATCTGTCCTTCTCGGGAAGATCCTGGGGTGCGGTGTGTGTGTGTGTGTGTTTGTGCGTGCTTGTACAGGTGCACATATGACCTTTGAAGACTTGCTGTGTTTGCAGTCCTTTTCTTTGCAACACAATCGACCAATTAATCAAGAGGTCAATGATTCAATTTATTACAGTATTAGAGCATGTTTGATCTGAGTTAGAACAACAGAGAAAAAAAATGGACAAGGAATTAAACACAGCAACAATAAGCATGCTAGTATCAAACTACTATTGGAGTTTTCTGTATTTATCTAAAAAAGAGCACTAACAATATAAAGTGTCTAATAGTTAGACCATCTGGAGAACAGCAGCTGTCAGTCACGAGGGTCCACCGTTGTGTCATTCTGGGTAAATTAGTAGCAGACAGGGCATTCCCTCTTGACCCAGGATTAAACAAAGGTTAACTGAGAGGAAAATGCGTTAGGGAACTTTTCTACCCAAAGTACCCAAGGTGACCTTGTCACTCCCTGCGGCACACATTTGAGCCTGCAAATAGGGAGACTGGGGAGTGACAATAACAAATTTCTTCCCCTGCAAGAGTCGAATCAAAGCCTAAAGGTGGAAACAGGGTTGGATTTAAATGCAAAGTGATCAGGAGCAGTGATGGATGTGGAGGTCCTTACATTACATTGACATTTTAAATATAACATGTCCCTGTAAATTGTTGCAAATGTCTCTTGTGAGAGTGAAGTAATACCAATGATACCAACAGAGGTTTTTGTAGTCTTCCCTGCAGTATTCACAACTTCTGCATGTCATGTCATTGACTAATCCCATATATTAGTCAAATAGTCAATAAATTGCACAATATTCATCATGTATTTGTCACCCAATAACAATGATCAATTCTGGTCGGAAAAGGTCTTAAATGCAGCAATTAAAGGATTAACTAATGCACCAACCCGGGGGTAGGTGAAATAGTAGAGTCCTCGATTGACTCTGAGAGGATGTTTACAAATGAGACGTTATCTGATTGGACTGAACCTCAAGCAAGTTTGCCTGAGCTGGAGATACTGTTCGACTGCAGTGTCAACGCGACAGCTTCTTTGCAGGGGAAGTGGGAGTCTTTCCTTCTCTAAAGACCTTCAGTTCTGTTTATGACAGTAAAACCTGTTCAAACAAATACATGTTCAACAAGAACTAAAGTTATGTCCGCCTTCTGTTAGAAGGCCATCTCAAAAGCTCTAAATAGCCTGCTGTGATGCATTATGATGTCATCTGTTACTGCACTGTGTGCTAAAATCTCAGATGAATGATTTGTCTGCAACAGTGCACAGTGTCGACTAGTGGTTTTGGTAGTCAAGTAGTCAGATTGTCATTCCAGCTCACTTTTTGGGGCTAACTACACTGACCTGCCCTGCTGCGGATCTACTTGGTATCTGGGTCGACCGGTGCCCAAATGGTCTGTCTCAATTTTTCAGAACCGAAGATAACACCTTCAAATATCTTAATTTGTTAGACTAAGAGTCCAAAACTCTGTCTCTTAAACTCTGTTTTTGTCAGACTGAGAAAAGCAGCAAATCCTCACATCTGAGACGCTGGAACCAGAAATTGTTTGGCATGTCTGATTGCTAATTAACAAAAGCAATGAACTCATTTTTGGAAAATTGTTGACTACTAATTTTCTGTTGCTTCGCTAATTAATTAATCAACTAATCGCTTCTCCTTCAGTGTCTTGCACTAATACGAGTCGCAACACATGAGGCTTAGCGAGACTATCTCTCTTCTCTCTTCTCTATCTGCCATGATAAGATGACTATGTTTCAGTTTTAACCAACCAGATTATGTGACAATCTCCTTAAGCCAATCATATCATTGCTGCCAAACTATAAATCTGTTCTCTTCTCTGCTGCTGTCAGCTGTCATTACAGTTCATTGCTTTGCAACCTTCCTCCACCGCCATTTACCTCTTGTGCCCCAAGTCTGAGCTCACCAGAACCCTGCTCCTCTTCACATCCACCCAGATCTCTGACATGCTTTTCATCCAATCAGCACCACCAGTGTCTAGACTCCATTAGGGAGGTATCCACATCATGCACAGCTTCATTACCCCCTTAAAATGCAATGACGTCATGAAGGAGACTATGCGCATTTCTTTATTGTGCACGTGTCAATAAAAACTCACTCGTAATAAATCTCTCCTGATTAAAATATAGTCGTGCTGCTGACTAGAGAACAACAAACTGTTTAAATGTCTCACCATGTTAATCATCTCACAAACATTTGCGTCAGTGTCTCCTGATTGCTCTCCTACAGCCACGTCAGAGCTGCGACTTCTGCTGCTTCATATTAAAAGTTTTCCACAGATTAAACAATGGGAGGCTTCAGAGCTTTGTTAGAATTGGTTTAACAACAGCCTGTCTACACAACAAATGATAATATTATGTTAATATTAAGTGCTATTTGGTTAGTGGATGGCTGAAATGATAATAGAAGCAATTCCCACAGTGAGCTGGTGAGATGAAATGCCAGTGGTAGATACTATAGAAGTAGTCATAGAACCACCGGCAGGAGTTGTTGTGGCAGTAGGAGTGATGGTTGTATAGTCGTAGAAATGGTAGTATAAGTAGTACTAAAAGTGGTACTTGTGTTAGTCATAAACTATGTTTCCATCAAAGTATTTTTATTCAACAGTTGATTGAATCTGCACAATTTAAAGAAACTCGGGTGCAGAGCTGGCCAGACCTTCTGGAGAAACAAATATCTGGGGCCACACCGGATTCTGCTATGATCCAGAGCCGTTTACCGACGGGAGAAGAGCTCAGAGATTACTTTTTAACTTTTGGGACTAAAGAGTGGATTTATCTCCATTCCTGTTTATCAATCTGACTGCTAAATGGAGCTGGAGGGGAAATGTACTTAATGAATGTAGCATTACAGATAGGAGAGAGGGGAAAAGAAGAGAGAAAACCTGGTGAATGCTAGTGGTGCACAATCCTACAAATTCACTATTTGATTTCATTTTCCATTTTAAGGTCACAATTACATTTTTGATTTGATTTTTTTCAGCACTGACAGCTATGCTATTGGTACACTTGAACTAACAACTGTCATTTGATTGCATCTTGGCATCCCTTTCGGTGCACATATCCTTTTCTGTAGGAAGCGATGTAGATTTCAGAATTTAAGCTGTGCACCATGAAGTCCCTCTGAGTCGATCATCGATACTGCAATTGATTTCGATTGTCGAAATAGAAGGCCCATTTTCATTGATTTTCTAAATCGTGGCACCCCTGCCGAGAGCTGAATTGTGCCGTTGCTCACTAAGGTTACCTTATGGGGAATGTACAGTAAAGTAAACAGGCTGTTTGGGGCAGATAAACACTGCATGAGTAGTAACAACCACCACTGCTGATCAAAATCTTTAGCTGTCGTGACCATTTTCCTTATCCAGAAGTAGCCACGGGTGACCAAATGACAAGCACTGCTACCATGAGTAAACATGGATTTCTTTGAGTTTGAACATTGTTGTAAATATTTGGGATTATGTACTGTAAACATAAAACTCAGCAAAATATATATAAAAAAAATCTGGAGTCATTTTTACACATCTTAATGCAGAATTTCTACATAATGTATCTTTAATGCTTTAACTAGATGGAAACACGGCTGTAGTTGTAGCTTGTGCTTCGTGGGGAATTCCCAGTGTTCTCTGTGTGACATTACTTGTCTGGCATTAGAGGCAGGGAGAAGAGAGATGAGCAAGGAGGAGGTTAAAGTGGAAGTCAGTGACAGAGGAGGTCAGAGGCAGGAAGAGAGGAAAGGATTTCTGAGGATACAGAGACAGGAAGGGTTAGCGATGGACAAGGACAGAACGAGGGCTGAGTGCTTGTGTGTATGTGTGTCTACCTCCTCTGCTGTACATTTACAAAGTGTCTGGTTCCAAGGTGACCTCTGTCACACATTTAGGGAGTGAGAGAGAGAGAATGGATATAGATGGATGGTTTCACGGCCTTTGCTGTACACTCGCCTGCAGGTTGGGCCAAGTTTTTTCCTGGTGCGACAGAGGGATGGGAGGGAGGACAGGGACAATGCCCTGCTTCTGGGGGAAAACAGGGTCACGTAAAGAGAACAAAAATCAAATCCACTCTTCATCACTGGCTCGCCAAGTGATACTTCAGCATCTTAAGTGGACACATATTCATTTGCACTGTATTACAGCGGACTAATCCACTGGCTGATTTTGTGTGATGCACTGTCTAGTGTCACAGCACAACTGAATGTTTCACTGACTATGAAAGCATTAAATATTCAGATTGGATGGATTAAGGTAGTGGTCCATGTGAGTGTGGATGTTATTCAGTGTAAAAACACTAATCTGACATTGTTTGTGATGCAGGCTTTGGGAGACAATGTAAGAGTAAAGCACCATGTGGTCCGACCTCAACTCGGTATTTGTAAGAGTGTAGTAGCATAAAGCAATTGCTAGCTCGTGCTGAAAATAAACATTTGTAATCCATAATTTGGGGATCTGCATTTGCAGGCAAGAGGAGAGATTTGTTTAGATGGAGTGTAAGGATTTCAAACATCAAGACTACGGAGTCTACAGCCATGCTCCCAGCTCTGAGGCTGTACTCAGGCCCAGTGGTGCTTTGAGCTAAATGCTAACATCTAATGCTGACATGCTGATGTGAAGCAGGTATAACGATGATGTAAAAGCTGATGTCATCAGCCTTGCAGGCATTTATTCATTCACCATGATATTGGACAGCTGAAAGTTGAAGGATCGCCAGAGTTATTACGAGCCATCCTGCAGGAGACATGGATGTTTGTACCGAATTTTATGGCGGTCCTTCTAATACTTGTTGACACATTTCACTCAAAACCACAAATGTTGATGCTAGAGGAAAAGTCAGAGGTTCGCCAAAGTCAGTTGGCTTCATCCTCAGGGAACTATAAATGTATGTACAAAATTTCATGGCAATCCATCAATAGTTGTTGAGGTATTTCAGCCTGGACATGAGAGGTGAGTCGGCCAATTGATTGACCTTGAAATCCCCCGGGGTTCGCTAAAAATGTCCTTTCCATTTTTTGTCCAGGTGTGACATTAATTATTAGACGGCTGATAACTGCAAAAACAATTTAGCTTGTTTTTGATGATCTGTGGATAAAAAAGACATCAAGCTTTTTACAGTGCAGCAGTTTTGATGACATTTAAAATGAGATTTCACTGTAGCGGTGAGTTGTTTACTTCTGGAAGCAAGCTGTGCTAGTCCACACACACTGGTGACTGCTAAATACAGGAATCTAAAGCTCCATCCAGCCGTATTTTAATACTAACACTGAAACTAATGGTTGCCTGTAATGTGAAAGGTTTGCTAGAACGGTTGAGCCCAGTGAAAATCATCCTCCCAGCCTGCAGATCTGTGCAGTTTTCAGTCACTTTCAGGTCACTGGTTCATCTGTTACTGTGAGCACTTGGTTTGTTTTGTCGTCTTGTACTTTTTTGCGAGCCACTTAATGCAACTTTTACTGTAAAACAACAAAACACGAGTTCTGCATTGCTCAGGAGTTGCCAAGGCCAAGTATTCTCTGGAGAGCTGACATTTCTCACATTCTGCATTTCTCCCTTTCTCTCTCTCTCTTTATCTTTCTGGCTTGTCCTCATATCACTCCTTTTGCTTGCTCCAAAACCAACAATAGGTGTTCAAAGCTTCATCATGCAGAAAGTCTCCCCTCCTGTCTGCCCCTCCATCCGTCTACAGTCTGCAGATAACAATCCGTAGGTTCAGCGTTCTCCAGATTTCAATTCCCCACCACTCCCCTTTCCTCCACTATCATTTCTTTTTATGGCTGCACATTTCCTGCTCCCTGTTTTCTTAGTGTGTCCATTCTGTGACTATTCAACTCACACCATTAGTAATATTTAGGAAACGATTAGTTTGCACATGGTCTTGGCTTAGAAATGGCTTAGAAAAGGTGAAAGGGCCCCATGGTGACTCAAATGGAAGGAGAAGGCCCGGTGCTGTTCCCTGTTCGCCCTCCTTCCCGTCTGTCTCATAGCTCAGGTTTTTACGCCATGCATTATTCAGCCAATTCCAAAACTTGTTCCTCTGAACAAGAATAGAGTACCAAATGTGTATTTTAAGTCCTATGACTGAGTAAAAGAGCAAGATAAGAAGATATTTGAATGGAGGTGGGGAACCATTTCTCCTTTTTATAATCGTTTTGAAGTCTTTGAGAGCTGGATGACTTAACAAAAGAAAGCTATATAGCTAGCAGCTAGATAACTAGCCAGAAGGTAGCTTGCCAATAGCTAGATAGGGAGACACACAGGCAGGCTGACAGGTCGACAGGCAGATAGCTAGCCACAAAGATAGCTAGAGAGCTAGCAGCTAGATAAGTGGCTAGCTGGTAGCTTGCTTATAGCTAGATAACACATCAACAGGCAAAAGACAGACAGATAGACAGATAGATAGATAGATAGATAGATAGATAGATAGATAGATAGATAGATAGATAGATAGCAAAAGGAAGCAAAACAAAAGAATTAAGAAGAAAAAAGCAAGGTGAAGACAGGAAACGGGATGAGTGTAATACAGCTGTGAGTTGTGTGTTTTCTCACTATCCGTCAGCTTATGGTTTACACAGGCTTTTCTAATGCATCAGTGCCCTCAGCCTGTCATAGCTTAGCAACGTGCCTGCCCTTAAATATATGAAAATCTGCTCCCTTCGAGCGTGCAAATCAGCATTTTTGGAAGACACACAGGCAGACACAGACGCATGCAAACACACTCACACAGACAGACAGCCAACATTTCAGCCATACAGAGATGCACATTTACACGCTCACCAGCATGGCACACACCACGCCATGCACGCACGCACACACATCGAAAGTCACATTGCGATGGCTTGAAATGCCTTTTATGCAGATTGAGTACAAGCCCTCAGCTGATCAGAATCTAGCCTTGAATTTGATATGCAACTGAAAGGAGCAATGTCACTCCAGCTGGGCAAGAGTGCCTGTCAGCCTACACAGCTGCCACTGCAGCCAGCGCAATTGACTTTCATTCTGTCTGGGGATGTAACTTACTCCACCATGTGTGTGTATTCCCGCATTTACATTCTTGCACTTAGCGAATGACCTCATGTGGACTGAGAGCTGACGAAAATCCTCCAAAGTTAAGACATCTTACCAGTTCTGACTTTTTTGGGGCGGTTGGGGGTTGGGCCTTAGGGAAAGATTGAAGGTTTAAAGATTTAATACATTCAATGGTTCAGTGCAAAACATAAGTATGAACAGAGGCTAGCATATTGACACAAATGTACACCTCCAAAAAAACGTCCCAGGTATGTCTTTTCTAGTTAGAGATGACATTTGCTCAGACCCCGACCTCTAAATTGTGTCCCATGGCAACAGATGTTGGACACATATGTGGCTGAGCACAACACCCTAGCACACACACACACACACACACTCACGCTTGCTCTCACCAGAGTGACGACGAGCCCTACACAGCAATATGCAGCTCACTTGTGTGTAAGACCCTCTTTGAAATTCTGTGCATGACTGCTGGCTGAGGTTAGCAAGCGGATCACATCTATTACCTTGCTAATTCTACAGCTTGGCCTTTGCATAATAAGATGCATTTTCTCTGAGAGAGTGAGAGTACGAGAAAGAGAGAGAGAGAGAGTAAAAAGCACAAGGGAGAGAGATAAAGAGAGAAAAGAGACAGGGTAAGTAATCAAAACATGTTGGCAATGACTTAATGAGTGAACCTCACCATTGTAATATGGCCTCTGATGGTAATTGGGTTAATGAAAGTGTTTTTCACTGCTTTGACTCCTGTCTGATGACAAATGTGATGTTCCCACTCCTCTGCACCATCCTCCACTGATGCATTGTCTGCATGTGCCAAACATGATTACAAGTTTTTTTTTTGTTAAAATTCATGTTAATTGTGGGTTATTTTATCAGCACTGATATCCTCTGGGTTTCTCATTTCTTGACATTTTTCTTTCAATGAGTGTTGGTTTTTAGTTGTGTGAACCCATTTAAAATTGGGATGGAACAGTGCTTTTAATTCAGCAAACGATCTGTCTTGGTAGACCTGAAAACAAGAGACCGTCTGTATAACTTGAGACACTCTAAATTGCTGAAGCCACCATTGCTACTTAAGACTTCGCAGAGTGAAGTTGTAATATTGATTGTTTCTAAGCTTCAATTAACAGTTTGATGTTGATCTAAAATGTCTAGGATAGAACAACTCATGCCAGTCATTTTAGCCATTATCCAGCCAACTCATGTACTTATTCTGATCACGGCCAAGGTGCCAGGAAGGTACAGCCCAAATGTCATTTTCCCCCAGCTAATTCCTTGAGCGCCTCCTGGGAGACACCAAGTAACCTCAGGCCAGCTGCAAGAGTATCTTCAGCATTTAGGTGTACCCCTGATTCTCCTTGGTGGCGCTCAGAACATTTCAAGGGGGATGGTAAGTAGCAAGCATTTTTATGAGTGTGAAAACTACCCCAACTGAATTCTCACAATGTGAAGCAGAAATTCTTACGAATCATTGTCTCTAGAACAGTGAAGGTGACAACAGCCATGAATCTTGCAGAAAAACTTCATCTAAGCTGCTCTTAACTCTCTGTTTACAACCATGGCACTGGATGTCTGGAAGTAAGTCTCTCTATTCTCATTAAAATACCTGACCTGCCTCATTTGGGTCATAATAATTAGGTGAACATGGTCGTTAGCCTTCTTCAGATCTACAAAACAATATGCAACATGGGGGGTGCAACGTTGAAATACGTAAAAACGTGGGACTGTTATGCCTAAATCAGCAATAACAATGTAATGTTAGTGAGCTAGCTAGGGGACATCATGAGACTGGTCACAATGGTCTTATGTTTGTTATAAAGACAATGACCATATTACATTGAAAGTGCAGTTACATCACCCTCAGTTTGAAGTTTGCCTCTGAAAAACATCATTCACCCTTCCCCTCATGTCCCAACAAGAATTGGGATACTGTACCCCTATACGGGAAGGCGCTAATCAGAGGGGTAGGGCTAAGGGGTGTATTGGGATTGGGTGTTAGTCAGTTTTCCTTAGGACCTTGGCGTATAGTAGGTTTTCCTAAGGAAGCTGAGCAGTGTTTTTACACAGCAGTTGGAAAAGACTCTCCAAGACTGCCAACCCTGACAATCTGAGGGCACTAAAGCTCCATGCAACAGTGAAGCCTCTCGTCAAGCATGATCGCCCAACAATTTCCGGAAACCTTTATCTGATTCGGGGGACAAGGTTATTTGGGTATGTCTCAAATAACTAATTTATTCAACATGAGTACCACATACACATGTATTTTCATTTGACACTGAAACTGTTTGGCTGGTATACTTGCAGGAGGGCAGCAACATGAGAGCATTCACCTTGCACCGTTTCTTTCTTCCTAATAAATGTATCGTGTTACTGTTGCGTGGATGAACGCACACTTGCATGTGCACACATAGCAACATGGTGCTCTCTGTCCTCATTACTATTCGTTAGTGTCCTTCAGTGGAGTGCTTACATAAGAAATAATTCATCTTTAGATTACAGCCAGATGTAGTCTAATTATCACTTGGTACCACTAAATCTGTACCCTATTTTTTTTGCAGGTAACTAACAGAGTAGTCATCGCCAAGGCCAACTCATCCACCACGCGCCATCACAAGATCAAAGAGGTGCATAGAAAAGAAGTATGAAAGAAAGAACGCCTATTTATTTTTAAATCAACTTGCCATTCTTTTCACCTTGGCAAGCACAAGGTCTCAGTGGCTAGGGTCGTGATACATTTTGTAAAAAAAAATAAAAAATGTGGATGTGGGTCGTGAATGGCCTCCTCCAAACAGCAACAGATCAAACACAAAGGGAGGAACAGATAACGTTAAAGCGGGGACAAAGAAGCCATACCTCTTTGAAGAGTTACCAGACAGGCAAAGCTGCTGAAATGGAAAACTTGAAAAGTGAATATGTTTATCAACGGCACAGAGAGAGGGGGATAGAGGAAGAATGGCTGCAAACAACTGTGAGGAAGAAGGTAAATGAGTTCAAGATGAGGTTATTTTTGATATGATGCATTCACTTGTACATGTTACATAGTGGGTCCTGTATGAGAACTGCAGTGTGGACCACTTGTCGAAATGAATTTTCAGAAGAGCAGGCAAGTACGGATGTTGGTGTTATTGTTATGCGAAGCCTTGACGCCCGCTGGTCCGCCTTGGTTTGTGAGCATGATACATTCTGCATGATGAAACCTTGCAGAGAAAAAAAAAAAACTTTAGGAGCAAATGAAAATTTCATGGCCCAGTGCCTCCATAGCTCTTCCATTTCGAGTTCCCACCCTCAAAAAATAATCATGTTCTTGGAGAGGAAAAGGTTTGGTAGCATTTTTTCACCCTCTTTCTCATTGCTGTACTTCTCCCTATCATTATATCGCCCATACACACACACAGTCTAACTATGATCCTTAAAAATCTCATGCAAATAACGAAACCCTACTCCTCTTCCAGGTTTTTCTCTCCAAAGGTTTTTGACTGCACTGTGCAATTACGCCTCTCTCAAGCACACTAAATTTCTTCTAACAGTTTTAGAGGGGATGCTTTTTTGTTCGGTATCTAAATAGCTCTGTGTGAGAGCAATTTTGATGCTATTTCATGCTCCAAACAAGAATGTTGGGGGGTTCACTGCACGTCGCGCGTGTCTTTCTTTCTTTTAAATCAATGATTTGTTATTTAATGTCATGGTTTGACATTAGGTTGGAGAGCAGGCAGATAAATAACAGGTCGCTATTCAAGTGTGAGTGAGTAACAGCAGGACAATCACAGAAAACAAAGGTGGAGAAAAAGGGACGGGAAGCCTGAGAAACAAACACATGGATGCTACAAGAATTCTTGAAGAGGGAGACTGGCTGAAATAAGTAATCAGTACCTTGATGTGGCACAGATGTTAAATTACAACATTTTTCTTTTACATCCATTGCCGAAATTCGCACTTTCTACCGAGTCTGTTCTTGAGAACTACAATTTGGTTAAGACTGGGCAAAGAACATTTGAGTCAAGCTAAAGATCATATTAACAGTTAACTAGAGACAATCTTGGGATGGGATCACACCAGCCACGAAGTCCGTCAACATGACTGCATTCTGAGCCGTGAGTACTCAGCAGGGCCAGATTAAATGGACAGATTACTCAAGGCAGACTATTTTTTCAGGGGCCCCCTATACACACATTTTGACATTTGCTAAACAAACAAAATTACTTAAATGCCACATGATTATTATTATGATCTATTTATATTTTGGTATCCAAACGCAGTTGGTAAGTCATGTACTTATAAGAAAAGTAAAGCATTGTGTGTTTAAAAAATGAATAAATAAATACATAAATATTGGACAAAAGTTTTAGACCAGAGGTTCTTTTAGATTTTTTAAATATATGTCTACATATGTACAACCATCTTAACAACCGCGTAAGAGGTTACATTACCTGCATTGAGCTCAAGTTGAAAAAATAAATAAATAAATAAAAACAGCACCACGCTTGTTGCGTTCTGGCCAGGCTTAATTCATACTCTGTTGGACTTTATCAGGTTTGGACAGAATAATGTGGCCCAAGCCTCACTCTAATGATCACACACACACACACACACACACACACACACACACACACACACACACACACACACACACACACACATTACCAAAACCATTACCGGCTGTTGCTATCCCAGCTGGTAAGAGAAAAGGCTCATGAAAATGTTCATTGCAGGTCTGCAGCAGGGAAACTTTGGTCTCAGAAATATGTTTTATTAACAGGGTCAGAGTAGAGAAATTTGGTCAGTCAAATAATACTTTTTAAGTATACTGAAGCTTATTCTGTGGTCACAACTTTCCCAAAAGGCAAGTGGTGACAGTTACAGCATGTGCAGCAAATTTAGAGGTCCAGGTGTGCATGCTTGTGCACATTTTTACCTGTATATGTATGTGAATATGAATTGTTGAGCAATGGTGTAGGCATGAGCACATGTGGATGAACTACATATTGAATGTCAGTTCTCAAAGGTCTAAAGGCAGCCAAATGGAAGGCTTAGCAATCCACAAGGTCTGAAATGGGCTTTGCTAGCAGTTATGGAGGACAATATGGGCTGAGCGGGCGTAGAAAACAGGACTAAGAAGAGAGGACAAAGGAGACATGTCAAATATGTGAACCAAGGCAAACAGGCTACTGTCTAATCCCATCAAGACCTTGCAAATGAAGGCGGAAAGAAGAAATCACACAAGCCGTTGCCTTGAATGCCTGATTTATATTTCTTTATATGTTATTGTAGCATACTCTAGCTTCTGTATATATCTTAAATCATTCCTTTCCACAGTGGAATCAGGTTAGCTGCAGCGAAGTCATGCATTTGTCCTTGACTTATCAGGTGAGGCGGACTCATTCCAAGCAATCATTGGCTCCTATTGATCACATTGATCTGACGCTCACCTCACTTATGTTCTCTGACCTCTTAAGAGTTTAAGTGTGAGCTTCCTGTCTGATTCTATAACTGCTTCACTTCAAGAAACACTGCATGCCATCTTCAGCCACAAACACTTGCAGCGACTCTGACTGTAGTAGGAGCCCCGGGAAGCCCACGGTGAACTGTGTCCGCCCTCATCTTTTGTGTTTCTGTTCTTTTGTTTGAAAGGGAAAAAATGCTAACAAAGCAGGAAAAAAGAGAAGACACGGAAAGACGACTACTGACTACACAAGAGAGACAACAAAAGAGGACAAGACACGGAAAGCGAGGAGAGTAGAAGAGAAACTGAGAGAATAAGACAGTCCGCAAGAACAAATCAATTCAGATCTCCTCTCGTCTCTTTAAAGTCAGCTAAATTTCTACAGGGAGGCAAGCAAGGGACATCAGGGAGACAGATACAGTGATCCACTCAGCCTGAAAATGACCAGCAAGACAGGCCTGACAGAACCAGTGAAACAAAATAGCAAAGAGTCAATATGGGGCCAAATGTACGCAAGACTGACATTTGGGCTGGAGAGAAACTGAAATGAACCACAGAGAAGGACAACATGAAGAATCTCCCCTCGCCTCAACATGCTGCTTTCTCCACCAGCCATCACAGTCACAACATCCTGAGTTATTTATAAGAACAGTTATATTTACTAAGAGTGTATTCAAGATACTTGCCAGATTTTCAGAATTATATTTAATAATAGTGACAGTGTATTAATACTGAGAGCTACGCCAAAGCAGTCCTTGCAAGCTTGAGTGTTTGCTGTTGAGTACTTAGTGGTGTTATTGCTTTTACAGTCAGTAAAAGGCAATGTGCTCAGGGTGTTGCAAACAGTCAATTAACATTTCTTTCATGGCTCTACATTTATCAGCCCAACTAGTAGGGACGATCCATCGATCCAGATCCATATATCTGTTAGATTAACGATCTAATACCATCAATGCAAAAAAGATCGATCCATCATCGATCCATATCATCATCTTTGGGTTTTGCCTTTGTTTTGAAATAAGCTAATAAATCCTTGACATGTTTTATGTTTGTTAGTGGAGTCAGTTCAAAGTAAACTTAACTGCACCTCGCCTTTAACAATTATTTATGTGTTATTTTCTTTTATGGTCAGAAGTAGAAAAGAAAGTGGTGGCAGCTTCTTCTGTAACTGATTCTCTTTATTGGACAGATGATATAGTTTCATACTGATCGCAGGCCCCTGGCAAACTTTGTGATTTTGGCCAATATCATATCATTTTTTAAAGAATCGATATATCGTAATGTGATGAAACTGTTGATTTACACCCCTACCAGCTAGTATTCTTTCTTTTTTGATGAGGACCCTCCAGCCCTTACTCAAAGCTAGCAAAACCCAGAGCGAGCAGATGTTTCTCCATGTTTGTCTCACATCTCTGGTCCAACTCCTGCTGAGACAGCAAAGAAATTGCATCTAGGTGACATAACTATAACAGATTACTGCTGACTGCTGAGCACTGCTTAGCGTACCTATGGCTGTGTGACTGAAGCCTAGCTTGAATCAATGCAGTTTCTGATGTGTGACATGAACAGAATATAACATGATTGCTGCTGTGATAACCAGGGCAGTAAAGTTCCTTTTTACTTAAAGGTCCACTTCAGACACTTTGGGTCCTGATCCCACAGTGTCATTATTTGACGACTTCGGAAACCCAAAGCATCAGTATTTCACGAGTTGGGCAATGAGACTATAAAATGAACTTTTCTTATTAAGTGGACCTTTTAAACTACTGTGCAGTGTTTTGGCACATTTAAACCAATGAGTCTTTTACTAAAACTGGGCTGTTCAGATTGTTAAACAACACCAACAATGCGGCCCCTTGCATTGAAGAAACTACAAACGTTTTACAGTCAACTCTCGAGTGTACAGGTGGCGTCCGATAAGATTAATGCTTTTAAGTTTCCTGTAGCTGTAAATTAAGCACATTTTGATTAGATTTTTGGTGGCAAACAATATGAGAAACAGGGACCCTGGCATACCTAAGGCTTTGGTTATGTGACACCCCTACTGTGAAACTGTTAAACAGGAAGAAATTGCTTGGCAAATGTGGATAGATGGAAGGAAGCAGGGCATTTCTACAAAGGCAACCAACCACTGTATCATTACAACATGAAAGCGAGCGCCTTGTTAAAGGTTGCCGTCTGCCACATGCCCCAGTAGTCCTCATGCTCCTTAATCCCCCCTGCTGGGCTAGTAAATTCCCATTTAATTAGAATGCAAATACCACTAATAAGGTTAATATACCAAGACTTGTTTTCTTGTAACCAAGGCATGGAATGAAAAAGGAAATTAAATGATCCCAAGAAATTGAGCGTAGGTTCTCAAATGTCACGTATGAGGCAGAGGTGGACGTGTGGATGCGTGTGTTCTCTTCGTAGTCATTGTCAACAGTCTTCTCTGTAGTGTTCTTATTGGATATTAAAGTGGGAGTAACAAAGATGGAGAGCAGGAGATCTTAATAGGAGAGAGAGAAACAGAGACATAAAGAGAATGAAGGGCCAACAGGAAGCAAAGGGAGAAATCTGAACATCACTCATGATTAGAGGCCATAAAACCAATAGTGGTCCATCAGCAGTAAAATATAGCCCACAGGAAGGTTATGCTCATTTTCCTCTGTGTCTGTATGTCTGTACACACGTGTGTGTGTGTGTGTGTGTGTCACACCTTCTAATACTGTTTTCTTTTTCATCCAGTCATCAGGCTCCTGAAGTGTGATGGGCCGTCACGATGTTTGTGTGCAGATGGAGGAGGCCTTGAAGACGGTGTGAAGAGCGCTGATGGGAGGAGTCAAAGTTTTAAGCGATGCTTTAAGACCCATCATGGACTGTTTGATGGGGGGGGGATATGGGCAGCGAGAGTATCTGCAGAATGACACCTGTGAAATGGCGACAGGGTAAACACTGAGTCATGCCTCATGTAAGGCTAGCAGAGTAACAATTGCAAAAAGAAAGCGCTGAGGCAGGATGCAATGAACCACAAGGTTATATTCACCTTCATGAAACTTTAAGCAGGCATCAATGTTTAAAATATGAGTTATACGGCAGGCGATTACTCCTAAATAAATGCAAAGCTTTGTCAGCCAAATGTTGCACCAATCAAAGCTAATGTCGTCAACTTGCCAGATTGTTTTCCCCTCCTAACCCTCTTGTCCGCTTGACACTCTCCCCAGATTGATGTGTGTGTTGCAAGGTAATATCTTTTAATCGCGGGTCGGATATATAACCCAGCCAATCCTTTTTTTTATTTGATATCCTTGTCATGATTGATAGATATCATCAAAATTAAAGGCTCAACTTTGAGGTCAGGAAGAGTGATTTGCTGTCAGCGCTTCTTTAATAGTGAAGAGGGGAGCCGGGCGAGTCGTTTCTCTTTGGGGACAGTGAGAAGAAAGAAGAGGAGGAGGAGGAGGAGGAGGAGGAAGAGGAGGAGGGGGGAGGTGGGAAGGAGGGAAGGGTGGCAGGAGGATGAGAAAGGTGGAGGAGAGCGTCTTATGAGGTTATTAGGTTTTAATCAATATGGTATATGGCCAGAAGATGATTGGAAAACAAACCTAATCTGGGAAGCAATACGTCTCTCATTCATCTCCCCGGCTGTCTCTCTGGTAGATCTGCCTGGCTCCTCTTGCCACCTTTTTCCATTCAATACACATCACAGCGACTGTCGGGTCCGTGTATATAACAACCATTTGAACGAGGCAAACAAACAAGCGCATCTGACCTCTGAAACCTTTGCAGCTGATGTGAACTTGTGAATTTATTTTTTTAAAATCTATGGAAAGAATTTTAGACCCTGAGGCACTTTGTATAGGATGGAGGTCCTTGTTGGAGACACTGAGGGTCAGATGCCTTTGACTCATTGTGTACAACAGGCAGAAAAAGAAGAAGTTGCTGCATTCAACCAAATTTTTGGTGAGCAGTTTTGGTGTGGAAACTTCTCCTCCACCTGAACAAAACTTGGAATTCATGTTTAGTGTATTGTTTTTCAAAGGTGTGCATCAGATCTGATGATATTTTAGCTGTTTAGCTGGTCACTGAACACATTTTGCAAATGCTTTACATAAATTATAATGAATTACTTCCCTTGAATTAATATGTGTGTTAATAGACACACTCTTACCTGATCGGGAAGGGGTTTTTCACTGTGTTATTGTAGTGACTATGAGGTCATCTCACTGGTCGAGAGACTACTACTGCATAACGACCTTTATTAATGCCATATTAATACTAATATTTTGAGCTATAATTATAATCTTACAGCAGCATGACATTATCCCAGCCATTGAGCTTCCCACCCTGAGCGTGACGTCAGAGGAAAATGGCCACCATGTGACTATGGTCTGTAGTGATGAGGACTTTCACACTGCATAAAACCTGATGAGAAGCTTTGCTGATATTGTCACTCTCTGGCCTCGGAGTGCCCGTGGTTTCCGGTAGAGACTAGTGCCAGGAAATAATGTAATAACGTCTGGGCTGCTCTGCATACCTGTTTGCAGCTGAGGCCCTTAATGAATTGGAAGCACAAATCACTAACTACAGCTTGCAGCACCTATAATTAAACCTTAAAAATTATCATTTTTAAAGACACAAACCTGTTGCTAATTACCAATAACATGCAATTTTGCAAAGTTGTGTTGGGCAGTAGAGTACTTGCACACCATACAAAACTGGTGTCTGAAACTGTACTGTATTTATATGATTGACCTATTATTGATTATAAATACCTATTTTATTATATTACCTTATTGCTGTTATTATCGAGGTTTGGTAAGAATGGAATAATTTGGTTTTCTTTTGTGAATGTTTTCTGAAAATAATCACGACACCAAGTTCAAATGCCAGCACCAGGGTGCTTATTAGATCCATGTTACAGCCACACACACAGACACAAACACACAAGCCTGAGTGGATAGAGCCACTCATGCATAAACACAGCGGGCACACTGCTGCGTGAATCAGTTCTGACCCTGGAATCGTTTCATTAACAGGCCTGTTGATCACTCATGTTGCACAGTAGTTGTACACAGCATGTAATGATATCATATTGAGCTTTCTCTTTTTTTTTTTTTTTTTTTTTTTTTACATTTTCTTCCCACGTCAGACGAGCTCAACACTGAAATTCTTTGCCATCAACACTCTACCTCAAATATATGCAGTCATACTCATGTGCGCCTGGCTGGCACAATACTAACAGGAGCAGGTGGAGGTACAGTGCCTTGCCTAAGGGGACCTCGGTGGGGATTGTTTAGGGGAGGGGGAGCATTCAATAACTTTAACCCTGGTATTTTTTCCTCCTTACACCTGTGTGTTACATCAGCATGTTATTATGCACAGATGCGGATGCAGCAGTGCCCTTTTCCTCGCAAACTGCCACCACGTCACCCCTTGGTATTTCCACATTGTTACGGAGCCCAGGAGAGGGATGTTACAACAGAACATGACTAAATATTTCAGCAGAGCAGATGGCCAGGACTTTGTCAGTACTCATGGCAAAATGGAAGAAAATCCAGACATTGGTTTCCAAAGCTCCCAGCAAATGTCTTGCAACATTTTGACCAGGGTATTGGTGAGTAGACTTACAGAAATTATACAGTTGGAGATAGGAGACATTATAGGAAGTTTTAGCCCAATAACATCCATCTGCTAACAGCTGCACCATCCATGTGTAAGAAACTGAGATCATTGCATCACACAGTTCAAAATGTTGTGCTCTTATTTGTCAAAGGGTATTCAAAATGCCCAAGTATGAGGTACATTTATTTCAGCCCAACCAAAGAGAAATCTTAGCTGTTTAACTATTTAACAGAGTTGGTGTGATGCTGTCTCTACTGGAGATGACGGCACTGTCAGGTTAACGTACTTCAGCAGGCTGTTCTGAAATCTGACTGCTGACAGCAAACACCACAAAAACAACATGAAACGATCAGACTATCTATTTAAGAACATGACAATGATGAGATCTTATTCACTTCCTGTCCAAATATATTATTCAGTCACTCTGCGCCCCGAATGCATGTTCGTGCTCAATGTAACTTGAGTGAGCAGGTAAGATCTCCAGCAAAAAGTGCATCCCGCACTAAGTCACAAACTACCAACTAGCCTACAGCTATATGTGAATAATTTACAGAGAAATGTTTATACAGTAGTTGTCCTTCTGCTGGCGGCTATGCCTAAATTCTCTGTGATCTGAGTTTCTGATGGACCTAAAGAAATCGCTAACTGCTGCTGAGTGTAGTTGCCACTTGTTAGTTAGCTCAGTTAGCCGTATAGCTACAGTAGCTGGCTCTGCTTAGACCGGACTGGAAGCTTGGAGCACCAGAGGATTGGTGGTGTTAACACTGCTAAATGAAACATATAAATTGTATATCATCATAAACGACTTGGTTGTTGTAGAAGCAGCTTGTGACCAAGAGGTTTACTCAACAACTTAAATGTGAAAAGATCATAGAGTGCATGAAGCTGCTAGCAGCATGAAATGGTAGGCTGCTACCATAAATCTAAATGTATGTGAGTTTGCTTTTTGAACACTTTCTCAACCATTTTAGGTGGGAATCTAAGGCCAAGATATTTTACTGAAACCTGTTTAATACAATGTATAGTATACAGCAAGATTACCAGGTAATTACTGTACTAAAGATAATCCATAAAAATAAGAGACACTCTAATGACTGCAGTGTGCCACATATGTGGAGTTCGGAGAAACCGAGAGGCTCGCCGGCACACTGAGGAGAAAGCAGGGAGAGAGACAACAGGTGAGACAACTAGTAAGAAAAATAAAACCTTATCAAGTTGTACCTCTTTCACTTGGACAAGCTAGACCCAGGTGAGATGTATGACTCATTGTTTGTATTTTTAAACAGCATGTGTCACTTTAAGGATGCAGACTGATGTGTTTGGTGAAAGTAGTAGTTGGGTTGCTTTTTTACTGCACTGACTTCAGTGGGCGGACGGCCTTCGTGACAGAGGTGAAGAGACCAGAAAGTAAACTCTGTCTGCCACATGTCAAAAAATGGCAGAATATGCATTTTTTGCTTCGAGTTTTGTGAAACCATAACAATTTTATGAACAGTGCCTAATTTGTAACTATAAAGGTC
Source organism: Pagrus major (assembly GCF_040436345.1). Lineage (NCBI taxonomy): Eukaryota > Metazoa > Chordata > Actinopteri > Spariformes > Sparidae > Pagrus > Pagrus major. The sequence continues at coordinate 13,883,995 of NC_133217.1, forward strand.
CCAGAATGCAGACAGGGTGCAGTTCAGGGTGAGGGGGAGTGAAAAAGTCAGGGAACACATCAAAAATGCACAGTGCCTGGAGCACATTGGACAACGCCTGGGGGCTTGCAGTTAACAAAACTGAAACTGTTGTAAAACAAACCGAGCATTATTTATTTACACTCATTAATCAGAGCATTCATAATAATCACTTAAAATCAGCAGGAAGAAGAAGAACAGCTGATTATAGTTACCGTTTGCAAGCGTTCTCCCCCCTTTTTCTGTTTGTGGACTGCTTCAATGGGGGAACCATTGAAACCAAACTAGATGATGTGATTTGTCTGTCCGTCTGATCGATCGCCTCCAGTCCATTCCAGGACCACGGACAACATTGCAGACTCACACCTACGCACACACATCTTAAATTAACCACACTCATTTCATCATTTCACACGCCCAACATACTTGGGGGGTTTACAGTGATCATCTGCCAAAATATTTAGACACTAAACTGCATAAACAGCATGCCAGCTTAGTTCGCGTCTCATGCACAGTTAATTATGCTCCTGGTATCAGTGCGTGATGTTAACACTCTTTTTAAATCACATTTAAAATGCCTGGAAATCTAGACACACAAGCGATTTTTGAGAAACTTCAGTGGGAAATAAAAGGACGGGAAAGATAACATTATATATTATACAGCATTTATTTGATAGTGACAAAGGAGGTGCTGGATCCTATCAAATAGGTGTCGGTCTAAATCTGGTAGCTCCCAGATCCTGCCAGAACAGGATTATGCCCTGATTATGAGCAAAATACCAATTTCTGCATATTGTAGCTTAAACCATGGAAGAAATGCTAGGTTACTGCTGTAGGTACTTTGAAACATGCCAACAATCGCATCTTATGTTATGTTATAAATTTTTCCTGACACTTTTTCTGTTGTATTTTCGGTTTTGTAAAGGCTTGATAAAGACAAAGACCCTCCAAACTCTTGGAATGCCAAGTGTCGCTCTGCCAACTGTTTTAGTATGAGAAGTTTGATGGGCCTGTCATAAAGACTTGCCATTGATAAGCTGTGACTGGACATTCGCTATTTGAGGAAAGGGTTTAGTGAATGGTCAGTTGTAATCATGATTGACTTCCAACGATATCGATCAAAAATGCTGCTAACCCAGGCAAAATTCTACTGAGCCTTGCTACCCCACAGTGAGTGATGAGACCACTGAGTGATGAGACCACAAGGGACTTGCCTTGCAAGACTAAAATGCAATTGACATCCGAAAGGACACAAAACATTAAAGCTAGACAGTAGCTTTTATCACCCAGGAGTGAGTGTACTGTAAAATGTTGGTGTTTTGAGTATTTTATTTTTGCAGTGATGTTTTCCTGTTTACAGCCGTTCCTGTTCTGGATGGGAGGTACACACATCTACTTGTATTTTACAGCACTTTGTCGATGCCTTCTTGATGGCTTCTCCATTTAACTGAAAAATGAAATATTCATTAAACAAACACGTCGGCTCTTTTACTCGTCTCAAAGCCCTGGATAACGAGTATGTGGAGAGAATATGAGTATGTAAGGTTGCAGGAGCAGTGATTTAACAGCAAGTTGAAAGCTTTTTATAGTCTCCTCATTCTTTGAGGAGGGAAAACAGGAAAACACAAAAATCATTGTTTCTACCCAGTTGTGGTCTAGATGACAATGAATCATTTAATGATGTCCTGCTGCTCTTCTCTTCAGAGGTGCTAACGCATTAATACCCAAACAGGATATGCAATTACAATAAAGCTAGAACTGCAAATCTTACATCTCCTTCTGTGCATTCCTATATCCTGGAGTGATAACTTATTGATCAGATAAGTTAACATGTGCAATATGTTAGAATTGGCCACCTGTCAAATTCATTTTCAAAACAAATAAGGGGCAATATACCACCAGAGTAAATGCTAACTGCTGCTAGCTGCAGCTGCCATTAGCCAGTTAGCTCAGTTAGCCGTGCAGCTAGCAGTTGCGACTGTGAGCTCAAGGACCAGGAGAGTGTTAGTTTTTACATTGCTAGCACAGAAGCTTTGGAGCGGGACGGGGCTAGCTAGTTAGCATGCTAACTTCAGCAGATATCTCCGCAACACAACACGTGGAGATCATAATGTCAAAATTGCAAATTCCTCACATTCTGATGATAATTTTTCAAGAAGCAGTGTCGGTTTGCAAACCCGTGATGACAACTGGTGTAAAGGTAAACTTTCATTTTCAAATCTGTTTTGAAAATGAAAGTTGTCATCAGAGGCAAATAAACGCCTTCTACGGGGAACCTACAGAATGAGTTTCAAGCTGTTTCTGTTGATCTGCAGCCATAGTCTTCTTTCTCAGACACACACACACACACACACACACACACACACACACACACACACACACCACACAGATTCACAAGTGGACACCCCAAGTGATGGAGCTCTCTGTATTTGGAGACGGCCCAACTCATTAGGGTGATTGTCTGAGAAGCGCCTTGACCACAGATCATGAAGTGCATAATTGGCCCTGCCTTCACAGTGAAGAGGGAGAATATGTTTGTGTATGTGTGTCTGCCTGTCTGTGTGTCTGTCTATTTCTGAGTATTTTGCTCGAAAGCAGGATTTAGTTGTAAGTAAATGCATTTTCTTTTTTTTATGCAATGATGCAAAATTATGCTCCCACACTTGCACAGATGATGGGTCCTGGATCATAATTTTCAGGTCATTATAGGATTAGGAATGGGCTGGGTCAGTGAACTTGCATCTGCATTTGTAAGTCCTAGAAGTTTCATATCATAGTTGTCAACATTTGAACGCGTGCAGAATATATTATCGAATATTTTTTGGGGTAAGTTACTTAGTGAATACCAAATTCCTTCTGAAGGAGGATGGCATTTTAATGACATACCGCAAAATGCTGCGTTAGCTTTGGTGGACAAAATGACTGATGATTCTGTACGTTATAGGAGGAAAGAAAATGTGCAGCAAACTGTTAACATTTTTGTGTACGATACCAAAATTAATAATGCAGTTTTCTCATTGACGGAGCTGGATATATAATGCATTAGCACTGGGGGGTCAATGAATCATAAATAAGACTTGGAAGATCAGCATCAGCAAGAGAGATCTGTCTGCCTGCTACTGTCTCTTTTCCTCTCTCGTTCACTCATTCAAAAAAAAAAAAAAAACGGTGCACACAGATACATTCCCATCCTCCATCTTTTAAAAGGCGCCCTGGCTGGTGATTGAAGAGGATGACGGAGGAGTAGAAGCATGCAGCAACAGTTTAGGTGGAAGGATGCAGCCAGAAAAGAGATGGGCAGGCACAGGAAAGATAGAGAGACAGAAAGAGAGATGGAGAGGAGGAGTTAACTGCATTAACACTACCGTAATGCTGCTTTACACCCGAACAGGCATCTCTGCACCTTGATACATTTATGTTCTAATTATCTGCATCATTGAGGTTGATTGATTGGCCTAATATGATACGCATGGCACCAATTTAGCAAAGAAACCAATCTGTTACAGCTTTTGTTGGCACTCACATCCCCCATCACGACGTTGGGATGTTTGTATCTCCTGTTCGAAGTCGGTTCGTCTCGAGCCAACTGGTGCTGTTTAAAGAGTGCTGATGACTGAACATCATTGATCACATTAAATAACTTGGAAGTTCTTGTTCTTTTTTCAGGATGAGCGATGTTAAGATTTGTAGAGGTAATTAATGGCAACCAGACCATTAATTACAAAAGGCTCTCGGTGTTCAGTCAAGTATGAAGTGATCTCCTATTCGCTGCCTTCATTGTGGGGGCGACAAACAAACAGGTGACAGGAATCACATGGCAGATTTATGTAATTAAATTGGTGCATGCCAGTTGGAAACTTTGTTTTTGCAAGAATATTCTTGGAATGCACATTTAGCATTGAGGGTAATGTATCACCGGCAACATCACATATAATATGCATTCATAAGAATGCAAGTCAAGCCAGATTTAATGAAAACAGTTCATCTAAATAATACCGTATGAATGTTCTACACATGTGATGATTGCTCGGGGACACCAAGCCCCAAGAGGGGAGATTGAGGCCATACATTGGTCTGACCTGAATTCATATTTATTCTAAACCTAAAGTAAACTAATGGCTATATTCAACAACACCCATATAAATGCATGTAGCGTCTGGCTATGCGGTGCAGGAGAATATGCATTTTGTATTTCCACTGCATCCCCTCGCCCTCTACAAACTCTCCCCGGAAACTCATCACATTGCAGCACATTACAGGAAGGTTGCATCCAGCATACCGCGAGCCTTAAAAGGAAATCATTAGCATTAGATGTACCATATACCTGGGTTCATGCCAAAGTGACCTTGGCCAGAAGGAATTATTGGAAGTATGTTTAAATTCATGGCAACAAACACATGTACTGGCACACACATGCACTCACACAACACGCTGCACTGTAGTGAGGTAGCAGCTCTATTTGACCGAGCACCAGTCACCTGTGGAGAATGAACCACTTTGCAAGCGATCAACGCCATCATAAAACACAATGAACACGTGTAGTGGAACACCCAACCTTTACTGTGATTGCATCAGAGACAAAGCATTGAGGACAATGGCTCGAAGGGCAAAAGTGCCACAGATTACGTCCACTGACCAATGAAATGTTTTACAGCAAGGGAAGCCCGTGTAGGCTCTCCATTGGACACAGTAGCATTGGAGACTTCAATCCCCTGCTCAGCCAAGATCGATGACGAACATGAAATTATACTCGCAGCGATTTTGTTGGCAGTAAAAATGCTTTGTGAAAATAAAGCGAAACGCTTGTACAGCATTTCTTCAGTCGCTGGACAGAGAGATGTTGAATGGACTGGACATGTGGTCATGCATGGAGGAGGGCCAATCTTGAGAGACCTCGCCGCTGGAGAGAGTAAATCATTTAACTGGCGCAGAAACACATACTCAGACATGTTCATGGAGAAGGGTAAAGAAGGATAATGGGAGTCTGAGAGGGCCGGGGGGAGGAAGAGCTTAAAAAGTGAGTACACCGGGGGAGTTTCAAGCTGTTAGTGAGAGGGGAAAATAAAGTCTGAACAGCATAAACATTCAAATGCAACATCGCAGAGGGAACTGATTTCATCCATGAATACGTTAAAATACAGTTTGAACTTGTGCAGACACAACATACGCCTAAACATACTACAAGGAGCTTTTAAGGGGTTATGAAACAGTATCAATGACATACTGATGCCTGATACTCAAAACTGTTAGTCAGCTCACCAATAAGCTGCACTATATGATTTTATTATTTTTCATTTACAAACTTATTCTTCAGGATTTAATTCTGCACTGAAAAGCTACTATAAGGAACTTGACAATTATTGACAACGATGAAAGAAAGAAAACTTTGTTTTAGTGTCGCACTGTGCAATCAGACTACAGAGTAGCTTCTTTCCTCAAGCTGTGAGACCCCACAAATCATCCTCAGCACTCCGCCATGAAAAACAGTTTTTATCTAATGACCTATCCACCTGGATAAATCAGAATTTGACCAGGTAAACAGCTTTAAGAATAACTATCATACAGTATTTATGCAGAAATAGCCAATTTTCTCGCTGATGGTCTTGTTTGCTTATATAGGTCACATACTGTAGAGGCATCAGTATTGAATCGATATTGTTTCATAACCAGTCAAAAGTTTCTTGTAGTACGTTTAGAAAAACAATGTTTTTACCAATGGATGGAATTCAGATTGTTGCAGTTTTGGTGGAAAACAGTCACTAAGACCGAGCTCCAAAGAAAATATTTGTGAGCAGCTCTGTAATATTGTTGCTGGTGTGTGTGCATGTGTCCAAAAACCTCGACATGAATAAAGTCCCCTGATGCATCAGTATTAAGCTCCCACTCTGCTCTAATTTCATGTGGCTAAGACACACTCAGATGTGCCCGATCAATGCCTCACGCCAGTGTTCTGGTACTGTGTAATTGGGGATGGAGTACTGAGAGCAATTTGACATTAACAGCACAAAAGCACATCATGTGGTAAACACATTAGACCTGTCACGTGACACATGTTGTATAACTTCCACACCAATCTACTTGCCTGTTGAGTTACTGCTGTGTGAGTTCACAAGCTGATCTGATTAATGGAGCGCATTAAGAGAATTTTCCAAGTGCTTTGGTAAGAGAGGAATACAGATAAACACAGTGCATGATGTTAGCATGCACACAAGCAACTGCAAACGTAATTGGATTGCTCCACGCTCTTATACAACACAGACATGCTGGTGGTGGCTAAGTGGACAAAATAGCCTTTAAAAATGAAACAGACAGAAAGTCTATAACTTTGATAATGCCTCTCTGAGCGTGTAGTTAGCACAGAGGTGCTTTGAGTTAAATGCTAACAACATGCTAACATGCTCATTAAAATCATGATAGCATGTTAATATTTAATAAGTGTAATGTTTAGGATCTCAGTTCATTCCTTGTTCACATGATCAAGGCAGTTGTATAATTACTGTCATGTGAGCAGTAAAATACTGTGAATTGGCAACTGACACCATATCCATTACATTTATTTTAATTGCATTGGTGTTTGGCTCATTCAAGGCATCCATATTTGTGTGGTTTTCAGGCACTTCTGTATTATCTAATGCCAAGTCAGATAAATCAAAGCTTTCGAAAAAATCAGTTTCCCAGTTGTAGATGTGAACACGAACACTATTTACAAGTCAGAGACCCGCCAGCTGAGACTGGTGGCAATGTCATTAGTTTGCAGGAATTTGCTAGAAATCAAAGTGTCAGACAAACAGAAATTTAGACCTGAGGATGGCATTAGACGAAATAGTGTGGGTCAAAGTCTTTTGGATTGCTTCTCATGAATGATGGAAATTAGGAGTTAAGACATGTGTGAACCAGCTTTCATGGTAATCCATCCTATAGTGATGCAGGAATTTCACTCTGAACTTAAAGTGCTAAATTCCTGGTGGCATTAAAGAAAAAAGTCCTCTGACTTTTACATTCACCAAATCACCAAAGTCTTTGGAAGACATCATCAGGGAACCATTAATGTCTGCTTAAAAAATGGTGCCAATCCATGGAGTAGATGCTGAGATGCTTTGCAGAATAAGTAACCAAGCACCTGGGATCTTCCATTTTACCTGCCTCTCATCATTCACTCTCACTGTAAATTCTTACAGATCATCTGCAGCCAGGTTTTGTCTCCACCTTCCCTAAATTCTCTCACTTTGCTGCACTTCCATCTCCAGTCATTCCCAGAGGCTGCTCCAAGTCCAAAAACACTCATGTGAGCCTGTGAAACAAATCAAGGGCACAGTAGCTCAATAACACCAGATCATGACCTCAAACAAGCAAGCCAGCCCAGTCCCTGTGCTCGACACACCAGCTACCATCCATCGCTGTGCTTGTTTCCATCATCTCATCCTCCCACAGCTTCCATGGTGGAATGATTTTCTGACCTCTAAAGAACATTCTTTCCTTTTTCACTGAAGGACGAAAATACGTCTCTTCTGCTTCCACCGTGCTCTCGGACATCCAGTCCTTCACCCAGCCCTGACCCCTGAACTGAACCATAGTTTGTACGGGTCAGCAGTCAGCCAACCGTGACGCACACATGCAAGACACAAAAACCTGAGACAAAACCTTCTCCCTCAAAATGTCTTTGGTTTATTGCTGAAAATAGTGCAATAAAAGTACAAGGCCATTAGATACTGAATTTGCGAGCATGACGCAGCGCTGCAGCACACCTTTATGAGCTGAAGTTTATACCTATTCCTTTTGTTCACATTAAAAGCTGTACATAGACCAGGAATGGTTGATCTTTGGAGTTGAAATGAGGAGTTATCTATACAATACCAACTCATTTAACTACTAAGGCGGCAGCTGGCTGAAGGATAATCGCCATATTTTTCTTGAGTCATCTCCAGTCTGATCTCCAGTGCACAGTTGAGAGGTATGTGCTTTTGTTTTTGGTGGTCTAATAGTGCAAACAACACTCCACAACACTGGACTTATTAACATAAAGACAAACAACCAAGATACTAAATCAAGACTGCCAAGAAGACGCTCAGTTAAAGCACAACAGCAGTACAAAACCCCAGGCTGAGAGGCATCAAGACGTACAGTCTCCAATCCAGAAGCCTCTCCCTTCTGATTTTGGCACAGGAGCTTTTACGCACTTCCTCTCCCAGGCCAGGTGCACCTCTTTGAGCAATCAAAATGTAGCACACAGTATGGAAGGGGAAAAGGCACAGGGGACACATACAGCCGTTGTTTACATCATGCAACAGAAATGCATATTTAATGAATTGTATGGTATGGACAAAGAGCATGTGATGCTGTGATGATAGTCAGATGCTGGCTTGCTCCACGTTGTAAGTCACAGAAATATTGACATGGAATTTATTGTTCTTGCGAGTAAATTCTTCATGTGTTGAGCATTACTCTGACTGAAAAACCTCACTGTTTTCCTATAACAAAGGAGATTAGAATATATCTTGGTTTTTGTATTGTGCTTTAATAGAAAATTGTGTTGCTTGCCTATCTGATGATGTTAACATACCAAGCAGTATCAGACAAGGAGTTGCAGTTATAGATTGTCCTTTCAGAGGGATCGGTCTTGTGAGGTGAGCCATCAGAAGCTGGAAAACACAAAATGACATCTCAACATCTTCCCCCAGAGAGAGAAGTTCCTTGACTTGGTGGGTTTGGTCTTGAATAGATCCACGATGGCTCCACCACCCTCCTCTATGGCGAGCACAGGGAAATCAGTGAGAAGCTCAACGTGAGCATAGAGCCCTTTCTGACTGAACACATTCTGGCCTCTTAAACCCTCAATGGTGTTGGTAGAGCATTAGATCCAGCAGCAGATAGAAAGTTGTTTCCACGAGCTGCTTTACCTCTGCTCTCTCAGCCCCATTTATACCACCTGGACTGTAGATCCCCTTCCATTTTTTTCAGTCTGAATTTTTCTTCTTAATATAAATTTGAGGTAAACAGATTAACAGTAACACATATTGGAAAAAAGCAATAAGCTACAGCATCTTCTGCACTTAATTTTGAATCCAGTTACTATCTTGAAAATAACCTCGCTGCACATTTTGAATCTGCACTGCTGAATTACCACTTGACTTCCACAGAGTGTAAAAGATTTACACTGTCAAGACTATCATTATGATTCATGAATTCACTGATAAATTACACATTAACTTAGATATGTAGAAATTAAAATGAGTTCCTTGTGCTGTCTGATTAATAAGCAGCCATCTATGAAATTCTTCTGACTTGAAGCTATCTAGCAGAGTTTCAGGAGCATGACCACACCTCATCCCCGCCTCTTCCGGCTCTCCTATAAATATCCTCCTAACCCCGTCCTTTGTTTTTTTTCTTGTATTCTGCACCCCATCCGCCACTCTGTACTCTCTCCCTGTTTTTCCTGTCCTTCTTCCTTTCCGTAAGGTCCTGAGGCGGTCCAGCATGTCCGGGTGCTATGGCGGATTTGCTACCGAAACTTCCCCACAATGCAATGCAAGTAGAAACTGCAACCAACTGACCTGTTACTGAAAGGGAATTCTAGTATTTTAAGACCCAAGTCCTATTTTTCCATATTTTGGTGACTAAATGTTTAAAGGGTACAAAAAGTTTGGGAAGTGGTCCAGTCAATTGCCTCAGCCAGCAGCCATGACAGGGGCTGCAATGGCTGCCATGTAATCCTTGGGGGCAACCTCAACTGTCAAAAATGCTTGTTTTTGCTCTGTTGTAGCTCTACTGTTTTCCCCTGCTGCTTCTCTGATGTCCACTCTCTGACTTGAATTTCTTTCATCCAAACCAGAGTGGGTGGGTGGATTTTTGGAACAGTTGAAAGGAGAACCAAGGCCATTTCACTGTTTCTGTTGATTTTGAATGAAGTCTGTTTTACGATGATAAAATGACTGTTTCTGTGAATTGAGTCTGGTGTACTTGATAAGAGACACAGTGGCTGTTTCTGGTTAAACTTATTCTTAGTCTAATCTGGAATCATTTCCGTAATGTCTTCATACACTTAGAATAACGATCAGAGACTGTTCGCCAAGTTGCCTTCGAGGATTATATGGCTGCCATTACAGCCCGTCTGACAACTGACAGGTGATCTACTGGACTAGTTACACATTTGTTTGTATAATTACTCATTTACAACCTCAATATGCAAACATGGAGGTGGTTTAAAGTATCGGAACTCCTCTTTAAGATGCTTTGGATGGTTGATTAATGGTAAAGTGCTGTGTTATAGAATTATGTTAAAAGTAAAATAACAGGTTAATACTGATGAGTTTTTTTCTTCAAGTTTCTGAAGTACTTTCTGTGGCATTCTGAAACATCTGTTTACCCCGCTGATACTTGAGAGAAATGTATGAACTGCTCTTATTGAGTAATGCCATTTTTAAGAAACATGAGGCAATAACAATTCCAATGAGGACAAATTGTCAACCAGCGAAAAGGAAAGCAGACTGCAAATCATCAGTGGTCCAAGAGCTGTGATCAATCTAAATCGAACTGAAAGGGCTACATGGAGTCATTCAAGGATAGTTGCTAAACATACTGTTAGTACAGAATTGAATAAACAGCCATTACTTCTGTGACCAAATTAACAAATGTATATCATAACTTTCATAAAGCTGGCATCTATGACAGAGATGCCATTGACAGATTATTGCATCCTAAAACAAATCATAAAGATGCAGGAAGTGTGAGCAACACACCAAGGACGCACTGAGATGTTGTTTTCCCTTTACTTTTTACGGCTTGATGCTTCAAGATAGCCAAAGGAAACTTTCACTCACAGTTACTCTAAGCCAAAGTCAGACACGTCGGTGGATCCATGACGGAGTCAGTAGGTTCAGTATTGCGGCGCAACTGGATGACAGCTGAGGAATGAGCCGGTGTGTTTTTACAAATCCGGTTCAACTTAGGTGAAAACGCCACGTTTCTGCACAGTATTTCCATATTAAAAGATGATAATGCTGACATAAACTGAAAATCATTAAAGAGGGATTTCGTAAGAACCAGGAAGAAATGAAATGCCTGTCTAGGCCTCCCCAGTCACCACAATTAATCCTCTTTGAACTTTGATGCGGCATTGTGGGACATAGTGTGTGAATAACCTCGGTGATCCATCCAAGGGATCAGAAGATTTTCCTTCATTAAGAATACTTAAATATCTCCACACACACACAAACTGTGACGCCAATACAAGAAAGACTGTAGGTAGGTTAGGTTGCTCATTTATGCATTGCAACTCTCTACTTGCACAGTGCATATTAATAGTATTTATTTATTATTTTTCTATATAAGTTTTTTGAATATTTTGATTAATACCTCAATGTCTTAAGTTACATTTCCCCACATCAGCTAATAACCCACTGTGTATCACCGACGTTAGCTTGTTTTGGCTTGGCTAATGCTAGGTTTTTTTACTCTTGGTGCTTGGAGGAGCTGCAAGAAAATTAAAGTGACTGATGTACACTGTCTTGCAAAAGAAGGGCATTAAAACTCCAGCCTCATTATTCATAAGCATGACGGTGCCTTTCTTTATTTTAGTAGCTAGGCTAAGTGACTAGCTGACAAATGCCAAAAACACAGTGCTCTTAAAAATATATACAAAGCTAACTGAGAAAAATTAAGTCACTTAACTTAAGGATGATAAAGCACTGGAGGTGAAGGTAACGTTACTGTAGAGCTGACAGAGAGTCGACAGAAGCACAGTTCGTAAAACAGATATGTCGCGCTAAAACTGATGATGGTTTGTGCTCTCATCGAGGATTTGATGGGGAAAAAAATGTAGGAAAAGCCAGGGCCAAGAGTTGAAGGTGTGTTAACAAGAATGAAGAGCTGAACCACTTTGTGTGGATAAAGTGCATTTTAGTGGAGAATTCTACAACTGTGGGAAAGGAACATGAAAAAACAAGCAATTCAGCTTCCTTTTCATATGCTAACATTTCCATGAATGAACACGGCAGATTGTTTTATTATATCCAGTTGTGACGAGTGGTAACAGCAGACCCCTGGGGTGACCATGTTATATTTTTCTGTCTTCTAGCAGAGATCATTTTTACTGGCTGAATGTCACTGTGATGGGCAGCTTCGGTGAATAAACCTCAACAGATTTACAGAGGTCAAACCTGGGTAAACATCTTTTTCGACTCTTTGCTTTACAAACACGCTTTTCATAGCAGTCAGAAGCTGCATGTGAGAAATGACACAATGCTACTCATTTACATTTCTCCCTCCTCCGTCATAATGGGCTGACTATAGGTGTTTATTCTTTCAGTTAAACCAACCAAATATCGCTATGAACTCAATCAGCCAATCACATCACTGCTGGCAAACTTTAAATCTGTTCTTCTGTCAACTGTCATTTGAGTGCGAATTGTCGCAACCCTCCTCCACCCCAGTCACCTGCAGCAGCCAGTTTATGCAGAAGCCCGCTCATCTTCACATCCGTTCAGATCCAATCCATTCTCTTCATTGATTCACCACCAGCACCACCAGTGTCTAGACTCCTTCAGCTTCATGACGCCACAATGAAGTCTAATCAAAGACTCAAACCCCAAATTTTATTTTAACTGTGCACCGTAAGTACTTGTTCACTTTTAATAAGTCTCCCCTGATTTAATTACTTTACTCTTGTGGAACACACAATATATAAATATATATTCCTGATGTTGCACTTAGAGAGGATACAGATTTACAGTCAAGACAGTCAAGACATGATTATTATTATTCGACAATGTCTAAATCATAGGCCTCAGTCAGGGTGTTTACAGTCACCAGCATACGTATGTAAGAACATAAGATGCACATTATTGCAGTCGTATCGTTTTCATTTCCACAAAGTCAAACAAGTGAGAGCTTGGTTAGTGCATTCTGTGCATCCATGGATTGTTTTGTTCAGAGCTCCCCATTCAGCAGATGACATCTGTGTAACTTAACAACTCCCATAGTTGTGAGTGCCAGAGGAGGTACAAGAGTATGTCAGCAAATGATCACAACCTGCTTTTTCTTCTCAAGGAATTTTGTCAGGTTGCATTCTCCACTGGTTGCCTATTCACCAGTGTTCAAATCCTTGTTCTTTCCATACTGAGCAGTGGGGGTTTCCCATCATGAGCTTCCCTTCCATCCGTTTCTCTAGAACAAACCTATTGAAAACCTGGCCATCCAGGCTTCAATATAGCCCCAAAACACAAATCTGCGTCATAATTTGTCCAGGGTACAACATTCTGCAGGAAAACACATAGACTTCTGCTTTGATGAGAGAGGGTTGAGAGGAGGAACTTGGCCATAAAGGCAGATCAAGGGCAGAATGTAATATCCTCCTGCATATAGCTTTTCCAGAAACATCTTAACAACCTGATCTCAGAGGCTGGGAAGGTCTCAGTGCTCCAGCTGCTTCTTAAGCACATTTTGAAATACATTTAAGAATGTATTTTAATTTCAAAGTGTGCCTTTAATATTAAATGAGAGTTGTATTATATAATTAATATGTAATTACACATGTATATGGGATATTGTGCCATTATTTTTTGTGCTGTGGCTGCACAGCATCTGTCAGAACTATTGACTGGTGATTAGGCAGACGAGCACACATTCACAAGGAGTCGAACCAATGAGAGCTTGTTCAACTAATTGGAAAATAGCAGGACATCAGTTGAATAATAAATTAATAAAAATTAGACAAGTCCTCCCAGTTGTGCGGTATATGCTCTTTCAATGGGACTCCTTGATTATTACCTCTTTAATCAGAAACCACAAACAGAAAGTAATTTGTCGCAAAAGGCAAATCACTCACTCCCTCATCTTCCTCCTGATTGGAAGGTGAAGCAGCTACTGTCTGCTCGCAGATGATAAGATATTGATCAATGTCACATCTCTGTCACGCGGACTATTGGACCTGTGATGAAGGTTCGAATAGATAACAGGAAGGGATTATTATGACAGGCGATAACGTTTGATTAACAATGAATCTTTGCCTGCGTTTCCACTTTGATGAAAAACTTTACAATTAGAGGCAACAGAAAAAGTGTTTAACAGGAGACACAGAGAAAGACTATATATGTTGGAAGCATTGGTGTTTAACATCCATGACAGCAGCATGGATGAGCATTGGGAGTGTTTCCTCTCTTTGCCAGTGCCCTCCCTCCATTCAGCTTGTTAAAGGCAGCCCCATGTAAGCACCCCGCCAGCCTGTTAGGGGAGGTATAATGAAGTAATCCATAGTCATTACTCAACCATCACCCTTGGTGTGCACAGGCCGCCATGGACCACTTAGTCGGAGGTGTGTCAGTGTGTGTGTGTGTGTGGAGGAAGGCAGCCAGCGAAGGCATTAGAGGGTTAGAGGAGGTCGGTATGGGACACGAGGATGGCGTCCGCAGGGTGTGCGGAGAATAGGGTGAGGGACAGGGAGCCTGGCAGAGGGCTGTTGTGCTATACTTTAATTGCAGCTGAAGGATAATTTGAGCAGTTATTGATCCCCCCTCCCCCTTCTTGGACTGGGGAGGAGGATTTCTCTCTGCTATTATGACCTGCTGGCCCAGGAGAGAGGCTCAGGTGAGGAATGTGGGAGGAGGAGGGAGGAAGGTTCAGGAGGACAACAGGAAGAGGTGCTGGCAGGGAGGCAGGCGAGGAGGCTTTATGTCGCCATAAAGTTCAATATTATCACCCTGACCAGTGGTCCGGGGACTCAACTTGTAAATAAGCAAGGCGGCACATGCTACAAAGCTAAGGATGCTGATTTAAGACTATTTGTTTGCCCGCCTATTTATTTTTGCATGATGGCGCAATTTACAAGAGGCAAACAGGGCGAGGAACGCGGGCCTGATACAACATCAAACACAACAGCATGACTCACGGCCAGACCCAAAGCCAATTCCCAGGTATTAGAGTGCTTTAAGTTTTATGATCCCCTATCACCAAACCTAATATAATTACCTTGCAAGGGCACTCTGTCTTTCAGCTACAGGGGGCGAAATGGGATGCTTGAAGAAAAGGGGGTGGTGGTGGCAGTGGTGGGCGGATGAGTGGCTACATGGGGATGAGAGAGGGCAGATTTTATATGCATACTGGAGCCCCTCACCAACGCATGCACACATACCCCGACCCTTTCAGACGGTGTTAAATGGTAGTCCACCATTGTATGGGCAGTGACCTTAGCCATGTTGTTATTAATTGCCTTATTATTCTAATTAAGGAGTAACACCCCGTGAATCGACGGAGACGCTTAAGAGTCTGCGTAATTAATTGAGTCTATTCTGAAGGTCAATCCTTAGTGTATCTGTAAGGATGAAGACTCTCCCCTCCCCTCCTCCCCTCCTCTATTTTATCATCCTGCATGTTGTTGTATGAGACTAGTATGATTAGCTCCTGTCAGACCGACCCATAAGTCATCCCCTCCCTGACGCCTCAATCTCTACTCGCTCCTCCGAAATGCGAAATGTGTCACTGTGGTCACAGGTGATATACGCCACCATTATGAATAAAATAACCATCGTTAGGATGTCCGATACTGCATTATCTCTGTCCCCGTCACTCGTGCTTGGGCTGTGAGACTCCATTTGTTGCAAGGTCAAGCTGGGAGTTCAGAGTTTATGTTTTTTGGTCCGTGTTCGTCCTCCTTAGGTCGAGCAACAGTTTCAGGAATTACTCCCATTTTTTACTCCTATTAATCCTATTTTGGCACACTTATCCTGCGGTGTGTCCTTCTCCATCATCTCGTGTTCTTTGCGGTTTCTGTGCTTGTTTCGGCCAGGTTCGTCTGCCTTGCAGCTTGAGGCCGACATGTGAGGGACACATGAAAAATACATGCCGAGGTAGAGCCAGAGAGAAACAGGGGCTAGAGACAGACAGAGAGATGGAGAGAGAGGGTTAATGTGGTGGCTAAAGGAGAGCTGGAAATGAGGGAGAAAATGTGTATCACAGATGAGGGAGGGGAGTCAGAATACACAGCTAGAGTTAGTGCTATAGCAGAGGTGTAAACAGGTAATGGCCGGTCGGCATTCTACTTTTAAAAGGTTAATTACATCTAATCTGTGCACGAGGAGCTGTGTCAGAGAAAGAGACATTAATAAGGCATGACAAGACAGAGGAAGGAGCGGGGCAGCAGGCTGGGGATTGGAGGGACAGGCAGATAGTGGCATCCACTCTGCTATTGCAGCCAACTAACAGGACTAGATAAAACACTAATCAGTCATCAGAGGAGGAGAGATGGAAAGAGGGACCATAAAAAATAACGTCTCTATTGGTTATACAATTGCTTAGTTTCATAAAAACACCATTTCTAATTTAGAGCATATCTGCATTATGATCTCAAAGAGAATTTTCTGTAACAAAGGCACTTTTTTTTGTCTTTGAAACGTCTAACTCAATTCCCTGCACCTACTCTGAAAAGACAGCCATCTGATAATGTTGCATCCCTTTGGGGTAAAATATTGCTAAGAAGTAAAATCCAAGAAAAGAATGCTGAAAATAATCTCTTAGAAAATCAAAGCAACATAAAGGGAACAAAAGGAGCCTGTGCTTTTACCCTGCATCCACACAGGAATCAACCTAAGGAACAGTTTTGAAATAAAGGAAGGGTTCTTTCAATGCAAATGTCTGTGCATAGGTAGACTGCAAATGTATGCATTCAAATACAACCAGCACGCTGAGACCTGGTTCTGTCAGTGTCACCGAGTCAAGTCTTATATCAAAGAAAACAAGATATGAGTCATCTGTTTCATGGTGAGGCTTTGTTTTAACTTGAGACGGGGAGTGGAAGTGATGGGTGTGAGACAACAGCAGCGAGACCGCTCTCCGCAGAGACACTAATCCTCGTGATGGCATTATCATCCGCACATCAGCCCACTATACAGTAGGCAGGCACGAGTGGAGGACGTGCTGCTCTCTGAGACAGCTGGGGTCTTTATTCTTGGGAGGGAGGAACAGCTCATTACTGGCGATGTTTTCAGTGTTTTGATGGGTAAATATGAAAACTGCTTTCAAAAACAGAGCGCTGACAGCCACCGCGTCACCTCCCACTTAATCTGGATATGCATGAACGAGAAAAAGGATAATATCATCAGCATACTGTCATATCTTTTTTTTTTTTATAAAAATGAGTGAAAATAGCGGCTGCCCCTTTTTCAATCACTGATTTGTGTATCAATGGGTAGCTCTCAATGGGGGCACTTTAAAGTGGCAGTGGGGAGATAAGGATTATAATTAGCCCCTCTCTGTGAGTATATGAAAGGAGGTGCAGGTAAGGAGAGGCTGATGATGTCTTGGCCCTCCTCCTCCTACTCTTTTGCCACCCACTTCAAAGATTGAGATGAGAAATCAGTGGGTGTAAAAGTCAATTGACTCCGACAAAACTTGCAGCGAATGGTTGCAGTCTGACTACGGCGCGGTGACTGCGTTTTATCGTCCAAGTGCTTCAGTCTTAATGCGTCGCTGTGTCATCAGCTGGCAACTCACCCTTGTACCCCTCGCAGATGCTCCAGGCAAATTCATAGCTCATCAATCCATCAGATGGATTTTTATTTGCCTTTTTATTTGGCAAGGGATTCAGGAGAGAGGGAGGTATTGTGTTGTTGTTCCTCTTCCTACATGGGAGTGAGAGGAAAGGACTGCATCCCATTCTAATCATCAGCAGAAGAGACTGCTGGGTGAATCTTTACTCAGTGTGTTTCGGCAGAGTATCGTCTACACCAGAATAAATGTATATGTTGAGTTGATTCATGTTGATGTCTTTGTAAAGGAATTTGAGCTGAATTTAATCTCCTGTTTTTAATTTATTTTGTTTCATGACTATTTATTTGCTAGTTACTGCAAAAAGTCACATCTGAAAACTTATTTCTGTTATAGTTTGCAAAAGGTGAGGACTCAAATCCAGACACCATGACAGGCAGGTTAAGAAGCAAAAGCAAGCTTTAATGATAAGCTGGTATCCAAAGTCCAAATATCCAAAAGACAAGTAACAAAAGGCAGGCAAACAAAAGCTGGCAACAAAAAGGCAACATGAAGAATCCAACAAAATACAAGATTATTACAAAAACGGGGGACAAAAAAGCCATGGGGAACAAATCAGGAACACAGGGAAAACATAAGGACCGGGTAACAGATACGGGATCGCAGGAGATGCAGGGGACAGATGAACTGCCAAAGAGAGAGAGAGAGAAAAAGACGGAATTAAATACACAAGAGCTACTGAACAAATGAAACACAGGTGTACACAGAAACAAGGCGGGAAAAAAACACAGATAGGAAGTGGAAAATCACAAGACACATGAGGATGAATTCTGCAAAATAAACAGGAAACTCTAAACTGAAAAACAAAACAGATTTAAAAAAAATTCTTGCATACACATGAACATGTTTTACTTTAACTTTATTTTCATTATCTAAGGTTAACCCACTAATGGGAGAAAACCCGAGACAGGCCATTTAGACCATATCATATCAATCAGTCGACTCTTCATCTGTGACTCTACTGCCACCACTGCAGAGTTGAGGAAAAGTGCACAAGGAGCAAAGTCACGGCTGCCCTTTTACAAGGAGCATCCCCTCAGAGGCTTCATTAGACTCATCCTGATTGGCTGAATAGATAGATGCAAATTTAGGGTTTTTGCAGACACGAGCGCCTGAAGGCCAGACACCCCCATTAAAGAGTGAAGCCTGTGTGGAATAGAGCACTGCCAGATTACACTTTGCTGATATATTCTCTTTGCTGATATATTCTCCTCCAGATTTTTTCAGACTGTGTGTGTTTAAGGTTAATTTACTACTGCAGACAAAAGAGGATAAATGAAGTTGGTCTGGTTTTTAATTACATAAATTAATTTGCCCAAACACTGGTAAGTGTTACAATCCTTGTATCTTGGTATCATGACGTGTATGCGTACATGTTTGTGTGTGTGCTTGCGCGCACATTTGTGTGTTTTTCACTTGGCAAACTGAGTTTAGGTCGGAGCAGTCTTATACCATGCACTTTGTTCTTGGCTGAATGACAGGGAGCCCATTTGCTGGATGCAAATTAGGAGCATTGTCAGCGCTCCTAATTCAACACAGCTCCTCTTTCTTTAAAAAAGTGTGGCTTTTCACAAACCCGTAATAGATGGGTAGTTCTCCATAGAGGAAGTGATCCTATTGCGGATAAGAATGAGTTATGCCGCTCAGAGCAAGTTCCACTCAGTGGGTGCACATGAACTTTAACTCACACACTGTAATGTCGACTCATGAAGCAGTAACTCATTTTGAAAAAGCTAGTTGCCAGCGAATGTGAACGGTCTCACACTGATTCATACAATCAATTTGCTTTCTGGCAAAGAGGAGATATACAACAAAGAAAAAAAATCAGCAAATGAAACCAAACAGACAGGCCCCAGTGTCTTTGTGTTGAGTAATCAAATAAATGACTAAAACTAGGAATAATGCAGAGTGTAATGTGCCCTTTTCACAAATGTAACAAATCCAGAGAATGCACAAGTGGGAGGAATAACCTGACTTGGAAAATAGTTAACCACAGCAGAATTCCACAGATCTCAAGTGATTTGTTGCAAAAATAAATCCTAGAGACAGCACATCAGCAGGAAATAACCCATATGCATTTGCAAGGCAAATTTCTCCTCTAGTGAAGTAGCCTAATGTACAGCGCGGAAACTTGATGCTTTTTTGTTCAAAGTGAAAAATGACACACCTAAAGGCTGCTGCAGGCTTCAAACAAAGTGTTGCTTTGTTGGATGGCGACAAATTTGGGAAGTCATGAGCTTCAGTTTGTGCCAAAATTGGGTTGATGCACACTGCTTTTGGGGTATTTCAGCATACATTACTGCCGTCTCCATCAAAACATTTTCTTGCTGTTGTTTATTCTCCAGACATTTTACAGTCTTTTTCTGTTGTTTGACTGTTTACATTTACATTATTTAAGCTTTGATTTTCTGTAATTAAACTACAATGACATACAGTGAAATTAGTCACTATTTGGTCCTGTATACAAGCAGGATTATAACATCAAGTTCAAGCAGTATCCATTGTTTTGGAGCTGCAGAAGAAATCCATATGATCATGCCTCGGCACACAGTATGGCTGAAGCGAGCTCTGTGTGGAGAATTGAAATTGTGCACTAGGCTGTAAACTATCATATATACTTACTGGTGTAAACTCAGATTATTGTGGAAATTGGCTTCCTAAAACCATGTGAATACTTTAATCTTAGTATTACTTTAATCTGGTCATCCAGACCAGCCAGGTTATGGTGCGTGTGAAAATTTACTTCATGTAAATGAAGTTTTGGCTGATTTATTCCAACCAATTTTCTTCCTGTCATGTTCTTGAGGCACTTCTTAATCACACCTTTAATGTTATGACTGGACTCATGGAAGAGGAACAGGCTTAATGACGACCGGCCCTGTCTGCTATTACAGTCTCAATCCTAGGGGAACGAGCACTTGGCAGGTAACAGAATGAATGGGACTGGCAATGTCACCACCGCATTAACAGAACCACACTTGTTTCCTGTTGATGTGACGTATTGTTTACTGCTCACATGAGAGATGTATGATGTGTTGCTGCTTCTGGGGTGATTCTGTCATGATGGATAGCCTCCCATACACACACCTTCTCCTTGATGAAACATGTTTCTGCAGTTCTTATAAAGCACTTGTTGTTGAGTTGAGTTCATTTTGTGAAAGATGTTGATGCACCTAAAACTCAGCACCGGGAAATGCAACCTAAAGATGAATAAACTAAAATTTACCCAGACTAATTACCTTTGTCCCATTCAGTCTGGTCTCACCAAATGGCAGATGTAACATGCCATTGCCTTAAAGGGGAATTCTGATATTTTAGAACCAAGGCCTATATTTACATGGACACTTAGAATATCAACCTCAGCCCGTCAGTGGCAAAAACAAGCACTTCGACCTTAGTCACAAATTATTATAACTCTAACTTAGCAACTCGTGGGTTGATCAATTTTACAGAAAATGCGTACAATAATTGTGTAGTAAGACGCTTAGTAGTGGTGACGTTTAAATCATGCAACTGCAGTGTAGTCTGTTCATAGCCTAACATTAGCTTTTTACTTTGAGCAATTTAATTTAGGCTTCAAAATCATAAAAGTGGTGTTTATCTGTGAAGATTATCTTGCTGAACAAAACGTGCAGGTATCATAAACGTGTTTGTCACAGAGCTTTTTTTCTGCGATATTCCAAAATCCAATGGAAAATCCAATTGTTCAAGGGAACCAGGGCGATGCTAATTTACGGATTAGTCTACAGAAATACGTCATCACTACACCACCCTATTGACTACTGTAAACTGTAGCGGTGGCATGCTATTTGTACACAAACCCATAAGATCATGACCCGTTCTGTGGTTTAGGCTGCTCAGACAAGTGTATTTTTACATGTGACTCTTGCATGGTTTTGCTTTCGTAGTACAAACTAAGTATAAATACTTTTGAATAATCTTAATTATTTGGATGCTCTTTTAGCATTTGTCTTCTGCATAGTACTTTTCCATTTTTTTACATAATGCACTGATATTTATTCATTGTCATGTCTGCTCATGTTTTTCTGAATTAATACATTTCAGTCAGCCAGCCTCATGAACGAACTATAAAAAGAAAGATCTTGATTGACTGTTTAATACTCTGTGAAAGATTCGATTGTTTATCACACAGCATGTCTTTAATTTAATGCAGGCTTCCATGGCAAATAACATTTTCATAGGCACCTATTGTTTCCCCCATGTTGTTATGACAGCTGTGTACGTAAGAAATCCATTTTCACTTGGATGTAATTCAGCACGTCAAAAATATCAAATACATTCAGATGTATGATAAACTGATTTTATCAGATTTATTTTATTATTTTGTACTAATAGTATGCATACAATAAAGCTGTCAGTTGAATCAGTCTTGCAGCATATATGCATTTTGATGAATGCATGCTATGTATGTCACAGATCGTTTCACGAGGGTTAACAATTACCGGTGAGACTGGAGGGTTCCCTTAGTATGCACACATGAGAGTGAGTCTCACAAAGCATCAGCCAGCCAGTTTCTCAGTGTTATTTCTCACTTAAAGGAGAGAGATAGGGTGACATGACTAAAACCCTGCCTTGCTCCCCGAAGGCAGCACATGTCAACCATCTTCTGGGGCCTTGTCAGCAGCCAAAAGGTTTTAATGGAACTGTGTTTTGGGATTTGCACATGTCGTCCGTGTTGTTCGAGAGATGGAGGGTGTCAAGGGGGAAAGAGAGAGGAGAGACCTCTTTGAGTGTCAAGCCGCTGAAAGGAGACATGGCGTCCGCCGAGAGAATAGCTGCTTCAGTCTTCTTATCCTTCCCCACCGACACACACAGATGCAAACTCACATCGTCAGCTTCCCTCCAAGAGATGTTCTCTGAGAGTGGCGAAGCTAGAGATAGGGCTGGGTGTTAGGTGATTGAACTGCCGGATGCCTATTCTGCACTTCACATCTTCATTTAGCCAGATTGAACACCTGACGAGATTGGGATTCGAATCGTTTTTTTCCTGCTGGGCTCTGGGCTTCTACTGTCTTTGTGCTAAAGTTTAATCAGGTTTTTTTTTGCAGATATGATCCTCAGATATGATATTCATCAAAACATTTTGAACAATTGGAAGGACATTTACAACTGGTTGTTAACCACTCTCATTTACACTAAAGTAGCATTCATTTAAATGTCAAGATTAATGGTGAAGTTTCAAATGGAAAGGCAGACAGTTTTCCATCTGTTTGTATTGTCTTAATAGCATTTGCTAATGCCTGTCCCTCCTGCCCCGCTGACATTTGTGTCATTAAATCTGAATGATAACATTTCTGCAAACTCCCTACTGAAGAGCAGCTGTTTGTCACATATGGTTAGGAAGTTTTTTGAAGATTTTAACATACTTTTATGATACAAGAAAACCACACATACTGAGCATTAATTTAGCAATAACCAACATTTTTTCTCCTGTAGCTGAAGTCTGCCATGCAGTCATTCATTAATGTCCTTGTGTTTGAGCTCCCTTAGTATCCATGCATGACTGTATCATTAAAGGATCAGTTCACCCAAAAAATGTCATTCATTATCTACTCACCATATTGTCGATGGAAAGTTGGGTGAAGTTTCTTTCTCCACAAAACATTTCTAGAGCTTCACAGCAAAACAGTTCTCCTAAACAACTGAAGTAGAAGGGGACATGTCAGATGAGATGCCCGCTAACGCTCCCTCACCGAGCTGAGATTTCGGCTTATGAAAGAGCAACGTCTAAACAATGTCTTATCAGATCAATTTGGGATCTTAAGACTTCTGGAGACTTTTAAAACAAGTCCCCATCTACTTCAGTTATGATAGCTGGAACACTATTTTGCTGTAAAGCTCCAGAAATGTTTTGTGGACTATGAAACTTCACCCGACTTTCCATCAGCATGGGGATGAGTGAATAATAACTGAATTTATATTTTTGGATGAACCTATCCTTTACTGTTGTCATGGAGGCTTTATAAATGAAAAAAAAAAACCTCCTAAGACACAGTTTATGAACAGTTACTATCAAGAAATCACCATGAAAGATTCTCCCATAAAGTCCTTAATGGATTGCACAGCACAAGAAAAAAGAGTGGATTTACTCTATTTACTGTTTTACTGTTCTTTTTCACACCCCGTTTCTCCTGCATTTGTCGGCAGTTAAAACTTGTAAAAACCAAGTTGGGCCCCACGTTTTCCTATGTGACCTGATAGCTGTTACCTCAAAGCACCGGAGCGTATAGCCCACAGTGGGCGCTAATTGCAAAGCAATTACACACCAGGAGAGTCCCATGTTGGCCGTTAGACGTCTGCCTGGGATGACTATCGCTGCAGAGAATGCCTGTGGGTTACACTGCAAACAGAAAGCAGGTTAATGGCAATTAACTCAGCATGATTGCCAATGAATGATGTTGAAACTCTCAGGGGACATGCCTGCACCAGTCTGTCATTCTATGGTGACATTTGAATGATACTTTATGTCTATACAGTATTTATTACCAGGATAGTTTTGTATTTAGAGCTGCAACTAATGATTATTTCCATCAATCTGCTGACCCATAATTCTTTTTTTTAAATTAATCATTGGGTTTATATAATGTTGTAAGTGAAAAAAAATTCCATCACAATTTCTACGAGTTGAAGGTGACTCCTCCAAATAGATTTTGTCTCACTAATACACACACAGAGACGCACACACAAAACCCAAAGATATTTTGTTAATAATATAAGGCAGAGAAGCAGAAACTACTACCAATATGTGGCATTGGCGACATGACTTAAATTATTACTGAGTTATTTAAATAGTTGCAGATTATCTTCTTTCTCAGTGACTATTCAACTGATGGACACAATTTCAGCACAATTAGTATTATATATGGGAAGTCAGGCTTGAGCAACACCAGCCCATTCTCACTACCAACATGTCAAATACAGCCATCTGTTTAGTGGCCTCAGGTTTCCAAAGTATGATGCTGTAGGTAGCACTCTAGCATCACTTCTTGCGTGGCCCTCTTCTTGTGCAGAAGAGTGGGAGTCCTAACCAGGGGGTGGCCGGTGTGGTTGTATGGATCATACACAGGACTTTCCCACCTGAGAATGTGGTTTGAGTCCCATTTGTGTCAGAGAGCCAATATTGATTTGTTTTAAGGTACGTACATCATGCTTTGTATTTAAATAACTAAATTCAGTGACGTCACTTAAAACGTAGAACTCAACTTCGTTATTTTAATCCACAGCATGATCTTTTCCTAAACTAAACTAAACTGACCTTTTGACATGTTAATAACCAGTCCAAAAGTCATAACATGTCATAATATCTGAAATGTTTGTCAGCAAGCTTTATTTTGAAAGTCTAATGGGACGTTGCATATGTATTATTTCTAACTTTACCGCAAAGACTTCCACATCCAAAACTGATGCCAAAGTGGTAGGTAGAGCGTTATTTTGAAGCTTAAAGCTGCCGTTGGGAATGACAACCTGTCGACTATGCAGTTGTATTTCGGCTTAGATTTAACTGTTAACTCCATAATTGGTCTTGCTTATATTTGATACTGATATTCAGCTTTGAATCTGATTGTTGTCATTCAAAGAATCAGCGTTTCATTCTAAACAACAGGATTTGGGCCTGAACAGGATATTGAACCCTGTCTTGGATTAGTAAACACTTAAATACCGTACAAATAATACAACCTAGCCATCTGCCAGACTTCTGTCCTCACAGTATTGAACTGATTGAAGAACCAAAGCTTCCCACACACTAAAAATAAATGGCTGAATGAATGGAATTAATTGGCCTCAAAACCGCTAAATAAATGTTCACACATACAGACTCAAAACACAGTGACAGGCTGCATTTCATTGTGAATGGGACCTGGTGTTGCAGTCCACCACCACCCACTGAGCTACAGAGATTTAAAAGGTGCCCAGCGGCACTTCAGGGGAAAGCTGAGAAAAGCCTAACTTTATGTGGAAAAACTGAGTTGTGTACTACTAGGGGAGATCAGCTCCAGTGCAGATACAGATATGATTGAACAATGCATTTCACAAGAAAAAATAAGACAAAAAAAGACTGGTAAACAGCAACAGGAAATGAGCAAGTTCATTGTGCGTAGTAAGGCGGCTACGTCAGAAAACCAGTCTGAGCTAAGTATAAAAAATGACGTGCTCATACACAAAACTGAGGCATCTTTGCCAGTGCCTTAGTCAAGGGCACTGCCTGGACCACACTGTAATACAGAAATGAGTATTAGTAAAGGCTCTAGAGATAACCAAAATGCATTTTATTATTGTGATGTTAAAGCCCGTCAATGTGTGGCTTACGTATATAGCCTTGCGGTCTCACACACTCGCAGACCTGATGGGATGACAGTGAACACATCATAGTATGTCTGACTAAATTCTGCGTGGGCTAAGTTCACAAGTCCAGAGGGTGGACATATTGGAATCAGCCGACTTTGACACTGGAGATCTCCCACCTCCACCAGTCATCAGTGTCATGGTTTCATTTTTTTCTGAGTGATTTCCTGTTTTATTTTGTCGTTATATCCTCTTGTGTCTTGTTGGGACTTTCTACTTCCTTCTTACCTGTGTTCCTAGTGTTCTGTTTCCCTCCTGTGTTCCTCCCCGGCCTGATTGTCCACTCCACATCAGCCTCGTTAGCACTGCCATGTTCCCAGTCAGCCAGCTCTTCATTAGTTTAGTTTTAAATCTAGTCCTTGTCTTCCCCTCTCTTTTTGTCAGTTTGTCTGTTCTGTTTCCTCATGTCGTCCCTGTGTCTCCTCCTGTTCCTTTTGTTCCTACAAGTGTTCCTGCCAGTGTTCCCCCTTGTTTTTGTTTTTATGCCGCCTGCCTTTTTGTTTCTTGTATTTTGGACTTAATGCAGAACAGCTTTCTTTATAAAAGCTTGTCTTTAGTTCTGTTACCTGCCTGCCTTTTTGTGTTTGCATTTGGGTCCACCTACTCTGGCTCCAGCATGACAATCAATGGCTAACTTTAACTTTTAACTAGTTTTAGTTGCCTAATTGAAGCGTTGAACAGAGGTGGCAGAACATTAATTGCTCCATTGAATTGTTTTTGTAACAGTCACGCAATACCTAATGAAAGAGCGCTCATGGGTGTTATTGCGTTATTGTGGGAGATTTTT
The DNA here is from genome assembly GCF_040436345.1 of Pagrus major. Taxonomy (NCBI): domain Eukaryota; kingdom Metazoa; phylum Chordata; class Actinopteri; order Spariformes; family Sparidae; genus Pagrus; species Pagrus major. The sequence continues at coordinate 13,910,699 of NC_133217.1, forward strand.
CAACATTTTGGTTGACCTTTTGACCAAGGAGTTAGATTTCTCACAAACTATTCAATCTATTTCGAAGAACTTTGCCTTGAATATTTATTATTCCCAGAGGATGAATGCTAATGTTTCCGGTGACCTCCTGGCATCCCTTATAACACAATCATCGGAGCAAAAATCCCCCTTGCCCACAAGACATACAGTATCGAAATCAAAATGTAACGCAGCCTCTTGGAGCCACTCACTAGGCTTTTTTTTTGTGCATCGATGGTCAAACACTAACCTCTATCATCTCTCTAGCCATTGCTCAGCATTAAATCAAAAGGTCACTATCAAACCATAATATTGGTCTGTCCCTACTGTGAATCAGAAGGAACACACATACTTCACGCTGCAGCTGCACCAAACCTCCCTCCAAATCAGAGACGCTTTCCCAACTTAATGTCATAATCCCTTCCACTTCATCAGAGCTGCAGAACTACCACCATGACGGCTCAGCTCGCTTACCCCGTGGAGAGAACACTCAACCATCCAGCCTCATCAAGTCTATTTATCAGAATGATCTCTTTAAAGTCAGCTCTCCCCATCCCGTCGCCCTACTTAAAGCCATGTCGTGTTAGCGCCCATAGATCGTCTCCCTCATTCACGTCGCCACATCACTGTGCCTATTCTCTCATTAAAGAGCGCGGGGCATCAAATCTATCTCCACTGGGATTAATGAAACTGGATACTTTGTCAACATGTATGAACATCTCCATTGGCAAAACTTCACTGCCATTGCATAACCCTCATTTATCAAGCAGCAGTACTTTTAGCGCTTCTAAAAAAATGGGGTTAAAATGATTCTGCTTTTTTCAGTCCATTTCTGACAGAGCTGTCAAAACAGTTTCTTAAAAGCACTCCTATGCATAATTTAGGCTCATTTAATGATGGTTGATTGTCACTCTGGCAGTTCGCCTAAATGTTTCTCAACTCTCGGTTGGATTAGACTGACTTTTGATTCATTTGCAGCACACGTGACTCGCTCTGTTGTCCCTTTACAATACCCTCTCCCCTCTCCTTTCTTTTTAGTCTGAGACATTCCTAAATGTATTCCCACAATCCTGTTTTACCCGATCCGCGTAATTACTCTCCCAGAGGATTCCAGTCCTTGGATGAACCACGGTTTCTCTCCTCTCGCTTGTTAGCCATGCTTTTCCACGTGGGGGAAAAACCTGCAGTATTTTAGAGGACTCTGAAAAGAGAGCGTAAGTGATCCTGCAAAACCTTATGTTGAATACAAGCCACTGCCCCACATAAATATGCAGTGTTGCTGTTCACATCCGCTGAATTTTTACCTATCTTATGTTATTATATTGATGCACAGTAAAATGTATCTTAGGCCATTTGTTTTTCTATTGGTTTTCTATCAAAAAACACACCGAAGCAGCACAGTACACGGTGCTATTTGAAGTATACACGCACACTTGTTAATACTCTTGAGAAAGCCTTAGAGACATGCATAAATATTGAAGTCTGATATTTTTCTCCATTCAAACACAAGGGCCTTTCATTTTTATTTCCACTTTCATGTATACTGTTAACAGTCCTCTCAAGGCTAAAACACCGCTCTTAAGAAGGTCACTGAATATCAAGGTCAAAGGTAAGTATATACAAGAAGAGGAAGCTTTATGACGATGTTTGGATGATCTTACGCCTAATGGGTGTTCGTAACTCTGGGACATTGCATATAGGCCATTATGTAATATACTCATTATAAAATACCACTGCATGCTATTATCAGCAAATGGAAATATCAAGCAAATTTTCTAAGAAGCGATGGGATCATCATGGGATCGTCTCTCAACAATCATCCTTGTCTGTCTGAAGATAAAATTAGTTAAATGTAAGTTAGACGCTGTTCTGCTTTGAGAGGTTAAGTAGTTAAAACATTTTGTTTTCTGAAATCAGTTAGTTTTTCCACAACTTCTGAACTAACTCCAGTCCGACTGGATTTGCACCTGAATGGCCTGAATTACAGAAATCTTTCCAATCAGGCAGATTTACAGCATTTGAACTGACACAGGCTCTGCAGAATCTCCCCTCAGCAGGTTTGGCTCATCTAAATTAAAGCTGCTGCTGTCTGGTGAGGTGCCTGTTCTACGCTGTAGCAGCACAATGTTTCCCACATCTGTCTTTCTGCTATTGTTTAAATTAACTATTTGGTAATGACCACTTTTTCTGTTGTTTAATAATCTGTTTCTATTATGGAGTTTAGTGAGGATACTCAATGAACCAGAATAGCATGCGTTAAAGAGGCACTCTAGGAATTTATTATTGCACTTCCACAAAGCTGGGGACTTTATGGAAGCAGCAAACATAGAAAATAAAAATAAAATAAAAGAGTGCTTTAAAATTGCAGCAGCAGAGGCTGAGCTATTGAAACATTTAGTCCCAAGCAGGCCATGCCACAAAAGACCCTGGATCCTTCACTTTCCATCATGTTACTAGATGGCCTGTATAAGACCTGTCTAGTAGAAACACACTTCATTGAACTCCACAGTTTGCTGTGACATCATTGGGATGTTGAGTTTTTCAGATTTGACAGAGCCACTGAAGACAGTTTTTTTTCACAAGCTGAGCAGTGCATCATACTGACCTTAGCCCTTTAACAGTCACAGTAAGAACTACTGTACATTAGCAAAAAATTATTCAGTCCACTTTTCTTTTTTTTCCCCGGTGACCCATTTAGCCAGTGGATATGCGGTGAGGGTAATTCTAGGCGTGAACTAACAAGTATAAGGCATCAATACAATCTTTTTATATGTGCAACTAGTTTTTTGTTTTTTTTCACAAAAAATGTTGTTGTTATAACAATGTGAGATAAACATATAATACATATTATATACTGTAGAACATATACAATATAAGAAATCCAAAGATAAAATGTGATTAAAAAAATAAACAAATTTAACAAAACTAGATAAATTCTAAATCTAGTAACAACATTAAGTTGCTACATCATTTCAAGTTTTTGCATGAATACAAATCTTGTGTCCATCAACAATTAATACATAAATAACAAAAAAACAACACATATATTCTTACTGTCATTTGTATTTAATAAAGCTTGGTCAATTAGTTCACTAAACTACAGGCCATATGTTTGTTTTTGTTTTTGTTTTTTTATTCATTTGTCCTTCAGACTGAATTAATTACCACATTCATGTCAAATTATTAAGCAGTCAACTAAAAACCTTTCCAGCATGAGAACATACTATTATTATTCAGTTTAATTACACTTACCTCTAAACAATCATCTAAAACATCAAATAACATGACATCATTCATTCAATAATTGTTTGTAGACCTAACGAACAAATAACATTGTGTCAGTGTAAGGCAATCAATTTCCTAAACACAGCATGTCAGACTGGCTCATTTATTAAACATTGCTGCCTAAGTAATATGTACCTCCTCCCTGCACCTGTAACTACGGGCAAAATGCAGTTAGAGAGGGGTCACCATCCCCTGCACCTGCTCAGGCTAATCACCCACACTGAGACTGAGGGGTGAGAGGGCTGAGGGCAGAGAGCACACACACACACACGTGTGCCAGCCCGAACCCCGACTTCACCTCTCCACCCCTTATGTTTTTCTCCCCCCACCGCACTGAGCGCTCCCGTGCACCACCCTCTCCACCCCGCTCCACCCACTGATCTACTGCCTTGCTGCTGTCTTCTGCAGATGACTAGCTTTGCTGCTGTAGCTCCCCCCCCCACACCCCCGAGAACCAAAGTCATCATCAGAAATTCAGATTACTCTGCTTCACGATGCACCACACTGAGTTGCTCTGTTGCTCTGCCTCAACTGTGACTAACTTTTTACTCTCTTTTTAATCTTAATGTGCTCACATTCTCTTTTGTCGTCTATTCTCCTGATTCATTTTCTATGCTGATGCAGTAAAATGACGCACATACAAATCTGATCGAACTAATAAAGAAGTGATCACATCTTTACTTAAGTAAAAGTACCAATAGCACGATGTAAAATACTCCATTACAAGTAAGGATCCTGCATTCAAAATGCTACTTAAGTAAAAGTACATAAGTATTATAAGTGATATGTACTTTAAGTAACAATGCAAAGCACTTGTTTTGCAGGAAAAGTCCCCTTGCCACTGATATATAATGATATTCCTCGGCAGAAAAGTTATGCTTTTTGTAAAAAAAGGAAATCATCCTATTCTTCAGAAGACAGAGACTCTCTGATAATGTATCAATGATCAAAACCGTCACCTTTCCTTCCTCACCATGGGATTTTTGTGTTGCCTCAGGGCATCTCTGTGGTATAAGGGTAAAATGTCATGGAAAGTGAGATGATTTCAGAACATTGTTAAGTGAGCTACATTAGAAATAAGCACTATTTGCATTTGTTTTCATTTAGTATTTCTTATAAATATTTGTATAGTGCAGCAAGCACAGTTTTGGTCACCATAATGATCTATTTAACTGTTTGTTTTGGCTTATTTCAATCACAGAACATTGCTTTATCCATCACCTGTGAATCTCAGTGTATGTATTCATAATATATAGGCCATTCATTGAGCACAATACTGCTCTGAAGAGATGGAATGAAAAACAAATTGTTGAGGTAGGAGTAAGAGAAAAAAGGTTTTCTGTTGCCTGAGGGCAATGGGATGCAGTATAGGGTTATATCACATTCATACATTGCAGTACAATGCTGCATTTTACTATAGTAGCTGACTGAAGTGAGTTATACCTTCACCCTTATACAGTAAGTCTTATTGATAACTTTCTCTTGTAAACAAATCCTTTTTAAAAAATAATACATCTACAGAGCTTGTAGAAATGTGCAGAATAAAAATGTAAAAAAAAATCACTTTTTCTTTAAACATTATTATGATTGTGAATGAATCATTTTTTTAAAATAGTTGGATCCAAAAGGATTGTTTTGTTTTTTCCCAGTGTAAGAATTTTGACAATTGGTTCCAGCTTCTAAAAAGGTTTGTCAGCCGATAGTATCATGTGGTCAAGAGTCTTGGTAGTTGCCAGTTTGTGAAAAAAAACAAAGAAAACAAAACAATAAAAAAAACCAGTATGCTCCCAGCATACTGTACTGCCATAACGTTAGCTAGCTAGTGTTAGTAGTTTAATGTTAGCTTGCATGGCGACCACTTGTGGGGTCAGATGATTCAAACAGCAGCGGTGAATGGAATGGAAGAGGGGAGAATGAAAGTTATCAATAAAACCTTCAGTGTAGTGGCTTCCAACCAAGGGGTCACGCTCCATCCAGTGAGTCAGAAGATAAATCTGATGTGTCAGGAGATGATCACAAAAAAATTGTTACAGAAATATTGATACTGTTTTTGACTATCTTTATATTTTTTCTGTTTCTAATGAAATATATGTTTCCTCTTAGGCTCTAATTTAAATGAAAACATTTGAGAAGTTATAAAGGGGTTATGGTGGAACTAACAAAATTCAAATCGAGAAGTTTTGGAACCACTGGTCTGATCTTTTATACATTGTATTTCACCAGCTTATGATCTTCATGTAAAATCTTAATGTGAAAACTAGCTGTCAGATAGAAGTAAAGGGTTTTATATATATTCTCTCTGAAATGTAGTGGAGTAAAAGTCAAAAGTAGCATAAAATGGAAACAATGAAGCAAACGCCAAGTGCCTCAAATGTGTATTAAAAGTACGGCACTTGACTGAATGTATTGTCTTATATTCCGCCAGTGGATTTAAGTCTCTTCCTCTTTTTGTTGCAGCTTTCTTTTACAACACTTTTAACAGAGATCTAAGAAGCATAAAACTTTAGTGGGTGCCTAAACTTGCTGCAAGATTAAACAGGTTGAAGATATTGGAAAGCTGTCATGGGAACCTGCCCTCTTTCCCGAGCATTCACTAGCTTTCCTCAATACTGAAGCACTAACATGAATTATGTAGATAAGCAGAGGAGAGATAATAGAAGAAAAATCCACTATGTGCACATGGGTGTGCCCTGTAAAGACTGACAGATTATGGCTCGCCACCCTCTGTCTGGGTAAGGCGCTTTAGACTTTTCCCTAATTCCACTTAACAAAAGACTATGCTATTACTCTTGTAAAACAATGGCAGACAAAGGCTTCAGATTTATAGCAGAAACCAAAAATCTACCTGTGTCTATACATCAAGTCGGTTGAGACTAAAGAGCCCTCCCAGCTGTGTTTTTCTTTTCTTTTTAATATTTAGTCAATAAAAGTAAAATAGCCTTAACTCGGGCTATCAGAATTTTATAAACGCTCTTATATGGTGTTCAAAATGTAGAAAACATGCAAGTCAATACAATCAATGGTGCAGCGTGGTGTAAGAATAATGAGTTGATAGAGAGCAAAAGTGTTATTGAAGCTTCTTCTCCTGCAGCCTGCAGTAATTGTCCAGGCAGACGTCTGAACATTTCCAAAGGTTGTAATTATTGATATCTGTTAAATATTGACTCCAGATTGGCAGGGGGATAACAAATGACTACGAGTGTGGTTTGCACTTTCATATTGATCCCTGCATGTGAACAAATAGCGTGAAAACAAACCGACCATTTGTTCAAATTAGTAATGCTTTGATCTTTGCATTTTGTAGACTTTGAATGAAAACTGGTAGCCGGCACCGCTGGCGCATCCTGACAGCGCTACTGAACATCAAATGGGCATTATGAGGACATTAAGCTACGCAGCTCTTTTGAAAGACTTCGCTGATTCTGACAAGCACAGTAACTCTGAAATGAAATGTATCTCATTATTTTCCCTCCACTGAAGATATCCACTTGAATGGCCCTCGCTAACAAAAATTTGTTTGGTTTCATCCAGTGTTCCTATTGAACAAAAACACATTGATCATGAAAGGCAGCCAGGCTTGTGCCCAAGCTTTTTTTTCCACCTGCTCCCACTTTTATTTATTTATTATTTTTATCACACACTTTGCTGTGGGGAAGTTCATGGATCATAAATGTGGAACGTCTTAATGCACCCTATAGCGAGCATCGTTCATGCTCTGAGAGGCTGCCTCGGAGCCATTCATGGCTGGTTGGAGCAGGTCTTGAGAACAGGAGCATGACTTCAATACAGCAACACCATCACACACACTTGAGATATACTGGAGATGCATTCGCCGGCAGCTGATGGAAGATATCTCCACACCACAAATAGAGTTGCAGTGAATTATTAAAAGGGAAACAGTCATTTGTGAATGAAGAGTGTAATAAAAAACACACCTCTCCCTACCTTTCACAACAAAGACCATAGTGTGTGTGTGTGTGTGTGTGTGTGGCAGGTAGGCAGAACACTCTTGAGGGCTTTAAAAGCTAATATCCTGCAGGGAAAGACGGGTTCACTGTGAAATAAAGGGGCTGTTAAACTAGCCTTCAAAATCTTGCCCACTGGGCAACAATAGTGTTATATCCCATGGAAAAGAAATGCAGCTCTGTTCACACAGCGAGGATGAATAGAAAGTGATGTAGAAAGTACATGGAATACAGTCAAATGCCACTGAATTACAGATTTAATGACTGTGACTCATGACTTTTCAATTTTACTTCATTTCCCTTATATAAGTGACAGGAAAGGTTGTTTGCGTCATGATGTGCGTTACCTATGTCACGTCATGCTTTGTCATGTCTCATCGTGTTTCATGACGTTATGTTGTGTTCAGCCTGTTCTCACTCCCAACAGGTCAAACACAGCAGCCTGGTCAGTGGCCGACTGCTTCCAGGTGAAGCTGTAGGTACCCTTCTGGCGTCACTTCTTGAAACTCCCCTCTTGTGCCGTTGTGTAAAGACCTAGAAAAGTCCAAATTAGGGAGTGACTGGGGGAGACGTTCACAGGACTTTCCCTCCGGAGACGGAGGTTCACGTCCCGTTTTTGACCAAGTGTAGTTTGCTTTAAATTCATGTAACGTCAGTAAGTTAATGTACGTAAATAACGTAACTGAGATCATGCACGTTACGTGAGTGATGTCAGGCAGGTTGTGTAAGGTGAGTTATGTTACGTGACTGAATATACTTATTTTAACCCAAAGTATGATCTTTTCCTAAACCTTACCAAGTAGTTTTGTATATTACGTATTGTTGCTAACTCGACTGCAGAGCCTTTGTTTTGAAGGTCTAATCAGATGTTGCATTTAACGTACTGGTGCTAACTTGACTGCAGAGCCCTTCATTTGCAAAATTGAAGCTTATGTAACCTTGTGCGGTTGTGAATGAGAGAAAAGTCAGTTCTATGAGGCAATTTAATTCTAAAAGTATATGTAAGAAGTGCTAAGAGGGCATGTCACCAAAAATGTAATTATAATTGAGAGGCATTCACACTATGCTGCTGAAAGCCACAAGTGCAAGACAGACAAAAAGTATTTGCAAGAAATGTATGAATGCTGTAGTTCTGACAGTGAACGAGGACTAGCAATGTAGCCCTGTAAATCCCATGACTAATTGGGTAGCATTCAAGTAAGGAAGCCTCTGGGTTTCAAAGGGAGTATGAGGTCAAGACTAATACTTAAAGGAACTGAAAATACCGGGAGTGCTAACCTCACCTGGCCTGGACTGGACAGCTTTGACGGACTCTTTCACATCTGCGGGTGGTGGTGCACGACTGTTCATGAGTTAGTGGAGCAATTCCCTGGTTCGTTTCAGTATGCTAACTCATTATGCAGCCCTGTGAAGTCAGTGTCCAACTTCTAATGGTGACACTGTTGTGACCTCACATCACAACTACCCCATAATTCAATTTAATTAAACTTTTCAAGCATTTTAGCAATTTTACCCTGCCTAGAACGCCCAAAGACAGAAACCCTGCTGAATGCCATTTATGGTCTAATGACGACACTCACACACACTCATAAATGTCCTTGAAGCAAGAATTTTGGCATTTTTCATGCTGGATGACATTTTTACTTGGGTTGAGGGAACGTGGTGGAAAAAAGGCCAGGAAGTGATTGATTGATCAGTGTTTGGTATGTTGCAGCACATCACTAATCACTGACCAGAGCACAGCATTTCTTCATGACTGTCAGAGGGAGGAATAAAGAAACTAATGGATTTAGCAAGATTGATTTGTTGGCACATATTACATCGATGCAAACACTCAAAAGCTGCAGGCAACACTGAATAAGGGCGTGTTTATTGAACTCTTGCTGTAAGCAAAATATCCCAATCACTGATATAACATCCCTCATGGTTGGCATTGACTTCCTATTAACAGTATTAGTTCAACATTTATCTGTGTGTTTTTTCTCCATGACAAATATTGGCTTTTTGAATGTCATGGCAAAATGCCACCCAGTCAATGAAAGTGCATACAACAGTGACACTGGTCCATGGATAACTATTAAGTCATTGCATGTGGCCTGAATGTGAGATAGGAATTATTTTCATTTGATTTCTTCAAATGATTTTCTGATTTGGTGGAAAACATGCACCGAGGGAAATGTCAGACTTTTCCGATATCCAACCGAGGAAGTGTAGCACCGCCACAGTGTATCCTCAAATGACTGAGAGAGGCTGAGGATTATTACAAGGGTATAGAGACACAAATTGAGCCATGATGGGAATTATTGCTGCAATATCACACGATATAGGAGGGAACCCTGAACGGGGAGACGGGCCATGAGGGTTTGACATTTAAAGACCGTCCTGAGGGAGGACCCATTGCCTCTCGTGGTGGGGAGCCTTGCAGACATCCTTGGCTGCTTTAATGGTCCTTATTCATCTTTACCTACTCACCCGCCATGTAACAGACACACATACAAAACGCACTCATTCCTGCACGGATGCGCAGGCGCGCATTTTACCACCGAGGGCCTGACATCAGTGATGCATTATAATCTTTCTGTACTCCGTATAGCATAGCTCATAAATTATAGAAAACAAGTTTCAAGCGAGTTGTAAATGGTGCTATAGAGTTGTATTCTAGTCTATTCTGCTACACTCAGGCTATCTACATTTTCTCTCTCACATATTTTCTCTTCACATGAGTGGGATACAAGTTTTACTTCACTGGCTTTGAGAGCAGGAAGATAAGTGGAGATGTGCAGCACTTTATTTCCATGTCAGGATCCTCTTTTTCCACTTGATTGGCCTTTCATCACACAGCATGTGGTGCAGACAACGAGGCAACAGGAAGTGGAGGCGAAGAATGGAAAGGAGGCAAAGCACAGACATAGGATGAGGAGAGGAATGAGGCCTGACTGCTGATGATCTTTGATGAAGCATCCCCACAAGACACAACAGGATGATTCAAACCAAACCCCTGCTCCGTATTCACCCGTACGCCCCTGCATACTCAGAGAATGCTCGACATACTCAGACGTTGTGCTCATTCATGCACAATATGGCAATAAAACTGAGTGTGTCAAAAGTGCAAGGTGCCAACAGGCTAAACGTGCAGGAGGAGAGGAGAGAGAAAAACAGCTCATCTCTAACTGCCTCCCTGTCATCATTTCCCTTCATTTGTTTCCCAGAATAAGCCAAATCAGAAAAAACCTTCATGAGGGAAAATTCTCTCTCTCGCTGTCTTCTCTTGCCTGCTGTCTCTTCATTTATTCTCCCTTGTCACGATGTTGAGTCTGTACAAAATTCGTTTTAGCAATTCTAAATCCTTACGTTCAGGTAATCTGCTCTGATACCCCAATACGGCAGGAAAATGGCAATGTAACAAGCTGTGCTCCTCCGACGAGCCTTAATGTGTCCAACTTTCTGTGTCAACAGTGTGAGGAGAGAAATCAAAATGCAGAAAGTTGGGGTGGCTGCTTATTATGACTCCCACTGGAGGATGTTCAAAAGAGCTGCGCTCTGACACCCGATGTGCCGGGTTTGTTGCTTTCTGTTTTAATCTAGCCTAAAGATATATGTTTATCAAAGTGAATTTTCAGCTTCTGTGTTCAAGGCTTTGCCGATGCTTTCAAATCTCCCAGAATTCAAAGGAACAGACCAGGACACGAAATGATGAGCAAATCACCAGCTCAAACTCACCGCGTTTGCAGCAACACAGCGCAGAAGCAAATCATAACAGAAATGTGATGACTGTACAGTATGCCTGTGTTTTGATATGAAAGCCATTGTGCAAGGGATTGTGTAGGAGGGAGAAGCAGTGCCATAAAGGCCAGAATAATGCTTTCTTGTGAGGCTGCAAGAAATGTACCTTTCAGACTCAAGTTCACATCACACTTAACAGGTGTTTGTGTTCAAGTAACATGGGACTTATCATCATAATGATTTGTTAGGAAACATGTTAGCTAGGGTTGAGTGACCAGTAAAGATAATGTCATTTTTTACAAGTTTCATCTAAATAAAACTTGTTAATATCTGTTATTTATTTAAATTATAAGAAAAACTTGTTCTGTGAATAGTTCTCTGACTCTGGTGTAAGCAAAGGCAAAAAGTAAAGAGCAACATTAGCATTTTATTCAAGATGGTCTGGCCACCTGACAAAATTAATTCCAATATTCACTCACCTTCTAGCTCTGCTTTAGTCTCCACCAACTACCTCTGTATTTTGGTAGTCATTTGTCTGGTGTTTTGTGCATGGCAAGTAGCTTGCAGCAGGGTTATCAGGGCTTTTTTTGCTACAAACAGCTGCCTGCAGTTGTTGGAAACATGGCCAATAAAAGTGGGGTTGCAGCTGATGCGTAACACAAGGAGTTGTTTAATCTGGCGCTAATATAGAAATATTAATTTGTGCAGCGTACGTTGTCTGAAGTTTAGCAAAGATGCAGATATAAGCAAGTGTGTAGATAATAAATTGGGAGAAAGCACAAAGGAAAAATAATACATAAATACATTGTTTAAAAAATGAATGTAAACAAATGATAACTGGAAAGGTAAATCAAAAGGGGATACAAAGGTAAAAAATATGGAGGTTACATTTTATATGTAAATTAATGCCTACATTCATTTTTAAAATGATATTTGCTGCATTTAATGGCACATTGATTTATTTATTAAGCTATTTATTTATTTATATTTTTATTTTTGATCCGGCAGTTTCCGTCTGCCATACATAACACTTTAAAAATTAAAGCTCCTGATCAAAAAGACTGTTATTATTCCTGACTGGAAGAGTTTATGTTGGAATGTTTGGGAACCCAACAACAAGGAAGTTGCGGAGGACACATCTCGGGAGAATTATATTCATACTGTCAGGCTTAACTTCTGCTGTGACTCAGATGTGAACAAGGACAGTAGCATACATAGATGGATCCTGACCTTTCAGCACCACGGGCAGTGACCTGAAGCTGCTCGTGACATGTGCAGGTACCTTGGACAGCTCCAGAGTGGAGGGAAGTCGCACTGTGTGAGGGCTATGGAGCTTACAGAGACCCTTAACCTCCATTTCCTCTGTTTGCAAGTGTGCACGTAACCCTTTCACCTGTAGATACCTGTATACTATGTGTCATACTACTGTGTCATTTGCAGCACACCCACGTGTCATTCTCAGTACTTTGTAAAGGCTTTTAAAAGTCTCGTAGCACAAAACTGATCGTTTGTTCTCATTTGTTTATCACAGTAAACAAAACTGTTCTCTGTTTATCAGTTGAACCTCCCACTGTGGTCTTCTGAGGTATACTTAGTCACTTGTACATTTTGGATTGAGCTCTCTAAAAGCACATCTTACAATTCAACACACGTATATTTTTATACTTTGCAACTTGAATATTCTTGAAAGATTGTATTTCAGTAAGTTTCTTGTCTTTTCTGTTGAGCGTTCTTTTGAAGAAATCAACAATATTTACTTTCAAAAAGTTTTATTTCACAGCTTGGCCCAGATAATTAACCAAATCTGCTCACCAGTGGTTGTATGCTGCCACAGTATACAGTGCATGCTCTTTGTAGTGTTCCCTGGTGGTTCGCTGCTTTGTTTGATTAATTCTCGTTTCTTGATTTTGTACTTATGATCTGTAATGAGATTCATGCCTCCTCTGAAATTTGGAGTTCAAAAGAGACAAGACAAAATGTTAGGTTGAGAGTATGCAAAAGTAGTATGTGGAAAAGTCTTATGGCTGTGTCCTTGACACACAACCTGTTTTCTTAGTGTAAATTGAGAGGAAATAAGCAAACATGATCTCCATGTGTTTGTGATTCATCTTTACGGAAATACATACCATCATTGTACCTCGACCAGTGCCTGTTTAAACTGGGCACTATAAGGGCAGCCAAACTTGTTAGCAACTATTAGAGATCCCTACAACTGTATGTCTGACTAGGTGATTAGTTTTTGTAGGTGGTGTTTATTGTCTGTTTAGTCATGGTTGCTGTCACTGTTCATGTGCACTATTAGTTTTCCCACTGTTTATTCATGCAGACTCATATAATCAATGCAGGATATGACATTTTGGGAGGTTTTTTTCATAATTTTTGAAGCCGCAGATTCATGTTATAAGGCATTATATATCATAAGATGAATAACAAATTGTTTTTCTGTGAAGGCTGCAACTAATCCATTGATTATTTTCTCATTATAAAAGGTCACAAAATAGCACAAAATGTTTGACAGTCTTTAAAATATTTGTTTTGTTTCCTGTCTGCCTTTTTTATAATGTTGTGACAATTGGAAAAGCAGTGAACCCTCACACTTGTTAAGCTGGAACCAGAAAATTTGGACCCTTTTTGCTAATTAATTTCAAATAATTTGATTAATTTTTCCTAATCTGATAATATACAATATATTTATTGTTTTACCTTCAGGCAAAAAGTTGTTTTCTACAAAAGCAAACACTAAAGAATAGTGGAGGCAGAGAGTAAGCGGTTAAATGCCACTAACGCTGTATAGGATCTGCAGGAGTCGAGTGGTATGGGAACCTCTTACCGTGTTGCTCCAGCCACTTGACCTGCAACTCCACAGACAAAGCAGGTCAGTAAGGAGCTGCCATAGCAACAGGGAACCTCCACCTCCTCCTCCTGAAGCCCTCAGGGGCCGAGACAGAAACAGATTTTAATGAGAAAGTTTTAATTGCCACATTTGTTTGAGAAAGATAATTTTAATGAAAGAGAATAAACCAAAAAAAAAAAAAAAAAAAAGAGTTGCAGTTGCATGCACACTCGAGGGAAAAAGGAGCAGAGAATAGGGAGGTAGAAAAAAAAGGCAGAGTCTGTTAGAATGGCCATGAGGAAGAAAGAGGAGCAAGACTGGAGAGCAGACAGCAGGAGTCGACGGGAGAAATGGCTGTCATGCGAAGGAGCCGCTCCTCCCGGGAAATGATAACGAAGCGAGATGCGATCTCATTATATCTCGCTTACCAAATCGATTTGAGCCAAAAACAACAGCAAGTGCAACAGGCAAGAAATCTATTCCCAGCACTGTGCCGAGCGTAAAGGCATCACACAGCAAAATTGAAATCATCAATGACCGTCAGCCAGAGTGGATGCTGGTGTGGCTACTGGCAGCCCAGTGGTGATCAGGGTTGTATCCACACATCTGCTAGACACCAATCCTGTACAGAAACCTGGAAACACTCCCAGTCCCTCAGACACGGAGAATTTGAGTGTAGTAGCAAAACAAAACCCCAGCTAATCCATTATCTCACAGCAACCTCCTCAACAATTTACGTTCTTTAAAAGTCTACAGAACAAAAAAATAAGTGACCACACTTTTCTATACTGTGGAAGGTCCTTTAAGGTATTTCAAGTCCACAAAAAACAGTCAGTAACTAAGCTCCAGTACCCACTGTTCCTTTTCTAGAAATATAGTGTTGATTAGCAGCCCTAGCATCTACCAGTTCTGCAGACAAATATTAAAATATACAATGCTGGGCTGAGGATACACCTGCTTCGAAAATCCCTGAGATGTTCTGTTAGGTTAATAGAGTAAGCTCTTTGTGCCAAACATGTATCAAACATGAAGTGCTGTCTCTTCCCTAAGCTTTGCCAAGAAGCCACCGTGAGCTGCCACAGCTGCCTGTGTGCTGGCTTTCATGTTTTATTCATTTTCCTGGTAGCTCATAAATGTGTCTTTTGTACAGATATGGAACATGAGCCATGTGTCTCATGATGCAGAGGCATATGAAATGGTGAGGAAGAGCCAGGCAATAGATAGGTAGCTGTTGCACACCATGGTTGTTTCTGTCCATCTTCTCTTAACTGTTTTGGCTCAGGTTGCTCTCCTCTTTTGCATAACCGTATACTGTGATACGCATCAAGGAAAAGGAGTTGGAGAGTCTTATAGTTATAAGACAAATTGCACAAAATACCAATTTCTACATAATGTTGCTTTAAAGAGGCATTTTAGATCAGCTAATCCTATATGTAGTATAGAGCTAGACAGTGGACCAGAATATGGCACCTTTTAAGTTCAATAAAAAATGTTCTCCTGAATGCTTTACGTTTCTTTATGTTACAACATAGATTCTTTATGTTGTGAGAATACTGTGCTCAATGTCTGGTTAGGTTTTGGGACAAAAACCACTTGGTAAGGGTTTGGAAAAAATCATGTTTTTGCTTAAAGTGCCTGCCACAACCATGGCTTGAGATCCCAACGTACCATCAAAGATATCCAGTATTTTCACAGTCTTAAACTGTGGTCACTGGCTTCTCACCAACTCTGTTAGCGTATGACATGTACAAAATGTGAACATATCGGTTGTTTACAAAAACAAGCAAGGCTGAGCAGTATCAAGGTTTAAATAATATAATCATTAACTAAACCTGCTCCAAAGACATTCAGAGATACACAACGCTTTACCATAGTAAGTATCTCCAGGTGAGATGACTTGCAGCCTCCATGCCATGAAAGACACAAGCAGTGAAAGAAAACTAGACCTGTTGGAGTGACATGACCCTGTAGACATACTGTATGCCTTAATAAGCACAGGTATGTAATAGATAAAAAAAAATAGTGTGTAAAATGTTAAATCAGGCTATTTTTAGCAGCTGTTGTCTCTAGGCATCGGTCCGATTGAAGATGTGTTGGTTCACAAACTTTCTGTCTGCCCACTGAAATGACATGGAGCCGTAATAAGGACCACATTAAAACCTGTTAGTATTCATAGAGGGGGGTGGTCGTAAAAGAAAGCCCAAAGAGAGACGAGGAAGATAAGTATAGATTGAGGAAAGCGGATAAAAAGCCACTCCATTTGAGCAATGAAAGAGGTGAAGGGTGAGAGACAGAGTGGGGAGGTGATAGATGGAGGGAGAAGAGGAGCCGACGCTTGATAGCAGACTGCTGATGATGAAAAGCTGTGTTTGGTGCGCAAGTGTGGACCCGTTAATGAAAGGGAAACAGCAGCATGCGTTCCCATCGTTAGCCCTCATTAGCCCCCTCTCTGGGGGTGTTGCGAACGCATCGAGGAGGCGGCTGGATGGAGGGAGACGCACCGCAGACGGAAGGAAGAAGGCGTGGAACCAAAGGAAAACAAAAAGGGATGGTGGGGGTGGGAAGTTATTTGTGTTTGCTTTGTTGCTGTAAATGTGTGTATGTAAAGATAATGTGAACTCCCACATGCACCAGTTTGCACATACACATAGGGCTGCTTTGATTT
This sequence comes from Pagrus major, assembly GCF_040436345.1. Lineage (NCBI taxonomy): Eukaryota > Metazoa > Chordata > Actinopteri > Spariformes > Sparidae > Pagrus > Pagrus major. The sequence continues at coordinate 13,927,188 of NC_133217.1, forward strand.
TAGAGCATATGCATAAACTATATCTCCCAGCACCAAATAATTATATATATACAGTATGTGTATGAGACATCCTGGTACAGTAGTGTGACTAATTATCTGCTGAAACACTGTATTAGTTGCATGATTACCAAGCTCCTCTATAGCTAATTACATAGCCTGCTCTTGCCTGACCTCTGCCAGCATGATACATTACTCTACTTCTCCGTCTCCCACCCCCTGCACCCCCCACCATCTTCTCCCCCCTTTCTTTTTTCATCATTTTTAAAAGTTCACTTCAACTCCCTTTGAAAAAGTCTGACCTTTTTATACCTTATCTTAACTACCCATTAAATATGGCCATAAAACATATAAAGGAACATTTTACCCCTGAAGTCAAAATCAGCATAACCCACTACCCCAGTTAATTAAATGAACTGTGTGATGCGCTGAATGTTTGCTACCTTTTTGGTTGCTGTCTCGTTAGCCTCTCTAAACCAAGATCTGCTGCACAAATACAAGATTTTAAGCCAGCCAGTGGTATACACATCCAAATGGTATCAGAGGATATTGCAGATTTGGTCTTCTAAGTCTTCTTCTTCTAAGAATTAAAATGCAGTGCCAGCAATGATGCAAATTCGTTCTTTTTTAAATGTATTTGTTGCTGAGTCACTGTTGTATCCCCAGACAATAACATTGAAGCAATTTCCTTCCTTTTAACTATCATAGAAAATAAGTTTCTCAAAGTTCGGTACTTCTACATCACACATCTTATCAGGGCCAACACTGGGAAAAAAATAAAAGTGTTGGGTAAACAAAGTTGCGCAGACAGATTCCTTGGATGGAAAAGACTGTAGCAGGGCAATAAACCAAGGATGTGTCCAAATACCGAAGCCGGCATCCTTTTTTCTTCACTCCATCCTTCAAACTGACTTGATAAGTTTCACAAGGTTCAGCTGCTCATTTCCTGCCCAGTGTCAGCTGTATTGATGTCACCTATCAAATTTATTTTGGATCAGAGTGGAGAAAAAAAATAAAATAAAGCAACTGTGAAAAACATTTTAAAAAAGTGAGACTGATGTGTCTGCTGGAAGGGTTGATGTGCAGATTATCCCTGCCTCTCTTCACTGATATCCACACCGGTCCATATTTACTGCCCTAATGGTTGCCTAATGTGATTTGGTTTAGATCAAAGTGCTACATAGGCAAAACGTGAAGTGAATTGCCCTCAGGTATTGGTAATGGCTGTTTGACCTGAACCCTTCTGCAAGAAGGAAAGGACCTCCACGATAAGTGGGCACTTGTGGAGCTGGCACACTGCCAGTCAAGTATATCACTGGCAAAGTTCATTGTACTAGCATATTGACACTATACATACAAGGCCAGTAACACACTGTAGCAATATATTACAATAAACCACAATAATCTTTAGCCCCAGATATGTGCACTGTCAATGCACCTACAGGATATGATGTGTAGACACCTCTCAACTATTTCTACTGTGTATAGGAGCTGTTAATTGCTGTGGGATTGGAGATACACTAATATAAACCTGTTGTGGAAAAGGATAAACACACTGGTATATGGACTGATTGGTTCAGTTATGTCCTCTGGGGTTGGGTACCGAACTCGGTACTTTTAAAACGTACCAGCCGAATTAAGTCTGCACCACCGACTACAAATAAAATCAATTGTGCCAATTTTTGGTCCTTGAAAGCGCATCTGGGTGAGAGTAACTTAGACTATAGAGAGAAGGCAGTGCAAGGCTGTCACCCTTTCAACTGAGTAAAACACAGTAAAAGCCTTTTCTCACCAAGCACTGATTTTCATCGGAAGAATTTGTATACAAGTTTATAAAAACTGATTTTAGGTCAAAATGGGAGAACTCTTTATCAGTTTGGTCGTACAACTCTCAAGTGTTGGTCATGGAAAGGGTCTTCTGCGGACCAGGGGGAACCTATTGGGCCTCATTCAGGAAATGTAAATGACCAAATCTGATCGTGAAGTGTACTGATTTCCGCAAGCGGGTGGAACGGGGACGAAAATGGAACAGCATACATATAATAAAAATGACTCTCTTTGCTTGGATCCAGTTATTTACATCATGAAAAAAGTTATGGTTAACCCTAACCCACCAAGCATCTCATCAGTATATTTAGATACTACAGATAGAGCATTGTGTTAGTTCAGGCGGAGCCCTGGCGGGTGTGCTTGCCTCAGTTGATTGGCATCATTCACGCTTCACAATCACTGGCTCATTCATCAGCAGATGGCTACCTGCTGACGAGTCGCCTCGAATCATATTAATGCCGAAGCAGAGCATGGCGATTATAACCTGACACTTCTCACACACACCCATTCCCATTTTGTTTGTTGCCACAGCTCCCTCCACACCCCCAACCTCCTCTACACGTGCTGCGCTTGACTCGGATGTCATGTTCATGTATGTTGTTTGTTAAGGGGGATTTGTTCTCTCAGCAGAATCCTTGATGCTTATCCCCGAGCAGAGCCCTTTTTGCATAATGTAAGTGACTTCCCATTTGCCATTGTTGCAGATCTTTTTTAAAAGAAAATACAGTAACTGTTTCCAGACGTATGAGGATCTACCCGTTTTTTAAATCCTCATGGCCGTCTGACGCATGGGCTATCTCCGTGTTCTCTCTGCAGCCTCTAATTGATAGGGCAGCATTTTGAAAACATCCAGCACATCCATTATGGATGCCTAATCCAATGTGGAATCCTCAGTAATTCTTGCAGATCCAGCACAAGGCTCTGACAAACAAGTACAAACACCCCAGTGGTTTTCCCTGCACCGAGCACATAGACTTCAGCTCTCCAAGTTTACAGTATATAGCGCAACTCATCAGGAGTGTGGTAGCTGAACGGAATTCTGGTTGCAGAAACATCATGAATTGAACAGCTTTTCCCAAAGTAGTGTGTCGTAAACATTTTTGAATGGGGGAAAGCATCAAAACTATTACAAGCTCACCTTGCCAGCCTTATTTTCACAACAATCAGACATGCAGTCTAAAATTAGTCTTGCATTGCCAGCCCTACTTCCACAGCGCTCAGTCCTGGAGAAAAATAAATAAATAAATAAAAAAATCTTCTGGCATCTTTGTATTTCTTTAAACCAATCACAATTGTCCTGGGCACTGTTAAACCTAGGATGCAGCCACGATGCCCCTGCAAAATATTGTCAGGGGAAACTCATTTATCACCCAGATCGGTGTTAAAGTAACTTGCCAATTTCAGCGTTTCAGCGGTTGCTTAGCTTGGAGGTTGTTTTTTTACATAGGGATTTTGAAAACAGCAACAAGCAGTGGAGTTGGACCAATTAAAACATTTTCTAAAGTTTTTTGACTGAGGCTTAACACCGGAACGGACATACTGGATTTCAAAACCGGCTGTCGCACATGACTCAGCTCCGAAGAGGATTCCCAAGAGGAAATGTTATGAGAGCCCATGAATGACAGCAGCACTACAGTCCATCATGTCAACTGTGACACATCGTGTTTTAATTTCTCAACATTCCAACTTAACTTTTCTTATACTAAAGTTTTGCATCTAAATAATTAATAAAATAAGACTGAGTGAAACTGTAGAAACCTACCCAACCTTAACAAGCACATTGTGGAAGGAAGAGGGAAATATCTTATGCCCCCCTGAATTAGGTGTCCATTGACAGGCTATACACCAACAGTCTACGTCCGGTGAGTCAGACTATTTTAAAAATAGGCTAAGCATTTATATTTTTAAGCACTGCCCAGAATTCCATCTTGGCAACATCAGATCAGTTTCCAGTTACTGGCAGCCTGTCTGGTGTCTCCTCTTCCAAATGGTAACGTCAGCATATTGTGGTGGTGATTGCTCTAATTTTAAAAGAAATTGATCTGATTTGATTCCTGTTGGCCCCTAACACACCCACAAACACTTAAGTCGACCTCATCTAAACTGAGGTGCCCCAGCGACACATCTGGTCACATTATTACCAAAAATCTGCCTAAGTCTGCCCACCGACTTACAAAATAAAGGACCAAACCTACTTTAATAAGATCACACCTTCCAGCCATTGGATCTAACTGCCTTCTCTTAGGTGCTAATGAAATTGTTAGCCATTTTGAGGCCAGTTTATGTGATCAGCCATTTCTGTAGTAGTCTGCTTCCTAGGGTGCAAACAGATAAAGAAGGGGCTCGTCTTTAATTTACCACTCCTCTCTCTCCTCATTCTGCCAATCTTCTTCTTCCTCAAAGCTCTTTTTCCCCTTCACGAGCTTAGTGGATTTGGCTGCAGCCACAGCTCTGTGTGATTTTATCACGTAAAAGGGATGGGAGATTTTCATCTTCTAGTTTTCACAGGTCTCAGGTATAACAAGACAGGAAGTGAAGGAGGGAATTGTAGAGGGCCACAGACGGATGGGTATTGACAGAAAAAAGGGAAAGACAAATGAGATGTGGATCCTAGGAAGAGTCAAGTGGGATGAAGTGGGGGAAAAAAAGAGGATGGGTCAGAAATTGACTTGGTGTGTGAGCAACAGTTATTTAAGGAATGCAATTAGCATGTGGTGTGGTGTATGTGAACAAGGTTATGGAAGAAAGGCAGGAAGACAAAGAGAAAGATAGAGAGAAATGGAAAATCCCTGCAGGTACATAAAGCCACCAGGGAGCATCGCCTGGGGGAGAGAGGATAAAAAAGAAGGTGATTGACATTCACTTTAATCCACAACTTACCACATGTCATCCAATTTTTACACCTGAAACACGGAAAAAGAGCTACAGAGCACCGGGCGGACAATGAAAGTGGACGGCAGGGAGCAGAAAAAAAAAGAAAAGGCAAAGGAAGAGAGAGGGAGAGTAACAGAGGGACAGAGACTTAATTCCTCAGACTGGATGACATACAGAGAGAAATAGCTGGAGCCTAGAGAAACTGGAGACTATTTGGGATTTGAAGCGGCACGCAGGAGATGAGAGATGTATGAAAAATAGCATGAACTGAGGAAAAACAAAAAGTTGCAAACAGGAGGTGGGAGATGACTCATAGAGGAGCGGGGTTGAACAAAAAAAGAACAGCAAACTAGCAGTTACAATGCCACTAAAGACCAGTGCAGCCTATTGTGCACAGTAATTATTCCGCTGCTAATGATGCTAACGCTATCTGAGCAACTCCATTGTGTTTAATTTAGGACATCAGAGAGCAAATAGGAGGCGTCACGCTGATGCTGTAGATAAGCCACCAAGGAAAACAAAGGAGTGGGGGCTACGGCACATGAATGGGTTCATCAAATAGTGAGGAACTAAAGCAATGTTCCAGGTTAAAACTGAGCAGCGTGTGGGCGGCAAATTGCAGGTTTCTGAGTTCACTTAATGTTTGGCCAAACAACACGCTCATAAATACCATACAAGCAGCTGTGTTCATGCTATAGTAAACAGGGCACTATCACTAATGGTAACCTAGTTTTGCCCATTAATGTTTTACCTTAACTTTACCTATACAGGTCCACATATGGCTCCACCATCAATTTTTCATACAGCCTGATGTTCGTTCTCCAATGCTCTTTGCTTTTATATACAGTCAGAAAAAAACTTTCTTGTGCAAGGTGTAAACATGCCCAGAGTCTTTGTTAAAAGGAGCAAGGGGCCAGAGGTAAACACAGTTTATACTGTAAGTAAGATGTTGATTTTTTTCATTTTCTTTGTTCTGAAAGCTTTGAGTTGCTTCCAAATTAGGTGAAAACTAACCTTCAGGGATTCTTGCATCTCTTCTGGCTGAACGAGCCTGGTTAGTTTACAATGCAAAAACTCTCTCTCTCTCGCTCTCTCTCTCTCACTCCATCCGTTGTGACCCTTGTTGCAGAAGCTTTTTCTCTAATTAAAAGAGGAGAGAAGCTGCCAAGCAACTGTGGTGAAACTGCATACCGCTGAGCTTTCCAAGCCTGCGCACACACACACACGCACACACAAAAGGCATGTGCAACAGATTGCACATTGACACCCTCAAACAAATCTGTTTTCAGGAGATGTTGCCCCTGACAAATCACTTCACCCGACCTGTCTGCATACCCCTATGTGCACTGTATCCCCTATGGAGCCGACTGATAAGATTTCAATTCCATCACTGCCTTCTCCTTGCCTCAGGCAGCGTAGCCATGGTGAATTTGGTGCCATTTTATCTCGTTAGCGAGCTAGCTGTATCTGCAGCCAGTACCATACAAGCTTTCCGACTGACATCTACAGTACAGAACAGTACAGTAGCTACGATAGATTAGAGATATACAAAGCAGGTACAGAGGTTCCACTTAAATGCTTCAAAGCTACAGCATATTGCATTGGTATATCAATGTCAATGTCAAGTTATTAACTTTAAAAAATGCACATATCGACCATCTTCATGGACAATTATGTGTATCAATAAATGTGGGAGGTTATGTTAAAGACTGCATATCTTTAGATAAGGACTGACGAACGATCTTGGTTGAAGACAAATGTGTTAACCAAAACAATCTCACCTCAAGGTGCATTTAGTTCTGCAGCTTTCGATCATTTCACATGATCTTCATCAGCAGAGGGATGTGGAATTGTGGGCCTTTTCTTTTTTTTGTTTTTCCTTGAACACTAATGTCTGCTCCAATATGTGCATTTGCTATAATTCATAGCATACCATCAATGATCTGATCAAAAGCGCCAGAAATGTACACTGAGGTGAGTTTTTTTTGCAGATTTTTCTGATCAAGAATGAACTTTGAACCTTAACACCTCGAGTTTCACACCGTTGGTAGATTACTCGGCTACTTCTACTATATCAGTTTGCACAGGCCTCCAGTACCTACAGTTTAAAGCCCTTACGTAGATCCATTTGACCAGGTTAAAGCCATTTCCACCATTTTTCTACCTGTGGGATGCAAAAATCATCTCAGTTTTTCCACATATGCGCACCGTGTTCCATTTTCACTACGCTGACATCGTGGTCCGTCCGAATATTTGTTCCTCCCGCACAATTGTTCTGCAGTGGTATACACACGTTGATAAGAACCCATAAAATCAGTTTTTATACATTTTCATGCAGATTTTTAGGATGAAAATCCATTCTTGGTGTGAAAAGGGCTTTAATGTGTATAAAAGTTCTTCTCTTAAATGGGCTGAATTTCATGTTAAGTCGAAGTCTTCTGGATTAAATTGATTGTTAGACCCTGACTGCAACTGTTTATTTAGGTGGTCCATGGCAGATTAAAGTTGATCAGCTACAGAGTGTATGGTGTGAACGTCAGATGATAAATAACAAGACATTGCGCTGTACAGTATGTTTGAAGTGATTTAGAAACAGTGTTCCATAGTTTGTCCACAGGAGAACACTGAAAACACAAGTGCATACCGTAGTCACAATTTAAAGGATCCTTATTAAAAATACATGTTTATTGTTAAATGATTATAGCTAACATATCATCATCAGGGTTTTTTAATTTCCAATATCAATATCAGTATTAACCAGAAAAAAACAATATTGGTTCAACTGTACTTTATTATTTTGATGAAATAATATTCTAAGTCTTGGATTTACTTGGCTGTATACCATTCAATAGAGTAAGACATTATTTTGTAAATCTCATACAGCGTTTTTGTTTTTTGCTGTTTGCAGCATTAAAATCACACTTTGGACACTGTTGAAGCTTCTGCAGAAAAAAAAACTGTTATGTAACAATTTTGCAAGGTCAGTTGAACAACTGTCAGGCTGGTGTGAAAAGGGTAGTTTAGAGACAGACTCAGTCGCTTTACTCAGATTAACAGAGTTGAAAAGCATTAACACCAGTGATGCCACGGATATATCATACAACATGTAAAGCATCAGTTAAGTTAAAAAGGGAATAGTGTCCCAAGACTTAAGCAGCTGGCAAGTCTGAAGATACGGATGATTATGATAATGTGTTGAGCAGCCGTCAGTGTGGGGAAGCACTGACATCTGATTAAAGACTGGCCTGGATTCGGGCTGAATTATTTAGACGAACATAGTGACAGAGAGAGAGGCAGAGGAAGATTGTCCAGCAAATGATGAGCCACCCAAGGGACAACACAACTACAGCCACATGCATGTGTTCTTTATACTATTCATTCACAGCTTGTTGAACTACGCAGGCCCAATTCCTGGACAGTGATGTTTTTCCGATTCAAACAGAGGAATGGTCTCACTTCCTCAGTATCGGCCTGCCGTGTCAACAGCGCCGATGGCTAAGAGATTAAAGGACCCTCCAGACAGCCATTTTTCCACACTCCGACTATTTTGGGGGACAAACTAATCCCTATAAATCTTATCAAGGATATGTGAGAAACCCAACCATATGTGGAGGAGATTAGTGTGGAGTTTTGGCCTTTTCTCGATTTTCTCACTTCAGATAACAGGGGTGTCGGACACGCACACGCCCGCGCTGGCACAATCACACAATCAATTTCCACATTTACCATTGTTTTCTTTGAAACTTTGAGAGGTGATAACGGAATCCTTATCAATCCTAAGCATTGAACTGGGCCTTCTTAGCCCGAAACACACAAAGACATGCTTGCCCATTTACTAACATGCGCTATGCAACTTAGCCTAGCCTTCCGGTGCATAGCACCACAAGTTCAGTGTGGTTTTAGTTGCTCTGCTTTCTCAACTCGCATTCGGTCATCCCTCATTACATCCACATGCCACTAAAAAAAGACTTCAATCTACTGACTGCTTTTGAAGTATAGAAATGGAAAACTGAGCCTTGATACAAAGAGACAAAAGACAAGAAAAAGAATGAAAAGTGAGCATCAAAAGTGAGCTGAGTTGAGTGAAGCTGCATGGAGAAGAGATGTATAGACTGAAATTGAGACAAAAAGGAGGGAGCTGAGAAGTAGATTATGGGTGTTCTGATATGATTTCTATGGCAGATATAATGATAGTTAGTTTTCTATTCATCTTCCTGGCTCAGTGGGAGCACAGTAGGCAAATCGGGTTTTAGGATCTGGCCAGTGGGCAATGAGGAGGGCTATTAAAGGATCATTACCATCTCCTGCCATTACAGAGCTGTTGCTCCGGAGGAATTACCTTGGTAATGAGACCAACCTGAAACTGACTGCTTGCGGCAAGCCTGACGTACATTACATGGAAACACTGTGATGCACACGCAATTGGAGACACACACGGTTTAGACTGCAGGTGCTGGCTGTTAGTTTTTCATCTATTCATACAGCCGCACCAACTTGTGCTTGTGAAGATGCTTGAAAGTCCAATTGATCCTTTTGACAGTTTCTTGTTTGTCTGCTCGACTTTACCGGGCCGCCCCTTGTTCACTTTCATTTCATTGCCCCCTCTTACTGTGCTGTGTGTGTGTGAGTGTGTATGTGTGTGTCCAAGCATTCGCTCCTTTTCACACGTTGAAATGCTCCCTGACACTGTGACTCCTGTGTGGAGCTGGTGAGCTATGAGCAGTCATTAACCTGAAATGCTATCTTAGAGACACACACACTCTCTGACAGCAGCAAGACCTTTTCGCTGTTGTTCCACTGTGTAACAGAAGATGAGGAGGAAACAATTCAGGTAGCAGACATAAAGAAAAACTTGCATAGTGTATTCGCTTTGATTTAAGTTTCATTTTGACATTTAAAGAGAAAATTGAAAGTAAATAAAAGTCCCGTGACAGCACAATTGTGTAAGCTGCTATCATAGAGGTGCAGCGTGTAGGATTTAGGGGGATCTATTGGCAGAAATGGATTATGTAAGATTCATAATTATGTTTTCATTAGTGTATAATCACCTGAAACTAAGATTCATTGTGTTTTCAATCATCCAGAGGCTGGTGTGTAAGTGGCTCAGGAGAGAGGAGAAATAAGAAAGAGTGGGTCACTTGTCTACATGATAACTTGTTGGCTGTTGTAGGCTCTAGGGTGGGCATAGACACTCAATTCTGTTCAAATGAGCTGTCAATCAAATGACTGCCGTCTCAGGATCTCTGGTGTAGATAATGGTGTCTTCTGTAAAGATGAGTGGTGTTTTTTAACAGGTAAAAGCATGAAAAAGCATCCCTGACTTGGTTAGGAGGGGGTGAATCTACATAGGCAGTGGGTCCTCTTTAGAGCTCTGTATGCCACAAAAAAATCTCTCTGACTGTCAAATAACAAGCCACTTCAGGTCTGCAAAGGTGGTTGTTGCTGCAAGAAATGACAGCTATGTATAATGGATTCCAGTGTCAGGTTTTCACAGCAGCAAAATAAATATCAAAATGTACACAAAAACCACTCAAATAATCCCTGCAGTACATTATATAATGCAGTCCCTGGCTGCGCATCTCAAGTCAGCTCTATATGTTCTGAAAACTCATCATCCAGGGGACCTATGCAGCTATAAAAGGGCCGACGTTATGATTTCAAAGTAATGACTTTAGTGGTATTTGGTGAAAATATGTCGGGAGCATACTAAGCAGATAGATGGATTGACTGCAAAAAAGTTTTTCTGCTATTTTGACGTGTCAGCACTGGAATCCATTACACTTTGCGATTAAAAATATCAAGTTATATTGTAGGAGGATATTGAGAAGTCTCTGTTAATACACTATGATAAGACATTCTCACTATATAGGCACTGGGTTTGATATGCAAGCACTTCTGCAAGTGCAAATGATGTTTGTAGCCGTAAAGATAGCTGCTGGACCTCGAGCTCCTGTAATGATCAACTTAACATATACAAGAGGGTGCACACACGCACACACTCTAATGCTCACTGTACCTTTCCAAGGGCAGAGCCCATTCTAGCTTTATGACGGACCTAAAGACACGCCGTGGGCAGCGAGGGCTTTGGCCAAAAAGACTTTATAGCGTCATAAACACAGTTATACCCCATCTCACCAACATAAATACACGCTGGAGAGGTACCAAGAGGATGACTTGAAGTCACGCCTGCTCTCAGGGGAGAAAGATGGAATTCTCATGAGGACGTCAAGAGACGACGCTTGATGATACTGTGCTCATTTAGGGCTACAGCAATGAAATTAGTTACTAAGTAGTCACATTCAAATTAAAATGTTCATGCGTTATTCATACAATGCCTGAATTTTTTAAGGTTTATCGCCAATCAGACTCAAGTGTTATATCATTAGTGCTTATTATCTTGGCTTTTCACATATTCATTCCTGCGTAGCATCTGCTTCTTACTACCACCTTTGCACTGAATAAACTTATTCAAAGCATCAAAATTGTAAAGTATTTCAGAACACGTTATGAACTTTTGCCTTTCCATGCATGTCCTGGCTGAAGTGAAATGCTATTATTGGTACCATGTTACAATAATATATGCCCCATCAACCGATGGGAATATTAACGGATCCTCACTTTATGCACAACTACCGAGTGGAAAATGCTTAGAATGTGTGGACTACTCACAAGCTAATGCAAGGAATGTATGCTAGCTAACTAAGATTCTGACACCACATTAACCATTCTTAAATTGTCTTTTTCATATCATTTTACCAAACGATCACAATAGTACACACTACTACATTCTTCTTTTCCACTTTTGAATACATTTGAAAATAGTGACATAGAGAGACAGAAGTGTTTACCCAAAGCAACCGAGCAATGGTGTGCATTCTGATGATGCTGTGTTGGCGTTGCTCCTACAACATCATAATTAATATTGCTCCAGGACCATCAGTGAGGATGACCAATCACAGAAAAAGATGTATAAAGAGTGTATTTTAATCCAAACATGTTGTTTTAAACCTAACCAAGTATTTTTGTTGAAGTGAACTTAGTGTAAACATAATAAGTGAACAGTATAGGACTACGTTCCAATCGGGATAAAACATGGGAGGGCATGTCTCTCCACAGCATTTTGAGATACCCTGCAAAAAAAGGCCAATAAATGCAACAGATATGGAGTGCCTGTGCTGTCAACCTGTGGTTTTCTTGTTCACTTAGTGAAGCAGAGTACTGCTTTTATAATTAAAGATCTCCATGTGATAACAGGGTGTTGAGAAGTGAGAGAGTCCCAAATAAGGGCTGAGAGGTAAAGTAAAGGGCAGTGTGTTAGCCTCAGGAAGACACCAGACTGTGGTCGAAAGACTCAATCTGCATTTGAAAGAGTCGCAGCAGAATCACAGGCAGTGCTCTGTTAGGATGAGGGCTGCAACTCAGGCTTGTCTTCATTATTGATAAATCTTTTTTTTTAATCAAGGATTAATCAATTGATATTACAGTCTGTCTGCCTGTGTTGTCCGACCATCAGTTGCACACCCAGATATTCATTTTGCAGGGACAACATGCAGATGGGGCGCTGCTCATGTGGCGACCTGTGGGAGCAGACCAGATGTTTTATGTCTTTTTTCATCTCTTTCTAACATTGCCATGTTTGTATTTTAAGGTTATGTATGTAAATTATTTGCCTATGTGTTTTTGATGTGTTATTTACAATCAAGCCTGTCTCAAACTACCCCTTGAGGAACAAACAAAGTATTTTGAATTGAAAATGATCAGAGACAAGCAGAAATTTCACATTTGAGAAGCTTTAAGCTGCGACTGGTTGGCATTGTTGCATGATGAATGGCTTCAATCAGCCAATTAATCTATCAAAAGCGTTGAATAATTGGTGGATTGACTGATCAGCTAATCATTTCACCACCAATTAGGATGGACATTAATGAGATGTATGGCTACAGTTCCATATTTGCAGTGCAGGTCTTCAGTATACGTGAATCTTCATTTGAGTGGCAAAAAAGGGAAGCAGCGCCTAATGAAGAATCTACAGTCTGACCTGGATTTGGCTGCTTTTACATAAGCAATACTCATTTTCTCTCTCTCTCCCTCTCTGCCTATTTCTGTCTGCCTCACTCTCCCTCCCTGAGATACACTAACGCTAAGGCAGAAGATTTGCATACACACAATGAAGGAAAGGGGATTGGAGTGAGAGCGCAGGGTGGAGTTGGGTTCCATTGCTTCTCAGAAGCAGACAGAGATCACCAGTCTGTCAGTGTTAAACCAGCCATTCAGTCTGAGAGGCGTCAAGCATGATAATCCCACAAGGAGAGCAGAGAGGTGTGTGGATGGGTGCGATCTAGTTCGCAGACAGGATTATACAATTATGTGAGAATATGCGCATGCAGCATGTGGGGTAAATTGTATCCGGGTCAAAGCCTGAGTATAATTTGTTTGGCTTATGTGTGTGTGTGTGTGTGTGTGTTGGCCTGCATGAATCTGGCAGATTTGTATGCAGCGTGTGAAAACCTGTAAATATTCTGATGAGGTTGCACAGGAGAGATGCATGTATGTGCACCTGCAGTATGCCATAACGCAACGTGATTTGTGCTAGAGGTTGCTGCACACTGAACCGGTAGGGTAGAGAGCAAAAACCTCACAACATCAGCCTAATCCACCGACACTTTCCCCAACTTTTCAAGAAATAATATTTTAAGTTTCTAAGCCCCCTCACTCTGCAATGCACCGGTGGTATGGATCTAGAGAGGGGAATTGGATTTCTGTAGTGCTCATGAATTCAAGTGAACATGACCAGCTTATACATCTCCGAAAAGCCCTCGAGAGGGTGGCTGGCGGATGCTCTCATATGGTGGAAAAACAGAGTCACCTGGCAGTGTTTGAAATAGGATATGAATATCTCCCTCTCTCGCACTTTATCTCTCTCTCGTGCCCCACAAGAGTGGAGCAGGTGCGTCGCTTTGCTCAAACACGAGGAAGGCGCAGCGAGTGCCGAGATGTTGCGTTGTTTGCTCTCGCTGTCTGCGTGCCTTCCAGCCATGCAGATAGTGAGTCCCCGTGATGGCAGGCGAAGCAAAAGGTTGTTTGTGACACAAGCACTGATCCACACCACCACTCCCTCTCTCTTTAAGCCCCGTGGTTCCTACGCTCACCTCTCTCTCACCTTTTTACCTTCTGCCTGTCTGCCGCTGTTGTGTTTGCACACAGCAGATGTTTGTCTTGCATGTGAACACTACAGGATACCAACGCGGTGTTATTTCTGGGGGTAGATTTGAAAATAGTAGAGTTATTGCCCCTGTTGTGCAAAAAGGTATTATAATGGCTTCCCCCACTTTCAAAAAAGTCAAAGATTTGTCCCCTTTAAGTGTCGTTTTTTGGCTTTACTTTAATGGAAACTGAAGCACTATTATCTTAAAGCCCCGTAATTCTGCAGGCCCTTCACCTCGATCTGATAAAACCGAATCAAACATTTGCAAGCACACCTACTTGTGCGCATTTGATCTAACCCTTTCTTGGTTTTCAAATAAGATTTGCTTGGATGGGAAATGCAGTACAAGATAAGGAAGCCTTTTTCAGACTACAGGGATGCTCTGCACTTACCAGACAGTCTGCTGCTTGGGGAAAGTGGGAACAGTGCCATCTAGTGAGAGGTATTTATATGCATGGTGGTTAAAGGATCTCAGCCCTTTTTTTTAATTGACTTCATCAGTAAATGTTCAAATAAATAGACATCTAAAAGTAGTTTCCACATTCTTAGATCCTTTACAGACCGGACGATGTGAAGAAGAGCACTCTCCACAATGAGCTGGTAAGTTCAGCTTAGCAACAGCTGCCCTGGAGCCAGACATCCCAGTGAGACTCAACACAGACATAATGTTTGACAAAATTCAATGTTAGTAATCTAATTGCTCTGCTGACCCAGACTGTCCACACCTTTACCTTGTTAATACGCCAGCAGAGCTCGGCATGTTACTTCATCCTTTGGGGTCCCTTCGCTTTGCTAATCTAATACAGCCCTGATAACGTCCTGTCGACCCCTGACCCCCGATTGATCGCTTAAACTATCAGACACTCTTTTGAAAGAGGTGTTCTCATCAATAAACGTGACAGGCAAGAGAAAATCAGCACGAAGCAAAGGGGTTAGGGATAGGGTGAGGCATATCCAATCAATAATTTCAGCAATCAGAAATAATAATTTCAACATGGTTTGGATTAATTTTGAACAGATTGGTTAAAGAGGCTCCCCTCAAAGCAAACAATGTTCTCCTTAGTGACCGGGTGTTGAATAGAGTGAGGAGGGATGAGAGCGGAGAGTGATGAGGGTGTGATCCGGGGTCAAGGATGGATATTTGTGGTGTGCCAGCCTGGGTGTGGATAATGGGCAGCGAGAAGTCAAGAACCATTTAACTCGCTCTCCCATTTGCACAATTTAAGACCTCCATTTAGATTTTGTCTTTGGGGGGTTACTTAAGATAATTCTCCCGTAATTGAAATGGGCCGTGTCAAATTGAAAACCCATTACAACCTATAAGAAATGATATCTCCCAAATACAAATGTACCAGAAGGATGTGATACCTTCATAATGTGCAGGGGGAGAAAAAAAGACAAGAAGAGCAGTGGTTAGCCCGCCTTTTTCTAATAATAAGAGCTCATGACAAGATTACTTCATACTGAAAAAAAGTCCAACTGAAATGATCCCCTTAAGAGTCAGACATCCATAAAAAAACATGATGTTTATCGGCGAGATAAGTATTCGTCATGACTCCAGCATGAGACAGATATCACAAAAGCTTCACATGTGACTTTAAGATAAGATTTGTATCTTGAGAAATATCAAATAAAAAAATTACCCTTTTTATAGATTTACCAATATAAAAGCCTTTTTCTCTTTTAAACCATTTGTATTTAACGTAACCCTAGCCAAATGATTACAATCCTGATGAATGGAGAGAAAATATCGTATAATGGCTTAAAGTTTACACCATTGAAGTACGTTCCGTAACATTTCTCTTACACATCGAGTGTTCAAATGAGTCGACATTGTCAACCGCTTCCCTCTCAAAGAGAGACAGAAGGCCTTGGTTTCAAATAAAGCGCACTGTGGAGGGAACCGCTGCTACGGATTACTGACAGGAGGCGATAAAACAAGTGTATTATTCACTCGGCGTGTGTGTTATTGTGTAAGTGGATGAGCGCGCGAGCGCGCGCCTGCTACAACCAAAACTGGCCTCTCCTCACCAGTCTAATGTCCAAGTCAAGCTGGCAGCAGTGATATGAGTAATGCCCACTATCACACGGAGGCAGGGAGTGGAACAATTGGCTTGTCAAATAAGAGCCACTTGACAACTTCTCAAAGAAGATCAATTATGGTCAGTGGTTGGATCAAAGCACTGACACGAGTGTGTCTGTGTGGCACATGGCAGCCAGAGCCGCTCATGTAAAAGTGCTCTAATGGTCTTGGTTTGGTTGTTTTATTCTCTCAACGACCACCACTGATTGCATGACAAATTACTAAATGATGTGATGTGCATATTACATACACTGGCCTGTGACTGTGCTACTTAACGATCTGCCGAAAAACACAATTACACCTTAGCTCAGGCTGATGTGGCAGGAAATGGAGGAAGAGGGACATCCTACCATAATATGAGGTAGGTAAATTAAGAGGTAGCAGTTCTCGGTGCTGAGTTATAGCCCTCGACACTTCCACCTCCCTGCCCCCACAAGCTATCCTCCTGCCCTGCGAGATGAGGCCTGCACCATAGTGTGACAATATTACGGGAGGAGATGTGATTACCAGATCTTAATCGGCTGTAATTCAGCCGTCATCCCTGTCCTTAATATGCGACTGCTGTGCTCCGGTGAACCCAGACGCCGAATGACACCGGCTCCTGCGCTGACAACGTTTGATCCAGCTCATGCACATTGATGTTTCTTAATTATCCAGACAATGGAGTGGGGAGCGAAATGAGCTAATGGGGAAAAATACTGGCCGGCCAGGTTAATTTGGGGTTCATTGAATTACCGTGTGAATTAGCGTGATGTTGTAAATTACAGCAGGCCTGTAATGAAGAAATGGAAACTTTGAGAAAAAGGAAGCTTTCAGCGGCAACAGAAGAATATACCTCCCTCCCTCCCAGATAATTAAATAGAAGCACAGCCCACGAATTAAAAATCCTTTTGTAGAGCCTGGCAGAGGGGCGAAAAATGAGAGAAAGAAGGAACACACAACACAAAAGAGTTGGTAAAGTGCAGACAAGTAAGGTACATTTTATTGGGGGAAATTTTGAAACAAGAGGTGTCGCTCCTAGAAGCAAGGGGAAGCGATAAGTGAAAGAATACAGATAGAGGTGTGTGTGTGTGTGTGTGTGTGTGTGTGTGTGTGGGGCATGGGTGAGACAAATTTCACTGCACCCCATTTCTCTCTGACATCCCTCAGCCCATCTCCTGAGCCCATCCATCTTGGATGACAATAGCCTCCTGATTTGCATACCAAAAACGCTTTCCGATACGCGCCTTCCAAGTCTCTGCGAGAGATTAGAAAATATTGACAATTATTGACAAAACCCAAAGGCGTGGGCAACATTCCATCTGGAAATATTGAATCCACCATTTTATTCTCTTATTTGCTCCTTTCTTCCTCCTTATGAGGGCACGTTATTGACTCGAGTATCTGATTGCCGCTGCCGAGGATTATATGAGGGGAGTTGGGGAGGAGGTGCTGGCTTGTTATGGAAGCGACTGTTGCATTGGATGGGAGGTTATGTTGTTATTGCTTGTTTGTGCATATTTCCCAATGACACAGACTTTAATTAAGATAATCATCAGTGTGGCACCCCGCATGGCTCTACAGTGGGGCCTATGCAGATTAAGTCGCAGTCTATGCGAACCCCTGCGTGATCAGCTATTCTGCTTACAGGCAAACCTTGTGATTACAGTGATAAATACATGACATAAAAGAGAGGATGGGGATGGAGGAAAGCTGCCAGGATTAAAGGGCCGTGGAACAATTGCTGAGATATTAAGGAGTGTCATCAGTCCAGAAGTCTTGTGGAGAGGCGAGGGGGAAATGAGTGTCATTAATTGAATACGACACACGCTTAGGGATGTCAGTTATTAAAAATCCTATAATGTTACATGCAACACAGAGGGAAGTGTGGCGTCAGCATGTGGAACAAATTGGGGGAATGCATTTTCTTTGTTAACAAGAACAACAGCTTGGAAAAACAAGTATTCAGTAAAGTGTTTTAAAGTCCCTGCAAATGAGGCCGCATCTACTGCATGAACAGAAACGGCACAAAGCGGAATCATAAATTTCCTTGTGGCTTTAAAGTCACACAGAGCTCCTCTCCGCGAGGGCAAAGATCTTGTTTAGCGGTAGAGAATCTCCTCAGAACTACGCCACAACAATCTCCGGTCCCCAGGTAATTAAGTTTCTCGCGTCCCGGCTATTTGTTGTTGCTTAATGAGACCGGTCCGCACCCCTCCTGCGTCCTGTCCTGTAATTAATGGACAGCGGGAAGATGAGGAGGTGGAGGATGAAGAGAAGGAGGAAGGTAAAGCGGAAAGTCGTCCTGTCTGTGACCTGCTGGCTGCCCTCAGAGGCTCTCCCTCCTCTCTCTCTCTCCCCTCTTGTCTTTGTATTCCTCTCTTAACTCGCTGCTCTTTTCTTTTTTTCCCCCTTTTTTTTCCCAGTGGGCTGTTTGACAAGCTGCCAGTTCTAATGCCCTCAGTGCAATGTCCCTTGTCAACTCCCATAAACTCTTATATCTATCAGAGCTTCCTCTTAACAAAAAAAGAAGCTTCCATTATCAAAGTGATTAAAAATGATCTTTAATTTTGGGGACAGCCAAGGGTACGGTGAGTTTAGACAATGGGCCAATGGCAATAAAGTTCCACATGTGCATATCTTTATTCTTGCAACCTGCGTGTCTTCTGCTTCTAGTCTTGTCTTTTTTGTTTCTGTCAGTGCTCCCTCTTCCTCCCTCTTTCTGCTTCTCTCTTTATCTCTTCCTCCACATCGATGAGAAATGTTAAGTGTTGCCACGGCAGTGTACACGGATCAATTGATCACTCTGACCTTGACACTGAAATGTAAATGCTGTTGTTAGATAAGGGCTTATATAGGAATCCACTGCATCACATGGATTTGGCAACAGTGGCTTTTAAAAATGTTCCTAACATCTCCATCCGATATGATGACCTTACATTTACATATGGAATTACATGATGTACCGACTCATAAATCAATCGTGCAACCATCAATAGTCTGGGAACTAATTTATACATTAAATTACATTTAATAAAATTAGATTATACCATGCTCTCCTCAGTTATTACATTCAAATGAGTGCAGGAGAAAAATGCAATGTCGTCATCTTTGAATCCTCCAACCAAGGTGAGATAAAATAGCAGGGGAAATAAAATGTGATATAGTGCAGTGAATAAAAGTTGGTGGTGATGGTGAAATACCTTAAGAGCATAACTCTGCCATGCATCAAAAGTACGCGCTGTAGAACTTGCTAATTTAATCACCTAAGTTGTGCTGGGGATTTTGGATGGCTGAGGAGGTAGTTAGTCTCTCTGCCAGTGGAGGCCACCTCGGTGTCACCCGCCTCCTCTCGCTCGCTTCCTCGCTTCCCGCACGGACACACACTTGCCAGGCCTTTCACTAGCGCGGCCTCAATTACATTTCCAAGGTGGTGGCGGTGAGGGGTGTGAAGACAAAAAGGAGAGACAGAGGTAAAGTGAGTGAATGGGTGTTTTTTTTTTTTTTTATAGAGAAGGTGCCAGGAATAAAAAAGGAGAGAAATGGGCTTTGGATAAGAGTTTTGGACAGCAGGGTGAAATGCAGGAAGGCTAAATAAGCCAGGACAAGCTTGATTAGGACTATTACATGGTGGCCGTGTGGGGTTCACAGGTTCATCTGTTAGCCACAGGAACAGCATATGCAACCCAACTGCCAGAATAAATGTTAGCTAAAGATGATGTGGAAGTGGCTGTTTAAGTTAAGCAGAAACAGCTGGAAATGTCCTCAGGTCCCCTTGAAAAAACACCTGGTTTTGTCACCACAGAAACACCTGGACATGTCCTCAGGTCCCCTTGAAAAAACATCTGGTTTTGTCACCATAAAAACATCTAGAAATGTCCCTAGGTTTCTTAAAAAAACCTTCATAAAAGCGTCTGGAGATGGTCCGCCCCCCCGAGAAAAATAACCAGCTTTGGTCACCACAAAAACGGCTGGGAATCTCCCCACAGAGTCGAACTGCGGTCATCCGCTTGGCAGCCTTGTGGCTTGTAATAATGCCGCCGCCATTACCTCCACCCAGTGTGAAAGACAGCTAATAAGCCTATAATGTGAAAGTTATATGCCACGTTTGGTACTGTGGTTTGCAGAAACGTTAACTGCCAACATTATATCCGGGCGACTGGGCTGGCATATGATTAATGAAAACACACTAAGTGATGATAACTTGTATTTAATGCCAAGTAAGAAAGGAAGGAGGGATTGTTGAGAGTGTATTTGACACAAACAACAAGTGCCAACCTCGAGTTTTAGGCAAAGCAAAAAAAAATGGCAATTTTCAGATGGAAAATTGATCAGCCTGATAAATGTATGCATTAGAGGACTTTTGAGACAAGAGATGGAGGGATGCAGGAAGAGAAGATGGAGGACGGAGTGTTGTTGTTTACTTTCAGGGTGCATTGGAGAGATGAGAGTGCAGGACAGGATGGGGACGGGACGTGACGAATTCTCCTAAAGAGCAGCACTGGACATCAGACAGAAAATGTGATGAGGCACAAAGGCCTCCCAGCGCATATCAAACAGATGATTTCAGCCTGAGTGATGTTGTCTTGGCATTATCGACTGAAGTGAGACTGAATGATAATGCCAGCAGCTGAAGGAGGAGGACAGGTTAAGAAGAAGTACTCAGACAAATCTATGGCTGTGTATCTAATGCATACCAAATTCTCTGTTCTGCATTGTGTTCTACTTTGTAGTTTCACACACACTTGGCTTGCATCACTCCATCTCGCTGTCTGTGTTTATCTCACCTGTTTGACTGAGTGCCAACCACAGGTGGTGCACGGAATTTGTTTCACATTGTCGGCTTCTCCTCAGAACTCTATGAGCTAAACTTCCACTTTAACTTCCTCTTTGTCTCCTTGACGCATAGCCGAGCTTCACACCAAGGTTCTTTAATGATGACTGATGTCAAAATATTTTATATTGGTGAATCTGGGTTTCCCTATGAGATAAAACATTGTAAAGGTCCTTTTACTTACAAGCTAAATGCATAATATTCAAAGAAACTAAGTAATTAAACTAAAGTTCGCCTAGACCATGCCTATCTTCAAACTTGGCTTTCATTTTGATATCAACTACACAGTTTTGTGGTTCTTGCTCGGTTGTGACGCTACTGCATTGACAAAATCAGTCCACAGACAGACATATACACACCTAGCAAACTACTCAAGACCTATTCTGTGTTAGTTCTGGCTACAATAGGACCGGAAGCTAGTTCTATATGAATTGTAGTGAGACCGATTGCAGGTGTAGTTTTACATAAAAACTCAGCTGCCAGGTTGTAGCTTAACAAGTAGCACGTCTTTAGGTCATGAGGTTAAGGTTGTAAGGGCTCTGAGTCAGTGTACAAGAGTTTCGTCAGAACAACACATTTTGCATTCCGTCTTTTTTAACATCCAGGTTTTCGCCTCGCTTGTTTCCTGGGTTTGCTTTTACAACACACTGGATGTTGCGGATCTCAGTTCAGCGGCTGGAAAACTCTTTTTTCGTTGTCCCACTTTATGATTTAGGCTGTCCAAGGGAGTTTATTTTTACATAAAAATCTGACCAAGTACAGCTTAAATCTTTAAAGATGACTGACTACAAACTGACGAGCCACGACTCTAAACAGCCCGCACTAGTGAACCATGTTACAGTGTTTATGGGAAAAGATAATCCCTCTTTGCTGTGGTTTTAAACCCCTCCCAGGAGACCATGGGCATATTATGAAGCTGATGGTTTCTGTTTGTGCCTCCAGGCTGCTCATGTCTGGGTAAGTGAACTTCCATGTCTCCTGTCAATGTCCCTGCTCCCTGAATCATAAAGGAGAGAAAAATGATTTGGCACACAAAATAAACAGGAGACTGACAGGGCTGCAAACAGAATGACGCGAGTCAGAGAATGGGGGAGCAGGTGGCCGCGAGGAAAGCGACATAAAAACGTACAGGAGAGGAGGACAGAGAGTAATAGGGCATGGCACTCAGGGAGAGAAGAAGAGGAGCAGAAAATGAGGAAATGAAGGACGGCTAAGATAGAGAAGAGAGTCATCACGCTGCAGGAGAATTACAGGCTCTCGGCATAAGAAAAAAGAAATACTATAAAGAGAGAGGGAGGATAGGAGTTCGAGAGAGAGAGACGGAGAGAGAATCGCCATATAACACTGCCGCCTGTCACAAAGCTGCTGTAGCATTCTCAGCGTAACAATAGCAGCAGATTGAGTTGGACAGGGTTCACAGGCCTGAATACTAGCCAGCCAGACAAAGCTATTGAGTGGCTCGCCTGTGTTATCTGGCTTGCCGCTGAATACACTCCTTCTGCAGAGGTGAGCGGGCTCAGGTTACAGCGCTCACTGATGGGCTTCAGTCCATCGCGCTTCCCCCTCTGTTGAGCAGGGCAAGGCTCTTCGATGATGCACCAAGGCTTCACTGAGATCCAAGGACATAAGGAAATGAGAGAGAGCAGCTCAACAATTTCATAGGAAACATTCAGAGGAATTTCCTTCAGAAATCATCTGTTTGGTCGTGTTGTCATTAGAAATCCACCACGATAACAATGGCTGCGGCTTAATCTATTGTTAGCCTGTTTTGTTTTGTCTGATATACGGATTTGTCCTCAGCTGCATTGTCATTGACCCATGCATTTTCTAATTATCCGACTCACAAAGGACATCATAACAGCTAACTGCAGTACATGATCCCCATTATTTCTCCATGAGATGTCATGTTTATAATTGGAAGTATTATCTCATTGATCACAGCTGCTATTGTTATCATCATAATTACCACTACAGTGTCATTTGGATGGTAATTTGGGCATTTCTTGCCAAACGTCAAGCTATGCATCATATTTACGAAGTCCCTATGGGCTTGGCTATTGTTCCTGAAGATAAACAACACTCGATGTGATTTTTTGATAAGGGACTCATTGTACTTGTGGCATGATCTTGGGTGTCAGCACTCCATGGAGCATTTTGGAATAAGGGATTTACAGCAGGTTGACCTTTTGTCCAAGGCTCTCCCTTGTTTTCGGGGCCTGCCTCTACCTTCCGAGTGACTCTTGTCATGGAGAAGGTCTTATAAATATGGATGCCTTCTTCTCGAGGCCGTGATGCAATTTCAGAAAAAGGAGGAGAGTTTTTTTTAAGGGGGTTGAATTGTTCGGTTGGGTTGCAAAAATTGGACCTGCAGCCTTTGTCAAGGCTGCATCTTGATATGTTTTATCTTATGCAGTGACACTGTTATTAATGTATTTCTGCCACACTTTGTGTTACCGCATTGCAGAGAAATTAGATGCGAGTGGATAAAAAAAAATGAAAGATATTTTCTTCCTCTGCTGCGACTTGTTTTATATGTAGTCTGGAATAAGCAAATCCACGAGCAGCCTTAAAAAGTGATGCTGTTTTGATTTACAGTGAGCTTTCCACTTAACACACAGGATATTGTCCTTGTGCTGTGGCTATAAAAGTCACTGTGTGCACTTGGTTGTGCAGGATGTGTCCTTAATTGGAACAGCTAATGCCTTGTATTGCACTAATGTATTGTAATGGCTGAGCTGTACAGGAAGTATTAAGGTCAAGAGGGGACATGCCAGAATATACAAATGCTGCAGACAACCCAAGACACGAGAGCTTGAAATGTTACAAGTTTATGCTCCAAAAGAAAGCTGATCTGAAGCACTGGTGTACTGGGGGGGAGTGCCCTCTTGGATGCCCTTCCAGTGGACAAAACATGATAAAGTGGCCTTCCAGTTGAGAAAATAGTTCACTATAAATGTATCACGACTTTTTGCACGCTGGTGCCCCACCGTATACGGCTGGTGCCCTCTTTTTTCCCTCCAGCCCCTCAAACGTCCCAGGTCCGCCACTGATCTAAAGTTATTGTGAAAGCATACCAACAATAATGAACGAAAAAGCCTTACAAGGAACTGTTTTTTTCAATCGAAGAACCATCAGTCATCCAGCAAAAGGGCCATGTTTGAGATGATTACATGAAAACAGATTGGGACAGCTTGAACTTGCCCAAAGAGCCTTTTCTGAACACCAAGACCCTTTCAAGCTCCAAAAAAGCTCCAAAAGTACATTTGACAATACACTGCTCTAGTTGAAATACCAGGTTTTTGGCACTGAGTGGAGTGATTCAGTGGTCAAATTCTTGACAAAAACATGTCTCTATCTCACACAAATGCCTTTTACACAAGACTGCCGTCACCAAATTGCTCACCTCACACTCTCCCGTCTCTTCCCTTCCCCCAGCTCATCCCTCAGTAACACATGGTCTCACACACACACACACACACACACACACACACACACAGAGTTACATATTCTGTCACCATGTACATCTTATTCAGGGCATTTTGCACAGAACTCGTCAAGAGGAACAGATGTCATTATCAACAGAGATAAAGAATCATTACTCTGACAGCTTTACAAACAGCTATGCCACCCCGAGTGTGGAAGACAAACGAGTGGATTCTGTTTCGTGATGATGTGAACTGTAATTTTTGTGCGTGTGCAAGCACATATAGCTGACTTTTACTGTGCAGTCGTTATTTTCGGAAAGCTGCCTATAACCAGCGTTAGCGATACCCTTCATGCGGTTGGAAGCACGTCCTTGGCAGCGATACCCACTGGGGGGGGAATAGAGAGAGAGGGAGAGAGAGAGAGAGAGAGAGAGAGAGAGAGAGAGCAGCATGCAGTGTGAAGGAGATACAGGCTGCTTTATTATCTGAAGCTCGCAACAGCATATGAGACACTGGATATATTTAGCAAAAGAATGAAAAAATCATGCATTATACACCTAATAATGTAATGGGACTGAATAAGCTGCAATTAGAAAATGTACAAGTCTTCATATATCTGCCAGCATTACATAAATAATGATATTAGATTTGAAGAATATCTGATTTAATTTATAGGTTGTTGTTTTTTTAGCAGTAAAATTATGGTCAGGTGTTTCCTGGATCACCTGACTGTAATGTCTGTAATAAACAAGCTGTTCTCAGAGGAAAATAAGGTCCCAGAACACTGAAGCTAGAAAGGTGGCAGGGTCCGCCAAATATAACAAAGTAAAACAGTATGAAAGGTCAGTTTGTTTATTCAGTTTATTCAGTCCTGAAAACCAAGAGTTTGTTTATTTCATTTGTTTCGGCCTAAAAAATCAATCAGTGAAGATCTTTCTCTTCTGATTAAAATATCTTTCCTGAAATTACATAGTGCACCTTTAAGTATGTTTAACTTGCTGAACTAAAGACAGAAAGTTCTAAAAACAAACCAGAAATGAACAGCTCCATCAAATCCAAATGCCCACATGCCCTTAAATTTTTATAAAAAAGAAATAGCATAAAATTGCTAAAATTCTGCACTTTTAATCCGATGTGGATGTAAACAACTTTCAATTACAAAAGTTGAGAGTCAGCTCTCCATTGTTCACATTTGTTAACTAGCTGAGCAACAATTGCAAAAACTGTTTTTATTCAAGTTATAAACTACTAGACACAGATATATACTTCCCCTTCCCTTACTGTCTCAATTAAGATTTAATGTTTATTAATTCTTGCTCAAATATTCAGCTGGCCTTGGTATTTGTCACACCAGCCTGGTTTCTTACCATCTTTGAAAATGATTTAGGTGATTTTTCATGTGGTGTCAGAAAAGCAATTTTGAGGATATAGGCAATCAGCTAGTCCCTAATATGATTCTATACACGCATACAAATACACAATGTGATTATGTGGCCAGGCATCCAAAAACTGTTGGAAAGCATATTAATGTGCAAAAAAGGAAAAAGTAGATAGAGGGAGTAGGCTGGTTGATTCAGTCAAGTTGGCAATAAATATTCCATCCATGCCATAATGGAAGGATTTTTACTTACTCATGGTCACATTTGTTGTGATAAATGTGGTTTACAGGATTTTAAAAAATCAGTTCTGACAACCGTGCAAAACTGCACATTCAGTTCCATCAATCACAAGAACTACTTGTTCTTTTTAAGTTGAACAAACTAATGCTCACTGATACATCTGCGGAGTTCAGTGGAATTTCTCTTGTAAAGTTATAGAGATAATTCATTTAAGAAGACAAAGATTGTTTTTGAGCAAAAATAGGCAAACAATAATACATAAAAACAACCTAAAATGATCTCAAGCAGGTTGAAATGAATATTTACTGAAATCCTATGCCGTAATGTTGTGTAATGTCCAGTCTCATCCCCTGGTCATCAAATACTGACGCTTTGGGTTGGCAGCTCGGGTCGGACGCCAACACAAAGCGTCAGTATTTAATGACCTGGGGATGAGACTCAACAATCATCTGTTTTTCTCCAGGCAGTTATATTTACTTTAAAGCTAAAAATTAGCTCTTGAACCTCATGATCATTGTCTCCTTTGCAAAATCCAACGTGCTGTAATTGAGCCAAAACAATGGTTCAAATATCAGTATCCCGAAACCGACTATGCTCAACAAGGTCAGAACGGGAAGCTAAATTGTCATGCCAAATCCCTGCTTCCCTCCCCTTCTCCCACGCCCACTCATTTCCCTCTGACATGGTGGAGTAAAGTTCTGATTAGGGAGCATGTTATCATTTCATTACAGTGAAATCCGTGCTAACCAAGGGAGGATGGAGGTTGGAGGTTTTCACAAATGCATTTTATGGTAACTTAATCAGTCCCGCTCTGATTTATCTGAAATTCAGCTTCCAATGTTCCAACAGTTCCTGAAACTGTGTTTTCCATTTCATCTGTTTGATTGTTTCTATGAATGGTAAATGCAGGCAACGCTGGACAATGTGCACATGTTCAACACGGCAAAATTGTGGCCATTATGCCTCCATCCAGGCTTATATGAGCAAAAAGGGACTGGATCTACTGGCTGATTCTGCTCTGGTTCAGTGGCAGTTACAGCCAGTTGATATTTTAGAAGGGGCAATTAAATTATCCCTGAAACGGAGAGTGCTCATTTTAACACTGGCCAGGCGTGGGAAATATTTGGAGGGTGCCAAGTGAGTTGGGTTAGCGTTTTTATTAAAACAGCAATTTCAGCGTGATTAACAGGGAAGTAATGGGTTCCCTTGTCTTTCAAGAAAAAATACCAGTTTATTTTAGGACCATGCATGGATCCAGGATTGGTAGAATTGGCTCAGGTCCAACCACAATAAGCGGAGTACCTCATCCTTACTGGTATGGAGAGTCAAAGAGAAAATTGCAGTTGTCAGGCACACAGACATGAAATGAATTAGAGGCATGAACACTAATGTACATGGGCAGCGTGTCTGGTGTTCCTGCGTGTCTTTTCTTGATAAAGCCTTAAAACAGCCTTAACTGTGCCAAATGTTTTTATATTTTCTGCATATACGTGTGTCAAAATGACATCCTCGGGACAAAATTGGAAAAGCCACAAAGCACCAATCTCGAAATAATTTTCAGAGCCTTGCAAACCGAATGTGTCCACATAATGTGGCTTTGCGTTGCCTGAAAGGTATGTCCAATGTGTCATGAATGCATCAGCTTTAAAGCATTTGTAACTTCAACATAGTGTGGGAAAGGTTTCAAAATGCTGGTCTGTACATGCAGTTGCTTCGCTTGGGTTTACAGCGTGGCTGATTGATGCATCACCTTTCACCCAGTATATGGTATATGTTCTATTAATATATGTGCATGTCACTAAAGTGAGGCGTTACAGAGCCGGGCATGTATATGTTCTGAGGCATAAAAATAAGTGAATGTATGCACATACGCACATAGTATTTGCGAGAGGTCATGCTCTGATGTGCTCCTTTAATGGTTGATACTGAAGCTATTTAACACTGATGAATTTAAAACAGGCCTTTGAGGTGATCTTACAGATGTTTTTTCTCTTCTCTTTCCCCACACAGCAAAATTGATCTGGCGCAGTGATGGGAAACACAGCCCACATACACTCAGCCTAAATACAGCAATGAATTATGGTCCAGATCCTGTAGCCAGGACACCAGTGCCCATGATATAGCAATATCTCAGCCAAATGAATGACCTTAGCTGGCCCCGAACCCAGTTTTATGTCATGGGCACCTGCATTCTGGCTAAGAGATCTGGACCACGCATGGCCCCTATAAATTGCTGTATTTGGGCTATGTGTAAGTGGGCAGTGTGGTCCATCACTGGGCCAGACCAACTTTGAAAAATGGTTAATATGGACTTTTCTTAAGGGAGACATATCATGCTTTATTCGTTTTTTTATAGGTTTTCCTGCATGTAAAAGGTCTTGAATGTTGAAAGGTGAAAACCTACATCAACAGAAGCTGGTCTGTTGATGTTGAACACTACTCCTGAAACGCCTCGTCAGTATTCCCCTCTTTAATTCCATGCCGTTGTGACATCACGCTACATCACGTCAGACATTTGCATAATTCATGTCTAGCCACTAGTTTGGCATCTGAGAATTGATTTAGCACAGCTGCTCTGTTGTTGTTTGCTGTGCTGGCTCAGGCGTGTGTGTGTGTGTGTGAGTTGACCAATCAGAGACTGGGTATTGAGGGGCCTTAAAGAGACAGGAGTGAAAACAGAGGGGGAATACAGAGCTGCAGCATAGGACAGTATGAGAAAACTGATGGTTTTCTAGCATTAAGCATGTAAACATATACTAATAGTAAGCCAGAATAAAATTATTAACCTGAAAATTAGCATAATATATCTCCTTTAACAATTGTCAGTGTTTGATCAGTACTCAAGTACAGTAATCAATAAATGCAAAAACAAGGTATTATGGGTATTGCAGTGTTTAGTCCTGACATTAGGAAATGGTGTCTTGCTTTTTTGCCTGAGCCACTTCATTTCTTGTTGAGTATTTTGAGAACGCTACATGGAGTTTATCAGTTTGTGAGTCATTAGCAAGATCAATATGTGGCTGTCAATTGTTTTTAGTATGTTGGCAAAGAATGTTTTCTCCAGCAGAAGCTAAGAAGGTTGCTGCTGGTCCGCAGTGACAATGGGCTCAAGCATAATATATTTGTAATGTGTTTGTCTGCCAGCAACAAAGCTGGAAGGGGAAATGCGTTTCCCTTGTTTGTCTTTTCTTCTCTGTTCCACACCAAAGAATTACCTACGTGGGCGCACTTTTCCCTGCAAAGAAGACACATAATAAAGCACGAAGACCTCACCGCTGTAAGGCATCGCTTGTGCTTTATTCGAAACCTCTGGAACTTTAAAATTAAATTTGCCACTTGTAAGCAGCAAGTAATTGATTCACACCTAGACTCAGCAGTCTAGATAGATGACCGTGCAGCACAGAGTGAGTTAAGGTTCATATTTTAGTGTGTTTGTTTGGAGTCCATTAAGTGTTATACCATTTGTAATCTTTATCTTCTCTCTACAGTCTTTTTACCACATAAAGGAGCAGTTACACATTTTGTTGTTTGTTGTTTGCAAACATTCTTCTAAAAGTACTGTTTGCATCGAGCAAACAATGGGAGCATTTTATTTGTTTTATTACTACATGTTGCCCTTGTGGCTCAGTACAAGCAATTTAAAAGGTTGATTCCTCTTTTCTTTTTTTTGCTGTTTTAAACCTGTAGCCAACTAAAATGGAGGGAAAAAAACAATGAAAATGGCACAAACACAATCAATGACAACATTTTTATGCAGGGGGCTGAAACTAACAAGATTTGTTATTAAACTAGCAGGACTTTTTTGTATGGCCAATGTCTGGACTGGCAAAGATCCAGCATAAGTAAATCCTTCACGTCTTGGCAACAAAAATCTCTGCATAGCTGAAATCTTGCCCACTCCGTGAGGATTTTTTTACCCTTCTGCTCCACACACTGTTGCTACTCTGTATGCTACATTACATATTACGAAATCCATGAGACCTCCATTCTGGTGAGAAATGAAGAAAACAACAACTTTGTACCTCATGCCCCTCATTAGATCAACTGTTATACTGTAGTGCAGGGGGGCTGATTGCCTGAGCAATACTGTTTGTTAATCTGATCATGTTTGTGTTTGGAGCCGAGCAAACAAGCTGCCATAAACAAGCTGAAACAGTGAGCCAGACCTCGTTCTTGCTCTCCGCTGCTGCAGGCCACACACACACACACTCATACACGCACGAGCGTCAGCCTCTTCTCCGCGGCTAAATAATGAAGAACGGAGGCACATCGCTTAGGTGATTAATTATCCATGCCACCAGATGGGACGATGAGCAAAAAAAGTCAGAATTCTTTTTTTCTTCCCTAAATGCATTTCAGAGTGAGGATTCGATTGGGGTAATGACAGCCATATGTTGATGGATGACCACGGGCTAGTATTAATCAGAAATACAGATATGGGATGTTACCAAGACAGAGGACTGATTGTGTGCAAGTCTGTGTGTGTGTGTGAGAGAGAGAGATGTACGTATGAATTGAGAATAATTTAGGAGAGGTAAAAAGATAGTATGTGCCGCAGATTTTACATAATGTATGGTAGTTATTAGATTGTGTAAAGAGTCTCTTATGCTGCATATAAAATCAAACATATTTTGGACTCCACTGAGCCATTTTGGATCTGATTTATGACTTGCGAGATGCAATGCAATATCATGAATACATTAATTCCACTTTTCAGTTACTTCTAGTTGCATGGGCTCAAATAAATAATATCTTCTCCACAATGCCTCTGCCAAACCAATCTAACAACTCTTAACATATCTCGTTCGCATCCAGTTTAAAGAGCGCCTAAAGTCAAGGAATGGTGGAAACCATTATGACGTGCGAGAAACTGCCATTCATAGCAGCTGCGATCAGTCATTTGCTTTAATTGCCATCTGTTGTACTGCAAATTTGGTGAAGTATAAAATCTATAGCAGACGTTTAAGCCATGAAAGTGTGTCAATTTTTATTAATGGTCCGGCCAGTTCCGTCTCTGACAAGCTCCAGTTGAAAAGACTAAAACCAGAGGGATAAGACGTTGCCTCGGGGATGCTTGGTACACACTGGGGGCCACTTATGTAGCCTGGTCAGGCGGAGAGAGTGCTTCAGGTCATTTTATCCCTCATTACATGGGTATACTGGTCAAATATATCTATACCCTGGAGCACCATCCTTTTTCTTTTCAAGCCAGTTCAAAAACTTGTCCCAAAATCGTAAGCATTATTGCTACAAGAATACTGTAAGAGAACACACAAAGCGAAGAGGGGACATTAGCATAAGCTTCCTTATTTTAAAGGTGCAATATGTAGGAATTATATTTTCAAACATGATCAATAGAATTTGACGATATATCAAAGACGTCTGTGAAGTTAGGATGCTAACCAGCTCCCAGCCTGAAAACCTCCTCCTTCCAGAGGTCTAACTCTCCTGTGCTAGTGATATGCTGCTCCCTTTTTGTTTGGAGTATGAATTTTGTGAAGGTGGCCAATTCTTACATATTGCACCTTTAAATGAAGACAAATACAAAAAGTCAACACAGAAGTCAGGATTTCTAGTCGGACTTTTTATTTTATATATACTTGTACGTATATCTGACAATCCACCACATCTGAGTTCTGTAACAGATATGTGTGTCAGCTCAACACAGTATCACGGCAGTTTGTGAATGTATAATCCAAGATTCATTTACATGGACATGAATTTTAAATGATTTTGAAAAAATAAAAAGATTTTGGTGACTCTCAGCAGGACCATCTCTCGTGCCTGCACCATGTTTCGATGACAGACTGAAACACTAAATTTATGATCCGTGCTTTCAGAGTTGCATGGAGATGGTCGGCGGGGATGGCAGACGTGCAAAGTCCCCCTGTGGTCAGGTTTCAACAACAAAAGCACGTTGGTTAATCTCTCAAATCTGATCAGATTAATTTGATTATTAAAGAGTCACCAATTTAAAGTTCCCATAACGTAAAAAAAAAAGTGTTTTTATCACATATGGCCTATCTCACCTATATCAGTACCAGGCCCAACGATGGCAAAAAAGCAGTTTGAAGGTATTTTTTAATGATATTTTAGTTTGTTACTTCCCGGAAAATCAGTGAAAATGTTGACTCATTCTGCACTGTTGGGCATTTGTTCATTTTCCGTCTTTCTGTATGTGTGAAAAGAAGAACATTGCTGGAGAAGTGTGTCACTAGGGACCGGACCTCACAAATTACTGTACAAAAACCCACCTTTATAACTCTATTCAGTGATTTGGGTGAAACTGTTTCACATTTTATGGAGAAAAAATATTTTTTATTTTCCCTCTGCTGCCCTCAGGCTGCTCTGTTATGAGAAACTCTTAACGGATTGCTTTACTTCTTACTAAAGCAACTGCTAAAAAATTAATAACCAACAGCTTCTCAGTGAACAGCTCCGTACGCCTCTGAGGATGATGACAGAGGCCAGTTACAGTCCCAAGGTGAATTATGGAATTTCCTGGTAGACAGATCTGGGTAGGTTTGTTGCTAAAGTAAGCGTTAACTGCTGCTAAATATAGTTAGCTGCCGTTAGCTCTGTCCTTGCTCCGTCCTCGCTCCGTCCTCCACCTTGGAAAGTCTTCTCGGAGGCGGTGGTTTTCCCTTCTGGTCCGACCGTGTTCTTTTGGAGATGCCAGTCCATGGAGAGTCAGCGTGGGCAACTCAGGGGTTTTGGGGGGTCCTGTGGGGCGTTAACGTACATTCAGTGCTATTGGCTACTGCCTGTTTTTACAGGAAACACATTACTATGCTGAAGCAACTAGCATTTTGTTAGTCGTTTCATGGGGACTTCAATCTGAACGATTCACTTAAGTTCAGGGAAAGATCCTGATTTTGCTTATGGTTTATGTTATTAAGAATCAGTTCATGATAAATGATGAAATTTAATCTTTAGGATTCGTGCTCATTGTAGTATTTCATCACTATTTCACAAACTGCCATGATATGAGGTGGGTCTGGTGAGACATTTCCCCAATGGCTTTGAATCAAGAGTTTTCGACCTCACCACACATACTGCCAGAAGCATTGGGGCAATATAACTTTAAAACGGGATCACATGGCATTTTCCCTCTCAATATTATTTCCTGCATTTCAAAACAGAAGCTGTACAGTTCAAGTCGGGTGAAGGCCACAATATGTCATGAAGTTCGAGACAGCAAGCCTTCAAGTAAAAAGAAAAAAAAAACCATAGGCATGAATATAAATGAATATAATCCTGGGTCAGTGAGACACTTGTTATTCAATCCTTGCCGCTCACCAGCCTTTGTTCTCTTTAAACTACGTCCTTTAAAGCTACAAGTCCATGAAGATCTTAATTCACAGTGTTATAAAAGAAGATCACGTCGGTTCACTTGTCTTACAGATGACAGAAAACTAGTTTTTCTTTGAAAATTTTAAAATAGAGCTGTGATCAGAGCAGAAGCTCCATCTTTTTGATGACGCTGACTGGCTGCTGTGTGATATTTAAGACTGAAGCAGTATTGGTTCACTATATGCTAATGTGTGCAGCGTTTTCCCACAGCAATAGGGGCTTAATGTTTGTGGCTGATAACCGGGTGTGGTCCGAATATAAAAGTGGAGATGTGTTATGTATATGAGGTAGAAAATGGAATTCAGTTAGAGTGACCTCTTCACCTATTGATTCAGCTCTGTCTGAATGGCAGATCATCAGCGTGTGAGAAGCACATTAATTCTGAAAAGTGTTAAGGCAGCTCCCTTTGACAAACTTTTGACATACCTCACAGTTAGAGACTTTTCCAATTATACGAACCTGTTTCAAGAATGGTCATCTTTGTTACTTTAACCACCCCAAAACATGTTTTTCTCATATAAGATTATGAGAACACACTTTATGCTTATTTACTGTGTCAGAGACTATTTGTGCTTCACATATATAGCTTCAAAAGTTGGTTGATGAATAATGAAAGCAAGATATGTTTGACTATGAGTTTCTGAATTATAACAGTAACAGTGACAGTAATAATGCAATAACAGTGCTAAAGTTATTCGCATGCATGTACAGGAATAGTTAGACATTTTTGGGAATAAAGTTATTTACGTTCTTGCCATGAGCTTAGTTAGAAGATACCATTTCCATTTTATTATCAATTATAAATATTTTAAATGTATTTATTTGTTTACTTATTATACTTTATTTATTATAGTTTATTTCTGTATTCTTCTCCTTTTACCCCCATTTAATTTTACAAATGTATATATTTTTGTATTTTCCGTCGACATTTCTTGATCCATTTCTGATTCATTATGCAAATGAGGGGGCTGTCAATCAAAGCCAATCACAGCACAGTAGGGCAGGACAAGGCCAAACAGATTTGGGAGAAGTCATCAGAGTCAGAAATAACAATTTATGTCACATTTTATAAATTAATTAATTATTGTGTTACTTTTGGTGCATTTAATGGCATTTTTTTTGGCAATTTCTTTTAATTCGTCGTATATTTATTTATTTACTTCAGATTCGTCATACTTTTTAACCAACTCCAACACAAATTTTCGCAGGAGTCTGTTTTTTTTTTTTTTGGTTATTTTTTTTAACCCTTTCTGTTTTTAGGGTTAGGGACCAATTAATGTCTAATTTCTCAGTTTCTTGTGACATGTCTGTCGTGGTACCTGGCAACCCAGCCCAGAGGCAGAGGTGAGTGTGTGCAAAAGACCCTGCCTGACTTGTGTCACTCATCCATCCGCTCACTCAAGCCCTCCTCTCTGCTCGGTTTGCCTCTTGAATGGATGAAGCAGGTGCCAAGAAGAAGAATTATGCTTTCAAATATCACTCCACTGACACTTTCCGATACCCCTGAAAATCTCCCTCTTTTTCACGGCCTGTTGGCAGGTTGCATGTGTCTACATTAAATATGAATCTACATACAGGAGCTGATTAGCTTAGCTTAGCATTAACACTGGAATCAGTGGGAGATGGCCTGGCTCTTGTCAAAAGGTGCCAACAAAATCTGCCTACCAGTGTCTCTAAAGCTCACTAATTAAAATGTTAAATTTCATTTCCTGAAGTCTCTGTTGCCTGGCAACCTCACGGTGACTCCAAAGATTAAGGAAGTTACTGCTCCTGGCAAAGAAACACTTTGGCACATCGTCTTTATACTTTTGTATGGATCAAACAATCAAGACATAAGGTGTTCATTAGTGAGCTTTGGAGGTGCTGGTAGGCAGATTTTGTTACCTGTACAGACTCAGGCTAGCCGTTTCCCTCTTGTTTCCAGTCCTAATGCTAGCCTAAGCGAACCTAAAGTGATATTACTTTTTTCTTGAAAGCAAACAAATTGAAAAACTTGAAAGCAGAAGAAATAGGCTTGAAAAGTGCCTTGTTAAGTCTGTGTATGCTACAAAAGTCATCACTTGAAAAAACATAAACCCCCAGATGGTGGGAAAAATAACAATCCCCAAACAACATGTGGCAAAAGGTGAGCTTTTGAAAACCCAGCAATCGCAGCACTTACAGTGAGTCATCATTGGCTACATTCATACTGCCATTGTATGTGCCCGATAGCCGTATTAACTATTGTGCAGCTCTTAGGTTATCCTCCAGCTTGTGATAAACCCATTCTGACAGCAACTTCACACTCTCCTTAGATTTATTCTTTTTAAGTGAACCACTTACTGGTGTGGAGTTCACATTCGGGTCACCTCCTCACCTCCCAGAACACAAAAGTAATGGGAACAACAAGAGTGGATAGAGGGTAGCTGAAAATGTAAGCGTTGCCCTTCTCTACACCTAAAACATGCTCAGTACATCTCAAGGAGACACTGACGGTATGGGGAGAGAGGGACTGTAGCTTTGTGGTGTTTGGATGCACCTGTCTTATTCGGTTGTCACCTTCTTTTATGCTCAAACTGTGGGTGAACTTTGCAGGATTTAGTCGGCTTACTCCTGTGAAGAGTGACGTATTAGAGGTATTTACGGTGGCTTCGGTGCGAACATAGTCATTGAGTCATTGGCTTTGATCAATAACCTTATCAAAGCTCTGCAGAGCTGCGGCCATTTTGTGCTATGAGACAGAAAAAGCCTTACCTATTGTAACAGTGACATCTCTCAAGAGAAGCAGCATGTGAATGGATGGAGAAATAAAGCCCATTGTGCTCCCAGTCTGGGCATTGTTACTCATGACTCATCTCTCAAGTACCTTTTACAGCACAGCAGAAAAGGTGAGTGGAAAGCATTATTTCTTTTTCTTAAGTATTTAACAGGGATATCATGGAAGAGATCGATTGTAGAGATGAACTGTTGGCAAACACAGACCAGATGTAGTCACCAGTCAGAGGCAAGTCTCCTGATGAATACTTCATGAAAATTGTGTAGAAGTGAGACCAATCATATGCACAGTGTTTGTTTTGGTTTCAGTCAAGCAGCTGGAAGAATAGATAAATGTCTGAAAGAGGGATGGGTGTGCTGTCCTGAATTTCTATCTGACAGCCACAACAATAACAGCTTTTGCGTGTTCCCCTGTCACTTACTGTAGCTGACAAGTTGTTCTCAAATCCAACACTAACAAGGCAAGACTGCTGCTCACACTCAGCTCTGTTCGCTGCAGAGCGTTTCACATTCTTGACATCATCATTATCACACAAACACAAAATTTGTAAGGCAAATAATTACATCACAATTACAATAATTACACTACAGATTGTACACTGGCACAGAACATAGATCGAATAATCCTTATTATAGTGGAGTATTACTACACCTACACCTTTTTCTCATAGAGTTATAACAAGAAATAAAGAATCTACAGCCACAATCCAAATTTGTCAGAATAAATGTTAGCCAAGTACGTTTCTGCAAAGCCACAGATAAGTTCAAACTGGACGCTTCTTTATGTTGCAACTTTCCTTTTGTTTCGGTTGAATTTTCTTTTTGTCACAATGCTGTGCCTATGCTCTGTTTAGGTTTAGGCACAAAGACCAGTTGGTTAGGGTTAGGAAAGCATCATGGTTTGGCTTAAAATACCGGTTTTGGTCGCCACGCTCACGGATGGAGATGGTCCGACTCCCCGTGTTATTGTATTTGGCTTTGTCCATGTAGGCAAGCTGTACCAAGACCGTCTCTGATATCAGCATGGCAGTAGGAGGAGTACACATTATTTAAATAGTTGTTGTTGACATTGCTCGTAACCTATCTTACATGTCAATCAATACACCCTAAAATTAAAACCTCTCTCAAGATGTGATTTATCTGAATATACAGCTTCCTCTGATGTACCACAGTACCTCTATTTGATTAGGTCTCTTCGACGTTAAAGAAAAACTGGATTGTCTTATAAATAGGGGTAGAGGGATACAGAAACAGATAAAAATAAAAAGACTGCTCTGTGAAGTGTAGATCATGTGTTGGATAAAGGGAGCAGCAAGTAGTGGATAGGGAACAGTGAAACATACAGGGAATAAAAAGAATGGAGAAAAACAATTAACAAGTCTTTGTGATGGCTGGAGGAGCAATAAAAACACACTTTGTTCTATTTATGTTATTTGTGTTTTCTTCATTTGGATTTTTAGCAGATGTTATTTGCCTTTATCTTCATGTACAGCTCAAAATCCCTTACTAACCTTTTGAAATATCATCCATTATTATTTGTTTTCATAATTTCACTTTTATTTACACAGGAAAGCCTGTTAACTTGTGTTTTCCACTGTGCAGTCACGATGATGTTTTTATTGTGCTATTTCTGTGGTGAATCCGGCTTTGAAAAGGTTTATTCATGTGCAAGGCCACTCTGCTGAGTAAGAAAACAGGCTGGATTTATGAGGGCCTGCAGCATTAAAAGTAAATGAGGGAGTCTTATAATAATAATAATAATAATAATAGTTCTCTGTGAGGCATGTATTGTCTGTGGAGTGAACCCAGAGCCTCAGCTGAGACGTGAACAGGAAGGAGTCGAGAGAAAAAGAGCAAAAGAATGCCTCAGAGACTGATCTGGTTCTTTGGTTGTCCATAGAATAAGTTAGGATTGCTCTCCCAGAGTCAATAAATATAATCATTGGTACGATTTGCAAATGACCTGGTGAAGAGGGAGCGCACTCGCATCTGAAGTCCAGCTCACCATGGTGCTTCAGCTGACTGAAGGACATAATACGTAGAGCAGAAGGTCTCAACCCGAGGTGTCATGGTGAGCCAGGAGTCTACAGCTTTTCACTCAACCTCGACACAACACTTCAGCTGATTTTGCTAATTAGTTCCCCCCTCTTTTGGTTTAATATGTGCTAATCACTGAAATCAGCTGCCATTGCATTTAATTGAAAAATAAAACTGATTTTAAAACTGAAATGATTTTCCATCTCGCAACACATTTTGAGGTCCCCTGGTGTATAGTAATGCCTTGGTTTGTGTTTGGATGATTTCTGTTCATCCCTTCTGACTTGGCAGAGGCAGGCTTCATTGTCTGAAATAAAGATCCCCCTCCGACATCAAAAGAAATGATTATTTTACTACCACATAATAACTAAATTGATCATAAGAGAAGAAATTTCATCAGGAACTTTTGTACTGACATGGATCATTTTTTACATTGTGTTTCTGCGTGTGCCTTGCTATCTTTGCGTAGAAGTTTTCTTTTAGAAACTCTGCTCTCTCAGCATGCCATAACAAGACCACGAATCTTCAGCCCTATTAGTGGCTCTGTGAGGCTCTAAGGGTCATTCCAAAGCACACTGTGAGATCATTAGGAGTATTTAACACTTTGAAGTGTTTATCTGGATGTGGCAGGATACAGATACAAAAAAGATACAAAAAAATCAGGTGATCAGAGTTCAGAAAGACCATTAAAGGTTCAATTTGCAAGAAAGTTGATTTTTGAATCTCATTCCCAAATCGTCAAATGCTTTGGGATGGCGTCCGACCCGACCTACAATCCCAAAGTGTCAGTATTTGTAAGTTGAGAAAAATACTCTTACTTTCTTACAAATTGGACCTTTAATGTCCAAATTCATGGCAATCATCAGTCACTTGTAGGGATACGCTGGACCGCAAATGTCACCCTGCTGGTGGCACTGGAAGACTCAGGGAATTCATGCAAACCTCATTGTGGTGCTAGAGAAGAAACTCAGGGAATCACCAGAGAAAATGACTGTTTGTACCAAAATGTGTGCCAATCCATGATGTAAATGAACATGTTGATGAAGGTTCTCAGTCACCCAGGTCATGGTAATTCTAAGTGCTGTATCGTAGGCAACTGGATTTGTTTCCGTTTCTTGAAGCTTTAAGAAACTGAAACAAGTCCAGTTGCCTACAATACAGCACTTAGGATGTAAATGAAGCAATATTTCCCTGTATAAATCAGAATGTTGATCTGCTGATGGTTCTAGAGGAAAAGTCAAGGGATCAAGAAAGTCACCCATCCTCTAGGAACCATGAATGTCTTTAGAAAACTTTATGGCAATTCACTCCGGTTCCTGTTGAGATATTTCAGTCTGGACCAAAGTAGTTGATCAACCTACCAACCAACCAAGCTACGGACATTGCAATTTGGAGAGCCATCCTTGCAGTATGGTTAAAATAAGCTAATGGTACAGTCATAGAGGTACACCACTTCAACTTGGATCAAGAACAGGACCTAAATGTGTTCCTTAGGACAAGATACATTTGAAATTGAAGCAGATACAACTGAAATGGTTTTGGTTTTAAACAAACGCTGTCTGCATCAGCTCTACCTGTCTCCCGTCATTTCCTCAAGATGGTATACTACCACTGTGCAAGAAAATGGGTCTGTTGCATAGAGACTTACTGACAAACATTAAGACCTACAGACAAAAAAAACAAGACACACACACATTGGAAAATCTGGGAAAACTTGAGCAGAGGTGGAATGAGTAATGGGGGTACCTGAGTTGGGTCAATGTGGCATTTTCACGCTAAACGTACCCACCATTAGCCAATGCCAGAGGGTCCCTCAGAGCCCCCCGCACACTATTAACCCACTGTCAGGGCCACTGGACTGGGAAAATGGGGACTAAGGAGATTTTGCCAGGAGGAATACCTCAGTTTGTCTGTGAAGGTGCATGCATGCGTGGAAAACATAATCATAAATATGCAGAGCCAGATAGATGTGAGACTTTGCTAGTGTTGGCATGTGGCGCATGTGCAAGTGTGTGAGCGTGGTTATGTTTCCATGTCAGCAGAGGCGAACCCTTGCCTGGAATGTGTTCACACATGCAGTCAGATGAATGAAGCTGTGGGGTCGGAGTTGAGCTGCGACAGTGGCAGCTGTCAGCACTGTGGTGTGTGTGATGTATGAGCTCATCCGTCACTACCAGCCCCTTTTCTGTTGAGGGGGTTGGAAGAGTAATCCAGCATCATTTCCAATCCTTCCCTCGGTCAATTCTTATCTTGAATCACATCTGAGTTTTTTGTTCAGTTTAGTTACCATCTCCTCCCTTCATATCGTTGTTTAAATGTTTGCATGGATGAGTGAGACTGGGTAAATATTGATGGTTGCTTTCTCCATCTTTGTGAGTATTATGATGCAAATATTTGCCTGTAGATGAGCTCGACGAGTGAGAAAACACGGGCATGCAATCACAAGATTAAAACTGGAAAAGGCATTACTTCAAACACATTTCAAAAGGCATATGAATCATTAAGACAAAATGAGTTTTGGCTATGTTGCAGATGATAGCAATAAATATATTTAGATTCAAGTACATACAGTTTCTAGGCTTGCTCATCTGAATAAGTTAAGCACACACAAACGCGCACACTCATAAGCACACACTCCCTGGCCAGTGTGCAGCCTCCAGTGACTCCACACTGAATACCAGGGGACACACTGGTGCCACAATGCCAACATGCTGCCAGTTGGCCACACCTGAGTCAAAAACCACAGAGGCACAGCTGCAGAGCTGAGACGCCACGACACACATACATGCTGTGCTTGTGTAAAAGACTGAGATAACGCCCGGGAGGATACAATAAAAGGAAAGAATGCTGACGAAGAGAACCCAAAGAACTCAAACGACTCAAAATAACAAAACAAATTCCTTGCGGGACAAAGTTGCTGATGCTCCCGGTACTTTACTCCTTCCCGATCTATACCCTCATGTCTCGATTATTAGGCAGTTAAAATAGATCTGCATAATGGATGCAGAAGCTAAAAGTTTCTCGAATAAGTGCTGCTCAGTGTGGGCACAGTTGCAACAATACTCTCTTTAGCAACTGACGCATGCCTCCATGTTTGAATAAAACGCTGCAATAGTGCCCTCTTGGATGCACCTATGGTAGATAAAACATGATAAACTAGGGTGCCCCCCCAGCAGACAAAATGTGTACAAAATGTGATTAGCTGCCCTCTAGGGTGCCCTTCCAGTGGCCAAAACTAGTGATGGGTGGCTGTGGCTCAGGGGTAGAGCCAGCGTCTTGTTATCTGAAGGTTATCTGAAGGTCGCTAGTTCGATTCCCCTGGTCTGCATATCAAAGGGTCCTTGGGCAAGATAGTGAACCCCAACCTTGCATGGCAGCCACCGCCATCAGTGTATGTATGTATGAATACTGTAAGACATCTTGGACAAAAGCGTCAGCTAAATGCCGTAAATGTAAGTGCCTTCTCTTCACTATAAAGATATCACGACTTTCTGCCCGCTGGTGCCCTTTTCATTTTCGTTGCCCCTGCCCCTCAAACATCCTGAGTCCGCCACTGTCTTTAGCCCTCCAGACACCCTTAGAGTCCAATTCTCTGTGCAGGGACTATTAAAAGTCTTATGTACTGTATGTCTTTGAGATAACACGCAATCATAGAAGGCGTGTTACCTCATGTCCCTTTACTTACTCCCCCCTAAGGCCCACTGAAGCACATTGAGCAGTCACCACTGGAATCCCTTTATGGCTGTCCATTCTGTCCTCATGAATTACATCGCACATAATTTCCACCTTTGTTCATGCACGGCGGTGCCAAGAGCCCCACATCTGACACATGTATAAATCAAAGAGCAGTTCACCATTTGGATTAAGGTTGCCGGATACAAGGCTTCGTTTGAGTCACGCTGTAAAGTATGAACAGTGCGTTAGCTGTGCACCGTGCCAAGAGCACATGCGGAGCCGAGCGCGAGCCATGACAAGTGCACATAAGCACATTTTATATTACTAGTTTTATGCCTCACCATGTTTACATCAATCATGTAAGGAGGGAACATGCCCTTCAACGACAGTACATTGTGTATGTTCTCAGAGCAGGCTGAGACAAAGACGGAGCACATGCTTTTGTTTTTCTGAGGTAAATTTTATTTCCTCAGAAAATGCGACATCTGCTAGCTAGCTGTGACACTGAGCAAGTCAAGAAGCAACAACTAAAAAACAAAACAGCAAATAAATCATCTGTATTGAATCTCTTCCTCTTGTGATTATTTGCTTGAATTGTTTTCTTTGTCCTCTGCAGATGGCGGTTTGGTGTCATCCTATGGGGCCCCATCGCACAAAGTGACAGAACGCTCTGTTTTGGGTTGCATTCGTAAGGCTATGGAAAAACACCACCCACACCGGCTGTGAGTCATGCAGCAAACACATGTCTGCATAACTCAAAATAATTGCTTAGAATCTATCTCCAAAAATCTAGTTATGCCCTTCTCTCCCTTCTCTCTAACCCTCGTCTTTTTTCCCCCACAGTGAAAGACACAAACAAGAAAACCAATAAAGCACAGGCCTCTGAGACGGTAACACCAGAGCTCCTCATCATGAAATGATATTAACAGCACCACGCAATTCTCTTTGATGCGAGCAAGCTTACCATGTGCAATAACCAACCTGCCACATATTCACAAAGAGAAAGAAATAGTAACCGCAATCCACTATCTTTGGCCAGTGTCCTCAGAAGCCTGTGGGATTTGCAGAATCTTGCAAGGCTGTCCCATAATTAAGCGTTTTCTTCTCTAACAAACACTGTTTGTTTGTGAAATGCTGTTTATGTTTCTTGATCTAGCTCTCTGCACGACGTGGTCTTTACTTCGAAGCGGCTTAATGGTGAGGAGAAATGCGGTCAGCGTGACCCTGACCCGTCTCTGCATCATCACCGTTTAATGGGACGTTGCCATTAGCAACACAAGCAACACTTTTGCATTGCAGGGAAAGTGTGAAAGAAATCAAAGTTGTGGGCTGGCAGCAGGGCCGTGGGAAGCAGGGATGTTGCGGGTGCTGCAGCACCTCC
This sequence comes from Pagrus major, assembly GCF_040436345.1. Classification (NCBI taxonomy): domain Eukaryota; kingdom Metazoa; phylum Chordata; class Actinopteri; order Spariformes; family Sparidae; genus Pagrus; species Pagrus major. Next base: position 13,970,234 of record NC_133217.1, read on the forward strand.
CGCTGGAGAGGGGTCAAGCTGCAGACATGCACAGCACCAGATGCAAAACAAATTAAACTTATTATTAATGAATTCTCCTATTGTTATTACCTGAGAATTAAATGTTTTGAGGAAGTTTTGAGAAGTTCTCTTTTCACCTCTGGTCTCACACCTCACCTCCTTCTGTTTCTCCCTCGCTTTGTGTGCCTGCTCTATTGAATTTCCTTTTCAGCAGTTTGTTTTACAAGAACCCCAAAAACATATTGTTTTTTTTTTGTGGTTTTTTTCTCACCAGCGATTCCGTTTTCACAACAGCTGGTGAGCCGTGTGTGGAGGAGGCTTGTTGTTAAAGACTTAGCGAGTGATACCAACATACCCAATGATATCGGCACCAACAAGGTGCACGTACAAGCTTGTAGTCCACTAAAGGTGTAAGTTAAACAGGAAATCTTGCACCATAATCAGTTCATTTACAGGAGTAATGTACCGGAGAACATCTCTCTCTTTCTCTCGGCTTCTCTGCAGAGCCTGTCGGCTTGTCAGTAGACAATCCGTAGAGCGAGGGGAGATTGTCCACTAGTTAAAGAATTATTTTGCTGCTAGAAAGACACAAATATTTTGGTAATTGGTGCTAAATGGCCAGAGAAAAACAGAGAAAAAGGGCTGTTGTATTCCTATTTACAATAACCAGAATGCACTCTGCTGCACCAGACAAATAAACACCCCCGCTGATGGGTGACGTACTGCGAGTTGGGGGATGCTTGGTTTTCGCTAAAGTAGCCAGCTGGTAACAAACAATATCGTATTGTGTCTACATAGTACACTAAAACATGTTTCTGAAAGCATTTTAGGAAGGAATTTTAGAAATAGGCAGAACAGTGACATAACCTTGGGTTGTAGTTCATCACCACTGCTTAGGACAGATGGCTTGATAGGAGCTTGGTGAGGCGCCTCTTACTTGATCTGAGAGAGAGAGAAAAGTTGACCCAACAGCCCTAAACCCCCAACAAAGAAGAGGAGGGCTCTGGGTGCAGGCAAAATGGAGAGAAGTTTGACATTGTTCATTTGTAGTGATACAAAGCTGGGTGAAAATCGGCAAAGTTCTCTCGGCCCATCCAAGTAAAGCCTATGTGGGGAAACACTGCAGATGGTTATGTGAACTTTGGAAACAGAAGCAACAGGGCATTAATTACAGCAGTCTCTACAATTCACCTGAAAAGTTATTCAGCTCACCCACCCCAAGGTTTAAATAATGTAATGTATTTGTGCTGTTGAAATATTGTGTGGTAGATGCCTTGTCTATTTGTATGTTCGAATGCCCTGTGCCGCTGCTGTCAGGTGTAGTCCTGCATTCTTATTCCTATTTTAAACAAAGTATGTTGTTGGAGGCCACATCATAGAGAACACTTAGATCCCAAAGGCCATATACCGTATTTTACTGTTGTTGCGGGGTCGCTGAATACATTATTTTTTGGATCCCTGCGGCTTCTCTGCGTCGCCAACACTCTGTCTTGTGTGCGGCTGATGGTTTCTGAGGCAGCAAAATCCAGTGTTAATGCATCACTACCACTTCAGGCTTGTTGGAATAGATTTTGAAGAGGATGTGAGAGGACGCAATGCTGGAGGAAATTAAGAACTCAAGGCTTGCACTACGGCCTTATTGACAGACATTACAAACCCTTCACAAGCATCTCACTACTTTGTTATTCTGTCTCTCTGTGGGCACACATGTTGATGTTCCTACCCAGAAAATCATGTTTTGGAATAACGATATACAGAGGTTGGCTTTGGCAAGAGAAAAAACGGGATGGGAAGTGAAGAACACACCATTAAATGTGCTTCTTGGTGCTAAATTACCTCAGCTGTAACCACAACAGCTTAAAATGCTGGCATTGAACCCACATCGAGCCATAATCAGAATTATTAACACTCGCTGTGTTCCCGCAGAAATGGATAATTCGATACGGTTTTCAGCTCCAAATTCACCAATTAGACTTATTCATTTTCAGCCAAAATAAGCCACACGCTATTCGAGTTTATTGGTCTGAATGTTCACGCCTCGATTTCACACTTCAAACACAAAAAGTTAGCATCTGAGTGTTACAGCCATGCAGCTCCCTGAGCTCACAGGTCTGGGGAAAATATTACAGAAAAGGGGTTGACATGAACTTTGAAAATTATGAGGAAGCTGTTTCATTGGCTGAGGAGGGATGGACTCTGTATCCCCATTTAAGAATGCCGTATCAGAGATTAACTTTAAGTGTTGAATGTAACTCAGTTCGTCATTGTCTGTCTGATCTGTTGGCAGCAGCCTTAATGTTGGGATAGAGGTCTTGTGACAGAAGGGTTGTTCACCATTCAAATCCTGATAGTCCTCAACAGAGTGTTTTTTGTGCTGCACAAAGCCCATCCTCCTCTGCTTCCACCCTGACCCCTCTCAAGATCCATTAGTACATTTGCGCCGGTCTTTCCTCCGTCATCTTCAGCTGGAGCCTCTCTTTCATTCGCTGAGGCCTTTTGTTGTCTCGCGCTCCTCTCTCCACTTTTTCGATTGTTGCCATCCTGCCTTATCCTCTTCTCATTTCTTTTCTGTCTCTCCAGTCTTACAGTGGCTTTGTGCCGCTCCTGCTTTGCCGTTTTGCTTCTCATTTGCTTCAATTCAGTTCCTCCACTGCTCTACATATTCAACTTCTCGCCTACGTTTCTTTGCAGTCAGTCCCTTGAACCTCTTCAGAGTCTTCATATCTCGTTGACTGTATCTGTGACACTCTAGTACTTTATAAGCTTATTTCTCCTGTATAGCTCAGTGGGGCCTGATGCTAATCAACAAGGGAGCTTGTACTTTTGGGAGTGTGTGTTTTAAAGTGTATGTAGCCTTCAAAACACAAGTAAAATAGATGCTTCGGGCACATTTTAAAAAACTAAGTACAGTTAAGTTTTATGGATTTAGTGGGTTTGTAATTGTTTTTACATCGCCCTAAAAATTGCATGTTAAGTAAACACTATAAAACACAACTTGATAAAACAGTTTGAGTTGACGGACTGAATGGCCCAATGATCCAACCTAAAGCCACCTTTTACTATCCAGTTACATAGCTAATCTCTAATGCTTTTAATGTGAGCTTGGTGCAACTGTGGCACTGGATGAGAAAAATGAATCCAGTGTCCAAAAGTGAGTTGATTTATGGTTTCAACCTCACCCCACTTTTAACAGTGGAGGCAATACAATTTAGACCTCAGTGATTTGATGGCTGATGTGTTCAGACCGACAATAGTGCTCTTTCATGAAACACAGCACCCTCGCTGTGTCAACACAGTGGTCTACAGAGCCTTTTAAAGATCCTGAGGTGACTCACCTTTTGATGAAACACAATGTTTTTCATCTGGTTACTCACTCCATTGGTCAAAAAACTTAGCAGGTTGATGCTGTGATTTTTGAACCAACAATGAAACGTGCCATAATCACCAACACGTCAGGATCACCTCTATGAGGCTAATGTTATCATCCCAGTATGCCCATCTCTCTTTCATGTCACTTGTGAACTAAATAATGAGAAAGTAATCCTAAAAGCAATGCACAAAATGTATTATGGACAAGAAAAAAAAAGGTCAGGTTTCTATGATGGTAAACTGTTCTTTATTCGTGGGGGAGTCGCAGTATTTATCAGTGTAAATTATTGATTAAGGCAACACAACAGTTACAGAATTTTAATGATAAACTCAAGCTGCTCTTGATATAAAGCTGTGATGGCAGTCCAGTTACATCCTAAAGGTGTTTTAAGGTAATCTCGCTGGTGTTTACTTAAATATTTGCAGCCGCACTTATTTGGGCTTTTAAAATTCCGGCCATGCGTTTTGCCCGGCAAATCAAGAATAACAATGTAATTAATTTTTCAAAATGTCAGAGGCTGGAACTCTGCGAGAAAATTATTCGAATTAATTATAAAGTAAAAATGACAGAAGGAAACAGCTTGCTACAAACTCGCCAGAAGTGCTTCGAGTGCGACGATGTTATGCAGGATTAATAAGATCTTCATATGCAGCCCTCTTTGATAACTGTAGAACTCAAGTATCCATTTTGTTCATCACTTGTAAATCACTTGATCTTTGATGCACACTCCAACACGCCTGCAGTATGTGACTTTACAGTATGTTGCTATAGAACATTTACCAAGATATACAGCTCCTTAGAAGTGCTTCACTTTCAACATTATACTGAATATAAATTAATTAGCGGATGAAAGGTCTGGGAACGATGTTTTGATAAAAAGAGCTTTATTTTTTATCATATTTGTTCACCTTGGGTGCCTCATTTTGCTTGAGTGATACTTCAACAGTCCCTTAGTCGACAGGTCAGGTTTGGTTTCACAACTTGAAAGAAATATATCTGAAAGAATATCGAACAGCAGTCTTTTTGTTAAGATGATAAAAGATCAACAGCATTGCTTTGTGACAGTGTATGATGTAAACGTGAGCATGCAGTGTTGTGGCTTCTAGAGAGTCAATCCCCTCTCTGTCAGTCTCTCTTTGGCTGTACAGTATCTCCGTGGTGACACAGAGCATCAGTAAGGTGCTAATTAGATGCTGCAGTGAAGCACGGGACAGAGCGAGTGGACAATCACCATGGCGAGAGATAATTTCACACTCTCTGCCCTGATAACTGTCTAACAGCTGCTGGAAGCACAACTGGCAGAGAGACTCAGCACAGCAATCTCACTCCAAGCTAAACCAAAACAACAAAAAAACATACTGTACAGGCAGCAAAGCAAGCATGTGTGTGAGGATCCTCTTCATTCATTCCATCAGCATCCTTGTCACATCACACACTCCTCTAACTCCGTCTCCCTTTCATTTTGAAGAATAGAGTTTTCCAACATCTTTGAGAACGAGATTGGTCTAAATGACATGATGAGATGTTATCAAAAATTAAAATATTAAAAGATATGCAAGTTATTTGACAGCAGGGTCTTTTCATTTTTCAATCAAAACTTTAATTTCTTCTTAGCCGTCTGTGAAGGAGATTATCAACTAGAGGTCACAATCAAGACACCACCTTTACCACAACAGACAGACCTAAATTAATCTTTATCTTATTTTTGACCCAAAATCCAACTCCAAAGTAAAACCAACTGTCACGCCCTTGTAAAGTTCTGAGCCTCACTCAACAGAACTTCCTTTCCTATTTTTTCTTCTATGAGTTTAAGTACACTTGTTTTTAAGTTAACAGACAATTGATTTCTCTGTCTCACATCTTTTCTTGCCATTTGAAAAAAACCCAAAAACAAATGAATAAGAAAAATGTAGGATGATCAAGAGTAAAGCTTAGGGTCAGGTTATGTACTGGTCTAAACACTGAATTCAGTAAATAAATCCAGTGTAAGCCAAGGACTGTTCTTGAAGTAATACTGAACCACTGAAGTTTGACACTATAGCAAAGGCACAAACAATATGTTGCAGATACAATGCAAATACGACAGGGGTAAATATGTATGTAACAGCAAGTAAGCGTAGAATAAAGTCAGTTTAGCATAAATTCTGATAGTTTTTTTAAGTTGAGTTAATATATATACTAAAATATACTGAAGAAATACAGAAAATGCTTATTCCAAGGCACATGAAGAGGATGGAGAAAGATTTCAATACAAAATCCGTTAGATGCTCACTTGTGGCCATTCTTCTCTTACAGAACAACATCCTCTCTAGACAGGAATAGTAAGTTTAACACTGCTGCATGCAAATAAAGGAGTTTTCACAGTCCAGAATGGGTTAAAGGAATAGTTCACTCTAGAATGAAATTCATTATCGACTCACCCTCATGCTGATGAGAAGTCCGGTGTAGTTTCTTATTCCTCAAAGTGCAGCTGGAGACCCGCGGGGGTACCCTCCGGCAGCAAAAATCCATATAACGGGTGTAAATGGTGTCCGAGACGAAAAGGTCCATAAAACTACACAAAAACTTTTTTTTTTAACACAGCTGTTTGCAAGATGCATAGCAATGAGGTTATCTATTAATAAAGCTGTGACTTATCCAACCCAAATAGGCCCGGTGGACACTACAGGAGTATCAGGCAGATTTAACCCTGATTTGCTGATTGTCTCGTTTGCTTATGTAGGTAATACATTTTTCATGAGCAAAAAGTTCATGTGGTACGTTTAAATATAGGGATAACACATTTTCAGACAGCTTCTCCTTGAAAGCACATGTAAGTGTTACACTTGGTTGAACATGAAATGTGCTAGAAAGAGTAATAATTTACAAAAAAAAAAAAAAAACTAGAGAAAGAAATTTGAACCATGGCTCATTTCTTACCTCAACATGTCCTGCCAATCAGGGTGTGAAGTGGGTGTGAGTTTTTGATTCTCAGTTGCATAAAGTAACAGAAATTGCAGAACACAGCCTCTTCTGATCTGAGGTTGTCCGACATGGATGAGTAAAGAAGTCAGTCGGCTATCGTTCAGTTTGGTGCATAAAGGGAAACATAGAAGTCTTTATAAATCAGAGTTAATGAGGACAGAAATGTGTCAACATAACTTTTTCTGTTGCAAAATAATAGGTTTAGAATTTCTATCTCTGACTAACTTTGTCAATCTGTTTTTTTGGTTTTCTTTTATGTTGGTCTCTTTCAGCATCCACACAGTCTGTGACATAAGACAGCAGAGCGACCAAAAGTAAAAAGTATAAGAGACAATAATGGAGAAGACTGGAAGGAACACATATTTCTGGTTCCATTTGGACAATTCTGTACTGGAAGTTTGCCTTGTTTGACAGATAGGCACTTGTTGGTTTTCTGGCAATTTCCCAAATCACACCTACTGCTGCTTCACTTGCCTTGGCCCTCGATAGTCTTTCCAAAAATAACCCTCTGGTTTTAGCAGCGTGCATGTGCCCACACATACAAATCTGCACTACATAAATGGTCCTCATGCCTTTCTCCTATGTCATAGTGCACTGCAGATGTGAGTGATTAGCCTTGTAATGATGATAACCAGAGTCTTTCTCTGCCTCTCATCTGGCCCTCCCTTTCTGTCTCGCTCTCCATCACACACACTCGCACATTAGGCAGGTCCAGCAATCTTGTGATGTTGTTGCTAGGTCGCTTTATGCGTTAGAGTCCCTCCGGCCACAGGGTTCAGCTTGAATTAGCCTTGTTCCCCACCAGAGGATGGGCTATTTACACATGTTGCCAGGCAATTAAGTGCTTGTCTGACATTGGGGTTTCCGGTGAGGGCTCAGCGCCTTTTCACATGTCAGACGAGGGGGTGCGAAAGCATGATAGGTTGCTGTTGAACTAAGGCAAAATGGGGTTTATGCTTCTTTTGCTTTTATCATGTGTACCCAGTGAGTGTCCACTGGTGATTACAAACAACAGGGTGGAAAATCAAACTGTGCCCTAGGTATTAATGTTCAGAAAGCTTCTGCTATAAGACCCATTCCTCAGATGCTGGCACAGACAAGGGTGTCGTCTTCTGAGTGTTGATCTCTCTTTTTGTTGGCTTTGAATGTCTGACAGATTCTAGCCGGTGTGTTGTTTGGACTCGCAAGCCAGAGGCCTTTGTGGGTTGATCACAAACATTAGAAGGCTAGGAGTAGTGCTGGTCCAGCCAAAAAGTGGACAGGCAAATCACAGCCCTGGAGGCTCATATTGGGTTGTGTGTAGGAGCAAGGCATAAGCGAGGCTCAACACAGCAGAAGCAGCACTGGCAGCTTAAAGCCATGGCTTTTAGCCTACACAGATATGAGTGCATTTTATCAAAATCAATCTAGTATTGAGTCAATTTATTGAATCCTATCAAATCTTATCACAATTTACTTACAACATTTCATGTAACATAAGCTATAAAATGACAAAGTTGAGTTTAGATATTTTTGTTGGCTGAGAAACCAGAAACACCGCAGTTCTTTAGTGATAGTCTAATTAATTCAAGCAACTCATAGCAACAGACAGGTGAAAAATGAAAGGAAAAACAACATCCTGTATTGTCCTGTAAGGTGTTGGGCCATCATTTGCCACCAGATCAGCTCCAGTCTGCCTTGTTATTTATCCTACAAGTCTCCGGAAAACTACTGGAGGGATGGGACAACATAGACCATTTTCACATGCCGGCCATTGTCCTCTGACGTCACACTCAGGGTGGGAAGCTCAAATACTGGGATAATGTTATTTTGCTGTGTTCCAGGTTGCAAGTTGTACAAACATATGGAATCAGAAAAATTGTTTCCATTTCACCACTTCCCCTTTTTATCAGCAATGTGAAAAAAAAGTGTGATAGTGAAAGTATGGAGGCACATCGGGCCATATTTTAAGCTAAAACAACATATTTGATAACCCATTAGCTAATGTTAGCATCCAGCCACTTCTTAGCTAACATTACTTTTTGATCACATGCAGTGCGTTTCACTTCCAGGCTTTAAAAAATGTGTCCAATATGTGTGTTGATGCTTTAGAATGAATTTATACCTTTCTTATTGTATAGCCTAACACTGTCAAACAGGAATGTTGGCTAAGAAATGGTTGAATGCTAATGTTAACTGTTGTCTAATGGAAGCTAATGGGTTTTAAGGTCAAATATGCTGTTTTACCTTAAAATGTGACCCAATGGTCCTTTGGATTTTCATTATATGTCAATTTTATTTGCTGATCAATCAGTAAGTGGTGAACTGATAATTTCTCAGATTGCTTAAGTTTATAAGACTTGTGACCTGGAACACAGTAGTATGACATTTGGACGCCCCACCCTGAGCGTGATGTTCTTTGCTAATAAAAAGACAAAGCACTGATAAAGGGTTTGACAAATTCAGCTATTTTGATGACCGGGAGCAAATCCAAATGGAGCTGGCTATCGTACCTTAACCTTAATGTTAACTTTGTGTCATGTAACAATTCTCAGTCAATTCTTTCCAAGACTGGTTTTAAGTCTGTGCCATAATTCAGTGACTGAACTATGGTATACTGCCAAGAGGGTGATTTAAAGCCTGAAAAATGAGCTGCGAGTTCAGCCTGTGATTGCAGTCACAGTTTCCGGACTGCAATGAGACCTGACCATCATATTTTTAAAATCAATAACAAGTACAAAAAGGTTTGAGCCAGGAACTATTTACGGGGACACTATCTTTACAGTTATGATGCCCAATTATAATGGGTGGCAAGTCAATGCCACCACCTGTCGAAAAGTCTTGTGGATTTACAACAACCTTCTCTGTGATGGTTTTCAGAAAGGACCCAAAAGCAAGACACACAGAGACAGAGGGATTAAAAAACAAAAAGCAAGCTTTGATATTTTGATATTGTAGTCCCAAAATCCAAAATGCAAGCAACAAAAAGGCAAACAAGTAGTGACTGACGAAGAGCCAGAGAAAAACACAGTCTTAAATACACAGGAATGATTAACTAATGAAACACAGGTGAGCAGAAAAAAAGGTGTGGGAAAACTGACAAAGACAGGAAGTTGAAAGTAAAACATGAGACAGGAAGATATATCTTACAAAATAAAATTGGAAATAACTGACTAACTATATAACTAATATAATCATTTAAAAACTAAAACCAAAACCATGACATTCTCATTATTTAGACGACTCGTATAAATGATGTGAACAAAGGACTGCATCATAAAAACTAATCTTGTTGATTGTTGGTATAAGCCTGGCATTGGCAGACAAAATCCCTCTTGCTAAAGCAAACATCAACCTCTGAGCTAGTAACCTTCACACTGAAAATGGCAATTACCCTAACCTGGTTGCTAACAGTACAAAAACCACAACAAGCCATCGGCTGTTCATTTTCCTTCTGCAGGAAGTAAGCCATACTAATACAAAGGTATGCCTCCTCACCTGCAAAACAAGTTCACCTGACGCTATTTTGCAGGGGCTCCATCGCTGCTTCCTAGACTTTGCACCATCCAAGATGATTGGGATTGGTTCCGAGAAATACAACATTTTTTTTCTACTATGGCAAAATTTAAATCGGTATAGCCAGACCTTTCTCCAGCGCTGATAATAGTAGAAAACATTGATATTACAGATGTGAGCAGTCTTTACTAAAAGACAGCACCCACCCAGACAATACTCTCTTTACCCTGCTACTGTCTGACAATGGAAAACAGAAGTATCCACTGCAGTACCACCAGACTCTCCTCAATTCTTGCTCCACAGTCCACCATAAATAATAGCTTAATTTGTTTGCCTTTTTAATTTATCAATTTATATAAAATTGGTTTTGTGAGTAATATACAAGGACTACAACTAGCGTTTCTTTTTACAATATTGTGCTCTAGAATGAAAAAAATAAGCATTGTACCTTGAAAAAAGGGAATTAATGATGCTGCATGAACATTTCCCATAATCTATTTGACTTCTACAAGGGGCGCATCCATTAGAGCAACCAAAAATACTCAAGAAACCGTGTTCTTTGGGTCAAAATAATTATGGTATATTTTGAGTTTTCGCCTCTTAAAATACCAGGGTACATCGGGTTAAGTATTTCAGCAAAAAACATCTATTTAAGTCACATTCAGAAGAGAACAAATAATCATAAGACAGAGTGCTTTTGGTTTAGGAGGACATCTTTCTGGTTGTTATAGCCCAGAGATTGGTCAGTATTCACTACCATAGCAAACCACTACATTAACCCATGCTATCTGTCCTATAGCCTGCTTCATTGCTCCTTGATCACGCACACAATCACCCCGTTGTCACACGTTTAACAGGTAATCCATCTTTTGTGGAAACATGCATGTTTGCCTCGACAACTTCACACTGATAAGCACGCAGGACTGATAAGTCTCGAGAGTGTGTGTGTGCGAGAACGTCACAGTGCAAATTTGACATGTTTCATTTGGTCTCCATGCCATTTTGATTATCCCATCGCTCTCTTTTCTCACACTCACACTTTTATTTCACATACACACACAAAAATACACACTCGCACGTCACCTCGCATGACTGGCAGAGCCCATGCCTGCTCCCTGGGGCACTGTGGCCCTTTTATTAGAAATGTATTCTATCAGTGCTTTTAATGTAAAAATGCAATAAAGTCATTTCACGCCATGTTGAACAACTTTGCCACATTATTGTTAGGTCTCTACGGTGGGACAAAACCCACATTTACGTGCGCACACATACACCGATCTTGGCTCCGTCGTGTACCTCCTCTGACAGGTAGAGGAATAGAAATGAACAGATGAATAGCTCAGTAAATCTCGGCGCACACCGATGTTGCAGTGGAAACACGGCGAGGGACTAGGCGTTACAAAGCTCTGAAGCATATGGATTTGACTGGGATGTCACAACATACAGAGTGATGATAGCGCATGATCACAGTTAAACACTATCAGCTGCTTGTGTGTCTACAGTAAACAATAAATCCATGGCTACTGGAAAACATTTGCTCCATTTGGAATTGCATGTCCCTCACTACGTCTCTGACCTTTCACCCATTCAGCTGTGATCTTGTATGGCTTTATCACCATGCTGCATGAAAAACCCCGCCGCTCTTGTCAGGACACATTCATACGCTACCGATAATAATCTGCAAGCTCTATTTTTTCCCCCTCAAACTTCCAGTATTGAGAAAACAGCCCACAGAACAACTAAACTTCTGCTTGCAAACTTTGCACAGCAGGTACTCCTGGGAGGCTGCTAAAAAGACAGTGTGGTGAAAGCTGATGAGTTATGCAATCAAATCAGTCAGGGGAATGCTCATTATTGTGTGTTTTTTGGTTTGTTTGTTTAGCTTTCCCCCCGTTCTTCCTCTCCTGTTTATCTCTCAATGGCAAACGGTGTTGTCTCATCTGAGGGCAGCTCATCTCTCGGTGATATCGCACTCATCGCCATTTGATATGCATACCATCTAGCTGGTTCAAAATGTTCTTCTGCGCAGTGCCAACACTGACATGGCAACTTATCAGTGAGGGTTCACATCGCAGAGGCTCCATCCCCTCTCCCATTCGTCCGGCTGCTCTATCAAAAGCTGTTTTTCTTGTGAGGGAGTCTCAATGGCCAATGAAGAAAGGCAGTTTTGGATTGAGGTTTGAAAAAAAAAAGCATAAAAAGAACAGTGAACCTTATAATGTAATTTGTTTATAGAGAACGTACAATTAGCATCTCAAGAACTGATGGTTAATTTGTGCCTGGCACTGTCAGTTTGGCTGACGAGCCCATTTCTATTAATTAGGAGGAGCTCTTTGACCACTTTGCTGACTAATTTGGGAAAATGGCAGCCTGTTCCTTCTGTAAACAAACCTCCTCCTCAAAGGAAGGTACTCTTCTGGATGTTTCCTGGATCTTTCTGTGTCCATCCATCTTTCTTACACTAGCTGTGTAGTGTAGTTTAATGGCAGTACGATGAGTGGCACAACCAGCACTGCAAGTTTTTTTGGCTTTACAATGTGCTTTTCCGCTCTCTCAAACTTCAGTGTTTTATATACGTTCTTGTGCATGTAATAAATTTCAAAAGTTAAAAAGGTCAAAGTCCGCACCAACAGAAGCTCCTCTCTCCCACAGAACACTGCTCCTGAAACGCCTCGCCAGTAGTCCCGCCTGTAATTCTGCGACTTTGTGACATCACACTATGTCACCACGTCGCACATTTGCATAATTTAAATCTTGTGGCTATTTTGGCACGTAAGAATTGATTGATTTAGCACAGCTGCTCTGCTGTAGTTAGCTGTACTGGGTAAGGCATGTGTGAGCTGACCAATCAGAGCAGCTAGATATTTGGGAGGGCGGGACTGAAAGAGACAGACAGAGGCAGCAATGGACAGTATGAGAAAAATGTTTGAGCATTAAAGCATGTAAACCTCTTCTAGTAGTAACCCAAAATAAAATGATGATCCTGAAAACAACCATAATATGTGTCCTTGAAGTATTTCCATGCCCAGTGCAGTGTACAAAAAAAAATAACGGAGAATGACATGACAAAAGAGGTCATGGTGATAAGGGTGTAGAAGTGTCATTCAGTTGACAAAAAAGCACAATAGCTACAAAAACAATGCCGAATAATAAACTCTCTAACACTTCTTACCAGCAGACACTCCACCTGTGCACACAGCCTTCCTTTTCAGCTGATTGAATCCTCACTGCCACCTGGAGCCATCCATTGTTCACTTCAATCATGCACAACCTGGCTGCCCCAAAATAAGCACATAAACTTCTGCGCTTCAGCGCACACCAGACTCAATTGATGCGATCATATTAATCGTAAACAAACCGCTTGGTTTATTTTCGGCAGCATTGTTGTTAGTGTCACATGTAAATGTTGTCAGATCTAATTAAACGCTACCTCATTAGTTTGACTAAAACAATCTAAATGCAAAACGTCCTCCATTTTAACTTTTATTGCACCAATTTTTATGTCGCCTAACAACAAAGTTAGTAACTGCAAGTGACAAATATTGAGTGAAAAATGTGGAAAATTATGCAGAAAACATTACATGACCAGACTATAAATATTTTCACAAACTTAAATTGAATTTTAAAAAGGTACAACCCTGAATCCCAAGAATTGGGACACTGTAATAAATCAAAACAGATTGTAATCATTTGCAAACAAACTGTGTCTACAGACAATGGTTTCACTAAGCGTCCCTGGGACCATGTAATATCCTTTATTTCACAGTGATGTGATGTGTTTAAGAAAAATTACAAAAAAAGCAAGTGTTTTATGTGAATGTGTTTTATGCTGCACACAGAAGAGCTGCTAAAGAGCTATCTATCTGAACATCTAAACCCATCCTTGCTTGTGAATGACTGAGCCTTTTGAGGATACTTGATAGTATCATCATTAGGTCTAATCACTATATATACTATCACCTGTTAGCACTAAACCCGTTTTCCTGTGGAATGTTCCAAACACAACACATCCTCATACCTAAACAGCTGAATAGGTTGATTGCCACTGACTACCAAATCGACATACTTGTTGCTCTTCATACTGCTTCGCTTGACGTCCTCCTTTGCTGCCATAGTACTTATTACAGCCACAAGAGGTCTCTGCCAAACAAGAAACAATACATGAATATTTGTATGCATTCCAGAGCTTTTCCAGCCTTTTTTTTAGTCCTGGCCCAACTTGTTGAATCAATGAAGTTGATGAGGTAAAACATTGACTATATTGTCTTTTTGTCCTGTATCCATTGGAAACAGGACAAAAGGCATTGGCATACTATGTTATTCTGTTATATTTCTGCTTTGCAGTGTCCCAAACTTTTCTGGAATCAAGGCCGTTCTGATTCAAATAATTTGATCTTAAGTGTTCAAGGTATTAAATGATTAATAGAACTAGTTGAGAGGATAATGATTAATCATAATGCAAATATATTCCACCTTTTGTAAAGAATGCTGAATTTGTGAATAAAAAAACAGTTGTGTTTGAGCACATCCTCATTGACATTGTATAAATTACTTTGTGCCGTATGCTGGTTTTTGTGATTGCAACAATTCAATTGAGCTGCCTCTTCCTCTGTTAGAGGACTGTTTCATAAGCCTCACAGAGTTAGACAAGACAACAAATTGCTGTTCGTGTGTCTGCATATATCAAATACATTTAAAGCTTATTCAGTACATTCATTTATCCATGCATGTGTGTGTGTATGAATTGCGCAAACATCTGCACTTCATCTTGTGAGCCTACTGTACAGTCGTGTCTGTCTGTCTGTCTGTGAGGATGCGCTTGTGTGTGTGTGTGTGTGTGTGTGTGTGTGTGTGCGTGTGTGTGTGTGTGAGCTGCTGCTGCAGTGCTGTGATCGTCCTGACCTAGAAAAGCACTGAGACAGAGAGCTGAGTCTCTCTGCGCGGTGACAGAAGGAGGGGGAATCCAAGCACCGGCGCTCAGCTTCACTGAGCCGGGCGGCAGACTCACTCTGTCAGTAGCACCGTCGGTCCGTCCCTCCCCCACCACCACTAACCGAAGTGGTGCTGTGGAACGCCGCTCCTCCAGGATGGGGATAGGCACCAATCAAAAGTTCACCGTACCCCTCCGAGAAAACAATTTTTGAATAATTCTAAGACTGTTGGCGTCGCACTTGTCGGCTGCATCAAAGATACATGCTGTTCCTCAGCAGCAAATCAAGCGTGATCATGTTCGCCTTTCAGCTCGTTCTGATTCAAGAGGCAATAATATTAAACACTTTGAAAAGTAATATCTTTCAAGTGCTATCTGTAAATCTTAATACCGATTGTCCTCCCCACAACACCTGGGTTAAACAGTGTGTCCATGTGGTGTCATATTTCACCAACAGATGAGTTTCTATGCTGCTAAAGTGGACAAAGGATGTCTGCTGACAATGCACAACATTTTCATAACCCCCAAACCAGATAGCAGTTGGTATTTTCAGCATCATAATTGAGCCTGCCCCCTCGCAGAAAAATACAGTAAAGAGATAAGGGAGGTGAGGCAGCATGGGAGCACGTCTGTGATGTATCATGGCAACTGAGGCAGATGGAGGAGAGGAGTGTCATAGGAAGGCCATTCACAGCTGCACAATAGATTAGTCACACACCCTCACAAAATACACGCCAGCACACATTATCCTAGGACATCAATCAGGCAGGAAGCAGGCGTATTGTCTTTGCGATGAAAAGATCCTTTTACTCCACATGAAGAGTCAAATTAACTTTCTTTAATTACAGCCCGAGCCTCCCACTGTGGGCAACAAAAGACAAGTGGTTTGTCCCCAAGCCTCCATCCTAAGCGCATTACTCAATGACTGATAATGACCCCTGACTTATATTCAGTCGGAGTAACCTGACACACGGAGCTCAGGTGGAGTCTGTGTATGAAGGAGCATCAAATCAGACACAGTAATCAAGGCTAACAGCAGCTAAGTGCGACAGCATCTTACTGACTCATCCACTCCAGATAATGTCAAGTGATCTGTGCGCTCGGACCTTGTTGGGCGCTGCAGTGAATCTGGCCAAGATGAGACTCATCTCAGACCTATTCAGACAGACTTCAACAGTCTTCAAAAAGCAGTTCAGAACATGTCATTTGCTGTTTGGAGTTTTCGAAGTCTTCTCGCTGATGTCAGATATAAACCAGCCTCGCTTCAACTTCTCTGGTCCCTCAGGGCATTTAAGACTTTTGTTCTTTTCAGATCAAACAGTCGAGCTAAACTGCAGCTCTGTCCAACCAATTAACATCCTCTCTTTGCACAAAGGGATGAAAGCTGGCATTCTGGTAATGTTTGGTTTGTGGCATTTATGTCTTGCACCACGCTACTCACTTATGCACCCTTTAGCCGAGCCACTAGTGATCGCTCCAAGCAGGGAGGATAACCCATACGCAGCATACGACGCTGAGATAGAACAGCCTTCGATATGTTTCATGGATGACATCTCTCACTCTTTACACACGCGATGTGTTCATGTGCTGTGCTGCAATGCGCATTGCTTGTTCAGACCTTCACTTCTATCTTAATTAAGTTGGCTCTTTAATAAAAACAGGTACATTTGATTTATGTATTTTGAAAGAGGTGATGACACCAATTAAATCCAGACTTATTGTCTTCCTTTGACGTCAGACATTTTTGCTCATCACGCTGCTAAAACAGATAACGTTGCTGGGGTGACACATGACACGAATATGACCCAAATGTCCAAAATACGCCACCCATTTCTGACGGTCAACCTCTAGTAAAAAAAAAAAAGTATTTTACATTGTGTGCCAGCGGGTCGGCTTTATCAAGAAAGAGGAGATAATTTAGTTTTTGCTTTATGTCACAAAGTGGGAATGCATCCAATGCAACACAAACAACAGAGAATGTCAATATCTGATGGTGGGTTGAATAAAAGACTGATAAAAAACCCTGTCACAGTTGTTCCTTTTAATAAAGCAAAAGGAGGCAAAACACATAAAGCAAGTAGATGTCTGTGACAGAGAGAAACAGGCTTAATGGCAGGGGCAAAAAAATATAATATCAGCTTTTAAGAGGACATGAAATCTTCTCATCATTATCTTAGTGATTATTTCGCAGATGAATCTTGTAACCCCTGCCCCCTAACTAAATAGAAGGAAGAACAAAGAGCCATTTTGAACCGTTCTCTGAAAAGCCATTAGATCCAGCTCCCTTCAAAAAGCTGTAATTCCCATCGCTAAAAGGTATCAGAACCCGGCCAGTACTTCTGAAAGTCTCTAATTAATTTGACTTCCTGGTGTCTACGCTGTCTTCCAGACTAGTCCTTTAAGAATTGGCAATACTACCAATGCATTTAGTCAGCCAATTGTTGCGGAACGGATAAATCAAGTCGATACAGAGTAGTTATTCAGCGTCCGACCTTTAGGCTCTGACCTCATCGCTCCCCAATAGCATACAGCAAGCTCAACGCAGCACAGACTGTGGAGTGACAATGATAAACTACATATGGATCCCAGCGTCAGCTATTATTTGGACTGTGCCCTGTGTGAGCATCAGACGCCATGTGGCCCTTCCACAACGATGCACCTCCAGCCACTGTGAGAATTAAAATAATAAATCCAACACGCAGCAGTCAGCCTGATATGCAGCAGCAGGCTGAAGCAGAATCAGTTCATGCAGAATGGAATAATTAACTTAAGCACATTAAATACAATATTTTACGGCTTGAAGCGAGCAGACAGTGTCTTCTTATGGAACGTTGTGTTGCACTGATAAGCATCAATACATGGGCATGAGCTAAACGTTGGCAATGTGTGTAGCAGCCTTGTAAACCGCAGCCAAGGAGCTCAGACGTTTAGATGTAATTATGATATGAAAAATAGTAAAGCAAGCATATATACACTTTAAATACACTTGAAATAGTTCTCTAATTTCCCTACGTGCTACAAAATTCAGATCCTAAGTTTCCCGTGAAGTTTAAAAGCAGGGAAATGTGACCGAGCTGTGCCCAAGATAAAAGTGATGATGTTACACCCCTAAAGCCACAGCTTGCATTAAACTAACAGGTAACCCCTCAAACAACAACAACCTAACGTGACTTGAGAAAAAGGACTCATTAATACTCAGACATGAATATTCATATTGCACTTCTACATAAATTAGCAACTTGAAAGCATATGCCAAATAACAACCAAACCGAAATAAGCTAAGAAGAAAGAAAACAGGATGATAGCAGCCGGCAACATTACAGCAAAAAGTTAGCAGCTAGTAAACATCGTGACACGGGCCAGGAAACGACCCGGGAGAGCAAACAAACAGCCAGTGGCCTCAGCAACCTCTTAGCATATTACCAAACACACCAAACACCAACTGAAGACAGCCAAGACAGTAACACTGAACAGAGCCAAGACAGTAACACTGCAACAGCCACGGGCTCAGAAATGTAGTCAGTTACTGAATGCAAATTACAGTCTCTGTGGATGACAGCAATTTTAATTTTGCCTTGCACAAATTGCTCTGCACGTAGATATTGTTGTGTTGCATCTTTCTTAAGTCGAGGTGGTGGCGCTACGACTGCTGCTGATTGAATCTTCCATCTTGACTGAATGCAGTTCTTGTTTCCCACCACACAAAGTGGAGCACTTGCATTTCAGACGCACTTTTTCATAAGCTAATATAGGGTTGGTTATCATGAAAAAATTAAACGTTTAAAAATTGACATATTTTAAGGACAACCAAAAATGTAATCAAGTAATCCTTGACAATGTAACTATGATCTATTTACACATTTTCTCAAACGTAATCTGGACTGATAATAGTTGCTTATTTTTTATCATTGATTACTGCACATAATACCAATTAATCTGTTACGCCTTGGTGAAGTGAAGCTGTGTTCCCCAGCAGGTCACCACAAAGACAGCCAACTGAAGTGAAGTGTTAGCAGACGAGCTTGCTTGTGAAGTAGAGGAAGCAGAAAGTTACAGCAAAGTTAGCCAATTAGCAGCAGGTGCTCGAGAAAGGAGCAGGCAGGGCGTTTACACCTTAAACGATCACCTGAGTAAAGCAGCAACACTTATCTCCTTATAACTCAGGTTTTGTTGTTTAAATTGCTACAAATACCTATAAACCACACAATTTACTTATTCAGATTTGGTCATGTAATCGGGTCAACCGTGCAAATGAAACTTTGGCGGAATACATCTAGTTAAAGTGATAGTTCGGGTCTTTAGATGTGGGGCTGTAAGAAGTTTCTTGTTATAATGTGATAAGTTTGTATGATGTAATAATGTGAAAATATCTTTTTATATAATGTGAAAAACACGTTTGTTATAACAATAAACTTTTCACAATATACCCAGACACTGACTCATTTTTCTTTTTGTGGAGTGGCAGCAATACACTGCTGTCACATCCTTTTGTGACTGTAAATGATTAAATGTTTAATCTTATTGAAGTTTAATTACTATTTAAATTACACTTTATATTAAAATGTAGCAGCTAGTCCAGGTGGAGTTAATTTCAATTAATGACTTTCATATTATAAAACTTTATTGTTGCTTTAGATGTTCATGGAAGGAAATGAACCACCCACACTGACTTAAATGGGGAGGACAAAATAATAGAAACACCATGCAGTTTATAAGCGCCACAAAATGACCACACAGTTGAATCAGCACCTCTCTGGTGGCAAAAATAAAAGATTAAAACCTTCATGAAGGTAGGATTTATTGCAGGAATGTTTTATTAGGCTGCATTAGTTTCAGCGAGGTGTAACAAATAACCTGACAACTGAGTGCATGAAGTAGTTCAGATTAGCTCCACTTCACTTCAGTGTTGTATGGATAGTTTTCTTGAGTAACGGACATGAAAATCTCTTTCATCAATGCATGTGACAGAGAAGAGGATCTGCTTTAACCTCAGAAAGCATCACACAGTCGTGCAGCCCGGGACAATTTACACCCAGCAAACCCTGGGCAACAGGGGGCACTTAGAGGTAACGTGTCAGCACTGGCTAACAGCTGCACACATATTTATCCACTGGCTGCAATTTATGGGGAGGGAGGCCTGTCGCCAGATGTGACCCCATGGGACGTGGCCTCAGCCGAGGGAAGACATCGAGGGGACAGCAGCGGGTGGATGGGAGTTAACAGAAAAAGTAGTGGTCAGAGAACCACTGCAGTGTCTGGAATGTGAGAAATATGCTCAGTCTTTCTTTCTCTCCGTATCTGTTCTGTCTTTTTTTCTCTCGCTCACCCATCCTCTCACAGTAAGAGGACAATCTCAATGCACAGGGGCCATCTCATTGCAGGGTCAGACCGAGAAAAAGACAGAGGCGGAGGCGAGAGAGAGCGCACTAAAAAGATCCCGATAATGAATCCATGCAACGGAATGATAAATGATTGCAATGAAATCAGAACTGGTTTAATGACAGCGTAATGAAGATGGGTGAATCTGAGGGTGCAGGGGAAAAGAGTTTGAGAACATGAAAGTCAAAGCAGAATAGAAAGCGCCAAATGTAATGAAAGTGGCAGTGGAGAAAATCTATAGAAGACCGAGTGAGGGAGAGATGGAATGTTAGCCCTCTCTGCAGCAATAAGCCTCCAGCGGTGAGGGTAAGAGGCAGGGAGGCCAGTATTCCTGACAGAGCCTTATCTCATCTGCAGCCTGGAATAAAACCCATTTTCCAGCCCCCGAGACAATAAAGCACAAGGTTACCGAACCTCGCACCCGTGACACCCCTATTTAGAGAAGGGCCTCGGCCCAACATAAAAATGCATAACACCATCACCGCGCTGAAAGGTAGTGTATGACACCAGGGCCGAGCTCGCTGTGTAGGTGTGTGTGTGAGTGTGTGTGCTTTATGATAAGCGACAAAATGCACGTAAAGAAACTTAAGCACCGTCGGGCTCACTGCATTTACATACTAAGGGTTAATTTAATTGCATTGTTCGTGACCTTGAGGAGCAGGCAAGAAGTAGCATGTGAGTGTGCATGCATATATTTCACATCCCCAGCACGCCTGTTTGTCCGTTTCCCCCAGGATTTCTCTTTTCACACGTTGACGTGAATGTGACAAGTGGCCCCTCATCATTGCTAAGTGGATTGAGCCGTGTGATGGGCATATCAGGCGCCCTCAGGAAAAAAACTCCACGCGAATCATATAATGTGATTCCCCTCTGTTGTAATGGGTGACAAGTGTTTCCTGTCTGTCCACCCACCATCCCCTCATCCATCCATCCGAGAGCACTGCCACCCTAAGCTTCGCCCGAGGAGACGTGGAAGCGGAGAGGACAAGATGGAGAGACCGACGGGAGAGAGCAAGAAGAAGGGAGGGGGGGAGACAAGATGCCTCTTTGCATCGCTCGGAGCCGGAGAATGCCCACAAGTCGTCAACTTTCTTGTCTCATCCGCTCACACAGACAAGGCAGAAAAGTGAAATGTCTGCTGTGACAGAAGAATAGACTCTGGCAAAGGGAGACGCAAACACAGGGTGGCTTAGGCTAACATTTGCCCATAGCTAACGCCTGCTTGATTGAACTTTTTGTATATCTTTCTCTTTGTCTCACACACGCACACAAACACACACACACACACACACACACACACACACACACACACACACACACACACACGCGTATAAAAACACATCACCCAAAAGAGATGAGAATAAGAAGTAGCACAACACCATGCAGAAAACAAGCCTGCACTATTTCTCACAGCTATGCTAATTAGGTCAATTAATCCAATGCATGTTTGGCATCATGGAGCAGTTGGTGCAGTTCACCGAGCATTAACAGCAATGTCACGCTAATTGCGAGTCAGTAGCAAATTTCTGCTCAGACACCACAATTTGGCTCAGCTTACTCTCCTGCATGACTTACCTTTCTCATCAGAGAGAGACATGCAAAACTGGCCGGGGACCAGCCAGCACCCATTTGCGCGAAAAATGTTTCTCTGGCTCACCCATTTCCAACGAAGTTGCGCTACCAAAGCCAGGCTCTGGCACTCACAGACTCTATTAATTGCTTGAAACACTATAAAGAGGGGAAAAAAAGAGCTATTTGTCTGGAAAGTACACTTATCTAATCTCTCTTGAACTATTTCGCTTGGAAATACAACTCTGGGAAAGCTGAGACAATTAGCACCTTTGAGAACATACTGAGACAGATCTTGGGCAAATTTCAAAAGGCATTTTGGGGATGATGTGATCATTTGAGGATTTGGAGCTGGAACTTGGCACCGCTGCTAAAGATAGTGAAATCCTTCCTCAACAGCTGAAGAAGGAGATTACTATGGGGCCATGCTTTCATTCAGGGACTACAACATTTGTTCCAGTCTAAAAATTTCATTATATACTGTAATGGCTGTCTAATAGCTCTTAAAACTAAATTATTTATATTGGCAAGAGTCAACTGTTTTGCTTTAACTTATCGTTATGAAGTAACTGTTGATTGCACAATGTAATGTCCAGAGAATAATGACGCCAGTGTTGGATTTATTCCCTATATACTTACTTACTCAATATGAAATTCCGGTACAACCCCATCTGCTTCATTGTCTTAATTATAGACTAAGCAACACATCCTCATACCTAAAGAACTGAATAGTTCGATTAGCAGTGACATCCATAACAATATACATGTCACCATTCCCAAAACAATACGACCGTTGCACTGTACCAGCAACAGGCATTGAGGCAACAAAACTACTTGGTTTGGTTTAGGAAAACAAAGTGGTTTGGCTTAAAATAGCAACGCTATTTCTGTAACTTCAGTTACGAATTTACCCACTGTACATTATGTACAATATGTAATGCAGAGTTTGTCACAATCTATAATACTCACCTCAATTCCTCCTTTGCTACTGCAATAATTACTGCAGCCACTCGGAGTCACCGCCTAACAAGGAATGTACATATGGGTCATAACAAGCTGCTTTCACAGTTAACCAATATGGTGGTTTTCCTGATGAGGATAGCCTGAGACCAAGTGAATGAATGAACCCCTCCTATTACTTGTTTGTGTGAAGCACTACCCAAAGAAATTTATCAAATTTGCCATAGGCAACTTCTTTGTTTTAACTTCATTCTGAAGTAAATATTCATTGTACAGTTTAATGACTATATATATATATAAAAAAAAACACTATCCGTGTATAGCTTGGTTCCCTATAAACCTTGCTTTCACTATGTTATTCAATCCAGAAAAATTAAGGTTGAATTACAATACAAAGGAAGCAGTCTGCCATTGCTCAACCAAAACAGGAAGAGGCATTGTTTCCGCCGGTACTGTTACCCGACTGATATGTGTCTCCCCTTACCACCAGGACATGAGACGGTTCGAAACTAGCATTCTTCCAAAGAGACCAGTAAGTAACAACACCTGTCTACTTATCAATACAATCCAGTGTGTTACTTACTCTGCCTTCCTTTTCATAGTACAGATCAGAGATCAGAATTTCTTCGTCAAATTTGGATTCTTACGGTTGTTTTTTGCTTTGGACAGTAACCAGGCTGCTAGCGGTAGCCATGTTGCCAACACTGTCTTTGTGACTGTAGCGCCACAGTAATACCACAGGGAAAGGTTAGGAGGAAAGGGACAGTGAAAGAGTTGTTTGTTTCCGCTTTAAAATAATACACATTTTACTTTACCTCTGAAATGGCTTCTTTCCTCTTTTTTTTTTAATTTATTTTTTTACCAAATTGGTGTTGATCATTTCTTTACAGAAATTTAGAAACCAATGCAGCGTGTCCTGTGTTGTTGGTAGTTGTGTCACGATGAGAGCAGAGAAGCCGGAACCAAAAGCACGAGACAGAAGGAATAACAACGGATGAAGTATATTAGGATCAACGGCTGGAACAGGCAAACACGGCAAGCTCAGGGAAACACAATAGCAGGAACAGGAAACAACAACAGCAGGATGATTGAAACTCAACAGATGACTCGACAATAACTGACGAAAAGTATGGACTTAAATACAACCTAAACTAATGAGGGGATGAGGTGCAGGTGGAGTGAGGCATTGAAACACAGGTGAAGGTAATGAGTGGAAAAACAGTAGAAACACAGAAGGACCTGATAGGCTGCAAAAACACTGGGAAGAGGGAAGGCTAATGAAAGAGATGCAGTGCAGGTGTGGAGGGAAAGCAGACTCAGGAAGAAATCAGGTAACAGGGCTGGGCTTATTAAACAGATACAAGACAGGTGTGGAGGGGAAATCAGGCTGTTGAGGAGAAACAAGAAAACAGGAGGAAAAAACAGAACACTGGGGGGAAAAAAGGCAAAAGACGCCTCAAAAACCTAGAAAACACACAGACAGTGAGCTAAACTGACATGACCGTGACAAGTTGGCAAGCTCTGAGGAAAATGGGAAGGGATCTGGTTGTCTTTGCAACAGTGGCACCAGCAATAATACCACTTGGAAATGGGGAACAGTTGAAAAGTTGTCTGTTTTCACTTTAACATAATTAGCAACTTAGTTAAAGTAAGTAGCACACAAGTAGTCAACTAGCAGGTCAACAGTATGGTTGACAACTCTTACAACTAGGCAACCCAGTGATCTTGTGCATTTTGTGTTTAGTGGAAAACTGGTTCAGAGTTACCGAAAGTGATGATTAAAGCTTGAATAACTCAGAAACTGCAACTCTCAGCACAGTCTATAAACATTAGTATACCTTTACTCATTTATTGTAGCACGAAAACATGTATAACTTTGCTAAAATGCCTTTTCTTTGTACACAAATGTTGGCTCACATATCAGTGCGAAGGGGAAAATGTTTGTTGCCCCTTTGTTTAGCATTCCACAAGACAGAAGGCTGCAGGCGCCACTGATCTCTAAAGTAATATAACAGCCATTAAAAATTGACTGCTTTTATTGCAGGATCCACTCTCTCATTACAGCCAACAAAAACAGCACTTGAATGTATGATATACTTGCGTTTCCATCGTCTGCATTCTGAAGTAGGAGCTTACAAAAGTGTACTTGAAAGCAGCACCACCACAAGGCAATTTGCTGTGTGAAAAATAGCTTTACTCAGCTAGCATTATTTGACAATGATGAAATGTGAGCTCTACATTTTCCTTCAGGTGTTTGAGACAGTGCAGAAAACTGTAAAAGGGGTGATGGAGGCTTAACTCCTTCCCCGAGCATTAGGGACTAAGCACAGCAACTTTGTGTGTTTCTTTGGTCGTGCACATGAGTGAGTCTCTGTGCAAGTGTGTGCATGTGTGTGTGTGTGTGTGTGTGTGTGTGTACTGAAGCCCTTTATCAGATGATGGCAGAGTGGAGCACTGGGGGATCGATAGAGCTTTGGCCTGAAACAGGGAGACAGTACCTGGATCTCAGCCGGCCTCCACCGTTCCTCTCATTGATCTTCATTACCTCCACAGACTGGAGCTCGAGCAAGAAGGAGCTGGACGCAGTGGCCCATACACACAGGAACACATACTGTATACACTCCCACAAACGGGCACACACACACATGCACACACTGACTGTACAGTCACAGTGATCTTTCTGACTTTGTAGAGACCTGAAATTAACTGAGGTAAGAGCC
This sequence comes from Pagrus major, assembly GCF_040436345.1. Lineage (NCBI taxonomy): Eukaryota > Metazoa > Chordata > Actinopteri > Spariformes > Sparidae > Pagrus > Pagrus major. The sequence goes on from NC_133217.1 coordinate 13,995,621, forward strand.
ACAACCATTCATCTTTACATCCAAATCAAAATAATAATTTAACAAACAAAGTAACTCAGGCACTAGTGTAGTACAGCTGATCTTTTGCCAGGAATAGTTCAAGCCATGTCAGTGTGAGCTTCTTCGAATTAGTCTATTTTAAAAAGTGATTGATGTCTTGGGCAGTGACTTTTCATGTAAGGAGTAAATATCACCCCAGTCACCAGAATAAAATGTTGGCAGTTAACATTTCTGCACACAGCTGATTTGTCCACATTTGTACATGTCACAGGCTACTGCAAAATGTGTCGTGTCACATTCACGTTACATGTTAATGACCTGACTTTCATGTTAGGAGGCAGAGGGGATGGTGGTGGAGTTGAGCGAGAAGGCTGCCAAGTCAGTGGCTGCAGTTTGATATTTTTAAGGACGTTTGGGACAATTTCCAGCTGTGTTTGTGGTGACAGAAGCAAGTATCTTAAGCCAAAACATAATCTTTTCCAAACCCAAACCAACCCAACCGGCCTGTGTTCCTAAACTTAACCATACCAAAAGCACAGTGTTGCAACAGGATTTCAAGTTTCAACATATCTGTGGAAACATGAATTGCCAACATTTATTCTGGCAGTACTTATGAGTCAACATGAATAAAAGTGAGAGGTGCACAGAATCATGGAAAGACTGAGCAAACTCAACCAAGTAAACTGACCTTGAGTGGAGTTTGTTTTTGACAAATATGTTCAATTTGTCCAAATATCAGCAATAAAGCGAAGGGTCAACCTGAAACTATTTGGACATTTACTTATGTTAGGTATCAAAATAATAGAACATAACATTATAAAGTTATTGTTGCAAGAAGACCTTGGCAGCTAATTAACAAGCAAAGCTAGCCTTGATAAATGATAAAAGATGCTTGCAGTCCTTACTTGTGTGAGAAATCAAGCTTGTTCTGATGAAAACCACTCTAGCTAAACTTAATAATGCATCCATTACTCTCTAGCCAGCCTGCCAGGTTAAAATTATTGTGGCTATGTTCACTTTAATGTATTCAAAATCAAAACACAACTTTAATGTTGCAAGAAAAACGACTGCCAAATTCATTTAATCAGATTTGACTAAAAATCACATACAGTATCTTTTTCCCCGGCTCCAATTTTCTAATGTGTAACATTACTCAGTTCACTGAAATAAGCTCCCAGATAGCAAAATTGTACCAGAGCAAACTGAATAAACCAGAACTGGCCTAAATCTGGGCTATATAGTTCATATTTCTTCTGGTGGGCTGGATCTGGCCCAGACTTAGGCTGGTTCTAATTTATTCGGTTTGCTCTTGGCTGACTGCTTGTGGCTCAGATCTGGCAAACAGCAATGGACCACCCAAGTGCCATCCTTACATGCAGACATGTGCCACAACAATTTTGCTTTCTGGGTTGCATTTGGATTTTTATTGCCACACTAATGAGCAGACACAACAGGATAGTGCCGCTACAAGAAAACAAAACTTTGACCCAACCCTATCGGTGCATTACCATGGCTGCACCCTGAGGTCTTTGAGTATACAAGTGAACATCACACTGGTTGTTGTGGCTTTAAACAACCGCTGTGTTTATGAATGTGCAACGTTGCACACAGCTCCGTGTGATTTATTAGGAGCACCACATGATTCTGGTTTGCAGAGAAACCTCTTTGGACTGCCTCTCAGTTAGCTGCACCAGTGTGGATGCCATTTGTATCCAGGAAAAGAGATATTCCGATCTCAGCAGGCTATAAAATAAAGGTTAAACAAAAACAAAATAATTCAAACCATGACTCTGTTTATGGAGCGTGTCCAAATAACATATCTGTATTAATTTACACTACATCCCAAGTGGGAATCCTTTCTACCTTATTATTTCGACAAACAACAACAAAATTTGGATGTTAACACATTTCAGGCATTAAAATCAAGCTCCAACTTTCATTAAGCCACTGAAGGTTTTGTCTATTTGAAGAGAGTAGGATAATTACTTTATTCAGTTCAGTTATTGAACTAAAAGTCCTTGACAATGGCAATAACAAACAAGCAAGCAAAAGCTGTTTTCAGTCAGGGAAATTGCTTGAAATACCCATGTAATCCTTTAAAGATTTTTAAACACTTGCAATCCAAGACAATTTACAGTCCACAAAAGCAAACAAGTCCAAACAGCTGGTGAAGACTCCGGGTCTGTCCCGAGGATTAGACACTTTGTTTATGCATTGCTTGTGTGTCTCTCTTCACCTTGTCTCCAAGACGCCAGGCATTTAATGCTCACAAGGGAAAGTGAGTTTAAAAAGGAGGGCGAAAAGCAAAGGGAAGAGAGCAAGTGAATGAAAGGTGGTTTATTGAATAACCAAAGCTCTCAGGTGCCATTCTCCCCTTGTGACTTAGGTTAATTCAATTCTCCTCCCTGTCCCATCAAGCCTTGTCTGGAAGTAGACGGCATCAAAGCATAGCCGGAAAACACTAAATGATTGTAACTCAATTGTTGCGGGGCCATCATTGATTGTTTGCCCGGAAAGAAGTTGGAAGAGAGACAAGACACTTATTTTCTCCACCTCAGCCACCCTCCTTAATCACTTTTGGGATGGATGTGTGTGTATATGTGCATGTTTGCACCTATTAGGATGAGGAAGCTCCTGTGCACTGAACTCTCATGTGCACAGGCAAAGTATATGCACACAAAGCACTAAAGATGCACAAAGTAATTACAGATCAGGGGATATAATTACATGGGAAACAGCGAGCACTCCTTAGTCGCTCACATAAACAGATGGATATTTAATTAAGTGCCTAAAACATGTCACTTTGACTGGTCTCTCACACTCAAAGGCTGCCTCTGCATGTATTGACAGCGGGGGCGCTGAGCTGTGGTCAAGCTTTTCAAGCCTCGGCTGTGCCTTGATCATATAAGAAAGTAATAACCAAAAAAATCATTATCAAATCATGCAAAACAAACACAATCTGCATGTAATTATTGCCTGCACATACAAGAACGTCGGTATTAAAGGGGAACTCCACTGATTCTGCAGGTAAAATTCAGTTTACTCATCAATACCTCCCAATTGCCAGAATAAATGTTTGCAATGCATGATTCTGCACAAGACGGATATGCTAAAACTCTTTATGTTGCAACTTTACTCTCTTTTTATGTTGAATTTTCAATTTTTGTTCAGGTTAGCTTTTGAAACAAAAACAACTTAGTTGGGGTGAGGAAAAGATTGTGTTTTGGCTTATTATACAAGCTTTGGTCACCACAGACACAGCAGGATATGTCTTGACTATGTAACAAAAATATCCAGTATTTGTCACCACAAACATGGCCAGAAAAGATGTTGTTGAGATGCATTATGGGAAATGTACAGTAGGATCCAGTGTTTTGAGGCTTGACTAATACTTGTCAGGGTATCTTGGCCTCTACTGCTTTAAATTTGACGGCCCTTTTTTTTAAATCTGTCTCTTGTAATTCCTCCAAATTCATAGAAGTACAATACTTAATCACCCTTCAATCAAATGTATGTTACATCCACCTGTACAATCCCAAATTGCAATATATGGTAAAAGGCATCCCCTTAAAACTCTAGTAAGCTAAATATAAATCTGCTTGTTTCTGGAGAACAGAGAACATAAGATAGACAGAAGACAAACATCACTGACAAAGAGGTTGTTACTGGTTCTGTTAATGGGGCTCCTTTTAAGCAAAACGTTTTATCTGGTACGTTCACAAGTGGCTTGTCCAAGAGAAAAATAGCTTAAGAAGGGAGGTACACAGTAACAAAAAATGGACTGACCCAAAAGTGATTGCAAAAAAGAAAAACAAGATTGCAGAACACAAAAGAGATGTCAGTGCCACAGTGGGGGGCAGAGTACCACTCATTCATAGATGACAAAATAACAGCAATTATTGGTGAGATGCCTCAGAAAGCCATTACGCCTGATGAAGAGTCTGAGAGCACGACTCTGTCAGAGGAGGATCACCAACATTAGTGACATATAACGGTATGTTATGGTTTGGAAAAGACTTCATCATGAATATTAAATGGCTGAAAATTAATGGTTTCAACATGTAATCCAGAGTCGCTATATGTCTCGCTCCACAGGCCACTCAGGCTCAGATAACTGCTGTGTTTATGCTGCTCGTCCGCAGTGATTAATTGTTAAAGGAAAGAAGATGAAGTAATCAGGAGCATTGCTAAACTTGAAGCGAAGATATTTATTTTTTAGAGCAATTCTGGAGAAATATAGTTGATTGTTGAGTCTCATTCCCAGGTAGTCAAATACAAGTGCTTTGGCTTGGGTCCGACCGAGCCACAGTGTACATAGCCTGTTAAGAACTAACCTCAATTTTGTGTCGCTGCTCGATGATTAACAGTGTATCTCTGCAACTTCAAGGTCTATTTGAATAATCAAGGCATCATAATAAAGGGAGCACTTGAAATTTTTGTTCAGACGTGTAAGTATAAGTATGTATGTCACTGGGTCCGAGTAAATTAAGTCGACACACAGCATAAATTAAAGATTTTTTTAAAGAAATTACAATTTTCTAATGTATATCCCTGAGGAATGATGCAGCTGCAGCTCCAACCCTCTAGCAAACCATAGCAAAACATCTGACCATTACCTCTGCCAGCTTTTATGCTAATAAAAGTAAATGAAAACAAAATTAGAGAGGTTTTAGTACAGAGCACTCAGGCAGAATCTCCAAATGTGCCATTTTGGAAAATCTGTGCCATTAAATATTTCTCAGGTACCAAACTATATATTTCACCTATATGTTACCATAGGTGCTCAAAAAATAGCCCAATTGGGCTCCGCTCTGGCTTAACAGGTTAAGGAGGAAGTGCAGAAGGTAGGTTTTTTTTTAAATGTATTCCAACACGAGACATAATTTCTTCTTCCTTTCTTTGTCTTTCTTCTTTGTTTAATAAAGACGTATGATAATATTTTATGCTAAAGCAAGAAATTTGCTGTAAATAAAAAAGTATCTCTTGGGAAGTATATCTCATGTTGTATTACAGCTTGACTGGCTAGAGGTCGAGCTCTGCCTGAGGACATGCTTGACCTCAGCCCTGCAAAGTTGAAAATCAATATTCATCATTTTGACACGGTTGACATGTTAAGAGTTGTTTTGATATTTAGTCAAAATGCATGCAGACATGAGCGCATACATTGTTCATATACAAAAACAGCAAACACTACTGTTGGTATGGCATGGCTTTATCCATAGAATGAGAGGGTGCCTTGTTTTCTTCATGAAGTACATCCCTCAAAGGAGGCTGGAGGAGCACGACAATACTTAAGCAGCACACTCAGGAATGAAATGGGTACACCCGGACACATCATTAAGGTTGAAAGACCTGCTTGAGTTCTGGTTTTGCATTTACTCCATTCACTCAAGGGACACAACATATTATCTAACCTATAAAAAATGAAAAAATAAATAAATAAAAAAAAAACACAACACAAGTTGTTGTTGCAGGAAAAAAAAACTGACCTTTAATTTTTTTGAGAAGTTAAGTGTTATTGGTGGTAACAGCAAATGTGGTTTAATACTATAGGTCATAAAATTCTGGGGGCAGCAAAACGAACTATTTTAGTTTTAATAAAGAAGTCAGGCAATAATTGGCCTTTTCACATCATTCTGTGAGCAATCATTATCTGATTTAATGCTGCACACGGCATGAATCTGCGAACAGCAGGGCACAGTGGCAGACGTTGCTGCCATGCTGAGAAGTTCGAGGTACTGTATGCAGCCTGTTGCCTGCAGCTCACAGTGTCTCCTCTTTGTTCTGTTACTTCCTGCAATATTTCAATCTGCTGTCAACAAATTCAGAAAATGACCATTATGGTAAATGGACTTTCATTTCATGGCATTTCTACAGCACTTTTCAAGTGGACAAGTTGTAAATTTAGTTATGAGGTGGGACAGAGTGGAACTGCCTGAGCAGACATTGTTAAAAATAAATAAAACAAATCTAATACTTCCCTTTTTGGCAGGTGTTCGCAGTTACATACTGGAAAACAATCTGTGACACAGTACTCATCCACCCTAAAGTTCTGTAGCTTCAAACTGGGTTGAAAGCTACAGTCCCTGTTTACTTGTTCTCCCTATGCCGCTTTGTTGCACGTATGCCATCTCGCTGAGTCATTTTGGAGCCGAACCGAATCACTGCTAAAAAGTCATTACAAAAAAGAAAGGGGGAAAAAAAGAGAGGCTGACAAAAGATATGAAAAGAGTGGCAGTGTTCATTAGCAGCAAAGTTTTAAAAGTCATTGCAAAGTTTTAGCAAAAAAAAAAAAAAAAAAAGAAAGAAAAATGTCTCCCTTGCTAAATGTATTCTGACTCTGATGTGGCCAAAACTCAAATTAAAGCTTAAAGATTTGTCATCATGTCACCTCACATCTGCGGTAATAAGAGAGACTGTATGAAGCCAAAACATTCAGGAACGTGTCGCCGTCCAAGTTCTGGAGCTTAACTGCAGACAAAGATCCACATGAGCATCGAAGTTTAGGTTTTAACATCCGAGCTAGATTAATGGATATTTCAAGCTCCCTCTTTTTGGCTACAACCATCTCATTAGAAACTGTGAAAAGGTCGATCTCATGACTCAAACCACTGACACGTTTAATAGTCCTCTGAATAGGCTGCAATGAGTCATGCAGAGCGTTTTCTCTCCACCAGTGTGGATCATGGATGTACTTTTACCTTCATGTCTGAACAAATTCTCTCCGTCATCTAGTTGTCGACGCATTTCCAGCGCTTTACGACCACTCCTCTTGACCTTAACCAATCAATTTAACTTTCACACCACAGTGCACGGCAAGCTCTCTCACTTACTCACACACCATTAGTAATACAATCTAATCAAGGCGGTATAATCAGCTACCTCCACTGGACATGTCATTTCAATTGTCATGGTAATTACAAGGCATTGCTCTGTGTCTGCATGCATGTGTACTCCTAAGTGCACATATTATTTCTGCAGGAGAGAACCGAAGCTATAATACAGACAGACAGCAAAGCTCTACCATGCCATATGTTGGTTGTCATTTTTGCAAACAAAGAAATAACAACAGCTTATTTTAACTTCAAATCTGAAGCGCTCACAGACAGAATCAGCTAAATCTGCAAGCTGCCTTTAGAGTGGCTGTTAAAAAATAACTTGGGATATCTACTGAGTCTACTGAGGTACAAACCTGGCATTGGTCTCAATGCCTGATTTGCTTTCCAAAAAGCAAACAGATAAATTCATAAAAATAGCCATCCTTGGAGATTGTTGTCGCAATAGAATATTTATAACATTACCCACAAAAGCATCACTTAATTTAACATCACACATTTCTGAAGGATAATTTTGTCTTTCTACCAGACAAAAAAACATAAACTGTTGAGTGATTGTATATGTGCTACACAAGCCAGAAATGTATCTAAACTATCCAAACATTTTTATGTGGAGGTAAGAGTGAGCAATTCCCTCATGTTATTAAGTATATCTGGTATCTGTGATGGATATTAACAATGGTAAATTTACCATACAGATGAGGTCTCTCTTCCAAATACCTTTGGCTAACCTGGGGATTTGTTTGCCATGTCTGTATCTCAGGAGGTGGAGTGGGTCGTCTACTGATCATAGGTTTTTCCCTGTGCAAGAATACCAAGGGACCTGGGAATGCACAAACCATTCAATTTCTAATTGCTGGTCCCAAGCCAAAAAAACTGAGAGGGTTGCATCAGGAAGGGCATTCAGCATAAAATAAAATAAAATAAAAAAAAGCCTATGTCAAATCATATAATTGGATCAAGTTCCATTCTGGGTTGGACCGGGCTTGGTTTGATAGCGAGATGGAAGCAGACGATCTCTTACAGCGAGAAACTAGACGAACAATAACAACCTGGGGTTTTGCCTAAACCCTGTATGATTGTTTGGTCAGTTGGTCAGTCCACCACTTTGATCCAGACTAAAATATCTCAACAACTATTGAATGGATTGCCATTATTTGTAAAAGGGAAGACGGCATATCAGTTGAACATTATTGCTTTTCACCGAGTACTAGGACCACAAAGTCGTCAGGGCTTCCTTCACATGCCTATCAGAAGCAGAGTAGGGTGTGTCTTGCAAGAAACCCAGTTGGATCCATAGTCCCCATGTGACCGCTAACAGAAGCTAATATAGCGCTTACTTTAGCAACAAAGCTACTGATATCTGTCTACCAGGAAACTCGATAAATCAACTCGGTGCTGTAACTGGCCTCCGGAGGTGTTCATTGAGAAGCTGTATGTTTGTTCATGCTTACTTTAGCAACAAGTGAAGCTATCTGTCCAGAGTTTCTCAAAGCAGAGCAGCCCAAGGCCAGCAGAGGGAAAAAAAACAATTTTCTCCACAAAACATGACCCAGTTTTAAAGTTGTGTTTTTGTACAGTAATCGGTGAGGTCACTGCTCTGCTCTCCATACAACCATGGCAGCGTCATAAAATAAAAAAAGTGTTTATTGGACGAAAAATCAACACTCGCCCCCAAGTGCAGGATAAGTCATTAACAGTTTTAATGTGTTTCCAGGAAGTTACTAACTTTAAAATAGAATAGCTTTTTTTTTTGTCACTGTTTGGCCTGATACTGGTGTACGGTATAGGTGATAAAAACACTTAAACCAAAATTTTGATTTCTTTAACATCTGCTATTGTTGGTCCATGAATTTGCTGGACCTCCTCTCATTTAATTCCTGTCCTGAGAAATGTCCTTGTGTTGTAAAGTGAGTCTCTGGTGTTTTTCCATGAGAAGAGCTGCTTGTCCCTCCACTTGTTTTTCTTGTTATATCAGCTCAGTATGGAATTTTACTTTTGTGTGAAGTCAGGTAGTGATGTTTCTCTGGCACTATTTGAGAACAATTACGACTGCAGAAATTTTAAAGCCTTCAGGAGAGCAAGAACCTGGAAAAGCTCATCAAATGGACCGTTGAAATACCAACAATGGGAGGTGCTGGAATCCCCTTCTGAAGCCAGTTTTTAAACCTATTAATTTGTTCACATTTCGGCAAATTGGCATCATGAAAGGTATGCTGAATTAGCTTTTAGCAGTTCCTGTTAACAATGTATCCATTCTGTAGGCTGCAGACAACTATGGCTGGATTACCTTGATACTTATGATGATTTCTATGCAGATTTTAGACATCTGCAATGATATTAATAATATAAATGTCAATCACATCTGAATAGACCATGAGAGTCGAACAACAATGACCAAAATTATTGAAATAAGAGCCAAGATGTATTAAAATCACCTCAGACATCATAATACTGAAATGTGTTGTCATGCGGGGCAGCAGTTGGCCTCTAACAAGGTGTAGGATGAGATTAATAAGTGCATGTTTGTGGAATGATGATGAATTGGTCTTGAAGTCACAGGTTGGAAGAGGAAACCCCCAAAGGAGCAGCAACCAATCTGCATAAGAACAACCAACAATACCGCTTGTTGTGCATGCAGTCCGTTTACTTGGCATCATCCCACGCCGCATTGTTATTCAGGCACAAGCTAAGGGCATAACTCCATCTGTGAGAAATTAATAATTCTGAATATCATCACGCATTGTGTATAATATGAGAGGTTACATGATAATAGTTTTTCAAATTTAAATTGGACTTTATTTAATCAAGTTTTCCTTGACCTGAAATAAAAATCAGAAAAATTGTTTTAGTTTGAATAACCTACTTTAACAAGGTCAGCAATTATATTGTGACCATTAAGTTGACAGTCAAGCAATTATTAATAGACAATAGACATCATAAACTGGTTACTGCTTAATCACAAAAAGCCAAATCTCTTGCTCTGGCAGACAACAAAACAATGTAGTGTAGTTTTACATGCAGCTCACTGCTCCCTCAAACACCAGAATCACTGCCAGACCCACATACAAAAAGGAACGGTTGCTCTCCGGAATAACAAATCCTGACCTACTCGGAGCGGAAGAAAACACAATAAATGGCAGAGCAACACAGCAAATTTGTAAAAGACAATTGCAGTCAGATTACACCAGTTTACCGGAGATAACTGTGGCAGATTTGCCTCTCGAAATGTGCAGTCATTTTTAAAAACAGCGAGTGTTTAACAAAGAAGTAAACAAAAGCAGGTTTCTCATTTGTGACCAATAACTGGCTTTTATCATGAACTAGCAGATTTCATTAATTGTGACTAGCTAGTGTTAACAGCTGACTTTTCTGACAACAAAAAGCCTGCAAAGCTGTATTAAAGGTCCACTGTGCAGCATTTAGGAAGATCTATTGGCATAAATTAAATGTAATACTAATGATTATTATTTTAATTAGTGTGTAATCACCCGCAGCTACAAAATTTTGTTTTCTTTACCTTAGAATGAGCCTTCTATATCTAAAAACATTTGCATTTTTTAACACCCATTATTATTAAGTTCTTCTTTACACTCTTGAAAGGGGTGTGTGAGACACAGTTGTCCAGTTAGTTGCAATCTGCAACGTCACCACTAGATGCCACTAAATCTTACACACTGGACCTTTAACTGGGCACAAGCAGCAGGCTACATACAGTACATGTACTGCTAAAAAGACTGAGGCTAAATCAACAGGTCCCGAGGCAAAACGTCAGCATCCACGCCAGCTGATAGGGGGCAGCTTTCATGCAGTTTTCATCGTACCTGCTAAGCTAAAATTGCTAGTGTACACTCTGTCTGAAGTGGGTGGACAAGCTTGTCTGTCAGCTTGAGCTGTGAAGCTCCACAAATGTTTTGTGGACTACAAAACTTTCAATCTGCATGAGGGCGAGCAGATGACTGCATTTTATTTTTTGGGTGAACTGTTCCTTTTAAAGGTGCGGTTGGCGCATTTAAGCATGTTTTAACAAATGCTGTCATGTTGAGCAAAAAATATGTTTGTTAAAAGCATAATTAATTGGTATCCCACAGGTACATATGGAGTCAAGCAACATTCATTTAGTGCATTTTATGTGAAACATAATGAGTGTAATTACCAGGTATTTGATTGACTGTAATCACTGGCTTTCTGCATTAATCATCTCACAGACAGTTATGTGTTTTTCCAGTAAAGCCTTTACATTCGCTGGTACTTTGTCAAAGCTTTTCTTCCACAGACCAGCATCCTGTGGCGTTGGTGTAATGGACAGAGAAAGAGAGAGATAGAAGATGGTGACCTCCTCGAGGGGGCATCCTGACATCATCCACAGTGGCGGTGGAGACACGTTGCTGTCACAACACACAGCGAGGGGGGGCTGGCTCGGTGTCACCAGCTCTGACACACTGGGGAATGACCCAAGCTGGAGCAATGACTGTGACAGTAATGGGACAGGTCTCTGGGAAAGGGATGGGTGCTGGGGGGGGGGCTGGGTGGAAACAGGAGAGGGTGGAGGGTTGAGCTGTGGGAAGGTGGTTTGTTGAGGATGATCAGAAAGACAAGACATGAGACTAGACAGGATGACTGTATCAGCATGGATGGATACAGCATTGTTTGGATATGTGAAGTAAAACAGTCCAGACCTGACAAGTGAAAAGCAAAGCATAGCATTTGTAAACACCAGTATGTCATCATCACATTCATAGTGATGGTTTTATGTAAAGAATGGCAAGGAACTGTCAGCTTTGATTGATTATTATTAGTTTATATCAATAATAAAACCATGTTTTCCATATGACTTGTTTGAACTTTGCTTTCTCCTCCATCTTTGCAGTTTGTAGTGAGAGACAGAAGCTTGCGTCCCTGCTGGCGAGGGCCTTATATTTCTAAATAAATAACATTTCTGGTAGAAAGCCCTAATTTTCTTTGATTCCCCATGCAGATAATGAGCTTGTCCTCCAGTTTTATTATACACATCTCTAATGGGGCTTTGACACTCATTTAGTAGCCCCAACATTACAAGAATATGAACGTGCATGCTCAGCCACTCATTCTGAGCCTATTTACTCGAAAAAGACAGAGGCAACAAGACCAGATTCATGTAGGAATTCCAGCAGACGATGTGCAGGCCACCCAGACTGCAGAACAGGGGAAAGAGGTGTTTGTTGTGATTTTCTCATTTGGTTCAGTTCATTTCTCTAATGTCTGCACTTTCATGAGGGGTATGGAGAAAGGTTGCTTTTCACCCACCGTCACCTTTAATCTTTTTTGCTCTGGTTTAAGACGAAAACATCCAGTGGTATATTCCTCTATCCATCAGTGGGAGTTGCTTTTTATTCTTCAGACCCTAATAACACATGTGAACCTACAGGGCAGGCCTCTCCACACTGAAATGCCTAAAAATCCACTAGACCTAAAAGGTGTTATTGACATTCAGCCACTAAATGTTGCATTCCATCTCCCCCTTCTATTACACTCACAACACCATTGTTTGAATCATCTGCCTCCTCATGTAGTTGCCCATTTGTGGCACTAGCTAACATTGCTAACGTCAACTAGCTAGCTCACGTTAACTTTGCTAACCCTTGCTCATGTTAACATCACTAACGCTAGCTAGCGAACGTTAACGTTGCTAATGCTAGTTAACGTCAACATTGCTAATGATAGCTAACGTTAGGCTGGGCGCATACTGTAAAACTCAACCTTTTTCACGTTTTTTCCACAAACTGGCAACCACCAAGACCCTCGGTGTTAACAAAACACAGATACAACGTGATACCAACAGTGTTTTACTATTGGCTGACAAACCTTGTTAGAAGCTGGAACCAACCAATCAGAATTCTTGCAAAATAAACAGTAAAAAAAAATATTTTCACAAGTCACAGTCGTAATAATGTTTTTAAAGGAAAGATTTATTTATTCTGCACCTTTCTACAAACTCTGTAGATGTACTATTTTTGAAAAATGATTTGTCTACATAAAAATGTTATCAATATGACCTTTAAGTTTCAAACTATGATGCTTTAGTTTCCCTTCTTGCATCAGTTTTGCGCAAGCAGGGCTCCGAGGTCAAGTTAGCAATAATACATATTATGCAATGTCTGGTCAGACTTTCAAAATAAAGCTTGCTGACAATCGTTTCACATAATATGACATATTGCGACTTTTGGACTGTTATAAATGTTGTGTCACAGTCTGGGTTTGGTTAGGTTAATTAGGTTTAGGAAAAGGTAATTTACTTGTTAGCTCACTTAACACCAAGTTAACATTAACACTTGGCCACACACAGGACCTGAACCCCAGTCTCCTGGTGTAAGTTCCTGTGTATTCATTGTCACCCTTTTCATTTTCTTAGAATTATTTTTTGGAAAAGCGATCTTCGCACATCTGCACTCAGACAGGTGTGTCGGAGACTAAGTAATGAGAAGGTTGCTTGACCGAAACCTAGCCGTTCAGTAAATGTAAAGTGTTGACTGTGCGGGAGATTTGGTTACTCAGAGGTCATTCAGGTCAAGAATGAATCAGCCGGATGTCTCCGAGCTTCCTCTACATAATGAGAAGAGCAAAGCGGGGCTGCATCTCTTGTGTCTCTCTCAGAGTTAGATGGGCTCATTCTGAATGGCTGAGCATGTTTGTGTACACTCAGTGTGCTGAAGTGGGTGGCTGAGTGAAGAAAGCCCTAATGATGATTAGTGATCATAGAGCTATAGGCAGTCTTTAGTTTGACCAAAAGGCTGCTGGTGTTTCAGGTTTGAAATCTTCGGTCACATGGAATAGCTTGTTTTCAGGCAAGCTGTATCACTATTGACAACCGAGTCTGTAGCTTTGCTTGGATGCTGCCGCTTTCTTTATCGCAGATGATGTGGCTGCTTAGTTTTAATAGGGGAGATGGGATCCTCAGTTTCTCTTTCTATTTAACATTTCTCCTCTCTCTCGCCCCCCCTCTGTCTGACAGACAAAAACACTGTAATGAAACGGTGGAGCATCAGCATTCTCTAGAGGCCAGTGGAGGACATGACATAATCTGTGTAGAAATGCATTCATCTTTCTGCCTGTCTGATCTCCCTTCCTGTCTGATTCCTCTCAATGCGAGATAGTGCTGTATTTATTACTTCAGTCCAACCTTGTGCAGTTCTTTTTTGGTGCAATCAGATCTTTTCTTTAAAAGGACTGACTGGTTTAACATTAAACAGGATTCAAATGAGCAAACCTGCTTTGTGGCTTATGAGTTACAAGCTTGCCAGCATCACTCTGGCACACCCTAACAGAACTTAGTAATTACCCTGAGGGCAGGTTTGTTTCTCTTTCACCACACATAGTAACAGCGTTGTCAAAACCAAACAAGTTTTCACATTATTTCACATTAGTTTTCATCCTACACACATGAATTTGTGCATTTTTTAAATTTCTAAAATGTGTACCTTTGTTAGCCTCTTTGCTTCCACTTTTTGTATTTGATGCATTCATGGATCACACAGACAACCAGTGGGTGTGCCAGTGTCGGTTGGCACACCCACAGGCCACTGGCATGTAAGGGATTGTCTGCGACAAAGACGCATCTATTATCCTATTTCCTGTGACGATAAGCTGCCATAGGATTTTTCGTTTTCATGAGAAATTCAGAAGACCGACTCGACAGGAATGATACAGGACTGATATTGCAATATGATGCCAAACACAGTTGGGTGTGTTTTTGATTTATGTGTATATTTGCTGACATCATTACAGGTTCTCCTTAAAATAATTTTTTTCTTTAAACATTTCTTTTAGAACTAAACTTAAATCACCTGAGTTAATTAAAAGCAAAAACTGTAATTAGTTTATTTGTAATTTTGAAACCTTTTACCCTGAAACCTGATATCTACTTTGTTCTATATATGTATATGTATTTTACTTTATTTTATTTATCTCTATTTCATTTTTATCTTGTTTTGTGCATATATTTATTTATATTATCCGTGTTTCATGTTCTTCATGTACCTTTATTTTCACTTTCATTTGTTTTGTATGTGCTACTGTTTTGTTTACATGGAGTCTTTGTAAACCCTTTCCTTTTTTCAATAAAACATTCTTTAAAAGTTATTTTCAAAACTAATTTATTTCACTTTTTGTGTTCTGTTCAGATCTATTTGGCTTGGTAGACTTCCTGTATATTCCTTCTCCAGTCAGAGCACTGATGTGGACCAACTAGATCCTTTTGGACATTCCTAGCTCCAGGCTCAAAATTAGACGACCGGAGCCTTGTGATGGCTGCCCCTGATCCCTGAAACAACCTGCAGTCCTTAGAAATGTTAATCGTTGCTGAAGACACACCTCGTCTCATTGGCACTCAGTTCCTGTTCTGCTTGACACTTGACACCTCTGCTATTACATAATAATTTTGTTTCTTCATTGTTCTTCCTCATTCCTCACTGCTTTTCACATTTATATTTGTATTTTAAGCCTGTTCAGCACCTTGGTCTGTGTACTGTACGAATAAACTTTTCTTTTTATCTACCATTTTGAGAAGCCTAAGAGGAAGCACCTTTTATTCTTTATGTGCACGCATCATCATCACAATGCACACGTAGGTGACGAGGACACTAAGCGGGATCTAAAGGTTAAATGCCTGAAACCAGCGTGGACTCGAGTGCTCACACTCCCTCACAGTTTAAGCTTTGCATTCTAATGCACTGATTTGTATCCGTTTAATATCATATACAATGCTATGCTGTCTGCTTACCCTCTAACTGTCATTGTCACATCATGTTCCAGTCCCACGTCCAACTGCTTAACTGTTTCTCATTCCTTTCTCTGATCTTATCTCTCTGTCACTTATCAAAAAAGCCCGCAGCAGGTCTGCTCATGCAAAACATGTCCAGAATTGGCATTACCAATGTGTCAGTACGTAAGTGTTTGTGTGTGTCATGCTCCGCCCATTCTCCTATTCCGGAATGCTTCCAGCAGGTTCACACCTCAAAGCCAAACCCTCATCAAAATATCCAGGTGAGAGCGAGTCAGTAAGCATCGACACAAGGCCAGCTGGGACGCACTTGGCAGTCAGAAAGCACCTCTTTCACACTGGCTCTCCGTGCCTAAGGTAAGGTGCTTTGTCTGTGTTTAAAAGCAGCATTAGCTCGAGAAAATAGATGTAATGTAGATGAATTTCAGTTTAATTTCAGATGACGGCTGGAAAGGATTCAAGATAGTGTAAAAAAAGGGACAATAAGAGGGCTAGAATATTATTCATTCAGTTCCTTTTCCATCATTCAACGATGCAAGATCTTGACACAAAAAGATCTCAGAGAGAGCTCAGCCTTGGTGCGTACAAAAGAATGAGATTTGTAAAGACAGATAACTGGAAGCAGTGCGAATAAAACTATACACAGATTGCTTTTGCTCTGCTCCTCCGGCTGATTCGTGTTCCCTTGGAAAATGGAATGAAGTCAGGTTGAAGGTAAGAAGGCGAGATATGTGCCCATGACAGGAAAAGAATGAGAGGCAGAGCTGGTGTAAAAAAAAAAGAAGAAGAAGAAATGCAACGCAAGAGATCTTCAACCCCACCTTGTTAGCCAGGAGCATTGACTCATACAGACAACATAGCCTTGGTGTATAGAAAGATATTTGTAACTAGCTCAACCTGTAGAGCGAGTTGTGGCCAAGCATACATCAGTGTTTCAGATGAAGTGGTTGTGTACACAAGGAGCTGGATAAAGCTGTACACATAATGGGCAGCTGCACTGAGCAGTGGCGGGCCAGGATGTTCACAGGGCTGGGGCGAAAGAATAAAAAGGGCACCAGCGCACGGAAAGTCATGATATATTTACTGTATAGTGAAGAAAGGGCACTTTATCACGCTTTGTCACCCAAAAGGGCACTGTCGCTGCATTTTTTTTTAATATGGGGGCACCGGCAGTTACCCCCACTGCACCCCCACTGAATCCACCAGTGGCACCGAGGATCAATAGAAGTGTAGAAGGATAGTTTCCAACTAAGAACTGGAACATTTGGACATCCCTGCCCAATACGTCACCTGATGCTGGGCATGTTTGTGGCTGTGTGAGAGCTGTATTTCATTGCATCGGGTAGGAATATTCGAATCAAACGCATCAAATAACCCGAGGTTTCTCAGTTGAGAAAGCATGATACGTCTCGTTCGTCACAACAAAGAGAAAGACAAACACACGGCGAAGAGATAGACGAGGCCGGCTGCTGTCGGCGGGGGAAGGCAACATTGCAATCTAGAGCAAATAGGAAAACAAATTGTGGTCCAGCTTTGCCATCTCCCCGAGACAAGATATACTGTTGTCTCTGAGGTTTTTGTTTTTCCACTCCGTGCTGAATGTCACCTCAAAGTTTGTGTATGGGTGTGTGTCAAATTGAGAGAGAAATCACCCTAATAAATCACATGCTCTGCATCTTTGTGCAAAAGCAATGCATCACGCTGTGTTTGTGTGTAAACGTGTAATTTGCAGATTTGTCAGGCCTCTGGTTTAAAAAATGAAATTTCTCAAGATTTAAAACAGGGATACATCTTACAGCCTGTCCTCTCAATAAAACTGAGGAACATCACAGTCCCCAAGAATAAGACTGAGACACATTTTAAGATTTATACCACTGTATTATCCACTCAGACGAGGTAAAGCAAAGGTAAAATCAGCAGTGATTGAACCTGTTTCGCTGTCAGTAGCCTATGTTGTGATCCTGAAGCCATTCATTGAGCCGAGTCTTTTTCATGCTGTGTAATTTAATAGTCAGGAATTCTGGATGAGAGAGAAAATAGCAACTGATTTGACAGCTCAATATGTCTATACAGTGATGCTGAAACGGTGAAGGAAAGTGTTTCTGAATTCAAATACTACGGATTAGACGAGACAGAATTGAAATGGAACAGTGAACAGCGAGGCTGTTATCCAACTTGTTCCCTGTCAGGCTGTGAGCGTTCTCCAGAATGAGATGTAAATGTATAAGAGGGGCTTTTTCTCCTATTGTTGAAAAGTAATCCTTTAGAAATCTGAACCCTTATGTCCTCCTGTTTACACTTACATAACAAAATCAAATATGTATTTCAATACTGTTTGCACCCCTCACTCAACAGTCACACCTGTCGCTCCCGAGCTCCCAACCCAAACTAAATCTGTCACTCCCTCTTAGACTCTCATGCAAATGAAGCTTTTTAAACACACACATGTATGCATACACCACTCGGTTTACACACCACCAAACTCCAGAGAGAGGGAGAAATGGGATGAGGATACACATGCAGCCGCAAATATCTGAAAGTCAGAGCCAGCTGACTACAGAGGTGATCCACAACAGCTCCATCTTTAAATCCACATGCTAATATTTCAACTGAAATCCCCCTTCTTGATCACAGAGCAGGAGCCCCATGGCATGATCACAAATGAAAGCCATCCCTTAACGGTCCTTTGAAGAACCAAGTGCGGGATTACAGAGATGACTGTGGCTGCCTGATCAAACATCGTATTAACAGTTGGTTTCGTCTTTTCAGAACAGGGAGGGCCCAACGATGACTCACTCACTGATGTGTAATGAGTCAGTTCTGACAAGGTACCTCTGTGTAAATACGGATCGGCTATCACAGGGACTATGGGTGTGAAAATGATGTCTGGTTGTTTGGTTTCTATACAGCTGATCACATCAAAATGATTTTTTCCTTTTGATTGTTTATTCTGCCTCTTCAGGTTGGGAAATAACCTGGAAAAGTTGTATTACCTTTATGTAGTATAACTATTATATATCATTACTAATATAAACATGAAAAATCAAAACTATTCTTTTATAATTTGAAATCAGCCACGGGTAATTGGAATACTTTTTCGTGATTCCCATGTGTTAGCAAATGTGTACATTTTTAAAGGGGCACATCGAGTCAGGTTAATGTGCCTGAGGAGTCCTATTTAGTCAGTGACAACAGCTGTATGATACCGTCCAAGGGTCTGGAGGAGTTTTTTCGAATCTGAGAAAATAATCCTGATGATGTTATGCTGATGTCATCAGAGTTGTGCTGGCTTTAGTTTGGAGACTACAGATTTATATCAGAAAGTCTGCATTATAAAGTTTGAGTTTGAAAGTTAAAACAATGGATGATATCTGGTTGCACTATGGGAAATGTAGGATCCAGGATTTTTGGGTCTTATTGGGTCCTCTCGGGTCCCAATTTTGTGAACTAAAAGTCAAGATATCTAAGCTGCTGCGTTGATTTTGACCCGTCTTTTTAAAGTTCCCATATTATGCTCATTTACAGGTTTTTATTCTGGAGTCCACTAGAAAATGTTTATAAGCTGTAAAAGTACAAAAAGCAATTCAGGTGAAAGATAGTTGATTGCTGAGTCTCATTCCTCAGTCATCAAATACTGACATTTGGTTGGTAGGTTGGGCTAACCACCAACCCAACCCTTCAGTATTTAACAACCTTACATATTACTCTTTTAATGTTCAAAAAACAGATTGTTTCCTCATGCTGTTCATAACTGTAGCACCTCTATTTTCTCTCTGTCTGAGACGCTCTGTTTTAGTGCCTGTCTCTTTAAGGCCCCCTCTGCAAAAAACAGTCTGCTCTTATTGGTCAGCTCTCACAGGCATGAGTAGGCACCACCCACTGAGTTTCCGCATCAGAACTGCTGGTGTTGCCATCACAGTTGTCCAGGGGGGTGTGGCTGAGGGTGGTGACTGTATAGTTGTGACATCACAACCGCACCCAAGTCCTGACGGTTCATTTCAAGGCACATTTCTGACTACAGTTGTGTGCATTTCTCCCTGGATTGAGAGATTTGATACGTTCACAGAATTTATTACAGCTGCTACCCTGTTATATCATCAAAAAAGACAGAAATCTCACCATGCAATATAGGGCCTTTAAAATGTCTCACTCCAGTCCCTTAACTTTAAGAAGGTGCGATATTAAATCACTGGGAGTACTCCTTTTAAACCTGGCTGCAATACTTGCTTTATAGAATTGAATTAAATATATGAAAAGATGAATGTGCAGTGCTATTATATCTAATAAATGGAGAGAGTTTTTCACATTCAAGTCCTTGAACTATGCTCCTTTCTCTTATCTGCTTTGTCATTCTTCCATTGCTCAGGGTGCGCTCATCAAGAACCTCATCCCACCTGGTCTCTTGAGGAGCTCTTCCATTTCCTTCCCCCTCCTGAACCTCTGAGGCAGCAGCCATGAACTGGTCTGCATTGGAGGCGCTCCTCAGCGGGGTAAACAAGTACTCCACCGTATTCGGCCGTGTCTGGCTTTCCATGGTCTTCGTCTTCCGGGTGATGGTGTTCGTGGTGGCGGCCCAGCGAGTGTGGGGCGACGAGAACAAGGACTTTGTGTGCAACACGGCCCAGCCTGGCTGCACCAACGTGTGCTACGACTCCATCTTCCCCATCTCCCACATCCGCCTGTGGGCCCTGCAGCTTATCTTCGTCACCTGTCCGTCGCTGATGGTGGTGGGGCACGTCAAGTATCGCGAGAAGAAGGACATGCAGTACGGCGCCTCGCACAAGGGCGCCCACCTGTATGCCAACCCTGGGAAGAAACGCGGGGGGCTGTGGTGGACCTACCTGGTGAGCATGAAGGGTCTGAAAGATTCATTCTTCCACACATGAGACACGGCAGTGCTTCAACCTTGAGCAAACTGAAGTTAGTCATTGTTAAAAATGTCAGAAATAATTGCCACGGATGAGTGGCTGTGGCATTCTTTCAACCTGGACTCAAGCTGTGTTAGTTAGGAGCTTGCAATTGTTTCAAATGCTTATGTACATTTTTTGATAAATCTTGCGTTATAGATCAATTGTTCTACTTCCAAAAGACATAATTTCTCCAGCTATGATCAAACTCTGCAAATGAAATTCCCTTATTTATTTAAAACTGAAAAATGTATCTCCCCTTTTTCTGATAGACGAGTCTGATTTTCAAGGCAGGCTTCGACGCTGGCTTCCTTTACATCCTGTACCACGTCTACGACGGTTACGACATGCCCCGCCTGTCCAAGTGCTCCCTCGAACCGTGCCCCAACACGGTGGACTGCTACATATCACGTCCCACTGAGAAGAAGATCTTCACCCTCTTCATGGTGGTCTCCTCTGCTTTCTGCATCTTAATGTGCATCTGCGAGATGATTTACCTCATCTGCAAACGCATCCAGAAACTGATCAGGAGGAAGACTGAGGCAGAGAGGAGGCTGTTCGCTGAGAGTCACGAGATGGCGCCGCTGTCAGCGCCCAGGTCAGAGTTCAGGTCCAAAACATCAATCAGAGTGGATCCTACAGCCTCCATCCAAAACCTCAGTAACTTCAAGGAGATGGATGCGCCACCTCCAAAAAAATAATGTACAATATGGCAGGAGTCATGTTGAAAAACTGAGAAAAGTACTCATGGGACACAATGCATTCATCAGACTCTGCAGAGAACTGCTGCTCAACACGAAAGATATCCATCAATTCAGGGATCTCTGAGACAGAGTTGTGTAAATATTATCATATTAAATGACTTTCTGCAGGGATGCACAACATATTTATGCAATTTAGCCCCTCAAAAAAGATGAGAGGGAATTAAAGGGTGGTGAGTATCTTTTGGAAAAGGTTTGTGTGACAGTGTGGATGTGTGTCTATATTTGTGTTTCTGTATGTTTTATTCGCCAGTTGTGCGTTTAAGCTGTTATATCAGGTACTATGTCAATAAAACTAGAAATATATAATGTTGAAATACTCTAAGTCATGTAAATACAGTCTAGAGTGATTTCCCTGTATATACACACTGCCCCCTAATGAATAAAACAAGATATAGCACA
The DNA here is from genome assembly GCF_040436345.1 of Pagrus major. NCBI lineage: Eukaryota > Metazoa > Chordata > Actinopteri > Spariformes > Sparidae > Pagrus > Pagrus major. The sequence goes on from NC_133217.1 coordinate 14,017,285, forward strand.
CAGAGCACTTCCTTAAGGGGTAACAGTAACCAGCAGAAAGCACTTGAGTGGTTTTTGATCTTTGATATGAAATATGAAGATTTTTATTGTGAAAGACTTACTTTGGCTCCTGTTGACATTTTGTGTAAAACTATTAAATCATATCAAAACTGCTGAAAAATTTGACCAAATATATTTTTATGTCCACAGATTTGTTTTTTGTTTTTTTTAAAGAATGAAGATTCCAGAGAATATATATTTTGTATTATATTTTGTATTTATTGTTGTCATCTATAAAGTTATTTCTCATATTTCAGTGTGTGTCCTTTGTTTTTTTATTTGATAAAACCTCTACTATTATAATACATCATACATCATTTAAAGCTGTCAGTTAAGGGCTTACGTCTGACTGTGAAGATGAGGAAAGGAAAGGCGACATTTTGTTTGAAATAATAATATACAATGAAATAAAACTATGCTATTATATAACTATTATGTACATACCAATGGATGATGATAGATGTGTTTATAAATTAATAAAACAAGCATTAATGTCATTTGTAAACAATACCAATGGTGAAATGACATAAATATTTAATATTATACATGAAGTGGTTGGTTATGTACAACGTGTAGCCTGTGCATGTCCACTCACTTTATGTATATCCATTAAATGATTTTAAAAATATAAAATAAATCATTACCTTGTCAAAGTCAGGGGAAACTCCCATAAAGCCTGTATTTGTTACCGGATTACACAGTGAATGAGTAACTCACCAAGTATTCTGTTACATTGATTGGAGTGACGGACACAGTGATTCACACTTACTTGTTCCGACGTCATCACTTTTTCCACTCTGACATCCAATCAGAAGCAGGAGACGCGGGTGCGGTTTTGACAGACCCGGAAATGCACCAATAGTTACCCTCAGAAAGTGGTGCCGTATCCGCCTCAGCTGCTGCCTTGTTGAAGGAAGTAAAGTCTGTCAAATATGAGTTTCCACGGCCAGGTAAAGAAATACTACGTCTTGTGTTCCGTCTATGTGAATTAGAATAACATATTAATATTGTTAAATACGTGTGTCATCTACTGTTTGGCCGTGATACAACGTAACTAATAGTGTATGTCATAGAAACACAAGTAACGTTAGCCGTTCGTGTGCTTGCTATGGGGATGTAGATAGCAGTAAACAGTGTGTAACTGTTGCTGTGTTTTGCTAGCGTTACATTAATTTATATTGCGCTAGCATTGGTGGAGTTATAGTTAAGCTATAGAATAGAATAGGACACTATAAAGGGCCTAACTTCTGTAGTATCCCCCTTTTTTTAAAGTGCACAGGCAGTCTATTACTTCTTGTGTCATCACTTCGAAGTCAGTGTGTCACAAGATGAGGTAATATGTATAGTACATACATACGTGGTGGGAGAAGTACTCACATCCCTCTAAGTAAAAGTAAAAGTAACAATACCTCACTGGTCGTATATTCCATTACAAGTTGCACATTTACCGTTTTGCCCGAGTAAAATACAGAAATATTATCTGCAGATGTTAAAACGTAGGGAAAATGGCCCCCTGCAGAGTACTGTTGTAAAACTAATATTGATGATTTAATCTATAACGAGCGCTGAAACATTGAATAGAGCTCATACGTGTCCATGGTAGCTTCATATAAGATATTGTATAAACTAATGACATGTTTTGTAAGGATAATCTTAACCTGTATGCTGCTGGTGTGAAAGCAGTGAGAAAACGGTGAGAGTATAGTGGAAATGGATGTACTCAAAAGTGGACCTTAAAGGATAATTTCACCCTAAAAGGAAAATTCAGTCATCATCTACCCACCCTCATGTTGATGGAAAGTCAGGTGAAGTTGTGTAGTCTACAAAGTTTTATGGAGCTTCACAACTAAACACCGTTGTAGCATTCTCCTAAACAACTGAAGTAGATGGGGGCTTGTTTTAAAACGTAAAATGCCTCCATACAGCTCAATTTCAGTCTCCGGAAGCCCCAGGATCCCAGATTGTCTTCAAAAGACGTTAATTACAACCCATTGTAAGCTGAAATCTTCACAGTTGCTGCTCAGCTACAAGAGTTGGTGAGATCCTGTCTGAAGTGGGTGCACAAGCTCGACCGCACAGCAAGGGTGTAAATAATGTCCTTCTCAATCAGTTTGGGATCTCAGTTTAGGAGAATGCTGCCACACTGTTTGGCTGTGAAGCTCCAGAGACAGAAGAACTTTATTGATCATCGTGGGGGGAAATGTGTATGTTTATAGCTGCTCCTTCTAAAGTAGAAATATTACACTGAACGTATAAACAAGATTTAAATAGAGAAACATAATACAACTAAGAGTAAGTAACTAAAATATAGAAATAATTGTAAACAAAATATGTACATTAAAACTACAATATATCGCAACTTTGTGTGTATATATATATATACAGTATCTACGTGTTGAAGTAGAAATATTGATAGAAATAGTGATGTAAAGATATGTGCCGTGTGATACACTGTAACTACAGTGTAGATATTAAATTGACAATGGTAAAAAAGCATAAAGAAAGAAACATTACCCACCTTTCAATCGGCATTGGGGTGAGTAGATACTGAAACTATCCTTTTAGCACAGTAAATGTCCATTTTAACTATGGGTAGGGAATACTTTACATATTACATAAAGTATTGCATGGTACTCATTATATCCAATTTATGTCGACTTTTTTAAACATTTTTAATCTCTTGAGAGACTATAAGAAGCTCCATCTAGCCACACATAGCCTGTGTATTCTTTGTATTTATCATACATTCTCAGTGAACTTGTCTGTCACTGCAGGGCTATCCAGTAGGAGGCCACCCACCACCCGGTGCTCCATACGGGGGAGGCAGTGGTCCCTATGGTCATCACCCTTCAGCTCCATACGGTGGTGCAACACATCAACCAGGAGGTCCTTATGGTGCTTACGGAGCCCCAGGTCAGGGAGGGCAGTATGGGCCGGCACCAGGGGGTCCCCCCGGCGGTCATTATGGCGGTCATTACGGGGGGCAGCCTCATGGAGGACAGCCTCATGGAGGACATTATGGACACCATGCTCCTGCAGGTAATTGTAGGATGAGACTGCAGCTGCCTTAGCTTCTGTAGTAGGTTTGCTTGCGGGACTTGAACGGGCTTATTCTAAACACGAGGAGACTGCAGATACTCTCCTTCTCCTCCTTCATGGCTTCTCTCTCCCTCACTCTCTGGCGGGATGATGGATAGAAAATGACTTCCGTTCCCAGACAGTCATGTAGAGACAGGGTTCAGTTTGTGCCCCTCAGCAGGATTACACGGCTGGAGTGATGACTCCGGTAATACTGAGTGAGGGCTAAACAGAGTAAGAGACAGATGGTTAAGGAGTGTGTTTTGTGTGTATATGTGTGTGATTACACTATTTCCTGTAGCAGCTAAGCCTAAGTCAGAGCCCATGTGGCTATCACTCCCCGCAGGGTAAAAATCCATCAGGGTCTGTCCTGAAGTGTCACCTGTCCCTCTCTCCCTATTCATTTTTCTGACAATCAGCCCTCCCTCCACTCCTACCCTCATCTCACACCATTTTCACACTTTTTTCTCTTCCTCCATATATTCAGGTAATGGCCTCTTGCCCGATACTATCTCCCTTATTGCTGAGATGACTTTTCCTCAACCCTTGACCCTTTTTCACACCTTGAGCCTTATAAAACACTGAGCATATATAACTAAGGCTGGGGAGGTATTCTTTTGCAGAATACCAACTAGTTTTACAACTGTAGGGAGATTCACTATTCCTGAGCTCTGCATTTTTCCTTACCTTAAGCTTATACATGATTTTAGTTAAATAAATTGGATAGTGGAAATATTAAAGTTCCTTTAGCGCTGGGGAGGGGGGTACATCATGTTTATGTATTATGTATATATATTTTTCCTAAAAATGTCATATTCTCAGTTAAATGTGCAGCATGAGGCGCAGTGAAAAAAAGGGTTAATAACAATATCACACTTTATTTGTTGAGGACAGGTGTAGCACTTTGCTTCATGTTAAGTAGGCATGGCAGTCCAAATCCTACCGTTAAAATAAGGTTCCAAGGAGAGAACAGGAGAGTTCGCTCTGTACGTGTTGTTTAATCCTAAATTTTGCGATGCAAATTAAGATTAACACATTTGCAGGCACAAATCGGGTAGATTTAACAATAACATTTGTGCCTACGTGTGGTGTATCTGATATTGCGGGTAGATTTAACAATAACATTTGTGCCTACGTGTGGTGTATCTGATATTGCTGTGTTGGTGTTGTTCCTACAACATCATAATTAATGTTTTTCCAGGACCATCAGTAAAAGGGACCAATCACGCTGTTGTAATGTCAAAGCTTTTGCGACTCGTGTTGGGTGTTACATAGGGCATTCTGACTCAGGGGATAGGAAATTGAATCCTGCTTGGAACATATTATGCTGTTCACTTATTATCTTCCATGTCTTTACAGTTTTCTTTCACTGTTTGGTCAGGGTTATCATTTGGGTTCTTATTTGCAATCCAAGTTCATTTGAAGTACTTCCTCTGTTAGTATTTTTTCTTAAGCTTTTAAGAATAATGTCCTTTGAATCAAATGCCATGGAGATAGTTTAACATAACATCATCCCCACTCAGATCTGTCTCCAAAACACATAAAGTTAATGAATGTCAAAAAAACACATAATTAAATTAGAAATGAGAAACCACATAGAGTTCATGCTTTCTCAGAGGACATGCAGATTTTTGTTTTTTTAGGATTATTTTCCTTTTGTTTCAGCTGAGTATTCAAAAGTTCACTCCAACTGTAAACTGTGATTTTGTTGTTCTTTTCTGTACATGCAACATCTATTGCATGTCAGTCCATCCTGGGAGAGGGATCGCTCCTCTGTGGCTCTTCCCGAGGTTTCTTCCATCTTTTTTTTTCCCCGTTAGAAGGGTTTTTTTTTCACTCACTCGAATCGAGGGTCTTAGGACAGAGGATATCGTTCACTGTACAGATTTTAAAGCCCACTGAGGCAATGTGATTGTGATTTTGGGCTATATGAATAAAATTGATTTGATTTGATTCGTAAATAACATCGTTTGGATTAAAATAGAACCTTTCTCAACGTTAAACATGTGTTTAAAAGAATAGCTTTTCCCTTGTGCATATTTTTCTGGTCTTTTTCCCCAAGTCGCTTCACTATGACATACAAAAACATGATTGGTTAGTTTCAGTGATGACCCTGTAGCAACATTAATTATGATGTCCCAGGACCAACACTCACATGAACACATCAGAGGTAAATAGTGTGATTAAATACATTTGTTTTCTTTAGTAAATCAGACACAAGGAGCTATTATAATGTTATAATAACTAAAAAGACATAAATACTCGCCTTCAAGTAACATGCCAGTATTGTAGCTACAATAGTTTAATTAAAAAGAAGTTTAGTTTGTAGTTGTACGAATTGCATTTGGCTTAACAATTAAATATAAAGTATATTAGATGTTATAGTCATTGCATACTGTACTGTTAATGGAGTCAGTGCCTTCACCACACACACCACCAGGGCCCAAAGTTTGAGTCAAGCACAGATGTCATTTTTTATGATAAAGTTTTTGCAATTTCAACTGTCAGTGAGTTGAAGTGTGTGTCTTCATCTCTCAATAAATAAGAAATTATTTTGCATCAGAACGAGACAGCCGTTTCATTTAGAAGAATCTTCGCTGTCTCTTTCTTCTGTCTCTTTAACTATTCCCCTACTCAGAGTCTGAAAGCTCCAGTGAAATAATAACTGGTAGAAAACATAAGGATGGGAAATAATAAAGAGAATAAATCAGACTAGTCGGCACAGGCAGACTGAAGATGATGAAGAAGAAACTAGTGATGGAGACATCATGCTAAGAAAACAATCTTCTACTGATGGGCATCTTCAAAGTCAGTCTGAAACTCCCTGTCCTTTCTTCAACATCCTATTACTACTCTTATATATCCTCCCTTCAGGCAACATCCCTCCTGGTGTTAACCCAGAGGCGTACCAGTGGTTCCAGACCGTCGACACTGACCACAGCGGCTTCATCAACCCAAAGGAGCTGAAGCAGGCGCTTGTCAACTCCAACTATTCTGCTTTTAATGACGAGACCTGCCTCATGATGATCAGTAAGTTGCACGACTCAACATAAGTAGCTCTGTGAGGATAAAGAAGTTAGAGATGCTTTGGCAGCGTTTCCTTAGGCAAAATCACACTGGGTTTAACCATATAGAATGCTTTCAGAGAGCTAAGTGGCTTGGTGGAGAAGGAAGTTGCTTAGGAAAAACAAATAAATAAAGGAGTGGCAGGAGAAAGAAAATAGGCTGGTTTTAAATTCAGAGTAGACCACTAAATCTCCTAAACTTATAAATAGAAATCTCTGTTTCTAAGAGGAGACATTTAGGCAACCAGGAGTCCACCTAAGAAATAACTATGTGACTGATGAGACTAACTAACTGGTCACTAACGAGCCATGTCTATCTTGATGTTGCCCTGCATTCCAGCTGAATTTGCCAGCCAGTGACTAATGTGTCCTATTACCGTAATGAGAAATGTGTGACTTCTTGCTGTTACGCAAGAATAACCGAAGGAAAGCGTCTGAGTCTTGTTTGTGCTGAACATGCTGTGTTTTTTATTTCCTGTTAGACATGTTCGACAAGACGCGGACAGGTAGAATAGACCTGTTTGGCTTCTCGGCACTGTGGGACTTCATACAGCGGTGGAGGGCGCTCTTTCAGCAGCATGACAGAGACCGCTCAGGGTCTATCAGTGGCATGGAGCTACAGCAAGGTATCCCTGTTTGTTTGTGTGTGTGTGTGTGTGTGTGTGTGTGTGTGTGTGTGTGTGTGTGTGTGTGTGTGTGTGTGTGTGTGTGTGTTTGTGTGTGTGTTAAAAATGCTACAATTTAAAGATAGAAAGTGAAACTTTTCTGCATTAAAGGTTCAATACGGAGGAATTGGCCACCTTGAATTTATACTCCAAACAAATAGGGGCAGCATATCACAAGAATGATAACTGCTAACTGCTGCTAACTGTATCTTTTTATACATTCATGACTGCAGCTACTGTTAGCCCTGGACAACCAGGGGAGCACAGAAGGTTTTGTTTCTGGGAGAAAGAGGTTTTCAGGCCCAGGGCTAGCTGGTTAGCATGTTATCTTCAGCAGATATCTCTTCAAAACAGTACATAGACGTCTCTGACATAACGTCAAAACAGTTATTGCTTCACATTCTGTTACATTTTGCCCCTTTAAAAAGTCTGGAAACAACTAGACCTTTATTGTATATTTATTATAGTTGTGTACTTACATTATCCCAAATGTTTCCAACAATTATCAAGCCCACACAAATTTGTAATTTTATAGAAGGTAACGGTGCATTTCGTTTTGTTTTATATACTGTATATTTAATTGGGATAGGGATCAATCAAAAATTGTCAGCAAACATGGCCATGATTGGGACAGTTGTCTTTTAAAATGAACACTGAAATACAACCCAAAGAAGGAAAATTCATTCCCATCTTGGGTATCTTTCCTCTGTCCGTCTCCTTTCTCCAGCCCTCGCTCAGATGGGCTACAACCTGAGCCCCCAGTTTTCTGAGAACTTGGTGCGCCGCTATGCCGTGCGAGGGGCACGACCCGGCATCCATCTGGACCGCTTCATCCAGGTGTGCACCCAGCTCCAGTCCATGACGCAGGTGTTCAGGGAGAGAGACACGGCCATGACGGGCAACATCCGACTCAGCTATGAGGACTTCCTGTCTGGGGCCGTCACCAGGCTCATGTGAGCCTCATTCCACTGACAGACCCACTGCACTGTGGATTCACAGTATCATTCCATGTTCAGGTCATGATTTTGCTGAGTTTTTATTTCTTTCCCATAAGTGCCCAAACCTGTTGGTATGTATACGACATATCAGCCAGTACACCTTATTCCATAGCTTGTTGCTGTAAGTAGATAATGCCTTACGCCATGCACCTGACTGAAGTTCAGTGGCTGTTACAAAGGTTATAACATCACTCACCTTTAAACAGCGATAATCTTACCATAGATGCCTTGGTGACAACTATCGGGTCTCTTTTTGACTCTTACCAGTACAGTACTTGATCGAAGTGATGACTAGTTTAAATGAGAAACAAGAGAGCACTTGTTTACATGTGTTTAATTCACTGAATGTTGACCCAAAAACCACACTAACCAAACATCAGTGTAAACACTTGATGAGAGGAAGTAACACACAGTAAGTGAATCCATCAGTGATCATTTTCACTGCTCCTACTGTCAAAATATCAAAATTAGACTGCATGACAATGATTCTGCTGGACTTCAAATTCATATCCTATGACTTTGCTCACATGCAGCATGATCATATTCCATTAAAATGATTTTAAACTCTCTTTTACATGTATGCATATCAGGAGTATTCAGCATTCCCAGAGGGTACTTCTATGCAGTGGTTGCGCATTGTATTGAACATTGCTTTGTATTGAAATGGGTCTTATTAAGCAAAACAAGGGCCATTTTATAATATCAGAATTCTCTCACACACTGAGAAGGGGGTTTTCCTTAAAGCTCTGTGACTAATTGATTCTGAATGTTTAGGTAAAATGACTTCATTATCCTCTTCTTGCCAAGTTGCATTCCTGTGAGCCAGCATCAGCCATAAAGAATTAAATAATCTGTGGCCAAAAGATATGTGACCCAAAAGCACTGAGAAGTGTTATGTATTATGTTTACCACTTTCACCTCAGTGAAATGAGGGATTCAGTGATTGGGGGGCCAGTATTTTAGCACTCCACTGAGGCTCTGCAGTCAGTAAACATGCCAAAATGGTTTGTGATGCCAAAAACAAATAAATGCTTTTGTATCACATTCTGATGTGTTCATATTCTTGATTGACGACCATTCATACTGATAATACAATACATAAGAGATTTGATGTTTATTACAAGAAGCTGCATACTGTACGTAGTGTTCAATCTGTATCTAAAGATTAAATACTGTGTGAATGTGACAGAACAATGGGATGTTTTGGGGTTTTTTTGGTCAAAAAAGCAAGAGAACAGTTATTGTTAGTACTTAAATTGAGGAAAATAGCTTAAGAATTTATATCTTTTCTCAGTTGTTACCGTACTTTCTTTAACAACAAGTCGGAATTTACCTCATCCCCCCAATCAGTCTCTCATTCCTCCCTTTGTTGGCCAGATTGGCCGCACAAAAGAGCAAAAGCGCCTCTGTCTTCCCCTTCCACATCTGGCACGTCTCTCCCTCACCATCTGTTCCTCTGCTTGATCACAGTCTGTGTCAAGAGTCCTCCTGCTTCTCTTCGTCTCTCCAAATCAGAGGCCATCCATCAAATTCTCCCTTGCATCTTTTTTGGTCACATCCCAGCTCCCTCTCCACTTCACCCCTCTCCCTCCATCTTAATCTGAGGTTAAACATAGCTCTCCCAGGTCCTTAAGCACACTCGGTGTCACACACTCCCTGTCATCCCCCCCTGTTCTGTTGACACCTGAACATTGATGTGGTTTAGTGTCTGGATCACTTTCAAAATGCTGAGTTCAGTCAGTTAAAAGTGCAGCCAAAAGTGCAGCGTGCTTGAAGGTTTCAGTCTATAGAGAGAGTTCCAGCAGCCCTTTTGGCTCGTGTGATTCAGCAGTGATTTAACCTAAGTCCTGATTGTCATTTTCTGTGTAATGAGGAAATTTCCCACCACTGACCATGCCTGACATCTGTAATTAACTTGGGCAAATAGAGCAGGTCTGCGGGGCTCCAGTTAGCGAGGGTGCAACGCTCCGCTCTGTCAGCCCCAGTTTGTGATTTGGATTGATAAAGACTGTCGTATTTTTACATAAAAATCTTGGCTAGCGCAGCTCTAAATCTCATTTACTAATAAACAGGAGCTGATGAAATAATCCTGCCAACGCTAAGGTTGCTGGTAAAGCAGAACTGGCACTGGTAATGTTGTTTTCCCGCAGGGGGATGAGCACATTTTACTTTATCTGACAGGACTGATCAACTGCCAGTTCTGGCAACTAAAAGGTGGACAGCATAGAGGGAGGAACTGCTTAAAAGAATCATTTTGAAGCATGAAACATAATCACCCACACAGAATCCTGTTAATCACGACTATTTCAGCAGGCATTTTGAGGTAATGAAAAAAAATTTGGATACAGCTCAATTTTTTTTCTGCCCCTGCAGAAATGACCAATGAGTCCGAACAGGTCATCGCTCCATGACAGGCCAGATTCCAATCGCTATAGATCAGCCCTGTCCCCCGCATTGGTATAGTTATATGGAAAACGTTTGGGCCTGTGAGCTGAAATATCAGTGTCATCAATCATGTAGAGATTTGCAAAGACCATTTACTGATTCACCACCCAGAAACAACACTAACACAGAGGAGGGTATTCTTCACCCTGTAGTCTGCTCTGCAATTTATGGTCTCCCGCTGGGTGAATGAAATGTACACAATTTCTCTGCAGTTAAAGTAAACAAAACCAAAGCTTCTAAAACTGTTTGTGTCTTTACACAGTGTACCAACCCTCTCAAAGTGTCCCTGTCTGTTTGTGCCAAATTGAGCTTTTGAAAAAAGAAAACTGTCTCTGCACTTGAGGGGTTTGTCATCCAAGAGGGAGGGTGGCTCACGCCTTGTCAACGTATCACACGATACTGGTGACAGATCTGTCAGCTTTTTCATGAGTGTTTCTTGAGAGGAGGATTTTGTGCAAAATTGTCATCAATGTTTGAACACAGAAACACAGAAGTTATGTTTCGTAAGACTCCTCGTCATGAAAGCCAAGGAGGAGACAAACATCCATGTACGGTATGTAAAGTCACTTACTTGAATTTAATTATTTAATATTCCCACAGCTTATTAGGATGTATTTTAATCAATTTAATGCATTCTTGTGGGGAAATTGTTGTCAAAAGATACAGAAGCACTGTTATGTCCACACTTAATGATGCTTTTAAATTGAATGAATGCATGTTTATTTACTGTCTATGAAGTAATTTTGTAAAATATGACTTAATTTATTTGTACACAACACTGTCAGTACAAGTATTAACAGCAGATTGTTGATCCCCCTTGTGTTTCCTAACAATAAGCTAAATGTAAATGTCTGTTTTGGCATTCCTCATACACTCATGTAGTGTGCTATGTTGACCACTAGGCGGTGTTCAAGCACCGACAAAGCGCAGGTTAAACCGTCTTGGTTACAGCAAAGTGGAGCTCATCAGCCAATCAAGTTCAACCAGGAAGTTGACCGACAGTCACACGGAAGTTGCGTTGACCCGCTGCTGCATCAACGTGCTAACGGGTAAAGGTGAGCGAAGACTAATGACACAACCCAATGTCCTTAGCAAACTCTTAGAGATATAAACCCCACAAGGACTTTGTTTTTTCGAGCAAACGTTAGTTCGCAGTAATGTCAACCGTTTCTTCACGTCGTCAGATGCTGTGTCCAGTCAGTTATACCCCTGTTCCCCGACGTTGTGTGGTTAGCTGACGCAATGCCAAACTCCATAACAAATTTGATCATATAATGTTCTTCCTTGTGTACAAAGTAAACTACACGGCCTGGGACATATGTAAAAGCTCTTTCGGAATAAAGGAGTAGCGCTTTTCATTTCGGCGAGGATGCAACAAACTAAAAAGCGCGAATTATCACAAAACTTTAACCTGTAAATGTGTGGGGATATCCGAAATGTCACGAAACAACGCAGTGTTAGCGTCGCTAATCTGATAAACGTTGATAAAGTGAGGCTAACGTTGTGCTGACAATGCGTCAGGTTTATGTGAAGCTGTTTCCATTGAAGAAACGTGAGGTTTTGGGATTGTTTTGCTCTGGACCTTCCCATTGAGTCCGCCATTATGTTTGTATGCTATATTTGTTGGTTGGAGAGGGCATGAGAAGGACAGACATGTGTGGTGACTGTCTGACGTTTATGAATATCAGACAAAAAAGAGTTGCCCATACCTGCATGGAAGCAGTCCATTTCAGTCATCTGCTATCACCACAGTTTAGAGACAATGCCTCTAAATTATTTGTATGTGCAGTAAGGGCTATTATTACCTCAGTAGTTTTAATTTGATGATTTAATAGTCACAATGAGGTTCAACTACCAGGGGGAACTAGCTGAGAATAAGGGCTTTTCAAAACTACTTGGGGAAAGTAATATTTATAATATGCTCTTTTAATTTCTGAATACTGTAATCAGCTTTTACTGTCAGCTCAAATGCACTCACCACTTTATTATTTCCCCCTGTGGAGCACCTGGGAGCCAAAGCAGTGTGCAGTCATGTGGCCTGTGATGTGGACAGCGCTACGGACCTATGCCCCTTACGTCACCTTCCCCGTGGCCTTCGTGGTGGGCGCGGTTGGCTACAGCCTGGAGTGGTTCGTCAGAGGGACCCCTAAACCTCGAGAGGAGAAGGGCATCCTGGAGCTAAGGGAGGAGAGGAAGCTAGAGGAACAGGCAGGCATGGACAGCACCCAGGTGCTTAGCCTCAAAGAGAAACTGGAGTTCACACCCAAAGCGGCTCTGAACAGGAACCGACCCGAAAAGAGCTAGCCCATCATGTTATTGGTGTGAGAGACTTGTTTTTGCCCTTTTCTCAGCAGGAGAGCAAAGGGGTCAAAAACACCTGTGCAGCCATACATCCTCATCCATGCTGACCAGAAAGCATCAGTTCACTTGTGTAATTATTGGCTACCTTTTAGAGGGTGATCATAAACCCTTTAATTGAGTCAAATATAGCTTAAGTGTGCTGTATGTGATTCTTTGACCTTCCTTCTGATGTTGCACATGACTGTTAATGCAAGACACTGCAATTACAACAATCCTGAAGGTGCAATATGTAAGAATTGACCATCTGTTGAATTCATACGCAACACAAATACCACCAGAGTAATCACTGTTGCGTTAGCTCAGTTAGCCGTGCAGCTAGCAGTCCAGACGGTGAGCTCGGAGCACTGGGGGAGTGTTGGTGCTTACACTGTTGGCACAGGACTGGGATGGGCTGGGGCTAGCTGGTTAGCATGCTAACCTCGGTAAATATCACAAATTGTTATTCCTTTACATTCTGTGGATAATTGTAGTTTTTTTTATGCTTCAGCTAAAATTCTTCCATACTGCACCTTTACATATTGATCCTTCAAATGTCCACGCTTCAAACTGTTAGCAGGCTTCGATGGGAACTGGCCATTTTCTGTTTTATTTAAATCTAGTTGTGAGTAAAATGACACATGCTATTGTCTTTGCTGATTTTCATGTTTCAAGCCTGTCACAAAGCATTTCTCCTTTTTATCTTTTTCTGTACATTTAGAAAGGACTTTTGTTTGTGAACAGGAGAGAGGAGGAAGGAAAGACAGGTCTTTGTTGCAGGCCTTTTTATCTCATGACATGTAACCTTTGATGGTATGTGACAAAATAATCCAACAGTATGGGAGGTCCCCTCAGGAAGTTTAAGCTACTTAGTCCCATTATTGTCTGAAACATCCATGTAATGCTTTCATTTAAGAAAGACTGTTTGCACACGAAAAGTTTTAATTATGTATGTCACTGAAAGCGTGATGAATAAACATTTTTGTGTATGCTACAGCTGTGTTGATATTTCAGAAAATATCGGCATCTCCTTTAAGGAATTGTTGACATCGCCAGTTCCGCCCACTGATCTCTTCTAACAGAGTAATAAAACAAAAGTTTCAGGTTTTGTCACTTGTGTTACAGCAGCATTGTTTCACATTCAGGTCTGAACAAATAATCTGATCTCACTTGATTATGAAAACTGCTGCCAGGGACAGAAAGTAACATCAAAGTCAAAGGAAGGAAGTAATGGCTCTGCTCATTCAGCTTCAAGGAGGAAATTATTTTCGAGGGAACAGGAGAGACAAAGAGATGAGAAATGGGGAAACCGGCAACTCATTCACCTTTTGGAATCTGGCCTGTAGACAATTATGTGTTCTGCCTCTTGCAAAGAAAGAGGATGATAACAGGGAAGACCAATTCATTTGAAAAAGTCTGGACTTTTCAGTTTTTCAAAGCTGGCATTTAAATGACTCCTTATATTGTTGGTATGATGCTTTTGGATAAATTGTAGGTTATTGAGAAACCGTTGTGATCTATTGGAGCAATTATCACAATTTAATTTTCACAAGAGTTAAATACCTTTGTATGATAATACAAAACATTATATACATAGGTACCCTTAAAAAGAACAACCCCAAAACCTATAACTTCTGACTGGTCCAAGGCAGATGGAACCAGAAAACATCACATCTGACTCTGACATTCAGATGGGAAACACTTTAATTTGAGTGACAAAGACAAGCAAAGGAAACAATACAATGACTGTACAATACATGACGAGGTAAAAACTGGTTAAAAGTTTCTTGCCATCAACCCAGTGTTTACTTTCCTCCGCCATGTTTCAGCATCATATGACCAGCGCACTAATCTATTTAAGGTTACCCAATCAGTCATACATCTCCACTCAATGACCCCGTTAGCTGGATGACAACATGGTAGTTAAACCCTGTGTGAGGAACAGGGCCTACCCCGGCTAAAATCTGCATTCGCAATGATCTTGGAGGACGCTGTTATTAGACGAGTGTAATGATGTGTGGGATTGCTTTGAAGTTGGAAAAAACATGTCACCACCAAACAGTGACATGTACAACCCCGTGGGAAATTTTGTGAAAACATTCCTTTTCGATACAGCTGCACAGCGTGAGGCTAAAATTAACTTCATCCGTTAAAGGGCAGCTTGCCTCTCTTTATCTCACAGTCCATCAGTACTGTCAGGAATTATATACAAGTCCAAAAACAGCAATGTGATTAAAAATATATACTGTTATTATTATGAATAAGGTAGTGCTCACAGAATATGTAGACGGACCGTCACTCAGCACTTGAGTGATGTTGCTTTTACCCGTCATGACGTCTGCCCTCCCTTCGCAGGCTCTCAAGAGCGGTGATGTGCCAGGAAACAAAGACTTTAATAAGAATTCATCATTGATCGAAGACGGACGAGTTATCGGTGTCGTAAAGGCCACAAAATGAGAAAACTTTATGGAGCTTTTGAAATCCAACACATGACTCACATCAACTTAGAGAGAAACTCCAATAATTATTTTGTTGACACTTTAACTCCAGTCCCGCAGCCTTTCCTGTGTTAAATAATGAAACAGAAAGGTCCACCTCTCCCGCACCCCAGGAGCTCTCTTAATGAATAACCTTTCCAGTATGCCAAGATGAGTTCCGCTACGTTACCCCGCCAGCTAGTGAAATGGGGAAAGATTATAAAGCCCAGATTTACATTGGCACCACAGCGGTAAACGGTGCGCTATCGGCAGTCATCAGCTTGTACTCCCCACTTAAGTTTGCTATCAGAGTGGAATGACCCGCTCCAGAGTGGAATGACCTCGGCTGTGCATGTTTAGCTCGTCAATTACTTCAAGCTGGTGGAAGTTTCCATGTGAAACCAGTGAGGACGGAGAGGCTCAATTGTACTGCGAGAGAGAGAGTTAACTCGGGAGTGTTTTTAGGTGTGTGAAAGGTGTGTGTGTCCTCCAGGGAACAATCAGAGGACAGGTCTGCTGACTAACAATGGCCCAGCGGCTTAGAACAGGACAGTACTGTGGGAACCGAGCGCCGAGGCTCCTGGGAAAGGACGGGGATGTTTGGAGGTGCTCCATTGTTTTTGCTGGATGATGGGGATAATGGGCGTGGGTGATGCTGGTTGTTCCTTTTTTTTTTTTTTTTAAAGGAGGTACAATTCAACATCCTGAGTGGACAGGCCGGAGACGTTGTTCCCTGTGCTGCAGGAACAATAGAGCCGTCTGCCTGCTGGAAGGGCACCACATCCCCTATTTAACAACCACACACACACAGAACACAGGAATACAGGTACTGCTGTATATCATATTTATATACAGACATAATCCTGGATGTAAACATATGGAGAGTCTCATCCTAGTAGGGGAAGTCAAAGTATTTGCAGGTATATTCTCACGGGGGACATTTGAAGAACGAAAATCAACTAAAGTTCTCTGACAGCCAGGATGCATTAGATATTTGGATTCCCTAAATTAGCTGACATCAGATGTGAGTCAAACATCTGATATCAACCATGCCAGTGAGCGAGAACTGCTGTTTCAGAAACGATCTCACCCTATAAAAAAATAGAGTTCTCTCAAATTGAAACGTGCTGAACAACCGGTAAAAAAACACATCGGCCAGCTTTATATGTTGTTGTTTTCCTCTTAAAGCAACATTTGGAAACTAATTAAATCTTAAGTCCCTCTTTTATCAGGTCTGAAGGAGAAACAGGATGGTTGCATTCTTCATGTATTAAACTTTAAAGCTGCATCAATTGTTTATTGGGTGGTTGTTTTTTTCACTCGGTGTAAGTAGAATGAGCTGAAAACACAACACTCACAGATTATCACCTGAAAATCTGACTGAGCAACATTTGCAGTTACAATAGTTATGTAATAGACACATGGATGGGCGGGTCAGTCGCAGGACTATGACCTTGGAGATCAGTTTTCAAATCATGTGTAAAGTTGATTAAGGACGTAGTTATTTAAAATTAGACATGTTATGCTCCTTTTCAGCCCCAATTTTCTTTTGGGTTACTACTAGAATAGGTTTACATGCTTTAATGCTCAAAAATTCAGCAGTTTTCTCATACTGTCCAGTGCTGTAGCACTGTCTGAAGCACTCTGTTTTAGCTCCTGTCTCTCTAAGGCCCCTCAAATATGCTCTGATTGGTCGGCTCACACACGCCTGAGCCAGCACCGCTCACCATGTCTACAGTCGGCTCTGTCCTGTTTTCAGGTCCTAGTTAGCTTCACTTCTATCGTGAATATAGGCATATACTGTATTATGCAAATGTGTGACATGGCATGTGATGTCACAAAGTCACAGAATAAAGGCAAGACTACTGACGCAGCATTTCAGGCCACCGGTTGGTATACATTTGGGGCTTTTAAACTTTTAAGACCTTTTACATACACGAGAACCTATACAGCACACTTTTCCTAAACCTAACCAAGTAGTTTTGGTGCCTTCATTTTAAAAATATAAACAGATGTTGCGTATTTATTGTTGCAAACTTGAGACTGTTGTTGTCATGGGTAGGTTAGGCCAAAAGCAACAGTGACATGGCAGACCAGCAGGTCTATTACACAGTTTGGCGTGCACTTCAAGTTCCTGGCCACCTGACAAATATAAGTCCATTATTCACTTTCATTTAGCCATTTATGTCTCCACCAATTAATGGCTAAAATACCTATTTACCTGCTACATGCTTCACTGCATTCACTGGCTATTTGCTAACTTTGTCTGTTGTTTTGTTCTTGGCAGGTTGCACACAGTCTGTCTAGCAGAGCATTTTCACTGAAAACTGCTGGAAACAAAGTTGATAAGATCTGTGTGAGTGAACCAAAACAGTAAAGCTGTGTGATGAAAAAACAAAACAATGAGCTCAAAGGTGCTAAAAGGCTCCATAGAGCTGAGGGGAACTGTACAGCTGGAAGATGATTCTCTGTGGGTTTGTCACTATGACCAACTGCTTTTGTATAACATTTAGTCACCACACTCATTGTTTATGCAAAAATATTGATAAGCGCATCTTACTTACTAATATTTTTGCATAATAATTTAACATATTTTTAAAATTAGTGCAGCTTAAAACTGGCAATAGACAACTTTTTTGCTTTAAGTCATTATTCTTAAGTAAATACTGATTGCACACTGTAATGACACCATGTATATTGCATTTTTTTCCAGTTTCCTTAATTTTTGTGTTACTTTCACCAAAATAACTACAACTATACTGCTTAAAGTTATATATCACTGTAATGTGTTACTTTGCAACGCATTACCTCAACACTGCCAAGCACAAGTCGTAAAACCTACCTGTAACTCATCCTGACAACCAATTGTTTAAGAGAGACCACCAAATAAACATGCACAAGTTTACTTAAACCCCACCTCATACACACACATACACACACCGGCAGCTATAAGCAGCACCAGCCATCTTAATTGACTCCAGCCGCACAAATGGCTCTTTGCCCATTTCCCTCATCCTTCACTGGTCTTTGATGGGGTGGCCATGACATTAGGTCAACTAAGCACAGCGGAGCCGCCACAAAACAATGCAACAATGCCCACTGCGGTGCAGCCCCATTGTCAGGGTGAACAATCCCAAACGACCAATCCCTGGGGAGAAACAATACTGGAGCAGGAAACAGATACAGACCCACTTCCTGTCCAGAGTTTAAATTTAGGATATGCTCAAAGCATTTTGCTGTCGTTTTGTCAAGTAGCACAAATGGCCAAATTAAGGGAGTGGGTGCTTGGACGTGACATTGTTATGGATACAGAGAGAGTCGTGTGTCGGCATTGTGCAGATATAAGTTGAGTGAAACAAAGGGAGTCAGCACACAGAACACACATAATTGCATAAACGCTAAACCCTTAAAAGTGCTTTTTGTTTTATTTTTGCAATATGAGGCACATTATTTCCAAATACCTCAAAATCAAGATATATTGCATAATTTTAATTAACCTCATTCACCTCGGGGCTTGCTATTTTAAGCTCTGCCGGTTCCCTGTTTGTCTTTCTCTCTCTCTCTGTGTCTGTCTGTGTGTGTGTATTTGCATTATTGTTACCTACTGGGGACCGTTTCTGGCATAAACACTGACAATGTGAGGACCAGTAGTCCTAATGAGGACCAAAGACTAGTCCATAACATGATTTCTGAGGTCCTGGTCAAGTTCAGGGGTAAGGTATGAATTGAGGTTAGGTTGAGGTTAGGGCAAGGCATAAATTGGATACGGTTAGGGTTAGGGTAAGGGTTTGGGTTAGGCTGTACAAATGAATGAAAGTCAAGGACAGCTGCACAAACAGAGAGAGAGAGAATGGCTTCTCTGCCTGTTCAGGGTGCTTTCAGCAGTACAGCTGGCAGGAAGTGTGACAACAGAGCAGGTTTGGCACATAGGTGGATCCTTTAAAGACCCTCCAGAGCCTTCAGTGCAGGGCATGACTTTATAAGACCTTCCCTAAAGGACATTTGCCTCTGGGTATGACTGTTGGCCTCTCTTATAAAGACCTGCTCGAACCCAGAGGCTACTTGAAGGACCTTTGAGCTGCTTGTGTACGGAGGTGTGTGTGTGTGTGTATTTGTGTGCACTCATTCACCAAACTGCGTGTCTTTGTGTGTGATCAGCGGCCTGTGGCTTCACCAACAGAGTTAGGAAATGCATCAGCAGTGACTCCAACAATGTCAGGAAGCGCAGTCAGAATGGCAGCTGATCCCACAGGTTGCATGTATGACCATTAAAGATGACTTGTCACACAGATTGGGGTCTTCTCAGCCAATGACTCCCACTCATTTTTATTTGCTCACAGCTTAAACAAACAAATATCTCCATTGTTAAGGCTTTATTGGAATGTCCTCTGAAAGCAGTGTGTGGGAAAAAGTCTAGACGTGAATTATGGGTAATCAAACCAATGAATGGGAGAGCAATTTGCTTATGTCCTGCTGTCCTGGCAGAGGAACACGGAGCCAAAACATCACTTTGATCAGCACTGTTAGGGGGCTTCATTGGAATGGCTGCATTTTTTCTGGTGAGTAGATATGTCTGTGTAGAGTCTGTTCATACTGGAGGGTTTATATCTGCTTCTCTAAACTTGAGGTGAGAGGTTACGCTATGGAAAGAACAGAGCAGGGTGTAGGGCTTTTCCCGCTTGATCAAATATGAGGAAGATGGATGCTAAAGGGAGCTCCGCTGCTCCGCTGTCGGCTTTCATTGGCAGGCGCAGGGCTGATGCGGGTCACCCCCTGCGCAATCTGTTCCATGACCCCTTGGCTTTTTGTGAAAACACACACATGATACATGCATGCGAGCACACACACATGCACCCACCCACCTGGACCGAGATAACAAGACTGCACGGGAATGCCAGCCAAGATCTTGTGAACAGACTCTGAACTGGGCAGCTTCAGCAGGCTCTGTTTGGATTGTTCTCTCAACACTATCTGCCAATTTATCCTTGACACAGGGAGGGGCTGCCAACAAAGAAAGCGCATTCCACTCTGAGAACTCAGAAATGAGTCTTTCTATTATTATCAAATCATAAAACATCTTTATTAAACTGCAGAGAAAGAAAGAAAGTATTTTTAATTTCAGTTTCACAGGAGCTCTTTGTAGTCCTTGTTTGGCCTCACACGGTTCAAGCTGTTTGTTTTATGAGAACCTGTCTCACTTAAATTTCCCATAAACCCCCTTTCCTGCTATAGATAATCTCTTATCGTCATGGAGACAGTTCTGTAAATTGCTGGAAATGAGCACCGTGTTGCAGAGCGTCGAGGCTGCCGCCCTGAAAAGACATATGGCTACATTCATGCGGAGCCTGGGCGAGAACCTTTGTGGAAGGTGCTGAGTTCTGGATTTTATCAATTGCTTTCCGCGAAAACAGCGTTAACAGTCAGGACTCCCCGGGGGATACTAAATAGAAAGCGCTGTTCCACCTTGTATGAACTTTTACTGGCATATAATTGATGCCTTTCTTCCCTCTACAGCCAGAGCTACGGATTTGAAAACAGCCATTAAATCAAAGTTATTTCTCTCCATTTTTTTCCCCCTCAGGAGGTTATGCTCGTGATACCCTGTAAGGCTCATCCACTTCTCCACAGCTCCGTATTTCTATTATTCCCAAAGCTTGCTCTTGAGTGATTCACTGCCTCTGTATTGTGACAGTATTTGGATAGCACAGAGTGTATGGGTGGACACAGAGGCAATGCACACTTCAGAGACATTTTCCCCACAGAGAAATCTCATCCCTGTATTCAGAGGAGAGGGAATAAAACCATCATGTACACAAGAGATCAACCTGTATGGAATGTAGCCACTGTATAGCATCTATAGTATATTTGTATAAGGTGAATAATGCAGAACTTAATTTGCTGAGTGATTGACAGTGTCATCATTCATTTAATGGTACACTTTATTTTACACAAAATAATAAATATTAGCACTGGTATTTCTTCACAGACATTAAACATTAAATACAGTTTTCACATAGTTAGTCATTTCCTTTCATTTAAAGGGTAGCTCCACCAATTTAACACATTAAATTGTGTTAAAAGGTCTTGAGGAGGGCTACTGCATATGTGAAAAAAGAAGCATAAAGCCTTTTGTGGCTCCAGAGGAAGCTGCATGAAATCTGATAAATTTCCTCCAGTGATGTCACTCAGTGACTAGGTTGCATTGTGGGTAATGTAAGTGCCAGGTTCTGAAAAGGAAGAAGAACGCGTGGAATAAAACAGGTGATATCTCTGGTTCTGATGTATTGATTTCAAGTGCAAAGCTAAACCAGTGTGCTGCTCTCCAAAACCTGGTGCCTACATTACTCACAGTGCAATTTAGCGACAGGGTGACATCACCAGAGGCAATTTATGAGATTAAATGCAGCCTCCTCTGCAGCCACAAAAGGCTTTATATTACTTTTTTCACATATGCAGTAGAACTCGCCAAGACCTGTAAACACACTTTAATGTGTAAAAGTGGTACCTTAAAGTTACCCTTTAAAGGGGCGCTCTGTAGTTTTGGATGGGAATTTAAAAGTCAGAATTTTAATATTCAAAATATTAATTAGGTGCTAATACAAACTCAGAAATATTTTTTTTTACATAACTGAATAAACAAGCTGTTCTCAGAGGAAAATAAGGTCCCAGAACACTGTTTGAAGCTAGAAAGGTGGCAGGGTCGGCCACATATAAACAAAGTAAAACAGTATGAAACTGTGTTGTCCTTGTCAGTTTGTTTATTCAGTCATGAAAACAAAGATTTGGTTTATTTAGTTTGTTTAGTCAATGAAGATCTGTCTCTTCCCCAAAACTACATAGTGCACCTTTAGGTTTGCACATCTCTGTACCGCTTTCAGTCCATTCAGTGTTCAATCACTTATTTATCTCTCCAAAAGGTTTGATTTTCAAACTGGCTACTTGTCTGTGCTCCATTATTCAGCTCTCGCAATCGAGTATCCACTCTCTCCCTCTTTCTTCATAGCTAACATGCTTCGGTCACTGGCAATGAGAAGCCATGTAAAAGCCCCAGGATTCTCATGGTTTGGCTCCCCTTCCCTCTCAGTCCATAACCCCAACTCGAGTGACCAAAACTTATTGGGGTGAAAGGGGGGGGGGGAGTACATTGTGTGTGTGCATGCATGCGTGCCTACATCCACGCAGCCATTATCCTCTGGGGAGCTGAGCAGGACCCAGAGACCAGTACATTCCTCAGTGTGAACACAGGCCTGGAGAGAGGAGGGGGGTTTCAGAGAACTCCAGGGGTTACAGTGCAAATCTCAGAGGAATATACTTAAATGTGCTCCCGCTGCACACTCTCACAACATCCCTCCGCAGACCCCCCTCTGCAGGTTTTTTTTTTCCACTGTCACATTCAAGACTAAAAGCCGTTAAGTGTAACGTGAAAGCATTTTATGACTGTGTCTTCTTTATTGTGGAGCCTCATTTTCGTTGCCTTGGGGAGTGTTCTCAAAATGTTGCTTTTTGAATGGGTCAATTCATCTGAATCTAATCTATATCTCGGTTTTAATGTCTGCCTGCCTCTGAGGCATCCGGTTTACAGTGCAATAGTTGTTCTTCTTCGTTTATCCCTAATTTGAGCTCTCACCGTGCACTCCTGACAGTCAAGTGTCATGTGTAGGATAGTAGGAAGAAACTGGAAGAAATCGGAAGTCAAACAAATCCTTCGCAGTCATAAACACCACATTTGACTGTGTCATACATAGTGCTTCTGCTTTGAGTGTCCCTTCTGGACACTCTTAGTGTTTTTCCCAGTGTGTTGTGGTGTCTGTTTCTTATAATGGACTCTCGGGGAATGTGTCGTCCTCATAGCCCCCATGCAGTTCACATAACTTGGAAGCACGTCATTCACGGCCTCCCCAGGTCCCCAGTTCACCTCTATTTCCAGGTCCCTGTAGCTCTCGCAGGGGTTAGTGTGGCATGCAGCCTGGATGGGTAGATCAACATGGCTCCCTTCTTTGTGCGACGGAAATGCCTCCGCTTGGAGTTCTGGCTTCTCCTCTCGCACTGCTACTGCCTTTACCCGCGGTAGGTAGTCCTCCTGCTCCTTGCGGTAGTGCTTCTCCAGCCGCTGGGAGATGGCGAGCTGAAGGAGGTGGAGGAGCTCGACGAGGTTGAGGAGCAGGGAGATGGCGGCGATCACCTGAGTGTAGATGGTGAAGATGGTCTTCTCCGTGGGACGAGAGACGAAGCAGTCCACCGTGTGAGGACAAGGGAACCCCGTGCACTCAAACTTTGCTGCAATGAAGAGGCCATCGTAAAGGATCCACAGCCCGGCCATGAAGCCGACTTCTAGGAGGACTTTTACCAGGATGCTGAATGTGTATGCACACAGCAGCCTGCCTTTCAATTTAGGAGCCTCAGGAGGAGCCTTGTCAACACTTCTGCCTTTCCCACCATCTTCTTGTTTCTCCTTGTCATCATTCTTAGTAACATCTCTCTCTATCTCAATTCCTCCTCTCTTACTCCCACCACCACCTTCTTCTGCCTGCCTCTCATTCTCCTCTTTATCCGTGTCCTTCACAGCCTTTATAGCCACATATCCAAAGTAGAAGATAGTCGGCGTGGAGACAAAGATGATCTGGAGGACAAAGTAGCGAAAGTGTGAGATGGGGAAGGCTCTATCGTAGCACACAGGAGTGCAGCCAGGTTGGTCCGTGTTGCAGACAAAGTCAGCTTGCTCGTCGTCCCAGGCAGATTCAGCAGCAGTTCCCAGTACCAGGATGCGAAACAGGAAGAGCACAGTAAGCCAGACGCGGCCAATGGCTGTCGAATACCCCTGTCCCTCCTCCAGCAGGTGCTCCAGGAAGGACCAGTCAGCTCTGGACATCCTCTGCTCCTAAGAGGGACAGTTGGGAGAGAATGAGTAAATACAGCACACAAATGTTGTAAAACATACTTTCTTATAATATAACTGAGGATACTAAATAACGACAGGTTCAAGTAAAAATCAGTGCAGTTTTTATTGAATTAAATTAAAAGTGGAGACCACACCTTTTAGGCAGGTGAATTTTGCAGCAGATATATTAGCAGTGTAAGACTAGACACACATTTAAACTGACCCATACTCAACCTATGGGGGCGCTCTAAGACAAACAGGTTGATAACCCTCCAGAACGCTACACTTCATATCAAAAACCTCCACCTATTGGAGTGATGTGTCAACGCGGCCGCCATATTGGTCAGGGGAAGCCGCAGGTCCTAATGCATGTAAGTCTATCTAGACAGGTGGTCTATACACAAATAATGTCACAACTCGCTGAGTGTTTCGACAAATTCTCAGGCAGTTTGGTTTGTTACAAAGGTAAGTTGTATATTTATGATACAATATACACAGTTAACCTAAAAATGCCCATAAAGATGTTCCACAATTTTGGAAAGTACTTATTACCTGCATTTGAAAACGTGTGCTGTTGCATATTTTACCAAAAATACTGTGAAACCTACTTTTGAAAACTGTTACCAAACCAAACCAGCTTCAAATCATCTGTTTAAAGGTCCATGCCGGGAATGAAACTCAACAATTAACTTTCTTATAAATCTGACTTTTAAACTCTCTTCTGCCTGTCCAAATTGTGATGTGCTGTATCAGCCCAGTCACGAGGATAACATGTTAGCAGTTAACATTTCTGCAAACCACTGATACAGTCACAATTGTGCATGTTCGACGCTATGAACCACACTGACATTTGTAAAATATGCAGTTTGAGATTGTGGCTCAATATCTGTAAGCATGACAACACTGGATATTTTTAAGGAGAGCTCAGGACAGTTTCCAGCCATGATTGTGGCAACATAGCGGAGTATTTTATAGGAGACCTCAGGACATCTCCAGCTGTGTTTGTGGCATCCAAAACAGGTATTTTAAGCCAAAACAAGATTTTTTTCCGATGTGTTTTTTGTGCCTAAAGCTAACCAGAGCATAAGCACATCATTGTCACAAGATAAAATTGAGAATTAAGCCTCAAGGGATATCAAAGTCTGAACATATCTGCGGTTTGCAGAAATGCCAACATTTATTCCTCTGATTGAGCTGGCCGTACTGGCTGCTTGGAGCCCATTACACCAGCCTGTACATCTAGCTGTAGTTGTTATGCAGGTCATACAGTTCATCCACCGTTTAATTTCCTGCTACATTGCTGAACAGATTGGCTTGAATGTGCCACTTAACACCTAATTGGTATATTTTAATCCCACTGCAGAATTCTCGTGGGTTTTTCACAAACACACCGCTAATGCACAGTAAGTGTTTAATGATTTCTATACGCAACAAATGAGCTAAGTTTCTCCAACCTTTTCAGTATAATGGTGTCTTTCTTTACTGAGGGGAACATGTGTATCTGGCTGCAGCCCCCTATTAGTTCTTCCATGAGCTCACACCGTTGTTAGGTTCAACTCCTCATCATCGGCATGTGAAAAACAAGGCCTCCATACACTAAATTGAACTAAAACAGAAACACCTGGTACTAAAGTGAACATTTAATATGAGTGGAGCGGTGTAGGCTTTCACTGTTCACAGTAAAACTGGAGTGAATGGGTCCAAGAGAGGCCCCTCAAACTTTTACATTACACAGCATTGTTATATACATTCATTTTTCTAGCTGGATTTATGAGTCTGTTAAAGCTGAGTCAAGTCACCGATTACATAAAAATACCAAGGGGGGCTTGATGGAAGTTATGATCGATAAGCGACAGTCGGTGGCTGGTGGGAATGTCGTGCGCGTAGACAATCACACACACACACATGCACACACACATCTGAATAAACATCCTGTGCGGGGGAGTTGAGACACTGCTTGTGTGTTTGTTTAGACTTTTTTTTTCTATGTTTTTTTGTTATTTCTTCTCCTCTGAGAGAAAAACAAACTTCCTAATAGTGAAAATACAAACTGCTCTGACAGGATGAGATGAGACAATGGGCTGTCAGGGAAACTGCCACGCTGAACAGGCACCAAAATGATAACTGGACTGTTTCACTTCTGGCAGTATTGTCTTGGGTATTTCTCTTATCTCTATCAGCATAACACAGAATACCAACAGAGCTGTAATGAATCACTATACCAGATAAGACGTATGAGGTATAAAGTCCATTTAACATATATATCAGTGGAAAATACAATAAAACAGTATAACTAAAAAATACAAAATCAATAGTGCCACATCACTCTGGTCTTAAGTGAAACCAAAAACACAAGTGTGTATTCTCAGGTCTCTATTTGCATTTGTTTGGTATTGAAGTAATCCAGAAGTAACTGAAAGTAATCAATTACAATACTCTCATATTGTGATACTTGGATTATGTCACTGACTACATTTTCAAACGGTTTTAGTGACTGTATGGGAATACAGCTTTAAAGTGACAAGCCTTATTATTATTGGCACAATCAATGGCAGTGTTGGAAAAAGTACCCAAAAGTCACTCTGGAATAAGAGTAAAGATGTCATGTAAAAATAACATTTGGGTAAAAGTTAAAGTCATCCAAAGAAAAAGTACTTGATAAAGTTTCTAACAATAAATGTACTTAAGTATTAAAAGTACAAGTAAAAGTAAATTATACATGTAAATATCTTTACATGCATGTGGGACAACCAATTATCAGCTTGACTGATCACTGGAATCGATAATGAGCATTTTTTCTGATTATCAAAATCAATGTTTTTATTTAATTTCTGATTAAACCAACTTAAAATATGCTTCTTTTGCTCTGATGCAGGGTGTAATTTGCAAAGTAACTAGTTACTAAAGTTATCAAATAAATCTATTGGAGTAAAAAATCATAAATGTAGTGAGACGGAAGTATCGAGTAGCAAAAATGGAAATAATTCAAGTACAAATACCTCAAAATTATACTTAAGTACAGCACTCGAGTAGGCTTAATGTACATGGTGACATTCCATCACTCTCAAAAAACACACACAGCACACAACATATTAGACTTTAAAAAGTTGAGACACCCTGTAACTGACTTTAGGAATACATAAAGTGTAATTAATTAAAGCATAAGTATAATTAAAAGTTAACAGAAAGTGTGTTAGGCATTGTAAGCCTGCTGTAGATATATTATCCTGATACCTTGTGAGATTAATACAAGGTCACTCACTGACAGTTGCTGATCACCACAGGGTCACATTATTATCCTGATGTGATGTTAACGCTCCTACCTTTCTCTGTCGTGAAGCGGCTCTGTCTCCTTATTGGCTTCCCGGCCTCAGCAGCACTCTCCGTGGACTTTATGCGTCACCCTCCGCTGCCTCCAGTAGCGGTCTGCAGTCGCTTTGAGTTTTCCTTCTGTCTTTAAAAAGAATCGATGTAATCGGAAAAAGTGGGGAGAACTTTCCCATGCCTGCCTCTTTGGATCCTCCCTCAGGAACTTCATCCAGGAAATGGGACGGGTGAGCTCTGGGTAAGTGCGCTCGGACGTGCGGCTTCAGTTTAAAGCGCACCACTGTGCGTTAATTACAGAGGATATCTCGTGCCTTCGGTTATTTAAAGGTTTGACTGAGTTACATTACGCAGGAAAAACAGAGAGAGAGAAGTGTTTTAAATGTCAGGGTTTTAAAGGAAAAGGCGGTGCTGTGCGATTATAATTAACACTTTTATTTCCACAGTCAACCCTACAAACTTCTGTCCAACTTTGATCACGCTGATTAAATAAAGAACCAACTTAGATGTCATTTATTATTTAAAAAATAGGCTCCACCTGCCTCTTATTAGACTATCATCTGTAAAGATCAACAAGGTTTTATCAATATTATTGTTTCTAACTTCTTCCAGTTATTTTCCTGACTTTGTCCTCTCATCTCAAGTTGTATTTGTCATCAGATGACTTGGTCGGATGTTACAGCCACACAGTCTCGTGTAATTTTCCATGATGCCACGCAATGGCGCCAGTGTCCTTGTTTACAGGAGGCGCATGACGCACAGATCGATGGGGCCGCGCTGATGACCTCCTCAGGTTTGTATCTCCTCCGAGATTTGGTCATACTCACAGCTTGTTGCTGTGGTAACTCCAACATCTGCTATATCTGCATCAGTATGACCTCTTACACTGTTGTTTATACAGCAATCTGTGACTATACTGTGGAGGAACACAACATCCATATTTAGATCGAGATTTGGATACAAAAAATATGATCATTTTAGTTTGATTTGATTTTTTTAATCGTGCTCTTTTATTGCTGCCTCCACAAAAATGTATACAGCAACCTAACCCACAGCAAATAGAGTAATGTATAGATACAGTAGCATGTGAAAAGAAATTAGGTTTGTGTCGAAAAACATAGTATTCACAAAAAGGAGGGAAGAAAACAGAAAGAAAGGTAGTTTAATGAATAAATACATGAATACATAAATTAATTCACACACCAGATTCAATTCAACCACACAGGAGAGATACACTGTGTTTAAGACATATTTAAAAGCAAAATATACAAAGGAGTAATACAAAATAAATTAAATTAAATACAAAATCAAACTCAATTCAATGTGGTACATTTACAAAAGAGTAAGTAAAGCAAAGTATGAAAATAGATAAATAAATGATACAAATAAAGTCGAAAATAAACTACAAATTCAATATGAATGTAAACTTCCATCTCCCAAAGCTGCAGTGACAGCGGTGTAACACTCTGAGCAGAGTCAGCCAGCTACAGTTGAAGGTTGCTTTCAGGAAACTCCGTAAATCACAGAGTTGATGCAGAGTAGCCTGGAAACATTTTCAAAGTATGACCAGTTTCACCATTATGAGTGTTGTGTGTGACGCACTGCTGTAAAGTGTTTGGCACTGGGATCTTACCCTCTCACTGAAGTAACAGTGCAATAGCGGGAGTCCATTGATCCTATTTAAAGTTATTTGAAGATACAATACTTACATAATGTTACTTTAAGTGAGTTACAGGGCCGCTGTGAGTGTGTCTGTGCCAGACTCAAGTGTACTTTGTGTATTACTGACACAACACACAGGCTTTAATAAAATAACTTGACTTGTACCAGTGGTGCTTCATCGTCTCATCTGGATAATAACTCACTTATCAGAAGTAACAGTTTGTCTGCTGAAGCAAATGCTCCAAGACCACCTCTTGTTTTTGAGCTTATTGGAAAAGTCTGCAGCCTGTTCCAGCCAAGAGCCAGACAGGCAGCTGGCTGTGCACAGGCTTTGTTGGGTCGATGAGTGGCTATAGCTAACCCTACCAAGGCCAGGATGCTGCTGTAATTCAGCCTCTCACTGCCTACTCATTGAACGTCCATACATTGATAATGCGAAACCTTGAGGCACGTCTCGGCAATATAAATGCATCTTTTCAAAACAAGCCTCTCTCCTCTGAGAGATGCAAACAGAGTGTGTACTGTAAGCAAGAGGTCGCTGGAAGACTAGATTTCACATCTTAAATCAATTTTGGCACAAGCTACGGAGCGCACTGCTCCGAGCATCGTAGCCAGTGGCTTTCTCATGTCGACAAGAAATTGAAACAGTGATGGATTGTAAACAAGCATTTTATTCAAACACATTTACTGCACGATGACACAAATTCAAAAAGAGCCTCGTTGCATAATACCGTTCAGCACCATATCACATGTCATAACATAGTCTGCAACAAATCCAACCACTAATGGCCACTCCAGTTATCACCTCCTGACACCGCACTCAAGTCAAATCAAAGTGTTTGCTGAGAAGTCATCTCCTCACAGTCGTCCCCAATCAGCGCTGTGCCATCATATGTGTCAATATGTAGATTATAACAAGAGTTAGGAGGCCGGGTCCATCTACCCAGCTGCTGCACGGTGCGGAGCTTTATAAAAAGCCTGCTAAATTGACAGTGAATCATCCTGACAGATCAGCGTCTTGCTCTTTCTTTGGTCATTATATCCGTAGATGAATGGCGAGGAGAGACGTGAGGACAGCAGACAGAGAGTAATGGGACTGTTTCCAGTCAGGAGATGTGTTGTGTCCCCCTGTGCTCGGTGTGTTCCTCCCTGGCGGTACAGTTATCAATGAAACTAATTGCCAGCTTCAACTTTAATCAGTTCCTCACACATTTGAACATGCACCATTGTACTTTATGACAGATTCAGACCTGAGTGTACACCAGTGAGCTCAATGATGCAGATATGACCGTGGATTGGGAACACGTATTCAGGGATGAGTCAGAGCACCAAATTATGAGTCTGAGGATGAAAAATCTTTTCTTTTTCTTTTTTTTTTCATATGTTTACATCTACATAGGAAAAACACACAGGCAGGTTTATCCTCATGGGTTAAAATGAAACAGAAGCAAAAACAACCAAACAACGGGATCCATTTACTTTACAGCCCTAGGTCCCCTTTAGAAAAAAGGAAGTGCTGACAGCCAACAAATCATGACCATGTTTGTGTTTTTCTTAACATGAATAAGTAATGGAGGGAGTGTTAAATCAACCTCACCTTGCTTTGCTAAATGATTAACAGCAACCATCGGTTGTAAAAAAAACAAAACAAAAGGAACACCTTCTACCCAGGCTTTCTTTATTTATGGACTAAAGGTGGTTCAATGGAGTTGAATATTTATTTGTAGAAATGGCTCTAGGGATAGCAATTTCTAACAGTCCAGCACTTTGGTGCAGATTCAAATATCCCAACAATTAATAGAGGAAGTCCTGTTAATTTTGTACAGATATTAATTGTCCCCAGAGGATGAATCCTACTGACTTTGGCTATCCTCTGACTTCTCCTCCAGCGCCATCATTCAATTGACATTTGTGCTTTTTAGTGAAGTGTGTAGACAACTATTGGATACATTTCAATAAGATTTTTCTTCAAACATTCATAGTTCACAGAGGATGAATCCTACTTTCCCTGACTTTCCCTCTACCAACACCATGAGGTTCACGTTTGTGGTTTTGAGTGAAATATCTCATCACCTGTTGAAGGAGTTGCAAATGTTAGCCTGCTGATACGTTAAACCAATGCTGCTTACACTGTCATGTACCTCCTCCCCACAACTGCTGCCATTGTTGTGTGACATCAAACAGCTACTCCTTCATGAAGTCGGGGTGGATGGACGTGTTAACGTGTAAGAGTCCTGACTTTGAGCGGCATTCTGTTGGGATTTTTTGTGTTCTGCATCGTGTGAAATGCAGCATAAGAACATTGTAAACATGACACCTGATACACATCTGCTTGTTAGCATTGTCACTGTGAGGATATTAGCATGGTGATGTTTGCATTTTGCTCAAAGCACTGTGCCTGAGTCTACAGCCAGTACAGAGCTGCTAACATGCTAACATGGCAATCTTTGAACCCATCGGCTATTGCCACCAATATAGCCTCTGAGAGTGATGGCCAACGTTTCAGGGCTTTCAATGTAGCCAGTGGATGTCCAGATCTCAGCTTATAAAGTTCACCAATATGGCTTTATTATACTGTTATCTCAGCTCTTTGGTCCCCTATAATCATCTGCCCTTATCTGTGAGGAAAACAATGATGTTAGTCTTCATAAAGGAACAATACACTTCATTCGCAATGGTGTGTTTTGTTTTTTTTTCTTATAGAAAATAGAAAGATTCCACGTCACGTTGTTCGAGATCATCCACACAAAGAAGTCTCTGAGGAAGTGGGAAGTTCTGGTGACATGTTACATCATGCAAAATTAATCTGCAAGTCCAAGAAAAAATGTCACTACTTCACTTCAGGGGTGACATGACAGGATATAATACTGTGTGCCTGTGCTGTGTGGGCGTGTGTTTGCATGGGACAGCACAAGAATGGCTCTTTCTATCAGTCTGTCACATTAACAGTAAATTTCCAGCACAGAAAGTGGTGTGTGTCTATCAGTGCTGCCTGGTTAGTGAAGATGTCAGAGCTACATGAGCTATGGGCTCAGCAGCCTTGCATGTTGTTTGATGAAATATGCATGACACTGGCAGAGCTGTAGATCCTCTGAAGTGATGGATATATATATATATATATATATATATATATATATATATATATATATATATATATATATATATATATATACATATATAGTGTGTGTGTGTGTGATGAAGCCTGGTAGGCCAATGGGAGAAGGGTGATATCACACTACACTAGCAGGGTTTGTGACATCCCCACTGTGCCAACAGAAACTAAAAACAGCTTCATCTCATACATCCAGGTTCCTCTCCTTTAAGCGGACAATTTTTTATTCTGTAATAACATTATTTTCTATCTATGCATAACCAATTTTCTTCTTTTACATCTCTTTCTCCTAAACACAGTGTCATGTCTGCCTGTTGAAATCAGGGTCCAAATCCAATCAGAGCGTTGCCTAGATCCTCCCTGTGGTCTACTTACCATGTGTCTCCCAGCCTTATTACGCCTAGGGAGCGCTCCCTGACAGGCGCTATTGATCTCAGCCAGCTTGGAGCCACGCCATGAAAGTGCACATTGGCAGCTGATGACAGCTTTATTAGAAAAGGAGGACACGGCAGCTCAGCAAGTTTCCCCACATCAAAAGGCCCAAAGGGGATGAACCATGGATAGAGCTCATCACATTTGTTTGGGGATCAATTGAGTGGCTGTTTTTTTTTTTTCCCCCGAAGGGTGATCAATTTTATTTTGTCCGTGGGGGAAGATGCACTCCGACCACAGGTAAACAT
The DNA here is from genome assembly GCF_040436345.1 of Pagrus major. Taxonomy (NCBI): domain Eukaryota; kingdom Metazoa; phylum Chordata; class Actinopteri; order Spariformes; family Sparidae; genus Pagrus; species Pagrus major. The sequence goes on from NC_133217.1 coordinate 14,050,045, forward strand.
GAGCCATCGCCAGAAGGCAAACCCACCACTGGATATTTATATGATTCTGCAATTGGCAGAAATTCCATTAATTGTCATTACTGACTCGTTTATGAGCTGTTTTGATGTAATTTAGCCAATAACTTGCCACTAACTCTAACTTGGCAAAGAAAAGCAATATACAGTACAACTATTTTTGCATCTCTACTCCAAGTGCCTATCAAATATGTCAAATCACCTCTTTCACTTTACTTTAATGGAAAATACTGCCTGCTTTCTCTCCACTGTGATGCATGCCTATGTATTTCTATATGCTCATATCTGTTTGAATGCTCATGCAAAGTTAAATTTACCTCAGACTGAGAGATTTTTTTTTTTTTTCCATTGACTTGCGTTTGTTTTCAAAATATTGATTACCTGCCTTGCAATCATGGAGAAGGGGTTGTGGGTTCCCCAAATAACAATCTAACCAGTGTTTCTGGAGCAGAAAATAGCATTTCCGTGACCATGGTAATTCAGGACTTCAATCTCAGGATGTGCAGAGAAGTAACACATTTGCACAAGGAAAAAAAAATCTTCTCTAACACAAATGTGCAACCAGTGGGTTGACTTTATTCAAAGTGAGCTGAGGTCAGGCCCCTCTGACATCTGGTTGTAGCGCAGTTCGTAAGAGTGCTAATGAAGATGCAAACGGATCTGCTGGCAGGCTGTGAAGCAGGTGGCGTGGGGCCGAGCTGTAAACGATTCTGGCCTGGTGATGAATGCCCTGCCACATACATGAGGGGTGAGGGCGCGTGTTGTGTCGTGTTGAAAATACGGATATTACACCTTGACCCAGTGAACCGATAAATATTCATTAGGCTGCCGTCCGTCGAGAGAGAGAAGGTGTACAGTTACATCTCAGTGGCCTTGTTATGTAGGAAAATGGTGTGCCACGACCGAGCTAGAGTGCGACTACAAAGCGATAATGGGGCCAATACACTAAAGCGTGATTTTCTCTCCTATACTTTGCATTTATGCAACTCTGATTGAGTATGACACACTTGCCTGTAGCAACACTTAGGGCCCAGGATTGCATGTAAATGTCAGTGTGCAATCACTTTGTGACAGCTACACCTACTGTCAGGGTTGGTGTGGTTAATCATGTGTGTATTAGAGGTCAACGGATAGTGGATCTTTAAAAGGCAATATGATAACGATAGTTTGCCACAAGAGGCTTGAACTGAACAGCTAAAAGTTGTAAATACCCAAATAAATTTATATAAATCTGAAACTGAACATCAAATTTCAAGTATGTAATAAATAGAAATGGAACTGAAAACCACATGAAAGGTGCAATATGTAAAAATTGCTAACTGTGGCTGCTGTTAGCTAGATAGCTCGATTAGCCGTGCAGCTAGTGATCTGGACTGGGAACGTGGAACGGCATTATGAAAAAGGACGTGGTGAGGCTAGCTAGCGGGCATGCTAACTTCAGTAGATGTCTCTGCAACACAATGTATTTGAAATAACGTCAAAACTTTTTGTTATTTTCAGTCTGTTGAAAATGTGCGTACATTCTTGAACGTTTAAAACTTAAATTCTTATACATTGCACCTTGAAACGTTGAGGATGTTGGTTTAGCAGCCAGCCATCGCAGCCCAGTTGGCAGGATAAAATGTTAGCAGTTAACATTTCTGCATACTTTCAAATTTGGCTGTGTACAGTTTTGACATTTCAAAAAAACATGTCATATAACATTCACATTACGTATTTACTACCTGACTTTCATGTCCTCAGGTGGATGGGATGGTGGTGGAGTTAGGTGAGCAAGCTGTCAAGCATGTGACCGCAGTTCGAGTCAGCGTTTCAACATTTGTAAGCGTCACACCACTGGATATTCTTAAGGAGGCCTTAATACCCTTTTTAGCCATGCTTGTGAGAGGTCGGGCTATCTGCAGCCGTGTTTGCAGCGACCAAAAAAAGGTATTTCAAGACACAGCATGATGTTTGCCTCACCCTGACAGGGTGTGCCTAAACCTAACCAGAGCATTAGCACAGAATTGTGACAAGAAACATAAAATTGCAACATAGTTCTGCTGATACCAATTTATCTTTGCCAATTACTTGGTCAACCTCTAGTGTGCTTTATGGCATGCAGAGCTACATCCTTCCTACATAGACACCAGCAACACTCATAAGCTCAAACGTCACCTTATCAAGTCATCAAAGGCACTCCGTCATCTTGAAAATGAAAGTGAACACCAAGCTTTGACACCAAGCAAGAGTAGATTAAGTCTCAACTCTGATCTGAGGTTGACTTGACATGCTGACACTTTGATCCTGATAGTAAACACATACATCGATGGTCAGAAGTCTGGTGGGAATAGCAGAAAACACACACACACACCGCACCAACAGTCTCACACAGTGGCCTGTATGAGTGTCACTGACCATGGTGCTGAAACCAAAGTCTGCCAGTGTAACCAAGCTGCTCCCTCAGCTCCCACAACTGTCACTGCTGTTAATAAATAAACACGGCTATTTCACACAACTGAGGATACTTTAAAACACCAGGGATAACTATAATCCATTCGCACATCACTTCCCTTGAAAACAAAGCTATTAACATTTGCTGAAGATGCTAAATCCTCGTCAGAAGTGCTGCAGCAGTAAATTAAAGATCGCCAGTGGGTGAAAAATCACAAGGAAAAACAAGCTGTACAGTAAAACAATTAATTAGATTCTCTGAAAAATAGAAAAACCTCATAGTCACTTTAATATATCATGAATATTTATCAGCCCTGAAAGGGGGTAAACTCTGTTTTGCAAATGAAAATAGGGAAACTGAGCCCAAATTCCTCTCTGACCAGTATTTGTTTAACTGTGAGGGATAACATAAGTTTTCTGTCAAAACATGGTGATTGTAGCTGAAAAAGACCCTTGCTACTGAAGATATAGAAGCTCATGGTGGGTCGTGATGCACTGACTTCTGAGGAGCCTCTGGTTATGTCTCTGTTGGAGCAGCAGCGCTGAATATATTTACGCTGCATCATGAGAAATTAACACTGAAGGCGCTGTGCAGCGTCTGTGAAGATGACGGTCCCTGTTAGGAACTGACAGAAAAAAAAAGAAAAACACTCCGAGGCTCCAACGCCCTGATGGTCCCACATGCACGCCCTTTCAGTCTGTTTCTTTCCCTCACGTGCTGTATTTTTTTGGAGCAGTCTATCTTAAAAGTTCAGGAGCAAAAAATAAATGTAGGTCATTGTTTGCAAGTATTGGCCCATGTAGTTTTCAAGTGCGCAATAAAACACTCATGCAATCATGAAATGCCCTTAAGGCCTATTGAAAACGAGTCTTTATTTCCACTCTCCCCCTCTCTCTCTGCTCTGACCCATTTACAGCTTCAGTCTAAGTTAAGTGCGTGACGTGATGGCGTGTTCAGAATAGGCGGCTACGCTGCTCAAAAATCACGGTGAGGTCTTTGGGGTAGGCTAACCTATGGTCTACAGTTGGTGATGCTTTACGTGGATGGGTAATCCATAATTAGTATGAAGTCAATTTGGTTCGTCAATCATAAAACTGTACAACACAAGTATAGAAATATTACAGGCTGGGCACGTAACCCTGAGCATTATAGGCTATAAATATGAGGCAGCAACGTGTAAAGGCTTCTTCATTACATGAACAATTTAAAGGGGCACTATGTAGTTTGGAGAAGAAATTCAAACTGATAATTTGAATATTATCAATATTAATGAGGTGATAGTACAAGGTCTGAACTATTTATTTATTTATCTTAATTTTATTTTTAAGTAGTAAAAAGCCTTTTGTGGCTCCAGAGGAAGCTGCATGTAATCTGATGAATGGCCTCCAGTGATGTCACTCAGTGACTTAGTTGCATTGTGGGTAATGTCCAGACCAGGTTCTGAAAAGGAAGAAGAATGCGTGGAATAAAACAGGTGATATCTCTGGTTCAGATTGATTTCTAGTGCAATACTAAACTAGTGTGCTGCTCTTCAAAACTTGGTGCCTACATTACCCACAATGCTGCAGTCTGTTGCAGTTCACACTATCTAATGGGAATGTAATCCATTTAAAGCAAAGCCATGAATAAGACTAGCAACCAACTTCAGACAAAACTCGCCACACCGTGCAACTTGAAGTGTATTTTTTGCAGTGCACCCTGACCAGATGTAACCGCATTGTGAACACGTGGTATAGGCTCCGTGTGAATAAACAATAAACAAAAACTAGACATTAGAGCTGAATGGCTTGTGGGATTGATTTATTTGCGGTGCGTTGTTGGCACTTCGGTCCCCGCGGTTTTGTTTGGCCCCTCCTCGAGCAGCAGAGAGGGGCCGCCGAGGATCCCGCGGACCAATCGGGTTGCTGGTAATACTTCAGCGGGGATCCCTGCCAGTGAACCAGAGAGAGAGAAGGGGGGGAGAGAGAGAGAGGAAGAGAGAGAGAGAGAGAGAGAGAGAGAGGGAGAGAGAGAGAGCACCGCTGGTTTTCACCGCTGCTCCTCCATCCTCCGTTCTCCTCCACACAGCGATCGGGGAGCTGCGGAGTAGGCGTGTGTTTTTGCTTCTGTCACTCCAACGAAGATCAGTCCAAAAAAAAAAGAAAAGAAAAAAAAAACGTCGCAGAGAAGAGAAGCCTCGACTTTAAGGTAAGGATGCTCCTGAAGCGGCTGGATGGATGGAGCGGGGGGGTCGGCGGTGGGGGCTGAAGGTGCAGGTGCTCCTGTGCGAGAGCGGGCTGTCATGTGGCTTTTTGTCTTCATGTGCAGAAGGTAACGACTGAACACTGGGTTGCACTGGTGCGGCCCAGCATTAAACATCGGGGGACTGGTCGCTTCGCTGTCAGCGGGGCTCCCAGCTGTGTCAACTTGACAGGAAAAAACAGGAGAAGTTGCGCCATTTGCGAACGCAGGACGACCCCCTCCTCCACACACAAACACACAGACTAGAACACACACACACAAGCACCGAATTTTGTCTTTGGCTGGCAACTCCAAACGCATTATGTTAAAGACGCGGAGATTTTGGCGATCGCCGAGTTTCATCTGTGCGTAAATGTTCGCTGACCGTGAAAGCGCGCTTGCAGCGTGTATGTGTGTGTGGTGTGTGTGTGTGTTGTATGTGTGAGTGTGTATGTCCCGGAGAGGAATACGCGCTGGCTGCACAAGTATCGCGTTCACAGTGCGAAGCAGAGGTGCAGAAACGGCTTTAAATTAATCACACGAAAGCCGCGCACAACGAGCACGGCGCTCGGGACAGGGAGGAGATGATACCTCAGGACCACCCCGGTCCAGGAATCCTCCAGAGGGGTTGAGCGCTGCTGGTGGCGAGGTGGGGTCGTTTAGGATGCTGCACATGTATTATTCTACCTGTGTGTACTTGGATGATTAAAGGAGGCGAAGGTTTTGCAGCTTCTGACGCGCGTTTTGCGCTCCTGTGAGGGATGCAAACCATTCTGCCCGTTAACATCTGGCTTCACATGAATTGGCTCAGTTACCGCCCCTTTTCCTGTATGTTACAGTCATGCTGCTGAAATCCAGCCCCTCTTTTGGCACCGCCTCACTACAGTGTGCAGCATTAGTTGGATAATTTGGATAATGTGTGAAAAGATCAGATGGATCAGGCGCAGAACATGGCAGGTGTGGTTTGATACTTCTTCCCATGGTATCAGATCTAAAAGATTATTGTACCAAACGATGAGTATATGCATGAGTGGTGCTGATAAGGTTAATATTTTGCATCTGATTTTTCTGGGAATCCAGGCTGCATCTGGCTTTGTGCATGTGTTTGTGTACTGTAGGTTAGGTGAGTGCAGAGTAAATGCACAAACCGGCTCTGATGTGTGTGCACATCGACTAAACATCCTTGCATCCAACAGTGTGCCGCTCCAAAACCAGATGACATGAAACCAGATATCATTGGATAGTGAGTGGAAAGTGAGTCAGAGTGTTGACTGACCAGATACTGTAGTTTTCAGTGTCAGTGTAATAAATTATTAACGCTACAGTAGCTCACTGGCCCTGAACGCTCAAGCCCATCCCATCGAAACGATTCCAACTACAAGATGAAATTTTTATTTTCTGGTACAGTGAGTGAGTGTGCCAGCTGACCCCGACACCACCACACACACATCCTCTCCATCTTCCTCTTGAGTGTGTCCTGCCTGCACCACCAGCTTGCAGAAAGAGCTGCTTCCCGATGTACTCGCAATCAATTGCACTTTTCTGCCTCAAATCTGTCAGATGTGAAAATGGTGGTGGTGAAACGGCATGTTCTGTTATACAGCGGGACGCGCTGCTCGTTTCGTCCATTAAATGGAAAACGGGTCAGTTTGACAGGAAAAAAACAGTGTTGTTCAATAGGAAATGTTTTTTCTTTCTCCCTTACTTTGTCAGCCTGCTATCACAATGTAAATCTACAGAATATTTTCTTTTAAAAATCACAACTCCTTATGCAAGGGCCATAAATAAGAAACTCCAAACAGGAAATAAATTCTTGAAGAATCACAATCTTCTCTCCTACCTAAACGGTCTCTTCTTCATCCACCAGAAAATACAAAACACTAAGAAAGCAAGATGCTATCAAAATGTCGGCTCGCTGCGAGACTTTTCAAGTCTCATCCAACCTTAAAATTGATTTTCTGTTTTTCAAACCAAGGGGAAAAAAAAAGAATAGGCTATACGTATTTGGACATTTCTTGCAGTGTGTATGGATGCATTTGCCAGATCTCATTTTAGTGCATCAACACGCATTGCACAAATCCTATTATTTCTTTTCACCATCGCATAAGAGGCTCTGTAATGATGCTCCGTCGTGATGGGTGCATGAAGATTAAGCGTCGCCTGTATAAAGGTTCCCGCACACTTCGTGCTCTTCTAGGAAAAAGGGATGTGGGGAGTGGGAAATGCAACACCTCGTAGATCAGTGATGGAACGATTACAGGCTCTGAGAGGATTCAGTTCATTATTCAGTGTAATGACTTCAGAAACAAACAATGTCTTGGCCCAAATTGGCTTAATGTCCGATATCTAACAGGATATTATGATTTGGTCAATCATAATATCCTTAGAACATCAACTGATTGTGCACAGCATTGATTTGATCATTGCTCTTATGGGCCTAATAACAAGACTAAGAGCCTACAGCCATGCTAGTGGCACTGTGAGGCTGTACTTTGAGTGAAATGCTAATGTTAACGTGCTAACCTGCTCACAATGACAATGCCAACATGCTGGTGTTGGTTTAAGCAGGTATTATACCATGCTCACCATCTTTGTTTAAGCATTATTAGCATGTTAATATGCTAAGTTTTGCAAATATTTGGTCAGAAACCAAAGTAGTGGACAAAACTGGTTTTTCAAAGATTTTTGGTATCTGTCAATCTTCATTTGATGGATTGAGAGTAGAGGAAGATTTGAAACAGGGGGAGAGAGAAGGGAGATTGAGATGCAATAAAGGCTGTTGGTTGGAATCGTACTGGCAGCATTGCAAACATGGAGCATGTGCATTTTTGAATTTTTCAATCTGATAAGGACAGTAGTGGAAAAGCCAGAGAATCATGATAATAATGACTCAATATGCTCAGTGGGGCTTGAATCTGTGTGCCAAATTTCATGGCAATCCATCCAACAGTTGTTGAGAAAGTGACGACCTCTTCCAAATCCAAGTGATGCCAACAATGGAGTGCCAAGGTTTTTTCTAACATTACTTCTAATGTTATGAAGCAGTTCCAGAGTAAAAGGGAAAACTTAATTTGGACTTGACACAAGGTTAGCTCTTGATTAATATGATACACTGAGCATTATTGAGAAATGTGATGGTTTGTGGACCATCTTTTAAAATACTGCACAATGTCATATCAGATTTCCCCGCCATTAATAGTCGCTTTGGAGTCAAACCTTTCAGATTCACCATTGCTTCCTTCCCCCAATACAAACTGCCACTGATAAGGTATCTCCTCGCAACAAAGCACTGTGTTATCATCTCCACAGTATATCAAAGCTCTGTGCTGAAATCCTGCAGCAGTGGAAAAGCAATAGTGGTCTGGATGACAAGGTGAAGGGCTTTGAGTGTTTCCATATTGGTACAGTCGCCTCGAAAGCCGACCACTGCATGATAATACAGGGCAGAGGAGATAGTGATATTTGAAAGAAATGCCCTCCATGTTTATGGAGTGCATTCATTTAAAATGCAGCTGAATGGGCACTGCGGATGAGAACAATTTGGGGAAGAAGTGGCTTGCTGTGAATATACATGGAAAGATTTTTGCCCTCCCTACTTTACTCTCATCTCTCTACCTCTCTTTCCCACTTGCGATATTTTAACCCTTTAAAGGTGCAATATGTAAGAATTGGCCACTAGTTGAATTTATACTCCCAACCAATAGGGGCAGCACATCACCAGAGTAACTGCTATATACTTGCATTCTGTTATTACATCCATGACTAGCTACTGTTAGCTTGTCAGCTCAGTTAGCCGTGCAGCTAGAGTGGAAGTGTTGGTGTTTACACTGCGAGCACAGGAGGTTTGGACCACTGAGAGGTTTTTAGGCCCGGGCCTAGCTGGTTAGCCTGCTAACATCATTCATCAGACATCTCTGCAACACAATACATGGATGTCTTTGACACTAAAGTCAAAACTGTTATTTCTTCACACTCTGTTGATACCTTTAATGACCACCCAAACCCCTAACCTGAACAGTCTTGGGTCAACGTGACTTTATGTCGCCATCCTAGGAAAAATGAGCTTCTCCCTCATCCCTGACTTTTATAAACCGTGCCGAATGTTAAGCCGTGAAGAGGCCATTTTGCATATTTCGTATCAATAAAGAGCATCAGCTCTAGAGCTGGGGGTTTTATTGGGCTCTCACAGACACAATATAAGCAAGCCACGTTTCATGTGCTTTATGGAGGCTGAGGTTAAAAGATGTTGTCGGGTTGATCCAGACATCAACCAGTCAGCTTTTATGAATCATTTTTGCAGCTACATCATTAAACCCCTAATAGTAACCTGTGTTAAAACAAATCAAAGTGCAATAACAATGACAGATGTGAAGTAAACTACACTCTTAAGTAGATGAAAGTCAGCTTGGAGGATCAGATGTGGAGTGGACTGATAAGAGGCGTAGGCGTGGTTCTCAATTTGAATAATCAGGATGCAGATTGTATTTTTTTTTTCTGGTGTAATATTCAGCTCAGGTTCTGAAGGGGCCACCATGACTGATGCATGGTCTAATTTGACTTGCTTGCTAATATCCCTGTGGTAATTAACAGTATAACATTTACCTTTGAGTTAATCAGCGGCTGTAACATCAGTCATTTAAAATGTTGCCTGTCCTGCAGCTGTATAGATGAGGTGATTAGATGCAGCAGACATTATTGAAACTAAAATAACCAGGTGCATTCATGGTTGGTGTAATTCAGAGTGGATTCAGTAGGTTTAATGGTGGAGTGGAGGGAAAATCTGCCATCCTCAAGCTTGTTAGTCATGAACACAATGCATATGGAGAGGCGAGCAGAAGCAGTGGCGTTCCTTCTGCCGGTGATACAAGTGGAATGAGTCATGTCAGTTTAATTTCTGAATTAAATCAACCATTAGACAACAACCACCACGCACATAGTTGCTGTTACTACGCCTGCCAAGCTCTCCGTTCTCACAGTAAATATAGTAGTTTTTGTAATTACAGTCATTTTGAAAGAATGAGTCTTCCATTTCACACAGATGTAAACTGAAGCGACCTCTCATACAGGCGTGAGATCATTTTTGTCAGCTGAAATGACTGATAACTGTCGCTAGCTGTTAGCTAAATCATCGACACTATGGGTGTAGTGGTAAAATGAAGCTTAGAGTTAGTTCATGCAGGACACAGAGCTGTAATCAGCTGACAGCCTGCCGAAAGAGTCGTTGTTACCAATCAGTCTCACACCAATCACAGCTATTCTCACCACAAGGTGGTCCATTTAAATACAGCTCCCTCCTCACTCATAACCGCTCCTACTCAAAAGCTGCCACACACTGCTGGAAAGCTTTCCACTACCACCCCAGCATCCACCCTGTTTTTTTAAAGTAGAGTCCTATCAGGGCTCAAGGTTAAAAAACAGTATTATAACAGTATTAGCAGTGTCTTCCTTATGGCTCAGTCTTGTCTACCCTGGGGGTTTTTTTTCTGCAGTGAGCTTCTTGTTTTGGCTTAGCATGCTGCATGGTCAATTCAGGGAGCATCTTAAGAGCGGAGCCGTCAGCAGAAAAAAATGCATACTGATATTCTTCTTCTTTTGATATGTTTGAACATTCAAAACACTGAAACATTTATTTATTGCACTTGGCCAGAATATTAGTTTAAGCATTCAAAAAATGAGCAAAATGATGTTATGTTAAGCAAGGACATCTATGCACTGTGTAACAGAGATGTCTACTGAAGTCACACAATGTCAATAAAGGAAAGGATCTATTTTCCTTACGAAACAGAGAATACCACAGTACACTGTCTGAATTCGAGTTTCTCTCTTCTAACTAACTACGACGAGCTTAACTGCCTCGTTAACTCATAAAACTGGTCGAACACACTCCTTTCAGAGTGAATAAATTAAGTTAAACTCACCAAAACAGTCTTGGTTTGTGTTCCTACAATCACCTCAGGTTTGGTCGATTCACCAAGAAACATGAAAATATTCTGGCTCTACACTTTAGCTCCAGGGCTTACTGAACTACATGCTAACGGCAGCTATTCGCTACAGCAAAGAGTAGCAAGTCTACAAGCAGTTACGCTGCCCCCTGTAGTTTTGGAGCTATTTTCGAAATCTTTCCATTTCCAACAAATTACAACTTTAGTTTGATTTAGTTTTGATGTGTTCCCATTCATAAAACAGTGAAGCAGCACCAACGCACCACCCCTGTCTTTCCTCTGTTGATGTTCTAGCTGACTGGTAACCTTGTAATTGTTCCCAAACAACTTATTTAAAGGACGCAGGTGGGTCTTCAGCTCCAGCGGCCACTAGACTATACTCTAATTAACTCGCAGGCCACACGCCTCTTGTGTAACCTTCCGCACGCGTTGCTAACGGCTTAAAGTTTCCAGACAAAACTCGGGCTTACATGCATCGGTCTCAAACGGCGTAGTGTCTCCATGCTGCTGCGTGCACCAGACTGTGACCCCCGTATCGTGGCGGGTTCGGCACGACTGCACAAACCATTAGAGCCCTGGGTGATGCTAATTTCATGATGATTCACCACAAAACTCTTTCAACAGATGACTGAAGTGAAGCAGTTGCATTACTGACTGTATATCCCGGTTATACAAGTGGAATGAGTCACGCCAATTAAGTGAAATTGCCTGAAGTTTCATGGAGGTAGACAAACATTTCTTCAGGTCCCTTTCACCCCCTCTGTTACACATCAGAAAGAAAAGACAAGTTAAAAGGAAGTCATTTGTTTAATACATTATAGTGTGCAGGAAAAGTTAAAGCCAATTTTACACATAAACTTATTATGAGGAGTTCTTCTCAGCCTTCGGCGGCTCTGGGGGGAGCTCTCCAAGGAATGAGAAGATAAACCCAATGACATCACACTGAAGGTTGTGGCACGGGCCAATTATACTCGTTATTTCATGTGTCTGACATCCAGATAAAATACAGACACTTTCATTCACACTTAATGTCTCACCAGATACCTCCAGTCAGCTGATTGAGCTGAAAGGAAAAACCGGAGGGCAGGCATGAAAGATTTCGTTAAGCTTTATAACTAAAATAATCAACGTCAGAAGTGGTCAATTCACTATTCCTATAGGCTTTAAACAGAGGTTACGGCATTTGGAAGTGGGCTTAATACCACCGTGACATTTTCTGTGTGTTTGCACTCATATTAATGCTAATCTTTTCTCCGGTGTCAGAAGGGCTTTCTCTTCCTCTCTATCTGTTGGCAGGCTCACAGTGTTGGCGCCAAGACAAACACTAATAAAATAGCCTGGCCCGTATTGTTAATCCAGGTTTGGTTGTGCAGTGAGGGCGTCTCACACACACACACACACACACAGACACATGCACACACTCGTACGCACGCTTTTTCATATCTTCACGCTTCTCTTTTAATTGTCAGCGCTCCCCCTCATATTAATGCATACCTCCATTGTTGCTGTACTGGTGCCACTCTTACTGTGGAGTTAGCACCTTGCTTTGACACATTTCCCCTCAGAACGATGACTATTTAATCACACCCGCTGCTGTTATTGCCGGCTAACGGGTCAAAAACCGAACTCATAACCGCTGTCACACTCACAATAGATCTACAGACCACTCGTCATTCTCAAAATGATGTAATGGAGAGAAAGATACCCACCCAACCCCCAACAATCCAATGCAAACTCCCGTGTTCGACTCGTCTTGCGGATGGGACCTGAAACAGAGCTTGCAGGCGAGCGGCAAGGTTAAAGAGGCGAGGGTAATTGCTGTAACCTATCTGGGTGGAAAAATGTTTGCTCGTGTTCCCAGTGTACTCTTCTCTGATGCACTTGGGCATGAAATTGTTCCCCTTTCCACCCTAGCAAGCCCCAAGCCCAAGTCCATTGCCCATCCCCAGCCAGGCGAGTTGCCCTTTCTGCATGGGTGTTTCTGTACGCCGCGTTTGTCTGTTTGCCTTCGGTCGCCTGTGCGAATGTTTATTTGAGTGCTTGTGAATGTGTGTGTTTGTGAGCGGGAGCGGAGGATGGGTGGGTGTTGGGTGTCAGCTGGCCCTCTCCATTCCTCCCTGACTGACAGAATAAGTGAGCGAGCGCTGCAATGATTATGGGCTGCATGGAGAACTGCGGCAGAATGATCATTGAGAATTTCACGCTAAAATCAGAGAGAGGGAGAGAAACAGAGGCGGAGGGAAGCTGATTTGAGTGTGGATCGAGTGCTCCTGGGAAAGAATCATATTAACATATGTTCATCCATATATTGATAGAGGGATGTGTGTTTGTGTGCGTGGACGGGGTGTGTGTTTTCAGTCTTGCCTTCTTTCATGATTGATGAATAGATGAATTCCATGATTGATGACTTTGAGTCACATGGGGGGCATTAATGTTCAATATGTCATATCATATGAAAAATATGACTCCATTCCTGTGTGTGTGTGTGTGTGTGTGTGTGTGTGTTTCAGTTCAGTCCCTGTACTCACAATATCCAACATATCAAACATGCTTCCTGCTATGTCGTATGCTCGAGAAATGCTGCTCAGGAGATGACTGTTTGCACTGCATATTCTTACTGTACCTTCAGTGGTAATTGCCAAGGGGAATACACGTGTTGCACAGTGTTTCCCTTGACAATTATGTGCAGGAGATACATGAGGCTACCCAGTCGTGAAAAAAATATTTTTTTTCTGCATAATTACACTGATAAGAACCACTCTTTCTATGAAAACTTTGCAAAATGACTCTTATTTATCACGGGAGAAATGAAACGTCTCTATTGAGTAGAAGTAAAAGTAGAAATGTCATTTTTCAGAAATAAACCCACGCCTCCCTTGGTTACTGTTACCATGCCTGCCAAGCTTTCCGCTCTCTCATTGGACGTAGTAGATTTTTGTAATTATAGTGATTTTGAGGGAACGGGTCTTCAATTTCACACAATAAACAAAAGCTGCTTCTCACATAGCCGATGACAGTCTTTTCTGTCAGCTGAAATGACAACTGTTGCTAGCTGTTAGGTTGTGTTAGCTAAATCACTGGCTTTCATTGAGTTACCAGCAAACTGTGCTGATAGAAACAAAAAACAAGAACCCTGAAATGCATATAATGGATACATACATTTGTGGGGTCTGATAGGTCTCACCCTAACCCCCTGCCCTGCATGTTCTAGATGTTCCTCTGCCCCAACACACCTGATTGAAATGAATGGGTAGACCTCAGCAGAGCTTGATGATGAGCTGATCATTTGATTCAGGTGTGTTGGAGTAAGGAAACATCTAAAACATGCAGGAAATGTGGCCCCAAGGAGCAGGATTGAAGAACACTGGCCTATGTGCCATTTTTATAACAAATGTATCCTAGTAACACATGCTGCTGCTAGGCAACAGCGATAGTCACGTAGCATTCACATGAACGCCAATCACTAAGACCGGGCGTACTTCAGACTAGCCTTAAGTTCTGGAGGATCCTGCTCCCTGCACGAGCAGACAGGACCACCTCTTTATTGAGTTCTCTGTCCTGATTGGATAAAGTTGGCAGGGATACCAGAAAATGTCTTCTTTTAACCATAAATGTAACATTTATGTAAAAATATATCACTCACAGCGGCTTTAAATGCAGCCTAACGCCAGGTTCCTGCACTGTAGTGAGCTAGTTAGCCTTGGCGCGTGTATGTCAGAGTAGGTGCACACACATTTTTAATCTACTGCTTTCAACTTTTAGCTTTTGGTAAAATAAAAAAAAAAAACAGAAAACACAGCTGAATAGCCGGAGACTCACTCAGATTATAGATCATTCACTTCAGAGCATGTAGCCTGCTTCATGGAAAATCATTGAAACAAGTTGATTGATTGGATATGAAATGATCTCTCCCCAGTGGCAAGTAAATGGGAATGATATGAGAAGAATTGATGCCAGATTAAATGACTTGTTAAACTGGATGTTTTTATGGTCTAGTCTTAGCTTTTCCACTAATGCCAGTGCCGTATGAGGTATGTGTTTTACCTGAAGATGATCAGAGGATGGAGAGGCAGGAGAGGGGAGAGCAGAATAAAGGAGGGCGGGATGATGGTCTAATGGAGTGGATGAGCAATTGCGTCGATGACTCAGGATGAAGGGATGGCAGTCATTTGATGAATGGGTGACGGTGGGGAGCGAGGTGGGAGGGAGAGAGATATGAAATGATAGAGAGGAGTACTTTTAAAAAGCTACATCATACGGTAGCTATTCATTTCATTTAGCTCAGTTCCCTCCTCAAGGTGCACCATTTTTTAAAATTTCTTTGTGCCTTTTTTTCTCAGTCGCCCATTCCTCCCTTCATCTCCTTTCTCCTTCTTTGCTCGCTCCCTTCCTGCCTTCTATCCTGTCTTCCCCTTTCCCCTGTCTTGTGGCTTTTTGCATTCCTATCCCTTTCATGCTTCCTCCTTCCTTCCTCTTTCTTCCTTCTTCCCTTCTTTCTTCGCTCCTTTCATCACCTCATTCTCTCCACTTCCCCCCCAACTCATCTTCTGCCGATTTCCCTAATGCCCTCTTCATATCTGCCTCCATCACTTCTTACCCTGCCTCCATTTTCTACACTCCCATTTTTATTTCACTACATTTGCCTAACCTCTGCCTTACTCTAATAGCTGTCACGCTTAATTCCTCCTTCTCCGCTGTCCTCATCTTGTTGCTCCCACCCCCAGCTCGCCCCATAACATTTTGGCCTCCCTATCTCTCTCCCTCTGCATGTTTTCCAACCTCTTTTACATGGACCAGTCCCTTGCCTCCACTCTACAGCCCTCTCTGTCTCTTGTAAGCGGGGCAGGTGGTGGTGCAAGTACGCGCTTTCAGTGGGACATGCTGGCGCTCAGATTTAAATAGATAATGGCAGAGCCCTAGTGCTTGTTGGGCTCTCTGAATAATGCAGGAGATCCTGAAGGCATTGTTGCCAGGCTTCACTGATGGTGACATGCATACGCCAGCTCGCAAGCTTGCAATATTGATATCAGGAGAGAGGAAGGGACTCAGTGGCAGTTATTTTTATTTTTTCCTGCTTCATGCCAGCTTTGTTCTTCATTCTCAAAGTTGACTCTCAAGCTGAAGAGAGCGTCCTTCAAAGTAAGATGACAGCATCGGTTGTTTCGGCAAATGGCCAATAACAACATACGATAAGAAAGCTATACTTGATCTTGAATACACTGCAACCTAAGTTGTTAATGTCTATATGACAATATGAAATGAGTATCTTCGTTTGAGCAGTTTGAATAGATTGTCGCACAGAACCTAGATTTTTATGGAGCGTCGTCCATGACGAACGCAACACTGCATTGCATGTGGTCAGGAACTCAGCATCGAAGTTGCAGGGTCTATAACCCACTTCCAGTCCCCACTAATTGGTTTGGGATGGCACTTAATGTGGCGGACCCTCCACGGGGACCTGCAAATGGAGTGGAGGTGGGTAGGTGTAGGGGGTGGTTTGAAAAAATATGACATTTACCATTTCCTACTGGCAGCCAACGTTGGTTTCTTTTAACCATCTTATGTCCCAACCTTAACCAAGTACTTACTATTTTAACTTTGACAATGAACTTATCTTAAATGTCACAGTTTGTAAACATTTGCATTTAATCACTTTTTTATTGGTCATGTGTGAGCGGATTGTAACGTGACGTGAAACATTAGACCTCCCGTCTCTCTCGGTTGCCTATACAAGCCTGTGGATGATTCGTTTAAGTTGTGGGGTCGGATTTTCTGTGACAGTCCAAAGGATTTAACTTGATGTACGTTCTCGAGCGCCTCTCTCTGCTCCGTTAACAGAGAGCAACAGTAGCTATCGTTAGTTTAGAAAGGGTGTCCACTAACACAAACGAACAACCAGCTTCCACCACACAGATCCCCTTGAATAAAATAGCTATTTTAACCCAAACCACGATCACTTCTTAATCCTGACTGCGACTTGTTTTGGAAAGCAAAACTAAACAAGGATTGGCGTTTTCTGAAAAGATCATGTGTCCTTCATGTGAAGAAGTGGTATCAGCGTTGCCACATAGCCCAGAGTGTATGAGGTGTATTTGGCAAACTAGAACATTTTATTTTTGGGAAACTCGATGCATGAATTGGGAACGTCCAGTACAGACTACCCATACAGTATGTTCCCTCCCTGCTTTACTAATATTGCCTATTTTAATGTGTGTAGGTATACATCAGTTAGTTACTGTAGGTAGAGATGGAGAGATTCAACTTTTTCTCTCTCTCCAACTAATTCCACTCTTTTTTTAGCTGACATGAAGGTATTTCAGTGGCACTAAAGGTGGGGGCTAGCTGTCTGTGAATGGATGTAACCAATAGCAGATACACTTAAATTTCTAGTGAGAATGATGACAAAACTTCTGTATTTTGATCATTCCAGTCCACAGCAGTAGTGTTGTGGTTGAGTTCATTTGGAGAACTGCTGAAGAGAGCTGTAGAGAGATCTCTCCTTGAGCCTGCAAACTCTGCCTAAAAAAAGCATGTAAAAAGTCCAGCATGTGTCAGGAGTACATTTTTTCAAATCATTTATGCATATGAATTACTTTTGGTATTTTAGATCTGGAATTAGTCATTTGTACTGTCATATTAATCTTCTTTTTTTTTCATTATTCGAGCCTTGAAATGCTGCAGGTGCGTGCCGAGCCCTTGGAGTACAGGCAACACGTAGATTATTGCACAGGTGGCGTAGGAAATACTGTACTGCATGCTGGTTCCAGGAGTTCACACAAACAAAGGAAAAAGCCCTTCTTGAGCCATAAATCAGCCAAGGTTAAACAGAAACCTGACCCTTTTCACACCCACTAACATCAGGCTTTTGTCTTCAATGTGAATGTGTACAATCACCATTCACTCCTTCACAGCTCTGATCAGCTGCGATGAAAACACAACACCTGGGTGGACACACTAATTTAGGCCCCTTGTCAGGCACCATCGTATGACGCACGTTGAAATTAAGGACAGTGGCTTGTTCCAACCGTCAAACGTAGCTCAGTCGGTGCCAGATTTGAGAGAGAGACTGGAGTCCTGATCGGTACTGTGCATGTGCACCTCTCGACAGAGATGAAAAAGAAAAGTGAGATGTCTCACCCCTTAGCAACTGTCATCATCAGCTCCGGAAAAGAAAACAATGTGCGATATCAAATTAATACTGATTAAGACTTTATAAAACAAGTTTTGTTGGCTTTTTGGATGCAGTCTGATGAGGTATCTGCTGCTCTCTTCTGTTCCCTGTGTTTTGATGACGAACGTGACACACCAGGAAAACAAAACAGAAAGGCAACCTCATCTCCTAGCAAAGGAAAAAGGAACGGGTAAGAGAGGGTTACTCGCATATACACCCAAATTTTGTTGTGAAAGCGGTACACATGTATGTCACAAGGACAGCATGTATTTCATCCCAGATTAACATCCATCAATTTGGGGAATCAAAGTTCACCTACAGCAGCAAAACATCCAGAACGGCTACTGCTGGCAGGTCTTAGGTCCAAAATCAAGCAGGTTTGACAAGGACTAATTACTCCATATTAAAATTCATTAGTCACCAGCATGATATCTGGTGCTGGCAGTTTTTATTTACTCATTTACACATCAGTCATTTCTGGCAGTCACTGTTTTTCATAATAAATCACCTCAAATCACTACAGACAGGGAAAATAGACTGTGGTACTGTAGTTCAAAACATCACATGAATCACAATGAAATAATCCTCTGCAACAAGTAATTAAATATCACTTACAATTTACATATAAAGCAGCTAAGATTATGCTAGTTGGTTTACTCATACAGTATATATGCTAAGTTTTCTATGAGGAACAGACTAATGATCTACTGTATAGATGTTGTACCATAGTGGAAAATTCACTCATTAACCACTGAGAACCAATCACAAAGATATAATGACAAACACAAGCCTCTATATCTTCTCTTCCTCCTCTTTCCTCTGACGGCAAAGGGGGGCTGATATTGTCATTTGATCTCATGTCATGCTCGTATGAAACATAATCATATGGCCTGATTGTTTAGCTCTCTCACAAGCCAGCGCTCTAATAACTATCAGCGTTATCTATTCTGTCACGATCACACGTCCTCTGGACTGTTGGACGGCTCATCAGAGTAGCCAGTCATGCTTTGTGACACCACCAGAGACTTGACTTTAAAGAAAACAGACTGGGTAGGTTTATTGGCCTGACTGACAGCTGAGAACAAACTGTGACTTTTTGTGCTTTTCAGCCTATTCAAGGTTTTAGGGACACTCGGAAAAAGTCAGAGGAAATATCATAACGGGAGGAATAAGTGGAGCCCTAAGAAAGAAAAATACGCCCCATTGTCTCCTGGTATCCTCGCTGCAAGCTGTGCACTGGTGCTTGAGGAGAGAAGGGGAAAAAGAAGATAGAGAGAGTTGTGTTTGTGATCTTATCTTGTTATTTTCTCTCTTGCCAGTTATTCACTTCTCTTCCTGTAAAGCCTTCTCCTGGAGGGCGCTTCTTACTTTTCAAGAATACAGGGTTGGTCCCTCAGGGGGGCATTTTAGGGAGCTGTTTGTGTGTGGCTGCCTTCGACAGTCTGTCAGAGGGAAGGAGAGAGAGGGGCGATGGAGGAGAGGAATGACTAGACGGTGTTTGATCAGTGGGGTGCTGAGTCACACTGGGATGTGATGGAGAGATCGGTGCTTTGCGACAGAAGAGAGGAAGACAAAGAGACAGACTAAATGAGAGTTTTGAGAAGGGAAGCCTCAGTGGTCTCCTTCTTCCTTCAAGGTGTCTTTCGCAGAACAAACACACGTGCAGACATATGCACAACGCACAATCGCAAGGCTTTTCTCTCTCTCTGTTTCCTGTTTCCGTCTCAGTGGGGGTCCGTCTTTGTCTCGGCGTGAGATCTGTGAGTTAGATGAAGCAAAAATCCTGTCATATATTTTGCCATCCGTCTGAGGTGTGGTACAGCGTGTGCGAGAGTGTTGGCTGACAGCGGTGTTCTCACCAGAGCTGACAAATGTGGGGCCCTGAAAGCTTCATTTTTTACACCTCCAACAATGCACCCCCCTCTGGGTTGATGCTGTGTACATATTGTATTGGGATCCGTTTCTGTGTCACATGTTGTCACAGTGCACATCAGCAGAAGTACATATGATAATCAGAATTACATTTACCTCACTGCTTATGCTCTTAGGCAGCCACGAGCAACATTAAGTTCATATTCAGCCCATTTTTTTTAGCTAGTTGTTGATGTACTGATCAGAATTTGTACAATATGGCAGCCCAGTTTCAGCAAACCACAGATACATGTGGGTGCAAGTTTCATACGGATCATAACAACATTCGGGACATCTGGGGCATTTTCCAGCCATCTTTGTGTGAAAAAAGCCAGGAATTTTAAGCCAAAACATGATATTTTCCTAACCCAAGGGCTTTTTCTGCCTAAATTTAACCCCGACCATAAGTGCAGCACTGTCACAACATAAATGTGAAAATTGAAATGTAAAGAAACATAAAGCTTTACAGCGCAGAACTAACAGCGACAGGCATACGGGACCTTCGTCATACACTCACTCCTTGGTAAGGTTTAGAAAACTACTCTAGGCACTGAAGTCATTTGGTTAGTTTAAGGAAAACATTGTGGTTTGGGTTAAAACTGCTACATTACTTCAGTTACAAACATACCTATGTTATATTAGGACTTTCTAGCTCTGTATAGTACACCTGACTTCCTCCTTTAGTGCTGTAATAATTACTATAGCCACAAGAGGTTGCTGCCTGACAACAAATGTCAATGTGGGATGTAATAAGATGCTGGTTGTAATTCTTAGGGTGGCTGTGGCTCAGGAGGTAGAGCGGGTCGTCCAGTTATTAGAAGGTTGCTGGTTCGATTACCTGGCTCTCCCGGCTGCATGTCAAACTATCCTTTAGCAAAATACTGAACCCCAAAGTGCAGGTCCGCACTTTGCACGGCAGCCTCGGCCATCAGTGTGTGTGTGTATGTGTGAATGTGACAAGTGTTGTAAAGTGCTTTTAGTGGTCAGTAGACTGGAAAAGCGCTACAGACAGCGGTTTGCAAAAACATACAATTGCAATATTTATTCTTCCGACTTGGTTAAACATGGGTGGCTGATGAGACAGAAATTATACAGTCATTACAACTGACAATACATTGTTCAAATAAGAAATGACATAGGTTGAATATAATCAGACAAACAACATGCTTAATCTTATTGCACATCAGGTTATGCTGAGGTTTTCCCCACGTTGTCATTAGTATTAGTTAAAACACTGTAATGTTGCCAAATTAATTTCCATGTTGTCATCCTCAGCTGCCAAGAAACACGGCATCAGCTGACACCACATTACAATAACCACTTATCCGATGCTAATCAATTCATGACAGACTTACTCCATTTACTTGTCACTCTTTGATTTGGCTAAACACTTTATTTCAGTTTCCAGCTGATGGGGTTCATTATTTAAAAAGTTAATTTGACAGTTGAATGAAAACAGATTTGTACAGTGCACAGACAAAATTGGATGTTTGTCACTCGCGTTTTTCCCCAAAGAAAAGCTCTTCAGCATGTAGTCAGAACAGCAATGCTGATTTCCAGTCGGGGCCGGTTTGGGTTAAATGTGGCTCGTCTGGAGGAGGGCCAGAGGCTGCAGCCGCTGCCAGGAAGAGAGCAGGAGGGCCCCACAGCTGTCACACAGCTCTGACCTGGCTGCATACAGGGGAGCAAAGGTCCTGTGGCCCGACATGATACTGCAGGGACCCTGACCTCTGTCTGCAATGTGACGGCCACAGCTAATGAGGACACACGCTGGAATATGAATAATGACTCAGCGAGAAGATGATTTAATACAGAGAAGAGCTTCTTTTTTGTTTTGACAGAGATACGTGATAACAACATTAGCAGTAGGATCATTGTTATAAGTAGTTATAATAGTTGTGGTTGTGTAGGTTGTAATACTATACCTGACCCCTCACTGTATAAACACTGGTAGCAAATGCAGTGACACCAGCAGGTGAATAAATAGGCAATAGACAATCCCTACAGGGGGCCACACTAGCAAGGTGCATACACAATTACACACATACAAACAAGCCCACACTCCTGCCAGTGTGACAGTCAGTTGCATTGGTTGGATCACCGGAGGGCTGCAGGACCGAGGCCATTAGGGACAGAGCACAGAGTTTCAGAGTCCTGGTACCTACAGCACCCGCTAATGGAATACATTCACCATCCCTACAGAATGAGAGTGTGTGTGCGATTTTAGTAAAACATCCAGCAAAACATCCAGTGTATGTATATGTGTCTGTGCAGCTAATGAACCCCAGGCCTGTAAAGGCATGAGTGCATCTACTCTCCCATTCCCATCATGCTACTGGTTTCCAGCTCATCATCAGTGTGTCAGATTTACTTGGCGAAAGGAAATTCAGCTCACTCACTCACAATGATGACTGCAGTAATGGCCATACAGCGTTATTGCCTGTAGGCCTTTTGTTCACAGGATCGTTGCCAAATCCACTGGTCGGTCCATTGATAAACGATGGATCATTAAAGTGATTTATAAAGGAAGAATTGCCGAAAATGTACTTGTTATGGCATCTAAAATGGGAGGGTTTGCTGCTTTATCTGCAGGTAGAGTGCTGGGATCAGTGCCGAGGAAAGTCATACTATCTAAGGATCTTTAAGGATCCTGTTTCAGATTGTGCTTCTGGCATTTGGGGGTTACATGAAGGTGTGCATTGTAACACAGTCCATTACAAAGCAATTTGGTCATTTTGGGGGGTTTATAAGCCAACACCTGTTTGGTTTGCCCGCCCGCCTCATCAGAAAAACAACCATAGGTTGACTACGAAAGCAGCTTATTACGACCTATTATGTTTCTTGTTAGGCAGTGACTGAAATCTGCACGGGGGGACAAGCACAAGCACAGAACTTTGACCTAGGAGACCGCTGTTTGTGTCTATTTTCAGGTTCATAATTTTATTTTGACTTACTACTATAACTGGTTTACTGGTTTACACCTGTTTTAGGTCCTGTCTCTTTAAGGCCTCCCTCCCGAATACCCACTCTCCTCTCATTGGTCAGCTTGCACATGCCTGACCCATAATCGCTAACAACAACAGAGCAGCTGTCTAAACCAATTCTTAGGTGCAAAACTAACCAAAAGGCATTAATTATGCAAATGTGTGACATGGTGATGTAGTGTGATGTCACAAAGCCATGGAATTAAAGGTGGGACTACTGACGAGGCGTTTCAGTGGGAGAGAGGAGCTTCTGTTGGTGCAGACTTTGACCTTTTTACCTTTGTAAGATCTTTTACATGTACAAGAACATATATATAATCATAGTAGGTCTCCTTTTACTTACTAATGCAATGAAGCCACATCACATCACATATAACTGAAGTTATGTGTGCAACATAGGTATGTTCGTAACTAAAGTTATATGAGTAACAAAAGTATCTTAAGCCAAACAACAATGTTTTCCTAAATCTAACCAAGGAGTTTTCTTGCATAAACCAAACTGTGAGCGTACAATGGGAATTCTGGTATATGTCGTTTTAGGAGTCACTAGCAATCAACCTATGCAGTTGTTTAAGGGTGTGTTGAGTTTGGCTTAGTTGGAATATTGAATGGGAACCTCCAAACCTCGGACATAAATGCTTAGATGTTTCTACATTGGAACAGACTTGTGAATAAGTCTGAATAGCAACTTACCCACCAGAAAGATCTGTAAAAACAGGATACAGTGTGATATTTATGACAGTCTGTGCAACGACTACAGTGAAGAGCTTTATATGAAACATTAAAACCAAAATTCACAGCTTTCTCTGTTTGCACTGTTGGACTCCTTGCCTCCCGAGGATAAAAGACTTTGTTATCTGACTTAGATGAGATTGAATATAAAGTCCATTCCATGTTCCTCTGCTCATTATATGATGATTTAAGGGCTAAAATCTTTTGAAAATGTCCTTTATTTCTGTTGAGTTCTTCTAGTTGGATGATTATTGAAAAAAATCAGCTGTGTTTAGGGAAAGGACCTTTTAAGTGGTGAGCTTTGGACAGAAGACGGAGTTTGTTGTTTGCATTGTTATGTTTTCCTTTCTTTTTCTGTTTGTGTAGCGCTTATGCTACTGTGTAACGCCTCCTTGGATCTCGTGAAAAGCGCTATATAAATCCAAGCTATTATTATTATTATATAGTTGTTGACTTATTTCACCAATGCAATGGTATTTTCTTATCTTATAAATGCATATGAGCCGGGAACTTTTATAGGCATGATACAATACAGAAATAACAGTTTATTTGGTTGAACACTAACCCTAACCCTAACCCATTAGTTGAAGAAGATCTGAAGAAGATAGTGATTTCTGAATAAGCAATAATCTACCTGAGCCAGTAACACCAATTGGGTTGGATTAAACTGTCATTTGCTCCGGGTTTTGCAGTATTTAAATCAGGGCTGCACGATTAATCAAAATATTATCAAAATTACAATTTGGCCAAGTGCAATATCCACATTGCAGAAGGTGTAATCTTTTGATAAAGGTAACATATGGAGGACCGAACCTGCCAAAAATAAAGAAAGAAAGAAAGAAATTATATAATACATAAATGTCTCAATGACTACATTAATATGCCATTAAATTCACTAAAAATAAAATGGAAAATACATGTAGGTATTCAGAATATTAAAAAATTGTGACAGAAAAAGATATTTCAGCTTCAATTTGCCTCTGTATTTATTTACCTTTGTATTAATTCAACTATTTATTTACTTTCCCATTTACTTTATTTATTATTATTATTATTTAAAATGTTGTATTCATTTCTGTATTTATTTACATTTTTCCCCAATTTAATTCCACAAACTTATTCATTCCTGTATTTCTTTTTACTTCTTATTCAATTTGTGTACATGAAAATCGGTGTTAAAAATGATCATTCCCACTGATCTTGAATTAAATTAAATGTAATATCAGTCAAAGTAATCTCAACATGATTTTCTTCACCCAAACAATGCTTGTGCTCTCTGTTACTGGCTGAGACTACTTCATTAACTCATATGAGTCGACTGGTTTAGAATTCATTGGCAGGTTTTGAGCCACAACTTTCTGTTTAATCATTCAGTTCCTTTTTCAAAAGGCAATTAAGTGACCGATCTCCGAATTGTTGGTTGTGCACAGGTTAAATAGTGTTTATTGTCCTCTGTGTTGGATTTAGTTTGAGTGAAAGCAGCCAGGAATTAAGAGAGTGATGGGATTGTGTAGTGCTCTGTGTGTGTGTGTGTGTGTGTGTGTGTGTGTGTGTGTGTGTGTGTGTGTGTGTGTGTGCGTGTGTGTGTGTGTGTGTGTGTGTGTGTGTGTGTGTGCATGTGAATGTGTGTGTGTGAATGTGTGCACTTTGAAAATAAATCCCATAGCTCATATCTATACGTAGCTAACCCACCAACTTATATGATTTCACCTGTCACTCACTCTTGACATTTTCTAACTTCCCTCCTCTCAGCTCACCCTTTCCTCCCTGCTCCTCTTTTCCTCTCCCTCTCTCATTTCCCGCCTCTGGCGTCGGGTTCTCTGCTTCAGTCCATCGGTCGTAGTGGTTCTGGAAGCATGTGGACAAGGTGAGGGGCAAGGGGAGGCCAGCGGGGAGTTTAAGAGAGGGAGAGAGTGAGATGTGAGGGTCAGCAGTGATGGAGAGCCTGGGCGATGAGGGACAGGGTCAGCGGAGGGAGGTTGGGTGAAGGTGCTGAAACGGAATGAATCAAGGAGGAGGATGTAAGGGTGAGGGTGAGGTGAAAAGGGAGGATGCAGAAGGAGAGGGGGAGGGGAGATGATTTAAGGGTGAAATGGTAAAAGGGGGAGGGAGGGTGGAGGACTGTGCTCCCTTTCAGCCCAACAACATTCAGTGAGGGCAACGTTTTTGTGGTGCTGTTTGGAATATGAATTCGAAACAAAAACAGTTCTTTTTTCCTGAAAATAAACTGTTAAACCTCCCAACAGAGAGAGATCGTTCCACTTCCCCAATGCAAATCAACATGTTTGAAGGGTTTTTCTAAATTAAGGAGCATAAGTTTGACAGAAGTTAATTGAGATGCTGTACAGATGCTTGTTTTGGGTTCATTTGCATGAAAATCAAGTGAAGTCTTCACTTTTTTTCAGAAAAAATACAACTGAATTTAAACCCTAATTTGAGACTGACATTCTGCCAGACATATATACAGTATTACTTATTTTTAAGCCATTTTGAAGAAATTACATAGTCACGTATTACAAGAATAAAGGTAAAGGGTAGACAGACATAATTAAAAAATATTCATCAATGAGATAGTCAATGAATGGACCTGATTTAGATTTGTATAACCATGATTCTCTCCATTTGTATGATTATGACAATTTTTCTAATTTGTTTCTCAAAATTGGGGGACGGAGGTGATTTACAGCTGGTTAGAATTATCTTCCATTCAGACACTCAATGCCAATAGACCAAATCACTGTGACGTCGATATTTCTGTTGCCATTTTGAGCCATAACTGTAACATTTAATCATATATAGTTAAACGCAGTGTTTCCGTGCTAGTGTCCTTGGTATGTACTGAACAGCAAGATCTCTCACTAATAAGCTGACATTTTCTTTAGTTTGTGGCCCAACAGGTAAATTAGGTCTACAGCTAGAGTGGCAGAGTGCCAGTTCTGGGTCAGGAGGAACGTCCTTTTCCATAGACCCCAGAGAGCCACTGAAATATTTCACACCATAATTGTGTAAATGAGGACTCAGAGCCTACATGTCTATGCTGGGATTCTATGTCGTGCGAGAGCAGCAGCAGCACACTCCAGCTGACTGCCTCAACTAGCTGTAGTTGTAAGTTTTGTGTCACAGAGAGGTTGCCTGGTTTGGCACCATACATTTAAGCATATTTTAATGTTATTTTTCTTGTACATTTTTTTCTGTAACTGAAAATACATCCGTCCACTTCATTTGGATAATAAAATCTTTATTGTCCACCTGTTAAATTCATACTCAGACAAAAAGGGGGTTTAACAAATCACTAGGGTAACTGCTAACTGCTGCCATTAGCTAGTTAGCTCACTTAGCCGTGCAGCCAGCGGTCCTATCATAGACGCTATACTCTGCCTGTAGTGGGAGCACTGGGGGAGTGTTGCTGTTGTTTAATAATTCTTACATATTGCACCTTTAATATTGGTGTTTATTAAACTAGGGTTAATTATGATTTTAAATAAAACACACAAAAGAAAGCAGCATGTAGATATACAGTATACATCCCTTGGTGATTGATTGATCATATGTAACTGTTAGATTTTGCAAGACGAAAGAAAGAAGAAGAAAACTATTTACCTGAGGGGGAACCCTGACTAGATACAACACGTAACCTTCCCCAAAACCACCATTTTTAGAAAAGATGTCTGTTTATGTAACAGTCAAATAGATTAGATACAACATGTTAATTAGGATGTATTTTTGAACTAGACAGGCTAGCTGGTTCATGCTGCCTCTAGGCAGATAGACCCATTCTGACTCCAGGTCTATTTTTTAACACAAAAGCAAGAGATTTACAGCGACCGTCTCATCTTATTCTCAATTACTTACTCTCATAAGTGCTTTCTCTGAATTTGTTCTATTTTATCAAGATTGGCATGAAACCTGCTAATATAACCAAAACGATTGTCAAACATAATTATGTGGTCACCGTGATGACTGTTAGCCTCCATGGCGGTTCATTTATACCCGACCACTGAAACAATACATTTGGAGGTGTAGGTCATTTGTCCTTGTATCCACTCTGCCCTTCTCCCTTTCTCTCTCTCTCATCCCATATTCAGTGCAGCCACTCGGGTCAGTTCTAATTACTGGGGTCCAATTGGAATTGGCTTTTCAATTTTTGACGCTGCAGTGGTGGAAATCACAAGGTGCCGGTGCCAGCTTTCTCCCACCCCCACACTCGGCGCCCTCCTAGTATGACTTAATATGCCTGATACATTCACCTTGCTGCGCCAACACTTGGCAATGCAGTGTGACTGTGTATGTTTGCCTGAGTGTGAGCGAGAGAAAAGAAAGATGAGGCTATTACTGTAAGTCACTACGAGGCCAGCCAGCATGCGTGGCAAGGGCTGTGTGTTTAGACAGCGAAGATGTGGGTGCACACGGGCGAGGGAGAGGATAAGCGCATGTGTGCATTAGTGTGTTATAGAGAAAAATTGAGGGGGGGGGGGCAGTCAAAAGAGAAAAAGCATGCTTTTCTGGGAAGCAAAGGAAGGATGGGAGTGGCAGAAAGAGCCTGGGTCTCTCTCTTCTGTCTTTCCCTGAGTCCGCAGTGCAGGAGAAGAGAAGATTAAAGTGGAAACGCTGCTTTTGAAGTTGGGCAATGTAAAAGAAGCATCAGCGGCTACTACGCGCATACACACACACACACACACACACACACACACACACACACAAGCACACAGAGCAGCTTCTTCCTTATAGACTAGTAAAGGGAGGGAATATCAATGCTGCTCAGGCTGCCTTTGATTCAAACTGCCGTTATGTGATCCCTCACAACGTTTTAACATTCTCTCAAAAAAACACACTTCCACAAAAAAAACTCCATCCCCTATTCAAATGAGAGCAAGGTGATAAAGAGGTAAACTCCATTAAGTCCTGACTGAGTTGTGTTTGTGGCCGTTGTGGGGATTTGGAGCCTGGGTCCACACAGATACACTGGCAGCCCCAAAGCTCACTCGCTATCAAAGACAGGGATGGAAATTACAGCTGTAAATGTTTGCAGTGGTGGTAAATAAGAGGATTAATCGTCCACTTTCGACACACACACACACACACACACACGAGGAGGGACGCACACTCTCACCCAAGCCTCGAGAAAGAGGCCCAAATATGAGTCTGATGCAGAAATGTCAAGAGCTAATTGTAGGAGTAATACTCAAGACTGGTGAAATGTCAGACTCACCCTCCCATTAGTGGGTAGACTCCAACATGCTCCCTAATGCCATTCATTACACGCATGTGGAGGATCCCTAAACCAAGGGTAAACAATGATCATCAGCGGCCTCATGATAATGACTGTGTTTGTGTGACATGACGCGTTTCCATGTACCATCTGTGTGCACGTCACAGTCGCAGGATGTGTGTCCAGGCACACCCACACACATTTCTGTGTGTGTGTGCAGTCATATCCATTCTTAGCTTTCAAATCAGTCTGCTTTTATGGACATCGACATGTGCCGAGCAGTCATGAAGAGTGATCAGGCTTATAGTGTCACCAGATCACAGTGAAGTGCCAAAAGTGACAAATCCTGAATAATATTGCTGATGACACTCCAGAAGAGCTCTCTTCAGCTCATAAAGCAGTGTGTGTGTGTGTGTGTGTGTGTGTGTGTGTGTGTGTGTGTGTGTGTCCAAAATAACCTCAGAAACGCGCTGGCCTCATAATGTGAATATATTGGATTTTAATGTCCTTGTCAAGTCGAATGGTTTCTCATTTGAATTCTCTGGAGGCGGGTACAAGCACACTCCGACGCTGCTTTCCTACTTGACCTAAAATTCCCTTTTGCTGCATGGGAAAAAAAATTGCGCTAGCCTTTCTTGTGCCTTGGCTCCATCTGTTTGCATCATTCCCTCTGACTGCTCTTCGCTCTTGTTCTCTCTAGAAGCCCCAAGACAGTGGAAGATTTAACGGATTTACCTGCTTTATTCACAGGCGGCATTATGCTAAATCTGCTTAGTGTGTTTGTATATACTCCTTTCTTTTTCCTGTCTCTTCTTCTATCCATCCATCCATCCACCATTCAGCTAGCCAACGGTACAGGTCCTATCAAACACCAGCTCTTTTTAAAGAGGCTCTATGTAGCAATTTACATTATCAGTCACTTTTTTATTGGCCACATGTGAGCGGATTGTAACAAGATGCGTAAAATTAGACCTTCCCCGTGTCGCTCGGTTGTCTACACGAGCCTGTTATACCTGACTGTTTAAGTTGTTTAATGCAGCTGGACTTAGGATTTCTTTGTGAAGGACTTGAATCGGATTTTCAGCAACAATCCAAAGGATGTGACTTTATGCATGTTCTTGAGTGCCACTTAAAGCATTTTGAATATAAAAGTATGTAACATCAGAGATAGCAGTTGTATGACATATCCCACCTCCTCTCCCCAAAAGCCAATCGTCTTCTTTATAAGAGTCAAACAGGGAAACATATGAGCCAGTCTTGTTGTTGCACTGACGCAAACGAGTCAATAGTCACAACAGTGTCAACTGATTTTGGTGCGGCTGCAGACGGACTTCTGGTAGGCATGGAAGAGGAGGATATCACTCTAATACACAAGATGACCAAGAGAGATGAAGTTATCTAAACATTAGACGATAAAGTTGCAGCGGCACTCTGGATTGAGCTATAAAAGAGTCAGTAAGTAATCGCTCTCTCCCCATTCGTTTAGATAAGGCCCTGGTCTCATTAGCCCAAAACAACTGTCCGGGGGTGTTGCCAACATGGCTGCTGAGTGGAAAGGCTTGCCTGATAGGACTTTGGTGCCTCTCTCCACTCTGCTAACAGAGAATAACAGTAACTAACGTTAAGCTAACGTTAAGAAAGGAGTCGGCTAACATAATTCAATGATCAGCTTCCAGCACAACACAGAAGTTCCATAGAGCCCCTTTAAGTTTGGTGTTTACTAAGTTTAGGCTATCACTAAATCAAAAGATGCAAACTAATTCCTCAGTAGTTTAGTTTAGTTAGTATTTACACCCAGTACTAACAACTAACTTGGGTTTAACTTTTTGCATGCATGGTAACTGTTGCATAGCTAACTGAACTGATTTTAGCTTGCCAATATATGAAACGTTTGGACTGAATAGTAAACAAGGTATTACGGAATATGGTCGATACACTTGACCAAACAAGAATGTTATCGCATGCATTAGATAAGTTAGCATAATCCTGGATTTCCCGTTTCATCCTTAATTCTTAACTACTTACATACGTACTTGTTGTTTTTTGAAGCTATGCTACAGAATTATCATGCTACAGTGACTTCCTATTTACATGCATGAGTGTTTTTGATTGGATGGCGCTACAGACATCTACCTACCTACCTAACTTCTTGTATCAATTAAAACACAGTCACACACACACACACACTCGATTGCACACAAACAGGTAAACATAATGAAATTACAGCTTCATTCCTGAGGCCCCAGTCACGTCCACGTGCGCACACACACTCCTCCTGCCTACAAACTTACACACTCTGCAACAGCCGTCTCTACACACACAAACAAGACAAATTCAGCTCTAACAGCCAACAGCACCCACACACTGACTACACACATTTTTAAAAACATGCATCCAAGTCCCCGCAATCCATTTCTTCATCTTTAAACATGCAGAACACTCTTTTCGAAAAGACACGCGCTTGCAAGATGCACTCTCTTCCAGGCACAAGCTCTTCCATCAGCGATGTTCTGAGCTCTTAGGCTCTCTGTCTCCGACTCTGAAGGGACTCCTACCTCACATACTGTACACCGAGAGAGAAGCTGCTTGAATTATTGAAGGCAGAAGGAGAGAGATGGAGGGTGAACAGGGAACTTGTGCATGAAGGAATGAGGAAGAAGGGGCAGACTGAGGGTAGAGATATGGAGGGAGAGAGGGAGAAGGAGGGAGACACTTTGGGAAGAAGTAGACAATACAAGAAGATACATGAGAGGGCGGAGATGCCGAAAGGAGGCAGAGAGGAGAAGAGACAGGAAGAAAAGAGAGGTAGAGGTAAGTAGAATGTGTAGTTTTCCCTGTGGCTTGTTTGCCTGCTGATGTTAGGAAATGGCTCGATCAGCAGGGGCTTTTACCCACACTGAGTTTAACTAGTTGCGGAAACACATGCGTGCCACACACGCGCATAAAAGTCCATGCCCCACGGGACTGGAGGAGATGAAGGGAAAGAAAAACAGACACTGTGCGCCAATGTCTTCATGCTCAGGTTACACTGCTCAATAGAGCTGCAGAGGCTTTTTGCGCTTTATTGCTCATGTCACAGTTTACGTGTGCAAAACCTTTGTGTGCATGTGTGTGTGAACTGAAGAGAGGGGCACACTGTATATATGTGTGTGAATGTGTTGTAAGTGTGCTGTAAACTGGCGACCACCAGGGCTCTGACTTCACCCCGGTGCTGGCTTTGTATCAGCACCCAGCCGAACATGGATGCAGATCAATGTCATCTCCAACACACACGCAGGCACTGTCACACACACACACACACACACACACACACACACACACACACACACACACACACACACACACACAAGCACACTTGGACTTGTTTGCAGTTTAAACAGCAGGTGGCACAGATAACTGCCACTTAATCTGCAGCCATTTGGACGACTGAATGTGACACTCCAAATGTTTCTTCCATCTATCTATCTATCTATCTATCTATCTATCTATCTATCTATCTATCTATCTATCTATCTATCTATCCATCCATCCATCCATCCATCCATCCACCCATCTTTGAACTACCTCAAGCTCTTTTTCATTCTTTACACAACTACTTCTGTCACTTTTCGGAACCATTATCCGAAATTATCACAGGGGCGAAATGTGATAATCTCTGTATAATGGCAGGCTTTTTACCCAGCCTTGGAGCGTGGCTGTCAGGATTACTATTTCAGCGACTTTTCTTGACACTGACATTGAATATTTTTGAGCGTTCAATGCCAGCTTAATCTACGTTTTTTTTCTCGCTGTCCTGACAATAGTCTGAAAACAAAGTAGCGCTGCATGCAGAATGCAAAAAGACGCAGAAGTACAAATCACACAGTGCTAAAAAAAAAAAACAACAGCAATGAATGCTAAACAACAAACATGCCAAAATCAAAAATCATAAAGAAGTTGATTTTATGGAAATTTGGCCATTCTTCTGCACTGGTTGTGAGGTCCTTGTTTACTCATTCCTACTGCGTGTTCACCTACACTTCAGTGATTAAAGTTGAAGTGTGGGAAAGTTCCTGGCGAGGTATTTCTCTTTGACTGACAACGTTGCCTCGTCATTGTGAAAGCTGTCAGCCGGCATGTATTTACTGCTGGCCAGCTGTGACGATGCTCACACACACTCTAGCTGGGCTGCCTTTCAATTCCCCGCTGCTGCTGCACCCCTGGCTAACACAGCACGATGGCTTTCCAAGCCCCATGTGTGTGTTTGGGGGCTCGGTCGGAGGGGGGGTGTGTACGTGGTCGTGCGTACGTGTTCGCCTGCATCCATACATGTAAAGTGTTTATTGGCGAGGCATTCTCCTCCCACATCTGCAGATCACTCATCCTCGGGGGAGATCTCCCTCCCTCCCGCTTTCATCAAGCCGCATGGAAAAGTGGGAAATAATTAAAGGGTGAATGGAGTGAAGTGGAAAAGTATAGACGAGGTAGGAAGTACAGTGACACATGAAAGAGGAAAAGGAGGAGAGATAGCGAGCGAGCGAGATTTAGCCAAAGTAAGGGAAGCGAGCAAGGCATGAGGCGCGGTAGAAGGCTCTAGCGGTCACCATGGCAACCCTTTAAAGGCCGATCCCCAATGCAATTAGAGTGGCTTTGAGGCAGCCAGTCTGAGGGCAGAGAGTATGAAAAATAATGGCGAGAAGGAACAGACAGACTTAAGGGAAACAAATCGGATGAATGAATGAAAACCAGCTATTATGTGACCAAGTGTGTCAGTAATCGTGCGGGATGATTGCGGGGAGGTCTCCATTCTTCTGCACTGGTTGTGGGAATTTTAATAATGAAGACGCCTCTGGCGAGGCATGTTTATGGGTTTGTTCGCAAGTGTGTGTGCACACATTTATGAACGCCCTCCTGTGTAAGTCGAGGTATGCAGTGGGAAAAATGCTGTAGGTTATTTATTGATGGCTTTGACCGCAGGAACCGAAGGCAAAAGCAAACTTACACACGTTAGCAATACTTCAAGACAAGACAGAGGGAGAGAGAGGAGGCAGAGGTTTGATTCACAGCAGCACCGAGGGATAAAGGCTTAGGCTCAGTCCGCCAAGGTGATATTATCAATGAAATTAAACCTTTAGAACTCTGTAGTGTTATTGCGTGCAATCCTCTCCAGTCCTATCTAAGCCCATTAAGCACAAAGGAGCACAGCATATCCAGGCACAATGAGAACCATTTTCTTCGGTGGACATTAGATCTGGTTCACACTCATTGCTTAATCCATCCATCCGTCCATGCACCCATTTTTCTCTGCTTATTCAAGCTCGGGTCATGGTGGCAGCAGGCTAAGCAAGGTAGTACAGATACCCTTCTGCCCAATAATGTTTTCCAGCTCCACTTGCAGGATTCAGAAAAGATATATAATCCCTCCATTGTGTTCTGTGTACACCCCGGGGGCTCCTACCAGTTGGACGTACCCAGGAAAACCTCAGGAAGCCTCCCGATCAGATGTGCAAACCACCTCAATTTTAATGCTTAGTGATCCAATTTGTAAGAAAGTTGGGAATGAGACTCAAAAGTCAACTTTCCAAAATTGGACCTTTCAACTAACAAATACAAATAACAACTAAATCTAACAGTTTGTGCACAACTCCTGTGACCGTTGCGAAAGCCAGTGCAAACATAAAGGTAGGGAAGGCAATTCTGGAGAAAGATCGATCCTTAAATACTGACGCTTTGGGTTATAATTTCAGGCCGAATACTGACCTAAAACGCCAGTATTTGATGACCTGGGAATGAGACTCCACAATCTATCTATCTAAAGATCATCTTCCCTACTTTTAATATCTAGGTTCAGGTAGCTAATATCATTAAGGTCTTGGCTGTCCATCCCACAAGGATCACGTTGTTTAGTTCATCTTCACACTGTGGATCAGCTGCCAGATATTACACACACAGATTGAGGATTATTAGGCCATTGGGCTCTTACGAAATACTGTTTGTCGACTGCAGTGTTGACATAAACCCTAATCAATTTCAAAATCTGGGTGGCTGCTTCCAATAACTCCACACAGTAACTGGCCACTTGTGCAGAGATGAGAGAGTGAGGCAGGATTTGAGCTTCACTCTCTTTCTCCAGTATTTACTCAACTACTTTTGTCACTTTTCATGTGTAAAATTGTGTGCAACACCATGAATACCTGACCAAACGTCAGTGCCAGTATCCCTGTGTGTCTTTGGATGCGTTTCGCCATTAGATGTGGTGAGAAGACATTTCGTACGAACCCGAACCTGTCTCTTCAATCGTACAGCTAATGACACAAATCTTTCCCGTCGCCACCTTCCATCCCACATGAAGCGAACGCGACATCCAAACACGGCCAGGTCGCTGAGATGGAAGAACATTTTGGGTCACAACACCAGCTCTGCTTGCTCGTGCAGGGGGAAAATGTCCTGTCATGAAGGGTGGTGTGAAATACACCGAATGCCAACCTTATGAGACATCGACTCTGCTGTCCGTACATGCAATGAGTCAACAGCAACTCCATTCATGTGGGAAAAGCTTGGAACGGAAGCGATGAGGATATTTTTCATTGCACATCCAGGGCAAATTGATGGCTTGTGCTGTGGCCATAGCCTACTGAATGTTTATAATGTAGCATTTGCACTCCACTGCCCCGATCCTGCGACCCCCAAAGGGAATTGATTTCTGCCGCTCTGCTGCCCTTTCACGTCTCTCTCTTCTTTCATTGTTTTCCTATCCTTTCTCATCCCATCCCCATTTTTTCCTTTTCCTCCCATCTCCTTCTGCTCTTTCCTCCTTTCGTACTTTCCTACACACACACCAATGTCTTCATGATTCTGCTGTCTTCATCTCTCTTCGTCCTTCATTTCATTCGCTCTTTTGCCCTCCTCTCTCCCTCCGGCTCTCTTGTCATGCCTGCTTGTTTTATTGCCTTATACAGTGTCTCAAAGCCCCCAGCTAGTCTTTGCTCCTCGATTCGTCCACACACGATCCACTCCCAGTTTCATCTTTCTCAGCTGTCGCTCCGTTCTCATTTTTTCCTCCCTCCGCTCTCCCTCTCTCTCCTGTGTTTACACCCTCCATCTGTCTAATCACTCGATCGTCTCCTTTCAGTCTTTTCTCGCTGTTTGTCTTTCCCTCTCGTCTTCTATTTCTTACTTCCTACCCCTCCTCTCTGTTTGTGCCTCCACCGCCAAGTGTTATCCCTTCCTCCTCTTCTCCGTCTGTCTCCGTGTATGGGTCCCGTCCTCGGCCCACAGCTTGGTTGACAAATGGTTTATCTCTCCAAAGACGCCACATAACCACCTCCAGACCTCTTTATTTAACCAGCCACAGCTATTTGATGGCTGTCATTCTTGCAGAGTGCTGCTGATGAGTTGACACCCCCTGACAAACATGCATACGCACGTTCCGCTGCAGTTTTTCCTCCCTTTTCTTGATGTTTAAAGTCTTCTCACATATCTCATCATTGTCAGGGCTGACTAATGTTTGTGCTACCTCTTAATTCAAGCTCAAAGTTATCTCATTTTGGAGCTTTAATAGAAAAGAATGGATTTTTCGAAGTACAATTATCTGGTCATTTAGCAACATAATCTGCAGTGGCCTGCCTCCCAATCTCCCATCGCTCCTCCCAGCTCCAAATATCAATGTAAAGGAGATCCCAGGTGGGCCCTTCTGGTATTAGAGACATATTAGCTTTAAGGTAGCTGAAATGAAAGTATATTATTGTGGCTTCGCTTGGCCCCTGTTCAATATTGGATAGGTTGGCTCAGTCGGTTAAGGCTTTTCAAAACTGCCCTTTTGTGTGAATTATTTAGCATTTTCACAGTGGAAGCCTCCAGTAAAGGATCCGGCCCGTCACACCTGGCCCATATTCCTGTCAGGAGGAAGTTGTATGAACTGTGGGACTGTGAACTTTAACCGTGACACCAATTGACCTGACATTTCTCACAAGCTGCATCGGAAAGTACATTAAAGACAAGTTTTAGAAGTAATGAAATTAGAGGTTTGACCTGTGTCCTCGTAATGATCGGGTTCTTTTATTAATTTCATTTATTCTCACAGTCCACACAGTCTTTCACAGTGTGTGGGGGGGGTTTTATAGTGAGGGCGCTGTAGCTGTAGAGGATATTTGACTTCGTTATGGGGTTATTTTCAGTCTCAATGAGAAATCACACAAAAAAAAACTAATTTCAGTGTCTGCAGTCATACTGACAAAGACGTTTAACTACCTTGACTTAATAGTGATAAAGTTAAATGTAATTTTGGCAGTAAGAAACTCAATTTAGCTAACTATCACTGCCTATACTAACTACTGTGTTTCTGATTCAGTATTTGAAATAAAATCTGAACTGCTGAACTGAAAACTATTCTTTCTTCTAACTTTTATTTTTGAAAAAGACATTTTCTCCTTGGATTTTCCATCTATACGTTCTATATGTGTCTGAAATAGTGAGATGTAAAGAAATCCAAAGAAACCCTGTCGGCGCATTTGTGTGCGTGTGTAGGGATGAATTGTAAAGTGCAGCATCAGTGAGCCCGTGCTTTCTCCTTACCATTTAATCTCCATGTCATTACCGAGCCACCCCTGCGTGGCATGTGTGCGTCTGCATGTGTGTGTTTCTCTGCCTCTGCGATTATTACATATTGCATACATTAGAGGATGGATGGCATGTTACTGTGAGAGACTCACAGCTGAGGGAGCGGGAATCACAGACAGAGAGAGAGAGAGGAAGATGGATGGAGAAGCATACAAGAAGGGACCCCGGAGGAGCAGAGGGGAGTAAAGATGTGAGGATTTCTTTGAAGGGATGGGTGGGATGCTGTATGAGGGGGACATATAGAGAGGGTTATGGCCCATGTGGCCCAGACAGGTGCTATGGTCACAGCCACAGACTGAGTGAGAGACAGAGGCAGTGTGAAAAATTGATGTGCCCTACTTACAGCAGCTGAGCAGAGACAGGAGAGGGAGGGTGGGAGGCTGGGATGATGTTAGATTTTGGAAGCGAGCAAACCATGTTGTGTTTTTTTTTCTCTCTCTCTCTCTCTTTCTCTCTCTCTTCTTTTGTGCATTACATCACGCCAATTTGTTTCTGGGTGTGGGTGTGCGCCTGTAACTCGTTTAGCTTCATGTTCAGCCAACATGCAACACAGCTTTGTTGCTGTTTTTTTTTCACATCTGTGTGTGTGATTTGTTTTCAAAAAAGCCATACTCGCTGCTGTTGCCTTATTAATTCTACAGCCTTCGTTGTAACCTAGCCAAATCATCAAGACTTTCTCTCTTTTGCACACACACAACGCTCTGGAGGCCCGGGCCACGCCGCTCTCATTAGCCCATCTCACACGCTTCGGCACTGTTTGACCAAGTGGAGCCCTTTATCTGCCCTCCTATTTAAACGAGGTGGGGAGAATAGTTGCTCCCTGAATGAGTCAGCGGAATGGAAACCGCCGAACGTAAATCAGCGCTACCGAACTCCGCACAGGAACAACTAAGGAGCTGTGTCGCCTTTGCCCGTTTACTCCAAGGAATATCTTAATGACCGAAAAGGATTTATGGAGGTTAAGTTGCAGTCCACACCAGGCGTTGAGTCTTTGAATTTGTGCTGTTCTCAGCAGCCGGCTTAATGCAGTGACCACGACTCACCTGAGGGCTGAGATGAGTATTACAGAAACCAGTGTTTAACTCTCATCTGCCCACTTGTCAGGTTGGAATGAATTGATGTGTGATACTGAAGGAATCTGAGGTAGTTTGAAGGTTTCGCCCCGGTGTTTAGATCTCCTTTTCATCATCCTCCCACACTTTCTGCTTTTTCCGTTTCATGTTCCTGTCCAGAGCTCCAGGAGTGACAGTGTTCCCGTTTGATTGACAAGACAGCACTCACCTGTTACCAAGGAGATGATCTCACAGATACAACAGCATCTCATTATGTAGAACAGGGACCAGGGATACACAGCAATGCATGCTACCAATTAACGCAGAGAGCGATAATACCCTGACCCTCAGGTAACAAATTGGTTCAACACCTTCAAAGCCATGAAACTATTAATTGAAGACGCTGTCATGCAAGGTAGAGCATAATGAGATCATGTCGTTGTGATGGACAAACATGTAAACGTGATGTTAAACATGTAAACATGATGTTTACATGTTTATGACAATCTTTGGCGTCATGGTGATCTAGTGCTGAAAAAGACTCTTTTAATCATAAAGAATATCACTGAAGACACAGTCCTAGTATGTTGCTTCAAGTCGGTACCGGCAACTTTCGACCCCCTAGGTTTTATTATTGCTGTGGTTGCTGTCGAAAAGCGGCTGCATAGTTTCAGTTTTTTCACAGAAAGGACAGATCGTGACTTTATGCATTCATTTAGTCTACAACAGAGACGTGAATGCAATTAGAAATGGTGCCAGGCCGCCAGCAGGACTGGAACACCAGTCAGCCTTCAGAGATTTCCTGCTAGGCGGCAGACAAAACTGCATGTTGAAATTGAGGTTTATAGAGAACCAATCTAAACACATATAGTGTCATTATTCTACAGGCATACACTGTGCAATCAACATTTCATTCACAATGATACATTAAAACAAAAACCAACCAATGGAACACCAAACGAAACATAAGTGGGATACTTAAGGGGTCCCAGTTTGAGGGGTTGAAATTGCGGTCACCCCATCCCAGCTGCTTGTTAACCATAAGCTCCAGTCGTTAGCTACAAGTTTTGGTTCGTAAATGATTCATACTTCGCAAAGGTTTTGGAATCGGTCCAGTAGATTGGCTCAGCTGGCAGTCACGACATGGCTGCAACATAATCCTTAAGGGCAACTCTGACCGTCAAAGTTAGGTCCACTAAAATAATTTGTTTTTGCCGCTGAAAGTGTCTGACAACATGGAAACATGGAAATAATTCCTTCAGAGACAGACCTTTTTGTTAAGTCCTTTTTGTAACCAATAACACAAGTCTCACTCGAGGAGAAGTTTTGCTCTGGAATCCTGTGAGCTGAGTTGTTACAGCTGATGATCTAGATTGTCAAAATCAGTTCCTTCCTTCCTGTAACACCTTACCTCTCTTGAGATTTCAGAACAAGCGAGACTTGTATTTCTGGTTACAAAAAGGATTTAATTACCTAACATTAATGTCTATATCCATTGGAATCGTTTCATAATGACACAAACAAGCACTTTAATTGGTTGACTGTAACTTTGACAGTCCGAGTTGCCCCGGAGGATTACATTGCAGCCAGCTGAGGCGATCTACTGGACCAAGTATGTGCCATCTGCAAACCAACACATGTCGATTCAGGGCCCGGGTTTGAAAATACCATAATTCCCCTTGAACTTAATTTGTTCAGATAAAAAAGCAATGAGGGGTTAACATCTTTCACAGTAAGTTATTGAATAAAGTTTTGTTTTTGCATTCGTTGCTAAATTCAATACCCAGTTCAATACCACCACTGTTCTGTTGCACAACTTTGTAGGGCAGTAGGCTATTATGTCAGCTCCCAATGTTTAACAGGAGGTTAGAAAATGATTCAGTTTGACTCCTGACCCAGACAAACACGTAATGATCAGATTCTCGTTGTAGACACAGCCATTAAAAACAGGAATGTCCCACACCAAGAAATATATTGTAGTTTGACAGCGTAGACTTATGGGGAACAGCTCTGAATACCATCACTGCCTCGTCTATTTTCATATTTTCTCATTACCGACTTGCACAACCTTCACAGCTACGTTCCTGCTATAATAATGCTCCTAATGAGGAAACCGCCAACTAAACAGGTCAGAGCTCATCAGAAGTTACATGCTAGTTAGGCAGAGCGCGAAACTCAGGTGACTAAGAGGATAATTTTAGTCCAAAAGTCTTTATCTGTGTTTTATGTTTGTCCATCTGTGTCCCTTTCACAGCGCTCATTCAATAGGCTCGTTTAACTGAGGGAGCGAGGCATGCTGGGTAATTGAAAAGGGGGAAACTGGCACAAGTCAAACAGATGGAGATGTAGTGTGTGTATGTGTGGGGCGGCGTCTGGCAGGAGTCAAACTGCTGTGGATTTATCAGCTCCCCAATGAAGGCCAAACGCAGCGCCTGCCAGATCCCACAATCACTCTCACACACGCACACACACACACACACACACACACACACACACACACGTGTCATCATTCACCATGTCTTCCAATCCCCCCCCCCATGTTATGTTTGTCTTCATCTAGGTGTCTATTTTTTGGTAGCTTGTTGTTTCATTGTTTTCATTTATCCCTCCATCTCTTTGTAGTTTCTTGGATGGGCTCCCTCTCACTCCTTCCTCAAGTATCCCTCCTCTTTTCTCTCCCCTCTCCTGTCTTCATCTCTCCCTTCATCTCTCTGCTCCGACGTCTTTGCCATTGGCATTCCCAGCGAGCGACAGATGCAGGGCAGAGGCAAAGAGAGAGGGAGACATCGAGGGAAAGAGAGGAGAAGAAGAAGAAAAAGAAGAGAGAGGGAGAGGCGAGGCTTTTTGTTTTGTTGTTCTTGTGTTCTAAAGGAAGGTCTCTCCTTTATCAACAGTCTAACAGGCTGCCGGGCTCAGTCATCCTGCTTTCTCTTCGACTGTTTACTGCTGGGTGTCAGTGCCATGCGCTCACACACACACACACACACACACACACACACACACATCTTTCCTTCATGCTTAAACGTGCACACACACACACACACACACATCTTTCCTTCATGCTTAAACGTGCACACACACACACACAAAATGAAGTACACTGACACGAAAAAAGCACCGTCAACCACAACAAATATTGACAAAAACCCCACAGAGGATTTGTGAAATTTTAACGACTGATTTGTTTCACAGAGCGTCTGTTTGCCGCAAAAATGGAGGCCACTTTTGTTGCGACTGTAATTCCGGAAAAACACTCGGAATGAGTCAGAAGAAAACTATTTCATCCGCGAGCTGCCGTCCTCTCCTTGACTGTTCATTTAAGGATTTAAAGGAGCTTCCTCAAGGCGGCGAGGAAATAATCCACTGTTTCCATAATCCTGCGTGGATGCATGCACTCAGCCGGTCACTTTCACACACTTTCATGTAATATTCAAATCAGCACACGAGCACACACACACGCACAGACGCACACACCTGCTGCAGGTGTTCGTCATGTGCCTGATAACCTGCAGAAATGGTCCGCCGGTGTGTGGCAATCATTTACCGTCTTTATGGCGATCTTTTTACGGCTCTGCGCCGAGCAGGATTTGTCACATTTGAACTGAATCTTTGATGGTCTCCGCGCTTTTGAAATACTCTGAGATCTTCTGGCCTTTTCATCTCCTCCTGCTTTTTTTTTTTTTTTTTTTAAATGAATAGGCTTGTCAATCAGCCTTAGCCAGCCACCTGGAAATCATGTGATTATGTTGGAAATACTTCGTCCCGTCACTCTGTAGTGCAAAATGAGTGATTGAAATCGTGATTGAGCGTGTGGCCCCTGTGCTCAGCCTGTCTTGCATGTGAGGGGAAGAAAACACTGTCACGATATCGAAAAAAAAAAGGACAGAAATACGATTCTCTAGAGGATTTGTCGCCCAAAAAGTCCTAAAAATCTTCTTCTCGTGTGTATTTAATTAACGACCTCACTAAAGTGACTCGGACTTCTTCTCTCTACTTAGTTGAAGGTGACTTTTTCCTTTCTCTCACAGGACTAATTGTGCTTGAGGACGAGCCACTTGGCATCACAGGAATTGTTTTATTTTCTATCTGTCGTTTGGCTGAGCTTCATGCGCAAGACTTAGTAGGACAACAAACAGCTTAATATGTTTTAAAGTGACTCCAGAGAGGCTCGCAGACAAAGACAGGATATGAAAAGACCTCTTTTAGGTCTCTGTTATACCATGCTGCACAGAGATAGAGGGAGGGGAAGTGTGCTGTTTTTTTGCTGTCTCATACCTTTTAAAAGTTCTGCAGTCTCACAGTCAAACAGGAATCCATCCAGGGCCTGACAGAAATGCCAGGACGGTACACACACACGCACGCACACACACACACACACACACACACACACACACACACACACACACACACACACACACATATACTGAAAAATAACCCAGATACTCTAAAAAGCAGGCAGGCTGAGTGTCAGGGTTTAGAAGTTTAATTGGCCAATGTGTCAGTAGAGGAACAGGGTGTGTGTAAGAAGTGTGGACAACTGCAGAGAGAGCGCATCGTCTGATTTTCAGACAGGAGATGTGCTCCCCTCTGACTGTCAGTTTCCCTCGTGCCTCTGCTGTTTCAATCAATGGTGCGAGTGAGAAAGGTGTGCAGCTCTGTTTGGAGGTGTGTTGGATGTGGAGAAACACCTCTGAGTCTGTGATGCTTGACTGTGGTTTGTATTCTTGAAAACAAAATGGCCACTTTTTAAGTTCAGGACATAAGTGGAGGGTTAAGGTTGGAATTAGTATTGTGCCACTTTATGAGCTAACCCCAACACACTAAGCAGGCAGGGACATTCTAGCGCTAGTCAGTCACAAAAAGCTCCCTGAGCTTCTTTCCTTTTCCTCTGCACTGTACTATTTACTCCCCCTCGTTCTCAGGATTGTACATCATTCCATCCAATAAAGGGTTATTGAGGGGGGAGAAAAGCTCTCTGAGCAAGCAAGGTCACTTGCTAACCGTCAGCAAGTTTGTTGGCATGGTTGCTAACTTGACATAAGGTCACACAGTTTATTACAAAGAGAAATTTGGACTGTTGACTCCTGTGTCATGGCTATGGAAGACCATTTCTGCCTGTTAAAGAAAAAAATGATGAAAATTTAGCCAAGATAAAAATATATATAGATATATAACGTTTGTCATAATTATGACATGGAAAAGTCAAAATAATGAGAGAAATGTTCATGATTATGTCTTACCACAGGAATATATTTTTCATCAAGCTTGGTTTACATCTTTTCTTTTCTTGAACTGACATAAATGGGCTTCTGTACATACCTGTATGCAAACAGAGGGACAGAGGAGGTTATAAAACTGGATGGTGACACACACACGATCTGATATCACCGTGTTGTTGTTTCTGGAACATCATTATTAATGTTGCTCCAGGACCACAAATACAGCCGACCAATTGAATTTTTGCAATGTCATAGCTTTGCAACTCGGGGAAAATTACCATAATAATATGCACATGGAAGAAGTTATTCTTTTAAACAAGCTTTAATATTTTAATGAAACAGCGACAGAAAACTGAAAAGGAAGGGAAAATAATAAGTTAACTAAGTGTAACAGTGTAATAATGTGCTCGATTTTGCATACAAATCCTGGC
Organism: Pagrus major; assembly: GCF_040436345.1. NCBI lineage: Eukaryota > Metazoa > Chordata > Actinopteri > Spariformes > Sparidae > Pagrus > Pagrus major. Next base: position 14,093,963 of record NC_133217.1, read on the forward strand.
CTACTGGGTGAGAGTCCTGTACTCGTCTCACGCAGCCATAACTTCTTGCTAAAAATATGGATTTTGTCATTTTCTTGAAAGTAAAAGTGCCTGGGACTAAATGAATTGTGATGTTGCAGGAACAACACTAACACACTGACATCAGATAGACCAATGATCCCAGCTGGCATTATTTTAGCTATATATTATCATAAATTCTTCATTATGTTTCACAAAACTCCAGCGCCACTCTGCCATTGCAGCCCACATTGTAAGTTACCGAATGCAAAGATGCAGTCCAATAAGAATTGCTTGCCTGGTGCATAGGCACCCTGGTTATGCAGCCCAATGAATATACGCAGGGGAGTTTCACGCTTGGTCCAAAAGCTTTACATTGTGATAAGTTCACAGATTTTTAAATCGCTTTCCCCCTTTTATCCCCACAACATCACTGCTGTTATGCAGCAGGAAGTGAACCAATTGAAACAAGATGAATCTGTAATGTAGGGTACTGTCCCTTCTTCAGCCCCTGTCTCTCTGGCAAGGTCAGCACTGTCAAGACAGGTGGCCACTGGTCAAACTCCTACATTTTTATGTAAATCTTAAGCAGAGTTTAACGCCAAAAAAAGCGTGTACAGCTGTTCTTTGCATAAATCCACTGGTTTCGATAGTCCCATTGCAATGAATTCCGCCCTGAAAGGTATAAAGGTTAGGTGTTAGAGATTGGCTGCCATCAGTGGAAATGTCCAGTGTATACTAATAGAAACCTAGTTTTTGTTTGTATGTGTTTGTGTGTTTCTTTGTGTGAGCATTTCTGTGCTGGCACGTCGGGGTACTCCCCGAAGGAAAGACCTCATTCCAAGGCCTTGCCTGTCGATATTACTGCTACAAATCAGACCTCCCACACCGCTGAGTGCAGCATATAGTACACACTCACAAACACAAGCACACACTCTCACAGACTCCATTGACTAAGGGAAAGTTTTATTACCAGTCTCTGCCTGATACGGCTCCCCTGCTACAGTTTGGACTGAACGAAAGTAGCTCCAGAGCTCTCCGCCTTGTTTATTTAGTACGTGTATGATGTGCTTATGCATGCACATGTGTGTTTGTGCCTGTATGTTGTTTATCCGTGTGCATGTGCATGAACATTTGTGCACACATGGATGTTTTATTAGCATGCATGTGTACACACGTGCACTGGTCTGGCCTGTTTGCTTAGTTGGGAACACGGATTGCACTCTGTACTATCTGTACGGAGATGAGCAGTGCAGCAACAGAGAACCGAACTAGTCTGAGTAAAAATGCTTCATTCTTTGACACTGATGCATTTCTAATGCTGCGTGTGACCTTTTGTATATTTTGCTTCAGATTAGGATGATCCAAGACTCATTTCAGCATTAGCTCATGCAATATGCACAGAACTAGTGATCTGTGATGTTCTTGTTTTTTTCAATTTTATTACCACCCTACATTTCATCATGTAAATGTTCATTACTGGTTGGTAAGCTGAAGTGATTAACATTAATAAACCCACATATATTACCGGTTCGTTTAGAGGACAGGCCTTATAAGACGCTCAAAGACAGGCAAACTTCTTCCTATAACCCTGGCGTTGTCTGTAATGATATAGCTGTGATCAGCTGGTGAAGCCAGTTCTAAGTTGGAATAGCCGCTCTTCCCACCAGTGGATTACACTGGATTGACAAAAGATCTGCCACTAAACAGCCTGTGTTACAGTAATAGACACGCAGTCATCGTCATCCATCTGCTGTTGTCGCCAGACTTCAAGTTTATCTCTCGTCTAACCATAAATAAAGAAAGACTGTTAGTGAGAGAAACAAAAGGTGTGACTGATGGAGAGAGACAGTGAGAGACAGAGAGAGACCACCAGCGGTGTTAACACGACTGGACGGGGAGGGTGTCAGACAGACTGATGTCACAGTGGAGTCACATCACATGTACTTTCCTCGAAGTTTGGAAGTTGGACACCTAACTTGAGCTTTTAAGTAGAAAATGCAAGAAAACTCCCTAGTGTCTCTCAATCATGTCCAGATATGGCTCCATGTTGACAATGTAATGTTCACAGTTACTCCACGTTGGGGGTTTTTCATTTCTTTTTGCACTGAGAGACATTTTTGCATGGAGCAAGTTGTATATTTGAATACTCCCACTGCCTCACAAGCTGTTCTAAACTCTTTCAAACTCTCACTGTTTTTCTTTTGTACAGTCATTATTTGCAGCAGGAACACAGCAGATGAGATCAAGTAGACAGATACATTTCCTCACATACCGATGATGCACTTAAGTTCACAATCAATCTCACGTTGTGGGCGTTTTGACGCGCTGTGTTACCAACCTGCCCACTTGGGCCCAATCACATTTCCAAGTGTTACCCCTACCGCTCGTTTGCAAGTGAACCCCTTGCTTCTCAGAACAGCGCTACAAGAGCTAGTTATTGTCTCCCCCTATCCTAAATCTCCCCCTATGAAACAACCCTTCAAGACCCTCATACGTCATCAGTTGACGTTGATGGTGTCACGCTAAATGGGAACAAAAGTTAAGACAACAGTAGTAGGATATTGCTTTGGCTAAGGCAGCTACATCCCAGAATCTTGATCTTTCTAGTCTTGATTGCCTGACTTTGAGGGACATTTAAGTGGCTCTTAAGTGTTGTAAAGTTGTATATGAGATGATACACTAACAAATGAACATCATCAGATGAGAAACAAGGAAATAGAGTTTCCTGTGATTCATTTTAATGACGTACTAGACAAAAAGTCAGTGAATTCCTCATTCATGTAGGTGACACATAATTACTTTAACACTGGACACTGGATATGAGCTGTGCCAGCTAAATGTGGAATGGATGTATAATGTAGTTTCAAATACTTCAAAAATATCTCCCCTGGCTCATTGTCCATTGTTGGTTGTTCAAATAATTCATTTTCCATCACATAACCGCCCTTTTGTTCTGTGTCTTCACTTTAAAAAAAAAAATACTGTTATGGACTAAATTAAATGGTTCTCATTGTTGCATTGATTCTTTTCAAATTGAAATGCACACACACACACAAACACACACCCACACAAACACACAAATATCTGCTCCTTGGTCATGCGGATGCTTCCAACAGCATAATAAAAGCATAATTTAAACAGAATAATTCATTGCTTGAAGCATTGTCAAGTCAAGCCTGTGATACTGTTCATAGTCCAATATGCAATAATTTTTTATGAATACATTATGTATACACCCACTATCACCTTTCAAACCTTAGCTGACTGGAATTAAAGAAAGGAGACCTGACGATGCTCAGTCCTCTTTGGGTCCCATCAGGTGTCTGTCAGCCTCACTGCTTCACCAGGACTTGATCCATGGGGAGAGAGCTGGACTCTGGTGTTGCAGCAGTCTTCGTTGAATTGATTTGGCTAAGTGGCCATTTATTTCAATTAGCTAATGAATAGACTGGTTGAATGGGAAGGACGTGCAGCCGTTTGACTTGATCAAGTTTAAAAAGAAGCAATAGAGCCGAGTTTACTGGAGAGCAGCTCTCCTGTTGCAATGAATCAAACGGTGCACCCCGCTTGGGTTTATTTTACAAGAAATACAAAGTGAAAGCAGCTGAATGACAGATAAAAAAATACAGGAGTTAAAAAGTGGAAGATGGAAGACAAAGAGCACAACAGAGAATGTTTTCAGACTTTTAAAGCCTCTAAAGTCTGAGAGATTGTCCCGACTCCCAGCATGTTCTCTCCTCTCATCCGAGGCTTTTCTGTCTGTCTGACATCAGATTCATTTTCATTTTTCAAGCCGTCAATATTTTGGTGCACTCCATTAACCTTTTGATTTCTCCACATGTTGAAGCGGTGTACATTAGCGCTGTTAATAGTGATGCTCTGCTTTTAGTGAAATTGGATAATGTCTTTTTTTCAGCCCTTTCAACAACCAAAAAGCCCAGAACTGCGAACATTAGCATGCCTGGCTAATTAGCATACAACCTCAGGTAGTAGGCTAGCATAACCTAACCCAGCATTACTTCTGAGGCCAAGGAGCATTTCATCAGCTAACCCAAGCACATTTTGTGATAGCACATTACTAGGTATGACTAAGTGCAGCTATTTCTTTTATTTATTTATTTTATTTCCATGACTTCTACATGGATCATCATGAGGATATTGACTTTTTATTTGGGACATGTAGCTTTAGCATCTGTCTTTTGCATGAAGAAGAGTTAGAAATGCAAGAAATCGAAGCAGGCAGAAATCCAAAGAAGTCAAAAAAGCAGGCAACAAAACCAGGCTGAAGAGAATCCAAGGTAAAATTAAAGCTGCAAGCAGCGATGAACGGGCCCTCGCAGGCCACGCGGGTCGGGCCGTGCTGCTCCTTACCCGGACCCATTGCCCCGTTATTGTGCGCGCATGTCTTAACTGATAGCCAAAAAGTGGTTTTGTGTTGATAATAGCGCCACCTGCTGGTGATTTTTGGTGTGTGAGTTACAGATGCCAGTCTATACCGGCCCAATCAGTTTCATATCCATAAGTGTTATGGTGTGGGCACAGTGCCAATTATAAAATGAAACTGCCACCAGAGCGCCACCTAGTGTGAGATCGGTAACACTTTCATCAGCTGTCCTCAGGAGGCCATTGGCAATCAGTGTACCAAGTTTCGTGTTAATCCGACCAACCGATGTCGAGATATAAAATACTTCAATTTAAATAGCGCCACCTAGTGGTCATGGGCCAAGATTTTGCACAGAGCCTTAGGGGCTCATGGGGAAGTAGTATCCTGAGTTTCACGTCATTTGGACAAACCAATGTTGAGATATGCAACACTTCCTGTTGTGACCCAAATCCACAGGAAGTTGTTATTTAATCACTTGAGTATTCTTTGGCGTATCAAAATTCTTTTAATAACTTTTTGTCAGAAGGGTCCACTGATGCTGTGTGCAAAGTTTGGTGAAAATCGGTGAAATTGCCTGGGAGGAGTTGGAAAAAGTAGGTTTGCGACATTTCGCGAGCTAGCGGAAAAAACCGCTAGGCGCAAATGGGCGTGGTCTATATCAGGAGATTCAGCAAGATTCACTGAACGCGTGGATATAAGGTTTTTGAATGTGCGACAAAGTATGTGGGAGTTATTAGGCAAAAACAGTTTGTGTTGATGATAGCGCCACCTGCTGGTCATTTTTGGTGTGTGAGTTACAGGGGCCGGTCTAGACCACCCCTGTCAATTTCATATCCATAAGTAATATGGTGTGGGCACAGTGCCAATTATAAAAAGAAACTGCCACCAAAGCGCCACCTAGTGTCAGATCGGTAACCCCTTTGTCAGTTGTCCTCAGGAGGCCATTGGCAATGAGTGTACCAAGTTTTGTGTTCATCCGACCAACCGATGTCGAGATATAAAATACTTCAATTTAAATAGCGCCACCTAGTTGTCATCGGCCAAAATTTCGCACAGAGCCTTTGGGCCTCATGAGCAAGTAGTAGCCTGAGTTTCACGTCATTTGGACAAACCAATGTGGAGATGTGCAACACTTCCTGTTTGAAACGAAATCTGCAGGAAGTTGTTATTTAATAACTTGAGTATTTTTTGGAATATCAAAATTCTTTTGATAACTTTTTGTCAGGAGGGTCCACAGATGCTGTGTGCAAAGTTTGGTGCAAATTGGTGAAATTGCCTGGGAGGAGTTCGAAAAAGTAGGTTTGCGACATTGCGCGAGCTAGTGAAAAAAACGCAAAGCAGAAATGGGCGTGGCCTATATTAAGAGATTCAGCACAATTCACTGAACGCGTGGATATAAGGATTTCGAAGGTGCGACAAAGTATGTGGGAGTTATTAGCCAAAACGCACTTTCCTTGATAATAGCGCCACCTACTGGTGTACATTCACAACAACAACAGATTATAAAATTTTTCGCCAAGCCTAATGACTTTGCCAAATAAAATCGCGTTTTCATTCACATTCAGGCAGTGAAAAATGCGATCATTTTGGACGAAGGAATAAAATAATAATAATAATCATTCGAAAAACAATAGGGACCTCGCAGGTTCCCTGCTCGGGCCCTAACTAAGAGCAAACCAGAAAGTCACAAAGAAAGTCACGCAAAACCGGGACACATGAGGAGCAGAGGCAGGACCGGCTAATTAGCCAATTATGCTACAAACACTGATAAAAGTGTGTGTCTGCATCATTGTTTCCAAAAATCTCATTTTTTTCCCCATTTTGACGTAAAACATTTAAAACCGAGTTCCTGAATATCTTCACCCTGGAGGGAGTTTCCCAAAATGCCGTTACGTGTGTACGAAAGGACAAAATGTATAGAAAAAGCTGCATTTTAAGAAATCTTTTTCAGAAAATCATTTACAAAGAAAACAGGTGGGGAAAAAGACAAAGGCAGGAAGTGTAAAGCAAAACATTACACATGAGGATATATACTACAAAATAAAACAGGAAATGACTAAAACAAAAACCCAAACCATGACAGAAACAAAAAATCATCAGAAAAAGTGTTTTCAACAAACTCATGGATCTAACTAGATCAGGTTACAGGCTTGAACTGAGAAGGCTGAACCAGAAGTTATTTTTAAAAAAATCAGATCAATTTGAAGTCGCAAAACTACCATTACCATCATCTAAACTTTAGGTCTGGAGGGGTAACAGGAAGTTCTTTTTTTAAAAAAGGTCTGCAGCAATGACAGGTGAGATAGCATGAAGCGCTCTGTTGCACAGCCCTGTTAGCATGCACGTTTAACCAGCTGTTCTCTTTAGCTTGACAGAAGGTATGTGACATAAGTAGCATCTAATATCTCATGTTGTCCTTTAAACTGACATTCACACAAGAGCAGAAAAAGACCGAGTTTGCAGTCTTCCTGGAAGCCAGACGTTTGTGCTCACCTTCTGAAAGCAGATGGTTGATAAAATAAAGGCTTGGCCGGGTTTTAGCTGCATCATTAAAGTAGAAAAAAGCATCTGACATATCTAAAAAGACTCAGCTCCTTCATCTGAACCAGCAGGTGTTCTCCAAAGCCCCAGCTATTAGGATTAACTGGCCAAAATAATAAAATAACATTGAGTTAAAACATTTTAATTGCAGGCAATGTTGAGACAACCTAATTCAGTCATAATAAGCATAAACATTCATGAGCGTGCTTTGAATCCGGGGGGTTAAGCTGCCCTGAACAAACTAAAGAAAGCACAATTAACAATTAACAATCAGCAGAGCAGGGGTGGAGGAAGGGAGCAAAAAAAGGGAGTAAAGTGCAACGAGAGAGCCGGAGAAACTCTCAGCAAAAGTAGAAAGGAGAGGCAGGCTTAGCAGAGCAGATGGTTTCAGAGTTTTTGCCCGAGGCGCTCCATACTCACAGAAATCACTACAAGGAGAGAGGGAGACGGGGAGATGATGAGTTGAAACACTAACTACACATCTGCACTTCCTCTCCTCCAGTGCTTCAGAGGGGAGGAGAGAGAGAGCAGAGAGAGAGCTGGAGGAGTTTTGACAGGCGTCACCAACACTGCGCCACGTTCAGTAGCCTCAGTGTTCAGAGCAATCACAGTTGACACATGGCATCTATCATCTCATGATACGTTCTACCAATACGCTTTCTTTTACATTTTGCTGAACTTGTTGGATATTCTCCTTTTTCTGTCAAGCTGATGCACAACTGCTTCTCTCAGACACATGCACATTTTGAAGATGTTGTTCAAGGGGGCGACTAAAAGCCAATGGCCGACCTGTGATCTCGTTCAGTGTGCAGAGCGGTTTGACAGCCAATCTCCTCTGTGTCACCTCACCTGAAAGTGCACTGTGGACAAACTCTCACAAAAACACACTTATGTACCGTGCCCCGGCCAAATGAACGCTGGATGATGGATGAGTGTGAGGCCTGGTAGTGTTGCCATCTGTTCCGACACGAGACGGAGAGATTGGAGGGCTCGCGGTTCATTGAGCCTCGAGCCCATCACAGCATTCAGCTCACCTACTGTCTACGCTCCACTGTCTCCGGGATGGATTTGTGTGTGAAGGAGAGTCTACTGTATAAACCGAGAGGACCTCTTGACCTTAAGCAGAAATGATTATCATTTCAAATATGGTAATATCTGGGTCCATAGTGGCAGGAGAGTCTCTACTGAGAGGCTGATCCAAAATCAATTTACTGTGTTTCTTTTCTCATTGAAAGTCCCTCATTGTCGCACTGCCACGCAGTCAATTTTCTCCGACTCGGCTGTCTATGCCTCCTCATGCACATGTGCCCCCTAACTGCCTCTCTCCATCTCTATTACATGCCCTGCCACTCTCTCTTTACACCACGAATAGCCACTCCAAACACAATTGCCATCGATCGTCTCATTTCTCCGGTTTTTTTGACGCTTTTTGAGAGTTTAGCTCAGGTGAGATGAATCACAGGTTGCGGTCAAGTTTCTGCATGAGCCACCTGAGAGGGAGAGAATTAGAAAATGAGAGGGGCCGATAAAGAGAGCAAAGCATGATGGGATACGCTGCGAGGGAGAAGAAAAAATCTCAGTTTGCCGTGTATTGTCCTATAGAGATGACTCACCCAAAGTGTTAACAGCCACCCCATTACAAAACGATCACCAGCATGACACACAAAGCAGACTTGAAAAGTCATGCGGAATAACACAGGGCCATTTCAAGTGCTGTGCCATAGTGTATGTATGTGTGATGCAATCCCTCTCTCTCTCCGCTCGCCCTCCCTCATCCTGATGACTGGAAGGTTATCGTAGGAGTGTCATGCCCAAAAGCCAGCAGACAGCTTTGCCCTTTACAACACAGTATTGGTGCTAATTAGAGACTATGAGTATGTCACTGCTGGACTTAAGTGTGTCTGTGTGTGTGTGTCACTGTGACCACCCATCCATGGCTCTATCAGCCTCATACACTCAAACACAGGGCTGTGTTAGTACCACTCATCATTTCAGTGGGACTTTTGAGATCTGATCCTCACCGTTACCAGGTCACATCTCCGGGCGGCCGCACACGGCCTGGAAATGTCAGTTATCCATCTTGCAGGGATTTATTTATTTAAATGTCTAACAGCAATACCTTTTCCTGCTCTTCCTCTTTGTGTCTGTACATGACTGATATGGTCATTTACCGCGGTTCAGTTTGGACTTCATCGGGACTGCTTAGCTGGAGGGAATCGTCAGTCTGTTTCAAATATAAGGCCAGTTGTCTTGAGAGATGAGCAGTGTTGTTGCGAGTCGTTCATCAATACAGCTAAAGTGAAGCGTCGTCGGCCATCCTAGTGGCTCTGGTTACATCATGAAGCTAAAATAAACCACACAGCACTTCCAAAGGAATATATTCATGTTAGGCTTCACATACACAGGAGGCAGCAACAGCTGTAACGTTTTCATTCAAATTAAATATTTGAAATGCAAAAGTGTAGAGAAATAAACATCTACATGATCAAAATAACCTTCAAGCAAGCTCAAAGCTTTAACATCTTCTAACTGCGTTGCTAACTGCACTGACACTCGTTGTATAGTTTGGTTATAGCAGTCTGTGAAATGTATTTTTCTGGATGGCAGACTATAAAAAAGAAAGTTTAGGGGTTCATGATAAGATGTGGAAAGGAATCTGGATCGTGACGTGTCTCAAGCCTCTTCACAGTGGGTTCATGGTCCAGCGCAAGATAAGTAAGTGGATCGGCCCTGTTCGTCCAATATCCGATGAGTGGATGATATCAATATCAGACCCGATACCGATATAGGATCGGATCAGGCCAATCTCTAAGCTAAATGCAGGGAGGCTGGAAGTCAGTCACAGTTGGGGGCGCTGAGAGGTCAGTCTGTATAGTGACGTCATAGTAAATGGTGCACGGTACTCATGGATTTTCTTAGTAAATTGGATGGCCAGGATAATATATATCTGATAGTTGCATCAATTTACAAAGACAGTCAACAACATCAAGGAAATGAAGAGGGAAGGAAATCTGCCTGTTTGACACAGTTTACAGAGACTCCAGTCTGCAGTGTGTTCGTTAACTTGACTGATAACCCAGAGAATTGTAGAGTAACATAAGACGTCATGATCAAAAAAGGTTTTAAAAGCAAAAAAGCTTGCTCTTACTGGCTCTTCCACATGAGCTCTCTCTCTCTCTCTCTTAGGGTCAGGGGTTAGAATGAGGGTAGCCGAGAATCACATCATCGTTATTTACCTTAGTCACAGGAAAACTGAGGACAGATAGCAGCAGCAGCGCCACAGCAGCAATGCTGTCTCCGTGGACACCACATGTGTGCGAGCCTCAGCAGCTCAGCAATGCAGCTGCAGTATCACGCACAGATAGAGGAAGGCAGATCGCTGTGTGGCTGTTAGCTTAAAGGCACACTTTACGGTATGTAGGCGTCTATGTTTGTTGACCTGAGAATGAGACTCAACCATCAGCTATCCTGCATCGTACAGCTTCACTTTCAGGTGTGGAGCTTAAAAATCATCAGAATCTGCAATACACTGTGTAAAGGTGGACACATTTTCATTTACATATTCATCACTTAAAATCCATACTGTATGTAACAGGAAGCGGCATATCCATTACCAAGCTTAATTCAAGGGCGGACAAGTGAGAGCACTAATGCACAGCACTTTAAAGCAAAAAGTACAACCTTGCAAAACACACTGTTAACACAAAAAAACATCTATAACACATTCCAAGTGTTGTAATTTACTTTTTTCACGCACGCAGTTTTCCTCAAGATGCCTTGCCTATTTCAACTCCAGCTTTATAGTGTGATGTGTGTGTGATGTGTTATCCACCCACAACAAAATAGGAGCTGAGAGTCTCAAAAAAACACAGAATCTCTTGTGGCCACAACAGTGTATGCTGTTATACTGAGTCTTTTGATGGCAAAGCTATAAACTCTGGAAACTATCTGGAGCGAGAGTGGAGGTGGGGGAGAAAAACACTGAACAATACAAGAGGCCCAGCAGTGAAAAGCCCGTAAATTTTGGGGTGGATTTCTGTCGAAGAGGGGGCTTGATTGAGCCCATTATGACGGGATTGTGTCCAGGCTTTTATCAAAATACCTTCAAGTGGCAGCCGGGCCACGTCAAGATGAGCTCTGGCTCATTGGATTACAGTTCATTGTGTTTGACAGCACACCCAGAGCTGCCAGCGAATGCATCCTGGCTGAATGATAACAATCCCTTTTTGAAACAGTGTGAAGCCGCAACCCGAGTGAGGACTTTGGATGGCATTTTCGGATTCGCTCTCCCATCTGGCTTTCTCCCATTGTCTCATAGTTTTCCAGGTGAACAGACTGGAACTGCGGTGCACGCTCACCAAATGCGAGTCAGGTCCTCCTCCCATCACGCTCCTGCTCTTTCCCCACGAAAACCCATCTCATCAGGAGCAACCTTGTCTCAGCTTGGAGCTGGCGCTGGCGAAATAAAGGAAACTGCTCATGCTAAAAAAGCCGGATAAAAAGGCCGGCAGGGGCGAGAGAGGGGTCACAATCTGGTGAGCCTGCAGCACGAATGAGAAACTTCGAACCCCGGCTCAGCTTTTGTGATTGTAAAATTAAAGAGAGGTCATTAATTGGAGCTAGGGTGCATTCAATTACTTCCAAATGTATTCAAATGTATGAGGGAAAGAATGGGCCTGGTGCAGAGTTCGCTATGAGAAACCATATATCTGCTCTGGCTGCCATGTGCATATTTGACGGTCTGGATCTCTCCAGGCTGGGTTAGAGGTTGAGTTTACACACTCTACTGGGACCCACAAACACACTCTCTCTCCTCCATCTCATTCTGCTGGCAATGTGCCCACGACCTCGGGGCAGGAGAGGAGAGAAGATCAGCAAAAAAGAAGCAGAGAGAGAAGAGAAGCCCGAAAGACAGGAAAGTGGAGAAGTTTCACATTTAAATATGGAGTCTGAGAAATCGTGTAATATGCCACATGCTGTTTTTTTTAATCCTCTGTTAACCACTCGGTCTTTCCCTCTCCTCAAGCTGGCAATAATTCTCTCCTCCTTCATTTAACCTCCATCTTTTCTGCAAGCTGATGAACACCAGAGGCACGCTGAGTTTAGGCAATTTCCCTCCCCGACTCTCTCTCTCTCTCTGTCTGCGGCGGTCCTCTCTCGCTCTCCTCATCAGATCAAAAATAACCGAGCTGCTAGCTTTGTTGTCATGTAAAGGGCTATTTGAGATACGCTCGAGCTGTTAGCTCAGTGCATGGTGAATTATGGTTTGTGTCGGCTTGCGGTGCGCAGCTCCCATTCGATGAATTAATAAAACTACAAGAAGAAGAAGAGGTGCTATCAGGGCTCTGAGGCCTCCCTTATGAACTCATACTTTATAATGAGAGCCCTGTGTGTGCAGTCTTTCAGTGCATTCTATGTATATTTCTGTATGTTTTGCTGAAAGACTCCACACATGTTTTCAGCAATGCTCTCATGCAATATGGATGTCACTGAGTGCTCTGAGTGGACTAGCAGGGAATGTGTGGGGATGGGCAGCAAAGCAGAACCACAGTAATGTTATGCAAGGCTGCATCTCGCGTGAAGCGGTTTTGAAGTATACACTGTCGTTTTTGTAGTGAACTGTTCCGAGGACGCTTTGCCAGCGAACGAGAATTGAATGAATTTAAATTAGGCAGAAATGTGCACAGATGCACACAGCTGGCACAGACAGAGATCAGTGCTGACAGTATTTTTTTCGGCCAAACATACATATTGTGTTTGTTTATGATTCCGGGGGATAATTCATACCCTAAACAGATTCCAGCCCACGCAAAAACAGACTCTGATGACTGCGGACACACATGTCCAGCCGCACATGCCAGGCCGGCATGAGTAGCCGTGAATACCCTGGCCTTCAGTATATGCATAGTATGAAAAATGGATTAGCGATATGCCACATGTCATCATATAAGGCGTTTCAGCGTGCGATGGAGGCATAGATGGCTCCATGATGTGAAGGCGTCAGAGATATGGCGTGTGTCTCCTTGAGTGCGAACACTTTCCCGTGCATTGGCACTTTGTTCCCGCTGAGTTGCTGACAGTGTGTGGATGTTCTTGCTCTGTTTAATGAGCAGATCTCAGGATTAACACGGGAAGATAATGAGAAACAGCGTCGCAGGAAGAGACAGGGTGTGCCAAAACAGTTGTTCAAATTTTCTGCACCCTGCCTGTTCGGCTACGCATCAGACCGGCTCGTGTTTCCATAACCTGCTCGTGGTCCGAAAGGCAAGCTGTTAACGGCTGGCTTCACATGCTAGTTCGGTATAGAATGATTCACCACAAGAGGTTTCTGACTGTTTCTCTTTTCTGTCTGTATAAGCTTCAAAAACTGCTGAAGATAACACTTATTATATACACCTATTGATTTATATGTTTATTTGTATGCAAAGTGAGCCATGCTAGCTACTAGGAGTTTCAGGTGAAGCCAATGTTGAAGTGCCTTAAACCTGCATTATTTTTTAATGACCAGCAGGGGGCAACTCCACTGGTTTCAAGAAGCAGTCAGATTGTACGTAAGCTTATGAAAAAAATGACCATACCCAAGTAAAGGGTTTCATAATGAGTTTATGGTCTCAATCTCTAGTTTCAAGTCTTCTTCAATACATTATGTTAATTTTGTGAATTATGGTCCTATTTAGAGTAAAACAGACGATAAAGCAGGGTACGGTTCAGATCCAACCCTCCCAAGCTCCACCCCCTCGTCCAAATTTGGTCGCTTCAGGCTCCACAGAACTAAGATGGTGATTGCCATAACCAAACTCGGTTTCAAAAAGGTAGTCAACAAACCAGTTGTTGAAGTCACGGTAGGTACCAATATAGTTATGAGTCTTTACTAACAGTGAGAATTACTGAATCTGTACTTTAAAGTGAGCAACTAATTCATTTATCTACCTGCCATCTACTCTCTGATCACACAGAGCATTATTTTAATCTTAATTAGTTTGATTCAAATTCATTACAAAGGTGTAAAATATTTAAAGGAGCAGTTTGGAATTGAAGGAGATATTTGCCTTCTTGCCACTCTGATGTTTGTGCATTAAGTATTTAGTGAGAGAATGAGTCCTGAAATAGTTACTGCACAAATTCCTTGTAAAAACACACCTTATTATGCATTTCTGTTCATCTTTTAGCAAAGCGTTTAGCATTAGCTCAAAGAACCACATGACTGTGAACTGTTAGTCTTTGAATAGCGCCAGGCTAGCTGTCCCCCCTGCTTCCAGTGTTTACACTAAGCTAAGTTAGACACCTAATGGCTCTAGCTGCTTCTGTAGTGCACTAACATGAGAGTGGTATCAATCATGTAACTTTGGGGGAAGAAAAGGAAATTAGTAGGGGTTTTTTTCTCCAAAATTTTGATCTGTTCTTTCATGGTTCTGTGGCAGAAAAGCAATAAATGGCAAAACGTCTATAGTTGCTTCACCGCCACATCAACTCGCCATGACATGGCTATGACTTTAGTGCGTCCCAGATCCAGTCTTTTCACATATCTGCTATGAGCTGCATAAACAAACAAAATCACAACAAAGAGATTCAGTAACTGTAAAACCTGCTTTATCTTTCTTCCCTAAAACATCGTCTAATCGATGGTGTAAAGAATGGAAAATAACAAACATAAGCAATGGGTAGAAAATAAATTCATAAACACATTCAGAGGGAGCAAATCTTACACATTTAGCATCAGGCAGTGTCAGACAGAAAATATGTCCTCAGTCTGCCTCATCACAATATAATTCTCCATCTGAAACACACTGCAGTGGCTAAAGTGAGTCGTGCTGTATTCCCAAGTTGCCAGGTAACATGTAGGTAACAGCAACCCTTTTTTTATCCTCTGATCCTTTGACATTCTGCAAAGACTGAAAGAGATCTTACACCGCGACTTAATAGGCCGAATCCTGTAGCAACAGTTTTTTCCCGAACACCCTCATCTCTTTGTTTTTCCTCGCTCCTAACGGAGCTCTCCCTCCGGTCTTAATGCATTGAGATTGATTCTTTTAGATCACAGCCACATAGTACAGCAGGAGCTTCACAGAACAAATTTTACGCTAATCCCTGTATTGCTTAAGGGCTACAAGCCAAGCAGTAAAGATGGCATAGCACAGGCTGAAGATGGATCTCGGTAGGAGAGAAAACGAGTTGCTACCTCTCTTTTTACTTTGCTTTTTTTATTTATTTCTGTTATTTTCTCTGCGACTCTGTGCGACATCTCAGTAACTTTCCATTTTTCTCTTTTCGTGCCGGCTAAACTTGGACACAAACACAAACACATAGGGGGACTTAGCTAATGCACACACACATGGGCATTTCTTTCTATCATTATCACTTGGGTGGCATTTTCCACATTCTTCCACTCATTTTTGCCTGACTCCCCAACCCCTGATGTGTGTGTTCAAGCGTGGGTATAATGTGAGGGGCATCAAAGTGAGAAAGCCGTGTCGGAGAAAGGGCTGACAAATTGACGGATTGATGGAAACTGAGTGAAAAAAACTGGTAGAGAAAAAAAAAAAAAAGTCAGAGCCTTCGAGTGTGTGTGTGGGTCCCAAATGCAGTCAGCGTCGTCACACGGAATAAGATAATCACCTCCTCATTAATGATGCGGCCGCTCATCCAACGCAACCGCAGCCCACGGTGGTCTGATGTTGACAATTGCCGCACGCACACATGCACATACCAGACATACATCAAGACACTCGTGACAGCCAATTAAAGGGGAGGGGGGGGGGCGGCGGGATGGAAGGGGAGGGGAGGAAGGAAGATTCGGAATTACAACATTCCTCATTGTCAAAACTCTTAGCACCGCTTTGCTCCCATCCGCTAATTAGAGTCTAGTTGTCCCTCTCTTTCTCTCTGTTGCGTGCTCACCTAGCTCTGTTTGACATCTACTGTGTGATTCTAGTCGTTGCTGCTTTTTTTCCCCGCTAATTGTTATACGCTAAATATATATATGTCGGAAAATTGATTTTTGAATTCATTGTTTTTGTCACAGTGTTTTACATCAAACGCAGACGTAAACGTTTATTTTGCATTTCCACAGATGAACACACGTATTGACTATCAGAGGGGAAACTGAGGCTCGCATGAGGAAGACGCACTGGAAGCTTTTCCATGGCGTCATGTTTGTCCATACAGGTTATGTGGGTGTGTATGTATGTGCAGCAGTTACCTAGAGACTCGCAAAGCAGCTGTGACAGAGCTGGCCTTTAGCAAAGCTCCATGTGATGGAGTGTTTTACATGCTCCCCCGATAAGGTGAATCTTCAATCTGCAAAACAATGCATTCACCCAATATGACACCCAGTGTGTGGTCCTCCTGTGTGTGTGTGAAACATCAACTTTTCCCTAAAGGTCACAGGGTCACTCGCTTTATTAAACATGCAAGTAAATATACAAATGCACGCACGCTTACACTGCAAATAGCTGTTCAGATCAAAAACCGACTCCCCGAACAGAAGATATTCACAAGCGATCCATTTTGATGCTCGTTATACTGTAATTAGGCACACAAACCTATGCGCATTATGCAAACAGGAAATATGCAAATTGCAGCGGAGGCAGCCAGTCCGTGACGAATGTTACGCCCAGCGGTTCCGCCGGTGCGCGCGACGACAGGTCGGAGACGATTTAAAGATAAATAAACTCCTCTCGTGTTTGTTTATCATCACTTTTTCGCTTAGATGAAAAGGATGTGTAAATGTAACTAGCGAGGACAGCTCGGCAGGTAAAAGAATTGAAAGTTGTGTCGCCTGTGAACTGTTTGGATGCTTTCTTCCTCCCTCTTCTTCTCTGCTCCCCCTTCATACGCGTCTTTATAATGGGGCTGTTTGATGGTGCACGTTTTGATGATGATGTGCCCTTTTCCATGAACAGCATCAGACCACAAGTGCTGTGTGTTTCTTTGAACGCCTGAATTTTAAACTCAATTAGCACCTGCGCACACACATGCACAGACACACACGCATGCACGCACAGGCACACAAAAGCCAGCTCATTTTGCACTCACACTGGGCACTGGCACAAATTAGACTGTGAAACACACACACACACACACACACAGACACATGCATGCACACGCATCTGATTGGTGAAGCTAATTTGCCCAAGCGGACCTGAGTGAAAGGAATAATGAGGCTTTGATGACTTCACTTGAAGAGACTCGTTCCACCATGACATCATCTGTGACCTTGACATGACCCCTACACTTTGCTCTGATTCACTCAACACCCTCCTCCTGTGGAAATCTGCGCTTCTGATTGGCTGAACCCCACTGAGGCACATGAAATAAGATGTGGAAACCCAGGGTCGCCGCTGCACGTTGGGATGTTGTGTCAAAGCCAAAGTATATAATTAGAGATCAGAGTAGAGATGTAGGTGGACAGACACATTTATTTGGCTGCGTACGGGACCATTGAGAGGAAATGTAATTCAGCTGATGCTCTGTGATGACAGAGAAATCCAAAGCACTCTTGAAAATGTTGCGAGGGCTTAAATACAGTCGGCTTGTTCATTGAGAAGTGTAAACACTGGTTGGTTGTATGCCCATGAAGGTGTCCTTTTATCTAAGAGGGGCCAACATCGAGGTCCCACTTGTTTTCATTCAACAAGGACACATTAGAGGAACTAGAAAAGGTAACGTTTTCATAGGACAATTCAAGTGTGTTTATAAGAGCTGACGGTGCTGTCTGTTGGTGTCAAAGATGAAAACAGTCACTTCAACTGTAAACAATGACAGCAACTGAAATTTGAGCTGACGCTGAAGCGCCGGAGATAACTTCAGTCAGTGGATCTCAAACTTCTTCTGCGGTAGATAATATTTTGAATCCTAAAGCCCTAACCACACACATACACGTCTTTTGCTCGCAAGCTCCTGCAAAATGTATTTTGAAGTGTACTTAAAGGTGCAGGATGTAAGATTTTAGTAGAGATAGGCTATCTCCTGAAGTTAGCATACTAGCCAGCTAGCCCCGGCCTATCGTGGTCCAAAGCTCCTATGCTAACGGCAGTCCTAACCCTAATCATGAATATAAAGACTTCCCCAGTGCTCAGAGCTCCCAGTCCGGACCACTAGCTGCACGGCTAATCGAGCTAACTAGCTAATGGCAGCTACAGCCAGCAACAGTTAGTGGTTACTCTGGTAATCTGCTGCCCCCTGTTTGTTTCTGTGTAGTGAAAGATGTAAAAAAGTGCAGCATTCGAAAAGAGCAGATGCTGCTTTAGTAAAGCGACGGCTGTGAATGACAGTCCAGTATTGCTTCCTAGTGCCAGAAGCTAATATTTTGAGACACACAACACACTGGTCTCTCTTTATTACCCATCATTGTGCTGGTGAAGCCGGGGCAAGATATGACATTGTCAAATCTTCTTGTCTTTGTTTTCTTTTTTTATTGCTGTCATGCTTGGTGTAGAATCGATGTCCACTTTATGTTAACTGAGAGTCCTGTCACAAGCTTGTCCATGCTTTGCTCGTGGTGCAGAAGTGTCCATTTGTATTTAAGTTGTGTAAGTAGCAAAGGACAAAGGGACAGTTGATGAGTCTGTTGAAGATGAAGTATCAGGCGTAGTTGAAGCGTGTGCACCCTATAAATACAAGAATATGAGTATGAAGGCACTGCTGAAGGCATCAGACTAATTACTTTTTTTTGTTTTCATCAGACTCTGGTCTTTTTAATTTCGGATCAATGCATCGTGGGGACTAGAAAATATGGTTCCAGCTATCTGTGATTCACTGTGGGTGACCTTGAGTTGAACCTGATGACGTGGTTGTAAACCCTAGCTGTAACCCCTGTGTCGTATTACCGATAGTCTGACACTAATGGACATCCTATTCATTGCCTTGAGTCTGTCTCTCTTAAATGACCTCTCTGCATGCATGCGAACACAGACATTTGCAAGCGCACACGCTTACACAACAGCATGCATCATTCATTTCTGTAATCAGTGCGCCGTCGGTATATTTGTCTAATGATCCATAATGCATTAGCAAGCTTGGAATTGGGTTTCGGGTGAAGGGACACGGACGAAAAATTACATTTAGAGATTCACACACGCATGTGCGTACATATCGAATACGTTCAAACACCCACACATAAACCAAATCTTTCGCAGGTCTGACTGAGAATAATGAGAAAGACACTGATTGTTTGGATGCTGTGGGGCATCTTTGCTACTGCTTTATTCACCAGCAGCAGTGGAATGAATTAATCATAACTTAAGTCATTCTCCAAATTGCCCTTCTGTGACTAGCGAATAACGGGAGGTAATATGGGGCCATGTTGAACTCTGCAAATTTGTTTTCAGGTCATAGTTTTGCTCACTTGTTCCTCATCGTCCCGTTCTCGCGTCCTGGGAGAGCCGAGCAATTAAGAAAAAATAAGGGAAGGAAAGAGGGAGAGCAGTTTATGAAAAGGTGGGCAACAGTTTTAGAGACAAAGAAAGGTGTATGTTGTACAAGTGGAAGGTAGTGAGAGGGTGAGGGGTTGATTGAGAGAGAGAGAGAGAGAGAGTGAAGGAAGAAGAGGAAACGTTCCTTTACTGTATCCAGCTGCTGCCAAGGAATCGCCTAATGAGGACCGAGGGATCCTTAAGAGTCGAGGGAGAGAGAAATGCTATGAAAAATGGTGAGCTGTCAGGTGAGCGCTGGAGACGGAGCTGGGCTCTAAGTGTTTTGCCCTGACCACAGAGAATATGTGTGTGTTTGTGCGTGTCGGTGCACCCATAAAGATACATGACCGTGAAGCGAAGCACAGCTGCGGCTGCACACGTAGTCATATAAGCAGACACATTTACAGTACATGCACAGATGTAACAATAACACATGGTTCACTTGTAGGAAACCCAGTGAAGCAGAAAGAAGACTTTTGTCCCTTCATTGTTCTGCTTCAGCTTCCATTTCCCCGATTTGTCTCAACTCCGTGTCCTTCTGAGGCTTTTTACCTTTTTCAGCCACTCCGTGCCCTTCTCTCCGTTTACCTCCTCTGTTCAGCTCAGCAGTGCTTCCTCTGATTTATGCATGCAGGCCTGTGCCAGCTTAAGAGCACCATATCACTACCACCTCATTCTAATGTGCAGTCTGTCTGCAGGCGTGCCTCGAGCTGGTAAATTCATTTGATTTGTGTACAGTCAGAACAGAGTCTAAAAGCCATTAAGACGAGAGGCGGGGGTGCTTGTTTTGCAGCCAGTTGCCAGTGTGTGTGTGTGTGTCTAAGAACAAGATCTTTATCCAGCTGCTCATGTGGAGAGGATTTGGCAAGGTGACAGTCCTCATGTTGAAAAAGGTCATGCGGAGGCCAGCAGTGTAAAGGTATCAACTGGTGGTGATGTCATAAAGAGTTTCTAAGTTTCTAAGAACTAAGAAGTTCTGTGAAGAACATAAAGTGACGCAGCAAACAACAGTTTGTGTCAGAACCCAAAATCCATCTTTTTCTGACACTTTTTGCATTTCGTTGTAGGTCAAGGTGTCCTCATTGATCCTTTTTCAGTGAATTAATTCCTAATTACTCAGAAAATAGGTGGTGCCTAGGACTTGGTAACACTGTAAGGTTGAAATATAAGTATTAGGTGTTGAAGCCGTGGCTGATATGTGCGTTCTCAAAACTGTAAGGAGATACCACATGGAGACTGAATGGATAGCTGTAATTTGTCAGTTTGGGCTACTTGTGTTTCTTATGCAGGCAGATTGTCAATAATGAAGACGTCATTTTCAGCTTGTCAACAAGTTGACAAAAGGATCTTCTTCTTTGCAGAAAACCACGTCTAGTAAAGCCTTAAATCTCTGCGATGTTGTCCAATATGTGCTGATACGAAACTTCTCTTTAAGACATTACTAATACATTTGTAATTATTAAATTAGTGGTGAAGTTGACTGAAGCGCACTGATGTCATTCTTAACAATAACCTTTATTACAGAAGTATCATCAACACTCAAGAACTCAAACGTTAAACATTTTCATCAGTCGCACCAGTACGTCTGAAATTTAGTTATTAATTCAGTTTCTTTTATAAACAATAAAACCCGTGCTGTGATCTAAATGAAGAAAAACTTGCATTTGCACCTTCATTACTGTTTACAATAATTTACATAATGTGTTAAGAGATTAAATTAGAAAGTATTATCAGGTGCACTTACATTATGTGCTGGGGTGCCGAGATGAAAAAGTTAAGCGCTCCATGGCAACCACTGTGAAAAGTCATCTGGAGCCCTGTGGTATATAATCTAATTTAATGGTATAGGCACATATTCAGTGATTACACAGGGCGGAAATTCCCGTTGTCGCTCCTCTCAACACAAAACTACGTATGTACTGTAAAGAGTTACAGTGAGACAGAGTATGACCTGATCGTGTACGATACATCAGTCTAAGTCTTAACTGGACATTAATACACTTCATCCACCTCTCACTCTCTGGTTGCCTGCATACCATGCCACATCTCTTTTTGTTGACTGGTTTACACTCACAAGGCAGGGTTATATAAAATTGCATGGTACTGCACAGCTAATATGATAACTTCCTCCGTTTTCTGACTCTCCGGTTCTTTGAAAGGTCAGCACTGTCAAAACGGTTTGCGATTCGGCTGAGGGCACGGATGTGTGTGTCAGACTGGACCAAAGTCCGAATTCTACCTCACAGCACTGCGTAAATTTACTTTGCCTCCGTGAAGGGATGTGAGCAGATCTACTAATTGCTGATATTCCACTGAAATGCATTGATCTTGTTGGTATAAATGCTCACCGGGACGAGCCCTGAGACTGAACTCTGTATGAAAAGGCAGCAAAGAAATACCTTTCTCTCCATTTTAGTGACCCTTTTACCATTCTGTTAACCTTTCCTCATGATGTTCTTTCTTTTATTGCTTTTCTTCATCCTTCTGTGGGATCTGGATCAGCTCTTATAGATCGTCACGCATTTATCCTTTCCTTGCTTTCTTCTCTCCCTATCTCGTTTTTTTCCTCTCTCCCTGAGAAAGCCTGACCCGAGCACTCTCTCAGGCTCATCTCACTTGCAGCTTAATGGAGCTCCTTCCAGCACGCAGGGTGCATCGGGACTTTACAGTATACATGATCTCCTAGAAGTTATTAGCATGATCCTTGCAGGGTACATATATGATAGGCATGATACTTAACTGTATGTCTTAGTCGATGTGCATTGGTGGGATCTGGGGGTTATCACATGGTGCGCTGGAATGAAGAAAATCAGAACAGTATATTCTCGCTATATGGAAGGAATACATGCAACT
Organism: Pagrus major; assembly: GCF_040436345.1. Classification (NCBI taxonomy): domain Eukaryota; kingdom Metazoa; phylum Chordata; class Actinopteri; order Spariformes; family Sparidae; genus Pagrus; species Pagrus major. The sequence continues at coordinate 14,116,154 of NC_133217.1, forward strand.
GTTATTAAACTTTCCCTCGTCTGGTAAGCCGACAGAAATCCCCTATAGGGTGTTTGCAGAGCTGAAGTCAGTGTTCTGTTAATAGGATCTAATTGGAAATGGCTGGTGTTAAGGAAGTTGCTTGGGTTGTCTGAACCTAATCCTGTGGAAATCCCTGTGAAGTTAATAAGAATATACAGTATGTGCTATGTCCTAAATGTAGGACAGTGGTTTGCAAACAGAACTAAGCCTTTCGGACTCTTTGGGTTTAGCAGTTACCCTAAAGCTGAGAATACAGTAATGCACTTTACAAAGAAAAAAAAAACGGTCATCGACTACTGAGCTCTGGACCCTCAGAGTTTCCATAAAGCAGAAGTTGTTGGGAGTTTGTGACATGTAGAAGAAAAATGAAATGAAGTTTGTTGCTGCTCAGTGTGACAACAGTACATCTTTCTTGGGTCTTGGATCTTGGGTTTGCCCAGTTTGACAACCCAATGTCATGGTTTGAGTTTTTGGTTTTGTCACTTCCTGTTTTATTTTGAAGTTCTGCCCTCATGTGTCATGTTTTGCTTTTCATTTCCTCTCTTTGTCCTTTTTCCCGCCCATTTTGCTCCTTACTTTACCTTCTGACCTGATTCCTCATGTTATTATTAGCTTTTGTGTTTTGTTTTGGTATTATACTTAGCTTCTAGGACTAACTAGCTCACTGCAATACAAGAAACACTTCTACATTGTAAAGACTTTTTACTTGGGATGTTCAGCATCTTGGTTCAATAAATGTACGAAGGGACTCCTTTACAGTACTTCCATTTTAAAACAGGTAAGCTTTAACCTTAAAAAGTCTGCCGATGACAGTGTTGTCAACCAGCTAATAGGGCTAAAGTTATTTTAAGTAGCTAGCGAGCTACAGCTGATAAAATCTGCCAGCGACGGTCGTTGAAACTGACAGTCGCTGGCTAGAAATGATACGTCTCCTTTATTTACCCTATCTCAAGACATGAAGGACCTATTGTTGAAAAAAATGAATAACTTTCAGTCTGCCTCTGTTATTATTGTAAGCTGCTCAGGAGCCGAGCGAGAGTCGTGAGCTTGAGGTGGATTTAGCAAAATGTCATTTAGCTGAACAATCCAATCGAAAGAAAATAATGCCAAGTTAAAACAAATTAAAAGCTATCTACGAAAAATACTACTGTTTGTTTTACTTCCCTCATCTCGTAAGCTAGTTCAATCAAGCTCTTCAAGTTAAGCAGGGCTGTTGTGGATTGCTGTGCGGCAACTGCCGCCTCTGTGGTCTCTCGTTGTTTCCTGATTGCAGTGGTCAGGCCAAGCCTGTCCTCTCCTGGCCTGGTATGAACTGGCCTTGCTGCTCAGCCCTGTGGGGAATCCTTGGCGCATGTCTGGCCCTAATTAATGCCCCTACTGCAGTCTCTTGTTAGAGAGGGAGATGGAGAGAGGAAGTGAGAGGGAGGGAGAGAGTCAGTAGAGAAGGGGGACTATCAAATATTGATTGTATTTGCATAAATAGCCGCAGTTGTTAAAAGCCCTGCATGATCCCACTTGCTAGCTTTGCATTCTCCGGGCATGCGTGGGGAGAAAAAATAAAGAGAGGCTGAATGAGGAAGAAAAGTGGTGATTAGAATCAGGAGAATCCATGGATCTCCCGCAATGCGACACAGCGCAGGCCTCTCAATCAAGCCATCCCAAAGGCTACAACACTACTTGTTCACTTTGTAATTTGCACCAATTATTGCCCCATCAGTGAGCCCATTGTCGGGAAGCAGGCGGAAGATAATGACGCTTTTCTGTTGAGTTGGTCATCAATACAATAGGTTGAACAAAGCACCTGAGGAGGTGAAGCAGTCACTAGTACTCTTTACATCAGCGGTGGCACTTAATAAATGTGGCCTTTGGAATAGAGGGTCAACGCGGTGTAGTGCAGAGAGGAAAAGGGAGAAAATAATTGCTTTTCTCCTCTCTTGCCTCGCTCCTCTTCATCCCAGCTGCTCTTCAGTTTGCATCCCATCAAGCTCCGCAGTCTTGGCCCGGGGACCCTCATTGAGGTGACCCCTGGTGACAGGTGGCTGGACTGTATACTGAAAGTTGGCGTGGAAAGTACAGAGAGTGACTCTGAGTGTGCAGACTCTGTATATGTCTGTGTGTGTATACAGCGCATGCATTTCAGGAAGTGTCTACGAGGTTATTGAGGATTTACACTGCTAACCAAGCTGTAGCGCTCTCTGCATTTTTAGGGGTTATGCAGAGGAGAACTTTGAGTCCCACAGCTGTTGCCAAAGAACAGAGTGTTCAAATAAACGTGCTCTCTTCCAGCTACGCTGAACGAAGAAAACAAAGAGAGAGGATAAACTGCAAAACTAACTGGAAAGCCGAGCAAAAGAACACAATTTTCTAGGCGCGCACAACAAGACTGGCAAATAATCAGAATCCTCAGTTCTCTTGTGTTGCCAGTCACAGCCTGTCGTAACATATATCTATACATCTCTGTGTAACTGAAGGCATGGTATGGTATTAAATGTTACAGTATGTGGCTGAAAATGTGATGATCGTGGACTTCCAGTCTTGCTACATACAGGTGGAGCCCTTTTTATTTGTTTGGCCCCTGCCCCTCAAACATCCTGGGTCCGCCACTGGTCTCCTTTAATGAGAGTGGATTACTTATTTCTATTCCCCAAGTTGTGAATTTGACGGCTTATGTTTGAGGTATTGGGAAAGCACTGGATACTGTAGCATTGATAAAAGCTGCGAGACTTAAAAAAAAAAGTCATTGAACAGCATTTTAAAATGGATTCATTCACTACATCCTTTGTTGTGTCCAATTTTAATTTAGTGCTTTTGAGGTTCTGGTAGTTTAATCCTCCATATCCTCGTACCGCAAATGACTATAAACTAATGCAATTCTTGTGCTAGAGAGTATTAAACACACATACTTACTGTCAGAGAAAATAAAGACAATTTCCAGTCTGGCATTGATTTTTGGAGCAAGTGACTGAATTTGCATTGACTATGCCTGGCAATATTTTCTTCAGCTGTGAGAGACGCTGACCTGAGGGCAGCTCATTTGCACTACCCGAGGTATTTGTGAAGTGGGCGGTGTGTTTCTTAGCAGTAGCTGGACACTGGCGGGCCCCGAGTGTGTGGATTTTTTGGTTGTGTCTGCGATCATGAGTGTAGAAGCCGTAGTGTGGGCATTTTACCTGCATATGTCTCAATGTTCGCCAACATGCATGTCCATGTGTGTGTTCATGTAGTTCAGCTGCATATTTTTATGTATGAGCGAGCTAGCGGAGCTGATCAGTGTCCATGCTGAGGGCTTTGTCACAGCTGACCTATATTAGATGAAAGCAGCTGGATCAGTGGCCTGCAGGGACGGCAAAAGAGTTGTGTTCTAATTATCTCTGCAGCTAGCTAGCGACGCATCACACCCGCACATGCACGCATGCATACACACACACACACACAGACACACTTTTTTCAAATCAATGGGAGCTCGCGAGAGCATCTGCCATGCTCCGCTTGACGAACGACAGCGGCGGATCCTCCGTGTAGGATTGGCAAGGATACAGCGCCTCATGTCACACAATGCATATTGAAAACCTCTCTGTGATCATGGACTGTGCCCTTCGGGCTCTGAATGCGACTGTGTATGAAACAACTCTATTGTGCTTAGTGGAATATAATTAGCAGGTGATACACTGCTGAAATGAAATCAGGCTCTTGTTGAGTCATTTGGGAATTGTAGGCATGCATCCAGTCATCTTGTAGATTAGAAGTCTAAATGTAGTCTGTACAGTATATTGGCTGCTGTTGCCATGGAGCCTCAAACTTCATGCTGAGGGTGTGCGTTAGCTATAATGAGACTCAATATGACAGACAGAAAAAAGGCCCAGGGAAATGTGCTAACAGCTACTAGTAATGTACTGTACAGCTAATGCTAATTGAATGGCAATAAAATATTTAGATTCATGTGGCATCCTCTGTCAGCTTAATAGCATTTAGCATACAGCTCACTTAGACACAGCAAGGAGGAGCACACAATGCTATGATCTTTCTTTTGTCTCATGCGCTAGCTATAATATGACAGAGAGAAAAATGCTAATGCTAACAGCTAGTACTAATGTAATAAACAGCTAATGCTAAAAGAGAATAGCATTGTGATAAACAGCTAATGCTAATGAAACAGAGATAAAATGTTCCAAATCCTGTGCAATCCTCCATTAGCTTAGTAGCATTTAGCATACAACTCACTCAGACACTGCAAGGAGGAGTACATAATGTTATGTTCATCTTTTGTCTTATGCGCTAGATCTAATGAGGCAGATAATGACAGAAAAAAGGCCAGGGAGCTAATGCTAAGTAGCTAGTAGAAAAGTGATAAACAGCTATTGCTGACAGAACAGTAATAAAATATTCAGAATCCTGTGGTGTCCTCCATTAGCGTAGTAGCATTTATTTAGTAGCACAGCCAAGGAGGAAGCACACAATGCTATGTTCTTATTTGTCTTATGCGTTAGCTATAATGAGGCATAATATGATAGAAAGAAAAAAAAGCCCAGGTAGCTAATGCTAACCGCTAGTACTACGTAATGCTAATGGTACGAGAAAGAAATGTTTAGAACCCTGCGGCATTCTCTGTTAGCTTCGTAGCATTTAGCATACAGCTCACTCACCACTCACACACAGAAAGGAGGAGCACACAATGCTATATTTTTTCTTTGGTTCTAGCTTTAATGATGCACAATATGACTATATGAATATAAATGCCTAAGGAGCAAATGCTAACAGCTAGTGGTAATGTAATGAACAGCTAAAACTAATGGAAAGGTAATACAATGTTCAGAATCCCATGGCCTTCTCTGTTAGCTTAGTAGCATTTAGCATGCAGCTCACTCAGACAGCAAGCAGGAGCACACAATGTCATGTTTGTATTATTATCTCTATTGTTATGAACACAGGTGCATATACACACACATCAGGTGACACACTTGGTTGTGTAAGCCGCAGTGTGTGTGAGTGTGTGTGTGTGTGTTTTCATTTCTGGAGGCTAAAGTGATTTCACACATTCTGCTACCTTTAGGAGGTAATTGGATGCAGCACACACTCAATTAAGCTGTTAGCCTCTTAGTCGTCCCCTCTCTCTTTTTTCCTCTCTACTTCTTTCTTTCCCTCCAATCCCTTCATTTCCATTGCTAATTTTGCTCTCTCCACTGCTCCCTCGCTCACCTCTCCACATATCCTCCGGTCGTGCCTCCATTTGCGGGTCCAGGGCCTAGCGCTCCAAGTTAGCATTAGCCAGGCAGCCAGGGGAGCCTCTTGTTTCGGGACCAACAGGCACAGCCGCACAATTTCCACCACATTACATCTTCAGGCACCGCCAGGGATTATTTTACAGGTCGGAGCTTATGGGGAGGGGTGCGTTTCCCATGACAGAGGGAGGGATGTACTGTAGAGAAATAAAAGAGAGCAAAGCTACACGCTTCCTGCCAGGTATGAAAGTGCTCGCTCAAATTAGCCCATGTGAGCTTTTTTGCAGTTGGAGCTTCCCTGACGTTTTCTTTGTCTTTTCCTCTCTGCAGAGTGATTGAGAGCGAGTTCATTCAGCCGGCCTGTTTCTACCTGACGACATGGAGCACCATTTCCTGATGAGACTGTGGTAAGTGGATAGTGTGCATGTGCACCCTCAAGTGTAATTCCTGTCACCTGCACCCTCACATGTATGTAAATCCCACTTCTGTCTTGTGCGCCCTTGAAATCCATACCCTGGAGAAGCGCACGAGGGTTCCCAGTGGAACCTCTCAAGGATTAACCGACGTCAGTGAAGCAGCTCTAAGAAAGTGGGGATCAGAAGCGTGCCACTCGCTCTGTTCTCTCTCCGCGGCCTTGTGTTTGATCTCACGTGTGAACCGGTATCGATTGAGTTACTCTCTGTAGATGTTCTGCTTTTGAAGACGCCGTCGACGCTCACGGCCGAACGCCGCACACAACCGTTTGAGCTGTACGTACCGAGCGTGCGTCGGGAATGTGCCGATTGTTCTGCGACGGAGTCGGCCTTACAGTTTGAAATGTGACCAGCGGAGAGACATAGAAATAGAAAGGAGAGAAAGATGTCAGACGAGCGCTGGCTGCCACAGTAGTAAAGTAAAAAATAGCAGGAAGGGCCGACCGATTGTGCTGGCCCGAGGTTGTACGACTATTCTTAGCCTCAGTCTCCTCCTCTCCTCACTCTCCCCTCCCTCCTCTCTCCTGAGTCTTTTGTTACTGCTGTGACGCCAGCGCTCTTCAGTCCATCTGGTGTCTGGAAGCACTCTGGATCTATCTGCTCTCCCTCTCTAATTGGCTGAAACCACTTAACTGTCTTCCATCCGCCTCCCTCCCATCCATTGTTTATTTATCCTCCCCGTTCACCTATTTATCCATCATCACCTCGGCTGATACAGGCATGCATCCCTCCTCATAGTCCACAGTTCGATTAACCAGCCTATATGGAGCTCTGAAGGTGCCACGTATGCGTAGCTTCAGAGAGGGCCACTTAGAGACAAAGTGCCCCGCGAGTGTGTGTGTGTTTCTGACGGGCTGCTGTAAGAAGCGGAAACCCTGTGTATTCAGCCCTAACACGGCTTTGCACAGTTGCCATGGTCATATGCCATACCTGTCAGTGCTGTCGGGGGCGAGTGCAGCGCAATTCACTTCTGACAGGTGTGAGTGTTGTGTAAGCGATAACACACGACGAGCTGTCCCGATATGAGGAAATAATAGACTATGTGGAAGTGACAGATGAAGACGCCTCTCTCTGCCGTGTCCATCAGTTTCTATAAGGAGACATTGGAGTGCGATTCATGCCGCTCATGCCACCAGGACTGCCTTCAGCAGAGCTCGTGGTTTGATTAGGTTTCATCAGTAAAGGTTAGAATGTGATAGTCTAACAGAATGATAAGTCTGACGGGTGGTGAGATGATCAGTGGGCTTGGAAGGAAGAAAAGTTTTGCCGCACGGTTTAATAATCAGTTTGTAGACATGTCTCTGATATTCTCTCTTTGTGAAAAACTGGATAAAGTTAAATGAAACTATGAAATGAAATGTTGCTGACTGCTGACATCTGAAACATGACAAGGAGCCCCAGCTGAGAGGACACAAGCCAAAAGGTTTGAAACCAACAGTGTGTTTTATTGTATAAGTCCCCAGAACACTGTTTGATCCTAGAAAGGTGGCAGGGTCCGCCACATATAAACAAAGTAAAACAGTATGAAATTGTTGTCCTTTAAGGTCAGTTTGTTTATTCAGTTTTTTAAATCAAGTCTTGATCAAAACTATGTGGTGTCCCAACGCACTTTTATGCTGATTTTAATATTTGTTTTTGTTTTTAATATGCGTCCTCCCCTCCACTTCTCTCACTCAGAAGAGGACGAGGCACAACAGTGCAGCAGACTACATGTGTTAAAGCGCCACAAAGTGGTTATAATAACTAAAAGGGGGAAATGTGTGTCATAAAAATAAAAATAAAAATCATAAAAATCAGTCAAAAATGTCATAAATTGGGAGAAATACGGGGAAATGTGACCCCGGGAGGAAATCAGGAGAGGGTTACAACTTTACCATTCTTTATCAACTTACAGTCGTGTTAGCCTTCCTGAAAAGGGCGTGCTGTCATTGTTCCGATATACTGTAGGTAACAAATAAGTCGGCCCTTTTCACTGAAGTCTTTTCGACAGGTCACAGGAGCAACAGCACAGGCACGAATCATTTAATTAACAATGGTTGAGTGTTGCCTGGGAATTCAACAGGGCCAAGAGCTGGCGACTGCAACAGCTCTAACTTGTGATTTATACCACTTATGTTCAATAACCTGATTGGATAAGCGTGGAAACACAGATACTACAAATTGCAGATGCTCACATAAATACTGTATTTAGTGTATATCACTGCTATTTATAAAGGTCACCCTCCATAGCTGAGATGAACTGCAGTTAGTTGCAGCGTGTTTGATGAAACATCATTTTACAGTACAGCGAGCTGCAGAGAGGCTTTAAATTGATGTCATGTGAGGTGTATTTTGCAGAGATGAGTCACTTCCCTCTATTCTCCCCCCCTTCACTCGAGTGCCACTTCTGAATGGCTGTCTGTGTGTGGGTGTGCATACATTACCGCAGTCATGTGCGTATCTGTGCTTACATGTGTGCATGTGCGTACGGCTCCGTGGCTCGGTGCCCGGTCTCTCCTGGCTGCCAGCATATGGTTTCTGGGAAAGTAAAACTTCAAACGGCAGCTTTCTCTGTAGCGCTGAAGGACGGCGTCTCATTAGGAGGCACATTAGGGATGTGTGTAGTTTAGTTTGTGTAGAGGCAGAGGGAAGTGAGCCTGCAGGAGAACAGGTTATCAATTGTGTTTCTTGATTATCTCCAGTGCGGCTTATCAGCGGCAGATAAGAGAATCAGGCTGAGAGCCGCTCTCCGTGTAGCTCTCCTGCACGCCAACCCCGTCCTCAACAACTTAAAGGTGCACTATGTAGTTTTGGGGAAGACATTATTATCAGGAGAGAGAGTCATTGACCTTAAAGGACAACACGGTTTCACACTTTGTTTATATCTGGTGGACCCTGCCGCCCTTCTAGCTTCAAAGTGGCCCTTTAACACAGGAAGAATATTACTTGATGCACTTTCTTATTTTTATATTGCAGCCTCCAGTGCAAAAAGAAACTTTAAAAAAAAAAAAAGAAAAAAAAGAAAGAAGTTATTTACTCTCCAGCTTCTTCTCCGAGCTGCTCAAACAGGGGGGCCATCTGTCTCTGTCAAAAAGCTGTAGCTCCTGCTTTGTAGCGCTGGCAGGAAAATGGACGCAATGAAAAAGCGATAACAAAAGAGCATGTAATAAATATGTCCGCCGTTTTGTGGCACAGAGCCACTGCTGGTATTTCCAAACCTGACAAGCTGGGAGAAGAGGCAACCCCCTGAACTCAGCCAGCCGCGACATTTATGGCGGGGAAGTGTTGCAAAAAACCTGATGAAGTGATAAACAGAAATGTCCCCAAAACTGTTGTGCACATTTGATTTTTGTCATTCAGTTATTGCGTGTGAAAGTCAACATTAAACAGGCGTTATTAGTTTTGAAATGACGATGATATTCTATTCTTTCTGATTGCCTGTTTCTCTGCGCCTGCCTATATTCCCTCTCTCTCTCTCCCTCTGTCTCCCATTCCTTCTCTGTGTCTCTCTCTCTCCTCCTCCCTCACTCCGGATGATTTATGGATGTCTTTTATCAATGTTGAAAGCAGGGCTCATCTGTTCTGAACTACTCAAATCCCATATCATGCAGTGAAAGAAAAAGAAGAGATTCCAACCTCTGAGTGTGTGTGTGTGTGTGTGTGTGTGTGTGTGTGTGTGTGTGTGTGTGTGTGTGTGTGTGTGTGTGTGTGTGTGTGTGACAGAGGAAGAGAGAGAGAAGGGGGAAAGAGAGAGAGGCAGAGGGAGGCAGCGACTGTCTCAGCCTTCATATGATTTAATCAAAGCCATCCATCACATCTGGATAATTAGACAGCAGCATGGATCGCATGACCAGCGCCCATCGCTTAGAACACACACACACACACACACACACACACACACACACACAACTGCACACCAGTCAAACCAATCACACCAGTATTTCTACACAAATATAACAGCAGTGGAGAGTCCCGGCACATACCGAGGTTCAACAGTGTCTCTCTCTGTGCACTGAGGACGGTCGCAGCTAAGGCGTGTTGGCACAACATTCAGACATAATCAGTCAGCGACAGAGTTGGGAGCAGTTCTAGCCGGTCAGCCTAAGTTGGTCTCCGCCAGTCGGGGTTTTCAGTTGTTTGATGGCCAATTAAATGTGTAGAATTAGTGCTGGCAGTCAGAGAGCTCTGCGCAAAGCCAGCTAATGACCAGAAAACAGGGCCTCGCTGCAGGAAATGTCAACAAAAAGTCATTCAGTGTCAAGCGAAGTCGTAAAAGTAGTCCTAAAAGCAGTGGGCAAAAAACAGATGTATTAGCATTCCACTTCTTCAGCCACTGTCGGCGCTTGCTAATGCAGCGTCCGCCTGTCAGTCGGCTAGTTTAGTGGACCACTTTGATCCACACTGAAACATCTCAAAAACCATCTGATTGCTGTGAAATAGCATAATGCAGATATCTGTTTTGCCCAGATTATATAGTTTTTTCATGCTTCCAATATTAAGTATCCCTCCACTTTTCAACTGGACTCATCATCATGTCCAGATTTTCAGTTCCTCTCACATTTGAGTTAATGATCGAACTAATGACATTCACATCAGCTTCAGCTGTACTTTGTGTTTTTCTAGCAAATGTCAGCATGCAAGTTAAAGGTGCACTATGTAGTTTTGGTGAAGAAATGCTGAAACACTGCACAGTGGTTATAAGAGTCACAAGATTTTACAACTTGACCACTGCAGCTCCTTGCTGGATGACATTACGTTGTGGCAAAAGTTGAGCTGTTTCTGGCACTTATTTACCAGGGTGATCCTGATGGTTTTTTGCCAGAGGCCCCTACATCTGGTGCCATGCCATTAGACAGAAAAATTTCCCGCTGGAACAAAAGCCTGTTAAAAAAAATAAATAAAAGCCAATTGCTCCAAAGGCCTAGCCCCCTCTGCACAGCTGTACCATCAAACTGGCCCCATTAATAAATTAGGGTGGCATGCTGATGTTAGCATTTAGCTTAAAGCACCACTGTGGCTAAGTACAACCTCACAGAGCCGTTAGCATGGCTATAGACTCTTATGGGGCTTTTCCATCAGCACTTTTGTTCTGCAAAGTTTGTTTTAAGCCAACCCGTGCCCGAGATGGACCATCTCTGGAGTAGCGCCAAAGCGTGCTCGCCCCGCCTCTAAGCAAGGTGACATTTCTCGACCGCGGCTAACCCGTGACGACCCCCCTTTCTCCCCCTCTAACAAGCCTGTGTTGTGAGACTCAAACTCATGTCTGTGCTGGAAACCTTAGAGAGATGTTTTAAAGAAGTCTCTGTCTGTTCATCTCCCAGTAATTTTACAGCTTCTAACTGAATCTCTGTGGTTTGAAGTTTAGTGTCTCTCCCGTGTCCGTGTTCGTACTCTCAGACTGTATTTTACTGTTTTCATCTGTTTCAAGTTACTGCTGCTGAAAACCCAACTTTTCTTGATGTTGCTGCATTTATACGACTAAATAAAGGGGGGACTTGTGAAGAATTTATAGGAAATTAAACATGTTTATAAGCGATTTAGCAGAACTTTGTTAGTGGCTATCCTTCGATAGATGACACTGAGATTTGACTCTTTACCGAGCCACACCAGCACCTGCGTCAGTGCCAAGTGTTGCAAAAGTCCATAATGCCTTTATTCAATTAGTTTAATCATTGCTCTGAGATGCAGAATTTACATTTACATATTACACTTGCATCCTTAAATTGTTTGATTAAGACAAAACTGACAACGGGAGCTCCGAACCTGCCATGCGCAGCTAATTTAGTGTGATTCTCTTTGAATTCTTAATATGTGAAAGACAGACACTTGATAATGATTCTGCCAATTACACGCACATCAGTGGATGATATGTACTGCGACTACAGATTAGCAGTAATCCTGCCGAGATGTATTTTATTATTGTGTTAGCTCGTAATCAAACCAACAATGCAGCTCTTGTGCTCGGAGTGATCCTGTTTTAATGGTGAGTTAGTGTTTACATTGATTTGATGAGGGGGAGTTGGGTGGCTCCGCGGGCTCTTGTGGGATTTTAAAACAATATAGACTAATGAATGTGTGCGTATTGTGATGAATGTGTGCGAGTGCTCACACACTTAGGGGTTGATCTTGGGAAATAACATTTCTCCCTCTCTCTGTCTCTGCTGACTAAGAGCAGTGAGATATCTCGTCCTCTTCCCTCTCCTCTATTCCTCACACATTCTCTCATTGATCATGCGAGCGAGTGGCAAGAATGCAGCGTCGAGATTTTCGAGGGGGAAGGTGAAAGCTTCCCAGCATTTTCCCTCTTGTCTTTCTACTTCATCACCGCTGCAACATCTCTCCCCTCTTCCCTCTCCCTCTCTCCGTCTCACGCACTCCAACGAACACAATCACGCACACAAAAGCCGGCAAGAAGAAAATCACATCCTCATTATCACCTTATATCCGTTCTTCAGCTGCAATCTTTCTCGCCGCATTTCATTTTCAGTCGTGACTGAGTTGTCGGTACAGGTAATAAGGGGGTTTGAGCCTAAAACAGATCCGATTTGTCACAGAAAGCAGCTGGTAAAGTGAGGTAGGTGCACTTCTGAAATTGTAAAATTCAACAGATTCAGGCCCTGCGTGTGTGTTTGTGTGGTTTTCACACATGAGTGACTGTGTGTGCGTTGTGTCTGCGGGGAGGCTGTTGCAAATTCTAGTCACTCGCAGCATTTATGCTCCCACAGTGACCTGCCTTGCCAGTCACAGCTGAAACAACATGTGCTTCAAACACCACAACACACACACACACACACAAACTCACCCAAACAGGACACGTGCACACTGACTAATGTGAGAAATAAGTGACTCTAGTAGGGATGTTTATTTATTGATCTAAGAAGAATCAGAATAAGCTGTAACTCTTTGAATGGACATAAATGTAAGCTGGCACCACTTGTTATGTGTGATGAGTGCAGAAATCCACCATAAATATATCTCTTGTGGTCGACTCTAAAGGCATAACATACTCAAAACTCACAGTTGTATGCCTCCACCAGTCAAGTTGAGGGTTAGAGACTCATATAATGGATGCAGTGTAGACATTGAGTGGTCTTAATAAAAGGCGTTGAGTGTATTGTATACTGACATGTTTGATTCAAGTGAATGATTTCCAGTTTGAAACAAGCTGTCTTCACTTAGAGAATATTTTTACAGAGGGTCACAGAGGACTGATAGAGGCCTTCATCACATGGTGCAAGGACAATCCCCTGAAGCTCAGTATCAGCAAAACCAAGGAACTTGTAGTGGACTACAGTTTCAAGTAGGCAGCCAATATTAGTGCCACAAATACAGCATCTAACCAAATGTAAAATATGGTCACAATCTCCAGTCCAGAGTTATGGTGTTGAATAATGGCCAGGAAATTGTTTTTGCAAAACATTATGATGTCACAGGGATGTTGACCTTTGACCTTTTGGACAGAAAATGTCATCACTTTATCATTTTATCCTATTAGACATGTGAGTGAACGTCTGTCATAGTTAGCATATGAACTCTGAGTTATGGCTGAAAACTATGGCTGTTTTGTGAGGAAACCCAAAAGTGGGCGGTGCTTCAACAGGAAGTTAGTAATTTTGCGGCTGAAATTGATGTGGGTTGATCATAAGTTGCTATATTTATTTGCAAAGCAGCCTCAGAATTGCGCTTTTGATCGATGCATTTGATCACAAGAGTAAGAGAACTTTTTACGGAAGAAGTTTTTTATAAACTTGTAAGAATGAACTTTCAACGTTTGTAAGCGTGACACCAATTTGTGTCGAGGATACCTCAGGACAATTTCCAGCCATGTTTGTGATGACAAAAACTGGATGTTTTTGACAGGAACATCTCCTTTTTTTATTTCTACATAAAGTAAAACATAATTATTATAATTATGTGGTAAGAGAGAGAAAGTGTGTGTGCGTGCAGTCAAACGCCTAGGCTGTGTAACATTTTGATGTATATCTATGAAGTGCAATAAGATGGCGACCGGATGGGCAGATGGCCAGGAGCAAAAATTCCCTCCAAACTTTAAACTACCAGATTTTCCCTGGTCGGGCATGTGCACAGATTTCATATGCAGTGAGGGATTATTACTCACATTTCAGCTGTGCTCACTTTTATATCAGAATAAAACGAAATTATGAAAACCGACAAACAACTGCTGATAAACTTTTATATGCATTGCACTGATAAAAGTATTGAAATTAGCATATTACGACTTCCAGCTATTAGGACTGGCATATTATTTCGATAATACACTGTGTTTTTATTAACTTGGCATATATTTACCAATACTGGAAGCAATGTAGGTACAACACAGGGGACACCAGATAACACAGATGTTTCAAATATTTGTACGTGTATGTTTTATTTATAAGTAAATGTTGACACCTTTGATCACAATGTGGCTTTTTAATATTGAAAAATATAATCAGACGATAGTCTTGATAAGAACCTGACATTACTGAGCAGGCGAGTGGGAGAGACAAACTGTATGGAGCGATGAACAGACTGATGAAAATGAATATATTGAAGTTAAAAATGGCATGTTACATGTTACCGTTACCATGGTGAAAGCAGCCTATGGCAGACAGGCTGTGGAGTGAATGCAGAGAGAAGCCTGGTGCAGTGGCCTTGAGCGGGTTGCGTGTAATATACACACCTATGAAAAATACTCAACGGAGTGCATAGAGGAGATCGTACGTTGGACACAGACATACAGATTGATTGATTGTTTGATAGATTGCCACACCCTTTGTGTGATTTTCATAATATACATACAACTCCGCAAACATTTCATAAGATCAGATGGAGATCTGGTAGTAATGTTGTTAATCCAAAGATACAGCCTTAACAGCAATGCTCTCTGAAAATCTTGAAAATAATTCCAAAGCAAGTCATTAACTGAAATTTTTCAGATAATTAACTTTTTAGGTTGCTGTAAACAAACACTACTCCTCACGAATACTTAGTGTTTAACGAGCTAATTTGAAACGAGCTAGTGAAGCTAAAAGCTGCTCTTCACAGAAGGAGGCTAGCATACAAGTATTCAGTTACTTTAAGGGAAGACACAAAAGGAAAAGGAAAAAGATAAAAGCAAGGTTTCCTGTAAGGCAGGACATGTGACATGAGCAGGAAGAGAAGAAAAGTAAGTGTATGGCATACAAAATGCAAAATACTGTGCCGCCTGACACTTGACTTCTTCTCCCCTCTCTCACTTACTTTACATTTTATCCCTTTGCATCACCGTCACACTTCTCCCCCTCACATCCCCTTGTTCTCTCCATCCTTGCTTTTTTATCGGCGCTCCCCTGACTGTGCCCTGACACTCCAAAGCTCTGCTCCCCTCATTAACTCTCTTTCATGGGGCTGCAGATGACAATAATTGGTTTGAAAACAGGAGACAATGGGATACAAGGATTATCCCTGGCTCACACCCACCACCACCGCTACCCAATACCCACTCGGCGAGGACATCACCGCTGTGCATCCTCTCCTCCACTTCCTGTCCTCGTCACTCCGCTTGTCCTTTCTTTTTCTTGTCCTTCGTTTCATAATTGCTCTTCTCTTTCGCCCTCATCTCTCCCCAACCCCTTTCAAACTTTTTTTTTTAACTCTCTTGAATTTTACAACACACGAATACTGTACACACACACACACATACACACATACACACACACACTTTCTTATTATCTCTCCATTTTGGCTCTCTCTAACCTCTTCTCAACTCTTCTTTATTCATATTTGCGCAGAGAGCTGTGAGATGAGTCCCCATAGGGATAAATCTTCTGTTCCTGCCAAGAGTGGAAGTGACATTACTGACACAGTCTCACACACGCACGCACGCAAACACACACAATGAGAGTTCTGTGAAATGATAATGACATTTGATTAAACACTGTGACTAATGTGATGTCATCTTTCCAAGAAAACCATGAACCTGTGACAATGTGATGAAGGAAAATGGAACAGAGACGGGGCAAAAAATGAGGAGGGAGCGAGGGGAGGGGAGGGGAGGGGAGGGAGGGTGAGATAAGAACAGAGCGGGTGAGGAGGAGTGAGAGGTGAAAAATAAAACACAAACCCCGAAAGGTACACCGTCAACCGAACTCGCCTCATGCAGAGTGGCGGAGAAATGTCAAGAGTTGTCGTTCCACTCCACCGTCATTCTATCCCTCCGTCACCTTCTCCCCATCTGTTTTCTCCTCGTTTCCATTTGTCCTAAAGTCACTTTCCCCGTTGCTCTGCCTCACCTCCCCCCACCTCACCCATCTCCTTCTACACTCTCTCCATCTCTCCCCTCCGGTGAGGGCTCTCAGGTTTCGGCTGTAACTGCTTTAGCGCAAGGGATAATGGTTTGTAATTCACTCCCAGCTCCTCTCTGCTGGTCAGGAGGCCCACTCATGTACAAGCAGAGAGAAGTAATCAGTGTGTGTGTGTGTGTGTGTGTGTGTGTGTGTGTGGTTAAGGAGAAGGGCCCCGTAGATTTTTCAATAACTCGCTGTTTGTGTGCTTCTTTCTTTCTGATTGCGTTCGTGCCTATATATATGCATTTCTCCATGTTTATTTTTACTCGCAAAATGTGCATAAAGAACCTTTCAGCCATCCTTCCTGCGTGCGTTCATTAAACAGTCAGATGGCGTGTGGGGATCATCTGATATGTTACGTAACCCCATGTCAAAATTAAATGCCCCTATCATCCAGAAATAATGAGCGCACACAGACACACAAATTCGCCCTCTGCTATGATGCGGAAACTCGGAAGCAACACCCCCACCACCACCACCACCACCACCCCCAGCTCCCACTGTTCCACCATGGTGCGAGACTCCAATACTCCACCTCCCTGGAGTATGAATAATAGAGGGATCCCATATGTGTCAGCTTGTAAAACTAGATCACCAACTGTGGGCCCCAGGAAGCTTGGTAGGCCCAAGGGTTGCCCCAGGGCCTCCGGGGTTGGGGAGGGGTTCAGGCTAAGCAGGCCAGTAGCATCTCAAACCACACTGCCCTTTTACCCATCATTACCCTCCTAGAGTGCCTGGATTGAGAAGTTGTTGTGTATGTGTGTTTGTCTTATTGCTTTTTCTGGCTTGATATCATCACAATTTTCTTTAATTAAAGGGGAAATGATTCATGTTTTTATATCGATAATAACATCATCACATGACGTGTGTGAAATTTGTCACTTTTTTCCCTTAGTTTTACAGAGTTTTGTCGCTTCCTCGAGCTATTTGTTTTGGTTTTTGGGTCCTCAGAAGGCAACTGGCTTTAGCACCAAAGAGCTCTGAAAACCCATTAAAATAGACTAAATAGACAGATATTTTCCACAGGAGTTGGTGGAGACCAAAAAAGAGCTAAAATAGAGTGGACTTGTCTTTGCCGGATGAAGGCAACATATGAATGCTACTGTTGCTAGGTGTAATGATTAGGCAAGTGTTTGCTAACACAACAACTTAAGCTGTGATATTATGTTGATGTTTGTTTCCAACATTAAGATTGAATGTGATACTAAATTACTTGTTAGTTCCCAATCAACCGTTACAACTCTTCAACTTGATCCATTATAATCACACTTTGGAAACTAGGGGGAGACAGTTCTATGTAATGTTTCTTGTACCACAGTGGTCAAAACTAAGGAATAAATGTTTTCAGGGACCAACTTGTGCTCCATGGGCTATTTCTGTTCTCCAATCATTAGATTTCAACCTGCAGATTTCAGACAGGCTGTCCGCCAGTGAAAGTTCAGTGTCACTCAGATTCGTCTGATTTTCCTGTTCTCAGAAAGAAAATGGTCCTGTCATACTGTTTTTAAATGCAGAAGTGCCCTCTTCACTCTGAATATTTAATACAATGCTACACTTGATTTAAATTCTGCATATTGGTACATCGCCAACTTAGTTTTTGCTCTATTATTTATGAGAGTTAGATCAACAGTTCACTTCTGTCACAGAATATGTAGCATAGGACAAATATTTATTATTTCCTCAGAACATAGCAGAGTAGCTCCACAGTTTAAGACAGAGGGCCCTGTTTAAACCATCTATGGTGGATGGCCATGGAGAGTTTCCTCTGTCCTGTCAAGTTTATAACTACTACTGAAAGAATAAAAACTGCATCGGCCTTAAATTAGCAGTAACACTCCAGGTGTAAGGTAGAGTCCATAATCTTTTTCGCTTTCTTATCATGAGGTATATGAGAAGATCGATACCACTCTCGTATGTGTACACTAAACACAAAGCTACAGCTAGCTTCTGGTTAGCTTGGCTTAACATAAACATTATGAGATGGGGATGAAGCTGACTTGGCTCTGTTCAAAGGTCATTTTTATAGTTTTTGTTCTTGTACTGATTAAACAAACAAGATATGATCTGTTAAATGAGCTTTAAATATGCTAGTAGATGGATTTTGTTTTTGACAAAGCCAGACAAGCTGTTTCCTTGTGTCTCCACTCTTTATGCTCAGCTAAGCTAACCAGCTGCTGGCTGTAGGTTCATATTCAATAGATATAATACAAATTCAATTCATAGTCATACTTTTTGAACAGTTTTCTTTTGAAAAAGACTAGATATGCAGGTTAGACTTCAGTAACTTGGGGGTTGGATTGGGGGGAAGTGACTTGATCTAGTGAAGGTGTTTTTTGATGATGATTGCATTTCAGCCACTAAATGTTTATTTACTGCAGAGACTTGAGAGAGGTATCAATCTTCTCTTCTAACTCTCGGCAAAAACGTGAAAAAGTGCATTTTCCAAAATCACAAACCGTTTCCTTAAGGTGAAGAAGAAAAGGACGAAGAAGAGGTCGTTAGTTACATGCAGTAATTGAACCTTTTGCCATGAGGAATGTGAATAGCTTCACATTGGTGCACAGGCACCACTTGAAGAACCAGATTTTGGGAAGTGTCTTAGAGCACAGGACCACGACCAGTCATAGAGTGCACCAATACCTCTCACCTCGTTGGTCCATTCAGTTGCTCCGCTGCACTCTTGATCTAAGCCCCCAGATTTGTTTTCTTTGCAACAGTTACCTAACTTATCAGGCTATGACATGGGTGTGTTGTCGCCCGTCACGCTGCGGGTCCTTCCCTCTGTTGGCAGCAAGGTGGAGAGTTGCTTTGTTTGTCAAGATGTGCTCAGCAATTCAATTTCACAGCTGTCTCAGATGAGAGCTGGGGGAGCATAAGGAGAGAGGGGACAGTAATTGAAAGGCAGCGGAGCTCATCTTGTGTCCTCTTCTACTTTCATTTGTTTTGTGTACATATCTGTTATATCTGTGTGTAGATTTGTGTTTGCACTGTTGAATGTCACTGTCGTTACTGCTGCAGCAATACTCTTTTTTTGGGGGGATGCTTCATGTAGTTATCCATAAAATGATACGTTCTAAATACTAACTGACACGGTGCTGTCCCTGCTTATGTAGACAGCAGAAAGCTGTCCCAGATTTGTACAAAAACCTGTTTTGATCTCTACCGTGCTTTGATTCAAAGCCATTTACTTTAATCAATAATTGAATTTACCTGTGTGACAGCATAAGAAATAATTTCAGCTACATGAAAGAAGTTAAATTTGCATGGAAAGGCACATTGTTATCCCAGTGATCATTCACATTTTAAATTGAAGTCTTTGTTCAAGATTGAAATAGGGCTGCTGAGTCTGGCATTGTTCCATTAACATTAAAATGAAAACTAAACTTCACATAGAATCATATTAAAATCCCAACAGTTTACAATGTCACCCCGGATACTGGATGTATAATTATGTTGTGAAAGATAAGAGTCTACAAGTTTGTCTGTCAATAAAATCCGGCTGGTTTTATGTGATTATATTAAAAATGTTGTTTGTTTCTGCGTTTCCTGCCAAAGTAAAGTTAATTGCACATTTTCTAATTTTTTATTTTTTTTTGGGGGGGGGGGGGGGGGGGTGCAATTTCTATGAATTGGCCACCTCTCAAATTCACAGTCAAACCAAAAAGGAGCAGCCTATCGCCAGAGTAACCGCTAACTCCTATCAGCTAACTCTGCCAGGACTGGGAGCTGAGAGCATCAGGGGAGTGATGGTGTTGTTCACTATCCGACTATTACATCTTTAGGTTCACAGTGGCTAGGGGCTAGCTGGTTAGCATGCTAACTTTAGCAAATATCTCTGCAGCACAATGCATAGATGTATTTACATAACATCAAAACTATTATTTTTTTCACATTCTGTTAATAATTTTAGCTAATTTTTTTATATTTTCCAGGAGATCTATTAATCCTTTTCAGAGTTTTACTGTCCTCAGTGTGTTATGTAGCTTCTGCATGTAAAAGGCCTTGAAAGTCAAAAAGCCCAAAGTCAGCATCAACAGGAGCTCCTCTCTCCCACAGAAAACACTGCTCCTCAAGTGCCCGAAACGCCTCGTCAGTAGTCCCACCTTTAATTCTGTGACTTCACATCACCATGGCATACATTTGCATAATTTATGCCTGTATTCACGGTAGAAGTGAAGCTAACTGGAAGCTGAAAACATGACAGAGTGACCGGAGACACAGTGAGCTGTGCTGGCTCAGGAGTGTATGAGCTGAGGGGGGTCCTAAGAGCATTTTGAGCATTAAAGCATGTAAACATATTCTAGTAGTAAACCAAATAAAACTAGGAACCTGAAAATAAAAACTAATATTCATCGCACCTGTAAAATAGTTTTTGTTTTCTGCCGATCTGGGCATCGGCTCTCTTCGTTGTGTCACTGGAGTGTGAACCAACAAGGGCTTTTAGTCGAGTGTAACTAGGTCTGAATGAATGTTTTGGCTGTGATTTTGGCCGGAGAAGAGAGAAAGGGAGAGTCACACTGCATAATTCAGAGGGGATGGTAGATTATGCGCCATCTGTGTCCATATCCCAATGGCCCTGTCAGAATTGATCCACAACCCTTGACCTTTTCAGATACCCGGCGTGTTTTCCAGCCTCTCTGTCGTGAGCATCGTGTTAGAGCGCAGACGTGTGGGTGTTTGTATTTCGGTTTGTTTTCAGCGTGAGTCAGCCTGCTGCTCGCTATAACCTTTCCACTGGATTACACAGTGCAGGTCAGACACACACGAAGAGTTTTTCTGTCTTTATTTTGTTGTCGTTCAAATCAAAGGTCAAACATTTCTGCTGGAATTTGAGATGTTACTGGCTCTAAATACACCACGTAAATAGGTCAGATGAATGCAGTCAAAAGAACAGTATATAACTTTTTGGGAATTACGCTTATTTGCTCTCTTGCCAAGAGTTAGATGAGAACAGCACAGGGGGAAACTGCGAGTTTTGTTGTAGCTGTGAGGTTGCCAGACAACCAGCGGAGATTGTTTTGTATGGATTCAACAGCCAAGATATAACATGTTAGCTACTGAGCTCGACTGAGAGCTTTAATAGCTTTAATTTATTGGAATAGTTTGGTATTTTTGTATATCTGCTTGCTTGCTTTCTTGGTGACGGCTACGTGAGAAAATCAACACCTTTCTCCTATTAAGTAGCCAGTTAGCTTAGCCAACTGTTGCTAACTGTAGCGTTTTTTCCTTCCTTTTTTGTCGAGTTTGAATACAAATAAAGGGGTGCTGGTAGGCAGATTTTGTTACCTCATGACAGAGTCAGGCTGTGTTTCCTCCTGTTCTCAGCCTTTATGCTAAGCTAGCTCTGTCTTCTTATCGTACAAACACAAGATGGATATTGATCTTTTCATCTAACTTTTGGGAGGAAAGCGAAAAAGTGTATTTCACAAAATGTCAAACCATTCCTTTAATAATGTACAAAAACTGGAAATGTGATATGACCATACAATGTGGGCGGAGGAGGTATAGTAAACAGTGATTGGGTTGTATTTTGATTCAGTTGAGGTTGATAGATTTTGGCAAAACAAAAGGTTTTTGTGTGTTGTCTAGAGCTCTTCGGCTGTCCTTCATCTTTATGTTTCCAAGACTCCATAAAGGCATTATGCAACGTCTTTGTGTCGGCTTTGAGTCTCTGACCAGCTTGACAAAGCCATGAGAAGAAGCTGACCCTGTGTGTGTTGCTGCCATGAAAAGCTTTTCTGTGTATCCTAGTCTATTCAATGAAAACAGTGTTTTATTGGTCCTGAACATAGTGGAAGTGTATAGCACTGAATAGAGTGATGGCTGCAGTGAAGGTATGGCTTATGGCTTTACAGTAGGTAAATATGCAAAAGTTGGCTTCCTCAAGGAAAATCCAACCCTCAGGTGGCTGTTAGAAATATCGATTCTTGTATTTCCTGCACTTCATTAGATTAGGTGTGAGGCGTTGTATAATTAAGAAATTTTTTTTTTGCCCACTTTCCATCACACCTTCTGGGTTGTTTTTTTTTGCACTACATGATTTTGTATATTTCCTGACAGGCTTTTTGAGAAGACAGAACATGGACTACTTTCCATTTTGCTGTTGCTTTTAAGTGAAGGGTAGACAAAGCAACAGGAACAGCAGATCAACAGAGTCATGTGAGAGTAAAGTCTCTTTGCACCTTGCTCAAAATACATCATGTAACATGTCCGGGCTGGAAATCAGAAGATAACTCGTGATGTGATAAGCCTATATCTGTATGACTGCAGGGGTTTGCTGTGTTCTACATGATGTGAATTTCATCTCCTGTCCATCTGTAAGGGTCGGTTAGGACCACGTGGACTGTATGCATGGCAGACATGTGATTCAAGCCATATGGTCCAAGTCCCAAGTCATTTTTGTTGTCGAGTCCTTAGTTTAAGGTCATATTAATAAACATGTTATGTAGGCTTGTAGAAGGGTACAGGATAAAAGTATCTCTTAAACTTAAAATTATTATAATGCATCATGAGTTATCGTCTGATTTCCAGCCCGGACATGTTACATGATGTATTTTGAGCAAGGTGCAAAGAGACTTTGAAAAGAAAAGTTATATCTAATAATGTCTAATAATAATAATAATAATATAATAATCTAATAATAATGATATCTAATAATGATATTATTGGCTAGTTTATTTGTCCTGTTCAAAAAGTATGACTATGAATTGAATTTGCATTCTATCTCTTGATTTTCAGTGAAATAAATGCAATCAATCAAAAACAAATGACACATAAGCTTACTTATTGCTTAATTTATTCTAAATAAAATGTCACTTTTAAACTGTGAAATCCTGACAGCCAGACAAGAATAGACCAAAACCAAAAAATGAAAACAGACAAGTCATTCTATTCATCCTGTCTCAAGTCGAGTCAGGTCACAAGTCTTCAACTCAAAGTCCAAGTCGAGCCTCAAGTCATTTGCTTTCTGTCAAGTCCAGTTGTAAGTCATCGAAACAGTAACTGGAGTCGACTTGAGTCCACATATCTGATGTATGGGCTGTGCGTGTCGACAAATCTGTGACAACATCTTCGTATGCAGTCATCCAATATAAAAAAGCGAGGTGCGCACCTTTTGCTCTTATGTCCATTGTTATCCCTCTACTGGTGTAACAGAAGAAGGAAAACAAACCTTATCTTACTTTATGTGCACCATCATATCCTGTGTTGGCTGCTTTACAGGTGTGGAGGTATTACCCATTCTCTCCACAAATTCATGATGACAGTGAACAAGGAGGCTAATCTTGTTTTTTGTGTTGCCCTCGTACTTTATTTTAACTTGACAGGTGTTCCAGATTATACAGTACTGTCCTTATCAAGTCTGTTTGTCCTATCAGTGTCAGACAGTCCAAAGTGGGCCCATATTGTCTTTCCGAAAACACTTTCATCATCAGTCTGTCATTGTGCTAAATCGTCATTCTTCACGGCGTATTAGTGAACTTGCTTTCATCCTAACACGCTGCAACCCCGTGAGTCACGAGGAAGTCTCTCTGCTGCAGAATAATTTAGAGCACTATCAATATCTGGCACCGGTGTATCAGCAGAATACTACAGGAGGAAACACATAGCCGTATCGATTTTATGCCTCATTGCATTTTGATTTTGATATGATGGATGTCTTCTCGGCGATGGAGCGCTCAGTGGAGTTGATCAGGCCAAATGATGAGCCGATGTTGAAGTTTTTGCTTTTTGATCAAGAGGAGCTGACACCAAACTGTTGCGCATGTCGCAAATAATGGACACCTATACCTATGCTAGACCGTGTTGTCTCTACTGATCCCTCTCTCTCAGAGCTTAAAAAAACGACTTGATGACCCCCCCACCACCACCTTTTACAGTCTAGAGCTCTTGACAATAAGTGGAGGACTGTGGACTGAACAAAGCGCTGACCTTTACAATCTACTTTTGCTTTATATCAAATCAGTGAGCTCAGGGAAAGATGTTCCTTTGGCTCAGGAAATCACTGCGTACCCTTTTTACCGCTATCCAGCTCTGTACATTGATGTGACATTGTGGTTGAAAGGGCGACACAAACTATTTCTGTGTCAGTCTGTCCTGGTGCGAGTGGTGCGTTCAGGGAACAGCAGCAGGATGATTTTTTAAATCACATGACACCATATTTTTGTTTTTTTCAGTGCAGTGAAATACAGCTCCATGTCCTTTGTTGAACGCCTCTGAAGAAGCAAATCGGCTGCGTGATGAGCTTGAACTAAATGACTATCTTACTGTAATTCTCGCCAGGGTTGGGACGCTTGAATACAAAGTACGACATGAAAGGCCGTGAGCCTCGTCTCTCGCGCAGCGCACATCAAAGAGCAGACAGGCGAGTGACACCGAGCTTCCCTGTGATCCTCAAGGAGCCAAGAATGGGAACGAGTGGTTGACAGTGCTCCTTAAATCGCTCCGTCTCCCCACCCGAGCGCTTCCCCTGCCTGTTCTCTCCCGTCTCTCCTCTCACTTCCCCCTACTACTCTCTCACTCTCAGCTTGTGTGATTTAATCTTTCGTTTGATTGGCTCCAGGTTTTTTTTTCGGCCCTCGTCACAGCTGGCTGAGAAGTAAAGGCCGTTAAGGGTTAGTATCGATGTGATGAGCGCAAATCGTTCCGCTTTCATGGCGCCCTTGAAACTTAGCGAGGTCACACTGCAGATGCCTGTAGACATCCAAGAGTATGTTTAGGAAGAAAAAACAAAAAACTTCCCCCCGGCTTCTCAGACTGCATGTTTGTGTGTGTGCGTGTTTGAATTTCTGGGTCCAGGTAGCACTAATGTGTTGTAGATTCCTGTCTGATTGTGATTAATTGGATGATGAGAAGTGTGCGCTGACAAGCTGCTTATTCTGATTAGAGAGATCAGCTTCCTGTGAGAGGCAGAACTAACGAGGCTCATGAGCCTCCGCACTGAGCTTCCTTAACACATCTGCACCCTGTCTGCGCTCTCCTCCCACTGCTTTAGTCCTCTGTCACCCCTCAGCTTCAGAAGTCGGAGGCACCCTGCTGATTGGCTTACAAAACTATCCTCTTTATACTTTTGAAAAAAGTAAATAACACTTTACTCTTACAAATGATACGTTCGATTCAAAAAGGAAATAAAACACCACTCTCGCTACCGTAGTTATTATTAGGGATTAGGTGTGGCTAACGTTAGCGTTAGCAACGTTTTGATGGATTTGAATCACAACACAACTTTTGTCACAGATAAAAGTTGTGTTGGTTTTAACTGAAATGGGATATAATGATTGAATCATATGACTCATCTAGACTTAACAAATGTTAACAGACCAGATGTGTCAAATAGTGAAATCAGTATTTTTGCAGGGGGTTTGTGATGCTAAATCAAAGTTATTCACTGACTCACAGCCGCTTCTTTCAAAATGTAAGCTTTGGCAAGTGTGCATCATGTAATGTTGTAATTAGAGTTTGGCCACTAAGTGAAATTGGCTTCGAGGCCTGTCTCAGTTGAGTCAGCTAACGATGATGATGTCTTTTAAAGTCGCATCAACTGATTATTTTTTCTTTATTAGCCACTGTGGTGCAGCTAAACTCACAGCATCTGACGTATGATCACTTTATGAAGTAGTTTTCATATGTCACGAGCAATCAGCTGAGTCATTTTGCCGTGTTCATAAAACATAACAACATGAATACATCCTTCCACTGCGTACTGTAGTCCTTGCTATTGGCTTCTTGAAATTATATTGCTTCTCTCCCAGAAACCATAATTAACACTGCGGCAGCTGGCTAAAGTTGACCGGCCTCGCCATATTTCTTATTGTAAAGCTTGACCAACCAAGCAGCAGTAATTAAGGGAGGCGGGACTTAGGACAGGACATTGGGTGCCAACGTTTCTCCTCGCCTCCCTCACTCATGTCTCTTTCACCCATAGGTCTTCCCATGTGAGGAGAAGCTCCTCCAGAAGCTTCCTTTCTCCTTGTCTCCTAGAAGTCTCCTAGAATTGCCAAATTTGTAATATGTCAAATTGGGCAATATAAGTAACATTTACATGACTTGACTTGATCAATGGTGACTGTGCTAGAACATTAGCATTCATTAGGAGTTGTGTTTCTGGTGTTACACACATTTGATCCAATACAAAAGAGTCTGGATAGTACAGCGTCAGAGCAACCGAGGGGAATTTTAGATTTATGAAACACATGCTGAAGTATTACCAATATTTTATAAAACCCCCACAAAGCAGCGCTATTACACCGCAACACTTCACTCGGTGCCAAACAGCACCTCTTAGCTGCTCTAAAAGCTCTGTACAGTACGGTGAGAGTGGTTTACCGGTTAAAAGAGAAGGTGTGTAGCAATACAAGTGGTTCAAGTGAGAAAAACATTACCTCCACTCTTGAAAAGCTCTGACGTCTCTTTGCATTACCTTAAAATGTGACTCTGTGGACTAAACAGGGCTTTGTAGAATCAATACTATTATAAAATTGAACCACTAAATGAATCACCACTGTTATAACACCTTTGAGTTGCACCATGTTAAAATCAAATTGCTTTGTGGCTCTGGGGATCAACAGTGGGATCATATGAATTACAAGTGGACAAAGTATTGACTGAGTTATACAGGGATTGCTGACATATTTACAACCTGCTAATGAGTTCTTTTCTGCTTTTCAGTTTAAATAAAGGCTGCTTCTGTAATGATCACGCACAATTTGGGCGAGTTCAGAAAAGAATAATAATTTTTTGGAGAATTTCTCCAAGCATGGATCTGCACCCTTCCCCGTCTGACCTGTTTAATCCTCCTCCATCCCTTCCCGCCTGCTTCCTTCGACCGAATGGCAGGTGTCCAGCTTGTTTTCCAGCCAGGGCTGTGAGTGAAAATTAAAAAGGCGGCTAAGCTGCAAACAATCAGAAATCAATTGCACTACAGTTGGAGAGTAATTCATATCGAACGTTCAGAAGAGGCATTATTTCATGCTTGTTGTGGACTCTTGCGAGCATCTTTTGATTTTGGTGATCTTTGGCTTCCTGTTTAGGAGAGAAAATAAGAAAAAAGATTATTCCACCATATAGATATCTGCAGCAGATGGGTAGTCTCCTCTACTAATGTGGAAACTTGAATTAAGGTGGATTTACCCTCCCTGTTTGCTGCATAGCTTCTCCCTCTGTGTAGGAAGGCTTTCTCAGCTGTAGCTGTCTGGCTCATCTGTTTCCCACAGATGGCTTGTCACTCATTCAGTCTCCAACTCACCAGAGATCCAAAATTCCTCACAAAGTTTTTGCTAAGCGTGTCCCTCTGAGTCATCCCGGCTCTCTGTGTTTCTCTCTGATTATGGATATTTCTCGGAGGGATCATGGCTGTCTTTTATTGTCTCTGCTGATAGGTGATGGACGGACCATCCTTGGAAAAACACGCTCGCACACACACAGACGGATTTGCAGGCCTGTGAAGCCGTGTGACATTAGAAGAATGATAAGTCCCCGAGCACACGAACAAGGCTCACACTGACAGAGATAAAAAGACGGCAGAGAAAGTGTGCACTCACATAAACTTCACATGCACACTGCAATTTTACTGTTGGAAACACACTAATCATGGCTGCATTGTCTTCCATTACTGTGAGTCAGACAGGTAATCAAGTGGCTGTTTCCACGAGTTCTCTCCTCATTAGCTCTCATTAGCGTTCTCCTCTCCACTCCACTACTTCCATGATCCTGATTATCTGTGGATCTCAAGTTGGCTCTACAAGAACAGAGACTTCTCAGAGAAGCGGCTCCAGAGCTCATTTATCAAGCGAGCACGCGGCTGTAATTTCATCATTACACTCAGCCTATTTTCTCTAAGATAATTAGTATTTATGTATTCGATTTTCTTTATTCTAAATGAGGTATGCACTGCATTAACATCTGTGACCCCTTGACCTCGCAGGATGATTTCATTCATGTCAGGACAGACTCATATTCAAATGGAGCTCCATTGATTTTACACATTGAGTATAGTGTACGTGCATATGGGGGCGTCTGCCAAGCCTGGAACCTGTAATGTCATCCTGGTTATCTCAGTGTGGGCTTGGAGATCGAATAACATGAGCATTTACCGGCCAGGGTGTTGGTTTTTAAGTGGCATTATGGGAAGTGTAGGATCTTGACGTGTACTTAGGGATATTTCAGCCTCTGCTACTTTAATTTTGACTACCAGTGTTTTGGGTTTTTTTTGTAAATCTGACTTTTGTTAGTGAAATTTAAAATCCTTTAAACCATGTGTTGCCACAAAAACAATCTTCAAAACTTGGAACTAGTAAGTATGAATATCAAAGTGGGAGAGTTATGTGTGATATAATCTATATAAACAGATATCTGCATATGAATGCGTACCTGTAGGCAAGGGACACAATTCTGGTTTCCCTTTGTACTCTGAGTAGAATTGACCAATTATATTTGAGCGGGCTTTGCTCACCATGCAGGTAAACAGCTTGTGTGGAAAGCAAAAGTGGATGAATGCTTTGGCTGAAATGAAATCTCAGAACCCATTAGCTAGCGTCTGAAAGCAATTTAGCTTTTTGTTAGCTTTAATGTGCCTCCACGCTGGCAAGGGAGGGAGGGAATTTCTTCAAATTTGGCCCAAACGTCTACTTGGAGTCCAGGATGAACTGATTAGATGTTGGTAGTCGACTGTCACTGTTGTCATGATTAGGGTTTTTTGTTTGTTGATTTCCTGTTTTATTTTGTAGTTATATCCTCTTGTGTCTTGTTGTTACTGTCTACTTCCTTCCCTCCTGTGTTCCTGTTCTCCTCCCCAGCCTCATTGTCTCCCCACACCTGTCTTGTGAGCACTGTCCTGTTCCCAGTGTCTCTCTGCCTGCACGTCATCCCCTCTTAAGTTTAGATGGTATTTAAGCCTGTGTCGTTCCCTCACTCTTTGTTCGTTCGTCAGTTGTCGTCATCACGTCGGTTCTGTTGTAATCCAGTTTTCCTCAATGTGCTCCTATGCCTGTCCCCCAATCCTCGTGTGTTTCTGGTGTTCCTGGTTCATTCATTGTAGTTTTCTGGCTCGTCCATGTCCGTGTTTCTATATCACTTACGTATTTTCCTTCGCCTGCCTTTTGTCGCCTGCTGTCCAACTTGACAACTGTGACCTGGCAAAACACATCTATCCATTTTTCTCCAATAATTCGTATGATAATTATGAAACATTTTTACACAAATGTAAGTTATGATATTTTATATCCAAAAGGTCAAAGGTCAACTTCACTGTGACACCATGATATTGTGCAAAAAAAATGATCTGGCCATTATTCAACCTATCCGTAGTTCAGAAATAGAAACTGGTGCATGAAGTGTGATGCTTGCCTTTCGGCTGAGCTACAAACAATATACTAAGTTAAAAGATAAGTTCACATTTTCAACACTCACATGCCCATTTGTACATTGAATTTTTTTTTTTTTTTCTCTCTAATTGTTTCTGATGCTCACACTGACCATTTAGCGATCCTTTCCTACTGTGATTCCAATGGGAGTGATTGATAACAAAATCAACAGTGACATTTCCCCACAAAAGTGGCCAAAGTTTAACCAAAGCTCCTGTCAGGCTTTACTAGAGTTAGACAAATCAAGTGTGTATCTTAAAACGTTCCTACAGTGGAAGAATGGCAACACAAAGGGGGAATATTGTTTTAGTAACATTAAAAAATAGCCACTCGAGTAGTTTAAGTCCCACTGCTGAAGCCTCGTATTAACTTTGGTTGAACTTCTGCACAGAATGACGACTTTAGATGTTGTGCCACACCACTTCCACTGAATCGCTTTAGGAAGCATCCAGCAGGAACAATTATAGTGACCAATAACTCTTTTGATGTAAGACAGACTTGAAAAATGTGCACTTACCCTTTCACACTGTAGTCATATTCTCTTGTTTGGCATAAACATGTAAAACCTGCTCAAACTTAACAGTAAAGCTTCAGTATTTTTGCTTACAACACGTTCAGAGCTCATGCAACTTGGAAACAAACTTGAGATCGTAACAGCTTATTGTTTCCACCACTCAGCACCATGCCTGTGGATGCAGGCAGACACTGTCAGAATAATACAATCCTGTTGATGTAACTGTCACTGTCAGGACATGAAAAACAAGCCACCAGCACAGAATATGTCAAAGTAATTGAAGCCTTACAGGTGGAGTCAACTGTGTCCTTTTTGAAAGTGACATGTAGTTTTGAAGTACTGTTCAGTGGTGCACTATGTAACTTTTTAAAGAAGGCCACAGCTTATATAGTAACATCTATACATCCTAGTTTCTCAATTAATGTAATTCCAGAGAAGATAAAAGCACACATTGATGCTTTTTAAAGTTAGATTATCTTCTTCTCTGACTGACCTGTGTTGTCCTCCGCCCCCCCACCCACAGACAATATGAGCTCTCTTGCATTATTCATTCCACATAAGCCACAGTAAAACCTGCAGCTTTCCTTGATCTTTTCTTCGACAATTTTATTAGATCCGCAGACTCATTTTCATTTTGTCTGACAATTTTTTTCTCACTAACATTTTATTGAACCGGCAGTTTTCACTGCTATAAAAATCAAAGGCACAGTGAGCCACTAACAGTGGGGAGACACACCGCCGCTCCCTTCACTCCTGCATTCAAATCCTCCCGTTCTACTCCATTGAATTGATTGGAAATCTAACGTACGTACCACCTGTAAATTTCACCCAAGGTCGTCGTGTTGTTGTGTAAAGATTTTTGGATTCCTGCTCTGCCGTATGCTTGCAGTTGTACAGATTATGTCTGCGTGACAGCGAGCGGAAAATTTTCCGCAATCAGGCATTTTTAAGGACATCTCAGCGGTGGAGTTTGTATTGGTTTCAACAATGGCATGATAAATGAGGGCTGGCATCAGCGCTGATTAATGAAGTCTTCATTATCTCCTGTTTTGCCTCTTCTTTTCATCCTCGCTCTCGTGCAGGCTCATTGTTTTGCCTGGTTAGATTGCGCCGATTTTGTGCCTCATAATGAGTCAGGGAACAATGGCAGAGTACTTTTTCACTTCTCCTCCTAAGCGATACTTGTTCTTTTGTCTGTACCCTCAATGAATGACTCCTGAATGTCACTTTTTTTTTTTTTTTAATCTCTCGTCCTCGTTTTCTGTGTTGATTCTTAACTATGAATGGAGTAGATGAAAGGACCTTTTCCATTTATAGCACTGCTGACTTTTCACAGTGTTCACTTTGTAGGCGGCTATAAACCAAAACACCAATTCATAAAATTCAAATGCGGGTGTGCGTGATTTTAAATGACACGACTAAATGTCAGATGGATGACTGTCTTTGTGGAGGAAGAGAGTGGTTGTAATGCTACATGGCAGTGTGCGTATCCTGTTAGATAGTATCTATTACAGAAATGAAATTACCCTCAGTTAATTTGATTTGGATAATATTAGGCTAATAGAAGTGTGCAGCACACTGTGCTGAATATGAATCGAGCGAACAGAATTATACATTCACATCGCACACAGCTACAACCTCTGGATCTGAGGTGGGCTGGTTTTCAAGGTAATCCTCCTCTACCTTTACTCTCTCACTCTCTGTCTATTTTCTTTTTCTGACACACACTTGACATAAAAGAGTACAGTAATTACACAAGACCGCCACCGTGCAGCACCGACAAATTCAACACTAAGTGAAATAGAAGACCATTGTCTGGCGGTGGAGCACATAAGCGAGGCATTACTGGAATTACATACATCGCTCATCTCCACTGAAAGAGAATAACATCAAAAGTAAAACTTGAATGTTTTCGAGGCGTGTAAATGAGAAACATTTTTCTGCAACGCTCAGACACAATGTTCTCGAGGTGTCATTGTGCCCGTGGAGACTATTGTATCTTGTTCCTGTTCACATCAAATCCAACTCACAGCTCAGGTCAAGGTCAAGGTCAAGTGTTGTGTTTGAGGGCCGGCCCCATGCAAATCATCGGCCTCCGAACACATTGGAGGTATTCAGGTCTTGAACATTTTTGCTTCCAACGCTGTATTACTTTAGTTTGGGTTAGGGTTTTGTTTTGTTTTTTTTACATAATTGTGATCAAATCACATAATGAATGTCCCTACAGATTCAAAATGTGTGACTCAAAGAGGCCTTTCTTACATTTTTAGCCTTTGTCAGTCCATTTGTCCACCACTTTGGTCCTGACGGAAATATCTCAGCTAATTTTCTTCTGACATTCATGGTTCCAGTGTTGGAATGTAACTAAATACATCAACTCAAGTACGATACTTGAGTACAGTTTTGAGTTACTTGTACTTTACTTGAGTATTTCCATTTTCTGTTACATTATACTTCCACTCCGCTACATCTTGGAGGCAAATATTGTACTTTTTACTCTTTCACTAATAACTTTAGCTACCCATGCTGCATCAGAGCCAAAGCAGAACATGTTTAGAGCATTAATTTATTTGATCAGCAATCAGATGAAAAATTTGAAAAATGCTGGAAATTGGATCAGATAATCGGTCGGCCCATATTATATCAGTAAAAATACAAACGTAAATGTATGTGTAATTTTTTATACTGCAGTACATTTAATGCCAGAAAATTACTTTTGATAACTAAATGCATTTAATATCAGATACTTCTACTCAAGTACTATCTGTATGGCTGACTCTCACTATTACCAAAGTAAAAATTTAGCATGATATACACTCTTACTCAAGTACAACATTTTTAATACTTCTCACAACACTGAATGGTTCCCAGTGGATTATTCCTAATGGCGATCCTGGGGCTGACATTCACAGTTTGAACTGTCTTGACAACTATTAGATAGGTAGTCTTGCAATTTGGTGTTCCCTAAATGTTCCCTACAGGGTTTGTGATAACTTCTGACCAAATACCTGCAAAACTAATGACTTTCCCATCAGCCTCTGCTCTGCTTTGTGTTAAACTGACTTTGCTGCTTTTAAAGTTTAGCACTATTAGTTCAAGCACAACGCTGTAGGTGTGTGTACTCTTATTGCATGTACAGTATATTTCTGTTTATTTTATTCTCTCTTTATCTCTTTATCTGTACTTATCTCTGTCCTTGTGTTAAGGTATGTAAAAATGGTGAGGACCAAAATGCAAACACAGTGAGGCAGACAGGTAAAAGAACAAAAAGCAAACAGTAACGATAAGCTACATAAGCATGCTAACTTGATAAACTACTTGTAAACATTACACGTGCTAAACATCAGCATGTTAGCATTCTCATTGTGACAATGTTGGCATGTGGATATCAGCATTTAGCCCGAGGCAGTAAGTTTCTCATTTCACATGAGGCTTTTCTTGCATCAGGAAATTTACTCAAGACAGGAACGAACATCTTAGCACTGATTCGGATATTTTCCGTCAGTATCAGGGAAAATAGTGCAATGTTAAAGTTGTTGATCACTTTAATCAGAAATATAACTGGAAAGCAGCTGAATCCTCCCTGAAGAGCCCCTCAGTGGATAGTGTGCCTGTGCATGTATGTATGTGTGTTTGACGCTGGGTGCTGGTGGTGGTCGCTGGATGGAGGTAAACAAGTGTTACAAGCACAGCCAGCAAGAGAAGGCAGTGCACGCGCACACACACACACACACATGCTACCACAAAACACAGTATTTTCACTGCCACTCACTGTCACTTCTCACCTATTGCACAGCTGCGTCCCTATTGCCAGGAGTGACAGCACACCTCTCAGCACGACACGCTTTTCATCTTTCTCTGTGTATCTGTAGGTGGCTGTGTGTGTTTGTTTTACTGTGTGTGTGCATGTGTAAAATCCATCCAGCTATTGATTTATGCAGCATGTGGCACAGCGGACATTGAGCCCGCCTTTTAACTAAATGATGTAAACACTTCCCGTTTAGCCAAGATGACTGCTGAACTATTTCTTTTGCAGCGTAATGAGATTAAGTGTTATTAAGCCTCCTCCATCTGTTCAATATTAGAGTTCTCCTGAATGTACGCCGCACTTAAAGTATTCATATTAGCTTGCTTTAAAATGGAGTTACAGGGCGGGGTAGAGAGGGGGAATGGAAGGATGGGAACGTGTGATGGGAAAGGAAAGGAAAGGAAAGGAAAGGAAAGGAAAGGAAAGGAAAGGAAAGGAAAGGAAAGGAAAGGAAAGGAAAGCAAAGCAGAAGGAGTTGGCCCACCTCTGTACTGGCTCTGCCCTCAAAGCTGCTGTACATGGCAATCCTACATCAAAGCAGCATGCTTGAGCAACCACACACAGGCACACATACAATATGCAAATGCACATATACATTTTGCATGTAAACCTCATTTGCATTTCAAACAAGCCTCCATTTGTATTTCAAACATCTTCAACTAAACACACGCAAGTCCTAATCTTTTGCTGACATGGTTGCACCTTTGAACAATGAGCTGTGGCTGATCACTATTACTGATCCCAATACTCTCTCTCTCTCTCTCTCTCTCTCTCTCTCTCTCTCTCTCTCTCTCTCTCTCTGAACACCCATGTGAGATTTATGCAAAGATGTTCTACATGTAGTAACCTAGTTCACCAAGTAACCTAGCAACACTAGAGTCAGCTGGTTAGAAGCGTGTGCATGTGTCCACCCCACTGCCTATCTGTGATTTGCATCTGTGGACACAGCTGCAGTCAGCATCCATGTATGTGCAGCCCTTAGAGGAGTTGGGAGTCACTGCGTGCTGAAGGTCCGTCTACAGACTGGTATAGTTGTGAATTACTACCAGAGTGATCCTCCACAGTGCATGATGTTAGTGCGTGAGTTACCTCTTTTTCTGCTCTTAAATACGTCTTGCTGTGATTTTTCCTTCGCTGTAATCATCTGTCAATCATAAGACGGGTCCAAAACTTGTTCACTCGTCATTTTGGAAACAGTAGTGACTTAGTTGACTAAACAATCTCACTGCTAAGCTTTTCATGGTATCACACAGCCTTCATCAGCAGACTGATTTTGTCCAGTCATAGTTTTTTCAAAATTTCAATTTTTTTCTCAACACTTGGAGGACTTGTTGTCCATGTTGGCGAAGTTGAGAGAAAAAAATAGTGATTTGGCAGCAGGAGAAGTGTGCGTGTCTTGAAACTGAGAGGAGCCCTTATGCCAGTTTACAAGCATGTTGGCAGAGTTGAGAATGAAGGTTCGTTCTTGACCTTGTAAACAGCAGTTTGTTTTTTTCCTGTTCAGCTATGGTGGCTATCGCTGCTCATGCCAGTGAAAGTGTTCGATTCCAAACAAAACAGGAATGCGAAAAGTGCATCATTGCTTATGCAGCAAAGGATTTTCTTCCTCGAGAAAGTCCTGCCCAAATGAAAATATAAAGTGTTAAATAGCTCTTTATTCCAACAGTAATCACTGTTATAGAGTGTTTGGTCAGTAACCCATGTCTCTCCTCCCCCCGCTCATGCAGTTAAAAAGAAAAAACATTTTGTAGTACCTTAAAGAACACCACTATTTCATACTTTTTTACTTTGTTTACATGTGGCAGACCCTGCCACCTTTCTAGCTTCAAACAGTGTTCTTGGTTCCTTATTTTCCTCTGAGAACAGCTTGTTTAGTCAGTTATGGAAAAAATAAATATTTCTGAGTTTGTATTATTACCTCATTAATATTGTAAACATTGAAACTGTGAGTTTGAATTTCTTCTCCAAAAACTACATAGCACCCCTTTAAGATTTTAGTTGGCGAGTGCTGTGTGCAGTTATGAAGCTACTCTTCATCCAGCCGCTCAACAAAACAAACACAAACACCTCGTGTTCTGCCAGTTAAATGAAATGAAATGTTGGGTTAGCAATAGCAGTTGCTAACCACAATGCTAATAATGTCTGAGGAGAGTGAACAGTTAACAATTAAGGCTGAAGGCTACATTGTTTCCTGTCAGTTCCTTGTGGGTGTGTAGGCAATTTTAAACCAGCACGGGAATGGTGGACCCCGCCACTAACAATGAAAACTACTATATAGAGAGGTACTTACTGAATGTAAATATATTGAATGGCTATTGCTGAAGAAATGATGATCATGAACAGTATCCAAAACAGACTTCGTGAAAAGTTTGAGAATTGTGACTTTAATGTGTCTACATTACTTTTTTTTTTTTACAGTCTATCTATTTATGTGTCTTTCTATGATACTCTGTTGTTACTAGTGATGAATACAAGTAAAAACACATAGTCAGTGAAAAACAAAGGCACTTTAAAGAGACCAAACTTTATGACAGTATGACAGTGGGAAAACCCTCTGAGCTGCTGTTAGGTGTGTGTGTGTGTGTGTGTGTGTGTGTGTGTGTGTGTGTGTGTGTGTGTGTGTGTGTGTGTGTGTGCCTGTGCGTGCATATGAGTGTGCCTGTATGTGTGTGTGTGTGTGTGTGTGTGTGTCTCGGTTCTCCTCTCAGCTGCGGATTTTGCATCTACCTTTGATTTTCTGTCAGGAGAGTTTGTAATACAACTCAACACGACGACGAGAGAGACGGAGGGACAAAGAAGGAGAGGCGCTGCACTGAGAGCGAGGCAGAGAGGGTACACGAAGAGAAGCATAGAGAGTTATGAAGCGACAAGGTAAGGGGCTGAGGAGAGAGGATGCGGATAAGAAGCAGACAGAGGGGAAGAGGGAATAAGAAGGAAGCAAAGAAGAAGAGGAGGAAAGGTGAGAAGAGGAGGGAGACAATGAGAACAGCAAGAAATGGGAAAAGAGCTATGAAGAGGAAGTTAGGACAAATAAGAGCATGAGTAGTTCAGCTTGTGACTGAGTGTGTGGAAGGACAACGCTCTCCTGCAGAAGGTTAAGGCCAATGATGTCTAATGACCGACTGTAAACGAGCCTGTTGGGTTATTCTCTTATTGCCTTTCATCTCTGTTTACCCCCAACTAATATCCCCGCCAATGTCCTCTCATGTTATCGCAGGTAGAGAGCGAATGTGCAGGCCAATTACCAGAGAGCAGCACTCTGCTAAGTGGTGTTGGTATTTTCCTTCTCATTAAGTCACAGTCAGAGGCCTCTCAGGCTGTAAACATACAGCTTTATGCTAAATGTGTCTCGTTTGCTGAATCAAACTGATTAATGTTGGCTGTTAAAAAAAAGGAATACATTCTGATATGATCAAATTGACTTCATTATACATGTCGTGGGCTGCAGTGGAAGTAATTAGAGAACAGAAGAATACAAAAGTATCAATTCAATGTCCTTCTGTGTACGTCTCCAACTTCCCAGCATTGCTAGGAACGACTATGGCGAACTACATCGACTCTCACTCACAAGTGATGCTCCTGGCTTTGCATGCCTACATTGGTATCCAAACATGACTGGTCCTCGGACCACTGCTGCTTCAATTTGGCGCCCATAGTGAAAATCTGTTGTTTATTCTCCCGTGGATAAGTCAGAACACACTACACTAGCTCTGGTTTTTAAAAACAGCAGTCATAAGCAGTTTTAGTTGGTCTCTGAACAAAATAAGCCCGCCTCCCAGCACCCAGAAGCATTGGATTAAGTTTGCTAAAAAATGTCTTTTAAATTTAATTTACAAAAGTATTTTAATTGCCTGCAGTACATTTTAGTCACAAAAAGTATTCTTGTATCCAGTTGTGGGCTGTTGGTAGATGTTATAAATCTTCACTTCACTGAGGTGTGTGTTGTACATTGTTACATAACGTAGGAAAGTGTTGATTTAGAAGCATCAACTTAAAGTCTTAAAATCCGCTTGAGGTGTCCATGCAAGGCTCCACGTTGTGTTAATTCTATCATTAGGAGTTATTGTTATATACTGCTGACAGGTGCCCACAGCGTTATGACATTATAATAAATTATTCTATATCAACTCAACTGGGTTTCTGTTATACATCTATACTTTGAAACAGGTATTACATTGCATGTGGTATTAGCAATGTCTGTAATTTAACTCAGTGACCACTGAAGAAGCCCTGTTCAGTAACCATAGCCACATTATTTCCTTAACCGTTACCAGATACTTGTTGTATCTAAACTTAACTGAAGAGGTGACATGATAGTGGATCAGACAGCGATTATATGGATCTTGGTCTATGGTTTACAGAGATGTCTTAAGATGATAATTATGGGGTTACCTCAAAAGGTATTGTGGTCCTCTGTGAGGATTGTGTCTGTTGTATTCATTTTGGATATGTTTTCAATTTGCTTCAATGTGTATGCTTTTGTCTGGATGATCTGGCCTCACCACAAACGATATTCATAATGAAAAAAATCAAGTTCTATGAATTGAAGCTGAATCTAAGTGATCTTAAAAAATGTTGTGCTGACCCTGCTGATCCTGTACTGAAGGAGCTGACTTGTTTACTCATGCACGTCGGCCAATGAAAAACCTGCTGGACTATTGTTTCTGCTGACATGAGCTCTATGAGGAGGAGTGAAAGAATGGGAGCTATGAGGACGAGGAGGAGAAGTGGAAGGCAAAAAGCAGGTTGTGCAAGGGAGAATGGGAAGGATGTGAGATGGGAAAACAGGGCAAGAGGAGGAGGAGACTAGGAGAGTGAGATAGAGGAATTGCCCCCTAGGCACTCCTCAATGTTGCCCTTATGATGGGAGCATATTTCCCCTGTGCTGTGGCCATCATCTCTCTCTCACACTCTCTCACTGACTCCCACTTCAGCATTTCCTCTCAATCTTTTTCTGCTAAATTTTCCTCCTCTATCACTCTCCTGTGCTCCTCATAGGCATCTCAGGCCACAGTCCATTGTCAGCCAGCGTCACCACCTATTTGTGAGCATTCGGGTGCAGCATCTTGCCAATAACTCATGCCAATACCTTTCCCCCTGACAGTCTGCAGCAACATCTTCATCCAAAATAGAAATGAAAGTATGTACCCACCGAGCAGGTGCGTTTGCATTTTTTAAAACCCTAAGCCATTAGCTTTTCTTCTCTTCTTCGTATTTCTTTCCACTCACTTGACATCGGCCTTGCTCTGCGTATGCACAGAGCTGAAGAGCTGCAGCCGGCCCAGCCCGTCGCTTGCCGTCACGGGTCCTCTTCTGCGGGTCACCCTTGAAATCTTCCATCTTTCCCATCATCCTTGATTCTCTCTGGATCCTGATGGGTTAGCTACGGCAGTCACCCTGCTGCCAGAGAGCGGTGTGTGTGTGTGTGTGTGTGTGTGTGTGTGTGTGTGTGTGTGTGTGTGTGTGTGTGTGTGTGTGTGTGTGTGCATATGAGAAAAGGCAGTGGAAAAATGAAAATAGATCATTCATGGCTAAAAGCTGAGAGGAGCAAAACAGTCCTTCTGCCAGTTTCCCAGCATGCCTGTCTCTCTGGCTGGCGAAGAAGGAAGCGCACGCCAACACACAGCTGAGCCAATCCTCTATTGTTTCCATCCCCATATTTATACATTTTACTATTGTCTGTCCCGCTCTCCATTATGGGTCTGCACAGCTCCAGTGCTTAATAGCTTATCTGAAGTCTACTGTACCGGCACATATGGACAGATACCAGACTAATGAAAACTTTCTCATTGTTTGACTACAATTCTATAAGGACTCTGTGCAGTTTCACCTTCTCGTCGTCTCAAATGAGTCGACATATCTGCCCCTGACCACGCTGCGGCTTGGTTCATTGTATCTGCAGCCGAACAAAGCCCGTATTCAGGCAGACAATACCCGCTGCCTTGCAGTGTTAGCCAATTTCAATAGAAGCCAAGGCGGTGGCTGCCTTGTCCAAATGATTGTCTGCTATTGTCGCCCATTCTGGTAGCAAAATAAAACCATATTCAAAGAAGTAATTTGTGACATTTTATATATATTAAACGGATTGTTTGACAGTTTGGTAGATACACTTGTTTGCTTCCTTGCTGAGAGTTAGATGAGAAGATCATGGCCACTTTCATGTGTGCGGTACCTGGCTGGGTACAGTAACTTCCTGGAGTCTCTGTTGGTTACTTGTCAACCTTATAGTGTCAACAGTGAAGTAAATGAACCCACGTAAAACCACAATCTGGCTGCTTAAGGACAGAACCAGGCTAGCTGTTTCACCCCTTTTTTGTGTCTGTAAGCTAAGCTTAATGGCTTCAGGCTGTAGTTTCATGTTCACAGTGTTTATGCCTCTGCACCGGCGATAGCCACGGCCGGAGGCATAATGTTTTTGGGTTGTCCGTGTGTTCATACGTCTGTCATTCCCATTCTTGTGACCGCGATATCTCAAGAATGTCTCAAGGGAATTTCTTCAAATTTGGGACCAACGTCCACTTGGACTCAAGGATTAACTGAGTAAATGCAGGTGGTTTAAGGTCAAAGGTCACTGTGACCTCACAAAAAAACATTTTTTGACATTACTCAACAGTTCATGTGATAATTAGGTGACAACATAGTTTAACACAAATGTCTTACAGGATAAAATGATGAAGCCATTATTCAACGGCATAGCTCAGGAAAAGCAACTTGAATGGTGTGCAGGGGCAAACAACTACTGTACCAGGCAGTGTTCTAGTTTTCCTCAGGCTGGTGAAGGCATGACCTGCCTAACTCTGTCTCTGATTGGCTTACACTGATATTCTTATCCTAAACCTAACCGATCTTACTCCTCATGCCTCAACGTATAGCAGGGCAGGTCATGATTCGCCCCACTGAGAAAAAACAAATATCATTATCTTACATCATGAATAACTGAACTATTCCTTTAATTTTTCTTCATCTAACGTGACAAAACATATATTCATCTATGATTCACAAACATTGACCTGTTCGCATCTGCGCGGCAATTGGCTGACTAATCACATCAAATGATATTGAACATGTGTCTCCGGCAGAACTGTTATCTATGAAAGTTATGCTAAATTGATTGCTTGGGCCTTTGAACATGAGAGGATTTGGGTGCAGAAATCTTCATTGCTTAAAATTTGAAATGTTCTCATCGTGGGATCTAAAACTAACGAAATGCACCAATGTTTCTGTCCGCAAAACCATATTTTGACATTTTTGAGCTACTCCGCCAGCGGACAGGCAAGAACATTCCCTTTAACTGAGGAAAAATATGTCAAAATCATCATCATCATTTCTGGTACTTCAGCTGTTGAATTTACAGTGGAACACCCTTTGACCCACAACTCACAGAGATGGCAGAGAGCAGGGCAGACTCAGCTGTTAGCAAAGTGGGTCAGAGCAGCTGGCATGATCGCATGAATATTTAAAATGAAACAGCTCCAGACTGAAGCCTCTGTAACAACCTCGTTGATGCCAAGCAGTGTTAAACAATGACAGCATGTTGTACAGCTCCGACTCCCTCCTGAGCTGCTCCTGAGGAGCTCTGCCTACACGGAGAGAGAGAGAAAACAAAAAGATGTGGAGTACAAAAAGGAGGGATTTAGGTAGGGTCAAATCAAATAATGGCAGCATGTTCAGAATTTAATTTGAAGAGATCTGTGAAAACACAGAGGGGCAGTAATGGAATTATTTGGCGTATAAAATGTGTGTACATGATACTGTAATACCTCAATTAACTGGGAAGAAGAGAGAACATTGGCGGATGACAGATAGATCACGAGAGGCCAAGAAATGAAGAATGGAAACAAACTTTGTAATTAACTCAACAGAGAGAAGTGTTGTCAGGCAGAGAGCCAGACAGACTGACAGGTTAAAGAATAAAGGAAAGACAAAAAACAAAGAAAGAAGAGAGAGCGTAGGGAGGGAGAGACATGACTGGAGGATGGATAGAAGTAGGTCAGGAGGAGAGACGAAGAGGAGAGGGAGACATGTGGAGGGATGGATAGAAAGGGAAGAGACATCCAGCGTTTGGCTGCGTCTTCCTCTACCTCTCTATCTTTTCAGTAGTCCCTCTGCACACGGGTGTTTTTTTTTTTTTTTTAAACGCGTGCACTCACAACCACACATTCGGTCCGTGCACCTCCCTCGTCCCCGTGATTGACAGCTCCTAGCCAGCAGCCTGCTCCGAAGCCAAAGACTTCATAATAAACAGAACATGGTTTAATTTACTACTCCAGGCAGAGCGGCGCTGCTCACTTTGCTGTCTATTCACAAACAGGGACACACACACGCAAGCACAGCACACTGCAAAAAATATCCATCTCGATAAATCATTTGATAGATTTATCTTTATTTCATGTCTCACTTTCTCACAAGGTTTAAAGATGGATAGAGTTTTAGTCCTGCTTGTTATGTAAAGAAATATAAACTATAAAGATGCTGTGGTTATTGTGTTATCTATTTATCAAACTTAATAACCATCATTAATAAATGGTGCATTTTCAGTTAAAGGTGCACTAAGTAGTTTTGGGCAACAAATTTTATCAGAAGAGGAAAATCTTTACTGATTTTTTTATGCCTAAACAAACTAAATAAACAAACTCTCTTCGTTTTCATAACGGGATAAACAGAATAAACAAACTGACCTTAAAGGACAACCAAATTTCATACTGTTTTACTTTGTTTATATGTGGCGGACCCTGCCACCTTTCCAGCTTCAAACAGTGTTCTGGGACCTTACTTTCCTCTGAGAACAGCTTGTTTATTCAGTTATGGGAGCATCAGAAACCATTTTTTAACCCTCAAACCCTGACTCGCCTGTATTTATTTTATTTTTCCAACCCTATTCTAGCAGCCATCAATTGCAACACATCATTCGATTCAGGAGAACCTTCAATTTCAGTCCGGCTCATTTAAACTCCCAATTTTACATTTGTTTTGTCTGACAATGGATGAATTGACCAGAATTATTTTTTTTATTTAAAAAGATGTACATGAATTATTTTCCTAAGCAAGCTACAGCCATTTATTATAACATTATTTTACATCCTTGGTGTTTGTTGGTGAAGAACAGGTGGAAATCCCATAATTTAATTTACTGACCATGTATGTGTGTCCAAAAAAGCTCAGAGAGTGAATAGAAAAGTAATTAAATCATAACAGAGGACAATGAAGCAAAAGTGAGTAATATATTATCCATTGAATATGAACAACAAAAGTATTCCTTGAATACAGTGATGGCATAATCTCGCTTCACTTCGGTGCCCCTGAATGTCCTCACAGTGCACCACTGAAAGGCTGAGAAACTCCACTTTACATTAGGATTAGCGTAAAGTTAGCAAACATTTTAGAACAATAGCTATTTTTAGTTCTTTGCAGCTTAATAATGGTCATCAAAATTTGTTTAACAATGAACTACACAGTATTTAATAATCATTTACAAAGTATTATAAACATCAGTTGCAATTTTACATAAAACAATAGCCTAATAAATCCTTGATAAAGCCTTTCCTTGTTTGTTAACAGTAATATAACTATTAACTAAAGTTTAATAAACTATGAATTTACCATTTATTAATGAACGTTACTATACAGTGTTACCGATCTGTTCCTCCACATGTCTCCCGATCTGACACTTGCTAAGAGCCACACTGTCAGCTGTAGTGTGTGCCGGCCCTGTACAGCCTATACGAACACGAGGCGGGCCCATCCACCCAGGTGTCACGGCTGTCTGAAATCTGTCCACGCTGGGATTTTAACTCGAAGAGGCTCGTCGTCACGGCTACACCAATGCCACGGCTGGATGTGGGTGAGCTTCCTGGGTGGCAGCTCTCATTCAGCCAATCAAGGGAAACAGGCCATGCTCTATTTAATGATTATCCCAGCATCTGTCCCCTATCTCTCATCTCTGTGTGAAACACTCGCTGGAAGCCCAGCGGATCCCGTCCAGCCGAGCCGCCTCGATTCTACCTTTCATTGAGTAATTCCATCTCAATTTAATCAAATCTAGAAATGCTTGTGTGCATTATAAACAGGCTGCGTGCCCGTGATTCATTATATAGTTTAGTGGCGAGCGTGGTTAGCAGAGGATGTTATTACAACAGCAGCAATTAATGCCAGTCCAATAAAACACATGATTACCACATTTGGAACGTAATCGCGGTTGTTATCCCTGTACTGAAAAGAAAGGCAACACAAAGATAGGCTTTATCCTGTTTCCATTCTGCTTACTTTTACTTATAGCAACCAGACTGTGTGGGCGATAAGGTTTACATTCTGCCACATTCTTGCTCCAGCTTGGCGAGTTGTATTGATTTCACTTCCTGCATTAGTTTTCTGGAGAAGGTCCCATCCTCCTCTGCACGTTTCTCCTTGCCCGCTCACCTGGAAATTGTGAATCACGTCATTGCTCAGCTGTGAATTCGCAACAGACGTTTGCAAATATGCTTGGACGCTCTCTATCTCCCCTGGACTAGGATGCATGTGATCAATAAAAGCACTGTTTTCCTCAGCTGTAACTCATGTGAATTCTCAGAGAATCCCCGCAGGCGTGGATTGAGGCAACAACAAGGAGTGCTGGGCCGATAAATATAATGATAAACAGGAGAGCGAGACAGGAAGTGAAGATACACCGTGAGAGAGACAGAAAGGCTAATATTCTTGATTTATCAGCCCAGCAGTCTTTGAGATGAATGAGAAGAAGAGAGCTGTTATTGTAGCCCACGGGATGAATCCTCACTATTGCGCTGTTTGTCTTTGGTTGCGTTAAAAAATGAAGTGCAAAATCAATAAAAATGTTAATCAGAACAGGAAAAAAAACATTGTTCTCACTTTCAATTTAGCCGGCCACTTGACTGAAGAGAGAAAACAATCTGGACATCAATCTACGAAGTCATGCCATGAATTACACTCCTGCACCTCCTACCTTTGTGTCTCACACAGACATAAACAGTGTTAAAACGTCAAATACGTTATTTATACCTGTACTCACTCTGAATCTTATTTTGAAAAGATCTTATCACTGTTTGGGTGTGTTATGGCACTTCAAATCAAGTGCAGCAGCAATTGAGGTAACAGACGAGTGATCAGCAACAGCTACTCATCATCTCACGATTATTCTGTGTAATGAGACGGAAAAATATTTCTGATTGCAAGACTGAACGCTAGATTCAATTATTTGATATGTTATCCATAAATACAGTGTGTTCCCTGCTGTCAAG
The DNA here is from genome assembly GCF_040436345.1 of Pagrus major. Taxonomy (NCBI): domain Eukaryota; kingdom Metazoa; phylum Chordata; class Actinopteri; order Spariformes; family Sparidae; genus Pagrus; species Pagrus major. The sequence goes on from NC_133217.1 coordinate 14,161,106, forward strand.
ACCTGAATGGTGATTCTTTCTGTGCCTGCAGGTGAGACCGGTGCAGCCCTGTCACGCCCGCAGCGCCCCCTTTCGGCCCGGACGGCCCACCACGCCCCGGCGCCTATGAAAGGGTACCATGTCAGCCGTAGCATGTCCCAGCATTCCTCCTCCGGTGGTGGCGGAGGAGGGCCCTGCCACTGCGCGCCTGAGGACTGTGATGGCCCGGGCAGAGACTACTACCAGGGTCACAGCGATGGCCACTATTACCCTCCAGGTCCGGCCGAGGCCCTGGCGCTTGAGCGGCATCATTCCCACTCACATTCGCACTCCCATAGCCACTCCGGAGGGGGGACCTTCCCCCGCTCACACCCCAGCCAACACCCGCCTCTCCAGTCGTTTGACTCTTGCGAGGAGTGCCTGTCTGGCCACGGAGGGAAGATGCACCGCATTCCCCCGAATCTGATAGACCAGTTTGAGAAGCAGGGGCCCTTTCATCCTGATGGCTTCCACACACTGCAGTACCAGCGCACCACCAGTGGGGGCGCCGAGCAGCGCAGTGAGAGCCCCTCACGTATCCGCCACTTGGTCAACTCTGTGCAGCGTCTCTTTGCCAAGTCCCATTCCCTGGAGGCACCATCTAAACGTGAGTACAACGGCACGAGAGGAGGCGGGGACTACCGTGGCGAGAGAGGAGGGGGCCACAGGAGTGGAGGGGAGGACGGTGGAGGCCACTACTCGGGTCACCAGCCTCGCTCCACCCGAAGGAGCAAGTCCCGAGAGCGCAGCAAGAGCGGAGACTCGCGGCACGAGTCAGGCAGACGCCATCGCAGCAGGACAGCAGGCTGGTGGAGCTCTGATGACAATCTGGACAGTGACAGCAGCTTCCTGGTCACCGGGGGCAGACGGGGGTATCCCAGCGGACACGAGAGCTTGGACGCAGCCATCCAGGAGCTCACCATGAAGAGGCCCAAGGAACGCGGCGGTGGGCCGGTGCCGGGGCCGGGGCCGGGGCCAGGGCCAGGGCCAGGGCCAGGGCCAGGGCCAGGGCCGGGGCCTGGGGAGTGTGTGGCCTGTACCACAATAGCTCTGGCTGGGAATGATGGAGGGGGACACCACGGGCACCACGGCCACTCCCTGAAAAGGAGCACCTGGTCAGCCATGACAGTGAGTCAGGCCAGGGAGGTGTACCCTTCCACCAGGGGAGGAGGCTACGACAAAGCCCTTGTGCCCGTGGAGAGTAAGCTGAAGGAGAGGACCTTCCACTACCTGCAGGTGTGTGAGTGCCTGCATGTCTAACACTGTGTATGTGTGTGTTTGTGTGTACAGAGAGAATATAGTGCGACTGTTTGCTGCTCAGTGCTGACCTGCGGCAAAGAGGAGCAATATTGCAAGGTTCCCCCACATCAGGACAACAGACACCATCATAAAAACAACACTTTGCTGTGTTCTCACACAGAACTTAAGAATGAGTCTCACCATGTACCATTATTTCCCAGCTCTATTTCACACCTTCTTCTCAGAGTCACAACTTACTCAAACCCTCTTTTCAGTGATAACAGTGTTTCCAATGTTTCCAAATATGTTCATAAATCTTGATTCTGATGATTTCCTGATATCATAAAGCTTCTTATAACTTCACATCCTACCTAATAACAGTCAAATGGACCATTTTTTTGTCCTCTTTCACAATGAATCTCAACACAATTTGATTCACCTAACAATGTGTTCTTACGCCATGCATGCGTCCAATGTGACACGATGTCCGAAGCTTGCTGTCCAAACTGAAGGCGTTGCATTTCAATCACATAAAATTTCCATCTATTTCTTTGACAGAAGTTCTACTTAAAGTATATCTTCATGCAACGTATTTCTATCACATTGAGTTGATGCAAATAAATTGAATAACTTAAGTCTTCAAGTCTGCTTAAATTAAGTTTATGCAGTTGCATTACATAATGGATTACTTACTACCTTTACAATGTATGTAATAGAATTAGATGGGAATTTTATGTAATTGAAATACGTAAAGTCAGTGTTTTAGGGAAATTATTTGTTCAAGTAAAGTTGGCGTTCTAAATTGTTTGTTGTTGTTATGTTTTAATGTTTTCATCTACAATTTGTACACATTGCACCTTTAAATCATCCACTTTAGGGTCCTCAGTCAATGCTCGTAAAGACTTTGAGACTTGCCAAACAAGCAAGAGTTTCCATCCACGTTTTCCTTTAGATTGATAGTCGGGAACACCGACATGAAACAATTAAGAACAGCAGAACTCACTGACTCCATGACAGGCATGATGGGAAATGTAGTGCATGCAAGAGTGAAAATAATCAATGTAAATAATTTGGACACTGACACTCTCCTCTATCCAGTTATATATAGGTGTTTGCTGGTTGTTAAAGCCCTTTTTTATACAAGATAATATATGACGTGAAAACTGAGCTACCAGCTGAGAGGCTCTATGTACTGTCTTGATATTTTGCTGTAAGTCAGCAATTTTCACCCACGCAATGATTATTTAAAGTCTGTCTCTGTACCCAACACATGCAACTTTTCCCCTTTCTCTCATGTTGTATACACAAATTATCTTAAATGAAAAGCTAATGGCTACTACTTGGTACCTATGGAGCCTGCTGACAGAGTATACACACACAAAACACACAAACATGCACACACAAACCTCCAGCTGTGCTGAGGTAGAGCCGCCATGCAGGCTGTGTTTCTGCGGGAACAGCAGGTAGCCACAGGAGTCCCTGGTGTTTTTCCAACTCTCATCCTTTAGACACAGCTGAGGTCTGCTGATAGAAGAGACAGAGAGAGCGCAACTGTGTGTGTGTTACCGTTTTCAAAGGACAAACCCCACACAATTTGCCTGTGTGCCTCAGGCTACCGTCACATTCACACCTTAGGACATGAAATGAACTTCCCCGCTGCAGACTCTCTCATATCTCTAGGCGTCACTTGCAGTTTCGCGAGAAGAGGGGGAGATGGAATTTTTGTGCCGAGCTTAGATATGCTGAAGTCAGCCAGATTGATCCGTGGGTTCAGAGCAGAAGGCGTCCTGGAGCTGCAGATATAGAGTTGTTCAGGTCTACTCCACCAGTGCCAGACCTCAGGACAAACAGCAGCTCAGGTGCCATGTTGAAGCAGCGGCTCCAAACTGAAGTCTTGTTCTCTGCTGCAGGACAAGTGCAGTCAGAGTGTGTAAAGACAAGATATCATACATTCAACAACCTTAAACTTTAAAGAGGCCCTAGATGTTTTTATTCTCGCAGTAACACTGTCACAGACAGTGATAGTGGCGAACTGGTGAACATATGTGGAGCACTTGGCAGCTAAAGAGGCGGATATTTCCCTCAAGTGTTAGTGGCAACAAATAACGGAGCTGAATATTGATATCCAAATGAATGCTAACAATGCTCCGCTTATGCTGGTTGTGTAAAATTGCTAACAATTCACCATATCCGCTTATATTAAATGGTCAGTTTTGTGTTCACATCTTAAATCCACTGCTCACATGTTCACATCTTCATAAACAAATAACACGAAGAAGAATAACAAGCCAACAGGAGGGTGAAGGGGTGCACACATGTCATGTCAGCATCCACGCAGATGCTAATGGCTCGAGGATAGATGCTTTAGGCAGGGAGATCTCAGGTTGGTAGAACATGTAGAATGAGCAGGCGTGCTGACAGCATGACACTGGGAGAAGGATCTGTGTTCTTGTGAGTCTAGGATGGACCGAGTCTCGCTTGCATCCTGGTCTCGTCCCTGAGGATAGAGGTGGCCTTTTCAATGCTTTAAAGATGGAGGAAATTCTCCTGCCAGCTGTCTCTAGAGAAGCAGGAGGGCTGCTTCACATTCAAGTTCATCAGGATCAAAAATGTAACTTTCAGGTTGAACTTGTGACTTTTAAAACTTTAAAAATTGTAATAATTTGATCTGCCTTTCATTGAAAATGTCTTGGCCCACATGCATTTTCAAGATGCTGTGTGGAGGACTGAAACTGCCCAAATTGGAAATAATTAGATAAATATATATGCCATTAAATGCACCAAAAACAAGATTAGAATAAATAGAGGCATTGCTATTTCTGAAAATGTGACATAAATTGATATATTTGATTAATTTGGCTCCATAACATTTGATCCAGATCAGAGTCCTGGTTCCAAGACGCTCAGTTTCTGTCCAACTGTGCTGTGATTGGACCCCTCATTTGCTTAATGAAAAAGAAATTGATGAAGAAATGTAAAAGGGAAAATAAAGAAATATGTACGTTTGTGGAAATAAATGGGGGGATGCAAATGGAGAATGCAGAATAAGATACATTGATAAATTCATTCATTTAAAATGTTAGAAATTAAATGGGAAAGTAAATAAATAGTTGAATTAATACAAAGGTAAATAAATAAAGAGCAGACAAAAGCAGAAATATCAATTTATGTTCCATTTTACAAATGAATATTAATTTATTTATTGAAACCTTTGATTATGTTTTTGTTCTTTTCTGATTTTGGCAGTTTTAGTCCTCCAAAACATTGTGTGGAGTGTGGAGGAATAACATTTATTCTTGGCATTCTTCTTATTTATCATTATTCTACATCTTATGTCTGGTCAGACGTTTTGCTGTTCAGTTAAAGAATTAAGAAATATCTTGCCATGGAAACCCCAACAAAGAAAAGGACATAAGAGATTAATGTCAAAGATCCTCCTATACAATGCTGTCATCAGGTTTGTTGGTCTGACTAACGAAAAAATGAATGTGCCTTTGTTTCCATCGCAAAACTTGGTGATCACAAAGTCATGGATGTAGTCTCGAACTCACAAAATAATCGTACTCCCAAGCTACCAATAATATTTTATAACGTGCTGTATGTACAAGCTTATACTGACTTATACTTAAGTCCACTGTGGGTCGTCGCTCAATTTTGCCTCACAAAATCAAGGGAAGCAGCTCGAAGTGAAATTGAAAGGAGCAAAAAAAAAAAAAAAAAAGTGATTTAATCTTCACAAGTCTGAATTATCCTGGTCAGAGGCAGAGGGACATGTGCAAGGTTTTCTCCCATGGTGTCAACGGCAATCACGATGTGTGGCATCACAACCCGGTGCTCTCCGTTCCCTAAGCCTCTCCCATCCCCTCGGCCTGTGTCTGATAGATAAGGGATGATAAAAAACGAGGAATATGGAGCGAGAGTGAAATGAAGACGGCGACGGAGAGTGAGAGAGGGACAAAGATCGAGGGGGAAAGAGCAAGGTAGAGGGATGCAGAGATAGCAGAGCAAGCTGAGGGATAGAGGAGAGATAAAGGAGGTGATGGTAGCCAAGGGGCGACGCGAGAGGAGGAGAGAAAGAGCAGGATGAGAAAACGAGAGAGATAGTAGAAGGCCAGGGGGATCGGGAGATTAGGCTGAATCATCTTTTAAGTGATGACCTTAAAAACACACACTCAACTGGATGCCAAACCCTGGGGCCTTGACTGTGTGTGTGTGTGTGTGTGTGTCAGTGTGTGTAGGTGGCTTGATCACATGCTTGTGTGAGGCTACACACCTCACAGCGTTTGCAAAAACTAAAAGATGGGGTTTTCAGCTCAAGCGGCTGCCGTTGCTTCCTGTTAGAAGGTGTGAAGCTTTCGTTCTACTGGAAAACAAGCGGGATCAAACAGTAAACACACACACACACATATTTACATATCCAACTGAGTGGTGCTCCACAGTGATGAAATTTAAAGCTGCACTTGAGGATTTATAGAGCTGCTGAAAGCACTGCGTACAAAAACTCAAGCAGGATAGCTGAACATGCAACGATCATGGTAATGTCATATTTTGATGATGGTAGGACGTCTAGCTGACGGCCATGTTGGACATCAGCACAGTGTATCTCTTTGCTGAACTGTTTCTGAACCATGACAGGACATCTTGACTTGACTTTTTCTGGGAAATGATCACCGTGTTAATGTCAGCTCTACCAAGCTCTCTCTTTAACACACTTTAGCTTTCTACTTCACAAACTCCCTGTCACATCAAACCCATTTTAACAAGAAAGTAAGCTCAGATGAACCAATATTACACCACCTGCAACCGGCTGGTGATGAAAGTAACAACAGCTAGGTGTTGGTCGAAATCAAATTACAGCAAATAGGTAAGTGAATACTGGACCTGTGTTCTTCAGGAGGCCAGAAACATGTCAAAAACATTGGTAAATCTGCTCTTTGTCTGCTGGTTTATATAAATGTAATTACTTCACCAATACTTCACTGCAACAACGTCTTTTTACGTAGTAATATATCAGATGTTGTGTTTTGCATATCATGGAATGTTTCGAGTATTGTTGAATTAGAGATGTGTATTTCAGGCAGGATAAGTCACCTCGTATGAATTTGCCAGAAAATATCTCACAGCTTTATTCATAGCCTTAGATGTTTTTCTTCTGACAAACAACAACAGACCAGAGAGTGGTAACATTTAAAGAGCATTCTGACTTATTTGAAGAAACTCCATAAGATGGCCGCAGAGTCTGTCTCTTTTTTTGTTTCAGCTCATTGCTCCTCATTGATCGCATCGTCTTCCCCCTTAGTTTCCGTGTTCCTGTGTGTGAGCTTCTCATTTTGTTTTCTCATTTGTCGACCTGTCTGTCTTCCTGCTCTCTGCCCCTTTAAGCCTCAGCTTCTCTGTTTTTTGTTTCGTCACCCTGTACACCTGTCTGTCTCTCTGTCCGCCACCTTCCCTGTCTGTGTACCTACATTTCGTCTACCTGCCTTTGTGTGTGTGTGTGTGTGTTTATTTGCTCTCCGTCTGTCGGCTTCTGGCTCACGCTGTTTCTCCTTCTCTGTGTCAGTGTTTCTCCAGCTGTCAGAGTTTCTCTCTTTCTGTAAGTCCCTTTGTCCCTTTCTCTCTTTCTTTTTCATCATCTCCTACGTATGCATACATGTGCATGTGTGTGAGTGCGTGCTCTCATCGTGTGCATGAGCATGCTTGAGCTGTCTGTGCTGGTGTGTTGGCTTTACTCCGGGTGCACGTGTGCCACGACTGTACGTCTGAGTCATCGTTTTCCTCCGGTTCGAGGCGTGAAATATTTTTCACTGATGAAATATATTTCTGTTCTGAGAAGTCTTTTGAATTTAATAACAGATATTGTGAAGAAGCTGGCGACAGTGCAGCAAAACATCTTCAATATCTCAACACTAATTTATTCACATTGTGAGTAAACTTTTCCCTTAACAGTTGGTGTAGAAGAAGAATGCATACTTACTTTAAACTCATTTTAACTGTTCTTAACCCATTTATGGAAAATATTACTAAAACTGAGTTTGACCATGTTTGTACACTACATGGTCGTACAATTGAACTCACCATATTGTTGCAGATTAAAGGATAAGTACACCCGAAAATGAAAATTTTGTCATCATCTACTCACCTCCATGCCGATAAAAAAAATTGGGTGTGGTTTCAAAGTTAGAAAAACATTTCTGGAGCTTCACAGCAAAACAGTGTTTCAGCACTCTCCTTAACAACTGAAGTAGATGGGGACTTGTTTTAACACATTAAAAAAATTACCCCAAAAAACATGGCTCCATACAGCTTCTCCAGCATAATATAAGTTTTCAGAAGTCTCAAGATCCCAAATTGATTGGAGAAGATGCTATTAGCATCCTTGACGACTGTCGAGCTGTGTGCTAATGCTTTTAGCTTAGCAGCTACATTAAAGATTTCTGCTTTAGTTTGCTTATGCTGTGTATGGAGCCATTTTATATTTTTTTTCAGTTGTTTTTTTTTTACGTTTTAAAACCCCATCCCATCAAGTCCACATTTACGTCAATTGTTTGAGAAAATGCTGTGACGCTGTTTTGATGCGAAGCTCGGGAAATGTTTTGTGGACTACCAAACTTCTCCTGTCTTTCCATCGACATGAGGGTGAGTAGATAATGACTGAATTCAAACTTTTGGCTGAACTTACCCTTTAAGCCTCCTCGGCCCTTCTCTTACCTTACCTGTGACTATGTGAATGTTTTTGTGACTGCGATTGTGCCTCAGGTCCCATCAGAAGACTGGGGAGGTGGGTTTGGCGGTGGCGGTGCGGGCGACAGCGGAGGGGAGATTCCGTGCCGCCGCATGCGGAGCGGCAGCTACATCAAGGCCATGGGCGATGACGACAGCGCTGACTCAGACACCAGCCCGAAAGCCTCGCCGAAGTCCACCCTGATTGCGCAGAGGGACGCCTTCAGACGGTCTATCAGCATGGATCAAAGGTCAATGTCATGACACATGGATTGTTTGTGTGAGGGTTTTTAAAAAGCAGCGGCTGAATCCCATAATCCAAAAATCCAATATTTTAAAAACCACAGAAAAGTAGCATTCGTTTCCTCCTATTGTGGGTACCTTCTTATATGACTCAGAGGTTTGAGATTTATGTGCACTTAGCATAAGTAAAATATGTTTACTCAAATGTTCAGACTGATTTCAAGTAAGATAAACAAATTATAGTTATAACATGAATCACTGCAGTTTTTTCCCACTTGACATGGGGATGCAGCGTCACAACACTTGCACTAGGATTTCTGCAGGTGGCAAAGTTGTGGAGCCTGACTCAGTGACATTTAATGTGACAGCTGTAGTTTACCAAATGGTGTTAGCTGGTGCTGAATGTTACAAACAAAATGGGTTTTTGACTCATGTTGACACAGCTGAAGATTCTACAGCCAGAATGAAGTAAGTAAGAAATAAATCTCTGTGTCGTCATGTAACAGAAAGCTGATGACGTGTATTATTTGTTTCCTCCAGGTACTCATGTAAGCAGTGCACGGACTCCTACCCCAACAGCCGAACTACACCCAAAACCCACACCCGCTCTCGCAGTTACACTCGCTCTCTGACCAGCTCACAGGTAACAAATAATGTTGTTTATTTGTATTAAAGGAGACCTATTACGCTCTATTGCTTTTATCCATTTATTCAGTGTTTTGTATGGGGTGTTGCATGTAAGAGGTCTGTTAAGTTAAACAGGTCAAACTCTGCACCAACAGAAGCTCCTCTCTCCCACAAAAAACACTGCTCCTGAAACGCCTCATCAACGTTGACTTTATGACAACACACTACATCACCATGTCACACATTTGCATAATTTCTGCCTAGCAGCAAGTTTGGTACAGAAGAAATACTTCAGCACAGCTGTTATATTGTTGTTAGCGGTGCTGGCTCAGGCATGTGTGAGCTGACCAATCAGGGCAGACTATGTATTCAGCAGGGGGGGCCTTAAAGAGACAGGAGCTAAAACAGAGTGTTTCAGACAGAGGGAGAATACAGTGTTGAAGCACAGATTGAGAAAACTGATGTTTTTTGAGCATTAAAGCATGTAAACATATTCTAGTAGTAACCCAAAATAAAATTATGAACCTGAAAATGAGCGCAATATGTCTCCTTTAATTATGTTTTTGAATCGGGGTCTTGACTACAGCAGTGTGTCTCTCGTCCTTCAGCTGGGAGACACGTTGAACCGTCAGTTTGAGTCGGTGTGTGAGACCATGTTCGGGGAGGTGGAGTCTCAAGCCGTCGAGGCCCTGGATCTCCCCGGCGTGTTCCGCACCCGCAGCCACAGCTACGTGCGCGCCATCCAGGCCGGCTGCTCCCAGGACGACGACTGCCTCTCCGTCTTCTCCATGTCGGGCCCCCAGGGAAGCATCAAGGGCGGGGCCGGTGAGTGTGCGGTGTGGTGTAGTGCTGTGTGTGTGTGAGATGTGTGGTTGTCTTCTTATGTGGTGGCAACCTGGTGGGAGACACAGTCGGACAGCCAGTGGGAGAGGGGATTTTGTGACAGCTTGTGTCTGCTTACCTCGACAAAAGACTCTGACACACATGCACAAACCTCACACATGCACTCACTGCAAAGCAACATTCAATGAATGCATCCATTTTTAATTTCAAACCTTTTTTTCTCTTGTATTCTTTTGATCTCTATGATCTCACTTTTTCACCCAAGCCTTCTGTTCCTCCGCGGCACTATCTTTGTGTTTGTGTGTATACAGTATGTGTGTGCTATAAGCATAGACGTGTATGTTATGTTATTGTGCATGCTCTTTGTTCTCTGCATCTCCTCTCTCCTGTCACCCTCCCTTGTGCGATTGCAGGTTTCTCAGGCTCAGTAATAGGTACAGAAACACTTGTGATTATGATGATAAGTTAGAGTCTCCAGCTGCTTCTCTATCTATAGTATGTGTGCGTCGTTCTTTCGCCTTCTCACTCTGTATCATTCTTCTTCTCTTCTTCGTCTGAAAAATGTCTGGTTTTGTGTATTTTGTGTTTTTTGTATGATCATTTTTTGTTTAATCTCTGCAATCACACTCTTACTCAAGCCTAATATACTTTGCATCTCCAATAATCTCTGATAGAGTGTGTGTGTGTGTGTGTGTGTGTGTGTGTGTAGACTGCAGAGCCACTCTAGTGCCTCACAGGACTCCAATTGCTAGGCTTAGACCAGCAAATCCCCCCCCGATACTTATTAAAGCCTCTGTGAGGTGTCATATACATCGACCGCAAACACACTTGTGCACAGTACGCAATCTGAAATCACACATAACCCTGAATACATGCGCACCCCCCCCACACACACACACACAGACACACACACACTGGCGCTTATAGAGCTTCATGGTTAGGAATCTTTGTAAACTGTGACAAGCTGGCTGGTGATGAAGATGCTTGAAAATAAACCATGTGTGTGTGTGTGTGTGTGTGTGTGTGTGTGTGTGTGCGTGCGTGCGTGCGTGCGTGCGTGCGTGCGTGCGTGTGTGTGTTAGTGAACGAAGGCAGAATCTGCGCTTCTCATTTTAATATTTCTCTCAGGAAATTGCTTTATCTCCTTAAGAAGCAGAGTTAAGTTAGCTCAGGGGAAGAGGTTTTCTTTTGCCACTTCCGTCATGTCTGTCTCTCCCACCACTTCACTCCCTGCCGCTCTCTGAAAATCAAACCACAAGCTGATTTTTGGTGAAAAGACGGAGCGCTTTTTGAGGTCCATTTGTAAATCTTTCTGTCATCCTGCACTGGCATTATTTCTCATTGATTTTGTTGTTTTCTCTCCTTCTCTCTGCATTTCATGTCAACAACTTCCTCTTTTTACCATTCCTTTCACCTTCTCCTTTCAGTCTGTCCCTTTTGTAAGTATCCACCTCCCCTGTTCCCTCTTGATATAGTACCCATGTTGCCTTTAACAGCCCACTGTGCTTCTGTCCTTCTTTCTCCCTCTTTTCTGACACTTCAGTCTTTCCTTATCGTAAAGGTGCTCCTCCCCCACTCCCACCTCGCATGTCCAAGTCTTCGCTCTCGGTGCGAGCCCAGAGCAGCACCGAGTCCACCCAGGATGCCTACTTCCAGAACAGCGGACAGCTGACCTCAGTCTCAGGCCCCGGGCGCCCCAAGCAGCACAGCAACTCCGTGGACCTGGGCAGCTCTGACGGCCCCTTAGGTCGAACCTCCAGAGGAGGCTACTACACCGCCACGGGCCCTGGAAGATCCCGACAGCACAGTAACTCGGCAGAGAGCCTAGATGGGGTTAGGGGTTCGCGGGAGCTGGTGCCCTATGGAGGGGGTCCAGGAGTTGGGGTGAGGGCCAAACACAGCAGCTCAGCTGACAGCCTGCTGGAGGGGCCACCGAGGCCGGCCCGCGAGAGGGACAGCAGGGTCGGGGGCAGCCTGGGGAAGTCGGTATCGCTGCCTCAGAACAGCATAGTGCTGAGTAAAGCTGGGGACGACGGACGTGGTGGGAGGAAGTGGAGGCCGTCCATAGCTGTGCAGGTGAGAAAGCACATTCTCTCTACCTCTATCGTAATTAGAGTGCAACTAATTAGTCTTTTTTCAATTTGTTAAATCTTCTGATCCACAAAATGTCAGAAAATAGTGAAAGATGCCCTTCACAAGTCTTCAGATTGCTTGGCTGGTGTGACCACAGCAGTCAAATCATCGCATTTGAGAAGCTCAAACCAAAACATGGTGAATGATGTGATGCATTCTTGCTTAAAAAAAAATGACTGAAATGATTCATTATCAAAATGCCAAGTTTATCTGTAGACCAAACTAAAATGTCAATTGGTTAATCATTTCAGCAAGAATCAAAATACAATCATAATTACACAAGAAACATGTTAAATAAATATTTGCCAAGAGAAAGATGAGAAGATTTACCAGTTTCATGTTTGTGCATTTACTACGGAGCAAAGACAGGAATTGATTAGCATAGCATAAAGACTGGAAACAGGTGAAGCAGCTAGCCAGCCTAAAAATATGCTACCAACACTCCTGACTCACTAATTAACGTGACGAATCTATTCATATGTATCTATAACTGCTTCTTGGTGACCAGCAGTCGGGCACACTCGACTTAATTAAAAATTAATTTAAACTACATTAAAGTAGTAGTTAGGCATTTTGAAAAATATACTACAAATATTTCCTTTCTTGTTATGGATTTGCTCATGTGTCTCTGTTAAATATGAAGCCACCACCAGGAGCTGGTTTGCATATTAGCAAAGATACTGAAAACAGATTGAAACAGCTAGCCTGGCTCTGTCCACCATCAACAAATCTGTTCAGCAACAGCTCACTAATTAACAGATTATATCTGTAAAACCATGATGAAATCCAAAACTTGTTGTTTTTGTGCTTTGCTTTTTGTACCTATTAGCAAGCTTTAGCAGTGCTGGTTGGTGGATCTGTTCTGCCTATTAGGACAAAGCCAGGCAAACTGTTTCCAATTATTTGCTAAGTTAAGTGCTATTGACACACATGAGAGTGGTATCAATCTTCTCATCTAGGCCCCAAATTGTATGAGTATGTATACCAAAAAGTCTAATTGCTCCTTTTATTCCAGTTGTGTATGAAGCCTTTAGGTTGCGTGTTTCAACAGTTCCCTCTGCGCTCTGACCGTGGCACTTTGTGGCTGCTTCTGTTTCAGGTCGACAGTTCAGAGACTCTGTCAGATTCAGACGCGGAGGGCAAAGCTCTGACAGAGGTCCATTCTATAGGAGTCCAAGTGGAAGATGACAAAAGGTAATGAAAACACAACTAAATGTCAAAGCAGGGAAAAAGTATTTATCCTTGAGATCTCTTCTAAACTCGGAGTGTGTTTATTTAGCCTGACATTTAACTTGCCCTTAATTATGGACACAAATTTGAAAACTAAGATGTGCGTTTGTTTATTTGCTAATTTAGCTTCGCCCCAAAATATGTGGCCTCATCAAGACCTTTTTGTCTTTTCAGAGTAATTTATGTGAATAATTTTAATATGTAATTTGAAAAGCCTTCATTTCCCGGGCGCCCAACAGTGCAGCCACCTATGGTTGATTTCTGGGCTAGATCCTATTATTTCATTTAACATTTCATCAGACATCACAGCTTGAACCCAGTAACACTTTGTTCCAAGGAAGTCTTGTTTTTCAACTGTAACCATGACTACTGCAAGTCGTACACGCAACATGATTTTCACATGTGATGCAGGCCTTCTCCTAATTATATCCACCATGCCTTGTGGGTCAGAATCGCACGCATGCATGCGAACAGTCGTAACATCACATTCTCCCGAACCCCGAGCAGTGTTTGATCACGCACCTGTTAACAATGTCCCCCACCTGCTGCAATCATCGGGTGACAGTGTGAAGTCGGGGGAGAAAACGGGAGTGCGAGAACGGAAATCTGAGTCACACCTCGCACCTCATCAGACAGCAAAGAAGGATGAGGGGAGGTGGGGTACGAACTTGTGATAGAGTAAACACTCATCACTGAGTCCATTGACATGACATTTGCACACACTGGTGCGTCATATGCCAGAGGATTTAGCAGGGCTTATCACAAACGCTTGAGTCGTAGTGACTGCTGTGACAGCATGACTATCCCTGCTCAAATGGGAATGTGCAATTATTCGGGGGAATGTGATTTGAGAAAGGCGTTTGCATGTGATACTCTTTGTGACTGGATGGCCTCTGGGCCTGCTGTGACTCCCCGTGTTGCAGGCGGGCTCGTTTCAAGCGCTCCAACAGCGTGACGGCGAGCGTGCAGGCAGACCTGGACCCCGAGGGCTTCCCGGGGCTCAGCATTGCCGTGCCAACACAGGACAAGAGTCTCCAGTTCGGCTGTTCCTTCCAAAGGCACTCGTCAGAGCCGGAGTCCGCTAGCCAGTACACAGAGTGCCACCGCACCGTCCACACACAGGGACAGTGGGCCTACAGAGAGGTAAGTGTGCTATGATACGCAAAACTAATCACCTGAGTCCTCCTTGATTAAAGATGGTGTTCTTTTAAACTATATTCTGTGATTCAGGTGAAAAAATGCATTATTTCCAGATTGTTTCTTGCATTGTTTACCTTCGTGTTTGCTGGTTAGCTCTTCGTTGCCTTGAAAGGCTGTTGGATGCAACCAACTGTAAATTACTGGTTAGCATGAATCTTGGGCAAAAATGAGTTTGTTAATGACCACATGCTCATGTGTCTACATATGCAGTCTCACCTCATGCAGAGTGGAGGCCTGTTTAAAGATAATGCTTCATTTTGCCACTACTGGTCAAAAACCCCACTGGCTCGGAACAGTTGACATTTCTCTCTTGTGTCTTGCTGAGAAATGACAAAAACAATACCAACTATCATGTTTGTCTGTTGAATACAAATCTACAGCCAGGAGACAATTAGCTTAGCTTAGCACAAAGCCTGGAAACAGGGGGAATCAGCTAGCCTGGCCATGAATTGCAAATTTCGGAAGGATTTAACAAAGGTGTTAATTAGTTAATAATTAGTGAGCTTTAGAGGTGCTGCTAGGCTGATTTGTTTCCTTTGGCCACATCCAGGCTAGGTGTTTTCTGCCTTTTTCCAGTCTTTATGCTAAGCTAAGCTAATTATCTCCTGGCATTAGCTTCATATTTGATGAACAGATGTGAGCATGGCATCAATCCTCTCCTCTGATTCTCGGCAAGAAAGCAAATGCGCATTTTTTTCCCCAAAATTGTCAAACTATTCCTTTAAACTTGACCAAAAAACATGGTTTGTTTTTAAAGTAAGGAACAAACTGTCATGGTCCCAGGTTTTAGCTCAGTTGACTTCTTATTTTATGTTCAAAGTTTATCCTTTTGTGTCATGTTTTACTTTCCACTTCTTGTCTTTGTCTGTTTTCCCACCCTTTGTCTGTGTATGCTAGTTTCATTTGTTCATTAGCCCCTGTGTATTTGAGTCTGTGTTTTTCTTGTACTCTTCGTTGGTTTTTCTGTTTTTGTCCTATGTTTCCTGCGTCTCTTGTGTTCCTGTGCCTGTTCCACGGTCCCCATGTGTCCTCTGTGTTCCCACTTTGTTGTCAGTGGCTTCTGGTTGGTCTTCAGTTTTTTATTTCTCTTTAGTTTTGTCATGGACTTTCCTTTTTCACTTTTTTGTGTTGTCTTGTTCCCTTGTTTTTGCATTTTTGGATTTTGAATTGCTGGACTTGATTATCAGATATTGGTTATCTGCTTATCATTAAAGCTCAACTTTTTCTATGAAATAATAAATCTCCAAGCATTTAGTACCAAATAATTACATCAAACAGTATTAAATATTAGACATTTAGTCGCTTGGATGTCCTCACACTGTCCAAATACTACTGTACCTTATCATCCATTAGTTAGTGAGCCAATGATCCATTGATGATTACATATTAGAGGGAGGAGTTCATCCTTACAGTCAAATTTAATTGCCACTCATGTAACTCATGTTACCCCAGGACTTTATCCAGAGTGGCTACACCACTGAGCCCTGCCCAGCAGACCCACGGCCCCACCAGCACCCACACCTGCCTCCACGCTCCCACTCCCCTCTCCCCGTCGCCTCTGAAAGAGCTTGGGCGGGTACGCCGTCCCTGGAGGGCCCCCGGAGCCTGCCCGACTCGGGCCGAGCCTCACCCTGCATGAGAGACGGAGAGTTCTTCTTACGACTCCTGCAGACGGAGGTGGAGAGGATGGAGGGCTGGTGCCAGAACATGGAGAGAGAGGCAGAGGAGAACGAGTTGCCAGAAGAGGGTGAGTTTTGGAGGACGATCAAAAGGATAAGAGATAAAGACAAAACGATGAATAATTCTTGGATTTCTAAAAGTACTCGTGTGCTGTTTCCTCCCTAGTTCTCGAGCTGATCCGAAATGCAGTTGGCAGTGCCCAGATGCTCATGTCTCAGAAAGTCCAGCAGTTCTTCCGCCTCTGCCAACAAAGTGTGGTGAGTATGTGCGATTGCATCTGAAATCATGACAACACACATTAGATATGGTGTGTGGTTTTGCCCACATTCACTATTGCTCAGGGCAAAATTAGCTTGGCTGCAAAAGCACTACTGCAGAAATCGGTCCTATGTAATCTTGTCGTCTTTCACGAATCCTCATATTACTTTGTCACCCATCACATGTCGTGTCCCATCTCCCTGTGCCCCCACCCAGGACCCATCAGCGTACCCCCAGCCCACCTCTCAGGACCTGGCAGGCTTCTGGGACCTGCTCCAGCTCAACATAGAGGACGTCAGGGTCAAGTTTCAGGACCTCCAGAGGCTCAAGGACTCGAACTGGAGGCTCCCACCTGAAAAGAAGGTGAGAGGCCCGGGGGTCCAAACAGCCCTGGTTTCCCTGAAGCGCTCCCCCAGAGCTAAGATGGCAGTGTGCAGAAGAGTAGCGCAGATGGTCGTGCCCTCCGAGCCTTTACAGGCTGTGAAAATACAGAACAGCAAGAGGATCTGAGTCGAGCCACGAGACAATGGAGTCTTAAACTGATAGAAATCTAAATGCATTTTGCATTTGTTGCCGCTGGTCAGACAGAAGAGAGTACTTGTCTGTTACAATATTGTCTACTCACTGATCAACGACTTTAATCTTGATAACAAACTAACAATTGTCTCTCTTTTCTTCTTTTTTCATTATCTTTGTTTGCGTTTTCTTCTCCCATTTCATTTCCTTTTATGCCAATGCATGCTGAGGTGCTTATTTATTGTCGATTTTGGTTATTTGTCTGTCATGTCTCGGCCCGTGATTGTCCCTCACTTGAATTTTACCTTATTTGTTGTTGGTTTTGCTCTTTCTCTGTCACATTCTTTGTGTCTCCCCACTTTTTTTGCATGGGACCCCTTTCGTACAAACCACTTTTTTCACCACCCGACACAATAAATCCACTGTCCGTTGTCATCATATATCTACGTCTCACCATCGCCGTGCCAGGAGGATAAGAAGCTTCCTCCTCCCTTACCAAAGAAGCCAGCGGGCGGGGTGAGCGGCAGCCTCCGGGCAGATAGCAGCGCGGATGGTGGCGCCGGAGGTGGAGGAGGAGGAGGAGGAGGTGTGTCGGGGGGCCTGGTGGTGCCTCGCCTGGGTGGACATACCCTACCCATCAGGGAGAAGTCCCTGGACCTCGGGGACCGTCAGAGGACAGAAGCGAGGAGGAGGCTGCTGCAGACCAAGCGTACCGCCTCTTTTAGGCAGAACTCGGCCACGGAGAGCGCCGACAGCATCGAGATCTACATCCCAGAGGCCCAGACTCGACTCTGAGCGTCCACTTCCTCACTTTCCCTCACTAACAATCTCGGTCTTTCTCTGAGCCCAGTTTTGGATCTTCTGCGGGTCATTGCTGTTTATCCTCTCCCCTCCCTTCAGCATTTCCATCATGTCACTTACCACAACTGCTAATTCACTTCTCTTGCTCATTAAACAAGCAATGACAGCCATTTTAGTGTCTTGAAATTTGGATGTTTTACTGATACAGAAGCCTAGACCTGAAACGGTAGCTAGCAGATGTGAGTTATGGACTTTTTTAAGAATTCTTTTTGGCTGACGACAAAGAAGAAAGAGTCCACTTTTGTAACAGTAGTCAGCAGAGGTTCACGCAGTAGTAGCATGCCTGTGCGTGTTCACCTAGCACTTCTCCATCACTGCAAATAAAGGGCTTAACAGGCACAAAACCTCTGTGTGAGGAGATGACAGAATCTCCCAATGGATCCCTTGTTGGCATCTCCTCAATGCCATTCGCAACGGTGTCAACTAAGATACATCTCTTCACGGATAGCACCAGTATGGATGGATAAACATGGATTCACTCTCACCATCAGTTTAAATGCCCTTAAAGTCAGATGGTTGGCAATCCCCAAAGAACATCCTCCAAGCATAGTCAGTCAACTACAGCTGGCTCCTTTCACCCAGGTGCCATCTGTCCACCCAGGCACCCAGTCAAAGAATATGGAACTATTTTCTGCCTCTTTCCCCTCGTTCCTCACGTCCTCCGACAACCCTCAGCATTCAGCAGTGAGGCTGTTTGAATGTGCAAGTGCTATTTGTACATAGTGTGCACACTCATGTTTTGCCAAAAGGAGTTTTTGCCGTGTAGCATCATAGCCTTGACAGCGAGAGAGCATCGCAGACACAGAATAAAAAAAGACAGAGCCGTTTGCTTTTTACATAGTCTCTCTGAAGTCTCGAGTGTTCGGGGGTGGGGTTTCTGGGAATTTTTAGGGGGAATATATTTTTGGTGGCTGTTCAGGACTTTTACTGAGAAGGCCCCCATTTCACTGTGAGACTATAGCACCACCAAGTGGTCACATGAGGACCCAAACCAACACCACTTTGTCTGCAGAGCGTTCCTTACACCTGAGTCAGGAATTAGCAGACGCGATGAAACAGCCATGAGAGAAGATCAGTTTCTTTAGTTTTTTCTTTCCCTCGACACACAGTGTCTTTTCTCTTCTCTTCTATCGAAATATTCAGATTGGACCTTTCCCGTGACATGTCTGCATAGTTGAGAAGACGAAGCAAAAGGAGGAGAGCTGGCAAAGTCTTCACCTAACTTGAAGTACAGTCCTCTTAATTTAGCACACGGCTGATGAGAGAGGGAACGATTCCTCTGAGCAAAAGAAAACAAAAAGGAGTCCTGTTCGATGTAGCTCCCTCCACACCCCTTCCAAAGAGTCATCACAGAGAGGAAACCATCAGATGTGAAACGACAGAAAAGAAGCTACTTGATAGTGTTTGGTAATCACGCTTGAGATTAAATAACACTTGTTACAAATGGCATCGTACTGTATGTTTGCTGCACTAGGTGTTCCTTTCCCCTCTTCTTTATTCACTTCTTGAAATCATACTATCGGACAAAGTGTAGCATGATTTTTAAAAGCTTTGAAGGAGTCTCATTTGTGAATTTATGTCCGGAGCAGATGTTTCTAAGTGAAGTATTTTGTATGGATGGTGCATATAGGCTTGTATGCGTGCGTGTGGCGTGAATATGAAGGGCTGCGTGTCATGAGGGACGTGTGTGATGAAGCCCGGTGAATACTAAAATCCAAATCAGCCATTTTAAGGAGAAAAAAAACACAAAATATGGGATCTTTTAGCATGACCAGTTTTCTTTTCTTTTTCTATTTGGATGGAATGTGTTGGCAAAATGGGATATTTTAATGGGAGATGTATATTTTATAATATAATCTACATTTCTAGATTAGTAGAGACTATTGAGTACAGTATATGTACAAAAAAAGCATATATCAAATGTGAAATTCTACAGTATTATTATGATAGATTATAGCATTGTGTTATACTACAGCTGTGTGGCATATCCAGACTCAGTACATGTGAAAAAGAAATTTCAAATGATTATTATCTTCAGTTTGTGAGTGCTGGGTCAGGTTCACAGGGTATATAACTGGCAAGAGTGTTACTTGCCAAGTATGATCCTCCTTAGGCCTACTGTATATCCGTCTGTGGTTCGAACAACATATACTGCTGTACATCTCCTCCCTGTATTTCCTCTTTAGAACCAACTACATGTGCCTAACCAGCTATATGTGGAGGTTTCCTTTGAACACAGTTTACAGTATATAAATAGAAAGATATGTAAATAGAAGAGTATAAAGTCTCCAGAGAATATTGTTGACAAAAATGTTTTTATTGTACCGACTTGCCACCCTTTGTCTCCCTCCCTCTCTCCCTCCCTCACTCTCACGTGCAATACACACTTAAGACTGGCGGATTTCTGTTGAAGTTGATACTGCATGTTTTATGTCGACCTCATTTGAAAAATTCAGCCGAATCAAATTCTTTCGACTGATAAAATGTAAGCGAAATTTTGTAGCTTCTGAACCATTTTTTTGTGATCGAGGAAAAGAAAATTGAGATTTTACAGTGCAGTTATTTCAACGAGTCACTTCTTTGTACAAAGATTATATCCTTGGAGGACAATAATACTGACAACCTTAAAAACAGCAATCAGTGTTTTTGATGTGAATCTCAACAGATCAATTTAACCACCTCCATGTGAAACGAGCTGCCCTGGCGAAGAGAAAAAAAAGGGCTGAGAATCATGTTTAATTCATCTGCAGCAGTGTGGGCTGTAGAGCAGCCTTTTTATCCCCTCATCCTTCTCCTCTGTTACCCTCCAACTTGACAACATCTCAGCGGTGTTTGACACAGCCCTCATTAAACAAAGCACAAAGACCTGCTTTTATACTGTTACTCCACTGTGAAGGCCTCTTGATTCCACCCTCACAGTCCTCGCACCTACGCACGGAGGGATGGCCAAGGTCTTTCCATTACGAGTCAGGCTCGAGGGACACCAGGAAATCAAAGAGGCTTTGTGGGATATTTATCCGCCGTAGCAACTACTACTTCTTCAATTCTCGCTGACTTTCTCCTCTATACTTTTGATCACATGTTGAGGTGTTAGCCAGCCACCTTGCCTTGAAACAGGTCCATCGCAAACACACTTTCGGTGGTAGGATTTCCATATTTTCTGTTCAGTGTTTCACCCATCTATCCTATATCCTCCCAGTATGAATACAAGAGCCTCAGCTAAAAATAGCACCTGGGCGTATAGTTGTACAATCGTGATCTGAGCACTCACCACCACACCACACGGACTACTATACGAACCCTTTCACCTCTTTCTAGAAGTGCAAAAACCCCTTGTGGACAGCCAGACGGACAAGTCAACTCAGAGTACCTCAGTTTCTAGCAGCAGTGTCTCCAACCCCGACTCAAGCCTCTGTCCTCAGGGGACACCACACAACCAACGGACCCTGAAAATACAGGACCAGATCAGTCCCACAGGAACTTTGTCCATGTTCTTAAATGACAGGGGGGATCCACTGAGCCCAGATTCTCCAGTAGCCATTTCCTGAGACTGGAGAACGAGAGTGAAAGGAGTGGTGGTTGAGGCGAGAGCTCACTTGTAGCCAACGTGTGTGTGCTGTATACTGTACATCTGCAGGAGGGAGGCTGTAGCAGCAGATTTGAGTTTTAGTTATGTCGACATTTCTGAGAGGCAGAGCTGCTCTGGAGGAAAAAAGCAAAGTCGCTGGTTAAGTTTGACCTCAGTGGGAGAAGCTTTTTTTTCTGCTTTACAAGAGAACAGCTGTCAAAAAGTGGTGAAAATTACCATGTCTCATTTCGTAGATGCATTTTTTCACTGAACAAACCCTGTTTTTCAGCTGTTGAATGCTTCGAACTACCGAGCAGCAACACGAAATGTTGGGTTAGCATCAGCAGTGATTTAATATATCTTTGTTGGATTACTAGATTACATACGTGCAACGTTTCCTGTGAATCTCTTGTGCATTTGTAGGCAATTTCAATCCACTCCAGGAAAGGTGGACTCTGCCGCTCAAACTGAAAAGTACTTTGTATAAAACAAATTACAGAATGTGAATACATTAAATGGGGATAACTGAAAAATGTTAACCATGGACAGTAAAAATGAAAATCCTTATGATTATATATTTAATTATGTTTTCTTATACTTTCACCAAACTCCTTTAACCCGACACAGCAGGCTGAAATATCAATTGTTTTTTCATGCACTAGTCAATTTTGTGATTTTGGGCTATTTTGCCACCATTATATGTTTTCTTTCAGACTAGTGGAAAGAAAATATGTAAAATACACATTTTACACAATTTTTCTCAAGGAAAATGTAAAATGTCTGTAAATTTGCATAATTAAACATACATTTTCAGAAAACTTATGATACAAAAAATAATTGTCTTAACATAATTAATCAACTGGGAGAGTTTTATGATAATAATGGGTCAATTATTGTATTCTATAGGTATTCTGTCTTACTTACCTGCAGTGTCTTATTTTTGCCGAAACATGTATGTCATTCTACAAAACATATCTTTACAGGCCATTTTCTCCACTTCAACATACACCAAACTTTCCAGTCCCTAAAGGTTTTCACAGAGGAGTTTGCTCATAAATCATTCATTGCCTGATTTTATTCCAAAAAACAAAAAGCAAAACCTTGTGAAGGCCAATGACAAGAAAGAGAGATTCAAAATTCCCTCTTTAAAAACCATTGAATCTTGTATGTGAACAAAACGAAACAGGAATTTTGAACCGACATTCAGATTTCTGTTCAGCACAAGCATAATTAATCATAAAATTGTAGAAAACTTAATGTGAGTCATCAACTGCTGATGTTTCATTGGTTAAAATTCTTACCCTCTTCACCTGCAGGGTTTTGCCTCAAAACGTATTTTCTGGTTCATCTCTCAGAGGTTTTCCTCCCCTCTGCCTCCAGAGCAGCTCAAACCCTTGAAGATGTTTAACTGAAACTCCGATGTGCCTTTAGCTCTGAGGTGTAACTGCATTTGTGTGTACAGTATGTGTGTGTGTGTGAGCGTGCGTGTGTGCGTGCGTGCATGTGTGAGTGTATCTACACAAAAAATGAATACCCTGCCACCCTCACGTTTACAAAAATGTAAATACCTGTTGCCAATGGACATTGCTCTTCTCAATATTACATATATTGTTATTACAATATGATTATTATTAGTATGATTACTGTCATTAAAAGGATTAATTATCGCCATCACTCTCATTATTATAAACGGTGTTGTCGACTATAGCTATGGGTAAACATTGTTCTGTATTCAAGGGCGAGTCTTGTGTACAATAACAAAAAATAACAGTTGAATCTACGATGACGAGTCTTAAATCGCTGCTACTGAGGAGACGGAGTAGAAGAAAAAGCAAACTGACAATAACTCTGGGAAGACACTTTTCTCTGGGATCAATGATGGACGCTCCAATGAGGAGTGAGAGATCACCAAAAGAGGAAAGTAAGCGTTTGAACGGATGGACTGTATGGAAGATCCAAACATGACATCTTCTTTCTCCATGTGCATTTATTCCACTCTGAACTCTCAGTTCTGCCTGAGGAGGAAAACAACGTGGACATCATACTGACACAGACTCTACTCTCTCTGTATTCTACTCTATAATGTAGCAAAAACTCAATAGCCCCTCGTTCTCCACTCTCTCCTCCTCTTTCATCTCTTTCTCGTGTTTCTCACTGAACACCATGATTTTTAACCAGACGGGTTTGATACGGCGAGCTTTTCTGTCTTTGAGCTCGGCTTTATTCTTGAGTTCTCTTCTTTTATACGTTTGATTCAGTGCCAAGACAGCATATTGTACATACAAACATTCAATGCTTCTGTTTTTTTCTCCGATAAAAACAACTGACTGGAGCATATAGCAATAGCGATGCCATAAGATGTGAACTTTTGTTTCATAATGCCACCAGTGGATACACAAGATGCATGAGAACACCACAGTGAGCGGGAGATGCGGTCTGAATACGTGCTGGACGGCAGTGTGGGGGGTGGGCGTTGCACAGTGAAGTGAAAAAACATGATTCTGTTTGTTGTGTTGTGGTTCTCATATGTACATACGAATTTATTTATTGATCTTGTATGTTTGATGGATCTAGATGTGTCAAAAGGAGCACGTCTTGATAGCGCTGAAGCCCAGAGAGATGGCACACTGTGACGTGGTTTACCCCAACACAGAATGTAACACTGTCAACGTTGTCAAAACATTTTCTAATGGCTAATATTATTACTATTAATATGATTATTATAAAGCTATTTTAGCGAGTTAAATGAGGGGTGCTGTGTCTCCTTTGTCTTTCTTTGGTGTTGATTTTCTGACTCTATTGAATGTATCATATTAAAGGGACAGTTCATCCCCCAAAATCAAAAACACATATCTTTCCTCCTACCTGTAGTGATATTTATCCACCTGGCTTGTTTT
This sequence comes from Pagrus major, assembly GCF_040436345.1. NCBI lineage: Eukaryota > Metazoa > Chordata > Actinopteri > Spariformes > Sparidae > Pagrus > Pagrus major. Next base: position 14,185,139 of record NC_133217.1, read on the forward strand.
GGTGTGACTTGCCAAGTTTCAGAGATAGCAGCCAGAGAGATGTCTGCCTTTTGTGGTGCTTAAAGCGCCAAAAACATACAGCACTCACCCTTGTTGTGTGCATTTTCATGCAGGAACTACTTTCTTTCTACTGGACTACATCGTATCATTGTACCGGGCAGGAGGAAGCGCACGTCTATTGTGAACCAGCCTCTGGCCTCCACGGCTGAGCTGTAACGTTAGCTAGCTCAGTTAGCTAGCCTCTCGTCCATGAGTAGATACATGCTTCCTTTTTGCATTGATATAGAAAGAAACTAGTTCTACCTGAAACTGCTCATAACAAATTCTGTGGATTATTCTGAGTAACTGGGTCATTGAGTTTTTCAAATGTATTTTTGTGCCGCTTTGAGCACCACAAGCTGAGTGCCATGAAGCTCCATCACATTGGAGAGAAGGCAAACATCACCACAGCCAATATCTCCAAAACTCGCCAACTCACACCAAAAACAATCTAGATGGATAAATAGGACTACAGGTATGAGGGGAAAAATGTGTTTTTGATTTTGGGGTGAATTGACCCTTTAAATATTCATGGCTTTATAAGCAACCGTCAAAAGTGTTTTGGAAAAGTTTGGATATAAAACTTTCTTGGTTATTATTTATGAAGAGTTGATCAAATACTCAGCTCATCTTCTCCCTCAGGACTGTGTGGGTGTGGTATGATAGACAGCGGCTTGGCAATACAAACAAACAAACTCAAACCTTTCCACCATTTTGGACTTAAGTGTTGCTTAAAGCCATAAAAAGTAATTTCCTAGAGAAAGATAGTTGATTGTCTAGACTCCCACCACAGCGGCAGTATTTGACGACCTGGGGATGAGACTCAACAACCAACTCTCTTTTTCTAGGAAGTTACTTTCGGCTTTTTTTTCTGATTTTTTTTCATGGATTTTAAGCCAGAGTTCAACATTTTGATAGTATGATTTTTGCCAGAGTGCTCCCCCCTGTTTCCAGTCTATGCTGAGCTTATCTAACCAGATCTGGCTTTAGCTTCATATCAACAGACATAAGAGTGGTATCAATCTTCTCCTCCAATAACCAGATAAGCAAAATTCCCAAAATGTTTAACTATTCCTTTAATAGATAGAAAAAATAAATTTTAGGGCCTTTATGACAACTGTGCTAGGAGAGTGTAATGTATTTCAACTGCAGAATACAGACAACTAATTTTACTTTACTTTTCCAAGTAGTTTCCAAACTAGTGGCATTTTCTCAAGATAAATTTAAAGGAGACACATTATGCTCATTTTCAGGTTCATAGTTTTATTCTGTGAAATGGTGAGGTAGTGGATGTCACAAAGGCACAGAATTAAAGGCGGGACTACTGACGAGGTGTTTCAGGAGCAGTGTTTACTGTGGGAGAAAGGAGTTTCTGTTGGTGCAGACTTTTTCATACACAAGCCTATACCACTGGAACAAAAAACAGATACTAGGTCTTCTTTAAAGCTGGGGTTAGTAATTCTGTTCAGAAACATTTTTTATTGTATTTGTATACAATCTCTTAACATCCAGACAGCAATCAAAATATAAAATGATTTTGAAAAAAAAGTTTAAAAAAATCCATGGTCTGTGGCAGCGACAGGGCTGTAAAAACTTCATCCAATCAATTGTAGCAGCCCAAAGATATTGTATGGACAGTCCACCTGTCTATCAATCTGTCCTTACCTGCCCAGCCCGCGCTGACTCCGCCCACCACTCATTGCGCACTCTATTCACCCACTGTTGGAGTTGTTTACGGACAAGAATGGCAGAAAAAGTAAAAATACACTTTTTATTACCAGCTGCACCTACAGCAGAGTGCAGTGCCAAACAGAGCAAGAAAAGAAAGATCAAACTCGAGAAGGCTACAAACAAAAAGAAGTTGGATAGCTCTAGAGGTGAAATGAGAGTGGCTGTTCAACAATGGCGACAACTGATGGAGTCGAAGGCCTGAAAGCAGACGCCATGATAGCTGTGTCTCTGTTGGACAGGTAATGAGCTGGTTTGTTTTGTTTGGGGAAAATGTATTATTACTCTGCATTATGTAGTCAAAGTAGCTAAAGTTAGCTCCATATGTTGCTGTCGTATTTATTTCCCCATCATTAGCATTGTCTGCTTGTAGCTAACGTTAGCCAGCTAGCTTTGATAGACAACTTCTGTATGAAATGTATTTACATGTAACGTCACCATTTACACGCAGGCCAACGTTTACACATACTGTGGGTCTGATCCATATAGCAGTGTTCACACATGCACTGCTACACTGGGCTGTTTTGGACATTGTCCAGACGAGCTGTGTGTGAGGGGCGGACTAATTCTTGTGTGCTACACATGTGGAAGGCCAAGTCCACTGTTCAGAGGTCATGGGACGATTGCATATATCTGTGAATATAGTTTGCATTGTATTTGTGAGCCGATGTTGTTAAATGGTACTTATGTGACGTTCATTCATATAGCCTTTGAACTAGATGTTTTACAAATGTGCTGATGTAGCCCATTTCTGTGTTCTACAGTTCCAGCCTTGAAGCATCAGTTCACACAGAACCATGCCCTGATGTTTCTCTCTGACAGGTGAGTGTAACTTGATGCTGATAGCAACATGGATCAGACCACTGATACATTTCATATATACATATTTGCTTGTTTCATTTCATGTTGTTTTGCTCTATGTGCATGAATGTGCTCCTTAGCAGGGATACAATACAAAAAGAAATGACATCATTTCATTAGCTGCACCAGGAAAATGCTTCAAGTACTGGTCCTAGCAGTCACATGTTAGCCTAACGCTTGAGATTATTGCATATTAGTAAGACATTTTTAAAAGAAAATAGACTTTGCATTTCAATTCATGATCTGACTGTCAGCTGACCACAGTAGAATGTGGGAAACAGAATGCACCTGACAATCCCTTCAAATAATTTCCATCACCCACCTAACTCCAGGTTGTTTTTTTTTTATAAAGCAACAGTCCTGTGTTGTCTTTGAGAGAATCAATAACATTTTTATGCCCCATAAACACATTCAGATGTAACTTTATGTCCTGTAAACACATTCAGTTCTCCATCCTTACCCAGTTTTCTGTAATTATTATACTTTTTGCAGAAATGATGGAACTCCTTTCTCTTAGGCCAGGTACTCTAAGGTGTACAACAAAAGGTCCAGCAAGTAGAGCTTGTACACACTACTGTCAAATGCATAGTAAAAATAATGAGAACGTGAAAACATGTAAATTACTCTGAAAGTGACATTTTGCTAAACCCCCCCCCCCCCCCCCCCAAAAAAAAAAAAAAATAGAATTGGTAAATATGAAATGACTGTAAATGGCACAATTCTGATGTAACAGAGACTATTTCTGGTTGTTTTCAGGAATATTTGTCACTGCATAAAATGCAACTCAAGTTGTGGTGTTATAATAAATTGAAAGTAATTTCAAGGTCTTTGAAAAGCTGTATTTACTGTCAGTACAGGATTGAGACAACATCGACATCAACAGGTCTGTGTTTATAATCAGTCAATAAACCTCTGGATGTCCTTCCTGTATATAGTTGTTTATGCTAATTGTACTGTATATTGTCTAAACAATAAAATGTTTACTATTTTTGTTGTGTTATTTATTTACATGTGTTCCAAGAAATGGAATAAACAAGAGTCTTGCCTAATTCAGTTGTTATTATTAGTGCATTATGTAAAGTGAAAGAACTGTAATGGGCTGGTTGTTTATGCTGGAAGTGTAAAGAAAAGACATTCATCATTTTCAAGACTTCATTGAAGCAAGTTAGAGATAATACAAAACAAGGAATAGTTCCAGCACTTCATGTGATTGCTCCAAACGTAGTCCTTGAATTCTGGCCTGTAAAGCAACAGACGAGCAACATGATTAGACATTTTTATGGAACAGAGCTCGACTGTCCTCAGCATACTGTGAACATATACACTTTCAGTGGTGAATACTTTATACATTCCTGGACAAAGCTGTACAGATGTCCCTGTGTTTACCAACACAAATTCAAATAGTGAAAACTACTTGGCAAAATGTGTGATTCTGATTAGGGCACTTGTGTGTTTAGGTCACATGCCTGGTCAATATACTGTACAAACACAAATAGTTGTAGGTGGTGTTGATCAGGAAAGAAAGCACCAGTAATGTTCTACGTTAGAAGCTGACCTGCTCATGTGCAATCCTTTGAGCTTGAAGATCTTTTACTCAACATATGAACATCTGTTTCTTGACCTGTCGCCCTCCCACGTCCATTGCCCCTGCCTCCACTTCCTCAGACACTGCTGGTTGTCATCCTCTCTAATGAGATGATGTGCTTCGCTCTGGCGTGTCCTCGTCATCAGAGTCAACGATGCTCTCATTGTGGAAGCTCTAACATGCAAAACATCGTATGATCATGAGTCCAATACAATATTCACGTTCGTCTGTGAATCACTGAGGGAAACAAAACCCAAAAAAAAGTAAAAAGCAGAATTATGCTTTAACAGGTAGGTAATTTCCTCCCTTAGTAATGACTTAATAAAAACTTAGTGGGAGAAAATCCAGTAGGATGTATAACCTCCTTCTCCTGAAGGCTAAACTTAATGTAAATGAACTTTAAAAATTCAAACAACACTTCACATATTATCTTTGTTATGATTTTTTATTGATCTAGTTTCTCTCAATACTAAGAAACGACAAAAGAATCATTCATTTCATGCATTTTGTATCATATACAGTAGGTTTATCAAAAGGGCTTCAACAAAAGTTTATGAGAGCATTTTTCAACAAAATAGACTTTCAGTTGCAGTCAGCAGGCGAGAACTTCAGCCTTTTACAGGGTCAGGAGGATTTCGAGGAGGCCACAGTCAGTCAGAGGACTGAGGACCAAGAGGCTGGACTTTTTCCAGGCTGATCTCAGCAGAGGAGGAGAACTATTGACAGACACGTGTAGTGCTCCATGCAAAATTAATAGGGAATTGTGTGTTGGCGGGGATAAAAATCCTTTATTTAAACAGTCTCACTGAGATCAAGATCACACTTCACACACACACACTTCAACACACAGTTAAATAAGTACTTCACAGCTTACAGACGGCTCTTATGTAAATCTGGTCCGTCTCTGCAGCAGGAAGACGTAAATACTTTTGAACTTGTTTCATGAGCAGAGAAAACAGAAAAGGTGCTGTGGTGTCCTACAACAACCAGAATGCACCACACTGACCAATAAACACTGCCCCTGATGGATGACATACTGCGAGGTGGGCGGGGCTTGGCTTTGACTCAGATTCCATTTTGAAACAGAAACAGTGAAGCAGCCAGCTGGTGTCAGGGTTAAATGTCTAATGACTACTGATGAGTGTCTGAAGGGTGGTCCCATTTCAGAGGGGTAGATGTCAACCACTACCCCTTTAACTCTGTTCTGAGGGGCAACACCAGGGGGAGGGGTAAAAACTGTAAATGTGATTGACCCTTTGGTGTGAAGAAATGTAGCAGCCACCTCAGCAATGGTTAAAACTATGACAGAAAAGATAAAATTATCTTTAATATCAGTGCAGACAAAAAAAAAACAATCGATCAACCCTTCAATCATCAATATATGATCTGATCGCCAATCAATACGAGCCTAATCCACAGGGCTCCAGTCAGAGTGGACCTAAGATAAATGACCAGTCTGCTCTGAGGTCCTTCCTCATCATCATCATCATCACTCACAGATCGTATGATCTGCTGATGTAGATCTGAATGAGTCGACCATTAGGATGTAAATGTGATTGACGTGTGTTTTGTCCAATCAGGAGGAGTTGCTAAGGCTTCAGAGAGAGAGAGGTCGAGCTCTGGAGGCGGAGCTACAGGTGCTACGAGCGAATCACAAGTCAGACCATTGAAAAGTAGAAAGTCTCAGACTCAGATACACTTAATAGAATTGCATGATCGTCATTCTTTGTCCAATCAGCTGCCATAAAATCAGTCAAGTGTTAAAAGACAAACATTTGTTCTTAATTGATTATGTATTGATAATTGACTGATAATTGATAGTTGGTCTTTGTTGGTGCTGATTGAGATGAAAGTCACACAGAGACAGGGTTTGATGCTGAAGCTTTATTTAAAATGAACATGCAGAACAGTGAAGGCTTTCAGTCTTTACATGAAAATAAAATGATTGTTGTCAACACTGAGGTGAGTTCACAGAGATCAGGGAGGTATCATTAAAATATCATAATTATATCACGTGTAATCCATCAGTAAGGTCACTGGTCACAGGATGATTCACTAAAATGTTTAATGCTTCAGAAGTTTTCATTTCTATCAAAGAATTTGTTACAGGGCATTTTAAGATGTATGTAACATTCAGGAGTTCATGTGTTTTTAATCAACAGGAAGAAGAACAGGTCAAATCACCCAGATAAGTGGTTGGACAATAGAAACATTCAGAAGCTTTATATTCATAGAGATATGCAGATATCTGTAATTCAGGAAAAAACTGCGTCATTAAGCATCAAGATCTCTCAAGTTCAGTCAGCTGGATCAGATTGTGATGTATCAACTAAATCATATTAGAAACCAGAACTCATCTAACCCATCTGCCAAGTCTACTGCTGCTCCTCCCCATTTGGATTTCTGCTGCTGCTTCCACTCAGACTGTCGTGTCTACCTCTCTTACTGCTAATAATGCTGCTGCTGTCTCTGCTGCTGTCCCTGCTCTTCTTCCTGCTCTTGTCCGTGACTGGGCTGCTGCTAGGTACAAAGTTGTTATCAACACAAACATTTGAAACTGACCCCTGTGATGAGCAGCTGTGGCACTGAAATTCTAAATTTATGGGTTTGTAGCAGCGGAAAATGTTTCGGAGACCAAGCCCAGTTCCCCCAAGCTGGTTGAGTGATTCTACCAAATCCTCTTTGGTTGTCAGCTGGCCAGCATTATTGGGGTCATCATAGACTCTTGTGAACACAAAGACAACATTACTCCAATGTGGAACATTTGCTTTCTGTTGTTGATCTATTATTTTTGTTTTTATGTTATAGAGGATGTTGTACTCATGGCTTGGGTTTGTACACTTGTCTCCACATGGGGAGAGGTAGGAATAGATGAGCAGGACGTTATTCTGCTTGTTCTTCGCCAATTGTCCCAAGTTTCTCAGAACTTCAGCTTCTGCATGTACCGGTCCTGCAGGTCTGGCTACGACCACATTGTCGCCTGTGTATACACCGTCGTTAAGCATGTCCTTAACATGTTCTATGTAACTATTGTCCTGGAGGTCTTGATGAAGGTCCATTGGGTTGAGGTTCGTTGGGATATTTGCAGCCAGACAGAACTGTCCCTCTAATCTGTACCTGTCGAAGGTAAAAGATTCAAAAACACACACAGCTGAGAAGATGTGCCACAGAGTGGAGGTTTATACTGAATTTCAGCTCATCATAAAACTAGAGTTGTGTTCACAGAGGATCTGATCTGTCCTCCAACATTTTCGAAGAGTTTCTTCATCAAAATGATCTGATGTGGCAGATCAGAGGAACCGGAGCTCATTATGTTTTTTGTTATTTGGGTTAAGAAATGTCCACTTACTTGGCCCTGATGCCTTCTACAACCTGAGTCAACCAGTTCAGGTCAACATCAGCCAAACTGCAGCCAGCCGACAGCAGGAACACCAGCATCATCAAGGAAAGAGTATTCATCTGTACAACAGGCAGGGTTAACATCAGGACATCAGAACATCGGAACATCAGCATATTAAGAGCAGCAACAGTCTACAGTGATGACAGCATCCACTATAGCCCTCAGAGTTCATTACTCTTGTCCAGAGAACAGTTCATCAGACACTGGTTCATCTTCTGCAGTTTTTTACCCTCGCTGACCTCACAGTTAATCAGAAAACTCCAACAAACTGAAGCTGACAACTAAGTTAAAACAATGATAAACAAATGATAAAGTACGCACACACAGATCTGAACACGCACATTAGCTGACAACTAAGTTACTGCTAAAACATGAACTTTTACTTACAGTAAGTTGTTAGGCTAACGATCATCTGTTACCCCAACAATGACACGCTGCCACGGCAGAAGTGTAGCAAAAGTCACGTGTAAAATTTACAAATGACAGACATTTACAGGTATGTAAATATGTACGCAGATCCATGATGCATTTACAGAACACAGACATACGGATTTTTTTTTACATACACAGATCTGAACACGCACACACAGATCTGATTACACACACACAAATGATAAAGTACGCACACACAGATCTGAACACGCACACACAGATCTGACTACACACACAGCAATAGTTTTGCAACAATTATAACTCCATAATGAGCCAGATAAGACACGATTCTCTGCGCTCTCTGTTTTACCTGCGATTTGCAATGCAAATACCAAGCAGGTCAAAAGAAAGAAGAGAGAAACATTTAGCACAGGCATTCTGAGTCAAATGCACAATCCCCAAGGGCATCCTTTTCCCAGGCAGGAATAAACTCAGGCTGACACATTGAGGGGATATTTTTGTCCCTTCACACAATAGCCGTGGTGAAGAACTGTACTCATGAATCCAGTCTGCTGTTACTGAAGATGAAGTGTCCACCTGAGACTAAAAACACGCAGCAGTAGCCTTGGGGTACGAGAAGCAGACTACAACCAAAGCTCAGGACTTAGTCAAATATAGTAGTGTGGGAGGTGAATGAATAATGTCACCTGAGGCTCTCGATTTAGTTGCTGAAAGTGCTTACAAGTCCTGCACTGCACAGCAAAACAGCAATCTGTATCCATGTAATCTTTTCCCCAATCATGTCCGTATGATGTAGTACAAACAAAGAAGTTGTTTTGTCGTACTTGAGCACCTCTAAAGGTTTGTACATCTTATCTGAGACGACAGAAACTCAGATGGGATTTGAATTTAGAGGTAATTGTGTCTGAGCTCAACATGAGAGTACTGAAGGATGCTTGACGTTCCATTAGAAACATTAAAAAGGCAGCTTTGTTTTCTCGATTTGCTTTGAGGGATTCAAAAACCCTGCAAGCCAAGGACACAGACAGATGTAAGAAAATGGATCCTGACCAACAGCATTTTATTATGTCGTTACATTGATTTAGATCTAAAAATGTGTCGCTTTTCGTCAGGATAGCATGAACCTTTAAAACCACAAATATACTGAACAAACAACCATTCATTCATCAACTCATCTTTTATTCAAACATTTTAAAAGCATACAGTAAAAAAATAAAAAAGTGCTTTGTATGTAAACTATTCATTTTGAAACTAACCACTTGAATCATTTTTAAAACCGCTGAGAAGATGCCAGGAAAGCTTTGCACACTGAACAGCAGATTCCACTTTTCTTCCATAAATGATTACAAAAGAGCACAATTCAGACTGGGTGACCCTTCACTCTTCCAAGCTACAAAGGAATCATTCAAGAAGAGTGTTTCATTATTTTCATTTTGGCAAAAATACTTAAAGGTGACATAAGCGCTGGTCTTTCAAGCAAAGTACACAAGTTTCCCCTTATCCTCCCATTATCCTGAGATGAACGGATTCTAAACATTCAGCCTTGTAGAGGTCTGACCCTGACTTCCAGGGTGTAAGGCTCACTGGACACCATCCAGTGTGAGTGTCCAGGCCCGACCAGGGGAGTAGGGAAGTTCAGGCAAAAGGACAATAAGGCCAGCACTGGGGCTGACTGGGGACCAGGATAAAGGCTGTGGATTACCCAACAAGGTCACCTGGACAAAAGACAAAAATCAGTTTCTTACATTTCATGTATGGACTTGAGGTTTTATAATCTGTATAAAGGCATCACTGTCTCAGTCCCTTTACCTTAGTAGCTGCTGATGTTTTAGGTCCCATTAGTTGTACTGTGGTTTTGGGAGGTTTGGTTGTCATGATGGCAAAGACGGTTGCTCCTTTAGATGTATACCTAGAGAGACGGAGATGAGAACTTGCATCAGTTCAATTCAAAATATCATCATCGTTCCCTCGCTTGCCTTGAATCATCCCTCAAGGTCCGATTCAAGGCAAGCGTGGGCACGAACAGATGCACACATAGACAATTCATTAACACGCATAATGTAAAAATACACTAAGGACATAACAGAGAATTGGGATGAGGACAGAAATGCAGGTGCATTTATCAGTTTATACACAAGATTAACTGACCGTTACTTGCACTTGTTCACAGGTGTAATGGCTTCTGGAGTAAAACCAAACTTAATACTATTTGTTTAACATCTAAAATGTTTTAAATAATCCTAGAGGACATGTGTAGGATCGTTGACAGTCTCATATGCTTTTATTGAGGACTTGTTAGGTATAAAGCAGAACTAAGGATCTTTCTATTGTTTTACCAATAACTTTTTATAGATGAGTTTACACCTTGAAGTCAGTTCTTGTCCTCATGACAAGTCAGCAGAAAAATGAACAAAGCTACAGATGCTATCAATAAAAGAATAAAACATTACACAGACAGTAGAGGCGCTTCTGAGTCTTTTTCACAATGACATCTGTATTCTGAAGTGTCATCATATACAGATCCACAGTAAATTGTACTGTAGGTCTGAATGATTTAAACATTTGTGCCATGTATCACTGTTAGAAGACTGTCGCTGTGTTTTGTTTCGATTACGATTTCTCTAGTTTTGGATATATTTTTTACAAAAGACTGATATTAAAGATTGATCGCACCAGTCCACAAATTCTTGCAGTTTGGGTTCGTGTCAATGATCTGACGGACTGAGTACAGACATAACAACAGATTTCACAATATACTGATTTTTGTATGTACTACTACAACAGTCATGTGTATAGAAGATAAAAAAATAGAGGCGAAAGGACACGACCCTGCAGTGATGAGCCAGGTGAAGCACAGACTGAATGATCATTTATAACTCCTTAGTTCTGTTTGTGAGAAGACTGATAATCAGAGTTGAAATGGAAATAAAATTGAATCTTTCTTACAAGTACATGAGGATTCACTGTGTGTGTGTTGATGATGCAAACTGCAGAGGGTCGAGAGCTGGTCCAGTTACATCCACCATTTCTCATCAATTATCTCCAGTGTTTTCATTACTAGAGCTTTTAAAGATCTTAAAGTTCGCCTCCAGTCAAACATTTAGTTTTCTACAGGTGAATGTTTGAGCATCACTGTGTAGAGTTTGACACTAGACGGCTGCTTGCGCATTCATTGTCGCTGGTTGAAAATCTGATTTTAAGAGACGGGTCTAAGATCATGATTTGTGACATCACAAATGGTTCGAAAGTCATTCCTGGCATACACAAGTGTGTTGTGGAAACGTGAAGCCTCCGATGCACATGCACTAACAATGGACTCTTCAGTAAAGTAGGTTGAAGTAAAACCTTTGAAATGTGCATATTCATAGATTCAGGATTTGTAACAAGGGATGGTGAGTGGACATAATTTCAAGGATTTTAACAAGATAACTTTTTTGTGGAAACGCAGTATTGACTGTTTATATACATTTTAAATCATGTCTGGAGAGGATCTTTAAATGAATGATCTCAATTTGAAGGCACCCTGCAGCTGAGTGGTTAAGATGCATACAGCATAGGCACAATGTCCCCTTTCAATTCAAGCTGCAGACTAATTTTGCATGTTATTTCATGGATTTTCTGTCTGTCTACGAATACATTTGAAATCCAAAAGATCTTTCGATTACAGACCCGACCACTTAAACATGATCACTCAGCAGCAGCTCTTCCACAGCAGAGCGAAACTTAAATTGAGTGTGTTAACACTAATTTCAGTCCATCTCTGTTCTCTAGACAACGTGTGATGCATCATGAGACACACTTTACCACTTCCATACAGACTTGAGGAAATTGTGCCTTCAGTTATTAACGACAGGAACTACAAGATCAGCAACTCCTAACTACTTCTTACCAGACTGGCACAGTGGTGTTCTCGGTCTGGATCCTCCAGGGTTTGGAGGCATAGATGGCCTCCCCGTTGATCTCTAGCCAGGCTCCGACACTCCTGAGCCTCTCCTCAAACACGGCAGGGATCATCCCATCAGGTGTGGGACCCACATTCAGGAGGTAGTTACCTCCCATAGCCACGGTGTGAACCAGATCCTGCAAAAGAAGCAGGAGGAGGAGGAGAACCAGTCAGAGATGCCCGAATGTTGTTCTTGTACAACTTTTAACAGTGAAACATATGATGACTGACAATGATGAGAAAAATAAAGGCACAAGTGATCATGGATCCGAAAATTGACTAATCATAAGAGCAACACTTCACTCATTAGATTAGATTGATCCCTGTGAGAATGTTGGGTTTTATTACAGATTTATATTTCAGTAAATAGTTCAAATACATGTAACACAAAAATGTGTCCATGACAGCTGTGTACTGTACAAGAGCAGAATGATCTGTATTTATATGTATAATAGCAGAGAAAAGCTGGTGTGGTAATCAATTCTAAATAATACTATAACATATCCTCACCTCTATGATAGTGGGCAAGTCCATCAGTTCACTCATCTTCATGTTTCGACGGTAACCCCACGAATGTGTGTCCACAGATGTGCACTTCTCCCACTTGTGCTGGGGCAGCTGGCCTGGAGTATATTTGTCCTCACAGTTATAGTAGCCACCATGTTTACACGCACAGCCAGCTCCCCATCTGTCATTGGTCACTACTGTATCCTGATACAAGGAAGATCTGGTAAGTTTTTTCAACCATATGAAAATACTTAACAGCTGAATGTACTGCTTTAAAAATAAAAAACACTAACTTTGACAGGGCTGTCATTGTAGAGCCAGGCCAGGAACTGGGTGGAGTTCCAGTAGGTGTCAGGTGCCTCCCAGTCCCCATCAGACCAGATCACCTCAGGTCTGTACCTGCAAAACAAGAGGAAGACAAAGATAAAACATACTGAGGTCTGACTTTATTACATGCAGTTAACATGTTTGTATGGAAATCAGCTGACAAGTGCTACAGACCTTACGACCATGTTATAAAGCTCTGGTAGTAGTTTATTCATCACAAACTCCTGCGTTTTGAATCCATTCTTCTTGTCCGTCAGGTAGAGAGGGTGGAACCACTCATACAGGGAGTTGTACAGTCCATAGTGCAATGACCTTAACAAGGAAATTAACAACATTAAAATGCAAAAGCTGCACATTCAACAGCACAATATTTAACTGTTTAGTGTTGGACATTTCCCTGATATTTGTGGTAGAGCCTGACTGATACTCGATTTTTGGGGCTGATAAAAAATACCGATATCTAAATATTGGCCAATACACACACATTTTATGCAATGATCCATCAAATGTGTTTATCAAACACTTGTGACAAAGATATGTAACGGATGAAGGATATTTTACAGTATAACAATCAGCTGAACTAATGAAATTCACTGGGAATTTAATAATTATAAATTACCCATATCCTCTTTTTCTACATTATAATAAGAAAATAAGAGAACATTTTTAAATCGGCACATATCAGACAGGCTAATAGGCTGATGATAGGCTAATATCTCAAGATAATATCAGCTGACCAATATATCGCTGGGCTCTAATCTGGGGGAGGGATGCAATTGATCCAAGTTGTTCTTTCACAATATGATAACTCAGCACATGACATCTGCTGATACAAAAACACTGATCTCTTACCAAGGCTCTTTTTTTTACTGAACTGAAAATTTGTGTATCTCAGAGTCATTTGAATAACTTTTATGTAAAGTATCACGAGGACAGGGATGCATGACTGCATGTACTGATTGTAACAATGGCATTGGCCAGAAAGAGGAAACAGCTGGTGAACTGTGTGATGAGCAGGTCAGGTTGTGCAACACTCTTTAATTCACTGTATACCTTTAGTGAGTACCAGCTGTAAACACCACTGCCCCTGAGCTTCATAATAAACATCTGATGGCCCACCTGTTGCGCACCGCCTCTCCCAGATCTCCCACCAGGTCCCTGTGAGGACCAGTATCAACTGAGTTCCAGTTCCAGGAGTGTGGAGACGCCCAGTTAGTAAATCCTTCGTGGTGTTTGGCGGTCAGGACCACATACCTGCAGTGGAGATAATGTGTGCTTAACAAACAGTGTGTGTGATAATGCAAACCAGATTAGATGCAGGTCTAAAAAGAAGAACCAGTTCAATACCGGAAGTGAAATCCACTCACTTTGCACCAGAAGCCTTGAATATGTCCGCCCAGTCCTCCGGGTTGAAGAACTGAGCGTGAAACTGGGGAGCAAACTCTGGGTAGCTGAAGCCAGGCGGGTAGTTCTTAGACATGTAGCTCACACACTTCTGGTCCGGGGGCTGCTGGCCCTGCCAGTGCCACCAGAACCACTCACTGCCGAACCCGGGCACAGAAAACACCCCCCAGTGGACAAAAATCCCCACCTTGGCCTGGTCGTACCATGACGGCAGCGGCCTGGCGTCCAAACTCGTCCAGTCGGCGGTGTACCGAGCCGCAGCCTGAGACACTAGAGCCAAGACCAAAACCACTGGAGCTAGCATGACAACGGGTTAGCTTAATGCTAACTCCAGCTACACTGTGATGCTAATACGAAGCTAAAGTCGGTTTAGAGCTGATATGTGTTCAGCAATAAGCCCGCGGTCCTGTCACACTGCTCCACTGCTGGTTTCTACATTAAACTGGGACTTCACCTGTTTTCTACCCCTCAGGTAAATACAATGTCTCCATCATATGACTGTAGTCATATGAAGCGTCACGTGACTGCCCCTCTGTCTTTTTTTTTTTTAATTACAACTTTATTTAACAGATGAGCGTTACACAGGACATACCTGTATACACAGACACAACGTGTACATCTACAAGATGACATTTATAACATCCAGATTACAAGAAATTACTATGTGGATTGTTAATAAATAAATCACCCAAATTCCCTGAAAATGGTACATACAGTCCTGCTGACGTCACATCGGCAACGACCTGCTTGATGTCAACACCCCATATTTAAAGGGGCACCATTATTATTTTAATGAGATAATAACACAAACTCAGGGATATTTATATTTTCCACAAGTTAATAAACAAGCTGTTCTCAGAGGAAAATAAGGTCCCTTGAACACTGTTTGAAGCTAGAAAGGTGGCAGGGTCCGCCACATGTAAACAAAGTAAAACAATATCAAATTGTGTGGTCAGTTTGTTTATTCAGTCATGATTCCACGAGTTTGTTTATTTAGTTTGTTTGTTTAGGCATTACATTCAGTCCATGATGATTTTTCTCTTCTGATTATAAATATTTCCCCAAAACTACACAGAGCACCTTAAGATTGTGATTCATTACGGTTTATTATGGCCCATTAGAAATGTCTGAAGATCACATTCGTCCCCAGGGAGATTTTTTTGGGCCTCCCTTCATGAAGATGTTAACTATAATAACAACGTGTACTTTTTTTTAGAAATATAGTAACTAAAGATAGTTTCATTGGGAAATTTGAACAGAATATTTCCAGTATTAAATAATGTGTTGGGGAAGCCTAGAGTATGTATTGAATATTTTTCAGATTCCTAATTAGAAAACTTCAAAACTATTTGAAATTTCATTGTAAATAGGCAACAATATTATATAAGGACAGTTTATAAGGACAAAATCTTACAGAAACATTTTATTTCACCTTAAAATAATGTGTAAAGATTGGCAACAGAATGTGCAAATCTAGATGTAGATCAACTACTATATAAAATAAATTCATTTAATAAAAAAAGAAAGAAAAGAAAAATTAAATTGATTCACTCCAAAACAATATTCAGATTCCCCCAGGCCTATTTGAATATGGCCCTAAAGGTAGACAGGCATATGCCAAAAAAACAATGTGATTTTATTTATTTTCTCATTTAAATTAAATTCGTGTTCCTTTTTATTTGTATTTTTCCAGTACTCTGATTATATTATGTTATATACTGTTTGGACATATTAACACATGCACCCATAGGTAACTTTCTGTTTTTTAATAGGACTCCACATGGGAACAAGGTCGGCCTATCACGGTCTCTGGTCCCGGGTCATCACTGCACACAAGGTCCGTGGAGGTGTGAACTTTCCTGTCCGCCTCATCCTTGTCGCTGCCCACAACATCTGCGGACGATGTCTCCAGCTGTTCGGGGCAGGATGCGTACACAGCCAGAGCCTCCAGCCCGGCCATGACGAGCGAGTCCCGCCGCTGAGCCCTGTGGCTGTACCCGAGCCGCTTCAAGGTCCGCCGGGTGGTCCTGAGCGAGATGGGCTTCTCGTGTCCGCTGCTGTTGTACAGAGCCTGGATCTGCACGGTCGTCGCGTGGGTGTTCGCCTCCACCACGCTCTCCATCGTCCTCTCGCCGCTGTCATCGACGAGGCGCTTCCTCCCACAGGACCCCCGGTGGCTGGAGGTCTTGTGCTCCTGACACCACTCCCTGTACACCCGAGACACGCTGGTCTTTGAGAAGCCCAGCCGGCTCACTGTCTCCGAGATGCTGCAGCCGGCGCGCCGGGCTCCCACTATCATCCCCCGCTCAAAGTCACTTAAGTCCGGCGACTTCCCCATGTGACACCGCTCGGTCCGGCGGGGACTCCTGAGGAGCACCGCACACACTCGCTTTCTGCCAGAAGCAAAACAAAGTCGTAAATAATCCTTTTTCTTCTTCTTCTTCTGTGGTTTCATGGCATATTAGACTAACGAAGGCTTATTGTCGCCCTCCTCAGTTGGCTGCGCGATTTCTTCTTCAGCCATAAACCTTCTGTCATTGATACATCATGTTTAACACGAGGCACATACTGTATGTACTGTATGTATTTTAAATAACACATACATGCCTTTTTCATAGCAGCCATTTGGACTCACAGGAAATAGAAGGTAAACACAAATGTCTTTAATGAAGGTTCAGGTATAGAGCCTTAATTAAAGGTGCACAATGTAGTTTTGGGGAAGAAATTTTAATCAGAAGACTTTGACTGAATAAACAAACTGACAACACAATTTCATACTGTTGTACTGTGCTTATATGTGGCGGACCCTGCCACCTTTCTAACTTCAAACAGTGTTCTGGGACCTTATCCTCCTCTGAGAACAGCTTGTTTTTTTCTTTAATGGAAAAAAATAAACTTTTCTAAGAGTTTCTATTACTGCCTCATTAATATTGTAAATATTAAAATTCTAAAAACTACATAGCGTGCCTTTAATGTGATTAGTATCACCTGTCTTTGCCTTCTACCTCATGTCAAAATGGCTGCTATAAAAAAGATCTATTTTCATTTATATTTGAGCAATAAAGTGTTCACTGCCCTGAATATTTACAGTGTGTCATCATTTTCAAAATCATGTTTTATTGTCTCAGCTTTGGCTCTGCATCCCAGGAAATACGGTTAAAATGAACAAGAGACAGGATGATAACATCTGCAATGTCTATTGCACATGCATGGACACACACACACACACACACACACAAGAGTATACTGTAGACATGATTAATTTTATTTAAGAAACCATATAAAAAAACAATTTGGTTTGTATTTGTAACCACATTTTAATACAATCACGATTCCTCTTAAAAAGCAAGATACCCATCCAACTGACTGACGTCACACAGGTGACACTGGATCTCTGGGAGGCAGTGAGGTCCAAAAATACACCTGCGATTGCCGCTTCACATATATAACATTTTCAACATTAAAAAGGTGCACCGTGTATTTTTGGGGAAGCAATTTGAATCATAAGAGAGTTAGAATTTCTTCTCCAATACTACATAGTGCCCCTTTAATATAGCAGCAAACAACTATTTGCTATGTAAATATAAAGTGGATTAATGAACAGTCCTGAACAGAGAAAGACGTCACATTCCTTCTGTGTTTTAATCTTCATGTTAGTGCGAGTCCCTCTCCGTCCTCCCTGCAGATCTGCTCAACATGGCCGCCTCACAAGACATTTTCTCATGTTATAGCTAAAACTTAGACTAAAATATGGCTCTAAAAACATTTGAGGTGAGAGAGGCATTGCAGTGACAGAATCTTGATTCATATTTGATCAGCACTGCTTAGTTTTACAGTTTGACCTGAGTTTATGAGAGCAGCGTGTGTTCAGATGCCACTTTTTCTTTCTTTCCCCCCATCTTAGTACTTTTGACTGAACGAGGCAGGCATTTGTTTGGCTCTAGTGTTATCTAGGGGCAGTGAATGTCACATAGTTAGCCTTTAAATAATTAACTCTGAAAGACATGCAGCAATTCACATTTGACCATGAAAGTCTGGCGTTTCCTTTCAAGACGGGAATCTTCCGCCTCGCCGTCTCGGGTGGACGTTTCGTTTAGCCTCTGATCCGCCAACAGAGTCAGTAACAGAGCTGTAACAAAAATTGCACACTTGGGCGGCATCATGCCGGCGCTACTGTAAGGCGTTGTATAGGCGAGCCTATACAACACCTATTGCAGAATCTCTGTGTAAAAGGGGTTTTTCTACATCCCACTGTGCCTATTTCACCCTGAGAGTTAAATCCCATTGACCACTTAATATACAATTACACACACACACAGACACACACATTCAGAAAATAAAGTGTAACAGACCCCTAACCCAAAAAATGACTTGCTCCCGATCTTGCTCCATCTCTCTGACTCTAGGCTACTCCTTCTAGTTTCAAACACCAGGCGTTCGCAGGAGACGGCGGCATCGGAGGCATCAGAATTGTCAGTCCAGCTTTCGGTGTCATTGGGGCCCACTTCAGTAGTACATTAGGATAGTCCAGAAGTGTGACCTGTGGATGTAGAGCAGTAGTGTAGTGTAGAGTTTATGTTGATGACAAATGAAGGTAAGCGAAATTAAAGTAAAGAGGCCTGTGGCTTACCTTTGTGGCCGTGGATGTCTTTGGTGATGGGAGCTGAAATGGTTGCTTGGGCGGCCAGCTGAGGAGTATGGCATACGCTGTACTGTTTTTGGAAGTGTACCTATAATAAGAGCAAACATCGGTTAGAGGCAAGCTACTTTAGGTATTGCATTATTTTACATCACAAAATCACAAGATGTTGCTAGGAAGAGAGGACGTCTTGGCTAGCTTGCTTAGCTTGCTGCCACCGTGACCTGGCTCTCAGATAAACGGCAGGAAATGGAATGAAAAAACGACAAAAAGAAATCTCACCATACGGGGACAGTGGTGTTCTCCTTCTGGATCCTCCAGGGCTTGGAAGCATAGATGGCATCCCCATTAATCCCCAACCAGACACCAACTTGCCTCAGCCTCTCCTCAAACACCGGGACAATCATGCCATCTGAATTTGCCCCAACGTTCAGCAGGTAGTTACCACCCAACGCCACCACACTCACAAAGTCCTGAGGACAGAGTGTGTTAGAATTATGCAAGATCACCGAATAATTGATCACAAAATGACCAGACAAACATCAGCTGTAGGCGGTGACCTACTGCGACCTCTCACTTTTATGACGGACGGCAGGTCCATGACGTCGCTTAGCTTCATGTTTCTTCGGTAGCCCCAAGACTTGTAGGCATCAAGGTCCTGGCATTTCTCCCATTTGTGGTCTGGAAGTTTACCAGGCGAGTACCTGTCAGCACAGTTGTAGTAGCCGCCATGTTTGCAGTAGCAGCCTTTACCCCACCGGTCATTGACAACAATCTCATCCTGAAAAACACAAGTGATTAACTACAGAATGAAGAACTACCAGGACGGCAGACTAACCTTTTTCTCCATCGTAGCCAAAAACAATTTTAACTGTCCCAAAGTGAATGCAAACCGTGCCAAATGTGTCAAAATGTACTTTCTTTACTTTATTATCATCGCAAACCCTCCAAACTGTTCCCTGCTTAAGTACTTCAGTACATTTATTAACTGTAACTTTGTTGTTAAATTAAACACTCCATGAAATAGGCAAGCATCCAATTGGACAAACGCACACAGTGTCATAAAAATGAAAACTGTTAAACATGTACTGGTAGATTACAATAAATGAAGAAAGAAGGGAATTTATATCATTACTAAATAGTAGAAAAGTATTAGCCTACATTGTTGAATCTGCTAGAAAAGACATCATGGAAAGTAAGCAATCTTTTCATTAATTACATTAAGAGTAACACTAATAACAACAACAAAAAAAAACCTTAAGCTGGTCTGGACTTAAAGAAGAACTAAAACTCAAAGAAGTAAAACTCCAGGAGTCAAACTTGTTTTGTTGTCATATTATACCTCAGTTCACTGTTAAACACCAAATGTTCCTTGTAACAAAAACTCTCAGTCCTGCTGTGCATTTAGCTCCATTAGCCAAACACACTGCAGAACTCTGCTGCCTACTGGCTGCCAACAGTTAACTAGCTCTCCTCCTGCTGACTTCTATACAGATTTAGCTGTTCACCATGTGGCACTATAGTGGACCAAATATGTTGCCTCCTCCGTCAAGTAAGTCACGCCCCTTCCAATTTTCCCCAAGGGACCTTATTTCGGAAAGACTCTGTCTGGTGATGAATGGCAAGATAAATAATTTTTGATTCTGCTTGAACTGTGCCATGTGCCCAAATTACCTTTAAATTCACAAACATCATATGTGTAGTTTATGGCTCAGTTCAAACATTTACTTGGGTACAATTTTTTTCCAAAATAAGGTCCTGTGAGGTCCACCGTAAGGGGCGTGATTCTGCTCTCTATATAGTTTATTGTATCTTTTTGGATTTTAACGCGTCACATTTTTCTTAGGTCTTTCGCTATGTAGGCTAGCCTTCCAGGGACTGTAAGTTGTGCTGAGATGGCACTGTATAGAGTGATAGTAACAGCACAAGAAGATGCATTTTGCTGCAATATATCTATATGATATTGTTATTGTTGATTATTCATGTATTATATTGTGATATGGCACAGGGGTTGTCTATTCCTGTTTGTTAAAGGCTGCATTACAGTCAAGTGATGTATTTTTTTTAATGATTCATTGCGTTAATATTTTGTGAAAGTCATCCAACAATATTGCTGCAACATTGATATTGATATATTGGTCAAAAATGTTGTGATGTTTAATTTTGTTACCCAGTCCTATATTTATGAAGGAGAAAATATCAACATAAGATATATATTGTGTATTGCAATATACCCTTTAAATATCACAATATTATTCTAAGGCCATATCACCCAGCCCTGCTGCAGAAGTTATTTTCTCACATTTGATAAAATTCTGTTTATGATTCAACTTAGGCCCACCTCAAGCTCACAGCATGTGATTTAACAAACAGTTGTCTGTTGATGTAAACGCTCCATCACCTTAACTGGGCTGTCATTGTAGAGCCAGGCCAAGAACTGGGTGGAGTTCCAGTAAGTGTCAGGTGCTTCCCAGTCCCCATCAGACCAGATCAGATCGGGTTTGTACGACATCACGAGGTTCAGTAGCTCTGGAAGAGTCTTGACGGCAACAAAATTCTGAGTCTTGAATCCGGAGGCTCGGTCCGCCAAGTAGAGGGGATTGAAGAATTCATACATGGAGTGGTAGAGACCCAAGCGCAGTGACCTGTAGGGTGAATGCACACTTCAGTCAAGCTATGAACACTGACTCCTGAAAGATTTTCCTTTATAAACCAACCATTATCATATCTCATTAACACTTAATGTCTTCCTTTATTTTTACTACAGCCTTGTCAGTAGGGATTCTCTTTTTGTAATAAAATGTCTAACTGAATGAATATAGATGCAGCCTCCTTCTCCGGACCTCCTCACCGCTTCCTAGCAGCTACAGCCAGCTCTCCCACCAGGTCCCGGTGAGGACCAATATCCATCGAGTTCCAGTTCCAAGAGACGGCTGAGGGCCAGTTTGTGAATCCTTCATGGTGTTTGGTTGTGAATACAATGTACCTGTAAAAACAATGGAGACTACATATAAATGCTCTTCCACATTTCTGTGACAAGGAAGTGCTCCAGTATTCTGGTTTGACTTTTAAAAGACAAATAATTATGTGCTGAATAATATAGATATTTTTCTTGTGGTCATTATGTCCTGGAGAACAAAGCCTGCAAGCAAGCATGGGCATGAACCCTGCAGGTGCGGCCTTGGTAAACACAAGCGACCACAGCAGCAAAACACAGCCAGGTGCATGGCTGCAACAGGTTAGCACACATTGTAACAGCACTGAGTGATCACCTGATGGAAGCAGGAAGAGATCTCGTGGTCATACCTGGCTCCAGAGGCTTTGAACATATCTGCCCAGTCATCCGGGTTGTAGAATTCTGCGCGAAACTGAGGCGCAAAATCCGGGTATTTAAAACCTGGAGGGTAGTGCTCCTTCATGAATGCAACTTCTGCTGGCCTCCCGGTCGCCCACCAGTACCAGAACCACTCAGAAAACTGCCCGAAGCCGGGGACCGAGAAGACGCCCCAGTGGATCATGATCCCAAACTTGGCGTCGTCGTACCACTGGGGCAGAGGTCTGGCATCCAGACTGGTCCAGTCCGCTGTGTAGCGCGCTGCGCATCCCGGTGCCACCAGGAGAAGAGGGATCAGACAAATCAAAGATGCAACGTGTGCAGGTCGCAGCGACATGATGTCTCTCGAGTGCGATCGGTGTCCTCTGCAGAATGAGAAGGAAGTTATATACACACAGCCAGACGAGACACGTGACTCCACCTGTGGGAAGGACAAACTGTGTAGTCGCCCTCTGTGCGCAGCGCGCCTGCAGAGGAGACATGGCTTGAATCAGGTTCTCAAAGTGGAGGCTGGTGCTTGTGAAGGGTTTATTTTCACTGTTTATAATCCCATCCACAAGTAACACAATGAAAACATGTCTGACTGTTTGGGTCATGTGACTCAAACACTTTGTGTTTAAAAAAACATATAGAAGCAAAATCAGATGTGGGACCCAGGGACAAAACCTAATCAAATGGAAGTCTGTGGTCTAATTTGTCAGCTTAGGGGTCCTTGACGGAAAAACATTTGAGAACGTTAAATAAAAATGATGTCCATCCCACTTAGCAGACATGAGCAGAGATAGACCCAGAGGGAGGCTTGAGACCCTGTCCTTATGCCCTGAGAAAGGACAACTGCCCCTCCGTGTTCAATGAACATAATCTAGAAAACCTCAAAACTAAGCTGCTCCTCCACCCCCTGAGTTTCTCACAGTTTTCCAACAGTTTGAGATATTTGTGTATTAAATGGAACCTGCTGACACTGGCTGGGTGTTTCTGTCATGTATAACAGTGACTGTGCAACTATTCCCCACCCTCTGGGCAGCAGGACCAGCAGGTGTATCCTTCTGTCTCATTGGAGGAAGTAGTGTCTGACAGATTTGCACCCTTTTTCTTTTTTTACTTGAGCACCTGCCACTTAGACTGAACTCAGTATGTCCTGATGTTTTCGAGTTCCAGTTTACCGGTCTGTGCACTTTGTAACGACACCAGGCAATCGCCTGTTGAAAGCACAGAGAGAGCTTGTGATCACACTCGGCTCCACAGGCTTTGACTTCCTCTAATTATCTGGGTCAAAGAAATGAATACTGTGAAGAGCAAATCTTGTGAATTTAAAGCCTGGCAGGTTATTTTTTGCACATGAATTCAACTTTCTTGCCAATGTCAGTAGAAAATGTCATCTTACAGTAATAATTCAAGATCAATAACATAAAGTATGGCAGAGTGGTTCAGCTGGGTATGTTTGTCATGCACACTTACAAGTATATAGTTCTGTCTCATTTGAGGAAGTGGTGTGTGTCACTTAGCATTTCCAAGTGGTATTATTGTTGGTCTGACTGTGGTGAAGACAAATGGGTCATTTCCTGTTTCCCTCTGGGTAGCAAGAACCAACAACACAGGACAAAGTTGACTTCAGTAACTGAGTTAGCAGTTAGAGGCTGACAGCCTGACCGGATCACCAGTCAGCCTTATTTTTCCTGGGAGAGTTCGTGCCTGGTGGGAGTAAAAATAGCAAAATGAAAGTGAGGTTTGTAAGGAATTGATCTAAACACAGATGGTGTTATTATTCTATAGCCATTACATTGTGCAATCCACGTGTCATTCATAATATGTTCAAACAAAAAGAAATAGTTTGGGCCAACAAAAACAACCAGCTATTGTACATACTGTAAAGTTTGGATGTCCTTAAATTGCATTCTTTCTAATTTATTTGAATGTGACTGGTCTAATATATGAATTTCATGTCAAATTTGTGGATTATTTAAGGAATAAAGTGTTTGAATATGGAGCATGATGAATAGTGTCATAATAAATTGCAGAGTGCGACATCAGGGTGGGAATAGAGAACTTGTGGGTACGGTGAGTGCCTGTGCACGTCTCTGCCACGTAGACTGAACTCAGTACTTCCTGATGTTGTAAAGGTCCACTTACAAAAGAAAAACCAAACAGGAAAAAAGTATTCCAGCTGAACTCTTTATACATTGTAATGCTGTCAGTGCTTTTGCATCAACTTTCAGACGCCGACTTGCTGCAGTCGAAAAACAAGCCCAGATACAAATACAACAGGTTTATGCACATTGTAACCAGGTGATCACCTGCTGAGAGCATTAACAGAGCTACTGCCTGCCCTCTGGGCCTCCTAATGAATAACCCCAACTCTGTTTCTCTGGTATGGTGCTCAACCACTAGAGGGCGTCAATGGGCACTATCTGTATATCAATACTGCAGGTTAATCATCTGATGCAAATACATGACAAGCAGCTGGGGAATGTGCATATATCAGCAGATTAGACAGTATATACATGTACATAAATACAAAGTGTAATAAAGAAAATATTTACAAAATTACACAGCACACTTATTGCAACAACCCTCACACCATAACCACAGAGCTCATTTTATTAATGAACTGTAATTATTTTGGACCAAACAAAACATGAAACAGGCTACTTTGTGTTAGAAATCCAGAAAACTACAACTTTGAAAGCCACGTTCTCTTCATGTGCAGCACATACGGAGACATTTTGATTTGATCAACTGTTGGAAGGCATATGCAGAAGATTAAGGACTACATTGATGATTTTAAAAACACTGAATCTACAGTATTTGTTGGCAGGCAAATCAACAGTCAAAAGTGTTCTGGTTAGAAATGATTCAATAGATAAAGTCATTTTACAGTCATAGTTTAAGATCAATAACAGTATGGCAAGGGTTAACCCGAACAGTAGAGCGGCTCAAGGAATGGTTCTCCTCTCCGAGTGCAGTAGGCTACGGATTCACAGTGTGTGACCTACATCAGTGCAGACAGCCAGCTGCCTTTCAAGCATCTGTTTCTCTACCAAGTCCTCCACTCTGCCAACCTCCACCTCGTCCACGTCGTCCATAAAACTGGACCAATCCGTACCCCCGTCTGCACGTTCCATGGGCTCTGGTTGGCTGGCGGGGTGAACAGGGGCGGAATCGTCGTGAGTGGTGGTCACGCAATTGCAGCTGTCGCAGATACCAAAGCGCCTGAGTCCTGCTGAGACGCCGGATCCAGTGAAGGTTCGCCTGCAGCTCTTACATGACACTGGCCAGTAGTGTCTGTGGACCTGTCAGCATCAACACAGTGAGAGAGAAGGCAGCACGTTAACCTTTCTGCATAAGTAACACCATCGTGTAGATTATTTATAGACGAAGAATAACACCAAGGGCCAAAAGATTTGCTGCTCTCATTATACTTATACTTACTTATACCTTCACTGCACACAAAATACAAGCAACAGAAATACGATAATTTCTTTGTCAATTAGGCGGGTCATGGTTTTTGATTCCAAAATCGAACATTTATCGAAGCAAGCTTTCACTGAAATCAAAAGCAGGGTCAGCAATTCCCCCAGTATTTTTTGGGTCTCTGCCTCCTCCTACATGTGCGGGTTCAGAAAAACAAAAAACAAAAACAAAAACAAAACTTCAAAGACAACACAGCAAGCTTACTCTGCACTTCCAGAAACTTATCCTGTGTGCACAAAGACAATCAACTGACTGGTACCAGAGGTCTATAGCCCGAAGATCTTTAGTTTACTGTCATAGAGGAGTAAAGAAAACAGGAAATGTTCATATTTGAAAAGATGGAATCAGAGAATTTAGACCATTTTTCATAAACATTACAAACTATGGGATTTATAGTTAAACAGGCTCCACAATGAAAAGAGTGCAGCACAGAACAGACATTAGTTTGCTGAATAGCTGGAAAAGAAGGCAGAACAATTCTCATACTGGCCTACATATCAAAAGAAGGTCAGATGTCACAACATATTACAAAACTGGGCCGATTATCTTGCAGTCGCACTGAGTTCTTACACTGAGGGCGTGGCTGCGAAGGTGCTCCTGCCTGGTGAACCTCTTTCCACACATGGGGCAGGGGAAGGGCCTCTCTCCCGTGTGGCAGCGGATGTGTCTCTTCATGATTCCCTTCTGCTTGGCAGTGTATGGACAGAACGGGCACTTGTGGAGTTTCACTGGCACTACCAGACCATCACCTGCAGGGGGAGGGAGAGGCCAACAGCTCAGATTTACATCAATAGAGCAGCACTGCAAATATATATTCATACTGTTCTGCTTGGGAATGTATTGAGAGAAACATATGTCACCCTAGGGCCATTGGCAAGAGCTTAGACTGCCAATTACCTGTGTCCTCTCCAAGCCAATCAGACTGGATCTCCATGATAGATGATCCCACAAACCCTAAACCTTCATCCATTCGGCCTCCTCCTGTGCTGCTACCTAGTCCTGGGTTAAAGCGCTGCCCCACTCTGTCCCCCAGAGGACTGGGGCCTTCACCTCGGGCTAATATCTCCATCAGCTGCCTGGTATTAAAGGAAGGGCTGTATCCCAAGGGAGAGCGCTCATTGGAGGGAGATGGACTTGGGGGAAGTAGTCTGCTATGGTGAGGGTTATGGAGAGAGGGCCCAGGGTATGAGGCCAGGTCTTTGGTGTCAGGGGACTCTATAAGCTCCTCATCAGGGTCGTACTCTACCTTGGGGTTCACTAACTCCGGGGTTAAGGCAGACGATGAAGAGGAAGAGAGGTTAGTTTGATCCATGTGTCCTTTCTGTCCTTCACTCCCAGCTCCAAATTCCTCCCTGGAATGGTAGTGGCTGTCCATGCTGGTGCCTGGAGTTGTGGTGACAGGGATAGACAAGGGGGTTCTAGCCGAGGTCACAGACTCCGGACCTGAACCCGACCCTCTATCTGCCTCTGCCACCTGTGAACGAGGCTCCGCAGCCTCCGCACCGCTGGAGATCGTCGCAGCAGTAGTGCCACTGTCTGCTGGGGCCATCCCTCCATCCTGCGCCTGGTTCTCCTTCTCCATGTACCTCTCCTTCTCCTTGTTGCAGATTTCCAACGACGAGCGGATATATCCCTTACAGAAGTTTACCAGCTCTGTCATCTGCAGGTAGCTGGCTGCCGACATCACCTCAATGACGTTGCTTCTGTTCAAGGCCAAACGGCCAGAGTAAAGGAAGTCCAGGATAATCGAGAAGGCATCGGCTGTCACAATGTCCAACGATGCTGTGCTGTAGCGTTGTCCGTTATCCTGAAAAGAGATAGAAAGTGATCTGCTTTGTTGTAAAGGATTTTAAGGCACTAAAGTTATCATGATAACATAATAATAAATACATTATCTTAGTCAAACACCAGCCCACCTCTCCTTGAAAAAAAACAATACTATATATCAGCTTTTCTACTCCTATGTGTTTGAGCGTGGAAAGAGTGCACTGTTGGATCAAATATGATAGTTTAGACTGCACCTGTAGCACTTTATCTAATCCGGTGTCACTGCTAATCCAGCCTACAGGTGCTGGTTTGTGTGTTTTTACTTATCTATTCATGATCTTTTAATGTATTTCATGTCTGTATTTTATGAGTGTGTGGTTGTCTTGTCTGTGTTTGGGTGAGCTCACCAAGACCAAAATTCCAATCAATTATGTCGATGTGGCATAAAAGTACTGAATCTTGAGTCTTCTCACCTGCAGATAGTGAACCAGAAGAGCCCGGAAATAGCCGCTGCCAGCAAACAGAACATTGCGATGGGCTTTGAAGACACGGCCTTCGACAAGGATGCTGCAGTCACAGAAGAAGTCCCTCTTGCGCTGCTCATTGAGCTCAAACAGCAGTTTGGGCATGTAACAAGGCACTTCCATGTCTACACCTCAGTGAGCCCTGCTAGAGAGAGAGAGAAGGGAAGAGAGGGAGACAATAATTTAAAGGTCAGTCTATTTATACAGGGGAACAGCACACGTTTGATAGTGGCAGTGTGATCTTGTGTCATTGTTTTGCTTGTTTAGGGGGCAGTTTATATACAGATGTAGGATACTAAGTCAAAATGGGTCAGAGGTGAAGAAGGATATGATGAGCTAATAATGTCACCCATTAGGTGTGCACATTTTATTCAGCCTTAAAGACAAAAAGGCTTAAACAAACGTTAGACCACACAGATACACGTTTGACAGCGCACACGAACTGTCAAACAGCTCGTTGTGTTTGACTACAAGCTAGCTAGCTTGTGTTGCTAGCGCCGAGATACTTTATGACTCAAAACAGCAAAACAACACCGACTGTACTCTACGAAGCCTGGTGACCCACACGGAGATAAAATGACATGTGATACGGTCTCACCTGCGGAATGGCGCAACTGACTGTGAGAAAACCTTTATCATAACACGAAGAGAGACATTAGCCAGGTACACGTTAGCCAACAACTTCCGCTTTCTGAGTCTTCTTCTTCTTCGCTTTTTTTTGGTGGATTGTGATGTCAACTTGTAGGTGCATACCGCCACCTGCCGTATCGGAGTATGTAGAACATTAACATTATCTTGAAAAATTAATAAAACAATTTTTAATCTATAAATATAATCTATAAAATATCTATAATATTCTACCTTATAATTCTATTATTATTATATTATACAATCCGGTGTTCAAACCTGTAGCCTACATGTAGTGTAAATTATTATGTGACTTGGTGACCTTCATGTTTGTGAAATTCCTTATGAGTAAAACCTAAAAACTGTTTTGTGAACCCAGAGGACAGTGTTAAAATTCAAGACAACAGGGCTAAATCTAATTTGGTTTGTATGTGATGTAATATGACGATGGGGCTTTCAAGAAGAGCAGGATTATCTAAGGGATGGATCGCAAAATATGGGAAAGTCCCAGGTTTGACAGAAATAAGATGTTTCCTGCCAAAGTGCTCTTCAGCAGGGCAGCTTTCACATGGAAATTGTATGGTTTATACTGTCTTATGACTCAATGTTTTTAACGGATGGAGTTTTCAACCATAAGATTTAATAGAATTATTAAAGTAATTTCTCCGTGCTCATGCAGTGTATCAAATTAAACATCATGGTGCCAGCCTTCATTTGCCGCAGTATGGTGTGATTAGTCCTGTCTCATATGGGCTCTCTTGTCCCGTGGGGCGTTTGTAGCTCAGCCGGTAGTTGCAAGACACTGTGCTCTTATTCTACATCTCTAAAATAGGGACAAAAATGTGCAAATGAATAACCCAAATAACTTTAAAATGATTCCCAGGACTTAACAGTAAGTGACAGACCGATAAATTGGCTAATTAGAGAAGAGATTCAAGGAAGCATTCAGAGGAGAGACATATAAAAATACTTATTTAATTCATTAAATTTGTATTTAGCAGATATTCTAAAATGGTATCAACTGTCATTATTCATTTTAGAGCAGTTAAAGGGGCGGTATGTCGTTTTGGAGAAGAAATTCAAACTCAGAATTTTAATATTTACAATATTAGTGAGGTAATAATACAAACTCAGAAATATTTATTTTTCCATAACTGAATAAACACGCTGTTCTCAGAGGAAAATAAGGTCCCCAGAACACTGTTTAAAGCTGGAAAAGGTGGCAGGGTCTGCCACATATAAACAAAGTGAAACAGTATGAAATTGCGTTGTCCTTTAAGGTCAGTTTGTTTATTCAGTCATGAAAACAAAGAGAGTTTGTTTATTAACTATAAAATCAGTCAGTGAATATCTCTCTCTTCTGATTAAAATTTTCCCCCCAAAACTACGTAGTGCACCTTTAAAGTTTATAGTCATCATGTGTTTTTGACCGTTGAACGTTTTCTGCACTTGAACTTCTCAGCAGCTGGATTCATGTCTGCCCCTCTCCATGGCAGAAACTCAGTGATAGCGATGATGGCAGTGATGATGATGATGGTGATGATGTTGTGGGGAAGAACCTCAAAGTGTCACCCTCCTTCTCATGCCGAGTCCAGCATGCCGCTGCACGACCGCAGGCGGCTCGCTCCTGCCCACGTTGTCTGCTCAAGAATACTTGTTTATTTGCCTTCCATTTCGGGGAGAAAATAATTCCCTTTTTTTATTTTCGGACAGAGCGAGAGTAAACAAGTAGTTCCTTCAGCGCTGCGCCACACCCTCCCAGCACAATCCACAGCTCTCAGAAGTGTTTTTTACACTGATGGGTGCCGACCGAGCGACTTATTTGTTTCAGATATTTTCCCATGGCAAACAGCGAGAATACAAAGGCTTCGTGGTGGCCTGTGGAAACCACAGGGTAGGCGTACATGAGCCTCCATACTCACCCTCTTTTGAAAATGAAATTTATAGCACCTCATAAAAACTCTATTCACGCTTATAAGCACTAAATATAAACTAGTATAAACCAGCGGGGTTTGACTCAGTCCTTGTAAACTTGACCTGATGGAGCGTTGTGTCCGGCTGAAGGCAGGCCAACGGTCGGTTGACCCGGCTGCCCGGCCCTAACACGAGTCTATCCCAAGGCAGGGCTGAACTCTGAGGTAGCTGACCTTCTTCTTGCTCTGACTCAGGGAAACACAAAGCCTTTGTTTTGGTCTTTTGTTGACATAAGGGCAGGAAACTCCCTCTCCACAGACGTTTCACAGCCAAGCAATCACACTGAGGGTTTGTACAATACTGCCCTATCTGTGTGGCAGTTTAATGCTAGTTTACACCCAGCAACCCCAAAGGAACAAATAATATTCCTGATTTATGATTGGGTTTTGGCTTACGCCTATGATTATGATGGCGTATGATTTACTGATGGAAGCCCAGTCTAAAAAGTAAATAGATGTAGCTATGGCTGTTATGTAAGGCTGCATCCAGATTTGGGACCTCACTCATTGTGTGTGTTAGCCACTGTGAGACCCACGGCTGGCACAGAGGGCTCCAGCAGCACCCCTCTGGGTCCCTGTGGTCTGCGCCTCAGCACATAACAGCCACTTAGGCCGGCATTTTCCCAGGCTGAGACAACACACCACGGTGGCAGCGCGAGCCACAGAGAGGGCCTGATTAAAGAGTAGGGACAATGGAGGGAGAGAGACCGTGGTGGCATTTTCCATCTCTGCCGCTGTCTCCTGGGGGGACCAAGTATGTGCCGTGAAACGTTTGAATTATCCCAGAATCTCTGGAATTCAGACGGAGGCACCGCGGAGAGGACCCTCGACCGGGGATCAAAGAGCTCTGAGAGGAGTGCGGTGGACTGGTGGTGAAGTCGAGTACATAGGGGAGTATGAGTGTGTGTGTGTGTGTGTGTGTGTGAGTATGTGTGTGTGTGCACGCTTGTGTGTTTCAGAAAAATGACTTGAAACAGATAAAGACAATGTTTGAATTTGAATCGTTTTGTGTTTTATGGCTGCACGTCTAAAGATGTTTTTAAAAAAAGCCATGTTTGACTTCTGAGAGGGAACTGAACATTGAGCAATGAAATACAGGCGTGTGGTGTGTGTGTGTGCGTGTGTGTGCGTGTGTGTGTGTTGCTGTCCTTTTATCCCTCATGAGATCAGATAATGCAATCATAGCCAATCATTGGGAGCCTAATACAGCGGGCGCCCCTCTTTAGCTTGGAGACGCCACTCTCCTCTGTGGTGGCAGAGGAAGAGGAAGAGAAAAGCGAGAGGGGGAAACCTCGTCCCTCTCTTTCTATCTCTCTCTGTAATTATCACTTAATGTCCTTCGGTGATCTGGAGACGTCTGTCTCGCCGGCCTTTCTTCCCCCGCCGGAGAGGAAATGTATCACCGTCTGAAATAAATCTGAACAGCCTTTTTATTATTGTATATTTAGCACCAGAACAGAGTAGTAAATGGAGCCGTCCCAGACCACAAGCTTCCGGTAGCGCAGGGCCTCAGCGCTGGCTGGCTGGCTGTCTGTGCCACAGCCAAGTCCAAAGATCAAAGCCTCCTGCACTATATACAGTTAGCTAGTTGTCCTCGAGCGTTGACCTCAAGCAAGTTTTCATGTCTGAGAAAGACGGCGCGTGTTTGTGCATGAGCGACATGCAGAGTTTACAGAATTAGTTCACTACGCGAGTACGTCTCACATGTGTGTAAAAGCTTTTTGTGTCTGTCTACGTCCATATATCTCTGTGCTGTAAGTCATGCTCTGTCATGGCATTGTCTTGTGTTTGTTTGATGACAAAAATGACAGCATTGTGTTTACATATAAAAAAAAACCCATACAAAGTGGTGGCCTGGGAACTTGTCTCTGGCATTCGATGAGCACAAATAGCATCAAGTACAATCTGATATATTTGTGAGTCCCAAACAACTAAATAAACCAACTGAACTCAGCTACTTGAGATTTGAATTTAAAGGTATGTCCACATGTTTGTGTTAAGAAGGAAAATACAGACAAATAGGATTAGGCCTACAAATGCAATGGCGCGGATCTTTAGAAAATTTACAATAGCCAGTGAACTTCCTGTCCAAAATCAGTTTAACATATTCGGTCTTCACATTTCAGTGTGTAAAAACGAGTCAGCAAACGAGCAGGGAAGTTGAGTCAGCTAGCTAAAAGTTATCACTGAACAAAAAGGCCTATAGCTAAAAGTAGCCTAACAATAAAACTGTTGAAACAGCAAGCTAAAGGTAGGCCTCATGAGTAAAAATATTACATAGTTAGCTAAAATAGGCTAGCCTAACGATAAAACGATTGAAATAGCAAACTAAAGGTAATGAACAAAAATGTTAAATTGTTAGCTAAAAGAAGCCTTACGATTAAACTGAAAGTAGGCTAGCCTAATCATAAAATAGTTAAAGTAGCAAGCTAAGCAATGAATAAAAATATTAAATACTTAGTTAAAAGTAGGCCAGCCTAATGATAAAACAGCTGAAATAGCAAATAGCTACAAGAAGGCTAATTAATAATTGTTGAAGCTAAAAGTAATGAATAAACTGTAGAAAATGTTAGGCTAGCTAAAGGGATCAAATAAGCGGTCAGGCTTATTAGTGAAAAATGTAATGGCTAACTGAAATATTTTGCCAAAAATGGACCTACAAGTAAAAAGGTAGTTGAAAATAACAAAGAAGTTCAGATTGTTATGAGCATGAGCAATGGATGAACATTTTAAATTAGGCAAAGCTACTTAGCTTAAAGTAGCTTTGCCTAATTTCTTAGTTCAGCTTAAAGAAATTCTGTAACCATCACTCCAAGTGGTCGACCTATCAAACTCAACCAACATAACCTTAATGTATTTAAACTGGATGGGAAGAACCTATTATATAATTGTCAGTGTTCATTAACATCCAGTTTTTAATCCATTCATAAGAAGATTTGAAACATAATGTGAAGCATGCTCATCTGGCAGTGGGGGGTGTACGACCATTCCAGTTCATTACAGAGTTTGAATGTTTGTCAGCTGAGCTGATCCACTTCATTAGTTTTAATGAACAATACCGACTCAGTTTGGAAAATGAACCAAACAGAATCCAGATTGTGGTCAGTGCATCCATTATTTCAGTAATGGTAGTATTTTTTTAATAATTAAAAAAAGCCTCTATCAGGAAAGTGGTACCAACTCCCTTTGAGCATGAAATGATGTTCGTCGTCTTGCCTCCATCAAAAACTCTTGTGTTCCTTCCCTGCACACTCGCTGTAATCCCCTTCTGGGAACGCTAAAAATTACCCAGCAGTGCGCTGGCGGCAAGTTTTTATGCTGGTTTTTAGGGGCTTACGCCTGCTCTTCTGAGCTGCTGTCGGAACGAGGTGTTGACCGGATGCCTCAGTGATAAGGCCGTAATCTGAGGTGTAAAGTTATAAGAGGGATTTGGAGAAGTGAGAGGCTGTCAGGGAGCGGCAGCCACGGGTGTCTGGGGCAGTGTAAAAACCCAGCATCCAATAAATCCAAATCTTTAAATTTCAAGCTGACCAGGGAAGAGAAACATATGTTTTCAATATCTCCTTGTCATGTACAGTTT